>NC_090932.1:1513165263-1514505263 GCF_040938575.1 Ambystoma mexicanum | reverse complement strand
CCAACCCCACCACTAGAGCAACAAGTTACTTACCAACTGGTAACGTTCTTTCGACTGGATGTTCCTCTGACATATTCCTCATCTTAGATGTATTCCATCCAGCTTTAGCTGCTTCGGAAATCTTTTCTCGGCAGAGGGCGCCGTGCGTCGATGTCGTTGAGTCGAGGTCCCTCGGAGGCCTCCTTCGAGGGTGACGTCATCGGGTATACAAGTAGCATGCGCGGCGCCCGTTGGCCTCAGTTCTGTTTTTCCTCCTCTTGCTTTGTTGTATGGATAGTGCAGGTAGCCCGGTGTCAGCCTCGCGAGAGTTGAAGTGGCAATAACCCAGAAAATCTACAAAGGGGTAGGATGGGAGGGCGATGAGGAATACGTTGGAGGAACATCCAGTCGAAAGAACGTTACCAGTTGATAAGTAACTTGTTCTTCAAATGGATTGTGTCCTCCAACATATTCCTCATCTTAGATAGACTCCCAAAGCAGTGTAGAAAACTCTCTGGAGGAGGGAGTAGATTTATTATTATTATTATATGGCCGAATATAGCACTGCTTTACCAAAAGCAAGCTCTTCAGACTGGGAAGCATCTAGACTATAGCATTTAGAAAAAGTGTGCAGTGATGACCAAGTTGCTGCCTCACAAATAGATTTTATGGGAGGACTTCTTTGAAGGGCTGTCGAAGAGGCTATGCCTCTGGTGGAATGGGCCCTTAAGCCTTCTGGTGGGTCTTTTCCCTCCAATCTGTAGCATTCTGAAATGCAAAGCACAATCCAACGTGATATGGTTTGTTTTGACACAGATTGACACAATTTCCTTCCGGTGTAGCCAATGAAAAGTTGATTATCCACTCTAAGCTTTGAAAGCCTAGAAATATAAAAGCTTAGAGCTCTTCTCGATCCAGTCTATGTAATCTTTCCTCCTCCTTACTGGGATGAGATGGAGGGTAGAATGCGAGCAGAATAATGTTCTGATTTACATGGAAATCAGACACAACTTTAGGCAAAAACGAGGCTTTAACCCTCAATACCACTCTGTCCCTGTGGAACACAGTATAGGGTGGCCCAGAAGAGAATGCCTGCAATTCGCTCACTCTTCTTGCAGATGTTAAAGCAATCAGGAAAGCTGTTTTCAATGTTAACAACCTTAATGGACAAGTGTGCAAGGGTTCAAAAGGGGCACACATTAAAAACTTTAAAACCAGGTTAAGATCCCAAAATGGGAATTGGAAAGGAACACATTAGTGAGTCCCTTTAAGAATTGTGTTATCAAAGGAATTTTAAAATAGGAACATTCTTCTGAAGAGCGCTTGAAAATGGAAAGCTACAAGATAAGCTTTAATGGTCCCAATATTTAGGTCTCTACGTGCCAGAGACAAGAGAAAGGACAAGACTTCCGGGATAGAACATAGAAAAGGATCAACATTATTTTCTCTGCATCAGTTGCAAAACTTTTTCCAACAGCAACGGTATAGAGATTTTGTTGCTGGCCTTCTTATCAAAAGCAACACCTCCATGACGTCATCTGGAAGGTCCCAATCCTTGTAACTCAGCCTTTCAGATACCAAGCAAGAAGGTTGAGAGTCTTGACCTCTGGATGGAGAACCTGGCCCTCCATTTGTGAGAGAAGGTCCTCTCTCTGAGGAAGACGTAACGGAGGACAGATGGACAGGTCTAGAAGGTTCTAGACCTTCTAGACCTGTCCCCACGTTCTCCTGGCCCAATCCGGGGCAATTAGGATCATGCGGTTTCTAAACCGTCTCAATCTCCTGATGACCCGAGGAATGATGGGAATCGGAGAGAACGCGTATAGTAGTGGGAAGTTCCACTCCACCACGAACGCGTCCCCTTAGGCTCCTCTCGGGGGAAATTCCCTTGATCAATTCCGTTCAAATTCCGGTTGATTCTGGTCAAAAAAAGGTTTACTTGAGGGGTTCCCCAAAGGGCGAAGATCTCTTGAAGGACTTCCTAAGCCAGTTCCACCTCGTGGGACACCGTGCTCTGCCTGCTCAGAGCGTCCGCCGTCATATTCTCCTCCTCGGCTCGATGAACTGCCGTTAAGGAGATTCCTTCTTGAATTGCCCAATACCAGAGCCGCATTGCCTCTCTGCACAGAGGTAGTGACTCTACACCTCCTCTTTTGTTTAGATAATGCATGGCCACTGTGTTGTCCGTCATTATCAGGACATTTTTTCCTCTGACAGATGGCAGAAAAGCCTTCAGCGTTAGTCTGATTGCTCTCAGCTCTAAAAGGGTGATGTGTAGTTTGGACTGCGATGGAGACCAACGACCGCTGATTGTCAGATCGTTGGCATGAGCTCCCCACCCCATGAGTGAGGCGTCCGTCACTACTGTAATCTCGGGCCATGGCTGCCAAAAATGTTCTCCTTTTATGATGTTCTCTGTGCAAGTCCACCACAGAAGATCCTGCCGAACCTTGTTCGAAATCTGACGAAGATCCGTTATTTGACCTGAGAACTGGGCCCATTGAGTCTTTAGAGTTCATTGAAGGGATCTCATCCTCAGGCATGCCTCTGGCACTAGGAAGATGCAGCATGCCATGAGGCCGAGCAATCTTAAGAAGTCGTAGGCCTGGAGATTTTGGGCATTTTCGAATTTGGAAACCATCTGAAGAATGTCTTGAGCCCTTGACTTGGGAGGCGAGCCCTTTCCCAAGGATGTGTCTAATACAGCCCCTATGTACTGGAGCTGTTGGGAAGGTGTCATGTGTGACTTCTTGAAATTGAGGGAGAAGCTCAGTCTGTGGGGGAAGTGGCAGGTGACTTTCAGATGATCCAAGGCTTGTTCGCCAGAACGTGCTCTGATCAACCAATCGTCTAGGTAGGGGCAGATGTGAATCCCCCCTCTCCTGAGGTGCGCTGCCACCACTACCATTAATTTGGTGAATACCCTCGGCGCGGAGGTCACCCCGAATGGCAGGACTCGAAACTGATAGTGTGAGTCGCCAACTACGAACCTCAGGCATTTTCTGTGCTTGAGATGAATTGGCACATGACAATACGCATCCTGGAAGTCCAATGACACCAACCAATCCTGAAGTTGAAGGGCCTGAAGGATCTGAGAAAGAGTGACCATCTTGAACTTGTCCTTCCTGAGGAGCTTGTTCAAGCCTCTTAAGTCCAAGATGGGTCTCAGTCCTCCATCCTTTTTGTGAATAAAAAAATATGGGGAGTACCATCCCTTGTTCCTCTCCGCTACAGGTACTGGTTCTATAGCACCTTTCTCCAGCAGGGTTAAGACTTCCTGCTGTAGGAGCGGGTCTGGAAACTTCAAAGAGCGTCTCTGTGGTGGATTGCTTTGAGGTTGTGTTAGAAAAGGAAGTCAGTAACCTTGGGCTATTATTTCTAGAGCCCAAACATCTGAAGTAATGGCTCGCCATTCTTGCATATGCTGCGACAGCCTTCCTCCCACAGGTGTCTTGTGATGCAAGTCCCCAAAGTGGTTTTGTGGCGGTTGCGCGGCCGCTGATGGTAAAGAGGCTGCAGCTGGGGCTGGCTTTGCACGTTTTCCTCGTCCACCACGAGTGGCCTTTTTCTGGCCTCTTTGAATAGCCATTCCTCTCGCCTTTCCATATGAGGAGTAGTTTATGTTTATGTTTATGTTTATTGAGTTTATATAGCGCTCTACGCCAAAGTGCTTTACAGAATAACAACAGGTACAGTAATGAATGAAGCATAATAAACAAACATGAAACAAACCAGTGATGCAGTATTTAGAACAATTTACACAGAGGAGGGGGGAAAGAGGGAGGGCAAGGGGTAGGACCCTGGGTGACCTCCAACGCACTAAGGTGGTAACAATATCCAAATTGGGGTCATCGGAGGGTGGGAGGAGGCGTGGGGAAGGGAAGGGGGGGCAGGCATGTGAGGGGGGAGAGAGGTAGGGAAGGAGAGTCAGGGGGGGAAGTGGAGAAGAATGGCTTTGAGGGAGGAGCGGAAAGATGGGTAGTTAGGGGTGGAGCGGATAGAGAGAGGTAGGGAGTTCCAGTGGAGTGGGGCCAGGAGTTGGAAGGAGCGGAATCGCGAGGAGGCACAAAGGGCTGTGGGTACGGCGAGAAGGTGGAGATCAGCTGAGCAGAGAGAGCGGGAGGGAGAGTAAAATGAGAGGAGGGAGGCAAGCTAGGCGGGGGCGAGCTCATGGAGAGATTTGTAAACAAGGCAGAGGAATTGGAATTTCAATTGTGAGAGGAACTGGAGCCAGCCGAGTTGAGAGAGTGAGGTAGAGATAGAGTCTCGAGGGCCAAGAAGACAGAGTGCGGATAGAGGAGTGGTAGATGGATTTTAGGGGAGTCAGGTGAGAGACCGGGAGTCCAAAGAGAAGAGAGGAGCAGTAGAAGAGACGGGAGAAAATAAGGGAGGAGATTAGGAGTTTAGAAGCGTGAAAGGTGAGAGAGGAGCGGATCTTACGGATGTTGAAGAGGTGGTGCCGACAAGCATGAGAGGTTAGGGAGATGTGGTTAGAGAAGGAGAGAGAGGAGTCAATATGGGGGCCAAGGTTGCGAGCGTGGGTCGAGATGGGGAGATTGGAAGGGGGAAAGTGGATGAAGGGGGGATGGGAAGGTGAGAGAGTGTTGGGAGGGAAGAAAAGCACTTCAGTCTTGTCAGTGTTTAGGGAAAGATAATTGGATGACATCCAATTTTTTATGGCCAAAAGGCAGGAAGAGAGGGTGTGGTGGAGGTCAGAGGTGAGGGAAGAGAAGGAGAGAAAGAGTTGGGTATCGTCCGTTTAGAAGTGGTCGGAGATGCCGAAAGAAGAGATGACAGGGGCGAGAAGGGAGGTATAGAGAGAGAAAAGGAAAGGTCCAAGAACGGATCCCTGGGGAACGCCATAGTTCAGGGGGAAGTTGGAGGAGGTGCGGCCTCCCCAGGAGACAGCGAAGGATCGGGTGGAGAGGTAAGAGGAGAGCCAGGAGAGGATAGAGCCTTTGAAGCTAAAGGAGGGCAGAGTGCTAAGAAGTAAGGGGTGATCTACGGTGTCAAAGGCTGCAGAGAGGTCAAGGAGGATGAGAATTGAGGATTGCTTAGCGTAGCGAGCGGTGAGGAGAGAATTAAGTACATAGGTGAGAGCAGTCTCAGTGGAGTGTTTAGGGCGGAAGCCAGATTGAGTGGGGAGGAGGGAGCGAGAAGAGACAAAAGCTGAGTGTTGAGAGTAGGCTAGGCGCTCAAGGAACATAGAGATGAAGGGGAGAAGGGAGATTGGTCTGAAGTTGGAGGCAAGAAGAGGGCTAGCAGAAGGTTTCTTCAGGATAGGGATGATGGTAGCATGTTTGAAGGCAGATGGGAAGGCAGCAGAGGAGAGACAGATGTTAAAGAAGGTAGTTTGGTAGGAGATGAGGAGAGGGCAGACTTTGGGGATGAGAGAGGTGGGGATAGGATCAGAGGGGGCAGCAGTAGGGTGGGTTTTGGATGGGAGACGTAGTCAGGGGAAACAGGAGAGAAGGTGGACATGTTAGCAGGGGTGAAGAGGGGGAAGGAGGGAAGAAGGATGGAGAGGAGAGGATGTTTTGGCAGAGAGGGAGAATTTTGGAGGAGAAGAAGTTGGCGAAGTCAGAGGGAGAGAGGGGAGAATTTGTGGAAGGGTCTGGTGTAGGAGGGGTATGAAGGCGAGAAAGGGTCTGGAAGATACGGCGGGGGTGAGAAGCTTGTGAGTGGAGGAGGTTGGAGAAGTAGGAGCGCTTAGCAGAAATGAGGCAAGAATCATAGAGAGAGTGATAAGAGAAGTAAGAGGATTGGTTGGTTGAGGAAGGGGTTTTGTGCCAGCGTTGTTCGAGGTGACGGAGGAAGCGACGCATGGATAGAACGTGAGAGGAGAGCCAGGGCTGGGAGGGTTTGAGAGATGTTGAGAAGGAAGTAAGAGGGTAGAGTTGGTCAAGACAGGAGGATATAGAGGAGGACAGTGAGGAGAGGGCATCATCGGCTGAGAGCGATGAGAAGTCAGGGAGAGGGGAAAGGGAGGAGGAACAGGAGTCAAGGAAGAGTGAAGGGTTGAAGTTGTGGAGATCACGACGAGAAAAGGAGGGGGAGGAAGGAGAGGGTGAGGACAATGAGGAGGGGGAAGAGTAAGGGAGAAGGAAAGTAAAGCGTGGTCGGAGAGATAGTTGGGAAGAGACGATACGGGGGAGGAAGAGTGAGATGAAAGGAAGATGAGATCGAGAGTGGAGCCAGAGGAGTGGGTGGGTGGGGTTAGTAGGGGAGAGAGAAGGTAGGAGTCAAGTAAGGAGAGAAAAGGGGAAGACTGAGATGAGGTTGAGAGGGGTAGGTTAAAATCGCTGAGGCGACCTGAGGGGCGTGGGACATGAAAGAATGAGGAAGAGGGGGTGGAGAGAGATGCAGGAACAGTGGAATTGAAAGGGGGGATCCAAGTAGTAGTAACGATAGGATCGTCCCCTCCAAGATTGTCCTGATGCACGAAAAGGCTGAGGTTGCCTAATAGCAGCTCCTAAAGACTTGGCAGCCGCTTTTGAGGTCTGCAACCTCTGAAGGCTCTCGTCAGCCTTGTTGCCAAAAAGGTGAGACCCGTCAAAGGGCATGTTCAGAATACTGTTTTGCACGTCTGGTGCGAAACCCGACTTCCGTAACCACGCAGATCTGCACATTACTGAGCTAGTGCCCATGGACCTGCTCACACTATCTGCAGTGTCCAATCTAGACTGAAGGGATTCCTGCTTGGCCTCCGTTCCATCTTTAACAATGGCTACGAATCCTTCCCTTTCATCCCTTCTGGTATGTGCTCCGCCACCATTGCAATGCACTCCCACAGAGTGTACGAACATTTTGCCAAGGCACATGTGGAGTTGGCCGATTTTAACGCCATACTCCCAGCTGAAAATACCTTGCGTGCCCAACCATCCACACGCTTGTCGTCCCTATCCGGAGGGATAGAAGGGTACGCCACCCTACTTGAAGCTGTGGCTGCCTGGATCACCAGACTCTCGGGAGTAGGGTGCTTAGACAGATAGCCGGGGTCGCTACTGGAAGGGCGGTATTTTGAAGTGAGAGACTTAGTCACCGGAGGAATAGAGACTAAGGTCTCCCAATTTTTGGCCACTCTATTTTGTAAGGCTACATGGAAGGGTAAGATCGGATCTTCGGTGGGACCATGATCCAATATATTGGTCAGATCATCCTGGATGAACTGAGTTGGTGGTCTAGCCCATCCTAAGTATTCGACCACCTTTGTCATTAGTTGTCTGTATGAGGGACTGGCATGTTCCCCTGGTTCTGGCCTGCCAAAATCTGTTTCAGGTGAAGTATCAATTCCACTTGCATTATGTAAGGTTCCCACCAGATCCCTCATCCTGCTTTCCTCAGAAATCAGGCATTCTGGAACATTTGGGGTGCCTTATTCCAGTCCAAAAGGAACATTCTCCTCATCAGACCTCTCCTGTTCTTAAAAAATTGAAGTTAAGGATTTGAAACATTCTTTCCTTGGAAGAGGTTTAAAAACCTTTTCTGGGAGAGGTGTATCAGCGGAACCTGAAGGCATTACAGCCTTTGCAGCCTTCTCTTTTGCTGTTATTTTGACAGCTTCTGGCTGAGTTGGCTGAGTTGGAGCCTTTGGAATATTTGGGTTTGGGGTCGACGTCGACAAAGGTGTCAATGGCGTCGATGGCGCTGACGAAATAGTGTTCGTCGACGGAGCTGGCTTCGAGGGCGTCGAGGCGCTCTTCGAAGACTTACCCTTCGAGGTGTGTCGGGTTCCGGACGGCGTCAGTGACCTCAATCGGTCAACTCGACTCGAGCAGTCTTTTTCACTCTGCGTCCTGGATGGTTCCCGGTCCTTTCTCCTTCGATCACCTGGGCTCGAGGACGCACGAGTGTCGGAACGGTAACGCTCTCGGCCGGCTTCCGAAGAAGGCGCGGATTGAGGCTTAGCCTTTTCAAACACCTCCATCATTTTTATTCTGAATGCTTCCCATTCTTCGGAGGAAGGATGTTTTGTGGAGCATTTCATTCTTTTTGAGGATTCGTCCGAGGACGAGGTGGAAGGGGTCCGGTGGCCTCTTTTCTTGGACTTTTTCGTCGAAGACGAAGAGCGGTGTGAACCCCTTCGGGACCTAGACCGATGCTTTTGCCTTTCGCGTCGAGGAGATTTCTCCTCACGGGACCTCGACTCGACGCTAGACACTTTTCGGTTGGGTTTTCAACCTACCTGCAGTTTTCCCTTCCTCTCTCGCAAGGCCTTCCCGTCATTGCCTGACACTTTGTACAGGCCTCCATGTCGTGGCCTTCACCGAGCCACCACAGACATTCTCGGTGCGGGTCCGTGATGGACATTTTCGAACCGCAGGATTTACACTTTTCGAATCCCGCCCGCGGGGTCGTAGTCGGGGTCGATGATGAGGACATATCGAATATCTTCAGTAACTGCGTCACAGAACTACTCTATGTGCGCCGAGTCTCCGAAGCAACACGTACTGCGGAAAAACGGAACTGAGGCCAACGGGGGCCGCGCGTACTACTTGTATATCCGATGACGTCATCCTCGAGGGACCTCAACTCGACGACATCAACGCACAACGCCCTCTGCCAATAAAACATTTCCAAAGCAGCTAAAGCTGAATGTAATACATCTAAGATGAGAAATACGTTAGAGGGCACAATCCATTCGAAGTATAGGCAATTCCGGGAGATTGCCGATTTAGCGACTTTTCAAATATAGGCAGTTAGGACACAATATAACATACACAACGTTACAGCAGAACCTCATGTGCATGTCAGTTACAGACCATGCAAACGCCGGGGGATATGGCTAGTACACAATGTTTGTATTAACACTGACACAACATTTTGCATAACAGAAAACCAAGAATAGGTCAAACTGAAAGTACTATTTTACAGTCATAGAATGACAAAAGAATACAGTTGGGATAGGCAATGCTCCTCATAGTTTACACTTACTTGGTCACCATCTTGGTCAAGCTGTTGTAAATCTTGTGTTCCCAGTATGCATAATATGGAACCATTTTAGGGTCTCTGCCAGTATTTGTGTGCACAACTAGGCCTTCCATTTTTGTGAGCAGTGGCCCAATAGCAGCATATTTCCTGACCAAAAGGTCTATTTCTCTATTGCGTTCATGTTCAACATGCTCAAAGAAGTCTTTGACTCCTGTTGGAAAATAAACATGTTTTCAGATTATTAGACAGACATAGAAAATGTAAGGGTAAAAGGAAAAAACTGCAACTCAAACGAACGCAATTTTCTGACATTTGAAAGATAGCAAAGCCTCCAGTAACTGGTACCTTAAGCATGTTGAAACTTTACTTTGGGCTTAATTTCGGGCAGTTAGATGTATTCTACAAGCAGAAAAGACAAAACGTGTCCAAGCCTATTAAATTGGTGAATACTTGCTGGTAATAATTGATATTTTAATTTCCTAATTCCTACCAGACACAGCAGGACTCCCAAGTGTTTAATCAACTGACAAACCTAAAACAGGTTGCTTGGTCTCACAGCTTCTTACTTATCTTTCTGAACTTTGAGTAAAAATAACAGGATTTTAATATTTTTCTGGGATTCCAGCAACAAAGTTGAAGAATTAAGATGACTGGCCGCCAGGGTTGGGTATAGTAGTGCCATCTTTCCCAGTGTAGTAAACTGTAAAGATAAATTATGAGGGCTCTGCAGCATGCAAAGTGTTAATGTTTATTTTATTTATTTATTGAATTTATAAAGCGCACAGCAACCCGTAGGCATCAAGGCGCTGTTACAGCAAACCAGTTACTTGCAGGTGAGGCAAAGTGAGCATACAATTGATAGGGTGATGCAGTCCAAAGCATTGCAATGTTTGGGATGTCATGGGAATGATTGGATTAGGTGAACAGCCAGGTTTATAAGGATTTTCGGAATCCCGAATATGAGGATTCAGCTCTCAGGGTGGGAGTGAGGATGTTCCATTGTTTGGCTGCAATGGAGGGGAAGCTGGAGCCTCCCGCTTTGGCGCGTCTGATTTTGGGCTGATGGAGGTGATTGGAATACATGAACCTAGTAGGTCTTGACGATTGAGCTTTTGTGATTTTCTGTGAGAGATAGGGGGGTGCAAATTTTCACAAGCATCTGTGAGTAATAGACATGGGGCCTCATTACGAGGTGGGCGGTAGGGGTTAACGGGCACCGGTGAGGAGACAGGTGCCGGTAAACCCTTACCGCCCTATTCCGAGGTCCCTTAGCAGGTCCCGCTATGGACGCCTGGTTTTACCAAGCTCCCTTAGCGGGAGGCGCTAAGGGACCAGAGAGCTATTAGCGGGCCCGTTATTAGCTCCATCCCCATTCTCATTGAGCCCTATGGGGGCTCGAATGGGAATGGGGAATGGTTCTCGGAATGGGGATTTACCGGGTCCTCCAAGGTTGGAATGACCCGGTAAGTCCCTATTTCGAGAACCCAGACCCGGAATGCGGTGAGGGGGTAGCCATGGCCTCCTACATCGTAATGAGGCCCATGGTCTTGAATATGATCCTATCGTGAATAGGCAGCCAGTGGGCTGCTTTCCTTGCGGCAGAGATGTGGGCCCTTTTGGGAATGTTGGGAGCTGCTCACAGTGCGTTATTTTGAATGATTTTAAGCTTTTGAATGTTTTGAGATGAGGTCCATGCGAAAAGGACATTGCAGTAATCCAGTCTAGTGCCAATGACAGCTTGTGCTATGGTAAGACAGTGGTCAGGGGATAGGAAGGGTCTAGAAGCATTTATCAATTTTGATGTATAGGCAGCAGAGGAGGAAATTGCATTCACTTGGCGGGTCATGGAGAGGGTGGCGTCTAGATGGACACCATGGGCCTCATTACACGGACGGCGGTAAGGGTTAACGGTCACCGTTAATGGCAACGGTGACCGTTAACCCTTACCGCCGTACTACGAGGTCCCTTTGCGGGTTGGAGGATTTAACGCCTGCTTCTTGCAGGCGTTAAAATCCAACCCGCTAAGGGACCTCGGAGCTAATTACGGCACCGCAAAATTGCGGTGCCGTAATTAGCGCCTTCCCCATTTCCATAGAGCCCTATGGGGCAGAAATGGGAATGGGGAAGGGCAATGGCGGAAAGGGGATTTACCGCCCCTCCAACCTTGGAATGGGGCGGTAAATCCCCTTTCCGCCAAGGCGGTGCCGGTATTTTACCGGCATGAGCCATGGCGCTAATAGCGCCATGGCTCACCGCCTACCGTGTAATGAGGCCCCTTGTGTCCTTACTGATGTTGAGATTGGGATCACAATGCCATCAATTTTGAAGGCTGTGTATTGGTGACTGAGCTTATTGAGCACTGAGGGGGTCCAATCAGCAAGATCTAGGTCTTGTCCCCATTCAGGCACAGGTTGTTTGCTGCCATCCAAGAATGGATGGTTGTGTAGGCGGAACCAAGGGTATTAGAGTTATCTGTATAGTTACCAGAGAGGGGTAGGAGAATTTGAGTATCATCGGCATAATTGGTGTATGCGATGCCAAGGGAGTCAAGGATGTCAAAGAGTGGTCTAGTGAAAATGTTGTAGAGAGTGGGTGATATGCAAGAGCATTGTGGAGCTGGTGGTGCGCTGACGTCGGAAAACACTTTCATGACTCGCCCCTCTAAAAAGGAGGTGACCCATGATGTAGCTTCGGTGGAGATGTTTACTGAGGTGGTGGCAGAGGATTTTGTGATCTACCAGGTCAAACGCTGCTGACAAATCAAGGAGGAGTAGGAGGGCTGGTTACCCCATGTCTCTGAGCTCATATATCTAATTTTTTAAGTTGAGCAGTGCTGATTCCGTACCATGGCCTGGGGCAGAAGCCAGAGCATTCCTAGAATGTGATTAGTTTCCAGGTATTGTTGGATTTGTAGATAGGCTGCTCTTTCTATAATTTTAAGAATGGGACGGTTGTGATAGGCCAGTTATTAATGTGGGCTGTTGGGTCAAGTGATGGTTTCTTTAGAAGTGGAATAACCTAAGCTACTTTGAGGTTGGAAGGCACTATCCATGTGGCAAAGCAAGCATTGATGAAGGTAGTGATGAGGGGAACTAGAGCTTTGGCACAGTATTGATGATAATGGTGGCATGGCATACATCGCCTTTGCATTTGGATGGTTTGAGGCATTTTAGGATAGATAGGACATATGGCTCTTTGACTGATTAAGTGAAATTGTGGTAAGGTCGGGATAGAAGAGGTAACAACATACTTGGTGTTGCAGAGTTGCTAGTTCGGCATGAATTGTTTTGTGTATTGTGTCTAGTTTGTTGATCATGGCGTTTTGGATGTTTATGCACCATGTTTCGTCCTTGGTGATGGAGGAGGGTGGAGTGGAAAGAGATTCAAGCTCTCTAACGATGGTAGAGATTTCCTTTGTGTGTGATTTAGCATTGGCTATTCTGGCCTTGAACGTGGTAGATTTGGGCGCGATGATGGCTTGTCTGTAGGTTTTGGAGGCATTGATGAACTCTAATTCGGAGGTATCCAAAGTTTTTTTTTCCAGCCTGATTCTGCTGATCGCTTTTTGTCTCTGAGATCATTTTTCTTTTTTTTTTCTTTAATTGATTTAATCGCCTTGGCAATTTTTACAAGCTACTGGTGCAAAGAGAGACCGGGTGGTCGAAAGTAGACTGAAGGGTGAGGCCAAGATTAGTGAAGTTGGTGAAATTGACTGGCTCCTCCGGTGAGGCTTGTAAGGTCTCCTGAGTAACGTATATTGTTAAGTCTGGATGTTAGTGGAAGTAGATATCAAGTTTGTCATTTTTTACAGACAGAAAAATAAGTTCTAAGATTTTAGCGGTTGCTGTTGCCCATGAGGTCTTCTCACCGCCAATCGGGCAAGCCCACCTGAGCTCCTCTTTGTGGATATGTGTTGAAGCCAGATGATTTGTCAAATATGGGGCTCTGATGATTCTCGTGACGTGGCACGTCAGTAGAAGATGTCGTAATGATTCGATCTCGAGGGAATTTTTGCGGAATCTGCATTTGTTCGTTCTTGAGAGGCCTCTAATCATCAACATTTCGTTTGATGGTAGGAGGTTTAACCGCGCCCTTAAGAGGATACTTTGTAGTCTTCTATCTGGGTGTTTCTTCAAAAATGCCTGAGTTACATTTAGTTTTCTCGCCTGTAGCGGGAGATGTGATGTGAGTTTATACTTTGCCACTTTGTCCAGGGTGAGAATCCAATCTGTTTCGTCCAGCTTCCTTTTTATTTTAGTGGGGTTTTGGATCAGTTTGTCGGCTGAGATTTGAATCGCAGAGTTTTTCCTTGCAGTCTTTGTTCCACTGGGTTAGCATTTTGCCATGGCAATTTCTGATCTCTGTGTTTATTACTGTAAATACCAGTGGGCTGGTTGGATTAACGATCTTTCTATAGATCATGATGCTGTTTCGGTCCACTATTGCCTGGAGGGAAGACAAGTTCAATTCCAGTCTCATCAAGACGATCAGGGTCGATTTCGGGAGGTTTAGTACGGATCTCCCAGATTAGGCCAAATGGTTTTTGGTATGTTTGGCATGGCTTCCACTCCATAAGTTATAGTTGGTACCACTTTGTCCCTGTAAAAGTTGATGATTGGTTGGAGCGGGAATCTACCGTATTTTCCATCCACCACTTTTGTTTGTGAAGTCAGGTTTCTTATTTTCGTGTGGAGAGCATAATGCATCAATCTTTCCATTTTGGAGCTATACAGCGTTACTCCAAGGTATTTAAAATCTGTAACCTTTTCGATGCCACAGCCAACCAAGTACCATTTCAGCTTTTCGCCTTTCCTGTTGCATTTCTCTAGAGTCAAGATTTTAGTTTTAGACTTGTTGATTTCCAGATCGTTGGAAAGTATGTACTTTGATAGGTTGTCTAGCTGCCGTTGTAACCCAATAGCTGTTTGATCAAGCAGGATCATGTTGTCAGCGTACAGCAGTCTGAGCACCCTCTCTAGGCCAATAGACAGTGGAAAGGATCTTATCAGGGCATCAGCGTACTTGTAATCTCCCAAGTAGGCCAAGAAGAAGGCGGGGCAAGAGGGTATGCCTGTTTTACCCCCCTGGTGGTGGGAATTTCAGCTGAGAGTATGCCCCGGTGGTTTAGGCGTACTTGTACTCTGGTGTTGGTGTGCAGGGCTTTGAGCGGCCCCAAAATTTCAGACGGATAATTCCAGGCTGCTAGCTTCTGCCAGTTTTACTCCGTTTACCTGATCAAACGCTTGTATTAGCTCTATGAAGGCCAGGAAGACTCGAGGTCCCCCTTCAATGATCTTGGCTTTTTAGAACGCTCAGGAGCATGATATTTGCACTTGTTCCCATGTTTTTCTTGAAACCTGACTGAAAGGATCGGCGCATGGCGCCTGGGTTGCCCATGTTTGGAATGTATTCAAAAACAGGGATCTGTAAACCTTCCCAATAACGTCAAGTAGAGCAATCAGACGAAAATTTTGAGGATCATCCTTACAGCCCTTTTTGAAAATCGGGACTATTATCGATGAAGTCCAGGATGTTGGAATTGCCTTGAGTTCTGCACATATTTTAAAGACGAGACTTATGAAGGAAGCCCATTCGTCCGGTAATGACTTTCGGTCAATGTTGTTAATCCCATCTGGGCCTGGTGCTCTCAAATTTTTTAGCTTGCAGATTGTTGACCTGATAGTCTCTTTGTCATGAAGGTCGACCCAAAGAGATTCATGCTCTGTGTGTTGCACCGGAATAGGTGGTGAAGGGGATAGGAAAAGGTTGGTGTAGAACTTCACCCAGGTGTGTTCTGGGATACCATTTGTTAATGCGTCGTTTGTAGGTCTTCCCCTTGATCTAATCAGTGACCAAAAGTCACGGGAGTTACGGATGCTGATGTGCTTCAACATTTCTTCGGAGTCTCGTTGGTATAATGCCAGTCGATACTTCTTTAGCCAGGATTTATATTTCTTTAATGTTGCCGAGGCTACGTCTCTGTTAGTTTTTGTATTGTGGCGAGCGGTTAGTCTTCTAGCCTTGCTCACTTCGCTTTGTTTAGCCACCAAGAGAGGGTCAAATGTGTGGGTGTGCTGCCTCCAGTCTTGCCCTTTTTTATTGTTTTTTGGCAGTTTCACCCTATAGGTTGCTAGAAGCAGTCTGTAGTCAACTTGGACGGGATTCCGGATTTCACTACCTGTTTCTTTGGTTTCTTTGTAGGATTTTATTAGCTCTAAGAAGTCTTTTGCGCTTAGTTTCAGGCGGTTTCCTTTACTGTTGGACTCCAATTTGACCGGAAAGTGAGACTTTGTTAAATGCACCGAGGACCATTTTATGGTCAGCAGGTTGTGGTCGCTTGCTGTTGTTTTTATAACTTTGGCAGATGCCAGATCAGGGATTAGCATCTGTGATACGAAAATGTTATCGATTGTTGCAGTTTAAGGTCATCTCTCCCACGTAGGAGTGTAGTCGATTTTTTGCTTGTTATGGTAGCTTTATCGAAGAGTGGCCTTGAGTCCATTAGTTTAAGCCAGGCTTTACCTCGTTCCTCTACAGGATATGCGCGGGCCACAGTTTTGTTTCGTGTGGCTGAGGGTCTGCAAACGGCGTTTAAGTCGCCACAAATAAGCAGGTGGGCGTCTTGATGTTCCAAGTATGTACTATCGATTTGAGTTGCTATTGTGTCCAGAAAATCTTCAGTTGTGGTCCCTTGTGGATTCCAATAGATATTTATAATCATAACTTGTGTCGAAAGGAGGGCGCCTGTGTTCTTGTCAACATGTGACCAAGAGAGTAAGACTGCCAAGAGTGATAGGTTGGTTCTCACTACTCTTTCTATCTGCAGTCCGCTACCAGAGGTTACTGCCGTCAATAGGCCGAAAGAAGGTCGGCCTTTCTCTCCTTTTCGGGCCAGGGAGAAAGCCAAGGCAAATCCATCCAGGCTTGGCTTGTGAACCAGCCAGGTCTCCTGGAGGCAAAGTATATCGAAGGACCCCAGATCGATCCCACCCGAGGCCATCAAATGCAAAAAGCCCTATGTGTTCCAGGAGCCTAGCGTCAATGTCGAGGAAGACGGCCTTTGATGTTGATTGTTGGGGTTGACGGGTTGCTACTTTGTAAGCCGGGCCGATAGGGCTTTAGAAAGCCATGCCCAGAGATTACGTTTTGAAGATAATTTGGTCGTTTCATCGACAAGTGTGCTTTGTACGACCAAGTCCTGAGTAATGGTCCTTTTTACTGCTGTCAGTGGTTCGCTTGGGCGTCTATCTGGGTCAAGCTGGTTTGAGAGCGATTAGGGGCTGATAGCACTGGTGTTTGTTGGACGTTTCGTTGGAGACCACGAAGATTGGTTCTTCGGCTCTGGTTTCGCTGGATGATTTGATGGTGTTTCCACCTTTTTGTTTGGCGAGCCACTTGGGTCAGGGAAATGGCCTTGTCCATGCTGGACGAAGGTTTCTGTTTGCCGGGTCATGCAGTTTACTTTCCTTTTGATATTTTCCAGCTCCTTGCGTTGTGGGGAATCGTTAGCTCTTTTTGTCTCAGTCAGCTCGAAACCTTGTCTTCGAAGTTTGTCTGATGATTCGAAGCATGTCCTCAACGGTGTTGGAGGATGTGTACAGATGGGAAATTGCTTTCTTCCCTTCATGGCTGGGCTCTATAATTTTGAAATCTTCAGATTTTAGTGAGCGGAGGGTTGGAATGCCTTGAAGCAGCTTTAAGACCAGGCGTCTATTCGAGATGATGTATTCTTTATTGTCCATGCGTTGTTTTAGTTTAAAAGTAGGTATGTGTTTCGGTCTATTCTGTGCTCCATGGTAGGTTTTGTCCCCGCTGGTAACTTGTTTTCTTGCTCGCACCTGGGGGAATCTTGTCAGGTTGCTTTTCCTTTGTTGTCATTTTGGAAAAGGTTGTTCCTTTGATTGGACCATGGGCTGTTTGAGTAGAAAGTTCTGGCTTATGTGTTGGACAGTTGCAGCTTGCCTTGGCCAACGGTTCTGTGATTGTGTTTACGTCTGTGTGCCCTCCTCAATGGTTTTTGTGGATGCTGTTGGTGGCACAGCGAAAGGATTTACATCTTCTGTGTGGAAGACGCTACCCTGGTCCAAGGTAGGGTTAACGCTGTGTCTACGTTCCATGGCGTTGATGTAGCCTTCCAGAAATATGAGTTTCGAGTGCATCATGGCAAAAATCGATGTATGGTCTTTGAGAGTGTCATTTATGGACTCGTAGAGTTTACAGAAGGGGCCAAGGATATGGTAACCGACGACATTGCTGAGAAGATGTCTTTTTTTTTGGCAGGAGTCTCTTTTGGGCAGCTGTGGAGCAAGTCGCTCTGTCTTCTACTCCTAAAAAGTGGAAATGGAAATGATGCGAGAGACGCCCTTCTAGGCGGCAGGCCTTTTGGTGATGTACTGCCTGATGGTTTAGACAAGTCGAAGAGTTCAGGAGAAGGTGGTTTATTTCCTTTTGGGGTGGAAGAATGGTCATCGTTTGTCTGAGCTCCAATGCTCTGTTGGAGGAGACTGTAAAGCGATGTTTTTGCAACTGGACTCTTGGACTACAGAGAGGTTTATGTGGGCCGAGGTTCTTGTCGCCGGGGTAGCCTTGTTTGTGGTTTCCGGGCTTTGATAGGTGGCTGCCGCCCGAAGAAAAATGTCTGGGTCATCTAGAGTTGTGGCGTTTTGATGGAGCGGAACGCCAATGGCCACATGCTCGTCTCTGATGATTTGTAGGGCGTTATTCGTTGGGTTTTGAGCTTCAATTGCCAAAGATCGACCATGGGTGATTGGCGACTCTGCGGTCTTCTCAAAGTGTCATCTCGGTATTCTTGGTAAGCTTTCTGCAGGCAAGCTTGCGCCACTGTCCATTTTGTGCGTTTTAGTTGATGTTTGGGGGTCTAGGACTGCCTCTGGCATTTCGGCATCCGAGACCTCTACCAAGCTGTCAAATTTGCGCTTGTATTGTTTTAAAAAAAAAAATCTTTCAAGGTGTTTTCAAGTAAGGAGTGGCCCAGGACAGTTTTCAGTAGGGCACGGTTTTTGATTGCCGTTTTGTTAGGGTTTTGGCGAGACTGTCCCAAGCTTTTTGTGAGGATTTCTGCAGTTGCCGTTTTTTTGTTATTGGTGCCCTCTTTTTTTGAGTGCCAGTTTGTCCATAGGGCTTGCGCGCTAGCTATTTGGACCGGGTGCTTTCGATAGGTTTTTTTTTTTTTATTTTTGTTTTTGCAGAAAGTTTTGAGCTCTGGCGGGTGTAGTTGTCCCGCCGTCGTTCAGACAGAGCTGCGTTGATGGGGTCGCTGTCTGAGATTTTGAAGCTTGCAGGTCGTCTTCGTTAGTGTCCTTCCAAGGCGCAAGCAGAGGGCTGTCTCCTATAGGGGACCCGTGGATCAGCGCAGGTATGTGCACAAGCGATCGAGTTGCTGAGTTTGGTTCCAGTGGGCCCACCCCCTTTGTGGAGCAGGCCACCACAGCCTCAGGCTCTCGGAGTCTCAGGGGCGACCTCGAGGTGAGCCAGCTCTGCATCATCCTTCCTTCGAACGGGGTGGCTAGGAGCCTCCACCACCCGATCCCTAGCCTCAGTAGCCCCCGCTGCACTGCCCCCCTGAAGCAGAATCATTGGACTGGCCACCAACAGCCCACCCACGGTGGCTGGGCCCATCTCTCCTCCGAGGGACGGGGCCACCTCACCGGTCTCAGGTGAGTCGTTTGGGAATTGGACCAGGGTGGGGGGCGGAGAGTCTGAGGTCATGTAGGTTGACACTGATACTGAGGCTGTTGGCCGTTCGCTTGCAGGCAGGTCATTTACAAGGTTTCCTCTGGTGAAGTGTTGTCAGACGTGAGGGCATTATTCCATCGAGTCAGGAATACTCTCACTTCCCCACCAAGGTATCTGGTTGCCATCGGGCGTTGTGAGTGATTTGGAGATTTCAACAAGCAGTCATCTATCTCGGCTTTGCTTGCGAAGTCTCCCTTATCAGGGGAAGAGGTAGAACAAGTCGCAGTGCCTGGAAGTGTAGGCTCCAACAGTCGCCGCCACGTAGATGGAGGGAGATGCTTTGTTGCAAGGCCTCGGTTACCGTTTTCAAGATTGTCTTCTTTCCGCTGACGGAAACTTCAGAGGCGGCAGCGATCCTCCTCCAAGGTTGCACCAACACCGGCGGATGCAGGCGCGGGGTCGGCGGCTCCCCCAGCAGCCCTAGCAGCCATAGAATGCCTGAGACTGCCACTAAATCTTCAAGCGACAGCCGCTCCGCGGTGTCAGGTAGTTTTTGTAGGTTACTCCGCCTTCAAAGCAGGTGAGCAAGTAGAAACAGGAAACAGACTGGAATGGAGGTGGTGACTGCCTGAGACTGCCACTCAATCACCACTCCATCATTCAGATCAGGGGTATACCATGAATTCAATTGTCTCCCAGGTTTGGCTTTTCATTGGGGTAATGGGGAAACATTGTTTACTACTGATGTCAAGATGGTGGTGTAGAGTTCTGTCAGGAGACTCAGGTCGCCTATGTGGGGGGGCGGGTTGTAGTTTGGATATGGGCTTTAGGGGCATGGTGTGGTCCTTGGTGAGCTTGCGTGACCTGCGGGTTAGAGAGGGGGGAAGAATGTGACTAAAGATTTTAGCTTTTTTTTAATGATAATTTGGTCAAGGTAACGATGTGGTGGTCTGTCCAAGGGCACAGAGTATTATAATCAATGGTGATCTTGCAGTTGAGGTCTACAATCCAGTCCAGTGTGCAGCCTTTAGATGGGTGGAGTTATTGATAGCTGCCTGAAGTTCAGAACTTTCAGGGAGTTTGATATAGAGGTGGCCTGGAGGTCCCCGAGGATGATCATTTGAGATGTGGCCTTCATATTCTCTCCTAGGATGTGGAAAAGGTGTTCCTCAAACGTGAGGGTTGGGCCGAGTGGGCGGTAATTGATGTGGATAGTAATGGTGCTGATAGGTGAGGTGGTAAGTTTAAGTGAGAGGATGTCTCCATTTACCCCTAGGGAGGTGTTGATGGGCCTAATGGAGAGGGAGACTTTGGCCAATAATGCAACTCCTCCTCCTCTGGCGTTAGGTCTGTCTTTGTGATAGATTGTGTAGCCTGGGGGGTTGACTGGGTATAGTACAGGGCCTGAGGCTTCGTGGAGCCATCTTTCTGTGACAGCAAGGGCGTCTACGTTCTGGGATGTGAGGAGGTCATGGATGTCGAGGGCGTGGGCAATCAGCGAGCATGCATTGATCAGAGCGCAGTTCAGTGAGGGGGTTTTGGCGTTTGACACTGCCATTCCCTACAAGGAAGCCTATGTATTTCACGGCTGATTGAGCCAGCTTACATTTGTATGGATTTGCAGTTAAGCCAGCCTCTCTGAGGGTTCTCACAATAGTAGAAAGATGGTCTTCCCAAGTTTTACTATAAATTACTATGTCGTCAATGTAAGCCCCACAGAAATCAGCGTAGAGCTGTAATATCCTGTTCATGAGTCTTTAGAAAGTGGCTGGGGACCCATGCAGGCCAAAAGGGAGGGCTTTGAACTGGAATAGTCCCAGGGGTGTCCAGAAAACCGTCTTTTCCTTATCAGGTCCATGTACTGGGACCTGCCAATATCCCTTGGTTAAATCTAAGGTTGATAGGAATGTGGCATTTCCAAGTTCATCTATTAACTCATCTATGAGTGGCATAGGATAGGCATCGAAGGTAGAGATGGCGGTAACCTGCCTGAAGTCTATGCAGAACCTCCAAGAATGATCGAGGGTAGTAACCAACACAATAGGGGATGACCATGGACTTGAAGAGGACTCGATAATGTTTACCTTCAGCATTCTTTTCACTTCCTCAACCACTATTTGTTTTCGTGCTTCTGGGAGTTTCAAATGGATCAATTTTCCCTTTGGGGTTCTGATATAATGATAAATACCATGTATTCTCCCTGCTTTCTCACAGAATACATCGGGGAATGCCACAATAAGGTTGTTCAAATCTTCTTGTTTTTTTTAGATATTTCTTGGGGAATAGGTTCAGAGTTATCTATCTCCACGGGTACTAAACAAGATAATATGTTTTTGTTCATGAATAATTCTCTTTTTTTGTAAAAGGTTTTCTAACCAAATACACATTTTAAAAAAGAATTTCAAGGAGGTGGTAGCAGAAGGATTTTTTTTCTACTCCTTTAGGAGATTTACATGCAAAAGGTGGGCTTTTTTTATAGGTACAGGTTCCTGTCTGCTCTAGCACCTCATATGGGCCATGCCACTTTGAGACAGGTAAGAGGAATAATACTTTCTGACCGACTGAAAACGATCTCAAATACACCCTCTGGTCATAGATGGACTTCTGTTGGGCTTGGGCTTTCTCCATGTGAGTGTGGACTAGACTCCAGGTGAGTTCCATGTGTTCTCGCAATCGGGTAGCTGTCTGTGAGAAGGGAATAGGTGCTTCTTCTCGCTCTTCCCAGGTCTAAGACATCTCTTGGTTCTCTACCGTAAAGTAATTCAAAAGAAAAGACTCTAGTGAATGACTTGAGGGGTCTTTCTTACTGCAAATAGGGCCGATGGGATCATGCAATCCCAGTCCTTCCAATATTCATCTACCAATTTCCTCAAAATAATTTTAACGGTTTTGTTAAATCTCTCTATCAATCCATCTGTTTGGGGGTAGTAAATGGAGGTTCTTAAGGTAGTAATTCCTTGACTTCACCCATAAGTTTGCTCATGAAATTGGATCGCTGATCTCTTAGAATTTCTTTAGGGAAACCAACCCTAGAAAAGAATGGGAGTAGGTGTTTTAAAATTTGCTGGGTTGTGTTGTTTAGCATGGGGAAGACCCCTGGGTAGCAGGTAGCGTAATCAACGGTTACGAGAACATATTTATTACCCAGTCTAGAAGTTTCCAACGTTCCAATAATATCCATCCCAATTCATGAGAAAGGGACTTCTATTATCGGTAAGGGGTTTAGAGGGGCTGGTAAGGGAATATGTGTACTGGCTTTCTGGCATATTTCACATTCATATGTCTGAATGAAGTTCTTTATGTCAGCATGGATACCTGGCCAGTAGAATGTTGTACTGATGTGAGCTTGGGTTTTAGACTGCCTAACTGTCCCACTGTCTAATGAGAATGTGCAATCTCTAGCATGATCTTGCAATGGGTTTTGGGTAATCCGGTATTTTACTCAGGCCTTCTCTGGAGGTTTCCTTTCTGTATAGTAGCCCCTGTTTTAGGTAGAAAAAGGGACCCCCTTTTTCTGGTCCTTCTCCCTCTGGAATCACTTGTAAGAACACCTCTGCAAGTGCTCAGTCATTTCGCTAGGCGAAGGCTAGACCGGGAAGGATGGTAGGTCCTTCTTCCCTTTTTGCCTCAGAGATAGGTGTTTCATTAGCCTCTGAAAAGCCTAAGCTACCTCTCTCAGTTTCCTCTGGTTCACTTTCTTCATTAAAGAGGGGAAATAGAGCGTTCAAGAATTCCCTGTGCAATTTTGTCCACACAGTGTTTTTCAAATGGAGTTTTGCCATGGTTCTGTAAGAAAACCTTTATGTCTCCCCAAAAGTCTGGATCTATGATGACACCTGCTAGGACATCTAAACCAAACTTCCAGGCAAGGCCGGATTTTGGGGCCAATCTTGTATAACAACCCACCGGGGGTATTGGGACCAAGTCCGCGGGAATCATCCCTCTTTTCCCAGGGAGGATAGTGGCTTCTCTGCTGCTACAGATATCAAAGTCGATGGATTATTTTGTGGCGGTAGAGAGTCAGAGGCTCAGTGGCTAAGTTTCTGGAATTTTAGGGTCTCACAATTTGTCTCAACAGATTATATCCTGCATAAATGATATTGTGTTCAAACTTGGCCACATACTAATTGGCCAGAGGTGGAACAAATATACCAGCATGGTGGTCCCAAACACCCGTTTGTAAAATTGATACAGGAAAAAAAAGACATTTGTTGTCAATGCTATCTCTGCCAATTGCATAAGGAACTGTAATGGCACCTCATTGGGGGCCGGGAGGACTCGTTCTGCCACAATGTGTTCAATTATCCTCAAAGTCTCTATTTGTAGGATACGTGTATATACATACTCAATGTCCATGGTGACTAGTAGTTGTGGTGTTGGGTTAAATTGTCTGTCCTTGACCAAACTGAGTACAGCTGTGGTATCTTTCAGATATGATCTCATCTTGGAAACCTCAGGTTGTAAGAAGAAAAAAAAACACTGATTTGAGACAGAGGCTCCAAATGGGTTATACCCCAGCCACAATCAGACGTCCCAGGGGTGGTGATACCATCTTATGTACCTTAGGCAAGGCATAGAATACAGGAATTTTAGAAAACTTAGTGCACAGAAATTCGGCTTCCCTTGTACTAATATAGCCTTCACTAGAGCTTCCTACACTATTGGTGTAATCATAGTCTGCAATGAGTCAGTAGGATCACGGGTAGTTCTGTCTATCATAAAGAATGTAGCTAATCATAAAGTTGTAGTCAGTCGTATTCATGACAACAATGGCCATGCTCTTATTGGCAGGTTTGATGGTAATTCCCTTGTTGACGCTCAGTTGTTTAAGAGCCATTTGATCCTTCTTAGAAAAGTTATGGCA
Organism: Ambystoma mexicanum; assembly: GCF_040938575.1. Lineage (NCBI taxonomy): Eukaryota > Metazoa > Chordata > Amphibia > Caudata > Ambystomatidae > Ambystoma > Ambystoma mexicanum. Next base: position 1,514,481,793 of record NC_090932.1, on the reverse strand, counting down.
ATACCTATTTTTATCACCGCCTTTACAAAAGACAGCACATTTTGCTTTAAGTATGTCTCGTTGGGGGTAAAAACATAATTATGAGCAGCATGGCTCTTTTTATGTCACTTAATTTTGTGTTCTGGTTCTTTTTTTTTAGGTGCTGATCGAACGGCTTGCCTAGCTACTGTTGACAATATGACGGCCAGCAAGTATGATCCTAAATTCATTTTATGATGTTTGTGTCCCATGTAATTATGCCTGACACACTCGTGATATAAAGACCGTTCTGAAGAAGGTGAACATAATTTAGTGAGGTCACTGAAACTGGTCGACCATGACCAGGAATACTGCAAAATCTGTGTACACCCTGGTTTGTTTGATTGAGCTCTTGCCACTTGATCCACTAGGTCTTCACTGCACATTTTTAATATTGAGTAGGGATCCAACAGATCCGGGATTAATAAAATGATAGGTTCTTGAGATAGTGGTCTCTTGTTTCATATCACTTTAACTTTTTGTTTTTTTGTATTTATTGTGTTCACTGGTACACATTATTAGTCCTGCTTGAGGTGGTTGATGATCTGGCTCAGATTGTGGATCAGGGTGGCACTGCCGCGTTTGACACCGTCAACCATGAAATTCTGTTGGAGCAACTGTCTGCTGCTGGTTTATCGGGCCGGGTCTTGGACTGGTTTGTTTCATTTCTTACTGGTCGCACCCAGTCTCTTTCCTTAGCTCTGTTTATTTCTGCTGCAAAACCCCTCACTTGCAGTGTCCCGCAAGGATCTGCTTTTTCTCTCCTCCTTTTTAATCTATATATCCAGCCTCTTGCGAAATTGATTCACTCTTTTGGGTTCCGTTGTTTCTTCTATGCTGATTACATGCCGATTCTGGTGAGGCTTGATCTCTCTCGCCCTGCTTCAGCTGAATGCTGTCGCTCTTGCCTTCTTGCTATCCACCTGTGGATGGTTAGAAATTCACTTTGCCTTAACAGCGACAAAACCGAGGTACTGGTAGTTGGCTTTTCTTCAGCGTCTTCTGGTTGGTCCCCAGCTTTTTGGACATCTGACCTCGGCCCTATGCCCACTCCTTCTGTGGTGGTTAAGAACTTGGGGGTAAAGCTTTCCGACACACTCTCAATGCGGAATCAGATCAGTGCAGCCTGCCAGTCGGTCCATTTTAAACTCAGCATATTGCGTTAAGTTCTTCCATACCTACCTATTGATCTCCGGTCATTCATTGTATCTGCTCTTTTTTCTGGCTCCCTAGATTACTGTAATGCGCTCTACATGGCGCAGCTGGCGTACCTTCTCCAACGGCTGCAAGTGCTGCAAAATTTGGCAGCTCTTTAGCAGTGGGGGCTCCTCGGTCCTGTCGGACGATCCCAATTCTGTTAAAACTGCATTGGCTTTCAGTAGCCAAGCCTATTAAATTCAAGGCCCTCTGAGTGACCCATTGCGCTTTTTATGGTAAAGGGCCTGAATTCTTGCAAATCAAATTCCGTCCTTATGTCCCTGCTTGGTATCTGAATTCTACCCTGTCTCTCAGGATTACGGTTCCCCATTTCAAGCTGGCACCTGTGGGGGGCCGCTCTTTCTCTGTTGCGGTTGCTATACTATGGAACGCTATGCCTCTGTTTTTGTGGTCCCTGGAGGACCATCTATTGTTCGCCGGGCTCTGAAAACCTATCTTTTCACAGTCTGTTTGCCTCAGTTCAGTCCTTGTACCTTTTAGCGCCATGATGTCCTAGCTGGTGGAGGTGCGCGCTACAAATTCTTTAAAAAAAAGTTTTAAGAATATTAGCACCATTAGAACATTAACAAATTCAAGACACTTTCCAACTGGGACTGGATCTGAGAATGGCATCTTTAACGAAACCTATTATATTGGGAGATTCTTTTTCTATTCACTTTCAATGGATAGGCGGCACATCATCATTGAATAGGATTAGTGGGAAGTGTTATTAGGGACAGTTAGCTTTTTCCTGCCCTCCTGTGCCTTCTTACCAACTCACTAGTAAGCTCTCCAAATCCTAGCCACATATTCAGTTGTTCAAATCTGTGTTGTTTGGCGTCCTGCCCTTTCTGTGTTGCAATTATGAGCGTGGCAGGTCCCATTTAGTTCTACAGAACGACCCTCCTGTGCGATAAGTGGCAGAAACAAGGCCAGATCGGCCCGGGAGGGAAATGGGAAAGAGATGCTGGTAGGCCATTTATGTATAGGGAATGTGAACGGGCGCTAGGGGAAATATTCAGGAACCATAAGAGCATTCAAAATCAGGAACTGTAATACAAAACTGAGCATAGATGGCATTACACACCTAGGAAGTTACACAGAATGAATGTGGGGTACTCACCTCACTGCTGGAGAGAGTGCAGAGTGGAGTGAACGAGAAATCACGTTTGGTGGGGAAGCCCGAAACTGCAACACCTTTGGCAAGAGACTCAGCAAAATATTAGGCTTTTCTCTACATCTAGATATGGCACTGCTGAATACACCTCTGGCAGGAGAAACAAGGCTGGGTGTCCACTGGTAAGCTGTGTACTAACCTGCTATTGTGTGCAAAGAGGTGTATTACACAGCAGTGGAAGCAACACAAGGCCCCATCAGAGGCATAGTCAGGATTATCTAACAAGTGAGGCCTGAAGCTAATATAGGACGGCCTACCGCAGGGACATAAACATCCGTAAATGTCCAAACAGCACTTCGGAGTGAGAATTTACAGATTTTGGGTGGGCCTTGCCCACTCAGGCCCTACCCAGTGTACACCTCTGGGACCCATCAGACATTCCGTGGTATTAGAAGATATGGAATGTCTATAGCATTGAAAATCTCACTCCGGTAATGAACAGTACAACCAAGCAATTTGATAAGGTATGGTCACACTTCCTACAGTATGCCTGTAAGGACGTCAATCAGTTATTTATCCCCAAAAGGCTAAAGGTATATTGTCAGAGGGTGGAGTTGTTTAAATTCCACAAGGAAGGGACGGTTCGGGAGATGCAGACTGATCAGACCTTCAAGGGAGGGGGGGGCGAGGAGGGACCGGGTGTTGAATTGCTATTGTTGAAGTTGTAATACAAAGAAGTTGCTGATGTACATGTTTGTGAGCGTACAAATAAAGATTGGTTACACAAAACAAAAGAAACAGATGAGAGGCCATCTGTCCCATTCATACAAATACAGATATACATTGTCTCAAAAAGAGGACATAGTTGGGGGGGCGTGGCTCGGAGCTGCTGCGATCGGCATGACTTCCTAGGAGCTCCTGCCTGGTCCAATGCACCGCAAATAATAACGCTCAATCCAGCCTCTGTTTATGGCTGCAAGTAACACATATTGCGGGGGAACGCCTGCTGCAGAGATTGTCCAAGTGGGTTCCTGTTCTGAAGCCGAATTGCTATGTCCCAACCCAATTCTCCAGTCGGGACCCACACGGCGGCAAGATGGTGGCCGCGACCGTTAGCCGCGAAGAGCAACCATGAGGGGGAGGTGCAGGCGAACTAAAGCAGCCACAGACGCCAAATGAAACCAGCCTGCTCGCCCGCACTGCCCCAGCCCATCCAGCTCCTCATCGCATAATCTCGCCTAGATCACACTACCGCCGAGGGCCTGGGGGGATCCTGAACCCAGAGCTTAGCCAGACCCATGGTCCCAGCGCGCTGCACTATCAGCACAGCCAGCAACCGACACCATAACAGTTTGGGGGGGTTCCATCGGAGGCCCGGGGGAGCCCGGAGCGGAGTGGTGCCCCTGCACACAGCGGCATACCGTCGATCAGAAGGCACCTTTCCGGAGCTTCCCCCTCCCTCCCACTCACCTCGAGGCTGTATCTCCCACCGCCATCGCTGAGATGGGCGCAGCCACCCGCCTCGCGGCTCCAGCAATGGGCCCACACCTGGCACCCGCGGGGCTCCTGGAGTGGGCTCGGGGCCGGCTCTCTCCTGCCCCCGGCGGCCCGGAGGAGCTGCGACACACCTGCGCACTGATCTGCCCACGGAAACCGGCGGCATCTCCATGAGGACCACGGCTTGGGTCGCCGGGCGGCGATTCACCACACGGGCCAGGCCCGCCTTCGATGGACTCCAGTGCTCTAACACTCAGGCATTGCGGGGCCCTGCCGGCTGGCCATCTGTGTCCCTGAATCCCCAGGCCTACACGACCGGATCCCCCTGGGGAAAGCCAGCAGGACAGCAGCTGAAGAGAGGGAACCCTGATCTGCACAAGATGAGGAGTTGGGGGAGCGAGGGGCCCGTCCGGATTCTGCAGAGCTCCCAAGCCTCCCGCTAACACCAACCCCTGATCCCCTTCCCAGTCGGGACCAACAGGAACACACAACGGGGAGCCTTCGGCGGGGCACCTGAACTCTTGTCCTCAGCGAGCCGCCTCTATCACCGCCAACCCGTACCTACCAAAGGGCTCATCAAGCCCCCCCCCCTCACCCAGCAAAGGAGCCACCAGTGGACTGCGCATCTACAACCTCTTCCCCCCCTCGGATCCCATCAGTAGTTCGGAGGTGCCGCTCCCAACCCGGGGTCCGTTGGGGTCGGATCCCTTCCCGCCTCAGACCTCAAGTATTGTATTGCTCCCGCTCAACCTTTCGCAATCCTGCGGCAGAGACCGGGGTGTGGGGAGCAGAGGACTGGTATGGCCCTCTGAGATCCCCACTAGAGAGGCAGAGCCAGGAACACTCGGCAGCAAAGGTAGCTGAGGGCACCAATCAAAAGCAAAATGTCAAAAAGCAGGAAGGCAGCTAAGCAAACGGACATCGCTGCCCTAATGAACAGCTCATCCACCGGAGGCTCCAAAAATGGGGATACTCCAGAGGTCTCCATCATTAATCCCAAGCACACCACACCCGCAACAGCTCAAAACACATCACAAACGGTCACAAAGGCTGATCTAGAAGACCTATTGTCAGCGCTAACCAAAGAAATCCAGAAAAGCATGGAAGAGGTGTCAAAAAAAATCAACTCTCTAAATAAGAGAGTGGTGGAGGTGGAACGCCGAACCGCCGAACTGCCAAACTCGAATCCGAGATCTGCGACCAAAGATTTGAAGATGAGCTAGACAGAGACAGAATCGCAGCCCTAGAGACGAGATGTGACCTTCTTGAAGCAAAGCATGAGGACGCAGAGAAACGGTCCCGAAGGAACAACATCCGCCTCTGAGGTATTCCATCCTCCATCCCAGATGCAGACCTAAAAAGTTATGTTTCGGATCTACTCAGGTTCATAATCACCCGCCAGGATGAGTCGCCCCTAGAACTGGACCGGGTCCACAAAACAGCTCCTAGACAGGCATCTACTCTCCCCCTGGACGTCCTGGTGAGAATACACTTTTTCCAAGTCAAGGAGGAAATCATGCGTAAGGCGAGGCAAATGCGCCAAATCACCTTCCAAGGATACACAATCTCGCTCTATCAAGATTTAGAAAAAACCAAAAGCTATGCGATCTTTCAGGGAGTGGCTGCACGAAAGGTAGATTCCATATCACTGGGGGTTCCCGACCTCGGTCAGGTTCACATGGGAAGGGGTCCGGAAACAAATCCATTCACCAAAAGAGGCGGACAGATTCATGGGCGTCAGCAGAGCAGAGGGGGAGTTGGAGCCTGAGGGATCTAGCCAGGCACCTCCCAGAAAACCTTCGGAGGATCCTGGTCGAGAGCCGGTAGGCGGCGTGGCCCTGTGGTCCTCTCAAGAGAGATCCCAACCCGGGATGACCACTCACAAACATTATCAGAGATTCCCAGGAGTCCCGGGCAACTATTCTTTCTGATGAGGGTATCAACCAGTTCGCAATGAGTCTGGAGCTTCACGGCGAGCGGGATCCTCTGTGAAAGACGCCTATACCTACTCCGGCAGTGTGGGAGCAACGTTCTAGCTCCATCGTTTCTTGTTCTAGCGGCCCAGTTGGCCATTTTCCGGTGCATTGGTGCCACCAGTTTTCCCAGTGGCAGTAGGATGACGTTTCTCCTACCAGTTCAAGAGGGGGGGATGGGATTTCGAAGGACAAGCTCGAAACAAGGAGAGCCAGATCGCCTATGGTCCGGCCTCTCGACCAACACCACAACATGTCACAGCAACATCAATGTCCAAGTCACGCCAGCGCAAAGCCCGCGTTTCGCTCTCAATAACGCAGATCTCAGCGGGGGACGCTGAATCAAACATAGCCAACGCAGAAGTGAGAGAGGATGTCTGACAGTGAAGTAGTAATCCTCTCTTGGAACGTCCAAGGCCTGAACTCGCCAAGGAAGCACAGATCAGTTGAACATAGGCTAGGGCAATTATACAGAGATATCGTTCTTCTCCAAGAAACTCACCTGCTGGAAGATGATGAACGCCGGGTGAGATTCAACAGATATAAAAAGCTTACTTTGCCACATCTGGAAAGAAAAAAAGGGGGTTGCAATATTGCTCAGCGATAGGGTCCCGCTATCAAAGATCACAATAAGACGAGACCCGGGGGGTCGCTTCCTCCTACTTAAGGGCCTATTTGAGGAACTTCCCATTACTATTGTCTCAATCTATGGTCCCAACACATCCTAAGCCAACTTTATCTCTGACCTAATCCTGACCATCTCGGCCTTCCGTGAAGGGCACTTGATCATGGGCGGGGATTTCAACACCATTCCAAATCCCCAAATGGACAAGACGCTGCCCCCCACAAGTGCAGACTTCGTGCAAGCACTATCCCTAGCTAAGCTGCTCAGGAAAACGGAATCTGTAGATGCCTGGAGGCTATTCCATGGTACATCAAGAGACTACACCCACTACTCTTGTGTGCATAAAGGATTTTCAAGGATAGACCTCATACTAATTTCTGGGGTGTTGTACCCATGTTTAAACAAGGCTGAAATCCACACGTGTATGATATCTGATCATGCCCCGGTGTCTGCAAACCTAGTCATATCGGGCCAAAAGCACCCTGTTCAGAGACACTGGAAACTGAATGATTCCCTACTGCTAGACAAGTCTATCAGAACGGAAGTGGTGGAAACGTTATCCAACTACTTTAAGGAGAACTCCCCCATTAATATCATCTGGGATGCAATGAAAGCAGTCGTCAGAGGGTCCCTGATTAGCGCCGGGACGGAACAGAGAAGAGTCTCGAACATTGCTGGAGCCAAATTAGAGGAAAGGGTAAACCATTTAGAGGCTGAGCTGAAGTTACGCACATCTAGGAAAACATAGAGAGCTCTGGGATCCCGGGGTAATCCTTCTGGGCGAGACAGGAGGAAGGGCATTCCCAGTCTCAGGGCACATCCCTCGTCTATGCATGCATCTACTCCTAGCAGCAAAAATCGCAATGGCCCGGTTGTGGAAAAACGAAGACGGACCCTCAGTAGCGTTATGGTGGGCCAAGTGTTGGGACATAGCTGTGGCCGAAAAGGTTACAGCAATCCGCTCAGACTCTCTGAATAGAGCCCTAAACATCTGGGACCCATTCATGGACTACGCAGCTAGGTTTCCAGCCCTCACCAGAAGACCTCCACTAACCAGATGGCTGCAGTGTAGCCCGCTTTATTAACCTATAGACTCAAACTGGGTCACCCCAGTGCATAGGAACCCGCTCGATATCCGCGAAAAGATAGAATTATGGACAACAGTTATCAGGCCATCAATAAACTCTTCCCCCGCCAGATGGACCTAACCGCATTATCACACTGGCGCGACTATCGATTACTGCAATGTTGTTGATGATGTGTTTACCTGTAAAACCCAATAAAATGTTGTTATGAAAAAAAAGAGGACATAGTTGCAAGGTGATAGTTGCCATGTATGAACTCATGGCTGTGCCTCAGTGGGATATGTACATATGTCAATCAATGACTGCCTGAGTGTGCTGGCCCATGGAAGAGCAGTGCCATCAACATTTTAATAAAGGCAGTCCCTGTACATTTGACAAGGGTGTCGGGAGAATTTGGATGCATTTCTGTGCCATGGTTTTTAAGCTATTTGCTTGAATATGCAGCTAGACCAATGTACTCAGATGTTCAGCCAGAAGAAGAACAAACAAGCACTGGCAAAAACAATAGTTCTGGCATTTCCATAGGCATCAAAGCAGTAAATATTTGGGGCCTACAGACCCAGTAATTACTTAACAGTTGCAAAACGGTCTGAAAGTTAGTGTGTGCAGACAAAATATATTTTAATTGGTTATGTTTGAAGTAAAATAATAAGCAAACTGATCCAGTTAAAAAAATGTAAATACTAGTCTCCAAGACATACCAGGAAGATCCTCTCCATGTTTTCCATGGGCGTACTTGAACAGGTTGGCAGATTCGATTGATTCAAGTTTGCTGTCAATGTCCAGGGCATTCTTCTGAATCTGGTGAACAAGTGATTCGAACTTTCCAATAGTTTGAGTACAGCGACTGATGAAATCTGCAATTCCTTAGAAAGAAAAAAAACATACATAATGGTGCATACTGAGTCAACATAGTTTACTGCTGTTGCGCTCTCGTGCAGTTGTGTTCTACTAGTGCAGCTTCCAGTTAGAGCCACAGGACGCATTTAAAGAAGGTGGCATGACATGAGCAATCCAAATATTAAAGGTTAGGCCAGGTTTGTAGTGTGATGAATGTCTACATCTGCACACAGATTTTACCTCAATTAACTGATTTAACCACTTGTTGTTAGTTATTGACCACCTGTGACCCCTGAAGCAGAAGCCAAGTCAATGAATATAGCACAAATGTGTAATGATCTTTAGTTTTAGTTTTCACTATTGGGTGATGCTAGAAGGGCTACCTACTAGCAGCAACTATTGGAGTAGGAAGTAGAGGCAGAGAAAAATAGGATGTGAGGAGGGACACACAACCTTTGGGTGTTATTTGGGATTTTTTACCCACTCACCGACTCCCCATGGCCATGCTAATTTGTATCGCATTTACACCCACTACCTGCCCTCCCGATCCAAAACATCTCTTTGATATAGCTCTGTGCTTTTCAGGGAATGCCACTGTTATTTCCAATCTGTCTTCTGAAAGATAAAAGTTGTAAACCAGCTCCCAGTAAATGTCTTAACCAAGTGTGGCTTCAGCCACTTAATTATAAGCAAAATGGTTTCCTGTTCCTTGCACTGAACTCCTATTAAAAACAAGCATTGGCAAAGTCACCCAATTTGGCTCTTCTATAGGCATTTACCTGGCACTGGCGTAAAACAAATGCAGAGAAGATAAAGTGGTATGAGTTATACACAACAAAAGTACTAAGAATCTAATAACACATGTAGAAATATTACGAAAACTATGTGTGCAGGGGGTAAGAAGACAACTGGGTATCAGGGTCTGAAAAAAAAAGTACAATTGCCAGATACAATGGTCTCCCCCTTGTACACAGTTCTGGTGTGTCCACTTAAACCAATAACTACTCAATTATTTACTTAAAACATTAAGGATAATACCTTTTTAACAAAATGAAAAAAAGAAAACAATTAGAGAAAATAAAGAAATGAAATAAACAAAGCTTCAATAGAAATACTGCACACTGTGCATCATGAGTCAGACACAGACAACAGGTTCAAGTTGGTTTACCAAAGTTTTAGTAACTCAAAAAGCAGAATGGAGTAATGCCTAACTTGCCCTGTTCTAAGGGGGGATTTGCCTACCTAAAGACAACTAAGGATAGTCTATGCAAAACATATGTGTCCAAAACCTATACTTGCCCTCACAACTAACTGCATACAATGTGTAGGGATATCAGGATCAAAAGTAAAGTTTAAAGTAAACTTCAGAGTTTCTTCTAGCTCTTGGCTTGAAATCAACTTCGCCTTCCCCAAGTTCAGAATAGTTCATAAAGCACAGGGGGTCCCTTCCCCAAGAGTTCAACTCTTCCAGCTTTTCGAAAAAAAAACATCACATAGGGTTTCCTTCACCAAGAGTTCAAATCTTCCAGCTTTCAAAATAATCCTTGACTTCAAAATCACCAATAAGGTTAAAGCACAACACATCTTCTTTATAGGTGTATTCAGTGGGTTTTCCATTCAGGCGCCTGTGGTCGGACCACACGTTCCCATCCGTTACAGGTGAGGCAACCGGCACCCCTTCATGACTGCTTTTCCATTAACACCAGTCCACTGCTTCTTCTTAGTAGTGAGGCTTGCTTCATTCACATGTGTCTCGACACTGAAGCTTGGCTTGGTTGGCCAACATGCACTTGTTACACTTTCTTATGTTCCCTTGGCTTTTGCTAATGCTTGTTTCCTTATAACATACAGTTCCTTGAACTCTCCTGGCTTTAGCCAATGCTGCATTTCTCATAACATAAAACTCTTTGTGCTCTCTTGGCTTTGCTAGCACTTGTTTCGCAGCTAATACAGCTCCTTGTATTTTGGTTATTGCCGATGAATGGTTTCTCATATAATGCAGTGCATCATTTGAATATAGTTCATAAACTTCCTTTCAGTAAAACTCACACTCTTTCTTTCACTTTTAACAAGAATCAAGAGAGTACACAACTTGCTTTCATTTTGTTCAGTATTGTATTCAAAATGTCTTATATCTGCTTTCATTCAAATATGTGTGTTTCCTTTTAAATCAATGTCCATTACTTTCTTTCTCTGTCCACCTGCCATCCCTGTGTTCCCCCTTCTGGTTGCACTCACCGGTCAGAATTATGGCTTCTGGCGAGGTCCTTTTTGACTCACATTCCTCTAGCAGTGCTTCCTCTGCGACTCAGGACTCACACGACCGCTTCCCTCGGTCTCGCCGGCCTCCTAACAGCTTGCCACCAGCTTCCAGTGTCCTGTACCTTCATTTCCCGCTGCATACACTCTGCAATTCTCCACGGGTATCAAGCACTCCTCCTGCCACACCGCTATGGCAGAGAGGTCTGCCTGCACCCAGCAGTTTGTGGCCGTTCTCCCACAGCTGACTCCATTTCCCTCTATATTCCAGCTTTTAAAGTTCCCATCTCCATACTTATTCCAGAAAGAACTAGACCGCTTACCACCAAAGCGGTAGTCCTGCTTTACTCGTGCTGTCCTCCTCCTGGTCTCAGTACCTGGCTGGGGTTGATATGTGTCTGCAATAACAAAAATAGGATATTTTGTTCTTGTTGTCCTCTTCTTTACCCCAGTACCATACTGGTGTGGTTTGGGGAATGTTTTAGGGGAAGCACAGGAAAAAGGCTGGCAAAAGCCTATAAAGGCTTGTGGGACTGAGGGTTTGTTGTGAAAGGGAAATGGGGGACACCATGTCTCACCTAAGGACGTCCCCTCCCCACTCCCTATATCTCCTCCAACCAGTTGATCCTCCCTCGCATATCCACCCCCAGGGCCAGGATCCAAAAGCGATGGCCTTTCCCTGCCCACCAGAGAGGATGCTACATGGGGAAAAGAAGTGTGAATGCCCTTAGGTTCCACACAACAAATACATAAATAATTCAGCAAGCATAAGCATGTTGGTTGTCTCCTTCAGAGCAGCCAGAAGCACAGAAACTGTTCTCCTGAACACCCGTGAACACTTGCTCTCTAATTTTGATTCGAACCTTCCTTCTGTCCTCATTCTCCTTGATCTTGATCTTTCCTCTGCTTTCAGCACAGTCAACCACGCCATCCTGCTCAATCTCCTCCGGACAACGTGGGTATCTGTGGTCAGGCCCTGGCCTGGTTGAACTTCTTTCTCACTGATCAACCGTCCCAGGTCCAACTTGAGTCTTTCATCTCTCCTAGCTCTCTTTCTACTTGTGGTGTTCTGCAGGGGTCTAAGCTCTCTCCCTGACTATTCAACAACTATCTGGCACCTCTTGCCCAGTGCATCCCTACCTTCTGCTCCAACTTTCAGTGTTATGCGGATGACACCCAGATCTCCTTCAGGCTACCCTCAGCCACTTCTGCTCCTTCTCTCATACCAGACTAACTGTTCGCAATTCAGGAATGGTGTGCCACCAACAATCTCTGCCTTAATGCCAGTAGGACGGAGATCCTCCTCACTGGGACACCTGCTCCCTCCTTTCCACTCTCACTGTGGCCGCCCACCCTGGGCCATCTACCTGCTCCTTCCAGTAATGCTAAGAACCTCTGGGCCATCTTTGACTCCACCCTCTCGTTCTCTCTTCACATTTCTGACGTCTCTAAGAAGGCAGACTATCAGCTGTACCTCCTCAGAGGTATTCTTCCTTTTCTAACTTTCCCCCAGAAGCTCACTGTCTCCAGAGCCCTGGTCCTCTCTAGACTGGACTACGGTAACAGCCCCTTTCTAAATCTACCTGCCTCTACTCTCCGCCCTTTACAAATTATCCAGAACAGGACTGCAAGACTTGTCTTTGGCCTCAAGCCTAGGGATTGTATCTCTCCAGAACTGACATCTCTCCACTGGCACCCTGTGGCTCCAAGGATGAAGTTCAAAACCCTTTGCATCGTCGACAAGACTTTCTAGGGCCGAGGACCGCACTACCTCCAACTTTCTCTTCCTAAGCATCTTCCTTCTCGAGCCCTCCGCTCATCCACCTCCAACTCTCTGAGCGTTAGACGCTTCTCCAAACAGAAAGTGGGGGGTAGATCTCTTTCCTCTGCTGGGGCCTCCCTGTGGAACAGCCTCCCTGCCTCTCTCAAACTTGAGCAGGACCACCTCCGGTTCTGGAAGGAATTCAAGACTTTCCTCTTTGCTTCCACTTTCTCTCTCCCATGCTGATGACCCTTACTGCTGTGCAAACTGGTCACCTGGCCTCCCATTGAGCTTCGGGTCCAGGCTCCTGCATGTCCGGTTGCCCTTACACTGCCTGCGGCCCTCCCTCACACTTATGGGTCTGTATCTGAAACCGTACATTACCCCGATTCTCTGCACTTATGAGCCACTTCCGGCAGCACTTATCAGTTACCTCCCCTACCTCGACACATGCAAGATCTCAAAGACACAAGGCCTAGTAAGATTGTTGTTTTTGTCCTCCCTCTGTCCTCCCTTCCTTTTCTTGTCGCGCCTAGAAATACTTGTGTACAGGCTCATTATAAATGACTTATCATATCATAACATTCAAACAGATTAATAGAAAAGAGTTACCGACTAATTGAGGACTTTATCATTTACAACACGAATGGGGGGAAACGCTATGGGGATGCATTTCGTGTTCCTGATTATCTGTCTGCTGCCTCTCAGACATCGTGCTTGGTGTTAGCTACAGCACATCTCTATGTTTCTCTAGGATTGGGTGCAGATCTTGGGTCTGTTCCTGGGGAGTTGAAAGCCTCACCAATGTGATCCCTGTTCTGATTTCCATGGGTACTGTCCCTGGGGCGACAGAGGCTGTGGCTGAGCATGTGCCGCCTGAGGTGTCTCTGCCCACCCTGATTTAGGGTCCCAAAAAGAAAAAAAAGAAAGCTAAAAACGCCAGAAATCTAACTCTTTGCTAGGACAGAACAATAAAGGTTCCTTGACGTTCCTATGATCCATTAAGGCACGGATTGAGGTGTTTTCGGATGAGCAGTCTTCTTTGGGTTTGCCTGAGATAGACCAAAAAGCGTCTAATTCTCTTAGGAGCTCAAAGTTTGGGCCTTTATCTAAGAGGGAAACAGGTGAAGCTTCACTTGATAGGTGTGACGCTAAAGGTACTAAAACATCTAAGCTTGATAAAAATCCTAATGGTTTGATCACAGCCTACTTAAAACCCAAAGGCAAAACTGTTCAACAAGATCTTGTTAATCTCTCAATGCTCTCCACTTATTCTGTGGATTCTGAGGAGCATGGGAGTGATTTGACCTTAGGTGTGGTTGGCAATTTGGTGGTCTCGGGAACAAGCTTAGGTGGTAGCTTTGAAAGGGTCAGTGGTAGTCTTACGAGTTCAGAAGGGGCGCACTCTTTAGTGGTGTTAAAACCTACTGGCCCGTGCTTTCGCCCCAACTACTTCGATTCCCCAGGTTGACTTGGATGTATCTGCCGTTTTTATTACTTTGGAAGATCGGAGGCGTAGAACTGTGAAGCAGGCTGTGTCTCCCAGCCTGCCAAGCCAGAATGTTCAGGCCGCTAAAGGTCCAACTACGCGGTTGTCTTTTAAGCTCCCAGTAAAAGGGGAAGCTGGTGAAGATATGTTACTCAAAACTTTTGGGGCCCAGACTATTCTCGGGGGAGGAACTGGTTTACCTCTCGCTCAAACATGCATTTAAGGTAAATGGGTTGAATCGGCAATACATTATGGCACTGTTTAAAAGAATTCCATCATTGCAGTCATGGTCATCAAGGGACCTTGCCAGAATATTTTTTGTGGACTTTAGATGTGTGGACGTGGTAAAAGTGGGTTTTTACTCACATTTGATTACACATTTGGTGTTAACTGAGTCTCAGTGTTTGTGCAATATGGGTTACTTGCTTTCTGAAGATTATGAAAGCTTGTTCCCCAACACACAAAGATTTTCTCACTGCGCAGGTCCTGACTTCATTTCTCGTGAACCCCTGTTGATTAACTTCAAAGTGGGCACCACTGGTACCACTGCTGCAGGGCAGTCTTCTCAGGATAAGCGGCTAGTATCGTATGATTGGGCACATGTGATTGACTCTCTTGATCAGCATAAAAGGGGGTTAGCCGGACATGAATGATACACAAGCCTTAGACTGCTGTCTTGAAACACCAGTGGGTTCCATCATCTCAGCTGCAGTGGTGACATCTGGAACAGGGCTGATTTGATCTGTTTGCAAGAAACCTTTATGCTAGATACCCCGGTCCTGGACGGCTTTGTAGTTTTACATGAGCCGGACCAAAAAGGAACACCCTTTGGTGGCTTATTTAGTGCCTGGCGGGTGTCTCCAGGCTACAAAGTGGAAAAACTTTCTTTGGGTTGCAGCGACATTTTGTGCATGAAGATTACTTGGTGGGACTGTAGAGATGTGGTTTGGAAATGGCTGATTCTATGACAAGACCGGAGGCGAGCATTATGCTTTATCTTCTTTAATTACTGCTAACCACAGCTTTTTAAATCTTTCTTTGTTTTCATATATAGCACTTTTTTGTTTTGTTTTTTATAACTCGTATAAACAGAGAAAAGAAAAAGTGAAAACATCATCGTCTTAACATGACAAAACTACATTTCCCATGAGGCTTCTCTGCCTGGTAGTCCCACAGCCTCTCTTTCACTGTCCAATCCGGCAATCCTTCCTGCTATAAGTCCCCGTTTCCCTGGGTCCCTTCCTCTTCTTTTTTGCTGCAGCCACAGATAAGTGACGTTTATTATGGATAGTGCTTGATTATACTATCTTTGTCTGTTGAAACGTATCAAGAATGGACTTTGCTTCTTCTTAATTGTGCGCGCATGTAACTAACAAGCGGCAGAGCGTTCGCGCAAAGCTTTATATGCGCTGACCTCGCGAGTAGCATAGCGTATTTCAGAGCGGCCACCTGCCGAGCCCGCGAGTGATCTGACACTCGCTTTAGGGCTTAGGCAGCCGGCCGCACAACAATGCATCTAACGTTGATGGAGCTCGCGTAATACGCGGAGTAAGCCCAACCGACCTTAGAAACAAGGTGAAGTGCGCGCATGCGCTTCGACTTACAATCTCCTCAGTGGAACGTTTTCTTACTCGGAGAAAACGTACGGCCAGTCCTTCGCCCTTATTTCGATCCTAGGAGCGCGAATTTCACTATTTTCTTAGCGGTTCGCCCTAGCACAGCAGAGGTAGCCCAGATTTAAAAAAAATAATAAATAAAAAAAAAAGATAATAATAATAAATAATTTCAGTGACCATTGTAGAGGCACTACGTCTTTAACCCACTAGTTTCCGCTGTACGGCACATACAATTACCATGGCATACAGCATGGGAAATGAGGCTTGGAGTGAAGGGAGCGAAGGAGGACTGGACCAGGAGGCAGAATGCATGGAGGAAGATATAGACCTCTCCCAAAGCTTCAAGAGAGTGCGAGGCGACTCATTAGTTCAAGCCGTAGCACTAGGAGTTAAGCCTCTACAAGACAGGCTATTAGTCCTGGAAGAGATGCTGGGCAGAAAAGCTGGCACGCTTGATGATCCCGGAGAAGGAACCTCCACACAAAATCATCTGCAAAAAGGTGAGAAGGGGAAGAAAGTGGCCCGGAAGAGGAAACACTCTTCTACTCCCCCGGGCGAAAGTACAGGGAAGGATAAATCCCTAGAGGTGGCCGATGCATTCAACAGGCTTAAAAGTGCCTTCCTGACGAAGACAGCCCTGCCCAACCTCGTACCCCCTACCCCAGGGGCGAAAAATATAGGGGATGCCTATTCATCATCCTCGGAGCACTCAGATCAAGAACAGCCAGAGGAGGATGTTCAAAGCATAAGCAAAGTAAGCGTGGTCTCGCAAAAGAGTGCAGGCGAGCCTAAAGCCAGCAGTGTGGAGGCCCTTCTGGATGAAGAGGACATATCAGACATGTTCGACCCGGACACCATAAGGCACCCCAGATCGACAGACTGGACGCCTTCTCCAAGAGTAGCCCTTTTCATGGCCCAAAAAATGAGGAAGCCTATGGAAAAGACATTAGATTCAGATTCAAAGCTGAGTGTCCAAGGCCAGAGCTGACTGGGAAAGTTGCAGATACACCCGAACTCGACGCAAAGATGCTAACCTTCATTACGAAGGCAGGGAAAGACACCAGGAAAGGTATGGATAGGGCATGGAAAACATGCCAAGACAAGCTGCTAGACATAGCCGGCCCTATAGCAAAGATAATGGACCTGGCCGAAAGGGCCAGAGATACAGGGGAGCCAGTCGACCCATCCATCCTAGCAAGCTGGGCGCAGAGGGCAGTCTGCATGCTAGGCAATGCAAACTGCGCCATATCTTCGGAACGACGCATATCAGCCCTATTGAAAATTGATAAGAAACTTGGGTACTTAGCGTCCTATGAAGCCGGGGAAAGCGCCCAAGGTCTCCTGTTCGGTGATACATTCGTTAAGGAGATGAACAGGTTCGTCGGTACATATACGGCGCTGGAGAAGGCGCAGGCCTCCATCAGGAAGGTGTTTCCGGGAAGAGTTTTTTCAGGGGCCGGTCGATATAGAGGCCGCTTGACCGGCCGCTTCAATAACAGAAGAGCGCAAGGCCCCAGAGCCCAATATTGGGAGACCCGACAACAAGCCGCCTTGTTCACGAACAGAGGACGAGGCTCGCGGGGACGCGGATATTACCGACACCAGAACAACAATACAGGTGAGAGAACGCACAGCGACCTATCCTCCTGTGGGGGGCAGGACAACGCTCTATTTGCACAACTGGTGCGAGTTATCGTCAGATGCGTGGGTCCTTCAGACCGTACAAGGCTTTATGCTAGAGTTCATAGATCATCCAGTGCAGAATCGGCCTCCTCACAGAATTCAAATGACGCAAACAGAAGAATCGCTATTAGGAGCAGAGATCCAAGCTTTAGCGCAGAAAAACGCGATAGATAGAGCGACCGAGAGCGCCCATTCCTTCCTGGGCAATATTTTCCTAGTACATCGCAAGGACAAAGTTCGTCCAGTGATCAATCTGAAGGAGCTCAACAGCTGGTTAGTGTACAAACACTTCAAGATGGAAGGGATCCATCTACTAGGAGACTTGCTCAGGAAGGGAGATTGGCTAGCGCGCCTGGACCTGAAAGACGCATATCTCACCGTGCCCATAGCAGCGCCTTTCCGACACTTCCTAAGATTCAAATGGGGAAGCGAGCTCTGGCAATTCAAATGCCTGCCGTTCGGTCTAGCATCCGCACCATGGGCGTTCACCAAGCTCATGAGGACCGTTGCGACAGCACTTCGAGAACAAGGATGTCGGATGATCGTCTACTTAGACGACATCCTTTTCACGGCCGAAGACAAAGACCGCTTACAAAAACAGGTCCACTGGGCGATAGAGCTGATCTCCAATCTGGGATTCCTGGTGAACAGAGACAAATCAGAGCTAGCGCCAACCAGGCGACTAGAATTCTTAGGCTTCATCATAGATACAAAGAAAGCTACATTGGAGTTGCCAACTCAGAAAATGAAGGCTATCAAGAAAGATCTGAGGACAGCGCTCAAGAAGCCGCTGATCTCTCTTCGTTATCTAGCCAGGATAGTAGGGCTTTTGGCAGCATCCATACAAGCAGTATTTCCCGGGCCGTTACATTATCGAGCTCTTCAGAGGCTGAAGATCAAATACCTAAGGAAAGGCTGGAGATACCATCGACTAGTGCCCTTAGACGAAGAAAGCAAGTCCGAGCTCATCTGGTGGCTCCACAATATGGAAGCCTGGAACGGCCGCACCATTTTCGGAGACGTACCAGAGTTGGTTATAGAGTCAGATGCCAGCAGGTCCGGCTGGGGAGCGCGATGTGGCGAGATAGAGACAGGAGGAAGATGGCCAAAAGAAGAATTAGAACTTCATATCAATTGTCTAGAGTTGCTAGCTGGATCTTTCGCAGTGAAAGCATTTACCAGGGACAAAGCACACTGCAGCATACTTCTCAGGATGGACAATATATCTGCAGTAAGATATATCAACAAACTGGGAGGTACCAGGTCCAAGATGTTAGCGGAATTAGCGAAAGATTTCTGGCACGACTGCCTACAGAGACAGATCACAGTGAAGGCAGAGTATCTCCCAGGGGCCCTGAATTCAGTGGCGGACTGGAACTCCCGACACTTAATGGATTACAGCGACTGGAAACTACACGGGGACATATTCGAGAGACTGGAAGTGAAATGGGGTCCCCTGCACACAAACCTGTTCGCCTCGAGACTGAACACTCAACGGGCGAACTACTTCAGCTGGAGACTAGACCCAGAAGCCCAAGGCACCGACGCATTCATGCATCATTGGGGGTCGCAGAAGCACTACGCTTTACCCCCTTCGCGATGCTGGCGAGGGTACTAGCAAAAGTGCTCAGAGACAAGGCGCAAATAGTGATAGTGACGCCAGAGTGGAAGTCGCAAGCTTGGTTTCCAGTTCTGATGGAACTTTCTACGGATTTTCCACAGAAGATTGCATACAGACCAGACTTGCTGGTTGATCCAGCAGCAGTTCCTCATCCCCTGATAGAGAATCAATCCTTGTCACTGATAGCGTGCAGAATTTCAGGCATAGATGGCGATTGCCAGGCCTTTCAGAAGACGCTACAAGACTTATCAATCTATCATGGGCCCCATCTACGATCAGGAGCTATAATTCCGCATGGCAAGCCTGGGACCTATGGTGCAGGAGGAGGAGTATATCTCCTATTTCAGCACCTGTAGTGCAAGTAGTGAATTTCCTAGCCAGCCTCCCTTCAGCAGGTAGAGCTTTCAGGACCGTAGGGGTATGTAGGTCAGCAATCTCCGCGGGGCACGAGTTAGTGGACGGGGCACCAATAGGGGAACACCCGGCGGTGTCCCGATTACTGAAAGGTGTGAAGATGAGCAAACCTCCCGGACCCAAGTACTCATCACTGTGGGATGTCCAAAAAATCATACATCTGTTCGAGCAATGGCCTAGGTAACAGCTTTCTATCAGGAAAGCAACTTTCAGGCAAATTAGCTACACTCCTTTGCCTAGTGTCTTGTAGAAGAGTTTCAGACGTTAAAGCGACTCGGGATAGACAGAAAGATGTATTACCCAGAAGGGATAGCCTTTACCATAGCGCAGCGCACAAAGACCAATTCTAAAGTTATCTCATACCCATATTGGCCGAATAATGAGAAATTGTGTGTGGCAAATTGCATAAAGTGTTATGAAGCAGCGACAGCAGCGGTTAGGCCACAAGGAGTGAAACAATTGCTTATAGCGCGTATAAAACCATACAAAGCAGTCACATCAGCTACTATAGCTAGATGGGTGAAGGAAATAATGAAATTGGCAGGTATAGACACGTCTAAATTTGGGGCTCATTCTACCAGGGGAGCAATGGCTTCACGGGCATTTGCAGAAGGAGTTCCGCTGCAAGAGATCATGAAAGCAGCAGACTGGTCGAGCGACTCAGTCTTTAAGACTTTTTATTTCAAACCAGTATCCAATATAGCAGCTGCTATGGTAGAAAGCTTTGAACAAGCATAATGCTCGCCTCCGGTCTTGTCATAGAATAAAGATTGCCCATGCGACTAGCGCAGGAAGTCTTGATTCTATTAAAGACACGGAGGCGAGCATTATCCCACCCTGTGGAATACAGCGATGGGTGTCATGTTATGATCTGTAATGGTTTCAAAGTTGTTTACGTAAAGACTTGGTTACGATATGTGACGAACTGTATTCCCCTTCCCTAACATGCGCATTTCTCTTTTTGCGTAGGAGAGGATCAAAAGAGTAACAGAGATTAGTGTATGGAAGGCAGCAGTCCTGCGAATTTAGAGCACGGCAAAGCTATTGAGAATAGAAAAGACAATTTCTGTTTGGACTTACGATAATTCAGTTGGATTTTAGACTTTGTTCAGTTAATCGGTGCGCTGCAAAAGAAGAGGAAGGGACCCAGGGAAACGGGGACTTATAGCAGGAAGGATTGCCGGATTGGACAGTGAAAGAGAGGCTGTGGGACTACCAGGCAGAGAAGCCTCATGGGAAATGTAGTTTTGTCATGTTAAGACGATGATGTTTTCATTTTTTCTTTTCTCTGTTTATACGAGTTATAAAAAAAATAAAAAAAATGTGCTATATATGAAAACAAAGAAAGATTTAAAAAGCTGTGGTTAGCAGTAATTAAAGAAGATAAAGCATAATGCTCACCTCTGTGGCTTTAATAGAATCAAGACTTCCTGCGCTAGTCGCATGGGCAATCTTTATTGTGTTAAATGTATATTATAATCCAGTGTCGACATGTTTGGTTGACTTTTTGTCAGCAATTACCAAATGCATTGAATCCTCCTGTGCACTGAACAAAGGGGGAGTTGTCATACTGGGCGACTTTAATTCAGAATGTCTGTATGCTACTTGGTATAACATAGGACTTTGTCTGCAATGTTTGCAGAGTGCCAGAGATCAGGGGATTCTGATACGCTCTTTGCTTGACAAATGCAACCTTAAACCATTGAATGGTAATACTGAGGGGGATATCCCACCCAATTACACCTGGTCAAGTGGCATCCATAGTTCAAATCTGGACTGCGTATTTGCCTCGGAGCCTATGTTAGCTAGCTTCCACGTTTTAGAGGTAAAACATAGTCTTAGGAGTGAACATTTGCAGATTTCTATAGTGGTAGGGATTAATAGGGTCGGAGCAATTACACAACTTTTTAATTCTATCCAAGTGAGATCTAGTGATCATGCAATTCTGTGGTGCCACAGAGTTGCAGAGTGTTTTAATGCTAAAGGAGGGTGCTTTTTGTTTACATGCCCCCTGATATTTTCGGTCTACATTTCTGGAAGATATTGCATGGTTTAATTCCTCCCACAATGTTACCCCAAAAACCCAAATGCCTAGACCCTATAGACAAATTTAATATAGCTGTGAGTCAAAGAAAAAGACAATTAAGACAAGATATTAGAAAAACTAGACAACTGGGGTCCACTGCATTCATAACAATAAGGAAACTAACTCAAACATACAGAAATTGGCTGAAAAGCCACAGGCTTCAGCTATATCACAGGGATGCTGAGTCTTTAAGCTCAAGAGACCTCATATTTTTGGATACTTATTCGGGGGCAATCTGTCCAAGTATCCTTGCAAGCACAGCCAATTTCAAGGGCCACATAGGAAGCCTATTTTAACAACTTGTATGGTTCTGAGGTTGCAGTAATGGACTGCAATCTTGCTAATACTGTGGTGTCAGTGACTCCCTCTTCATGTGAGGACTTTGCAAATTACATTGTGGGGATGTTGTGGGCCATTAAGAGGGCAAAAAAAACAAATGTCCCAGGCCCTGACGGGCTAACTAATCTCACTCTAAAATTGGCTCCACAAATATGGGCAGAGGTTTTGCTGTTGTTATTCTGTAACATTTTGGGCAGTCATCAGTTCTGGAAGGAAGCAATAGTTATGGTGATTTTCAAAAGGGGAGATAAAGCGGATCCTGCAAACTACCACCCTATCTCCCCTTTCGATGCTTTGTTTAAGATTTTTATTTTTTTGTTTTTATTTTATTTGTATTAATCAAAACTTAGATTTTTACAAAATGGAGTGAAGCAAATAAAATAAGGTCGCCATCCAGCGGACTTAATACATGGATTGAAGTCTAAGTTCGAAGCAGTATTTGTGACTCTGGGGTGTGCTCACTCTTGAGTCTGTAGTGGAAGATTTGTCAAGATTGTCGTGATATGTAGGAATATTTTGAATGTTGCCATTTGCCAGGTGGCTCTATCGCCTCCTATCATCCTAGACCACCTCATCTCTTCATCCGTCAGTATAGGATTGATGTGATGGTTTAATTATTGACATCTTGTCAAGCTGGTACCTGGACATGAGAAGTGGCGAATGGTCTCTTTTTCCTTCTCCTTGTTGCATAATCGACAATCGCTTGTTGGGAAAAGGCCTCTTATTGCCAAAATTTCATTTGTTTCCAGAATGTTCAATCTAGCTCTCGAGAGAAGATTTCATGCCGATCTGCTGGGGAATTTCTTAATGAAGACTTGGAGTTCGTTCAGCTTTTTCATATTTGATGGAAGGTGGGCCATAAGTTTGTTGTTGGCTGCTGCATCTAATGTCTGGATCCAATCCAGTTCCTTAAGCTTCTTGATTACTGAGACTGGGTTCTTGATCTTTTCAAGATTCTTATTGCAGGCTTTGGAACATTGGGCGGAGGGCTCTTTTAAACTGGATATCAACCAATCTGGTTTTAGAAGAGGCACAAGTACAGCCCTTAATTGCTTTTTGATCCGGCTTTTGTCAAAACAAGGGCGGCAGCCAAAGTGTACTTTGTATGTGGTATTCTTGGATGTCACTAAGGCATATGATTGCATAGATAGCTGTCGTCTTTGGAAGATGTTAAGGGATTTAGGCTGCCCTGAATACTTGGTTAGTATCCTAGAGCAGCTTCATACAGACATTCATGTAAAGGTTAGGCTGGATCAAAGGGGGAATTTTACCGACTGGATCTATGTGGCACGTGACCTTCGGCATGGCTGTGTACTGGCACCTTTCTTATTTAATTTGTACATTTGTGG
The DNA here is from genome assembly GCF_040938575.1 of Ambystoma mexicanum. Classification (NCBI taxonomy): domain Eukaryota; kingdom Metazoa; phylum Chordata; class Amphibia; order Caudata; family Ambystomatidae; genus Ambystoma; species Ambystoma mexicanum. Next base: position 1,514,458,823 of record NC_090932.1, on the reverse strand, counting down.
AATAGGTGCTGCTATGGGCTCTATTACAGCTAATCCAACTAAACCAAGGTCCTTTCAACTGCAGTATCTTTTATATGCAGACGACGTGGTCCTCTGAGATTTCACCGCAGTGGACCTGCAAAGATCCCTGACTATGTTAGGTGAATATCTTAAGGACTTACGCATTAACGTTTCTAATTCCAAGGTCTGGATTATGAATCAGTGTAAGTCTCTGTCTGGGAGAACACTTTTTGTTGGTATATGGATGCCAAAGAATGGAGGTTGTGTCTGAATTTAAATACCTGGGGATAATGTTTAAAGACAAGACATCAGTGGGCTCGGTTAACCAGGCTCTGGATTATTTTATTTATGTTTTTATTGTGCATTAGTCACATCCCGGACTTGCACACACTGGGCCTCATTACGGGTCTGGCGGCAACCGTGCCGGTAAAACCAGCAGGTTGCCGCCAGACCCGTAATGAATTACTGGAGCCTGACTTCCTGGTAACACTGGAGTATTCCAACCACGGCAGCCGGGAAGTCAGGTGCCAGTAATTTTGTTAGTCCCCATTCCCATGGAGTCCCATAGGACTTCATGGGAATGGGGACCACAGAAGCACCGGCACCGTTAACAATGGTGCCGGTGCTTCTGTGAAATTCTGCAGGCAGGTGCCGTTCTGCCCACTAGGTCTGACCCTTGTGGGCGGGACGGCACCCGCCCGCAGAGTCGTAGTGTGCCGGTCCGGAAAGAACATGCCGGTAGGCTTACCGGCACCGTTGTTTCTGGACCAGCACACTCATAATGAGGGCCATTGTCTTGTTTTACACATAAGAAGGGTAAAAACAATTACATACATAACATATCAAATCAAATACAATGCAACAAAACATAAAAGCCAAGAATTACTAGATAAAACTTGCAGACGTGAAAAATGTCATGTGCACATTTATCAATCATAATGATATTTTAATAAAATGTAGATCATTAAGACACTTTAATAAGGCAATAGATCGCGGAATAGCCTCGTCAGATGAGATTCGATACCAAAAGGCTTGAGTATGGAGCTATGAGGAATCATGGACAAAATGTGTAAAGTATTTAATTCTCAAGGGATAAGTAGCAGAACATGATATTAACAGATGATGGCAGTCCTGTAAAAACCCCTGGCAGCAGAGAGAGTAATTGGCTGCAGATAGATGTAATTTCTGCCAGATGCATTGTGTTTGATTGGTCTTAATTAAATTAAGACGGAAACGCAATTCAGCTTGCCAAGCTGGATTTGGGAACCGTCTGTGATATGGAAGGATCTAATTTCTAGGTTTCTCACATGGAGTGTAGCCTTTGGTGTGCTTCAACGAGTAGATGAGGACTCTGGTATGAATCCAATCTGCACGCATTAAGGCGCTTCACCTTGTCTGGGTTCTCTTTTACAATCTCTTTGTTACAGTCACAGATGTTAAGAATCATTTCAGCGTCATGATATAACAATGTCAGATAGGTATTTCGAAATGTGAAGACCTCAGCATGGATGTCTACATATAATGACTGAGCCTTAGGAAGTAGAATGAGTCTATACAATGCAAGCACCTTCCATTCGTAATATGACTATAAAGTAAACAGTCCCAGTTCATATCTTAATTTTGCAATTGGTAGGGATAAGGTGCTTTTCCAAATTTGTCCTTCCAATCGAGCCCAATCAATTTTGTTGGAGCACAGATTACATTCCATGCCATACAAAATTGAAGGGAGAATCTTACCCTTGTAAAATCTGATGAGTGGCAATTTGAGAGAAGCGACAAAATGCAGAGAGAAGTTTTTTCATTTGACAAGTGAATTGAAGGGCCTTGCTCTCGGTCCAAAACTGAGTGGTTAGAATGAATCCGAGATAGGTCATCTTTTTTACAATCATGATTGTTTGATTAGTAAGTGACCACTGCAGCTTTAGAGTTTTCCTATGAGTTTTGTCGAATACTGCAATGGCAGATTTATTAGGATAGACAACCAAATAATTATTGGTTACATATGACTCGAGAGCATTGAGGAGATGTTGGAGCCCAACAGGAGTATTATCAATAATGGCAATATCATCTGCATATGCCATCAGATGTATTTTGGTATATTGAGAGGGGAAATTTTGAAGAAAGGGGACAAAATCAGACAAATATAAGTTAAAAAGAAGGGCTGCTAGGTGGCAGCCTTGCCTAACTCCTTTGGTTATGGGAATATCAGAGGATAGATCACCAGCTTGATTTAGACGGATCTTAATAGTAGTATTCGTATGTAGAGCAATGAGAATTTGCAGCAAGTTTTCAGGGATGCCCCAGGATCTCAATGTGTACTCAAGTTTGGATCTGTTGACAAGGTCAAAGGCTTTAGATAGATCAATTAGTGCTATGTAAGTAGGACGAGCATTGGTCTTATATGACTGAGCCTTTAAGGTGTTAAGTATTGTGCCATCCAATAATGTGAAGAGGCCTTTACGGAACCCAACTTGAAATCAGGACAGGATTCCCTTGCTGTCAACCCATGCTTCGAGGTCTTGCAATACTAACCTAGTGAAGTTCTTACTTTCGCAATCCATCGAGGAAATAAGTTGATAGTTTGCTGGATCTGATCCGAGACCCTTCTTATAGATGGGGATGACTATTGCTTGTTTCCAAGAGGCCGGGAATTTCTGGTTCTTAATTATTTGTTCAAAAAGATTGCCTAATATTACTGTCCATATTTCAGGCTCTGATCGTAAGATGTTATTTGTAAGTCCATCCGGAACAGCCACACGAGATTCAGATGAGTGTACAATTATGTTCAATTAGTCAACTTCACAAATATTGAGATACCATGATGTTTTGTCCTCAATGATCAAGTCGGGACACGAGGAGGCACAATTATGGTCAGTGAAATTTGTTACCCTTGTCGAAGAGGAAATGATTGATGTTTGTCGTGAGCTTTGAGATTCATTTTAGGAATTTATTAAAAGCCAAAGATTCTTTACATGAGAAAGTAAGAGGGAATTTAACATATTTTGCCGATCTTGAATGTTCAGCAGCATTCTATGCTCACGCAACCAATGTTTGTAACTATTAATTAGCCTTGACTTTTGCGCAAGAAAGGACTTCAAATCAAGATGTGCTGATTTTAGGGCACGCACCTGTTTTTAAAAAGTAATTCTTTGGCATGAGTCAGTTCATCGAATGTGTGTATGTGAATTTTAACATTATTTATTGGTTTGGATCGAGGTGGATTAATATGACAAATAAAATTCACAAAATCATCCGGGAAATATGACCTTTCCAGATCACATCCTTGACCCTGATTTATAATGCTGTCTAATTTGTCATTCAATAGCTGACCATGTTTTGCAAAAGAAATAACGCGTTTCCCTTGTACATTGACAGATAGCTTTGTGTCATATGAGTCAACAGGTGTATATGGAACTATGGAAAAATCAGATTGCAAAGAACAGTGATCACTCTGTCGCATTGACACTACATGGCAGCTGGGGAGCAGGTGCAAGTGGATCGAGGTCATCTGGCCTAAGCCCCGGTTACCTGGTGCCTTCCTGGTTGCCGCTCTTTTCCCTACTTAAGGAGCCCTCCAGCCTCTTTTCCTTTGCAGCTGGGGAGCAGGTGCAAGTGGATCTAGGTCACCTGGCCTAAGCACCACCGACCTTCTTAGCCCTGCCTCTTCCTTCCTGCTCTTAAATCTTAGATCAAGGGCGTCTCTCGCCCGGGCGTCCGAAGCGAAGGGCAGATAAAGAAAAGGGCAATTCATGTTTGGACCTGGAGGACCAGGAGGATCTAGGGCCCAAATCCCTGCTCAGACAGCAGGTAAGCATGCATCAACATGTGTTTACTCCCTCTGTCCCCACAGGCACACCCACCCCCTCTGGACCCCCCCTGTGATGTTCCCTTGCGCCCCCCTTCTCGCACACAGGTGTTACCTGTTTTGCTTGATTCTTCCACCCTGCTTCCCCTAACCCTCCCCAGCCTACTTCTGCAGGAGTTTGTCCTGATACATTCTGGTTTCACCATCACAGTCATGTGGCCAATGCTGGATTTGACTTTTATGGACTTCATTGATTCACAGTGCGCCACCCTTTCTCAACTCTCATGCTGGACTTCTTTTGCATCTTTTACTCATGGTGGCCCTGAATCATGCTGTTCCCATCTTCATCTTGTATCCTGGCTTGCAACATTATATGTTACTACTGACTTCTGCAATTATATTCTCTCTCGCCTCTTGATTCTCCACTCTTTTTGACTGCTTACTCTCTGTTCTCACCTCCTCTCCCTTCTCTCTTTTCCTATCTCCTCCCCTCCTCCCCTTACTTTCTTCTATGAACTTACTCTATCAGAATTGTCCCTGGACCTAGTATGATAACAACCTTGTTTGTCTCCTCTCCCCTCCCTTTACTGTTCCTCCCCCAACCCTTCCAGCACTATCTGAAATGTTGTCAGTCCTAGTACGATAGTAGTGCGTTTTGTTCTTTCCCTCCCTTTCTGCACCCCTCTCTCTCACCTTTTGTTTTTCTTCGGCTCTACCAGAAATGTCGTCGGCCCTAGTATGGTAGTCACCTGTCTTTTTCCATTTCCTTCCCACTCTCCCCTTCCCTTCCTTATCTATGGGGGTCATTCCGAGATTGGTGCTAAGGGAAAAACGATGCCGGTAAAGGAATAGGCATCGATTACTGCTACGGGATATTCTGACCAGCCCGACCGCTATTAGTGGCATCGTAAAGTACGATGCCGTTAATAGCGGTCTGGGCGCGCGCACACGACCCACCATGCCGGCATTAGCGACATGCTGTAAACAGGAATAGATCACAAGTGAAGCGGACATGCAAATAACGGCCTCATGAAGGCGGAAAAAGTGATTACTGGCATGCCGTAAATACCAGCATCGCCAACCTCCCGTAAAATGCCCTGAGCAGTGTTCACAACTGCCACAGGTACACACAATCAGCACAGGTGGAGGCAATGGAGTCAGGCCCAGTACAAAAGGAGCACACCCACACACCACACCCCCTCTCACACCAAGATAATTCCAATATTAGTAGGATTACTGGAGCTGGAGGACATGCTTGCATTGCCACAACATGAACAACAACAACAACAGCCGCCACCAAAGAGCTGACGCAGGAGGAGAAGGAGGGTGAGACAGGCCCAGCATGCCCCACCAGTGCAGCCACTGTTAACACGCCGGCAGACCCCAATCCCTCGCATCAGAGCCAGTCCTTTCAACCTAAGCCCTGAGCAGATCCACACCCTGTACCGTCTGGACCGGGACACCATCACCACCATAGACCTGATACACAACGACATAGTGAGCCTCATTGAAATATGCACTGCCATCCCCCCTCTACTGACGGTAGTGTCTGTGCTCCACTTCCTTTCCACAGGCACATACCAGCACACAGTGGGGCACATGCATGGCATATCACAACCCTTATTTCCTTGGATACTGAACCAAGTGCTGGATACATATCCCTACCACGGACTCCCCAGGAGATATTTGATACAAAAGTTGGCTTCCATGCACTGGCAGGCATGCCAAATTGTGTAGGTGCCCTCGACTGCACCCACGCGGAGTTGGTGGTTCCGCATGCCGTGGAGGTGGTGTACCGCAAGCAATACCACTCCATCAATGTGCAGATGGAATGTGACTCCGGCAAGATCACGACACATTGTCGTGCCCGATATCCCGTATCCACACGTGATGCCATGCTGCTGTGGAATTCCTTGTTACCCCGCCACATGGAGCGACGTGCCTGTCTGCTCGGTAAGTCACCTGACAGGCCCATGGCAATGCAGTTGGGGGTTGTGATTGGTGGGTGAGTGCAGACAGCACATACAGCATAACACTGTGGCCCTACATTTTCCGACCTGAACCAGAACCAACAATGCCTTACATCAGACCAATGGTTCACACCGATACGCCATGCATAGAAGCAGGCCACATCCCTCAACGTGTCCACTGCACATCAACTGAGCATACCCTCTGCGACACAATCCAGCAACATGCAGTGAGTATGCCTAACGCACATGAAGGCAGCAAAGCACAATACAGGACATCTGCAAGAGCATGCAAGGGAACACCCTGAAATATGTGGACTATGCAATCCACACCTGCGGACCATTGTCCAGCACACATTGCGACAAATGTACCTGTATGTATACACCCTGGGACCTGTGCATGTGAACACCAAATAGCTGCAGCCATGACAGTGATTACTACAGGTGTAATGCCACAAATTGAGTCGCGCATACCTCATTGTGCCCCCATGCAGGTGATTGTGGATATACCTTGAATCCCTGGCTCCTCACCCCTGTTTGGATCCCGCAGACCAAGCACGAAGAAGAGTGCAATGGGGTCCATATCCGCACCCGTGTTCTGATCGAGCAGACCTTTGGCCTGTTGAAGGCATGTTTCCGCTGCCTCAGCAAGTATGGTGGAGCACTCCTTTACGGGCCTGAGAAGGTGGACAAGATCACCATGGTCTGTGCTATACTGATCAACATGTGCATCCGGTGGAACTTACCCCTGCCACCTGACATTTAACAGCAACCACCGGATGAAGATGGGGATGATGAAGGATAAGAGTAGTACTTCAGCCATGTGCCAATGCCCATGTGGAACGTGCAGTGCGCCAATCAGTAATGTACATTTACATATCATGCACTGTGATGAAGAGGGTGCATCAAATCATGCTCACTGTGCACTGGGTTTGGGGGACTCTGGGGAGTGTACACTGTTTGGCATTGAATCCTGACACAATTAATAAGCAATGTCCAGTCATGTTATTTGTAACTAAAATGGAATGTAATCATCAATAAAACTATTTACATAGATGAACAGCTCACCCACGATGCAACAGAGTCTACCCACCCACCTCTGTCCCCTTCCACCACCCTCCACCACTCATCCCTCTAACCCCCCCAAATACCCCATCTCACAACTCCCCCACACACCCACATCCCAGCACACATCACAAGTTCTAACAGCCTCCATCCCGCCTGTCTGTCCGGCTACAGTGGGCCCCTTTTGCATGGAGGCTGTGGCTCTCCTGGCCGGCTCATGGTGCGTAGCGACCTACGCACTGGGCTGGTCTGCGATGATCTTACAGGGGTACTGCTCATGGATGGCAGGGGTTGTGACTCGGCAGGTGCTGCAGGGCATTGTGCCATGGCGGCAGCCAAATGTTTGAGTGCCTGGGTGGCTGATTCCATGACCTGGCGCACCCGCCTAACAACACGGTTCACAGCACAGGCGAGTGCCTGTGTGCTGTCACAGTGGGCCTGGCGTGTGGCTTCCCCTACTGCGATGAATATTCGCAACATGTCGTCCATGGACTGCTGATGCTCGTCCATGCGGGTGATGTGGGCCTCTAGGTCGCGCATGTCTTTGATGGCTGGTGGTCGCATGGGAGCTGGAGATGTACTGAATTGAGGCCTTAATACGGCTTCAGCCATCTCCTCCCCGGAGCTATCACCACACGACCCATGTCCCAGGGAGTGCTGTGGTGTGTGCCCCATGGATGGTGTCCCCTCAGTGTCCTCCGACATGGATTGCCCTGCCTTGTCAGGCTCGTCCTGTTGGACATCATCCTCTGCCGTATCGTATCTCTTGCAGATTGGGCAACCTCCCCTGTGTCACTAGTGGCCGGTGACTGAGGTGCATCACCATTGCTGGACGTTGCTGTACCCTCCTCGTCCACATGTTTTGGCTGCAGGGGCCGTTTGGTCTGTGGGATTGGGAGCGAAATGGCTTGTGGTAGGTGTGCAGTGATGGCACCCAATTTCCCAGGCCGGTGCTCATTCCCTTGTGTCGGGGGTGGATGCTCCTCAGGTCCTATGGCCTGTGACACCTGTCTACCAGACTGCTGTGGCATGGGGGTGGTTTTCATCCTCCTGGCCCTTGACGTGGATGGCCTGGTGCCATCATCTTCCCCTCTGCTTTGCCTGGTGCTGCTGGCTTTGTTTCTGCGGTGGGCCTGTCATCTCTGTCTGATACTGTGCCTGTGTGGGATGGAGAGGCAGGGCGTGAGTCATGGGTGTAGGGACATCCGACATATATTGATCTAGGTACATTCTGGGTCCTGTGCATTGCTGTCTGCATGTTGGATGGGCAGGCATGGTGCTTACAGGTATTGGGTGTGTGGTGCAGTGTCTGTGCGTCCTTCTAGCGCATCCATGTTGTGCATGTATTTTGCTTCTTGGATTACGGGTGTGTAGTGGATTGCGTGCAGTGTACATACCTCATGGTGTGTGTTCCATGTGATGTGTCTCCAGGGCTCTGGTGTACACCTGGTGGTGGAGCTGTATGCACCATGCAGTGGGATGGGACACTGGTGGGGCCTGCTTCTCTGCAGTGCTGCATGCGTGTGTCTGTATGCTGGTGTTACTTGTGTTTGGAATTGGACGCTGGTGGTTTGTGTCATTGGGAATGGTTGTGTGTGTCTGTGACAGGGGTGTGGCATTTCTGTAGGGCAGTCATTAAGTGGGTGGTGATGGGCAATGTACTTGCTGTCATCAACTTGCCATTTGGACTCAGCCATTGAATTTGTGTTGGTTGTGTGTGTTCACTTTTGTGTAGTGCCAACGCTCACTTACCTTCGTTAGCCGATGATGTTACTCCTGTCTCAGCACGCCTGACCCCTTCTGTGGCCTCCATGTGTAACAAGGAGCAGCATGTTACCTCCCACCGTGCTAGCTTGATGGGCGTAGATGGTTCAGTTCCTGTTGCCTGGGCCTGCTGACATTTGGCAGTCAGTATGTTTCGGACACACAGCCGCAGGTCGTCCCACCTTTTCCGGCATTCTTTTGTGTTGCGTGTGGTTGTCCCCACTGCGGACACCTTCTGGGCCACCTCCTCCCAGTTCTGTTTCTTCCTCATTTGTTTTGCACGGTGCAGGCCTGTGCTGAACACCACATCTGCATGCTGGGCCATGGTGTCAACCATCATGATTCGCTCCTCGTCGCAGAAACGTTGTTTGCGCAGACGAGGTGTGCCTTTGAGGGTGGACTGAGTCATTTTCTGACAGGCTGGGATCTCAGTTTTGTATTTCATTGCCTGTAGCCATGGGATTGCAATGGATTGTGATTTTAAAGATGGCCGACATCCACTTTCCCGTTCCGGCGCGATGACGTTACTTCCGGTTCCGCCTATTAGCGCTAATAGCGGTGCACGCTAATGCTGTATCCATTGATGCTGGTAGTGCTATCTGCGGTTTCCATGATGCCGCTAAGTGCCAATTTAGGGTCTTTAGCGGCATGCTGGCAATGTCCTTACCGGCATGGTGCAAAGCTCGTGCCAGCGAAGTCGTAATAGCCCTCTATTAGCGGGCTCTTACCTACACGGACACAGTATTTGCACCATGCCGGTAAGGACAGTTACTTACCTCCAAACTCGGAATGAGGGCCTGTCTTAGCGCTTGCACTATCTGAAATGTCATCAGGCCTAGTGCGGTTGTCGCCTGTCTGTTTCTATTTCCTTCCCACTCTCCCCCTCCTTTCCTTATCTATGTCTTAGATCTTGCACTATCTGAAATGTCGTCAGACAGAGTACAACAGTTAATTTCACATCCTTACTGTTCACGGCCTGTAAGAATGTCATTGTATTTTCCCTTGTTGCCTCCCTTGCCTTGAAGCGTGTTAGGGTGAATTCTCCAGAATGGCTAATTTCCCTTACCTGTTGAGTCCCTCAGCAGCTTTGCTTGATTTCTAGGGTTTAATCTTTTTTACCTGGTAAGAGTGTGAGCCTTTTTTCCCACTCTTACATGTGTTTTGCTGTGTGTTAAACATTTTTGTGTTCATAGACTGTGGAGCCTCACCCAATACATAGGCATCATCTTTACTTTGTGTCACACAACACCTTCAGTGCAGTGACACAGGGTTGTCTTTTCAGACTTCCCACTTTAAACTCCATTTTCTGGGATTGACTACTGTCTCCCAGAACATGTAAAGTTGCCATTGACTTTACTAGTCTTTTTAAATTTACAGACAAAGTACAACCTATCTTCCAATAGAATACTGGAGGGGTTAATAGTTATTGACATTTTTACGTTCCCCTTTCTCTAAGCTTTGGCTGGTGGCAGTGGTATCTACCATTTTTATTCTACCGCGAGCTATGAAAATAGCCTCGGTAACGTAAGAGGCTATGGTGGTAGCCTCAAACTCTAACTCGCTGGACCCCTTTTATTTGGTTCCGGTTGGGTTTATTCACCATTTCTTTTTGTAAAGGTCTTTCTCGTGTTTTAATCTGCACGCCAAACCAGGTTTGGTTCCTTTGTTGGCGGCCCTTTGGCGGCCTTCTGCACAGAAGCCCTCCTTAGGCGCCTGAGTGTCTCGGTGGACAGGATGTGAGGGAGGGGTTTGATGCTCCCTCAACAGGGTCTCCTTGGAGACCCAAGTCACACTCTAGTTTGATTAGCTAGGTGACTATCCTGCCAGGACAGCCACCCTGCTGTGTGATTGACAGCCAGGCTGTGTGAATGGGGGATTCGGTGCATAAAAAGCAAGTCTCTGAGACTGGAAGGCAGAGTCGCCACTGGATCGAGAGAACCGAAGATAAGCTGAAGGAAGACTACTACTGCAACTACTGGACATCCCAGTTAAGCCCTGCTGCAGGTCCGAATCGCCGAAACTTCGACGACACAGGAGATCTGCATGGAATCTTCTTCCCTTGAGCTTGGTGGGACCAACCAGCTCGCCAAACACCAAACGCCGGCCTCCCTCTCCTGGTCGAATTTGCTGTGCATTGCTGCAGTGAACCAGATAGCCAGGAGGAACGGAACCTGTTTGGGTTTTAAGGAGCGCACCTTTTATCCAACGTTTTGCTCCGCTGCTGGCTTCTTCCCTGGGCAGTGCAGGACCCGCCAGACGTCCTCCTTCTTGTCACCACAACAGTCGCTTCAGGACCGTAAGCCTGCAGAAACTGCCAGGAACAAATGTCTCAGATACAGCATTCGTCTCCATTTAAGGTACTGTGCAAATCCTGTCGTTCGTTCCGTCTGACCGCGGTGAAAGTGCTTGAAATCTTTCGCCTCTCTGAAGCCTTGTCCTTCTCTTCTCCTTTGAATAACTTTTCCTCCGACCAACTTCGTTTTGAACTCTTGGCAAATACTTAACCGCAAACTACTCTGAACTGTGTGATCTTCTGCAAAGACTCTGAACCATTAACATTGGCACAGGCCTATTGATTTGAATCCTAGTTGTAGTAGCCTTTTCTAGATTGCCCTGCCTATAACTTGTTGGTGTTGTTGATTTTGGGATAACCTTCTCTTTTCCTCCCTTTTAAATTGCTGGAGTGCCATTTTGCTCACACTTCATTTTGAGCTTAACTTGTCCAGAATTGATTGGGTGTTGTGTAGTATATTTGTTACGCTCACCTGTTATCCACGGGGGCGCCACACGATACTGGATGGAGGTTTAAGCGCTATCCCTGACCCCTCTCTGCTTGGTTATGTACCAGACGTTGGGTAGCGCCTATAACAGGAGAATGGAGGGTTAAGATACTGGTTCTGTGATGGGAGGACTCCCGCCTCCCTCTAGTCCAAATCCCCTCCCTTGGGGTTATTGCTCACCTTAGGTTTTTTGTGTGTTGAACTCTCCGTCCTGCGTCTCTGTGCATGGGCGCGTGGTTGGTGCGGGCATTCCGTGGACATAGTTGCTTCCCTGGTCCGTGTGCCCTTATGTCGGGTCCAGACCGGCTGTGACTCCGACTCTGCTTGCTGTCTTCCAGGTGAGTTATAATGTCTTTTCCGTCTTTATTCTGTCTCTTTCTTTCCCTCCGTTTTCTCTGTCTTCTCGGCGTCTTGCTCCACTACGCTGTTCCCTAACAATGGGCCTCATTACAGGTGGGGCGGCCCGGCAATAACAGTGGCGGTAAACCCGCCGCCACTGTTAATTCCAGACTGCCCGATCCCGACTCCTGCAGGCGGGAGGTGATGCTCCCGCCAGGTCTGACCTGGCGGGTTTAACACCGCCCGCCTGCAGGCAGACGTGGAAACATCAGCACCATCACGAGATGGTGCCGGTGTTTCCATTTCCCCATTCCCATTGAGTCCTATAGTACTCAATGGGAATGGCGATTAAGTGAATTCCGCCTCCGGAATTCCCGGGACACCAGGGTCGTAATGCCCTGGTATTTCCGGGAGTCACGGAGGCGGAATGGTAATACGAGTCTGGCAGTAACCAGGCGGTTTTACCACCTCAGTTACCGCCGGACTCGTAATGAGGCCCAATGTCTCTTTTTGTTTTCACAGGGATTGTTGCAATCTCAGAGTTGCTGCGCCGATGACGAAGACCATAGTGAGTTATTTATGCGCGGAGCGCTGCGCTGTTTATTGGTGTTAATTTCTAACCTGTGTTCTCTTCTCTTCTTTGTACAGGTTGCGATGATGTTCCGGAGTGATGAGCGATCGAAGTGCTGCTTGCCCAGTAAGTGTTTTGTTAATGCTGACCTTGTTCCTTCTCCCTTGCAGGTTGCAGTGAAACCCGGAGATGGGTGAGGTAAGAGAAACGCAGGGTGCTGCCAGGACTTACTGCTTGCCCAGGTAAGAATTGTTATTAATGCTGTCCTTGTTTCTTTACCTTTGCAGGTTGCCGCAAACTCCGGAGATGGGTGAGGTAAGCGAAGCGCAGGATGGATTCAAGGCTGGTTACTTCACAGGTAAGTGTTCTTGCTTGCTAATGCTGTTCTTTTTCTTCCAGGTTATTAATAGAATCCGGATCTAGGGCTTCAGGATCGGGTTGCCGGAGAAGCAGATGAGCAGGAGCTGGACACGGTGAGTGTTGCGCTGCAGGAGTTTAGAATAACGCAAAGCATGTTCTGCTGTTTGGGTGTGGTTTAAATAGCCCAGTTAAAGTAGTTCCAGGCCACGTAGTTCCAGGCCCAGCCACACGCAAAACACTAGACCGCATGGCTTGGTTCTAAAGAACTGAGCTGTGCAATAGGCCTCCATGTTTCTGATGGAGTTTTAAGGCCCTTGGGGCCAGTGTGAAGGGCTTTAGCCCCACTGCTGCCAGGGGGCTGTTATACCTGAGAGGGTCAGGGGCATGGACTGTGACAATATTAATACTGTGATTTTCTGCTGCTTAATGATAGTGAACTATTTTATAACTGATGGTGTAAATAAATGTATATTCTTTTACTCAGAAACCTTGAATCAGTGTTTGTTTGAACCATAGTAATTGTTGTCCTTTGTGTAACCTCTTGTACTGCTCACTTTACTCTTGAGATAAGTCTGGCTGCTCAGCCATCGCTAACACTTTACTGTGTAGTACAGGCTTGTACCAAAGGTGAAATTGTACTTACACTTGTAGTCTTAATTGTATGTGGTGTTCCCAAAGGGTACTGCATATGATTCTGCCCAACAAAGCGCTTTGAAACACATTGTGTATAGGCGATATATCAATAAACTATCATATAATATCATATCATGTAACGATTGACAGTGTTGGAATAACTCATTACAGACAAGAAATAATAAATCAGCTGGAAAACTGATTTTTGCATTAATCAAAATAGCTGGAAGGCATTCCTGGAAAGAGAACAGATTGCCAGCTGCCAAATTCCAGTATATATTAAATATCAGAAGACCTTGTGTTACTGGGCACCATGCAATCGAACATCTGAGAGCTAAAATTCCCTGAATGTCATTGATGATGCAGAGCACCTCCCTACCTACAGTGTTACAGTTAGCCAACAAAAGACCACTGGAAGGACGGCCATTATTAGGACAGATTGCCAATTGGGATGTTCTGGTGAAGCCATCTAAATATGCCTCAGTTCTGAGCCAAGTCTCCTGGAATAGAACAAAATCAAAGGCTCCAAAAATCTGTTCCCTTGTATCTCCAGGTCTGAGAAGGGGCCACGAGTGTTCCAATTGAATAATTTCAACCAATCTTTTGCCTAGAGTGATTTGTCAGAGACATTAAGGCATAAAAACAAATCAGTAATAATGTCTGGTAGGAGGGACAATAATTTTGATTTTTCTTTCCGCCCATCGACTGTGATTTGTACTGTAGGTTGATTTGGGCCTGAGCAGGTAACAGAATACCAGATGGAACACTGAGTCAAATGTCTGTGGTTTATTTTGATGAATCATTGAAATTACCAGTCTGCGACAGAAGAGGCAGGCTTAGAAGCATCTCCACTCCTACTTTTTTGAGATCTGCAGAGGCCGAAACAAGGGCTTGCACTCCAGCATTGGTCTTTAGGATAAGTTCTGCAATATGTGTATTTGTCTCATATGGAAATGATAATCTGTCAATATCCTTATAGGAGAACAGATAGAGATCTGAGATTTGTTTCGTATAAGAGAATGGCGCTGCGATAGAGTGCAGACTGGCCTTTTTTAAAATTTAATTGTTTGAGCCATAATTAAGGGTCAGCAAATGGATTTTCAAACAAAGACGAGTCATTGGGTTTGAAACTTTGTGAAGGAATTGAAGAGGAGGCATTTGTAGGTACATTTGACAACAGTGAAGTAGAGGGCATCGGTATAGAGTCCGATTTAGATTAATCATTTGGAAAGTTGTCATGTACCTTCTGTTGTTTTGATTGGCAAAATACAGAAGCTAATTTGAGGGGTTTTACAACTGGCATGTCAGTTTGAGAGGCATTTCAGGATTTAGCTCTTGTGTTGCTTAATTCAGAATCTTTGGAAGAACTAGTGCTTGAGACTGGGAGATCAAGACACTGTACATCTACCACCGGCTGTTGGCTATTTTTATTTTTGTTGATGATTTTGAGACTTGAGAATTTGTAGATTTTATTGCAGCTGCTTGTGTGACATGATCCAGAGCTTTAAAAAAGTTATTTTTGCCAGCCTTTGTTTGTTTACTAGATTTGGAGTGATTTTTTTGGTGTAGAGTGTGCTTCTTCATTTATGAGAGAGGCTTCAATTGAAATGTTCTTTTTTTAAAAAAATGTTTTTTAACATATTAGCATTCAGTGGCGAGTCTTCATGTGATGTCAAGGCTGGATGGGTTGAAGGAGGAAAGGAGGTATTAGTGCAGGATTGCCCTGTTTTTTGCTTTAACTTCACAGGGACATGGAAGGCGTTCAGTGACCTAGATGTAAGATCAATTTGAATTTCATTAGATAAAATTTGTTCATCTACTGTTTGGGCTAGGCAAATTAATTCCTCCATCAAGGATATGGATAGAGGTGTATCGTCATTAAGCGATGCAGAGTGAGGTGGAGATAACAATTCAACTGGAAGAATCGTATCAGAATAGTTTTTTGTCAGTAACGCAGTTTTTATTTCAGACCATCCAAATTCATCGTTTTCTTTAAAAGAGTTGAATGCATTTGTCATGTTGCTCATAGTTTCCATATGCGACTTTTCCTGTGCCGAGACCTGTTCTGTAATTTTCTGACAATGGTGAGATATTACTCCATTGAATCCAGTACGAGAGGATTCAAACATGCTCCCCTCTTTGGTTATTTGCATAATAATGCCAGAATAGGTGCGTACTTCGTCTTTCAACGAGTAAAAGACATTGACTAAAGAGTTTAACACAAAACCCAAGGCTGTCAGTGTAGAATTGTGGGTGTTTGAGGAATCAGGTACAATAGTCTGCTCATGCGATTGGATTCCGCAGCTTTGAGTGGTCTGAGGACTGGACCTACGAGTTCCCTGACCTGATTCAGGTTATGAGCAAAGTGGTGTAGTTGTTGTGATGGAAACAAAGGGAACATTAACTTGTGGATCAAAATGGTCTAAATGTGGTTGATCCTGAATATGTTCAGTAGGGTTTTGGGGTTAGCAAGAGAGGTCTAAGCATCTGCGTGGTCTGTTCGAGTCAAAATAGGGTAGTGAGTTGGGTTGAATAGGACTCGCTGTCCACGACATATTTACCACTTTGTCCAGACTACACGATCTTTGTTTTTTTTGCATACAATTTGATTGATGCAACACTTCATGGATGATGTGGAAATAGTATAGTCTAAAGACTGAAGGCGTGTGTCATACACAAGATGCTTATTTGCATGAATATGGAGGGAAGAGGCCTCAAGCACCAACTGATCATATGTGGAAGGCAACAATATGTGAGACTCATGGATTTTGGTTTGTGCATGCACCATATCGTCTGAGAGAGATGAAGTGACTGTGGGTTTGGTGCGGCTCAAGTCTGAGATCAAACAATCATCCTTTTCGGGGGCTTGTAAGTCATCTCTATGAATCGTGCTCCTTAGATTGTACATGAGGCAACATAATTCACCTATCCACTTGATAGTTGTGTGTGTTTGAGACTATTCATATGCTTTGAGGCTCGAAGTACAGCTTTTAATCACTCCACTGTGGCTCCAGCCATTAGTGAAATAAGAAATGGAAAGAGTGGAGTCTTGACCGTTCTTGCAGAGTGAATTCCTTTAATGGCGTTGGAAGAACCTAGAGATCGAAACAGTTGAGGTTCAAAGGCTAAAACGCCCGCAGTTACCTCTACTTAGGGAAAAATAATGTAAATACAGTGGTCACTCCAATGATAGTAATAGCGAGGCTCAAAGGCAATGTGTGCAAACAGTCACATCAGCTACTCTTTTCAGCTCTGTTTACGAGCGGAATGCTGTAATAGAATACCAGCGGAAAATGCAGACGTAGAAAGCAATGTTAAAGCGCATAGAGCTTAAATACAGTAATTTCACCACTGCTTACTTGTTAGGAAAGTCTCTCTCCAACCTCCTTGACAAACACAGCAAACACACTTCCAAAGAGCGGTTCAAAGGGCAGTACCAGGCACAACAGTCACCGCAATGCAGGCTGGAAGCAGCAGTCCTCTGACGGCTCGGTAGGGAAAAAGAAATTCCCCTTGGTCTTAAACTTGATAGTGAAATGTGGGGTTTCCTTCTGGTCTGAGGTGCAGGGATCTGATATTGACCAGCCGCCAACTGCAGTTTGGAGCCCAAAAGTGATCTTGACCACCAGCGTCTTGGAATAACATGATGACGGAACGGTTTGCAGCACTGCAAAGAGCAGCTGATGCAGCAGTGAAGGAAACCAGAAGTTGCGGCCTGCCGTTCGAGCGTCCCAGCGGCGTCCCAACTCAGAGTTTTTGATAAAAGTTATGGCTTGTTTTCACTAGCCCCAGTGATTAAAATGTACAAACAAATATTGGTCCTCAGGCTGATCTATAGGGCTGAGGTAGGGGAGGAGAACATGCTGTGGTCGAAAGTAGAAGCAACTATGTGGAAGCGTGCTCTCTCACTCCCTCTGAGTATCCCTCTAGCTGCGTTGCAGCATATTTTGGGTTTGGTTTCTCTGGATGCTATGATCTCTTGGCGTAGAATGCAGTTGCTAAGATATATTCTATTCCCCCGGGTGGGCACTTTATTTGAACACCTAAACACTTCTGTAACACCAGATGACTGTGCTATTTTAACTCTGTGGAACAATGGTTATGTTAACATTCTTGAACTTAATGATGCATCATTGAGTGACCTGGAATATACTCTGCTGAAGGTAAACAAGAAAATCTACAAGAGATTGGATTGTTCATAGATCTTGTTTAGAAACATATAAAATATTTGATCCTTTTTTGTTTGATATCAAATCCTATAATTCAGTACAGAAATGTCTGACTAAACATCCTGCAAAGAAATGTAGGGACTTCTGGTTACGTTTGAAGCTAAATCTCTTTCTTATAAAGGACTTTGTGGGGGTGCGTAACAGATTAACTAATGTGGACTACTCTTGACGCTATTGTAGGACATCAAAGGAAACTTTAAAACATGTAATTGAAAGCATTACACATTCTGCCCATTGCAAAGCAGTATGAATTATATTTTAGAAATAGCCCTGTTTTTACTTTGGATCATTTGTAGTGGACCTTGCTTTCAGAACCTAGCAAGCAGCTTGTTATTGCGGCGATGAATTTTGTAAAAGTTCTGTTTTAATTTATTTGGTGGGCGTCTTGTGACTGTAATGATGAATTTTGTAAAGATCTGTTATAAATTGTCTTTTAGAGTTCGTTTAAGTGTATTATCTTTGTCTGAAATACTTTAACGTTCTGTTTACTGATGGATGTGTGTAAAGTTTTACTGGTTAAAGCTATGTCACACAATAAATAATAATAATTAATAGAAAAGAGTTACCGACTAATACTAAGTGTTATCAAATGACAATATAATAATTTAAAGTATTTTGCCATTTAGAAAAAGAAAATGATATATACATGCTATATGTGTTACAATTATTAATGTGCACATTTCATCTATAGTGGTTTTGCTTATTTAATTTCTTGAATTTTTCTAATTATTTTCTTTTTAAAGGTTCTTAAAAATACATTTTACTTAATGTTTTATGTCATGAATTGAGTACTCCATGTTTTCAGTATGCACACCTGAAACGTATGCTGGGGGTCAACCACTGACAAATGTCTCAGGTAATTGTATTTTTGAATTTCATAGTATAAAATATCCAGTCACTAACATTATTTGTCAGCTGTTGCTATCTTGTGCCTACACAAAAGCTAAAATTGTTGGCTTTGCCAATGCTTGTCCATATAAATCAGCCTGCAGTGACATGCCCAGTGTGGCATATCCCAAGTTGGAGAGGTTGGTTTAATACAGAATGCTAAGAGCTGGAACTCAATGGGACTGATTTTAAGCAAGACTAAATTTAGTAAGCTCAAACAAAATAGTGTAAGTAAACCGTAAGCCATTTTCTGGTGTAGGTTGGGCTTAGTAAATCCACCCAATACATATACATATACGCTAAATAAGTGGCTTAATTAAGAACTTAAGTCATTATTTGGTGTCAATTGTACTTACACTATTTGTTTTGAGATTATTAAATTTAGTTTTACTTGCACTATTTGTTTAGCTTGGTTAAGCAGACCCACATATGTGCTAAAAAATAGTGTAAGTAAAACTAAATTTACTAAGCTCAAAACAAATAGTCCAAGTAAAACGTACACCAAAAATTACTTAAGTTCTTACTTAAGCCACTTATTTAGCTTAGTAAATCAGCCCCAATGAGTGCAATAAAAAATCTTTAGCAGTGTATATTTCATAAAACTAAAACGTTGTCTTCCATCATAGCTACGTTGATAAATACTGCAAATGTAACATTTATTTTATACAATTATATGTACCTAGGGAGTTCCAGTTAAGTCGTCTGTGTCCAGAACGAAAAACTTTGCCGAGGTCACGAATGTGGTCTTCAAGGAGCCGAACCTCTGCTTCATTCAACTTTTTCATCAGTTTGTCATAATCGGCAATCATGTGCGTCATACCGTCAGTGTATCTGGGGAAAAAAGCAGGTACACATTGGAATGCAAGCTTTGAAAAACGTACATATGCCAAAATTGTGGTGAACAATGGTAATCAATATTGTCATGTGTGACCAAGTCACCAGTTTGTCACCACTTCAGGGAGACTTTTGGTGCTTCAGGATGAAGGGTACTACCATGAAGGTGGCACATTGAGGATCCTACAGAAATTGTTCAGACTTCTCCCCAATACCCCTGGACTACAGACATCATCTGGGAACCCCTCATAGCAGCAAGGGGGAACAAGATAAGAAATGAGGGAGAGGGTGGGTTTAGTGTTCGCTACAGAAGGTATGCAGGCTGCCCGAGGGAGGATACCCCAATAGAACCTGTCCTCATTAAGAATACAGAAATTTAGGTGCTCTGTGCATGTTTAATCTTTAAACTTGATTCCATTTGAGACATGCAGGTTGGGGTTTTGTGAGTGGCACACAGTGGATGTGTGGTTCCCAGCCTGGAGAGCGAAAATGATTGCAAATCTTTCAACTCGGCCAGAACCTTTGAGGAACTATTAATGGAGACACAAACCACATGAAGTTGAGGGTCTTAAGAGGATATTGCAGAGAGAAAGTTGTGGAGAGGGAACAAGGGAAGTAAAATTAGAGAGGTTGAACATGCATTGCCTAAGCAAGCAAAAAAGGCCAAGTACCCAATTGAGCCACAAACGAGAATTGGCCAGTTTAAAGGAGGAGGCTAGACTCAAGAGACTGCTGAGAACGCGGGACAAAAGATTGCCAGAAGGCAGGCCCTGATACAGAACAGTGAGCTGGCCACTGCAACGCAGTCACTTGCCTGCTTTTAGGAGTGTTGGTTGCAGCAAAAGAGCTTGGTGCAGTCACTAGAGCCATGATGCTGCTCCCACGGGTATATTGGACAGTATCCCCGACTGACCACACCATGCCCAAAGATGGTTTAGGGTCTTGCCACAGTGTGTGGTAGTTCGACACAAACACCAGAATCTATACCCCTGTAACCCTCATACAGTACTTATGCTGGTGACTAGTGTCGATGAAAAATAACCAATATGGACGTTTGAGATAACTATCACAGACCTTTCAGGTGATCCAGGAAAAGGTGTACTTGAACAGGCTGAAAAGGTCCATTACTTGTGGTGTGAACACAGAAGAGTGGCCGGTCAGCAGAGCACATAGCTCCGGTGGCCTCAGATCTACTGCATTTCTGTATGGAAAGCAAAATCAAGATGGCTGGCGGCCCCAGCATCAGCTTACGCTGCAGGAATCTGGGGAATGAGGGTGGGGCGTGGAACAAATACAGCCAACCACCCAGAGTAAGAAAAACCTAGGAATATTAATTTATTTTATTTATTTATATGGAGGAGGAACAATGCTCTTTTGATCACAAAAGAACATACAATAGATCAGAAATCCGATTTGACGGGATGCAGTGAACATCTTACAATGGGGGGAGTTTGAGGGACATTGTGACCAGGTTGTGGAGGGAAGTAAATAGAACAGTCACTGAGGGTAAGTGAACATACAAAGATTAAGGCCAAGCAACAGGTACAGCCAGCTGTGGTCGGGGTATGACCATGATGGGTCAAGTGCTAGAATGGAGGCAGAGCAAGTGAGAGACAGAAGCAGAGTAGAGGGGAGGAGAAAATGTTAGCTAGCAGGCAGATGATAGGTACGTTAAGAGGGTAACTCAGAGGCGAGGAGGTAGGCTTTTAGTTTGGTTTTGAACTCATCCATATGGACTGTTTCTCAGGTGACCGCGGGAAGAGAATTCCATGCAAGTGGAGCAAGAAGAGAGAAAGAGGTTGCACACCAGCGAGGTCAGAGGAATCGGACAAGTCCCCTCTACAAGAAAGGAACTCTTATAGTGGCATGTGAGTGTTTGCAGAAGGATTTCATTTGGGGGGGGGCCTGGAGGAGATGCAGAAATAACAGGAGCAGGATGATAGGAGATGGAGGGAGGCAAAGGGGAGAAGAAAGGAGTGGAGGAATAACAGCAGAGGGAATAAAAGGAAAGTGGAGGAAAGGGAATGTGTTGCACAGAGAGATTTAAGATGGTAGTTTGGCACAGGGTGAACCCTGAATAGGTGGAGCTTGGGAAAGGAGGAGGAACTAGCACAGACCAAGTGTAGAGGAGGTGCATGTGAGAATCTTTTTTTTATTGCATCAATTAGTTTCCAAAAAAAAAAAAACTTTAAATGCACACATGTAAAAAAACGGAAAAAGTCAATAATAAAAAAATAAGAAACAATGAAAAATGAACCAACTCTAAAAGGGGAGAAAATAAGTAAAAAAGAAAAGAAAAATAAACAAATCACAATGTTCAAACAAAGCAATATTAAAGAACAAAGGCACTGGACCACCATGTACAGAATGAAATTCACAGATCATAAAAAACTCAGTTCCAAAGTTAAAAAGATTTCTCTCACAAAGTTCAACAGTGCCAAAGTCAGAGAAACTTTTCCTCCCCATCTTAAGATAGACCTCCTCTCTAGAGGCGGTTTAAGTTTAAAGTTCTCAAAATGTTGTGCCAACCATTTGTCGATGAGAAGTGTTAATGCGGTACAACTCATTATCAAATGGTATAACGTTTCAGTCTCCTGACCACAGCAATGACATGACAAAGTCTGATCATCCTGTTTTTGGTCCTTCTTCCCGTAACTTCTCTTGTGGGGTAGAGGTTCAGGCGGAATCTCAGGAATTGATGCCTTTCTTTAGGAGAAGGGAATCTGTCTAAATAGGGAAGCACTGTACCCAGGGCTTTAAGTGGGCCGGGGCCTGCCGGGGCTGGGCCCTGGCAGGCTCTGAAATTTCGTTTTGAGGCGGGGCCCTGCCGGGGCCCACTAGTCTCCCCTGGCAGCCACTACACGAAAAGGCATTTTTCTCTACAGCCTGAAACTCTCGCTCGTGTGTGAGAGTTTCAGGCTTCAGAAAAAAAATGCCTTTCCGCCATAATGGTGGCGCCACACCTACGAGGCATCCCTTTAAGCAAGGGATGCCCGTGGGCCGGCGCCACCATTATGGAGACAACGTGAGGCCGCTGGAAGCAGAGGCCTTGCTTTCTAAATACTGAAGCTCCCGCAGATTTGCGGGAGTTTCATTCTTTAGGAAAAGGCCTCTGCTTCCAGCGGCCTCACCCTTTCAGCCTTAATGGTGCCACTGCCCCTCCCCAGCTGGCGAGGGGCAGCGCCACCATTAAGGCTGAATAGGCGAGGCGCTATCCCCTGCCAGGTTAGCCTATAGAAAATAAATGTAGAGATCAGCACCCTCTCCCCAAGGGTGCTGATCTCTACAAAAGGCTGCCTGGCAGGGGTGCCAGTAGCTATTGAACCGAGGCTCGTCAGGGGGGCGTGGCCTAACTGGCCAGTGGGACCCCCGCCGTTAGGCCACGCCCCCTTGATGAGCCCCGGCTCATTTTGTGGTGCCACTTAAGGCACTGACTGTACCTCTGCAATAAAAGGTCTTCCTGTACCAAGGACAGGGACTTGAATGAATTAAGCTTGTCCTGGGTCTAGATCCAATCCCAGTCGAGGAGTTTTTTCTTCACCTTGGACGGGTTAGCCTCTAACAGATTTACTGATTGGGCAATATTGTCCAAGACGCACTTGCTTGTTTTCTGCCAAGTGTTTGGGACTGGAACCTGTTTAGTGGACAGCGCTTCGTTAATGGTCAAAAAGCCACTTCTTTCCGGAGGCACAAGACATTTGCTGTATACGGTCAGAGATTTCCAAACCATAGCAGTGTGGCGGGAGGTCAACCCCAGTTCTTTCCTCACGCATTCAATGGGTAGAGAAGTTGGAAGCTTCAAAACTCTTTTCCAAAACAATCCTTCCAGTAACCGCCAGACCTCGGGAGCCAGAAAAAAGTTCGCCTCAGCAGCATAAGTCAGGATAGGTGATACTTTTAGTTTATAGAAGTCAATGAGCGGTCGACATGAAAATGAACAGTAACGTTGGTTGATCAAGAGCGCTTGCGATGCCAAATTCTTAACTTTACTTCTTAGCCTCTCCACAGCCGGACCGTCAATGATGCTGTTGTTTAATGAATTCCCAAGGTAAATCATAGACGAAACCACAGGGACGACTTCCCCTGCCAAGGACCACCTGAATTTCTTGACGTTGTTGTTGGTCCCTAGTACCAGGATTTTCGACTTTTTGGGGTTGATTCTTAGACCATTGTCCTGGGTGTAGGTCTCCAGTGCTTTTAGCTGACGCTGGAGACCTTTCGCAGTCTGATCTAGCAATAGAAGATCATCTGCAAACAGCAACCTACCCACCGAAGTCCCCTCAATCTTCGGTGGGAAGCTTCTTATAGCATCAAAAACTTCATGCATGTCAGAAATGAATAGGCAGAATATTGCTGTAGCCAAACGGCACCCCTGTTTCAGACCATTTTGTGAAAAGCTGGTTGGGTGGACACCTGAGGGTTCCAGCTGGCGTTATGATTTTACTGCTAAGAAGCCTGCCAGCCAGCTCCAGCCCTCTGAACCTCCCACGGAGTTGTCCACAGATTATTTTGAAAATGAACACGTCCTTCCACCTCGAGCATCCACCTGTATTACATCCTTCCCCTTTTTTACTGCACCCACTTCGGGACTTGAATCAGTACCTGGTTTCAGCATTTCGGTTCTTGCTGGAAATTGATCCCTTACTTTAGGGCCTTCCAACAGGCAAAATTGATCCTCATGTAACTCTGAGCATGAAGCCCCGGAGGTTGAGTTTGAACCCCTCTTTTAGGAGTAGACATTTGATGGAGCGCTCGCCCAGGTGCAATACAATGCTATCGTGTCTCAGCTCATTATGGAGTTGAATCAGTTCTATGTCCTTTGATTTTAGTTGTGAAAGGGAGTCGACTGAGTGGAGGAGTCTCATGACATTAGCACGGTTCAAGATGAGATTATCTTCGTAGCCCAGGATTCTCTCCAATAATAGTCTGCTTTTTCCCTTAGCGGCCTTCGTTACGGCCCTTTTTCTTCAATTTGGATTTTGGGCCCAGAGCATAGCTCCACCGATGTTTGGTCAACCCAGGACACTGATCTTCTGGGACCATTTTGAAGATCTTTTTGAGCACTGTTGTTTTTTTCGTTTTCGGTGATCTTAAGGGCCAATAGTATTCTCTTGCTTTCCCAGGTCCTAAAATCTGAGGGTCTAATAATTTCGGAGGCCTCCTTGTCTTGTGCCAAAGTAGGTACAGAGTTAGCCCTCGGAGACTGGACTTTAGACTTCCACAAAAATGTCTTACTAGATTTACCACCCGAGGTTTTCGGGTTAACTGATGGGAGATTGATGTTTACAGCTGGACTACCCCCAACGTCTTTGGACGTATGGTCGGCTTTGTCACACTTCCGCTCAATTCCTTTGCCCTTGACAGATTCAGCCGGGTCATCATCCTCCACTGTGCTTTCAATTTCTGACAAAGCAGACCCCCACCTCCTCTGCCCAAGAATCGTTTGATTCAGTGTACACCGATAGCTCCATAAGAGAGATTTCCACACTATCCCTCTCCTTCTCAGTACATAAGTCTTCGTCAACTGCGTCCAACGTTGCATTTGTGGATTTTGTGAACACTGCGCCTAGTTTCTTTGAAGATCTCTCAAAGGTTGACGGTTTCTCTGGAGGCACAAGGTTTCTGGGCAATGGTAGTTTTTTTGTAGATATGGTACAGGTGAGACCTTTCTGCAAATTCGTATTGACACAGCCTGTTTGGTTTTCTGAGAAGATTTTAGATTTTTCATAATTCCTTGCTCCATTTTTGTTTACTACTAGTTTTTCAACGTTCAATGGAACTAGGCCGGTCCGTGGTTTTGTGAACAAGTCAAATAATTTAACATTCTTTTTTGGGGCACACCCTCCTGGTGGCTTAACTTGGGATGAAAACAAGGTAATGGCCCCATCGGTCACTGATGTGCTTACATTTTTTGACGAACAGCCCAACTTCTCCATACCGCTGTCGGCCATGATGCAGAGGTCGGTGCTTGTAGATTTATCCATTTGGTTTGAGAATGGGAGCCTTACCTCGGGGCCCTTCGTAGTGGTGGCGTCCATATAGGTGGATACTTCTACCAGATTTACCACACCCAAAAGGGATCCACCCACTCCCATTGATTGTGAGCTCAACCTCTCTGATCTTCTCTTTTCTTCTCTTTTTGGTTAATAATCGGCGCGATAATGCTCTTCAGGATTTGTACTGTCTGGTCCGCATTTTTGTCCAGATTGATTTGGAGCGCCGAGATAAATCCTTCTACAAAAATCATTTTGGAGTGTAGCATAGCGATTGTAGTCGTGTGATCACGAAGTTGGTCATTTTGGGATTCAATTAGTTTCATAAAGGGCGCCATGATAAGCGCAAAAGCAGTGATCATTTTAGAGTCTATGTTGGGGTCCTTTTTGGGCTCTTCCTCCACCTGGGTGGTGGCCAGAACTGTCAAAAGGTCTTCATCCGTAGGAGAAGGTTGCCTTCTGAAGCGTTTACTGGGGAAGGGAGCCTGCTGTGGAAAGACCCCTTTATGAAACCTAGGGGCGTGACCCACACCGCAGTTGCTGTCTGCTTGGAAGGGAGGACCCCCCTCATGCGACAATGGCTCCACGTTTTTTCCCCGACCTTAAGCATTTCCCCCCAATTATCAAGTAAACCAGAGAACGAGGGAGGGAAACATAGATCGGAGGATTCAGGTCAATGGTTACCCTTGTGGGGCTGGTTAACCTTGTGAACAGCTGAAGTTGAAATATTTAGGCCCATCACATTTAGGCCCATCACAGAAGTGGTGCCAAAGGGTTTCCAGCCCTGTTTAGATGTTTGATGTTGGGCATTGGAGGTGTTTGTCCGGTTTTCAGTACCAAAAACAAATGTATTAACAGTGTCTTGATTGTTAGACCTGGATGTAGCCATCCAATCCCCATTTGACAAGTTTGACTCATTACTCAATAGAAGTAGGGAACTCGGGTCAGTCATTGTTGAAGAGGCTGCGCAGATAAATTCCCCCTGTGGCTCCTCAACAGGCTTTTCTCTGCTGGCAACCAGTGCATCCCCATACACTGCTCCAACCCCAGGCTCATAGTTGGACGCTCCAGTTTGTGGCCCAGGGGTGAGCGACGAATCCGCCCCCCATTTGCGAGGGGCAACCCCCTCCGGCCAACCCCTCGACCGTTTCCTCCGGGTGTTGAAGTATGTTGTCAGAAAACATAGTTTTACATGTAATGTCCATGTTGGGATAAAGATCACAGCCTGTCCTGGGACTCCATCATATTGGAGACTGGCAGAGATGGGCTGGTGGCCATTTCAGCGAACAGAAAGAGTTAGTAGGGACTGTGGTAGTAGCGCCTAGGGGTAAATCCCGGACCAAGATTTCACCTAAGGCCTAGATTTCACCAATGGCCTTCCTACCACCTGCAGTACCGGGCCTCGTTACAGTAGGTTACCAGTAAACTACCAATAGACTACCGGAGGCTTTTTTCCCCCTATCCGGATTCCTATCTGGTAGCGCTGCTGGGTCCCGCTCTACCTCACTCCCTCTCTCCTCTCTCCTTAGAGCGGCTGTGAAATGTGGACTACACACAGTGGGTGGACTACACTGTGGGTTACTGTGGGTTAGGACAGGCATCGTAATGTTCTCATCTGGCAAAAATGGCAAAAATGGTAACTGGTGGCTGGCAAGAAACAACAAGAGCAGCGAGCAGCAAATGGTAATGGAAAGCAGCGGAAAGCAGCCAAGCAACAGAGGTTACCTGTAACAAGGGGGTATCCCCCAAACACCATGCACACAAGCTACAGAGCTGTGGAATTACTGAGCCGCCATGCGTTACTGCCGGGTTTCCCCAAGTACCACCCGCGGTCTGCTCAGCCTCCGCCTCCGCTCCTCTTGGCTCCTCTTAGCTCTTGGCTCCTCCGGTTCCTCTGGATACTGCGGATACTGCATAGCTGGGAGAGCAGTGTGGCGCTGTACACCCTCTTAGGTCCTCGTCAGATTAGAGAATGGGACCTTGCCTCATCTCGCCTCGCCACGTGACTCGTGTGCTCAAACGCTCAAAACGCTGTGAATCAAGCCGCACTGAAGTTCTGACCTCACTCGCTCGCTCCCTCTGGGCTCAGATCTGACTCAGCCGCTTCCAATTCAGCAATTCAGGAAGAGAATTCCATGCAAGTGGAGCAAGAAGAGAGAAAGAGAGGTTGCACACCAGCGAGGTCAGAGAGATTGGACAAGTCCCCTCTACAAGACAGGAACTCTTATAGTGGCATGTGAGTATTTGCAGAAGGATTTCATTTGGGGGGGGGCTGGAGGAGATGCAGAAAGAACAGGAGCAGGATGATAGGAGATGGAGGGAGGTGAAGGGGAGAAGAAAGGGGTGGTAGAATAACAGCAGAGGGAATAGAAGGAAAGTGGAGGAAAGGGAATGTGTTGCACAGAGAGATTTAAGCTGGTAGTTTGGCACAGGGTGAACCCTGAATAGGTGGAGCTTGGAAAAGGAGGAGGAATGAGCACAGACCAAGTGTGGAGGAGGTGCATGTGAGAATCGAAGAAAGAAGAGGGTAAGAAAGTAGAGGGTGCCAAAGGTATGAGCATGTGGCGAGTTGTCGAGGCGAGTTGTTGAGGAGGCTATAGAGGAGGGTGCTCTGGATTCTGAGGCAGGGAGGTGGTGATTGGGCGAATGGAAAGCCAGTGGAACCCATAGAATGGCCTCATTTTTGTTTGATGCTCTTTACCTTGGTGAAAAGCAGGCATAGCCTCTGTTGGCAGCTACCACTCCAGACATTGGCCACGGAGGAGGTCTTCCTACCATACAGAAGGTAAAAGATACCTAGACAAGAAATCTGATCAAGAAAGACAATTCACCCAGAGACCCTGAAAGTCAACAAGAGAAATAGTAGGGGACTTTTTACATTTGAGTCCTTTATATTTTCCTTTTCGCAAACCGTGTAAATATCCCTAATAAATCATGTTGTACTACAGTTCTGGTGCTGTGCCTTTTGTGAGGACCTTTCCGCTTTGTGATATATGGCATAAGAAGTGGTATCCAAAAAGGTTATCCAAGCAGCCCCCTTTAGATCTTCAGTGACCACCGTAAAGGTGTTAAGTACAACAAAGTCAAAGATGCTAACCCCAAAGCAACACCTTAGTATATAGGAATAAACTTGTATAGTGATGAAGATATGTACATACCATCAGTGGGAAGGCCCTAGATTCCACCGGCTTGAAAATTCTGCTTCCCAAGGACACTTATATCAAGATAGCAGTGAAATCAGGGCTTGCAGTGAAGTACAGGACTGATGTGGAAGCTGGAGTAGTGAATGGAAAGTACAGTGGTGTAGGAAATATCTTGTTATTGAATTATGGGACTGACACAGTATTTATCTTTGAGAGAGGTTGCATATCCCACATTATCTGTGAAGTATACCTATCTATTTAACCAGAAGAGGTTACTGACTAAGATCATCATGCATGGGACTGCAACCTTTGTCTCTCCGGGTATTTTGGACTACAACTACTGTATGCCCTAGCCGGCATATTCATTGGTGATGGATCATGGGACGCGTAGTCCAAAACATCTGGAGAGCTGCAGGTTGCAGACCCCTGGGCTAGTGAGCGGGTCAATAAGGATTTTGGGTGTTCTCATCCATGATGGGTCATTATAGGTGAAACTGACCATACAGCATGGCATGTCTGAAGTCAGACCCGATACGCAGAGTGGCAGACCCTGGTCACCTCACAGACGTCACAACAGCAACCAGATAGCACCGGGCACCCTTTCTTTTAGCCCGGAATGCGCACCACCCACCACAATGATCGATGTTATTATCATTTGAACAAACAGACTCCCTTGAGTTAGGCAGGTGTAAGAATGTACTTGTCTTTGTGAAGAAGAAAGGGTTCCTATATCCAGCTGAAAAAACTCCAAGGGATCTGACAACCCCAGTATCAATTACTGGTACAGCACCTGTTTAAAAAAGCAGTTTTAAACTTTGCAAATTGACATTTGTTCAAGGGTCACCAGGGCAACGCTAAAACACAGGACCACCTGCAAGTAGATTATTGTGTCATTTACCTACACAAAGAAATACTGTGATGTGCATAGTTTTGCATTATTATTATTAGGGTATCTATTGAGCGCTGACCTATCTCCGGGAAGCAACATAACACTTTACAATCATAGAGGGAAGAACCCGGCGAGAGAAGCAGAGAAACAAGCAAAAAGGCAAGGAAATAGTGGGTCTCAGGTTGGGTGAGGAGTGGAGGGTGTCTGGACCTATGGGTGGGGGAAGCCCTTCCTTCAAGGGGAGGGTATTAAGCTCCTTCCTGAACTGTAGAAGCAATAGGGTGAGTCTGACGTTGGCAGGGAGTAGTTTCAAGAGTCTTGGGGCACAGACACTGAAGGTCTGTGTTCTGGTTCTTTCCTTCCTGCACCATCAAAAGTTTACGTCTGAAATGTCCTTACTTCTGGAGGATCATTGGCCTCTGGAGATGCCAAGTTTCTCAGTGAGATAGCTTGGGTTACTTCAGGGTGACAGCCTTGTTGAAGATGCAGCAGAATTTGAAGATGATACAGGCTTGCAACGGGAGCCAGTGCAGTTCGATGAGGGTTCGGGTGATGTGGTTGAATTTGTGGAGTCCTTTGATGGGTTGTGCTGCATCATGCAGGAAACATCTCAGGAGTGCCAGGGTTAGTCGCCTGAAGGCCTTCCAAAAGGACACCGCCACCATCCAGGTGGGAGAAGACCAAGGCTTGGACAGATCTGAAGTTCGTTTCTGAGATGAAGGGCTTGATTTTCCGCAGGAGATACAGGTTGATACCAAGCCGTCTGTGTCTTCCTTGGTGTGCGCTGTTTGAAGGAGAGGTGTCAAACCCAAGGGACTTGGCAGCGGACGTCACCTGGGTGAGAAGCCCTTGAGGTTCATAGCAGAGAGCAGAGAGCCAGGTATGGATTTCAGGGTGTTTGCTGTTATTGGTGAGCAGTAGGAGGAGGAGTTGAGCTTCAGGTAAGCACTGGACATCCACGACTGGATCATTGTGAGGCAAGCCTTGAGACTGTGGATGTCTTCATTGGAGGATATCTTGAGGTATATTGGTGGGATGTTTTGAGAAGCAAGGAGAGTTCAGAGTGGTTCCATGTAAAGATTGAAGATCTCAAGGGGAGGGGATGGATCCTTGCAGAATTCCAGAGGTGATGGGTAGAGTTGGTGATCTCTAGGAATCCAACTGCACAAATTGGTGGCAATATGCAAGGTAGGTGAGGGATCAAGGTGAAGCAGTGGGCTATCATCAACAAAGTTATGGGCATCGTCAATCACCTTGATGGTAGCAGTGTATGTGCTGCATGTGGGTCTGAAGCCAGATTGGTAGGACTGAAGGAGGATGTTGCCTTTGATGTGTTGGAGGAGTTGTGTGGCTACTGCTTTCTCAAGGATCTTAAATAGGAAGGAAAGATGGGTGAAGGAGCTGTAGTTGCTGAGGTCCTTAGCGTAGGTTTATTAAGAAGTGGGAGGATTTGTCCAGTCTCGAGGGTCGAGGGGAAGGTGCCTTGAGCTCGGGAGCTGTTGATTGCCAGGTATGGGAGGAGTGCTTCAGTCGAAACTGTTTTGAGTACGGAGGCAGGGAGAATGTCATCTGCATTCGATGTGGCGTTGCGGGATGCTAAAGTGGCAGTGAGGTCTTCCATAGTGAGTATCTCGAAATGTTCCCAAGTAGTTGTGGTTTTCTGTGTTGGAACGTGTAGTGTGCTGTCAGTTGGTGTCTATGTGATAGCAGAACATGCTGATCTTGTTGATGATGAAAGAGTGCATTTTCTACTGGAGAGTGCTCTGGGTTGGTCGGAAAGAAGGTTGATGCAGTTCTTGATGGCACTGATATTTTTGCCAGAAAGACCTCCTAAAGTGTTGTGGGAAAAGCTCCACACAGCTCCAACCAATCATTGATGTGCCCTCCTCAAAGTTGTATACGGACATCATGGGACCTCCAAGCCACTCCAGAGAATGGGTACATTTTAGTGATTTTGGAATATGCCACCTATTAGCCAGAGGCATTTGCTTTAAGGAATAACATCACTCAGAAAATCACTATGGGCCTCATTACAAGTGTGGCGGTCTGGAAACAAGGGTGCCGCTAAGCTTACCGGCACCCTTGTTTCCGAACTGCCACACTATGAGTCTGCCTGTCGGGGCTGCTAGTCTATTGAGTATTGGAGACTAGAAACAGCGAGAAGCAACCAATGAAGCCTTTTGAGATCATGGTCACAGACTGCCAGGAGATCCAACTAGAAGTGTGGTCTAATAACTTGCTGCAAAGGTTCATCACTTGCAGTGCAGTGCAGACATGGAAGAGCGAGCCTGTCTGTCGAGCGCAGAGCTCAGGTGTACTCGGCATTTTGAGAGTATACATGGAAAACAAAATCAAGATGGCAGTCTGAGCTTTCATCAGTTTACACCGCTGAGATATGGGGAAAGATGGAGGGGCCTGACATTAACACAGCCAACCAATCAGAATATGAAAATCCTAAACAAACAGCGCTGAAGGCTCCCAGATTGTCTCTTCTGAGAATTCTGCTTGCACACTTGAACCCACACCCCTCCATCCATAAATTTGGAAAAACGATTTATTAAGTTTTTCATACAGACATGCTTTCAACATTTAACATTTCTGGTATTGTCCCAACGGCATGGAAACAAGCCACAATAAAACATTCATATGCCACATTTTTACAGTCAGATTTTAGAGTGGTGGTTTGTCTCCAAATCTTGGAATCCTTGAAAGCTATTGAATATTTTTTATTCTGCATTTAGTGTCACTTTGAACTGACTATCCGCTATAATAGTTGCGTGAGCAGGTTTTCTTTGACCTACAACTGTTGCACTTACTTGACTTGAAACATTAGCACTCTGTAGTAATATATGTAGAATGCAAGAGAGCAAAATGTAATTTAAGGCAAGATTTGTGGTAACAATATACTTTTTATTGTGATTTTCATATGTATTTTGCTAGGAAAGTGATGCTTGTTTTTTACCACAGCTGTTGACTGTAGGCAACAGTAGGCACAAGACGTTGCATATCCTACTCTTGAAACTTCCATCATCTGTAAAGAATGGAAGTGCTGTTAAGGCAATTTGATTCATAAATATATACAGGGTGCAAATCAAAGGTTTTTCTTTTTTTTAGTAATGAAATGTGGTCACAAATTTGCTTTTAAACATCGGTCTTCAGTATTGATCTAGAAATGGTGAAGAATCTTGTAATCTTTTCTTAAGTGTATTTGTGACTTTAAATACTACACAAATATCTGTATTTTTGTTACATTTATTCCAAAGCCAAGGTTACAAAAATCTTGATAATGTTCCTCCTCTTGCAATCTAGTTGACTGCATCAGAGTTGGCTACAACTGCTTTTTGCCAACAGCTGGTCCGCTTATCCCATTGAGAAACTGTATTATGATTTATAATAAATAGCACACCTGTAGTTGCAAAACTTAGACCGGTACCATTGTCATTAAGGGAAGGTGTCAGGAAGGAGTTGTTGAAGTTGTTACAGTTGGGGGTGATTGAGAAGGCAGGAGGTGTTGAGTGGGTGTCCCCGGTAGTAGTTGTCAAAAAGAGTTCAGGGGATCTGAGATTATGCATAGATATGCGTGAACTCAACAAATGTGTCATGGTAGACAGGCACCCGTTGCCAAATATGTGTGAGATGTTGACCATGGTTGGGCAGGGTAAAATTTTTTCAAAATTGGATATGGCCTCAGCTTATCACCAAATTGAATTGGAGGAGGGATGTAGAAAATATACAGCTTTCATATCTCATGAGGGCGTTTTTCAATTTAGAAGGATGCCATTTGGATTAGCATCAGCCTCGTCGGTTTTTCAAAAAGTGATGGATCGATTGCTCAGGCGCGTGAAAGGGGTATTTTGTTTCCAAGATGATGTTTTGATTTGCGGGGAAACACTGGAAGAACACGACAAGAGTTTGCTTAAAGTGTTAAAAATTTTTGAGGAGAGAGGAATCACCTTGAGGGAGGAAAAATGTAAATTTGCTGTTCCCAAAGTTGAGTACTTAGGTCATGAAGTTTCTCATGAAGGGGTAAAACCCAAGGAAAGTATTGTAAATTCGATTAAGGTGATTGAAAAGCCAACTAATAAAAGTGAACTGCGTTCATTTTTGGGAATGACGGAATTCTATCAGAAGTTTGTTATGAATTATGCTTCTAAGGTCTTGGAAATGAGGAAAATTCTAAAAAAAGGTGTGGAGTTTAAATGGAACGAAAAGTGTGATATAGAATTTTCAAGGATCAAACAAGAAATTGACATGGCCCGCCCATTGGGGTGCTTTGACACAAGGAGATGCTCCATCATCACAGTAGATGCCAGTGAAGGTGGTCTAGGTGCAGTACTCTCGCAGAAACAAGATGATGGAGCAGAGGTAGTCATAGCACATGCATCACGGGGGTTAAGAGGTGCAGAGTTGAGGTATTCCGTGTTTGAGAAGGAAGCTTTAGCGTGTTATTGGGCAGTCGAAAGGTTCAAGAATTTTGTATGGGGTATGGAATTCATTTTACGTACGGATCATAAGCCCCTGAAAAGTATTTTCGAGAGTAAAGGATTGGACAAGGTGTCACGCAGGGTAGCTGGATGGGTTACCAGGATGCAAGCGCATACATTTTTAATGGAGGTCATTCCCGGAAAGGAGAACGTGCTGGCGGACAATCTTTCAAGAGTGAAAGTTGCCGTCCAGGAAGAGTCGGAAGAGGAGATGGGAATGGAAATGGTATTCGTAAATACTGAAGGAATTGTGTGTAAGGAAGAGTGGTTGGCGGAGATGGATAGGGACGAGAGTGTTAGCAAAGTAATCACTTATGTATTGACAGCAGTTTGGCCCAACAAATCTCAATTGGTCGAGGAGGAAAGACCTTATTGGGAGGTTAAAGATGAATTGTCGGTTAACGATGGGGTACTGTTTAGGTGGGAGAGAGCAGTTGTTCCGGCAGGGATACGAAAAAAGATTATTGATCTGGCACATACGGGTCATATTGGAATTGCCAAAACTAAAGGAGTTTTGAGGTCGGACTATTGGTGGCCGGGATTTGACAAAGAGATTGAAAATCGACTGGCAGAGTGTCAATTTTGCCTCAAGTGTGGAAAAGGGATGGAAGCTAGAAAACAACCCCTCGTTGATGTAGGTGTCCCTACCAAGGTTTGGAGCGAAATAGCGATGGACATTTTAGGTCCGGTTGAGTTAGGATATGGACGAGGAAAATATGTAGTTATAGTAGTTGATTTATTTTCCAGATGGGTAGAGTTCAAAGTTGTCCGAGAAATATCAGGAGAAAACATGGTGAAGGTATTGCAGGAGATCTTTGCTGATGAAGGTTTGCCTGAGAGTGTGCTCACGGATAATGGAACGCAATAAGAGGACGGCACTATATCATCCTGAAACAAATGGAATGGTGGAAAGGTTTAATAGGTGCGTAATGGAGAGTGTGCGAATGAGTGAACAGTGTGGTATCGACAAATTGGTATCAATACAAAATAGAATATGGGCTTTGCGCATGGCACCGCACACAACTACTGGACTGAGTCCTTTTGAGCTAATGAGGGGTCGAAAACCATCCTCTATAGCATGTCCTCCATGGTTAGGGAGGAGTAGAGAGTCAGATATAGTCATTGATCAAGTGAGACGAGTTTTGAAAAAAAGGAAGAGTGAATGGGTTATGAGAGAGAACGAAAAGAGAGGAAGGAAGGAGTTACATGTGGAACGAGGTGACTGGGTGAGAATAAAGAAGGGTGTGGTGAAGAAGAAGGGGGAGCCTTTATATTCAGACCCAGTTAGAGTAGTTGCAGTTATGAAGGGTGCGGTACGAGTAGAGGGTGGTCAAGTTTGGAACAAAAATAGAGTTGCCACTGTGAGGAGAGGTCTGAGATGAGTGGAGCCTGAGGAGAGATACAGGGATATGCATGCGCATTCTTGTGAAAATAAAAAGGGGAGATGTGTTGTGAAGTTGTTATTTAGAAAGAAATAAATAGCAAGCATAAATAGAATGATATGTTAATCTGGTGCAAGTAGCCCTGATGATGTCATAGAACTAACCTGTGAGATCTTTGGGTGTTACAAGATTCTGTGATTGTCAGTTGGTGTCTTTGCCCTGGAGGAGAAGGGTCCTCAGTTGTGGGGGGTCTTTTCATTTCTCTACTTAAATAAATATCCTATATGAAGACTTACCTGAGGTTGTGTCGTCTTCATAATAGATTTTGTCATTTGAAAACGTGTCTTTGAATGTGTCTTATGATAACTCATTTCAAATGCCCTGTACAAAGAATGAATATCTTATGCACAAGTAATAAACAGTAATTCAGTACAGAA
Organism: Ambystoma mexicanum; assembly: GCF_040938575.1. Classification (NCBI taxonomy): domain Eukaryota; kingdom Metazoa; phylum Chordata; class Amphibia; order Caudata; family Ambystomatidae; genus Ambystoma; species Ambystoma mexicanum. The sequence continues at coordinate 1,514,423,260 of NC_090932.1, read as the reverse complement.
ATTACCACAAAAATAATTGTATCCAACAGATTTTACTATTTGCTGAAAAATTTCCCAGCTTCCATAATCCAAAAACTAGCAAGGCTAGTTTATCAACAACTGCAATAATTTGCAGGGAAAAACAATTTACTAGATGAGGCACTATTCAACGTTCCAAGGTTGTTGGAGTGGGATCATTTATTACGGTTTATTAAATTGTCTTGATGATATAGAGGGTCAGGGTGCGATTGTGAACTTTATTCTGGTCGGCCTCATTTCGATCCTATTCAACAGTCTTCTTGAATAGTAGCAGTGCTCTTGTTGGGGTACTTTGAGGTGCTCCTAATTGATGAAGATACTAGATGTTATGTTCATGATGTGTCTGCATGGTATTCTATGACAGGTCTTAGAGATGCCTTGCTCAGAGTAAGGTTGGACACTTGGACCTTTGTGCCACCATGTGAGTTCTTATATTAGTGACCGCATGGTAACTGGAGAATAATGAGGTGGTCTCGGGATTGTTTATTCATGTGCAAGGTAATGTCGTTGCATATGCAATTAGTAATACAACTGTGAACTGTGAGCTGTGTCAACCATTAACAGCGTTGTTATAGGACTTGCAAGGCCAGAACAGCCCCAGAAGAGACAGAAGCTTCTGACCCATCGGTCAAGGAGCAAGGGCTGAGTACTTATGTTTTAAGAAAGTAGAAAACTAGAAGTGTACATCTGTATTGTCAAGCTGTAATGTTTGTAAGATAAGGGGAGTCATTTTTATGTTTACAAACATATGAAGGTATTTAATAAGGAGGGTGAATTTGTAGCAGATCCTTACAAATACTTTCTTTATAGAAGGAAGTGTTTATGCCTGTAGAATAGCTAGTGACTCTTTCTTTGCTGAGATTTCAAGGAACTTACTGAACCATAAGAAGGGGAAGGTTCTTCTGAGTGGAGACTTCTAAAAGGAGTGCGATGGTTGACAGACCAATCAACCCCCGGGATGTTGGGAGGACTGCCAGTGCAAGGTTGCAGGCACTGCATGATTTGCACTGGGAGCATACATGGAGAGAATGCCACCCAATGTGACACAATTGAGCATCAATTCCTTCCGTCCTGTGGTGTCCACTCTGGATACTGTGTTTGTACAGACATCAGGCAAATTGCTATTTCTGGTGGCAGTGACATTTTGTTGAGATTGAACCGAGGTGATCAGGGTGGCATTAGGCTATGCTGGGAATTTATTGTGTCTTTGTTAAAGAAGGATGAAATGCACCATTGCAAGCTCACAGCTGGAGTCAGACCTGGTTGCCTTAAAAAGAGCCTGGTCTGAGCTGATAGAGGAACCTTAAAGGCGGCTGGTGAAAGAAGATTATAACATGAGGCAGATATTTTGGGAGCAAGGTCAGAAAGCAGGCCAGCTGCTGGCCTTTAGGGTAAAGATAGAGTATTGGTAAGATACTTGACAATTGGTTCATCGCCTCGATTACATCCATGATGGGAGAAGTACGTGTGGAGACAGTAGAATTAGTAATGCATTTGGGCAATTTCAAGAAGCCCTGTATGGAGCCGAGGCACACCTGTCTGAGACTCACCTAAAATCATTTTTTCTACTTTGTCTCGCCACAATTTAGCGTTGAGGAGAAAGCAACTTAGAATTAGAGGTTCTTATGACAGAGGTCGAGGCATTCACACAATTAGATGTGCTAAGTCCCAAAGATTGGGCTGCTTCCTGGTAGGATTCTGGAAATGCTTTACAAGCAGGTTGGCTCCCTCTACTCAAGGACCTATTTAATGAGGCCATAGTTCAGAAATACTGTCTTCAGTCAATGAACACAGCTTTGATAAGCTTACTACCTAAGATGGACAAGGGTCACATTGAATGCTCTAGTTACTGGCCACTATCCGTGTTAAACTTTTATATGGAGAGTGCTTTGTGTGTGGCTGCAGTGCCTGGAAGTCTAATCTACACCAGTCAATGTGGGTTTGTGAAAGGTATACATGGCACCAATAAGCTCCTGACGACATAATACAGATATTTAAAAATAGAATGTTGCAGCAGCAGTCCTTTTTTTTGTTGCCAAGAAATCATTTGACCGTTTGAACTGGATCTTTATCGACTATTCACTGCATAGGTTTGGCTTTGGCCAGCACTCTATTTAATTATTAAGAGCTCTATGTTTAGGGTCGTCTGGAGCGTGTGCTTCTACCAATGGAATGCAGTCAAAGACTGGGGATTCAGGGAGTATTAAATGGAGCATTGATAGATAAGATCTTCTCCTATGCTTATAATGTGGTGATTTTAATGCAGGGCCGAGATGCATGCTGGAATCCATGCTGGACCGACTAGGTGCTTTTGAGAAGGTTTCTTGTCATAAGATTAAGTAGTGAAAGAGTGAGATGTTACCACTCTTTATGGCTTGTTTTAAACATCACTTCTATGGGATCAGACGGTGGAGAAAATACCTGGCCAAGAGTGGTGAGAGGCTAAAGCTGGGGAACACTTTCAAGGTACTGGAAGGTATGATGAAGGATGTTGGCAGGTGATCTTGTTTGTCATCCATCGTTATGGTGTAAATTGTAGTTTCAAATGATAATCGTCACCAATGAATTTAAAGAGACTAGTAAAGTCAAATTCTCTTTACTTACTCTGGGAAACAGTAGTTTATCCCAGAGAAGGTATTTAAACCTTGGGAAAGCCAGAAAAAGTTTCCCTGTGCCACTGCACTGAGGGTGCTGTGACGACACACATGAAAAGATGATGCCTATGGAGTTGTCTAAAACACAAGAATAAAACACATTTCAAAACACACAGGAGTGGGGAAAAAGGGTCCCACTCTCTCCAGGTAAGAAAAAAATCAAGTCCTCAAAATCCGGCAAAGTTGCTGGGGGTCTCTAAGGTGAAGGGAATTAGCACATTTTTGTGAATTCTCCCTAACAATCTGTCATTCCAATGTTGGGCTATTGCAAGCCAGGTTGCTATTACCATGACCATAAAGCCCCTTTTCTGCACTTTAGTGAGGCCACCCGGGGCTGGATCCCACATTCCTACCATCCGAACCTGTTCCCAGAGCTGCTCAGTTCCTGTCACCATTTTTCCCGTTTGTTCCCTCACCCCTTCCCAGAATTTTTGGATTGCCAGGCAGCTCCACCAGATGTGCTTCCAATCCCCTTTGCTTGAACACTCCCTCCAGCACCTGTCCGGTGTCCCTGGGAACATTGCATGTAACCTCTCTGGTGTGTAGTTCCATTGAACCATCACCTTTTGCCACATCTCCCGCACTTGTATTGAGCGCGTTCATTTTGGGGATAAGTCCCCAGATATATTCCCAATGTTTCTTTGTCATCGTTTCCCCAATCTCTTTTCCCACTTCACCATGTAGTTCCACCTCACCTCCTCCCACTGAGCATTCAGAAACCTATACAGGTTTGTGACTAGTTTCCCCATTCCCATGTTTTTTTCGTCATGAATAGCTCAAAGGGTGTCAATTGACTGATGGCTGCCTGCCAAATGTGGGGGGTCTTAAGCCCGTGTATGAGCTGGGTGTATTTAAAGGTGTCCTTGACTGTTAGCCCCAGCGCTTTATTACATTCCTAGAATGTCATAATGTTTTGTCCCTGATACATGTCCCTAATAATTCGCCATCCTGCCCGTACCCCTTTATTATGAGGTAATATCCATCCCTGGTCAGAAGTCTGGGTTTTCAAACATTATGAGGGATCGATTGTTGGTGCCCCTCTCTTGATCGCAAAGTACCATGCTTTGACCCCCCAACTCCGCAGCCCCCTACCACTCCTACCACTTGACTTATCTTGACGTTAAAATGCCTATGTTGTCTCTCAAACAATAGCAGACTCGACAATGGGGATCCTGCCACTGCCTGGCTTGCCTTGCCCATATCTGTTGTGCAGTGTAGGCTACCCATTCCTTTATTACCAGTAGCTGGGCCGCTTCATAGTGCCTACAGAAATGGAGAAGATCCTGAAAGCTCTAAATGTTCGCCTTGCTTGGGGAAAACTACCAGTTTAGCGTCATTCATGGATTGGGTTATGTTACTTTCTGTAGAAGCCATCCCGATAGCCATCCGGAACCAGTGTTTTGTTTCTCTGTAACATTTAAATCGCTTTTGCCTGACTTGCTCCTCTGTTTTATCTCCCTCTGTTCTTTGTTCTCCTCCGATATCTGGGGGAGGCTGAAGTTCTCCATGTATTCACCACGTTCGTCTATTTTCGGATTATGATGTGTATAGCGTTTAGTAATAGTCCCTCACAATTTTTCCCATTTCCTCATCCTGCGTCTTCTCATGCTCCTGTTTGTCCCAGAGCTTCATGACTGTTCTACTCTTCTCTCTTGCCTTTAATTGCCTAGACAGATGTTTGTTCACCTTATTAGCTCTTATATAATACCATTGTCTTAGGTATTAGAGTTTTTCTGCCTGCTTGCTATGTAGGGTACCCAAATGGCCCTGAACCTGTCTGACAGTCTTTGTTTTCTTAGAACAATAGACATCATATTTAGTGTCGATTAAACAGGGAAACGAACAACAAGGTTAACAAGCATTACAATTGGCTTTCTTCTTTTCGCCCTGGCCACTAAATTGTCATGACCTTCTCCGTAGGAGTTGCATCAGACATACGGTCCATATCCATGTCTCTTATCGGTCTGTAGACAGGCTGTTTCCAGCTGGGGCTCAGTCTATTCCGTTTCAGTGTATGTTGTGTGACTTGTCAGAGTTTCCACTCTCAGGAAGTATCTTTTGCCACTCATTCATCAAAATCCAGTCTTTCCCAGTGGACCTTTTAACTGCATCTATCAGATGTGTTTCCATGGTTCGGTGTCCCACAACAATAACAAAACCCCCAACCCCATAAACCCACTCCCTCCCCTCAGACCAAAGTGCCGCTCCTCCCCGTAGCTCCCTGTGTCGCGCGCATACCGCCCTGTTCTAGTATAGGTGGGAGACCCCCCTTTACCCGTGCTTTCTGTGCCCCTTTAGGTATAGTTGCTGGTAGTATCTTTTGAAGACCCCATTCATTCCTTTTTGGAATAACACCAGGACTCCCTCCGAGTCCCGTATTTGCGTGATTCCGCCCCCTGGCGTTCCCTGCTTTATTAGCCAACCTAACAGTTGCCCCGCCTTATCACCTTCCCCGTGGATTTTGGCTGTATATGCCCCCTTATCAAACTGCTCTAACAAATTCAGAGCTCCCTTGTGTAGTCCTGAGTTTTTCTGCCAGTGCTTTTCCCCCACCTGACGGCCCCCTTCTTGGTCCACTTCCAGTTGCCTTATCTCGCCCTCAGGCGCTTAATAGTGTTGTCCAGGGTTCGCCGGACGCCCACTGCTTGGGACATACATACCCACTCTCAATGTCACCTTAAATGCCTCCCACATCTTCCACTGACCCCTCATGGATTTCGAAAAAAAACCTGATGGCTTCTCTCAAGGTCTGTACATTGACTATCCGCTCTCCTTCCCCACAAATAAGTAGTCTAGTCTAGAAAATGACCTGTGTGCCTCTGAGTGGAAAGAATACCCCCTTTTCTGTCCCATGAGTTTCCCTCCGGAGTTCCACCAGGTCCATCTTTTCTATCCCCTTCTTCAATGCTTCGAGGGCTAATGGTTTCATGGTGCCTCCCTTCCCCGTGAGATCAAGTTCAGGGTCAATTGCACAATTAAAATCTCCACCTCCAGATGTATAGTCCCGCCCGTAAGTTCCGATACTGAGGGGAAGTAAGACCTGTCGTCCGTATTTGGGCCGTAGGAGTTTACCACACAGATCTCGCTCCCCGCCCATTGGCCTGCTAAAGCTATCATCCTGCCCTCTTTGTCCCCCATCGTGCGCTCAACCTGTATGGGGATCCCAGAGGCCACCTATATCAGTACTCCCCTTGAGTAGGTGGAGTATGCGGACACAAACACTTTACCCCCCCAATTTGGTTTCCAGTTCCTTCAGCTCTGCCCCCTCCCCCTCCCCCCGTAGCTGTGTTTCTTGCACACTGCAACACTGCCAGTTGAGCATCTGCGCCCCCCAGGCCCCTGAATCCAGCCCTCAATCTGTATTTGAATCCCTCCCGCACCCGCGTGCATCGTACTCCTTGCAGGTCCCTCTGTTGTCCATCCTCCCTCTGAGCCCACCCACCTCCCCTAATTGGATTAACCCTTTCTGTGTTCTCTCTGAGTGAATTAGCACTGCCTGTGTGTGCCCACTCCTGCCGCAACACTGCCAGGTGACCATCTACCCCCCCCAAGCCTCTCTAGGCCCCTTGATCTGGCCCTCAATCTGTATTTGAATCCCTCCTGCGTGCATCGTGCTCCTTGCAGGCCCCTCCGTTGTCCATCCTCCCTCTCAGCCCTCCCACCTCTCCTGATTGCTCAATCCCCAGGTCATAAGTGTCCCTCCCAGGGCAGCCCTCTGCCCAGCAGCCCCCGCGACTAAGGGCCCCAGGGCAAAGGGCAGCTCCAGATCGTGTCTGCAGGCGTCCGCAGGGGAAGCCAGCGACCAGCCGTCAACCAGCAGAAACCACCAAAGTAAGTGTGGCATGGGTGGAGAGCAGAGCAATTGCTCTACTCTGGAAAACCCAGCCATTCAACTTTACCTTACCTCTGAATAGTGAATGTTAGCTATGCTTCACCTACTTAGGATTGTGGACATTAGCCTACGCCAGACCCACACAGAACTGTGATTGTTAACCATGCTTCACCTACTTAGAATTGTGGACATTAGGCTACGCCAGACCCACAGAGAATTGTGAATATTAGCAATGCTTCACCTGCTTAGAATTGTGGACGTTAGCCTGCGCCAGACCCAGATGGGACTGTGAATGTTGGCTGTTCCTCTCCTACCTAGATTTGTGAACATTAGCCTGCGTCAGACCCACACAGAATTGTGATTGTTAGCAATGCTTTGCCTACTTAGAATTGTGGACAGTAGCCTACGCCGACCCACACAGAACTGTGATTCTTACCAATGCTTCACCTACTTAGAATTGTGGACATTAGCTTGCGCCAGACCCATATAGGATTGTGAATGTTAGCTATGCCTCTCCTACTTAGAATTGTGAACAGTAGCCTGACTGAGAAGACGAAGCAGAAAAATGGACGTAGTGGACTGAATGAATGGGGTGGAATGGAATGAGTGGAACCTGCAGTAACCACCCACTCGTATCACAGTACACCTGTTCCCCATGTTGTTGCCATAAATCTGTATCCCCTATATATGCCATCTATCTGTATCCCCATGTATATCTGTATCCCATATATACCTGTTTCCACCCTGTCGCTATATATCTGTATGTCGCTATGTACGTCCCCATCGTCCTGCTCACGTGTCTGGTCTCAGGCGCTTCTACTGATAACCACCATATCACACCACTAAGCATACTCGCTACTATACACCATCATTCAACTAGAACACAGTTATACCCCTGATAATTCGGCCTGGCTGCTCACATATGAACATGACCCCATGAACACCTCATCCCCCTAATAAAACGCATCTAGTGAGCACATTCCGGCTAGCTGTTCGCATAGGCGTTCCTCAGGCCTAACGCAGCCAGAACCCAGTCTGGGTGTCCACCCACCAGAATGAACACATCCAACTGATTTCCTCAGCACCACACCTATCGCTAGAAAGCAGCTATCATCCAACAACTACACCAGCTGCACGCATATCCGGTGCACCCACGCACCATAAGACTTTCTCTCTCTACTGACTTGAACTACAGTTCCCGAGGGCGTTCAACCTACCAGCACTTTGAGGTCATAACACTGATATATAAGGCGCTATATAAATGCCAAGTAACATAACATAACAAGTTGTGTTATATTTTCAGTGCTTTCCCACTACATTTGCAGAATAGGGAACTTAAAATCTACAAATATTAGGAGTCTTCCTGTGCTGGTGTGGGTGTGAGGCACAGGACAGGTTTGTCTGGTAGGTTTTGCAGAGGGGGGTATGAAAGGGGATAGTTGGTTTTCCGATGATAAATAACTACCACAGGGGATTCCTATTACATGCTACCAGATACTGGACCAGACCTCTTGAGCAGAATGACGAGTATTGGATTGTCTAAGTGGGGGAATTTGCCAACCTTTATATTGAGAAATCTTTGAGCAAGAACATGGTACCCCCCGCCGGTTTTTTCTACTCTTAGGGAATGGAAAGAATGCATGACTATGATGGGGTCTAGTTATCGACTAGATGCCAAGATGCCCTTATTAGGTAATCCAGCAACGCAGCTAAACAACAAATAGTTCTATGGGATGTGGTGTGGGAAGGCAGGTGTGCCTTAAAAGTTGAGGATGTGTGGGCGGACCTAAAAAAGTTCTGAAATTTGAGAAAAAGTTATTGGACAGGCAGGAGAGAAGGTGCCTTCAAATGAAATTGTCCTCTGTGTGCTGAATTGAATGTCTACTCTGGCAATAGGTGACTCTCCCCAGACATGTGGGCTCTTTGTATCAGATGGTTACCAGGCAGCAATTCTCTAGTCTATGTTGGTCAGTGCACAAAAACAACCAGGCTGGGCAAGTAAGCTCATGAGGAACTGGGGCAAGGACCTATCATTTGTTATTACCCAGGTTGGGAAGGCAAGTGTATGCAGTGCCCTGTGGTGTGATCCGAACTTATGGTGCACAATGTAACCAGTACTAGTCACTAATGAAACAGCATTAACTTTCACTCTGGTGTCTGTGGGTTTGTCCTTAGAATGGTGCGTCATTGCGGCTCTTGTTGGGAGTGGGTTTATCAGACTGGAGTGATCACTGGTGTACCCCCACACCACAGACCAGAGGTGGTTGTCCTTAACTACCTTCACCATTCCTGTCATGAGCCAGGATGGAGGTACAGAAAGTTGTGGACATCTCCTTCTAAATCAAACACTGAACAATGGGTGGCATTAATGACACTTTTGGCCAGATACAAAAAGTTAAACATGGGTGTGGGACCCTCTCTACTGAGCACGGACATGGGTCAAGTACCCTGTTCTATAGAATTTCTTCCACTCAGAAAGGTCTACAACCATATTTTAGCTTACTGCACACCCCTTGCTCACTGTGCTTAGAGAGGCACAGCTACTCCCCCTTGCTCACTGTGCTTGTGGAGGCACAGCTGAAGCTAACTGATGAGGCACAACAAGGCTGAAACATGTGTCGGGGTTCCTGTTGGTACTCTTGTTCAGAGGAGAATTGCCTAGCATTTCGTGGCTTGACTGTCCAGGTGGGTAGGACCAGAATGATATGCAAGTTGATATTTCTTCTCTGTGAAAGGATAGGGAGCTAACACATGGTTGTAGAGCCTCCTGAGTGGGAACCTACCCAGAGAACAAGTTATTTGTCTGTGTTCGTAGATGGGCTCCCAGACCCTTGTATAAAGATTCAAAAAGAACATGTACAACAGACATGGGCAACTCAAAGACCATAAATGAGATGTTGAAAATGTTAAAAGGAGTTGCATGTCTAATGCCTTCCCAACCCCTTCCTTGATGTGCTACACAGATGGGTTGACCCTTGCTTGCAGGCTTGATATCCCCATCTGTCTTTATGGTTTTGTGTGTACTGTTTAGGACCAGAAGTCACTTTCTTTGGGGAATTTTGGTCATGAAACAGATAGCTGTGGGCTGGTTACCTGGTCCCCTGGTCCCCCTGCATCTTGTGTTACCCTGTGTTCAGTGCTGATTCTGGGATTTGGTTTGTAGGTTGCAGAATTAGAGACATTTTCTGTGGGTGAAAGGTGTCTACTTGAACTCTATATCTCTTTGTCCACATTCTTGTGAGCACTAAGAAATGAGATAATTATTAGTGTTGTCATGTATCGTTTACAATAAAAAAATAAAAAGATGAATTACTGCAGAGTCGATGGTGGAGAAGTGTATTAAATTAGCACATTTTACTGAATCATCAAACGGCTGAAATTCAGATGGTTGTTAATTCATTGAAATTAATTAATTCACTAATACTTCCGACAAGACCCTCATGCACAAACAACATACAAGCTCTAAGGATGAACATTAAAAGTAAATTACACACTGTCCTTTTTTCTCCTACCTTAGGAACTTCTCTTCATGAAGTGCAACATTTCTTGCCAGTTCAGGCACAGGAAACCCCAGTTGCTCTATGAGTTTCGTCTCAGAGATGATTTCTCGTAGTTCAGGAGCAAAATTGACGACGTAGCGGACATTTTTGTCTTCAACTTCTGTATCACTGTAGTCCAGGTGCTTTATCGATCACATCAAAGGTTAGACATTGAAAAGCTATACAATGGCCACAATGAACGTGAACATCAATCACACAACCTTTTCTTTTAGCACAGTACAATCACATCCACTGATAAATTAAAAATCTAAAAAAAAGACCTTCATGCTGGTTCAGATTTCTTAGTGCTTGTTCTCAATCTTTGACAGCTGGCTAAGATAGCCTGCATTCGTAAGCAGGTCAGGACAAGTTGTTAAGAATGTCTGATTGACAGTATGACCCCTTATATGAATGTGTCTCTCTGCAAACTAGCCCTGTAATTCACTCTGGGTGTCACCAAACGCTGGATTAATTTACAAAGGTCCCCACCCTTCCACTGTGATGGTTGCAGCACAGTATATGCTTATTGGGGATTGCAGAGAGGGGTGTGGGGTGTTTTGAAGGAGCCCTAACAATGACTGAGACAACCTGAATCACTGTACATGTCCCTTTTCCTTTAAGTGGGATCCAGCTGTCCTTTCTTTCCAACCGATTTGGACCAGACTAAACGGGTTAGGGAGCCAAGTGGGCAAGAAGACTGGTGGAGATGGGGCTGGCTCAGGTCAAACAGTTGACTTTCAAGCAACTGACCCCTAAACATAAGAGCTGGGACTCACTTGATAGCAGCCAATAACATTTTCCTATTTTTTAACACAAAATCATACATTGGCCAGGGGATATATGGTGGCCTCAGACTAGCATCTGGTTCTGATTACCTGCCACCCCTAAACTCCCCAGCACAAAAACATGCTATTCTGGGCCTTGCAGCCCTGCTTGCTTTCATCATTTTGTGATTTTATTAAAAGTTTTTATTTATTTCAACACAATGCACAACACACAAAACTAATGGCTCAATCATCTTAAATAATATAATACACAATGCATAATACCGGCAATAAAAGAAAAGGAAAGGAAAAAAGAATGCAATGAACCACAAAATCAGGATCTCAGAGTAAGCATGATCGTATCCAAGCCAAACATAGCCCAACAATAAACACACAAAAACACTGGCTCAAGCTGTCTAGTCTGAAATTTCAAGGATCTACACTACCTCCCAGGTGCCCTCGGGTGGAATGAAGTATCCTGTTTGTATGCAGGCCCAGTTTGGTCTTATACAGGGGCAAATCATCCGAGGGTGCAAACATCGCCGGTGTCAGGGCAGTCCAAGAGGCCACATCACTGATTTCCTTCATACATCTATATACAGCTCTGTACCAAACAGAGGTCTGTGCCGATGTCCATCTGTGCATGTCACTCCACCACGCATCCACACCGGGACCCTCCTTTGCTTCCAGGCCATAACAATTCTGCGTTTAGCCAACACACGGATCAAATCCTTTATTCTGGTTATGTGTGCGCTGTGTTCCTTTCCCTGTGGAAACATCCCCAAAAGAAAGGCCTCAGGCGGCAGAGTATGCATCTCAATGCCCCCCTGAGCGACTTTGTCCACAATTGCCCACCAGTACCTCTGCACCACCGGGCCACTCCAAAACATGTGCAGCATATCCACCACATCATCCTCGCATCTTGAACAGACCTGCTGAAATCATGTACAGTTTCAAACATATCAAACATGGCCTACAATACCAGGTGAGACTCCATACCCTCACAAAGTCAGAGTTTTGGAGACTTTCAATAAAGACACAGTACTTTCAGCCCTGTGTGATTCCAGTGATACTCAGGCCTCTCTTTCAGTTTTCTCTTCTCACTGTGCCCCTGGCACCTTTTTTCGATTAAATCTTGGCTTATTTTCATCAGGTGCCCCGGCACTTTTTTACAGATCAACTTCAGATTTTCTCAATATCGTGCCCCCAGCGCCTTTTACAATTCAACACCAGGTTTTCACAGGGTCTTGGCGTACCTTTTACCTCAAGTAGAGCCCTCCTTCAGTTGCTTCCATATTCACTCTCTCCGTGAACTTCACTCCTGTACAAAATGTCTCTATTCATTAGAGCTCCTTTCACCACGTGTTAACGTACATGCGAATGTTCGTTACTTTGTTTCGCTCGTCTTTTTACTTTCGTAACGGACAATTGAAGCTTTCCTCTTCAGCACGCTTCTTATCCTACGCTCATCCTTGTAATTATCCTACTGCTTGCAACATTTTGTCCCTCTTCGCTTTGCCGCTATCATCAACCGGGTTCCCCTCTGGCTTTGAACTCACTGCTTGTGATTTCTTTAATGTCACTGTTGTGGTCTCATCGATTAAAGACCAAGGGCTCCTTGCCAGCAACTCCAACTCTCCTGGGTGGCCTCTCAGGCCCTGGATAACGAATATCCTTCCAGAGATTTCTCTCTGGAGAGCAGCTTTGCACTTAACCCTCTTAAGACACGGCTCCCTCACAACGCTTTTGCCTTTCTACACCATAGGCTCTTAGCGTCTCGGCCCCCTGTTCTCCCCCAGCAGGTCTCGGGTTCTCTGGGTGTTCCAGTTCGCCTGTGCTCTCATAGTACGACTTATGGACCTCCTTGGGCTCCAGCTCGATCATTCCGTTTCTCTGGCTCACTCCTTTTAAACACTGGTGGTGTGCTAACAGACCTCAGGTTTGATCGTTCTGTATTCAGTGACTGACTTTGCCTGTCCTTGTTAATGGGGCATTGATAGAAAGGAATAAGTACCTCTGTTAGATTTTGCAGTATTTTAGCAGAGCGGGGAGGTTTTGTCAAAGGGAAATTGGGACAGCCTGCAGTCATTTAATAGAAGGGAATGTTGTGTAGTGGGATATTGGAAAAAGGGGGGTACCATTTCTTGCCTTTGGACAATCCCTCCCCAATCACAAAGGACCCTCCACCCAGGTGATTCTCCCCTGCTTGTCCACCCCGAGGGTCTGGATTCAACAGCGATGGCCCTCCCCTGACCACCTGTGTAAAAGATCCCCTGGGAGTAGGGAGGGAAAGACCCTCCGGTTTTCTACATGGAGAATGCCCTTGCTTGACTGCACATAATAAGAGGTCGGAAGACCTAGAGTTATAATCCTGCACAAAAGGTGTTCTTTGAATTAAAGGATTTAGTACTGGGACCATTGGAGTTCAATGATGGATAATGATTTTGTTTGCCCCCACGCCCCTTTCTGTTTTGTTATACTTTGTGGCTCTCAAACAATTCTGAATATGATTTTTGATTTTATGTCAATGTAATTATGCATTCTGGAATATCAAATGTAGATAAATTCTATGAGGTTAGAAGGATATGTTGAGAGAATGTGCCATTAAGCGCATAAAAGTCTTGATAAAGACCTTGGGGTCGAAACACGGATGGACTAGTAATCTCTATAGGCACACAATTGAGTGTAATGAATTAGTAATCTTTATAGACATACAATCAAGTGTTAACTTTCATGATAAGTAGCTTGGATGTTACAAAGCTACTGTATCTTTTGCACTGAATTAATCACCATTTGTAAATAAATTTCACATATTACATATTTTGGAGTGGCGCCATGCATACAGTTTATGTGATTTTATAGTGTTACAATAGGTGTAGGGTAACACCTATATCAACTGGGGTTGCAGCCTTCCTATATAATATTAGAAGATACCAAAGCGCACGTGCAGACTGAGATTACCCTTAAGGTGTTTGTGTATAACAAAATAATATAACAGACACGGGAGCACCACCATTTTCAAGAGCGCCACTCTCCCAATCATTGACAACAGGAGCTTCTTCCAGAACGCCATAGACTTGACAATCCCATCCAGAATCCTCTGTGTATTATGTGCATGCGAGGCGGAGAAGTCGTGCTGTACATTCACCCCGAGGGATCTAAAAGTATCCGTCTCCCAGAGCAAGCTTAGATTGCGCAGCACGCTGTTGCATCGACCCTGCATCCCCACCAACGGAAACAGGCAAGACTTCAATCTGCTAATATATATACCTGAGACCTCCACAAATCGATTAAACACATCCAGAAGGTATGGCAGGTTATGATCCGGGTACGTGATGTAGAGCATCATCATCTGCATGTAAAAAAAAATCAGATGTCTGACACCATCCCCCATATTCTGATCTAAAATAGACCGTGAGCAGCACCAATGCTAGAATAAACAGCATCTGGGACAGCAGGCAGCCCTGCCTACTTCCTTTCCCCATGCCTACCCTCAGAGATCTGTTTGCCCGTATGCTGAGGGCCGAGGGACCGGTGTGCACCTGTCGAACCAAGGAAGCCTGTAATACTGTGATCGCTGCCAGTATTCGGTCTTCCCCCTGCTGGCTCATGGACACAGATGAAGATTCTCCCCCTTGAGGCAAGGGTGCCTGGGCTGCACCACATCCGTCCTTGTTGGTAAAGGCTTCCATGCTTGTCTGTTTGGCCCTGACCCTGCTATGCTTATCCAACATTTGAGAATAGGTAGTGGTACACACCAAGAATTCCTTCAGGCCGGGGCCCCTTGCTGTAGCCTCCCCAGGCAGCCACAGCCCCATAACCCAGCTTCTCTACCAGTTCCAGGGCAGTGCCCGTGCCACCATGAAGTCCAAGTGAGGGGGTGGTGTGAGAAATCAAATAGTGTCTCACCTACTAGTCACTGGGAATCAATATTCTCTCTCCCTCTCTCACCCTCCTTCTCTCCCTCCTTCTCTCCTTCCTTCTCTCCCTCCCTCTCTCTCCCTCTCTCTCTCTCTCCCTCTCTCTCCCTCCCTCTCTCCCTCCCTCCCTCTCTCTCTCTTCCTCCCTCTCTTCCTCCCTCTCTCTCTCTCTCTCTCTCTCTCTCTCTCTGTCTCTCTCTCTCTCTCTCTCTCTCTCCCTCCCTCCCTCCCTCTTTCCCTCTCTCTCTCTCTCTCTCCCTCTCTCTCTCCCTCCCTCCCTCCTCCCGCCCCCCCCTTGTGCCAGGGAACAGCCATTGCCTGTGGATCCAGATCCTGGGGGTGGACCAGTGCGGGAGGATAACCTGGGTAAGGGGCCTTCAGGAAGTGGAGGTGAGACAACCAATGGTGAGACACAGTATTACCCCCTTTCCTGTACCCATAACCCATCTTATTTTATAGGGTTCTCCAATGTTCCAACCCCACACCCTTTTTGAACAAACACTGGGCCGAAGAAGAGGGCGACAGAGTAAAAAGACTACCCCTTACATATCTCATTGGATATGTCCCGCTAATCATGTTAGGCAAAGTCAGGAACTTCACTTTAATCACATACATCTGATACCCATTAGCTCTCCAACATGGATAAATGGCGGAACATGGAGACACATGCTGAGCAAGGTGGAAAATAAGAAGGAGCAGAATTTCCGGGGCAAAGACAAACCTACTGGAGCACAGCGACCGACAGAGGGACGAGAGCAAAAGGTAGAGAAAACCAGGAGATTCCTGCAGAAGGTTGTTGCCTCAGAAGAGCCGTGAAGGGTACACAGAGAAGACCAAATCTCATACAAGAAGACTGAATTTTGTTTCAAGGGCACCAGTGACCCTCCTGGGTGAATGACAGAGTTGGGAGGGGCGAGGCCGAGCCAGTGGTATTACCCTTGACTTGTGAATTAAACCGCAGAGACAAGAAAGGAATGCACACAACCGGTGAGCTGGCAAGCGACATGAAAGGCTGGTGTGTGTTAAGGAAAGACTAAAGTTGCAACAGTAGATCTCACAATTGAAGGCTGCACCCGTGTGGATGAGACGCAAAGGAAGGCAGCCCCATGGTGAACTTTAAATTACTGACAACTGGGAAGCCAGTGATACAGAGCAGCTCAGTGGTCTGGCGAAAGGAAGTAGCCCACTTGAAAGTCTCTGCGAAAGGTTTTGTTATGAAGCAACAAAGTGAATGAACTCTAAAATACGTAATGGTCAAGATTAACCCTGGCAGAAGGGGAAGTGAAAAGGTGAATGTTGAACTTTTATGCCTAGGATACTGAACTACCTAGACCAAGAGACACTGAGGCAAATAACACAAGAGTCTGAGCTGAAGGGAAAGCCGAAGTGGGGCTGCGGAGGTCTATAGTAAATAAAATCGCACATTCAAAAGTCTTTGACATCAGGATAAGGTCTGAGCCGGTCTGAGGCAGACTGGACGTGTGATAAGTTAGGAGGAGGCAACCCCCAAAGAATGTGAATTAAGCTTGGTGAAGGGAACCCATGCAAGTGCTGTGATTGAGAGGTTTGAGCCCGATGAAGGAACCTAAGTGAACTTTTTGTTGAACTGTGAACTTTTTGTTGAACTGTGAAAGAACTTTTGGAACGCTGGAAAAGTGACTTTAACATGGAAGACCGGGCAGGCCTCGATCCACGTTTTAAACCTGAGCCAGAGTGTGTCATCCTGTCTACGGGGACCGCCTTATGCTGTGCTGTCCAAAGTGGGGAGGAGACCAGACTCAGCCATTTTGATCCTTTATGTTATAACACGGATTTTCCTTTGCATACACATTTCCCTTTACACACTTTTTGTATAAGAGATAGGGCAGGAATTAGGTTTTGTTAGTATAGGCCATTTTGATTTGATAGACACTAGGATTGTGTTTCCTTTATTATTTGATGGTAAAGACTACTCCCATCATAGTTACAGGGCAAAACAGAAGTTTTTCCAAAACCCCCGAAAATTGAATAAGGTTATTGAAATGTTACCTCTTGTGTCAGTGTCATACTTGTGATAACATGCCTCCCTTACAGTGGGCAGCTCACCGTCACCAAGCAGGCCCCACTGATCTCTCCAGTCCTTTTACTTCCCCTAAGCATCCTGTCCCCTCTATCGCTGCAGCTCCTCTACCTAGCCCACAGGGTGCCGCAAACCACTCTGCAGCCTGCCCGTCACCAAGTTGAATACCTTCAGCCCCACAGCGCAGGCCCAGGAATTAATTGCCACTTTACACTACCAAAGTCAATGTCTACTACATGTGCCACTCCCAGAGCCAGCACCAAGACACCATGGCATGTAAAAAACTTTTCTCGAGGCGAATAACTTCCCACCTAGAGTAAATGGCGTAAGATCCCAATGTTGGCTTACGCAGACAACATTATAATATTTAAATGCAAACAGATAGGGCTACAGAGATCATTTAACGCCCTGACACAATATGCTCGAGAGAACGCAATGGAGATTAATATAGAGAAAACAAAAACATTGCGTTTAAGTAAAAAGAACATCAGTAAAAAGAAAACATTTATTTGGCACATAGATGATGCTCCATTAGCAAATGTACTGGAATATAACTACCTGTGATTCTGCATTACAGCATATAACAACGGAAAATTCTATCATGAAAAAGTGAGTAATAAAGTTTGGAAAAAATGGCTAGCGATCAAGCACTATGTAAGCCACTGTGGGGGAAACAACATTGAGGGTCTAAAAGAAATATATAGAGGCAGCGTAATTCCCACTTTAATGTACGGATTGTCTGCATTGGAGACTGACCAGATAAAATGGCTGGAGCAATTAGAAGGTAAATTCTTGCGATCAATTATCAATGTCACTAGATCAGTCCCAGTGGAAGCCTTATGTCTTGAGTATGGGGTCACGTCATTACATACTACTTGGCGAGTGCAAAGATCATTGTTATATGTAAAATTCAAAAGTAGCAATGACGAGTCAAATTACTTGTGCAGGCTGTTTGGTAAAACCTTAGACAACCACTGCAAAAACAGTTTTTTGATGTCACTTAAAGAATCTGCAGAATGGTTTATAGCCCAGCTTAACCTTGACCTAGAAACAGCTCTATAGGATCCAAACATCGAGAGTAAAATAAAAAAGTAAGCAAAAGACTAGGACAAGGCTAATAACGTGGATATTTTACACATGAATACGCAATACCAGGACTTAGTTCGACAGGGATGGCAAACTTATACTCCGTCACCCTATCTGTTAAAAGAACCCAGTGATTAACTCAAGTGATTTATACTGCAGCTGCGTATGAATATCTGGCATACAAGAGAATTTAAAGGAGCATCGCTTGACATCCCCTATGCAGAACGATTATGCAGATGTTGTAATACAGAAGTTGAAACTTGTCGTCATATTTTCTCTCAATGTAAAGTTTTGACCAAAATGTATGGAAAGGGTTATGGAGCAACATCAGTGGTAGTAAGCACAGCAGTACATGATATATAGAAGGAGCTCCACAAAAAAGAGAATGAATTCCTAAATGATACACCAGAGGGATTATGTACTTAGAAGGGATGAATTACAGGATGGAAAAGGTTTTAATTACGCGTATTTAATGCAATGTAATGAAATATTGACGTGTAGGAAACACTATAAGGTTGTGTTTGTTGATAATTTAGATATTTCTTTTTGATATGAAATATGCTTAAAGTTATAATGTATTAGACTAATGCCAATATAAAAAATAAATAAAAAGACACCAGGGCACTGCGATCTGTGTGGGCACTCAGTCTAAGCCCCTGCAGCCCAGGGGATGAGGCACTGCCTTTCAATGTCGCACTGGCACTGCCTTCTGCCTCCTCCACATGCCACTGTGCCAGCCACCCCAGGACATCAAAACAACGCCGCCCAGAACGCCTGCAGCCCGCTATCCTCTCTGGGCTTGCCGGGCAGGCCACTGCGCACACGCTACGCGAGGCCGGCAAAGGGGGGGCTCCTCTTCCTCCGCACTCCCATCCTGCAGCACCAGCTGGCAGCCTGCTGTTCATGATCCAGGACCGCCTCCTTCACCCTCCGCCTGGATCTGACTTGCTTGGGGGCCCTTACCATCTCCTAGCTGCTGGCACAACTCCTGACAGTTCAACAAGTGGCCGGTGCCATTTTCCCCCAGGCACTCACCACCGAAGGATCACTCACTGCTCCCAGTCTCTGCTGCAGCAATGTCTCATGTCAGGGTGACTGTCAATGCTCCGGCAGCATCAGCAGCAAGTCTCTGCCCTTTTGAGACGGTATCCACTTCAGAAGGCACAATCAAATAAAGGATCCAGTGGGAGCTCAACAGGGACACGTCACTAAACCGTGGCTGGTCGCCACACCCCTTACTTTCATAGTTGTCCTCTTTTGGCAAGGAAGAGTCATGCAGAGCAGGGATTGATATGCAGTTGAGAGGGTTCACGACCAGGCGAAGAGGGAAATGTAGTAAAAACGAGTTTTTTATTTGCGAAATAGGGACTGAAAACGTAAATCAAAGAAAAATGAATGAGTCTTCTCGTTCTCTAGGGTCCTTCATGTTTGAGTGACAGTGTGGAACAGGTTTTTGCCTGAATTGGGTCCTGCACCCTTCATCCCCTTTCTTCTCATGGACTCTCCCTGTAGTATCAAAATCAGGTTTAAAAGGTTTCCTGCACCTTCCTATGTCCCTCTCAGTGTGTTTCGAACTCTCCCATCCCCGGATATCACTGTGGGATTATCCCCTTTAAATCAGGGGCCTGACACCCAAACCCTTCCTTTGGCCTGGCGTACACTCTTGTGCCTTTGTGAACTTGCTGCATATGACCTTGCTAGCCTCCTCCATTTCCTCATGAGTCTTACACCCCAACCTTCTTTTAATGTTCAGGTCCCACCTCCTTAACTCTCAGGACAAACTCCTCCTGCTCTCTCAGACAACCTCCTTCAAGTGTCTCAGGCCAAACTACTCCTCCTGTCTCAGACAAACCTCCCAGCATCTCAGGCCAACCTTGTCCTAGTGTCTCAGGCCAAACACCTACCGGTTTCTGAAGCCAACCCCTTTCTAGTGTCTCATACCAGCCTCTACCTGGTTGCCCAGCCCAACCTTTACCTGATCTCTGCAGTCAACCTCCTCCCGATATCTCCAGCAAGCTTCCTCCTGATCTCTATTGCCAATCTCCTTCTGTTCTCTACCAACAACCTCCTTCTGCTCTCTACCGCCAAGCTCCTTTTGATCTCCTGTGCCAACCTTCTCCTCTCTTATATCCCCTTATGTCTCCAACCACCTCCTGTCTCCCCTTCCTCTGTCTAAACTCCTTATCCCTCCAACTCGCTCCGAACATCTGAAACCAACTCCTTCTCCGAACACTGACCCTACCAGCTTCTCTTACCAAGCTTTTATATGCATTTGTTCAATCGCCTGGGTCTGTACCTGAGAATGATTGAGATGTTGTGATTGCCTGTATTATGTTGATTCACCTGCGTTTGCTCTGGAACTATGGAGCCGAACAAAGCCTTTAAAATGCTAATTCACCATTTTGGATTTTAATCTGAACAATTGATGGAACGCTGCAACGTCATGTTGCACTGAATGCCTCTATAGATGCAAACGGCCTGGATCCTGGTCTCATGCTACTTAAAAGTGGTACCGAAGTAAATGCACTTTTAAATGTGTTGTCATCTTCCTGCGTGAGCCCTTTGTGCTTGCGCAGCAGGGAAACTAATGCTGTCTTTTTCCAAGTGGACACATTGTGAGATTTTTACAGGAAATTGCAGTGTCCCTCTGATGTTGGAGCAGACACCTTGCACAAGGGCTGTAAGAAAATAGGATGTGCCTCTGATGTCTGAACTGACTCGTTGAGTGTGTTCTGTAAATAAAATGTGTTTTGCATCTTATCCCCCAGCGCATGCTCGCTACCAAGGCTGAAGGAGTTAAATTCTTTTGCTGTATGACTTCCTTTAAACTTTGTGTTCAATTGTCTTAAAGGGAAAGTGCTTACCAATTCCTCTGCTGCAGAAATGCACAAAGTACCACGAATGAGTAGAGCACTGTCTTAGTGGATCCATATTGGTTCAGCCAGGTGTAGGAGTTGGAACACTTCAAGTACAGTTGTGGGGAATCAATCCCACGAGATCTCTGTCTCCGGAGTTTCACGAGAGTATGTGCACAAAGCACACTTGGGGAGACTGAAGCGAGGGAGACTTTGGAGGGTGTGCCGGCGACGCTCTAGCAGGCGGTCCTGTTGGGGTCGGAGGAAGGAGGAGTGCTCTGGAGGCGTGTGAGTTCTCCCCATTTGCCGACTTCATGATCCGATAGGATCAAGGCTGCCGCCAGTCAAGGGGCTGCGCCGGAGCGAGCGCATCCTGGGCGGCTGCATCTGTTACGGCAGAAGAGCTGTTGTTTGGGGGCATTGCTTAAGCCTGTGATTGCTCGGTTTGATCAGGAAGCCAGTGAACCCACCTCCAGTCAGGTGGGGGCGTGCTTGGGCGGAGTCGGAGCATGCCCGGAGGATTAGGCAGCCAGCCTTTTCAGTGAGGTGATTGGCTGCCGGTGCCGGAGGAGAAACACACGCTCCCATTGGCTGTCTGCAGCGGCTGGAAGGAAGTAAATTCAATTTGGAGACCATCTGCGATACGCGGATTGCGTCGGGTTCCACATTCTCATGATCACAACCGTTGTTTTGCCATTTCAATCAGCAGGATCGTCAGCAGAGAACGGACGTGAGAGTTTATTATTGTATTTTCCTTTCTCATCGATGTGCAAGTGCTCACATCCAGGGACGTATAAGGCCAGCAACAACTAAGGTACAATTTGGTTTTATTTTTTGGGGTGCTGCGCACTGTTGGGGGCAAACAATCGGCAATAAGGACACACCCTTTATATTGATGAAAGTGCAGGGGGGTGGTGTCTGGTGTACTGTGCATTCAGGTTCCTTGACAGAGTGGTGCCAGTACATACTTTGTGGAGCAACTTGGTACATTATTGAGCTGACTGTTTCTTCCGTGGGGCACCCCCAGCCACCATGCTCCATACTGCTGCCAGAACTCCCTCCGTCTTTTTGCCATCTCCGGGGGAGCCAGCATCTCCATGGGATCAATGGATAGATGCTTTCAAGGTATATTTAAGGGTGGCTGGTGGGGCAAATTTCAGTGATGATGATAAAGAAGCTGCGCTTTTGAATTGCATTGGCACGGAGGGTCTGCGGATATTTCGCCACTTGCCAGGGGAGGATGTGCACATTCCTGGCAGTGGGGAAGGCGACAAAGTAATAAGTGCATATGAGACTGCCTTAAAAAAGTTAGAAGGACGAGTCGGGAGAAGGACCAATGTGGTCTTGGAACGCTATCAGTTCTTTTCGAGAGCACAAGGAATGGCAGAGTCTATTGATTCATATGTTACGGCTTTACGAACCTTGATGGCGACATGTAATTTTCTGGGATTTTGGATGAATATATAAGAGACCAGATTATGATGAAAACCAGTAGCCAGAAAATAAGAGAGAAACTTTGGATTGAGAGTGATCCGCCATTGGACAAGGTGGTGGAAATTGCCAGGGCCATCGAGGTGTCCAAGGCCAGTGTGCAAACCGTCACGGAGAAGGACGGTCATAAATATACTGTTCAAGCCATTCTACCTTAGTATAGAAGGATCAATGCAGATACAAGAAAAAGATCAGAGAAAGTAGACAATCAGAATTGGAGGGTCTCTAAGGGAAGGGAACCTTGCAAGAAATGTGGTTGGTTTAGCCATCAGATGGGGTCAAAAGAGTGTCCGGCTGTCAGTATTGAGTGCAGGCATTGTAAATGCAAGGGACACTATGCACGCATGTGTAGGATCAATAATGGGATGCAGTCCAAAGGTATTGTGGGTATGGTGGCTCCTGATGATGGTGTGGTAAACCAAGATAGTGGAACGTATGATAAAGTGAATCAAGGTGTGATATTACATGTGGAGGGTGTGGTACGGAAGGGTCCGTGGGTGACTGTCAATAAACGGTCACCCCTTGGAGATGCTGGTGGATTCAGGTTCACCGTATACTATGATTTCACCTGAAACATAAATGGAGAAACTGGACAAGGAGGTGTCTAGTTTATGCGCCTCCGACATAAGTCCTAGTGCCTATGGGCGTGCACCCATTAAATTGTTAGGGTATGAGCAGGCTCACATTGAGTTCAAAGGATGGCACACTGTGGGTAAACTGTACGTGGTGCTTAAGGGCACCAGTGTTTTGGGTTGCGAGGAGCAGGCTGCTTTAAATATTGAGATTCATCCTGGTAAAGAAGTACCTGTATTAAGCATTCAGGAAGCGTCTGGGGAGGATTCAAATGGTATGTCTCTGAATTGTTGCCGGATAAGTACCCAGAGGTATTTTCTGACAAGCTGGGAAAACTTAAAGGTTTTTTTCATCGCATCGTGCTTAAGAGGGGTGCGGTGCACAAGATAAGAAATGTTCCGGTTTTGGCGAGAGAGGGTTTAAGATGCGAGTTGGAGAAACTGGAGGGTGAGCGGATTATCAAAAAAATAGAGAGCTCTGACTGGTTGTTCCCTGTGGTACTTGTCAGGAAGAGTGATGGGGGGTTGAGAATGAATTACTGTTGACCCTGGGCAGAGCAACATGTTTTTCAACTTTCGACTTATCTGCTGCTTATCATCAGATTGATTTACATGTGGATTCAAGGCCTCTTACCTCATTTGTAACTCCTTATGGTGCCTACTGATTTTGCTGCATGCCTTTTGGCTTGGCGTCAGCATCTGCTGTGTTTCAACGCCTAATGCAAGAATTGTTTAATGGTGCGGTTGGTGTGAGTTATTTTCAGGATGACATTCTGGTTTGGGGCAGTTGTCGCAAGGAACACGATGGCAGGGTACATGAAGGGATGAGGGTGCGGAGTAAAAAGGGTCTCACTGTGAAATTATCGAAGTGTCAAATTGGCGTGCCCAGTGTATCATATTAAGGGCATACTTTGAGTGCTAGTGGCGTCAGTCCGAAACTAGAATTGGTCCAAGTCATGAAGGATGCCCCTGTTCCTATAAACAAAGACCAGCTGAGGTCATTCTTAGGTTTAACAGAGTATTACATAAAATGTATTCCTAACTATGCAGAAAAGACGGCGTGTATGAGAGCGTTGCTCAAGAGATGCGTTAAATTTGAATGGTCAAGCAAGTGTCAAGAAGAGTTTGATTTGGTAAAGGAGGAAGTGGACCATGCTCCGTGTTTGAGATCATTTGATCCCAGGAATAAAACAATCCTCACTGTGGATGCGAGTGAATTGGGTCTGGGTGCTGTGTTGGAGCAATATTGTGATGGGGAGCATGGTCCTGTCGCATTTGCTTCTAGAGCATTGAGGGATGCTGAGGTTAGGTACTCAGTGATTGAACGGGAGACTCTAGCGGTGACATGGGCCTCCAAGCATTTTAGAACGTTTTTATGGGGCATTCCCTATGTGGTTAGGACGGACCATAAACCATTGGTACATGTATTTTCCACTCGGGGTACCTCATCCGTTTCTCAAAGAATAACCAGGTGGGTTGTGGAATTACAAGAGTACAATTTCACCGTGGAATATTTGCTAGGGAGTAAAAACGTGGTGGCCGATTTTTATCTCGCTTACCAGCTGCTACATCGGACGGTTCACAAAGGGAAGCTACTGAGGAGATGAATATGGAAGTGGCTAGTATTATTCCCACAATTAAGAAGGAGGATTGGGAAGTGGAGAGTGAGAAGGATATTGAGTTAGAGTGGATTAAGGAAGGTCTGCTCAAGGGTTGGGAGGCGGTCAGAGGTAGAGCAGAAGGAAAAGGTCATGCCCAGGTGTTGGATGAGTTAGCTGTGGGGCCCTGAGGTGTGTCGAGAGGTGAGAGATGAATTCTGCCGGTGAGTGTAAGGAGTAAGTTGGTGGCGTTGGCGTATGAAGGGCACTTAGGTCGATCTTTGACCAAAAGAAGGTTGCGGGAGGAATATTGGTGGCCATCTATGGATCGGGAGGTTGAAATAAAGGTTAAGGATTGTGGTGCGTGCGCTCTCAGTGATAAGAGTAAAGTGACACACTCTCAGCCTATTGTTACAGTAGAGGTTCCCAAGGACGTTTGGTCCAAGGTGGCTTTAGACATCATGAGTCCATTTGAGTGTTTGCAACCAGAGTGTAGGTTTTTGTTAGTGTTAGTTGATTATACTTCTCGGTGGGTGAAAGTGGCGGCTTTTGGCAGAGTGACGACGGAGTGTGTTATGGTGTTTCTTAAAAAGATTTTTGATAGGTGTTCCTGCAAGTTTGATGACCGATAATGGTGTTCAGTTTGTGTCCAAATTAATGAAGGAGTTTTTGGACAAATTTGGTGTGGAACATCATCGCACAGCTCTGTATAATCCGAGTGCCAATAGGTTGGTAGAACGTGTAAATGGCGTAATCAAAGGTGCCATCCAACTTTCCCTTGCCAATGGTCTCGACTGGGAAGATGGTGTTACGGAATACTTGTCTGCATATTGCAGGAACACGTCTGTGGCCACAGGGAAGACACCTTTTGAATTAATGAGAGGTAGGAAGGCAGGGTCGAGGTTAATGTCTATGGCGCTGGGGGGGTGGCGGTCCGTGTCATATGGATCTCAGTGGTGTGCAGCACAGATTCCTGGCATAGCAGGAGGCTGTGAGGAAGAGCCAAAACAGTAAAAAGGAGTTGTGTGTAAATGTGGGGGATGTGGTCAGTGTCAAAAATCCCAGATTTGTTCCAAGGGGCAGGAGTGTATTTTTGCCTCCCATGAGAGTGGTTAAGTGTGGGGTGGGTTATGTTCAGTTGGAGGATGGTTCAAGGTGGAGTAAAAAACGTATTGTGGTATTGGATGGGGGCAATAGCGGTGCGTTAAGGGGTAACTGCCTTGATACTGGATTGGAAGGATCTATGTTGAATTTTTATCCTGGTCTGCACGGAGCTCAGGGGAGCGTGTCAGAAGAAGTGGTGCGGGCGACAGGTGTGGTGCCTGATGATTCGGTTGTAGCAAGGGGCAATGAGAATGGGTCATCTGATGAAGAAACATGTGATGACAATTATGTGCGTGATGATGCTGTTCAATATGGTTCTGGTCGCCCTGTTAGGAGGTGTGGCCCTCCAATCAAGCTCAGAGATTATATACGTTAGTAAAATGGTGTTTGTTATACTTTTACATTTTTCCAAAGTTACATGTTATAGTTTTTGTTAAGCTTTTGTTTTCTTCAAGAATATTGTGAGATATTAAGTGAAATGTTAAGGGGGAAGATGTGTCTTATTCTGGCACGCGTGGAATATTGTTCTACTTCGTAGGGAAACATTCCAAGCGTGTCAGTTTGAGTTTTGCTGAAGCTTTGCCTGTGCTGTATCTTTGGGGGTCCAGAATAAAACCTGTTAAACTTACCTGCGTCTTGGATTTCCTCACAGATGCAAGGAAATTACGGCAACCGTGTCTGCCGCTGAAATACTCGTGTATAGGCGCGTTACAAATACCATATCATATCATATCATATCAAATGGTGGTGGTTCAATGGACACGACAACTAAGGACCCAGCCCCAGACAGTTGGAATATATATCACATCTGGCATCCGTAAAAGCAAGACGACTAACTCCATTTCACGACCTGTGTATTATGCCAAAAAGCTGTGTTGGAAAATTAATGGAGATTTGCTCATTGTTTCTCAGATGTGTACTGCCATTTAAGCAAAACATGATTTTCAATAATGTATGCAATGCATTTAAATATATATTCGGCACGGAGGGGCTCAATTGACACATGCTCTGAACTTTCGGCAGGTCATGGCGGACAAACAGTGCAATAAACACACATGGCAATATTATACCACATCCCCAATTAGGATACCAGACAGGGACTGCCACAGCCGGAACAGACGGTATTGCCACTTTCATGCATATTTACTATCCTGTGGCACTTATAGGCAAAGATGTCTGCCATGGGGTTGCTGGAAAAGGAGTATGTTTTTCAACGGAGTCCCTCTTTTATTTCGGTGAAAATGGTCACCGTTTGCTCTGCACCATGTTTCAAAACTCACTGGTGTGATGGGGACTCGTTGTGATCAAGCGGCAAGGCAAGCCGCGAAACGCGTTAACGTTCCCAACGTGCACCTGCATTTTGCTCTTTGGGAGTGCCGTATTCTTGATGGCTTTTTAACTTTTGTGACATTTTGCAAGGCATTAATAAAGATGGATTATTTTACCATAATTTTGATGTTTGGACCTTGCTACTTTGGGGATGTGAAGAGTGCTACTCACCCTGCCTGATGTTTATCAGAGCCCAGAAGATATATTTATATACATATATATATATCTTTCAAAGCAATCATGAAAAGATGCTGTTGGAGAGCCACTGACAAATCTGTTCTGCCAGAAGAGATTGCGGACATGAGCAGGCACATCCATGCTTGTTTAAATAAAATAAAATATAGCAGTGACATTGTCTGCAAACATCGGTTTCACTTTCCCTGAAGGTAAAGTAGAAAGGATGTACCTCTTCCTTGCATTTGCCCAAGGGCTCTGTGTTAGACCTCTGGGGTCTCTTCTTCTCACAGATGGAGAGGTTCATCTCTCCACCACTTATTTCCTTCATTCCACAGGACAGCGTGCTTAGGATTTCTTCATGCTTCTTGTACTTCTTCCTTTTTTTTATATTTATTTTCAAAAAGATCACATCATAGTAACATATGTACAGCAAATATAAACATCATGCAATAATCACAGCAATTCAACCAACTATATACATCAGAAACACCCCCTGCCCCCCAGGAGTCACAAAACAATCAATAAAATAGGTCTAACACAGTAAAAGAAATTTGCCCCAAATCTTATTAAATAATGCATCTTTCTTTTCTCTCCGATACAGCACTCTCTCCATATCTGCTAGAGAATGCATCTCTGCAATCCATTCCTCAATAGTAACAGGGGTAGACGATTTCCAACGTCTCAAAATGAGCTTCTTCCCCATCATTGCACCACGAAAGATCCATTTTTTCTGAGAAGTAGTCAGGTAGTCCAGCAAGTCCCCACTACCCAGTACTATGGTCTTAAAATCCATATAAACCTTCTCTTTGCAGATCTGGTCAAATTCAAACCACAGACCTCTCACCCTTGAGCACTCCCACAACATATGCTCAAAGGTGCACACCTCATGTAAGCATGCCCAACATTCGGAATTGTACTTCTTCCTGAACTCCCTTGATCATGTTTTTCTTCTCTCTCAGTAATCTTTCTCAAAGCCTGTTGGGATAGGCTCTGGCCTGAGCAGCAAGGTCTGTACTCAATTCCCAAGAGCACAACCTGCCACATAACATGCAGGGAAGGACATGGGTATAAAGGGAAAGGTTCCTGCTGTTTGTGGTTAAAGGTATAATGCTCACTTACTGCACAGACAAAATCAAATTTACTTGAGGAAAGTAAATCCATAGAGCGCAACAGCTTGTCTGCAGGCTAGCTCCCTCTTCTGAATAACAAACACAGTTCTCACCTTTTCTGTACCTTCTATGTATGGAAATGGAGCATGGGCACATGACTAAGCACACATCTATTTGAGTAGCAGTTTCCCTGATCTAATTTAGGATATTAGCGGTTCATTCTGCAACTTACAAATGTTCATAGGAGCTGCTCCTCCATAAGGGTGGGGACTGCAGCCTTGTGGCTTGAAGAAACTGAAAACTTGCTCCACTAAAAATGGCACTACATTCGGCGAAGCCTTGCCTGGGCTGCTTTCGCCACCGACCCGCCTATGCTTGCACTTGATAGGCTGATTCAGGCATTGAAAAATCCAATCTCTGGGAGCCAGCACTGCTAAGGCCATGTACCCATGTCTGGGCCTGGCAAGGAGCGCTATGTAACTTTGTACCACATAGGAATCATTACTTAGCTGCTCATTCAGCTCTAAAGACTGTCAACACCTACCAAATTGCGGCCACCTTACTGCCTGCACCACTACACACCATTTCAATGTATTTATGTGTTTTATTTGTTTAATTGTTTTTTTATAACGCGCCTAATACTGTACCTGCGTTCGGTTTATAAGTGCGGATCCGGGATTCAAACCTCTGTTGCTCTGCATGGTCTTGCTTCCAAGACCAGCGCGTTGCCTCTCTGCTATCCTCCATTCACATACATTGCATACAGCACTGGTGTATCCCCCAACCGCTTGTGCGCATAACTCTTCTGTCCCCATGCCATACTATCTGCAAGCATTGCATAGCATAACATTGTAACCCTCTACCCTGTTAGATAGGTTGCTGGTACTAAAATAACTCCTCCCAGGTTAACCTGCATAGTGTTTGGAAGCATGAGAAAGATGCCCATGCATGAGAAACATAGAAGTTCACAAACTTACAAACAGAAGGGGTCGGACAACTGTGATCCTTGTGGTCAGGTACAACTGTGGCCAGAAGCAGCAGACCACCATCTAGTGTACACAGGATGCAACTGTTAGGATTCAGGTGCAATGCCGCAAACACGAAGGAAAGTACACTCTGTGGAAATTCTATTAGCCTGACGATATGTAGTGTCAGTGTTTTTGTCATTTGTTGGTGCATTTCAGGATTTAGTTTTGCCAGATTCTAGCGAGCACAAGGCTGCAGAGTATGTGGTGGAATGATTGGCAGCAAAAGATATTGAGGCATAATGTGTGTGCCGGTCTGGAAACAATGCCGGTAATTCCGACACCAGCATTTTTTCCAGACCAGTGAACTTCAAGTTTTCCGGCGGGGCCACAGATCTCCTGGCAGGCCTGACCTTTCTGGGAGTTCAGGCCCCTAACGGCGAATAAATGCCTCAAATCACTGGCAAGTCACCACCCGTAATATCGCAGCAATACTGGGATATCAGGCAGCGGAGACTGTAAGAGCAATTTACCGGTATCCCCCCGAAATTACCAGCGGGATACCAGGAAAATCTTGATGAAGCTCATTGTTACTGGTCCATTAGCATAACGCCCTCTTGCTACCTTAGCCAGAGTCCTGCCATTTTGGACTAGGCCCTGTCAGAGTTGTAGATTTCTGCCATTTAGGGCACTAGGGCGCAAATCTGAGCTTCTGTCCTTCCATTTAATTAAACTTTATTCCTACTTCCCCCAGCGAGCGTTCCGTGTACCGAGGTCCTTGGATGAAGGGTGAGGTGCAGTACACACATTAGTTATTGTTGCAGTGCCAAGGAGTTCTCAGGCGCTTTGACTAAAATGTAGAAAATCAGGTTGTGTTCCCAACGATAGTTTAGTACTATAGTTGTGAAGGATATATTTTGGTGTGAACGAAGACTTGAGTGGAGATATTGGGAAAGCGTCAAACTAGGTTGTGGTTATAAAGCCCCCTAGGAAGCGTTGGGACAACTGAGTCTGCAATACAATGGCTTAGTAGTACGAATAAACATGATCAATTAATTTCCTAAGAGTGGAGCCTCAGTCACTTTTGTAATGAAGCAACCTGATTCCCAAGAAACAGCCAGAAAAATGTGGGCCAGGGATAGTAACATGTTTCAAAATGGGAGTTGCAAAAAGTGTTGCAGAGTAAACTGCTACAAAGCCTTTTAAATGCCTGAATTGCCATATTGGCTGAGCTTATGGGAGAGGATATTACTATGTCTAATTTGCTGACTTCACTGTTCACATTCATTACATGATTGGGTCGTTTCGGTGGGACTGCACAACAGAAGTTACATGAATTTGTTTTGACCAATTAGGGTGTGCCATTTTATTAGATGTTAAATGTATAACTTTAGCCAATCAGTCTGTTCTTGTTTTCTTGCTGACTGCACTATTAGGTCACTCGTAGGGGGCTGCACTTAAGATGGTCACGGAGAATGTACTAACTAATAAGGCGTGCTAATGTATGTTCTGTTTAGATATTTTATATAGGGAGTGCTGCGTGAGTGTTTTGGTGACAGCCTGCTACAGCCTGGAATACCGCTTACATTTCCACAGTCTTTCTGCTGTATCTACTACATGTGGGTGGAGACTATATTTAATTCCATCACTTTGCGTAGCAAAGTGGAGTGCTGCGGGAGTGTTTTGGTGTGGGGTTAAGCGCCCCGACCCAAGAGCAGCGACTAAGAGTGGGCAACTCGCTCTATTGTTACAGTTACCCTCTGCATTTCTGCAACTTTTATAAAATAAGCTACATTTTTCACGCAGAGTTATCACAGTTGAAACCAGTGGCACAGCTAACTTGGGCCATATAAGGGGTATCAGGTAATAATATCCCTATATATATGGTCGCCGTATATAATGTCGCTGGGAAAAGGTTGTGGTGACATTATATAGGTGACCATATATATAGGGACAGGGGCAGCAGGGGTTGCAGGGGTGTCCCCGCTCCCTATGTAATAATGTCCCCACAAAAAACTGACATTTTCCGGCGATTTTTTTGCATGGTGTAATTTTTGAGGGGACATTATTACATGGAACCACATAAGGTTTTGACCTTGGCTGTTACTTATAACCTTTCTGTGCAATCTCCTTGTCTGTACTAAATTTATACAGAGATTCTTGGCGGACCTTGTAAAGCCATTTTGGCCCGTGGGAGTGTGGCGTTGTTCTTTGGGTCTTTTGCAACATCAAAGTCTGTGACAATTCACAATTGCTCCTGGATGGTGACTTGGCCTGTCATTGTACGGACTCAACTCTGCTTGCGAGTGTACAATTTTATTTGGAAGTGTGGCGCTGATCTCTTAGCTTAACTTCATTGCCATAGCCTGCGATTTGGCAAAATCTTTTGGATGATCGTTGGATATCTTAAAGATATCCGGGACTCGAGGACCTGATTTGAAATTTCGGTTGGGCCTGAATTTCGGTTCGGCCCTTGTGGGATGCTGGAAGCAACCTAGCCGGGTATTGCCACTGACACCGACATTGACATTGCTAAAGCCTGTTGGTCCTCAATAAGGCCTTTTCTTACACAGACCTTAATATATGGTGGTGTGCCAGATTGCAATCAAGTTCGGATTTATTTTTTAATTTCCATGAGCTTAATATGAACTTTTCAAGTATTTACTTTTTTGGAAACCATTGCGGTGATCCGTTTTATTTTACCTAATTAACTGGTCCCTTTGGTACTCTAATACTTCGTATAGTGTGTGTTTTTTCTTTGTGATTGTGTGCTCTTTTCTCTGTGTGTTTGTTGGTCTAGTTTTAATTTGTAACATTGTTTTAATTGCGCTCAATAGCGTTTTAATTGCTGGCACCAGTTTTATTCTCTTAACGCTTGTTAGCGTTTTACTGTGTTCTTGTATCCTGTGTGATTTCACTCTGTGGGAATGTATCCTGTATTTTGTGTAGTTCGTATTTTTTGTACTACCCTTCTGTATTTCTGACTCCTCCAGCATTCCTCCACTTTCCAATCCTTGAGGAATTGCCTAATTTAGAGTATTTAAGGAGGGTTGACAATTCTGATGCATTTTTAGGTATTTCTTGCATTTTGCACAGTTTCTGCGATTTGCAGTGATTTGTCCGCGGCTGAAAAGTACTGCGGGCGAAACGTTTGCATGAGAAACGATTTGGTAGTTCGCACCTTTCTCATGCAAACACCCATACAAAATCACACCCACACCCTCAGCACACCCCCACCCACACGCCCAACATAAACAAACACCACTTACCACTTACTTCACGCTGGGTTCCTGCAGCGCCAGTTCCCTTTCACTTCGGTGATCGGGAACCGGCGCTGCAGAGTCCTTTTCTTTTCTTTTTTTTTTTAAGCGGAAGGCTGCGGGGGTGTCCCCCACAGGCCCTGCTCACTATACCATGAAGTATAGTGAACGGGGTGATGCGAGGGACATCCCCGCAGCCCCCGCTTTATTTTTACAATGCTACCACCAAAGGTTCGAACTTTTGGTGTTCGAACCTTTGGTGGTAGCATTTTTAGAACTTTTGGTCATTGCAACCATTTATTTTCGGTAAAATTGGCCTAGACCGTTTCTGCATTGTTAGCACTTTTTTTAATTTCTCCACATCCCAATATTAGTGAGAACTCCCAAAGAGAGTAGTTAATTAGAGTTGGTAACTCTGCTGCACTTTAGGTGCTATTTTTTTAACATTCCCTCGCTTTCTGCCTATGTTCTTTACAGGGTCCCTGTTGAAGGGGCTTAATTGGGACTGAAAAGGGGGAAGTTCTATTAATTGTTGGTAAGATAATGGGGAAAGGTTTGAGGAGCAAAATGACACCCTGTGTTTGCTCTCCCCCAAATTTATCAGAATTGCAAGGGACCCCAGGGCCGGAAGTAAAAGGTATCAGAGAGAGTAAAATTAAATCGACCTCTGGGGCCCGGGAATCCAAGGGCTGACTCGGCTAAAACGGGTCCCCTTTTAGATCTCCCCATGGTAACTGTTAATGAGGGATTTAATCAGGAATTGAACAAACAGCTTGGTGGGAGTCTTTAGGAGACTCATGTCTGTAATGGGACCCGCAGGGATTTAATAGGTCTGAAAACCCCTAACCGGCCTTGCAAGCAGAAGGGATTCCCGGTAAATCAAACTTTGAAGCAGTCGCCGATAGCGGGACAACGTATTATAGATTCCTACTTTGTTAAAAGGATGGGAACTAGTACAGAAATAAAATCAATTGCCCCAACTAAAGCTATGGCATTTATTGATCACTCATTAATGACCAATGTGAATTGCAAAGCCGGCTTCGGGGAGATTCATGACCTAGTATTATTGAGTTTGCAAAATTGAAGATGGAGGGGACGCAGGCGGTTGATTCAGTGGGTCTTCCTGTGAGT
This sequence comes from Ambystoma mexicanum, assembly GCF_040938575.1. Classification (NCBI taxonomy): domain Eukaryota; kingdom Metazoa; phylum Chordata; class Amphibia; order Caudata; family Ambystomatidae; genus Ambystoma; species Ambystoma mexicanum. The sequence continues at coordinate 1,514,389,797 of NC_090932.1, read as the reverse complement.
GTGATCGAGCAGACCTGCGACACATCCATGCCTAATTCACCTACTGCTTTGACCAATCTTATTGAAAAGGACGATGTAAGGGCAGAAAGTATACAACCTCCTCGGGCAGAGGCCTCAGACTCATATGGGGAAGGTGGTGCATCACACCTTGAGGGAAGTTGACTAACGCATTCGCCTAACCCACCCAACCGAATCCGTTTTGAACATGTTACTGAGTTAGTTTGTCAACTTGTTTGACAATATCTGGCATGAACTCAAAGAACATAGTTTGTTACTCCTGCAGCTGGGGGACAAGGCGGATAACTTAAGTAGATGTAAACTCCCTGTGCCCCTTTCGTCTCGCTTAAACATTGATGTCCCTTACAAATCCCCAGAGTGGAACAGTTATCTCCTCTGGCAGGGGTAGTTAACATGGAGCCGATTGTCATCAGTGATGATTCTATTAAGGTAACTGGCATCAATCACGTCGTTGGCTGTTCGATGTTGCGTAACTTGAATGATGGCACCTTAAACTCAAAGCTCCCTCTGGAAATGGAGGGGGAAGTTCTTCCACTGTGCAAACCGCTGGAAGTGGGATCTTTTGCGGAAACATTGAGGGGGCTTCAAAATAGAGGAACAAAATTGGGGATGGGTGCTTCGAAGCCGGCGCCTTTCTGTTTCAAAGCTAAAAAGGTGCAGAAAAGGAAGGAACCCAAGAAAAATAAATCAGGACCTATGGGTAAACTCACCCAATAAGCGGATACTGTGGATAAGTTAAGTCCAATACAGCCTGGTAAAAGAAAATTAAGCTCTATTCAGATGCCTCCAGTTGTTAATGAATTGGTTTGAAATGGGTTGGGAATGTTTAAATGTGTATTGTCGCCTCCTCTGAAGTCTTTTTCACATGCAGCAAAACAAGCCCCTAAGGTGAATTCCATTGTGAAAGAAATTAGCCAAACCAGAGATGTTTACTCTAGTCGGGCAGGGGTCTGTGGTACTAACCTGAATTCATGGTTGTCACTAGATATGGGTACCAGGAAATGGAATCCCCCCACCCAGCTAGTTTAGAGGACTTTGGTATTTTGTCCTCCAGAAATGGCACAGTTCAATTTGACATTTGACATCCTGGATTTGTAAAAGAACACTAGGCTGGAATCACAGGGAGGCCAGTAAGGGTCTGGATCCTGTTGGGACAAAGTCTTTTCTTTGAACATTCCCCTCTTGAAGGGTGCCATCCCTACTAACCAGTCAATGGGCCGATTTCAATCCTGTGAAACATATCTTATGCCTGATCAGGTTAACAGCTCTGACTCTGCTATTATACGTACAGTAACTATAGGTGAGGGTGGTCAAAGGTTTTGCCAGGGGGCACCCAAATCTAGCTGGGTGGAGTGGATCAATGCTCCCGGAACTTGCAGCAGAATTTATATCCGGTCTAAGCCAATTTTACCGAAATTAAATGGTCGCAATGACCAAAAGTTCTAAAAATGCTACCACCAAAGGTTCGAACACCAAAAGTTCAAACCTTTGGTGGTAGCATTGTAAAAAAAAAAAAAAAAAACAGGGGCTGCCGGGGGGGGGGGGGGGGTCCCCCGCATCACCCCGCTCACTATACTTCATGACATAGTGAGCAGGGGCTGCGGGGGACACCCCTGCAGCCTTCCGTTTAAAAAAAAAAAGAAAAAAGAAAAGGGACCCTGCAGCGCCGGTTCCCAATCACAGAAGTGAAAGGGAACTGGCGCTGCAGGAACCCAGCATGAAGATGAAGATAGGTGGGGTTTGTTTATGTTGGGGGGTGTGCTGAGGGTGTGGGTGGGGGGTGTTATGGGTGTGTTGTGTGTGTGTGAGTTTGTATGTGTGTTTGCCTGAGAAAGGTGCAAACTTTTGGTCGTTTGCACCTTTTCTCTTGCGAACGTTTCGCCCGCGGTACTTTCAGCCGCGGGCAAATCAATGCAAATCTTTATATCCAAGGTTACACGCTGGGGTTGGACAATTACTACGTTAGGCAGAAACCTGTGCAGTTCCCTCTGGGACCACTGCAAAAGGACTACAGGTGTTTGGCAGTAAAACCACTTGGTAGCAGTTTGTACCACACAGATTCACTTGGTAGCTGTGGCTGAGCAGTCAGACTTCCCTCAAGAAGAGTTAGGCAGTATACAGAGTATTCACAATAGGTCAAGAGCACACAATAGATCAAGTAAACACTGACCAGGGCTTGGTGTAAAAGAGATATAATTATTTATTTAAAACCACATCTAGAAAAACACACAGGCACTAATAGTAAGCAATTCAAAAACACGGTCACTAAAAGATATACACTCCCTTAAAAGAATATTAGACAAGTCTTAAGTAAAGCCCCACTTATTTTCAGACAGCAGTGAGCGCTTAGCCTAGATGGCAATCTAATAGTTCGTTTTAAAAAGGGAGAGAAAAGCAGAGAACAAATGGAAACAGATCCCAACACTTTTTCAAGAACACAACAAGGGAGGAAGGCAAAGTAAAACCGTGAAGTTACAAGTTCAAGAGGCCGGATCCACTTTCAGAGGATCCAAACGAAATGTGTCCAAGTTCACACGGTTGCAGTGCACAGGTCTTGTAAAGGTTCAAAAAGGAGTTGGACCACAGAAAGGGACCAGTTAGAGGCTCAAGGGGGCCAGCCCAGTCCAGAAGGTTAAGGAGTTGTTATTACCTTGTAGCAATCTTTAGAAAGGGAGGCCTGGCAGACACGGTACCTTAAAGTGGTGAGAACGCTCCAGCAAGGGCAGTTGTTCCTGGCAGCAGGTACAAGTCGGTGCTTCTTCCGGGGGAAGAGAGGATCACGTCGTGGAGGAAGACAGGAGTCTGTTGCACTGCCAGGGAAGAAACCAGCAGCTGAGTTTCTCAGGTACAAGGAGCGGTCCGGTGATTTGCGGTTCAGTGGTGAGTGGCTATCCGGCTGCCGGGGTGCTTGGCACGGGCAGTTCGACCACAAACCGGGATGGGGTGCGAAGAAAGAAAGGAAAACTGGTTGTGCCCACCAGTCAGGGGAAGAAGCCTATCCAGCCGGGAGATCTTCTCTGTCGTCGGGAAGTGGTGAGTCGGTTCTGCAGGGCTCCACCGGTGGTGTCGTCGTGGTAGGTCGGCTCAGCTTCTCCCTCGTCGGATTCTCCGGTCCTGTGGCGACTTCTGAAGTTCCAGTCCCCAAGGCCCTGCTTTAATGCAGAAAACCCCCATTCACTCAGCCTAGCTGTCACTCAAACAAGCTAAGTGGTGAGCCGGCTGGCTCACCACATGGGCCAATCACACAAGAGTGCGACCTGAGTTACCAAGGTAACTCGGTCCAGGGTGCCTAAACCCCCTCCCACACGCCCTGTCGTACCCAGACAGAGTGGCACCACTTTTGGAGGCTTCTGTGGAGAAGCACGCCAAAAAGTGGAACAAAGGGCTCGACTTGGGTTGGAGTCACAGAAGAGAACACAAACGCAATTTTAGAATCGATTTTGGCAAAAAATACCAACCGGAGAATGAATATTAATTAAATAAACCGGCGGTATGTTCGAGGCTATGAGAATTAAATAATTAAAGTTGGTAGCCTCGAACAATGGGAAAATCCCATAGGAAAATATTTGCGGTCGAATATAAAAAGTAGTTTCCACTGCCACCAGCCAAAACTCGATCAGGGGGGACGGAGACGTGCCCCCTCGACTAACAGACCCCGGGGCAATCGAATTGCCCCGACCAGTATGTCCACAATATGATGGTTTGTACTGGTTTCTGTTAATAATTTGGGACTAGTAAAGACAATGGTGACTTTACATGCCCTGGGAGACAGTAGTCAGTCCCAGGGTATGGAGTCTATGGTGGGGTGTCACTATGACACCCCTGTGTTACTGCACGGAGGGTGCTGTGTAACACACATAGGAAAAACACATGAGACCCTATGGAGTAAAGGACCCCATAGCCCATAAAACACGTTTACCAGTCAAAGGAATACCATAAATCATGTCCAAGAGTGGGAGAAAAAGAGTCTCACTCTTGGCAGGAGGAAAAAAACAAACTCTAGAATCCAGCAAAGCTGCTGGGGGACTCACTAGGTTAGGAAATTCAGCCTAAAGAGAGAATTCTCCCTAACATACTAGATAAACTATATAGATGTAATCCACGGATTCATGAGGAGGAGCAGGTTGGTGCCCAGAATTCAAAAGCCTATAGTGTACTTAGAAGGAGGGTGAGGGTAAAAGGAGAACGATGGGCTCCACGGAAAGGCTGATAATGACAACTATGGATTTGCCCAAGGATTTGGAGGAGGGGCAATTGTTGGGGCATTTTAAATTGAGTTTGTCCTGCTCCCTGGGTCTCGAGAAACAGCTATGCTTAAATAGTGGTAATGTCCTCTCTATTTCTGCAGAAATTCCTAATCTTAAACTAGTCTCATCCACGGACATAGCTCGGGTAGCATTCTCAAACCGTGCAGACACTGATTGCTGTCATCTCTACTTTGCATCTCATCTAGTTACTAGTACTATCAGAAGCAAAGAATTTGAAAGAACTGGGTTTTGAACTTCATTACGAAAGAGGGGAGGAGGAGGGAGCAACTAATTGGCAGGAGGCAATCCAAGCTGCTTCTAATCCTACACTTTGTGGGGTAAGACCGATGAAACTGGTGGGCTCACAAGCTGATGTGTATGACCGAAAGTGGGCCCTAGTTTTATCATCTTTGTGGAAAACAATCCGTCCGTAGCAGTATGAACTCTAGATTTGGGACTTGCAAGGATTTAAGTTTGAAAGTCGTTTCCTAAAATTCTAGGGGCAGTATAAATTTGTTTAGTAATATAGATGCAATGAAAATGCTGCGATGGGGGGGGATATAATTTTGATTCAGGAGACATGGTTGCTGCATACTCCTGTTTTGGACGGCTACCACGTCCTTACTCAATCGGCTAAGCCTAGAGTTGGGAGTAGGGCCTTGGGGGGGTCTGCTTATAGCCGTGGGATCTATGCTAAGGATGCGAGTGTCTCTGATACCCAATCTGCCATTTGGGGTGATGGCCATGAAATTAGCCTCCTTTGATGGCCTTTTCAATATGTTGGAAGTGATTGGGGTTTGGTAGTGCCAACCTTCTTTGGCCCCGCACCCAAATCTTTAGTTAGATACTCCAGTGTCGCAAAATAGTGGGGAAAGAAAGAGGCAAAGACCCCTACCTCTTTGGCACATAAATTGAAATAGATAAAACGTTATTATACGATGATGCCCTTTCTCAAATCAGGGCAATCAGTATCACACCATGAAAACAATAAAACTGTACAACGAGTGTTAAATAAACAAGCATGAATCAGAATCATTAGTAAAAGTTGACAACCAGTGTGAGAACAATCATAAAGAAATCAATAGGTATAATGTCCAAATTAAAATAAACATCACAGACATGAGGGGGAGGGAGTTGGGTAGGGTGAATAGGAGGTTGCAGAAACAGAGAGAAATGTAAGAGAATAGGTGTGTCAAAAATGTGTTTTTCGGGTTTCAGTACACAAAAACATTGTCATATGGTTATGAACATAATAATAAACGAGGTTAATCCTTCAAGCTCATTATCAAACAAACACAAATTATATCTTCCTTGAAAGCCACACGGTTTTACACATAGGGGCAGGTTTTAGCAACAAATGTATCAAAAACATATGTGAAATTATAATTATCAGGGCAAGTCTGACAATCCCAGTCAGAAGATAGATATTATGCAAAATCCTGTTTTCAAACAAGTATCAATACGTTCTCTTATTACCATGTAATGACTGTCTGTGCTAATCAAAACAATCATAATACAGATAGAGGAACAGGGTCTCTTTTTGCTTACCTAAATTCCCTCGTACCGACTAACAAATTTGAAATTCACAAATCACGGGATCCAATCGCTCCTAAAAAGTATGGGGATTGCGTTAATATTATATTTCCGTACGTGCACTAATTGTATTGTATTGTATTGTGGTATTTGTATCGCGCACCTAAACAAACTGAATCGTACCTGGGCGCAGATGTTTCATTTAATCATATGTCTATGAGAGATCCACTTGATCATATGAGAAATCGCATCGCAGAACAGAAGGAATAGTTCTGTCAAGATCTAGCAGAACAAATAAGTCTTTACAGCCCTCCGGAAGACCGAGAGGCTATTGATGTCACGAATTTCTCTAGGTAATTTATTCCAAGCTCTGGGTCCATAGACAGAGAATCTACGATCTCCCTTCTTCACACATTTGGTGCTAGGAATACAAAGCAGATTTTTGTCTGCCAAGCGCAACTGTCGGGTAGGAACGTACCTTCTAATTTTATCTGATAGGTATGCTGGTCCTATATTATTCACACCCTTGTAGACCAGGCAGAGGATCTTAAACTCTATTCTCTCTTTTACAGGCAGCCAATGCAGGGCTTTCCTCAAAGTAGAGATTGAGTCTGACTTTTTTGCCTTGTGCACCAGTCTGACTGCTGCATTTTGAGCCAGCTGCAGCCTCCGCAGTTGGTAGGCTGTGATACCTGACAACAATGCATTGCCATAGTCTAACTTCGAGTTAACCAGAGTATCCGTGACGACCGCTCTATCCTCATTCGCGATAAAAGGTAAGATATGTCTTAGCATGCGTAATGGGTGATAAGCTGCCTGCACTTTGGCACTCACCTGAGCTCCACTTTCCATGTTATCTTCCCAAATGCAGCCTAAGTTCTTAATATTTTGGGAGAAATTCAACTGCGTCCCCAAAAAGCAGTTTCTCCTTCTGTAAATGATATTTTGAGGCAAAAACAGCTACTTCAGTTTTGCTGGCATTCAGCAACAACTGATTTGCGCACATCCAGCTCTGTATCTCTTGTAGACACTGTTCCACTCTCTCAAGTTTCCTCTTGGTTCTGTATTTTAAGAAACACCTGAGTGTCATCTGCATAGGAGTGAAACTGTATGCCGTGCTTTCTTAACATGTCCATAAGCAGTTTTACATACAAATTAAAGAGCAGAGGTGAGAGGGAGGATCCCTGAGGGACTCCACAACTTTGTAGAACTGAATCCGACAGGAAGTCTCCCAATCGAACTCGTTGTTCTCTACTGCAAAGGAACGATCTAAACCATTCCAGGGCCTTTTTCCCCACCCCTCCCACTTCCTTCAGGCGTCTCAGTAAAGTCCTGTGGTCCACCGTGTCAAACGCAGTGGACAAGTCGAGCAGGACTAACAAGGACTTGCCCCCCTGATCCGCTGTTTCCAACAAATCGTCCCACACCGTTAGTAACGCCGTCTCTGTCCCAAAGCCTGGGAGAAAACCAGACTGTAATGTATCTAACAGATTCTCCTGGTCAACGTGGTTCTGCAGTTGTGTAGTCACCACTTTTTCCAGAATTTTTGAGGGCCATGGTAGTCCTGGAACTGGCCTATAGTTCTGGAGATTTTTTGGGTCTAGGTTTGCTTTTTTTAACAATTGTGTTACCACTGACTTTTTTAGAGCTAGAGGTTCTACCCCTGACATCAGTGATTTATTAACATATTTTGTGATAAAAGGGGCAATGTCTGGAGCTATTCGTCTCGCCACTGATGATGGGATAGCAAAGAGCGTATCATTAGTAGGCTTCAAGGCGGAAAGCAAGAGGCAAGTCCTTTCCTCCGAGACTTCCATAAATGTGAAGGCATTTTAGCACACTTCGCTTTCGTTGTGTGCTGTATGCTCTGAGCTCATTTCCTCAGATTTTTCCAGGTCCTCTAGAGGGACTGGTAGCTTAATAGCCCGGATCTTCTCCTGTATTAGCTCTATTTTTTCCACAAAAAAGTGATTAAATGCATCTGCCTGAGCTTGTGAGGCTTCTGGCACCGCTGACGCACACCCAGGATTCGCTAGCTGGGAGATCACTGCGTACAGTTCACGTGGTCTATTCATCACCTTATCAATCTTTTTAGTTATAAAGTCAGTTTTTGCTTCAAACACTGCTTTCCTATAGATTTTTCTAAGGTCCTTAAACATGTTCCAGATTCAACACTGTACGGTTTTTAATCCATTTTTTCTCAGAAGATCTCACCCGTCTCCTTCACTTAATCAAGTCCGGTGAGAACCAGGGGTTAGTGGATTTCCTAGGCTTTTCTTTTTGGAAAGGGGCCTGTTCATTGCAAATCCTAGCCATAATTACTGTTCCTCTATTGAAAAATTCCTCGCGTGGGAGGGTATCCTCAATCTGTGCAAGTGCATCTTTCAGTATTTCCCCAGAGATTTTCAGCAGATCTTTTGGTTTACGGAACTGCTTCCTCTGATTTTCCATAAGTGAATCCAGAGGTTTTTTGTGCACTCTTATTTCAAATACTCTGGCATAATGGTCAGTCCAAGATATTGGGATAGTCTCTAGATATTTAATCATATTCCCTCGATATAATAAAACATCGAGGCAGTGACCCTGACAGTGTGATGGGGATGATACCAAGATTTCCAGGGTATGTTCTTCCAGGATCTCCCTTAGATTCCTCCCATCGCCCGTGGTCATATCTTCCGCCCATATATTAAAATCCCCTAAGCATATTGGCTCCTCATGCTTAATCCCCAGGTCTGCCAAGAATATCTCTAATTTTTCTAGAAATGCCTGTGCTGGGCCCGGTGGTCTATACCCAAAGAGAACTTTTATAGTTTTGTTTGGGGAGCACTGAATGCAGGCCTGTCCCAACTGGGAGTCTTCATCCCAAGATAAAAGTTGCAGGTGTGATAATTTCAAAGGTGCCCTAATAATAACTGCAATCCCGCTTCCTCTCTTTCCTATTCTATTAATATATTGTATGACATAATCTTGAGGGACCATGAGGTGAAACACTGCTTGCGAGGTGTCATTAAACCAGGTTTCAGTTATGAATAAACAATCCAAATCTTGTGCCAGAATCAGTTCATATATCTCTATTGCATGTTTGACAGCTGATCTAATATTGAGTAACATGGCTTTGAATAACAGTATCCCATTATACTCATTACTATTAGTATGTGTCATTTCCCTGGCCCTTATAATCCCCGTAATGGCAGTTAGTCAATGTATTGTGTCCCCTGTTCGTGTTAGACTGCTAATGTCTGAAGAATACTTTTGCTACGTTCGTCTGAACGGGCCGTGATTGCAGATTGCGGCATGTGTACAAGCTTGTTTTCAAAGTTATCGGCGGAACCGCATACATTTTCAGCCTTATGCAAATGTAAACACACAGGCTGCAACTGAGATAGTGGATGATTAAACTGCGTACTAGTTCGTGTTTACTAGTATGTCACAAATATATAGATGGATGCGCCCCTCTAGCGTCCGTTTGGGGAGACAAGTTAGGGCTTACCTCTAAAATCTGTATCCAGTTTTCTCGCGTTGGCTGGATGCGTTGTGCTCCATACCCGTCTTAAGAGCCGTCGCTATGGTTACCGTGTGTCCTTTTTCCATTTCCCCCAATACAGGGACTAAATCTAATCAATAGGCGCCATGTTTTGGGCTGTGAAAAACACAAAACTGGTGCTCGTACTGTTTCATTGCCCATACTCAAATTAGGAACTGCTAATGTTAAAGTTATTAACGGGTATGTATGCATGTAGTCCCTGAATTATTGTATTCACAAAAATTTTATTATGGAAAATTCGTAATTGTGAAACTTACAAATAAAAAATATATAGTATAAAATATATATTGAAAAAAAATATATATATATATGTAATATATGTATATACGTGCTTCTAACCAGATCAAGAGATATGGGATACAGTCTAAAATTTAAAGACAGATGTCTGTAACCTTCTGCTGTGCGGGATAGTAAGTGGTACTGCAAGAGAAGGCTAACATTTTCCACGGATAGAGTCTAAGGCTCGTCATTCCAAAATCTAGAAGAAACTTACCATATTACGGACAGGGGGTGCCCCTCCTCTATCTTTACATTGCCTGCATTGGCAACTAGGGCAATGGTCAACTAGCCAGTATAAATATAACTACAGTAGAAACATGAACAGAAAATTCATTGACATGTGCAGATTAGTCCATAAATTACATATTTTGTTCTACAATTGATGTCGCCAGTGATTTTTATTCTTGCACCTCGTGAGTCTTGAAAGGTTTGTGAACTTTCGTGTATACATTTGCATAAACTGCAGGTTCCACATTTCCTGAAACATCTTGTTTTGGTTGATAGCCATGTGTCTCCGGTTGTTATAAGTGGCTGGGGAAATAGTGATGGACTCAAGTACATTTTTAGCGTTCTTGCTTTTCTGGAGATGATTTTCGGTTTGTCTTCAATATGCTGTTCCAGATGTTGGTCCAATTTAAGTAAATACCAATATTTTGAAAGGATTTTTCTGATTTGGTCATTATTTCCACTGAATGTTCGAACCCTTTGGTTCGGTGTAATTGTTTGTTTCTGTGTCACATGGGTGGCTTTCATGCATGCCTCCTGTATACATTTGTGGTCATATCCTCTCTGTCAGAACCTTCTTTTGAGTAAGTCACATTCTTGGATAAATACAGTATTAGCTCCACAATTTCTACGAGCTTGTATAAATTCACCTTTGGGTATGTTTCGTTTAACTGACAGTTGGTGACAGCTGCTAGCATGAAGCGTTGAGTTGACTTCTGTTGGTTTTCGAAAAGTCTTATTTTGCAGGTTTTTTCCTTGAACATAGATTGTGAGGTCAAGAAAATGGATTCCTAGTTCATTCACATTCATTCTGTTTTGAAATTCAGTCAAATCTTCTTCTGAACCATTCCAAATTAGGAAGACATCGATAAAACGTGCCCATAGTTAGACATTGTTGGAGAATGGAGGATCCTTATATACCCATTAGTCCTCGAACTTGCCCATGAAAAGGTTTGTGAATGCCGGGGCGTACTTCACGCCCATCGCCACTCCCCGTTTTTGGTGATAATATTGGTCATTGAATAGAAAGATGTTGTATTCCAATGTAGCAGTTAACATATCTTTGAGCATTTTAGTGTAGTGGTAGCGAGAAGCTGACTCATCTTTGAAAGTGTATTCTATCGTTTGAATGGCAGAGTCATGTCTAATAGAGGTGTAGAGCGCGCTAACGTTCCAGGTTGCAAGTAGGTATGTGGGTTGCTATTTTATAAGTTCGATAGTCTTAATTATATCAGTTGAGTCCTTGATATATGCCTTTACCTTCGGTACTCTTGGACGTAGTACGTTGTCAGTGAATTCCGAGATCTTCTCAGTTGCCCATCCAATCCCACTGACAAGGCCTTCCTTCTGATATAGCCATAAAGGGCTTATGTACATTGGGTAGAAAATATATTGTTGGTATTATCGGATGGTGTACCTGTAGGTATACTTTCTCCTCATCGGAAATCAGTCCTTTCCTTTCCCACATGTTTATTAGATCACTGAGTTTAGTTTTGAAATCACTGGTTAGGTTTGAACAGCGTTTCTCGTAGCAAAAAGGTGTTTCCAAATGATTCTGTGCCATCTGCAAATAGTCGGCTCTGTCCATAATGACGATCTTGCCGCCCTTAGCTTCTTTTATAACTATAGTATGGTCTTTTTTCAAATTCTCCATAGCCATTTGTACCGTTTTCGTTAGATTCTGGGTGTTCTGTCTAGATTTAGTACATTTCTTGCGTCACTGATTGCGTCAGATGATTGTTCAGCTGATACATGAATGTCAGTTGAGACTGCCTTGTAAAAGGCATAACTCATATTTTCTTGAGCCAACTGTGGTGTGAATTTGGACTTTGGTTTCATGTCTTGTTTCATTATGCTCATTGATGTGATCCTTAGGTCATCTAAGATCTCATGCATCTAAACTTCTTCTAATTCGAGTGATCGTAGAAGATGGATATTTTCAATATCCTGAATCGTCAAGTTGCTTGGTTCTAATGGTTCTGGTGTCTTTTGATATTGTTTGATTTGAGTTGCGAAAAACTTTAATTTGAGCTAACGTACAAATTTAAAAAGGTCAATTTGGGTTTCAATGTAGTTATACTCGCAAGACGGTGCAAATGACAGGCCCTTGTTAAGCAATTGTATCTCAGGATTGGTTCATTCCTTTGAGGAAATGTTCAAAACCAGATTATTTCTTGGTCCCTGCGAGTATTCAAGTGCTCGCCCATGTCAGTCTTTTGAAGTCCTCCAAGCCCTCTGGGTTTCCGCAGTCTATTATCCCCCCTCCTTCCTCTCCTACGGGTAAAGGTATATTCTGGTTTGGGGTAGTTGGTACTTGAAAACGGACCTGTTTTGTATTCACTAGTTTAGTTCCCTTTTTGTAAGTCAAATCTGGTTCAGAAAGCCCAAACCTCCATTAGATTTGGATTTGTTTGGTTCTTCCGTCTCTTCTTTATCTCCATCTGAGTCCGCGTCTGAAGTGTTTGGTGTGCTTTCTTTAGACAGTGGTTTCGTGAATTTATTGTATTTCTCTTGGAAAGTGCACACTCAATCTTCTTGATAGTCACATTCGTCCCTATAAAATGTGCGTACTTTTCGTATTTTAATCACATCTTAATACTCCTTTAGGATTTTGTTCATTTTGTTGAAATATTTCTCCTTTGTGGATTCAAGTGCCTGGGATTCTGCGATTTCCTTTTTTATAACTTCTATTAGTTCAGTCGCTCGTTGTTGTTCTCTTGTTGCATGCTCGATGAGTATTTGGAGCATGTTTTTATAACTAGTATTTAAATTCTTCTCTCACTCCTCTGCTAGGACACTATCCTCATCTTTTGAAAAATCTGGAAAGATTAAGATTCTCAGATCTCTAGGTATGAATCCGTTGGATAAGTCGTTTTTGAGTGATATTACTTCCCAAATTTACCAATATCCTTTCTGGAGTCCCGCTCCAATTTGATGAACTTATATGTAAGGTCCTCTCTTTTGGTAATATTAGAAGAGAACCCATATGTCATGTCACCTCATTGGGAGAGCAGGATTGTTGCATCTTTTTCTCTTGTTAGAATATATTCTACCATGTGGTGTTTCCTCTCTGGTCAGCAGGACTGATGGCACTTAGTACAAAACTGTGGGAAGTAATTGGGGTTTGGTAGTGCCACCCTTCTTTGGTCCAGCGCCCAAATCTTTAGTTAGATACTCCAGTGTCACAAAATAGTGGGGAAAGTAAGAGGCAAAGACCCCTAAGATTTCCTTTTGGCTATCTCGGACTGTATTTCTACTTGGGCTAATTCATTTCCTGATGGAAGGCTTCTCGTGGGAGGTGGACCTTAACTTGAACTTTATCAACCCTAATAATCTGTAGGGTAGCTGGGATGTGATAGAGGAGACCCTTCCCAATAAACCTAAAATTCAAAATGGCTTGAGGTAGTGGTTAACCATGGAGCCTCTAGGTTTGACCCTAATTAATACCATGGTAATATGGGAAGGGAAAGACGTCCCTACTTGGAGACCAGGGGATCACTTCTCACCCTTAGTTTATATTTTTGCAGACACAGTCCTAAGTAGCGGCTATGTCAGTTTCGTTGTTCAAAACAACAATTTTAGTGACCATTCATTTCTTATGGCCAAATTTATTCTGCGGACAAAAAGGCAGCCAACGAGGCGCAAAATGTCAAAGTAACTTGTTCTGGGAATGCAATTCGATGGTCTGATCAGAACATCACTATCGTGAATGAGGAGCTTGACTGTATTGTTAGAGGAACGCCCCTACAATGGAAGTTGGGAGTATTTAACTCCCAGTGTTTCAATGATTTTATGGGGGAATTGATTGCCTGTGTTAAACAGAATAGAACATTCTCAAGTAGGGTAAGGGGGAAACAATGCATGTCTAGAATTCCTCTCTGGTTGAGGCAAAAAGGAAACTCCACTGGGATATAAGGGGTTTGATACTGGCTAGTAAGGGGAGTTCTAATTTTCAGCTTGACTCAAAGAAATTGAAAAAAAAATATTAAAATGTTTGCAAGTCTATTAAAGCTACTATGTTGCAGTTGGACGCAGAATGCATGCTTCGTACTTCAATTAAACACGATTCTTGTGCATTGATATGATATGATAGGTTATTTATAACGTGCTTAATACCCAGAGGTTTCTAAGCGCAGACCCGGGAATCAAACCCATGTTGTTCCGTGTCATCTTGCTTCAAAGGCGAGTACGCTGCCCCTGAGCTATCCTCCCGAGACATTCTGGGTTCTAGTCAATAATTTGGACCCATTGGTAGATGCCTCTGCATTGAATGCTGTTTCAGAAACCCAATGGGTGGCTTTTGTAATGAGATCTATGGTGTGGGCTCCCTGGACAAGGAACTTGATCCTGATATTACTAAATATATCATGGAGGTGCAAGAAGTCGCGTGCCCCAAGCCCAAAAGGTCTTACAAACTATGCACTTAAATGAGATCCGATTAACTGGTCGAAGGTCCTAACGTGTTTGGGAGCATTTTGGTCTCAGGTATTTTGACTATCCTGGAGAACGGCGAACGGCGTTCCCATTTTTAGGCAAGGCGCAAGGTCAGAACCGAAAAACTATCGCTCAATTTCACTAATAGACGTCGATAGTAAAATCTTCTCATCAGCTCTCTTAGCTCATGTCGAAGAATGGGCACGGGCAACTGGTCGATTGAGCCCATTTCAGCCAGGTTTCCGTAAGGGATACTCTAACCTTAATGGGTTAGTGGTGAAGGCCGTGCAAGTTTCCGCATGGAACCAGGTGAATGCATGCACCAATATGACATCCATTGACCTCTCTATGGCCTTGGACAAGATAAACAGGAACAGAGACTGTGGAGTAAACTTGCCCAATGGAGTCTACTGGGCAGTTTGTTGAGACTGTTGATTGCCCTGTACGCGGATTCTGGGATCTGTGTAAGATTGAACAGGGACAGGAACTGTCTGAATGCATTAAAACCTTTAAGGGCTTGAGACAAGGATGTAACTTGGCACCATGCCTGTTCAATCTTTACGTATCTGATGTGGTAAAATACCTGGCGGGGGTGTGCCTCATACCACCCAACATTGGTGCATTGAGGGTGGAATGGTTGGCATACACAGATGATTTTTTTGTTATTTGACAATTCGTGGACTGGTTTACAATGTTTATTGACAAAATTTGCTGTGTATGCCATTGAAAACGGCCTGGTGGTGAATCCAACTGAGACCAAGATCCTTGCAATTTTGAGGGGGAAAGAAAAAAGAGAGGAAGGGTCTGGTCTCTGGGAAATAGAGCGATTGGTACATTGGAATCGTTGGTTTACTTGAGTTTCCAGATTAGTTCTTTGCCAGGGTGTAAAACTATTAGAGAGTCCCTGCTTAACAAAGAGAAAGGCTTGTCCTTCCAGGTATTGAAAATTGACAGGAAGTACAGGCGCTTGTCGATTAAACCAGCCCTTACATTCTATGAAGGCAAGATTGTCCCAAAACTAATCAATGCCTTGGAATTAGTTGACGGTATTATCATTAAGGTTTTAGACTGAATTGAGACAAAAATTTGGCACAAACTATTAAATGTGCCTAATTCGATACCACTGGCAGCCATAAGATTAGAGTTAGGGATGGTCTCGATGAGGTGAGGGGCTCATGTGGAGTGGAATTTACTTGCTTTATTTGCCAAATTAATTGACCCAATTCTACACACCCTTTACGAGTTATTGGGAAAAGAACTCTTTAGTACAAAGAATAAATCCAACTTTCTTCTCCAGTTGGAGGTGAGGGCCCTTGCTATTTTGGATAATTTGGAAATGGACAGGGCTTCTTTGTTGGCAAACCCTGGGAAAGTGAAGAAAGCCCTTTATGATTTTGATTGGGTCTGTACTTCCGATTCCTTTCATTCGTATCCATCGCTTCATAATTTGGCATTTGATCATAGAAGGCGGGGTGCCCCAACAATGATCCTCTTGCAGTTCCCCAATAAATATTATAGAAGTAATTTATTAAGATTAAGAGGGAATCTGCTATTAACGAGAGAGATCATGTTAAGGAGAAGAACTCACCCGATGACGGATACCATTTGCAGATTTTGTAATCTGGGCTCGATTGAGACTGTGCAACATTTAGTTCTGGAATGCGTAGTATTAAATACTAGTAGGATGAAATATTTCCCTAATTCTCCCGCTCGGGCCCTGAATTGGTGTTCATTGAATTGTGACTATATCTGGAATACATGTCTTAACATCAATTCTACTAAAGACCGCCTGGCGGTGGCAGGTTTTATTAAAACAATGAATTTGATGTATTGATCGGGTTAAATTGAATGGGATGGATTTATTAATGAATTGTCTTTTTTGTAATCTGCTGCAATGATAGCGTGTTTTACTCATTTATAACTGTTGAATCTGTAGTTCTTTTTCTTCTGTGCTTATTTGTGAGTGCTTTTATTGTTTAACTATATCTGATGTATTACTTTATTATTATTGGGATGTAATGTTAAATGGATTTTTTTGTAAAAAAGTTTTTTAAACAAAATACAAATAAAATAACTTTAAAAAAATAATATAGGTGAGAGCAATTAGGGATCCTGGGATTAGCTTGTACTTGATGCTTGTAATGTATTCAAATGTTGTGGCTTCTGTCTTTATATACTGTAACTCAATGTCGGTGGGTCAAGAGCGTTTCCAGTTCTAATGAGCTAACTAACCCACCTGGCTGGAATTTGCATGCATTAAAGATGTTTTTCTTGCATATCGTTCACTCCATTATTGCTTCCGTGGATTGATTTTTCTGAATCAGATCTTGGGTCTACCGTACATAACGGATGCCCATGCAAGCACCCTTAGGAATTCCAAGATGGTGGTGACACGCCATTTTTGTAGACTCAGAAGGAAATGGTTAGGGAATGGACAGCGAGGCTGGCAGAGACATTTAAATATCCGTTAGGGGAAGTGCAAGCAAGTAACCAATGTAAAATTCGAAATCCTGATGGCTCGAGGCAATCCAAACTGCCAAAACAAGCCTCATCTCCCCTGGATAAAAGACAGGGAATGAGGAAGAGAAAATGCAAAGGAGTTTGCAAGGCAGCCAGTACGCTTCCAAAATGTCCCTAACGACAAAGGAACCATGGTACATGGGAAGAGGCAATCCTTGTTTTAGCTAACATGCAATAGCTTTTCTGGAGATGGCTAGCCCAGAGCGCATACCCAGGCTGCTGGAAAGAAGGTATACTTACTGCAGGGGTCTGAAATCTCCAGCTCGCCCGATGTTTTAAGCTATGACGTCCATTATCCCCCACCATTGACTGTCCTGGCTTAGGCTGATGGTAGTTGTAGACCAAAATATCTGGAGCGCCAAAGATTAAAGACCTCTGACCGTGTATATGGTCTGTGCCAAGGTGAAAAAGGCCTGAAGATTATGTGCTCCTTAAAACGGAGAGACCTATGGCAGTAGTGAATGATGTAGAATCTGAGGTCTGGGAAAGATCTACTGTGAAAGCTGTTGAAACCAACGTCTGGGAGAGACCTGCACCATACCACAGTTATCTCAAATCCTCACTGGTTATTGGTAAAATGTCTCTATAAAGCAAACATGTAACCTCAAATTGCATCATATAACAAAGGAGTGGTGCGAGAAACCAGAGGCTGAAGGAAAGGTTCAGAGAAGAAACCTAATGAAAGAAACTGAAGAACCTGATTCCTGGGCGAGGTCCTCAGAGAGCTGCTGAAAGGAGGAAGACAGGATACAGCCAGACTGTGTAAACCATGGAAGAGCCTTCCCAGGAAAAGCTATTTGTTTTGCTGTGTTTGTTTAGGACTAGACATTTGATATTAGGATTTTGGGAACTGTTTTGTGAGATAAACTGCAACAACCCTTTTCCGCACCATTTGCATTACAAATCTAGGGTAGTAAGGAAGTTAAACGATTTAAGATTAGGTTTTGAAATGTTATGGCGGCCACATCGTTTGGCCATTACTTTGTAGAATAGGTCATACAAAGGGGCGGGTTAGGAGTGGACTTATAAAAGTGTATTATAAGAACTTTATGATTTTGACACAGATTTCCAAATATGTTGACCCATCTGTGACACTGTTGACTTTAGAAGCATCTTTAAATGTGTAGATTGTGCCATAGATCTTGTAGGCGTTTGGTCCAACCCCTGCCCTTAATAAATAATTAATGAAGCCATTTGTCTGAAACACACGGATAACACACTGCATGTATCATTGCTCAGCCGTCCCACACCATACAACAAGGATATTGAGCAGGATGAGCAAAAACACGTGCTTGCAACCATAAAATGGTGTATACGTAATATGTGAAATGAAAAAAATAACTCTGGGCAAATTCTGCTCTTCATTGTGGAGCATTCCAAAGGACACAAATCAACCACACCAGAGGCCTTATGTGTTTCACTTGGCATGTTCTCTACCTAAAATGGAAACACACACAATGCGCAAAACGAATGCGGTGACACTGGGAAACACCAACTCAAGGTTGTGTAATATGCAACACTGACAAGTTGGGATCTAAGAAAATGTCTTCCAAGTTGTAATAACAGAGAAAGTGAATTGTTTTCTGCTCACTTACTGGTTCAATAAGTATTTGAACTGTTGGCGTTTGCTCTCCAGCAGACAGTTTCAAAAGGAGGCTTCTTTTCAGAAGAGACGGAAGTATCAGTTCTGCATGCTCTTTCCATTGTTCATATTTCTTATCTTCATATTCCTTCATTCTCCTGGCCACTTCCAAATATTTGGCTTTAGCCTGTTATATGGAATTAACAACACAATGTTATCAAAGCGGTAATTAAGTACATCAGTGGCACAGGATAGTACAGTTTTGTGGATTCTCAAATCTCTCAGTTACTATAGAATCCCATTTACCTCTCAAATCAACACAATCTGGCAGCTATTGGGTGGCTGATGTGAACTTTGCGAGTGAGATAGTCCAGATCTTAGTTTGCCATCACCCAAATCAATCACAATCGTCACAATTTCTGTTGGCCCACTCAATGGCACCATGCCTATGTATGGTGCCTGTGAGACAGGCATGGTATGAAGAGAGACACAGACTCAAAGATATTAGTTTAAAAAAAAAATGATTTACTAAAGTTCCTGGATTGGTGTAATGCCTAACTGGCCCGAACACTAAAGGGATGGTTCCTTCAACTGATGTTTCTAAGGGCTGTCGATGTCTTGAGAGTCCAAAATAAAGATCTGTCCATTTCTAAACCTATGCTTGCCCTCACTTTTTAACAAACATGTGCTAGGAAGTCTTTCTAAAGCAAACAGTGGTGGTTCAACAAAAACAGGAAACCAGGATTTGTTTCAGGTAGTCTTCTCACGACGTGCAGGATGGTCAGCTTCAAAATGAGTTAAATCAAAAAGAGACTGCTCATAGGACCTCTTCCATCGTTCAAACAATGTCAATGGGCCTCATTACGTGTCCAGCGGTAACCCTGCCTGTGCTAACCCCTCTCTTTAATTTCCTGCTCTTCCTTCTCTTAAACCTTTACCTTCAGGGGCTTGCTGCACCCCCTTCTTGTTCCCGTGTGTATTCTGTTTTCTTGCCTTCTTTCTTGTGCCCACTGGCACCTTCTTTAACTTCATTTATGCACACGTGCACTCGCTTTACCTTTCAGTGCCCACTGGCACCTTTTCCAGCATTTCCGTGCACACTTGCACACTTTCCACTCAGCTGGATCGCATGCACTCTTCTCTCTCGTTTTGGGTCTTTTGTGCCCTCTTTATTACAGTTCTTTCACTTAGTGGCACTTGAACGTTCTGCTTTTCTTGTTTTCTCTTACTTTCTTTGTATCTTGGCACACTTCTTCATTCTGTATTGCTTCAATGGCTTCTTTCCTTTCTTTCCTCTTTTCTGCTCCATGCCACTTTATGCATTCTTTTTGCCTTCCCTGCTTCAGTCCGCCGCATGCTGCAGAGTCTCACTCATCACTCTCTCTCTCCTTCAGAAGATTCACCCTGGCAGCAGCGCATTGACAAGCGGTCACTTCTGGTTGCGTGGGCCTGAGGTCAGGGTCTCACCACCTGCCCCTCAGACACCTTTGGCACAGGTCCCAAGGTAACGAGCAATGCTCCGACTGCCAATAGCAGCCTGCAGAGTGCTTTGCTCCAGCTCCCTGGATATATGATATGATATATGATATGGCATTTGTAACGCGCCTATACACAAGTGTTTCAAGGTGCAACGAGGCAGGGAGGGGGGACAAAGGGAAGACAGACAACGATCTTACTAGGCACGGTGTCATTCAGATTGCGCAAGTGCATGGGAAGAGGGGAAGGGAAAGTGCAAGGGGAAAGGGAGAGAGGAAAGTGCAGTACGGGGGTAGTAGAATAACAAGATAAATAATAAGGGCCAGCTGGTGGCAAGTGCAAGGTAAGTGCAGACAAGTGCTGGGAAGGGGGGGGGTGTAGGGATACAGAGACAGTCCCGCAGTGCAGGGGTTGCCAGGGAGGCAGTGCAAGGGGAGAGTGGCTAGGCCAGGGACCGAGATCAGTGAGTGGCCCAGTTGCAGATTCAGTGCAGTTTCAGTCAGGAATTAGCAGGGGACAGGGGGAAAGAAAGCAGAAGCAAAGAGGAAGGTTTTGAGGTGCTTCCAGAACCGGAGATGGTTCTCATCAAGTTTCAGGGAGGCAGGACGGCTGTTCCAGAGGGAGGCCCCTGCCGCAGAGAGAGATCTACCCCCAACTCGTTGCTTGGAGAAGCGGCTGACCCTGATGGAGTTGGAGGCGGATGAGCGAAGAGCTCGAGAAGGGAGATATTTAGGAAGAGAGAGTTGAAGGTATTTTGGCCCCAGGCCCCAGAAAGCCTTGTGGACAATGCAGAGGGTTTTGAACTTAATCCTCGCAGTCACTGGGAGCCAGTGCAGAGATTTCAGTCCTGGAGAGATACGGTCCCTGGGCTTGAGGCCAAGGACAAGTCTCGCAGTCCTGTTCTGGATGAGTTGCAGAGGGCGGAGAGTAGAGGCAGGCAGATTTAGATGGAGGCTGTTACAGTAGTCCAGCTTAGAGAGAACCAGGGCTCTGGAGACAATGAGCTTCTGGGGGAAGGAGAGGAAAGGAAGAATACCTCCGAGGAGGTGCAGCTGGTAGTGTGACTTCTTAGAGATGTCAGATATGTGAGGAGAGAAGGAGAGTGTGGAGTCGAAGATGACCCCGAGGTTTTTTGCCTTGCAGGTAGAAGCAGGAAGAGGGCCAAGAGAGGCCGGCCAGAGAGTTGCAGGGAAGGAGGGAGTGGGTGTGCCGATTAGTAGAATCTCAGTCTTACTGGCATTAAGGCAGAGGTCATTGGTGACACACCATTCCTGGATAGCAGACAGACAGTCAGAGATGAGGGAAGAAGAGGAGGAGGCCGAAGGTAGCGTGAAAATGAGCTGGGTATCATGGGGCAGAGAGCGGCGATGCAGTGGGCAAGGAGTGCCAGATATTGGTTGAACAGCCAGGGAGAGAGGTTAGATCCCTGGGGGACACCACAGGTAGAGAAAAAGATGTCAGAGAGGAAGGACCCCAGTTGGACCTGGGAGGGTCGATTGGAGAGGAAAGAGGTCAGCCACAGCAGAGCCTGACCAGTGATGCCCAGGTTATCACGGAGCCGGTTGAGCAGGATGGCATGGTTGACAGTATCAAAGGCAGAAGAGAGATCGAGCAAGATGAGAACACACAGAGTATTAGAGTCAAGGTTGGAGAGCAGGTCTTCACAGATGTTCAGGAGAGCAGTTTCCGTGCTTCTGGCAGCTCTGAAGCCAGACTGATGGTCATGAAGACAACCAACAGATTCCGCATGGAGATTAAGCTGGGAGATGGCCAGTTTCTCCAGGAGCTTGCCCAGGAAGGGAGTGATTGAGATTGGGCGATAGTTAGCCGGGCAGGAGGGGTCAGAAGAGGGTTTCTTAAGAAGAGGGTGCACAAGGGAGTGCTTAAGGGGGGATGGGAAGACTCCAGAGGCGAAGGAGTGATTGCAAAAGTCAGCCAGGGCAGAAGCCAGGGAGTCAATGTGGTCCTTGATAGTTTTGGAGGAACAGGGGTAAACCTGTTTTGATGAGACTTTCATAGATCGGACTTGTCTGGAAACCTCGTCAGCAGACAAAAGGGGAAAGGCAGAGGAGGGAGGAGGGGTGGCTGCAGAAGGGCCAGAGGAAGAGCAGGGAATAGAGCGAGGGAGGTGACAGGAGGAGAGTGAGGACAGGACGTCCTGAGTTTTTGAAATGAAGTGAGAAGCCAGTGCCGTGCAGAGGGCCTGGGAGTGGACAGGAGAGGTAGAGACTGCAGCAGGGTTGGCCAGTTCCTTGCAGATTTTAAAGAGTTCAGCCGCGTTGTTAGATGCTGCAGAGATGCAGCCTTGGATGAGCACTCTCTTCTTGGTGAGAACGGAGAGCCGGTATTGCCTTTGGAGCAGGCGGCAGGCCAGTTTGTCAGAGGATGAACATGAAGCACGCCATTTCCTCTCTGCCACCCTGCATTGCATTTTCGGGTGACGAAATCCGAATCATACCAGGAGTTACATTTGGCTTTGGGCTTCAGGCGGATTCTTATGACAGGGGCAAGGATATCAAGAGTATCAGATATAGCAGAGTGGAGAGTGGAGAGGGCTGTGTCAGGGTGGGAGTCAGCCGAAGGGGGACGGGGGGATGAGAAGGTGGCGGCGAAAGCCTCAACTGACATGCGCTTCATGGGTCGGATGACCGAGAAGGAGGGTGGCAGTGATGAAGGTGGCTTTGCTTGAGGGGTAGGGAGGGTGAGGTGGGAGGATAGGAGAAAGTGATCACTCGAGGAGAGAGGAGTGGAGAGAGAGACAAAGAGGGGAAGGTCAGAAGAGATCAGAGCAAGCAATGAGTCGGCCCAGACAGGAGAATAGAGAGTGAGAAAGAGTCACAGAGGTCACGAAAGTGTCCAGAGGGGCGACAGGAGGCATTCAGGTGGATGTTGAAGACTCCTAGAAAGAGGAGTTGAGTGGTTGAGGCCAAGAGTGAGGAGGAGAGGTCCGCCCACTCGGAGAGGAAGGAGGAAATCTGGCCGGGTGGTTGATAGATAGTAGCCACAGTAAGGGAATGGCTAGGAGAGAGAAAGAGTCAGCAGACAAGGCATTCAAAAGAGGAGTAGGTCTGCGTAGGAGTGACAGAGGCAGGAATCCACTCAGGGAAGATAAGGGCAACACCCCCATCAGCACGGTTGGGCCTGGGCACGGAGAGGATCTTGTAGCCGTCAGGTAGGAGTGTGTCAAAGCTGGTGACAGAGCTGGCCGTGAACCATGTCTCAGTGAGACCGAGGACATCAAGGTCAATTTCCTCAAGAAGGCGACATATATCAGAGGAATGTTTGACAGTAGAGCGAGAGTTAAGAGTGGCACTATGGAGAAGGTTGCCATCCTTGAAGGGCTTCCGGGGAGGGGTACATATCAGAGGTACACCCTGCGAGGGGAAGAAGGAGCATGAGCGGGGGCAGGGAGGGAGGGGGAAGGCAAGGTAGCCGAGGATAGAGGAGGGGGAGACACGGCTCCTTAACCATGCCACAGCCCCTCACCAACTCTGGCCCAGAGTCTCTGCGTGCTGTTCTCGTGTGGGTCATATATCCTGCTGCTCTCTGCTCCTTGGCTTCTCTGGTCCAGACAACATCACCAGCTCGCTCTCCCACCTTTATAGAACCACACTTTCTATAGTTGTGAAAACAGTCAAGTGGTGTCCGGTGTGAATGATAATCAGTAAGCGCCTGCCTCTGCCTGACTATCAATGGGACAACTTAAGTTCTTTCTACAGCCAGTTTCCCTTACACTAACCATGTGATTTCTATGGGAAATCTTCACTACTCCCGGGTGCCTCTTTCCCAGTATTTGTTGGAAATGGGGGAGGGGAGATGGGACAAGACCACTGAGGGTTCTTGCAGGGATAAGGGTAATAAGAAGGATGAGTTTGGGGCACACCCTGGTTGATTTGTCCAGGGTGATTCCCCTTTCCCCATTTCATCTTGTTTTACTGACGATTTGTAATAGTGATAGGGATAAGAAGTTCTCTGACTTAAGTTGGGGAAGCATCCATACATGTTATAGCCAACCAGATTCTGGTCCCTCTGGTTCCCATATTTCACCTTTGTTATTCTATTATAATTGTATGTCCCTTCCTTATTCAAGAGAGGTAGCCCCGAATATCCTATAAAGGCATCAGGGATGTCTTCCTCATCCCCTGTTATCATAATCAGATACAGTGCCTCACCTGAGTGTCTCCCGGATTTATAACCCTGGCTCCCCTCACCCAGGTGATACTCCCTCGCTTGTCCACCCCAGGGTTGGGATTCAAAAGTGATGGCCCTTCCCTGGCCACCTAACTAGAGGAACCTTGGGCCTATCTGGGAGAATATCCTCAGGTTTCTCACATGCCATAATATCAACTGACAAGGCTGTACTCAGTTGAACAAGTCTCATAAGGGTAACACAAAAACCCACTTATACACTCTAAATCTGACATGAAGGTCAACAACAATCTCCAGTAGACTTTAAGAGCTCTGCTTGATAGTAAGGAGGTAAAACACATCCTTCTTTATAGCCACACAAAACCTCACATGTAATACTAGCAATGTCCTCATATAGGACCCAGGATTGGTCAATATCCCGTCTGCTTTATGACTTGTCAGGTAAAATAATTTGACACACGCAAATTCATTCTTGTTACTAATTGGTTGTACTATGCTTAAACATGTTAGGTTTTGTGCTATAAAGATTGGCTTGTAGTGCAATACTATGTACTAGCACTGAGGTGCAAATAGATATATGTGTGGTGTATTTACTGTCACCCATGATTGTATCACAACTGTTTGTTCTTCTTAAATGCAGAGCTATGTTATAGAAAAACAAATGCTAAAAAATGCTAAATAAAGGTTTAAAGCAGAATATTAATAAAACTGCCTCAAATTAATGCAAGAAAGCAACCTTTGAATGCATTCATATATGGAAACATGAATAAAAGTGTTGTCAACCAACCTCAAAAAGGTCTAGTTGCACAAAATGTTGGTGCAAAGCTTATATCTTGGATTCAAATAATTCACATCTGCCCAACATCACGATTTTCGAAGGATTGTTTTAGGGCTGACTCATTCCAGCCACCCTTGTGAAAAATTGTTACATACATGATCTATAGTATGTTAAATTTGTATGTGGCAGAACTCCTTTAGTTTCCTATACTCATATAGGACTGGCCTCATACAGAAGAGCCTTCTTCATTAGTTTTATTTTATTCTATTAGAATCTTTGTTCAGCGCAGGCCTTTCCCAGAAGGACTCAGAGTGTCTTTCAAGGTTTAAAGGTTAACAGAATTTACAAAGGGTTTTCAGGATAGGATAGAGTGATTAGGATAGATAAGTGGTAGCAGTAAAGATGTGAGGGATGTGTGTGATCTGTGGGAAAACAGGTATGTTTTGAGGCTCTTTCTGAAAGTGATGAAGGATGCAGTGCGGCTGTAAAGAGGTGAGTGCCCAGTGGGTAAATGCTTGTGTGCATGTTACTTTGCAGAGTGGAATGTGTATGAGATGCTATCTTGCTTGTCTGGTGTTTGTGTGGGTGATGGGTTTAAGTCTGTCATGAAGTTAAGATGGGGTTTTGTGGTGGTTGGCTTAGAAAACACTGCAGAGTCCCTTGAAGGCAATTCTTTGGTGTACGGGTAGCCAGCAGGGCTGGGCGAGAGATGAAGGGATGTGTGAAAGATTTGGAAGGTGTAGGTTCAGTCTGGCTGCTGTGTGTTGTATGGCTTGCAGAGGGGCAAGCATGCTGCTGGGGAGTCCAGTGGGGAGAACATTGCAATAGTCCAGCTTGGACAGAACCAGTGATTGGAAAGAGGTGCAGTCAAGTCATCATGAGGAAGGATGTGTAGTTGTAGATTGCATGTTTTGTTAACAGTAGTCATGTGGTGTGTCAAGGAAAGGTGGGGGGGTGTTGATGGTGAAACAAAAGGATTTGACAGGTGTGGAGAGGGATATGTGTGGGTTGTTCATGGTGAGTTCTTTGATCTATGGGGCGAGTATGGGTGTGTGTCTAGGGGCAGATGAGGAGGTAATCCATTTTAGAAGGGTTGAGCTTGAGGAAGTGGGAGGCGATCCAAGTGGCGATGGTGGTGCGACATCTTTTGAGAATGTGGAGTTGTGAAGGGGATGAAATTTGGAAGTATATGTGTGTGCCATTTGCGTATTGGTGGAAATGGATGTTGTGTTTTTGCTAAGGGTCTGTCCAAGGGAATTAACATATGGGTTGAAGCGGAGTGAAGATAGGGAGGAGACTTGCAGGACCCTGTAATTGACCAGGATGGGGTCAGATCAAAAAGGGGGCATGAAGACAAAGTGTGTCCTGTCAGTAAGGAAGGAGGTGAACCACTTGAGGACAGTGTCTGAAAGTTTCCTCCTGTGAGATATGATGTTGAGTAGAATGGTGTGGTAGATGTTGAAGGCTTCAAATGAACCAAGGATTATTGTCAAGGGAAAGGGGAGGAAACGTTCCCCAAAAAAGGGGCCCAGAGAAAAATCTACCCAGAGACAACATACTGTGCTTTTTCATTGCCTCCTCATCTTATACAGGGATTTTAAAGTGCTGCTTATGTATGATGTTCGTGCAGATGTTAGTGCTAAATGGAGTGGTATACCTGTTAA
This sequence comes from Ambystoma mexicanum, assembly GCF_040938575.1. Taxonomy (NCBI): domain Eukaryota; kingdom Metazoa; phylum Chordata; class Amphibia; order Caudata; family Ambystomatidae; genus Ambystoma; species Ambystoma mexicanum. The sequence goes on along the minus strand of NC_090932.1, from coordinate 1,514,363,348 downwards.
GTGCTCTCAATTAACATGGAGGCGGAAAGGGCTGGACTGGAAGTGCATCTACGTGCTTCTCTGCCGCTTGTAATGGAAGTGTGACAAATTCACAGCATAGAAGCAGTGGATTACCAGTGCACAGGAAGGTGGTGGGGTGCACTTAGCAGCTTGGACACTGCACAGATGTCACATTCGGGGTACGCTCTCAGCCAGCATCCCACAATTAAATACATTACATTTAGAGGCATCCTGCATCTGTACATGTGTACAGCTAACATCGCAGGGTGAGAGGGGTCAGATAATCTTGTCAAGTGGGGCAACAACATAATCTGCTAGCCAATTAAGTGCACGTTCATTTGCGTGACTCCCAAACACAATGCACACTCGCATTACCCATACAAAAAATTCAAATAACAATTAGGAGTCTTTTAGCCCACCCCGCTGAGGAATAAAAAGGGCAGGAGATAACACAAGTTGTCTCTAAAATTACATACATCTGATCAGATGAAACAGCCGACATAAAAGCAACAAAAATGAATTCTCTTTCCAAGCGCACATATTTTGCACAAAGTTACCTATACATCCCCAACACAAAAACAATAGGAGAATTGGAAACATTTTCGGGAGATGTATCTGGCAGCATAGCAGGATAAGTGCACTATGACATAGAAATACTACAGGAAAGCAAGTGTGATGTGGTCTGGCTCTTCCTGCCTGAACATCATGTTTTCGGCAGCTCAACTATTCTGGGCCAAGAGATGGCTGATCTTCAATGATAATCAGAGTTGGAAGTTAGTTGAGATATACTTACCCCTCCTTTTACTCCATAAAACGTATTGGCTATACCTCTGCAGAGTGTGCTCAAGGCCATAATAAACCATCCTGACCCGGAAAATATATTGAAGGGCTGACACACACCTCTAATAAGGTAATTCTGGATGGACCAGTCATCAGTGGGTTAGTAGTGGGGTGCCTACCCCAGCCAGACAACATTCCCACGGATTGTAACCAATAGAACATAAGTGTATGTAGCATGGGCCGTTAGGAGTAAAAACAAAAAAAAACTACTGACCCATTTACATAGGCACAGCACGGTTATAGTCTTCCTCCAAGAAAAAGCACTTCTAGAGAATTATAAGGATTAGATCTTAAACATCAGATACGACCGAAATCCCTAACTATTTGGATCGGGGTTGAAACCCCGAGATCCAAATGCTCGAGGGAGAAAAGACTGAAGATTATTTTTACGAAATAACCTTCTATCTTTTCTCCCCTGAGCATTTCTGATTTGGCCCGGCCCCACACCCACGCCCCCTCCCACCTCCCTAGCATGCTCCCACCCCCGCTACTCACCTTGCGGCCGCCGACTGTCCCTGGTCCCTTTCTCTTCCGTGATCGGGAACCGGTACTACAGGGTATTTTCCATTTTTTGGGGGGCTTTTTGGGATGGCTGCGGGGGACACCCCGCACACAATATAGTGAGCAAGGGTGCGGCGGACACCCCGCAACCCCAGCACCGAATGCGTGATTTGGTCGAACTTTTCGGCCGGTCTGAATTTTCGAACTACCGAAATTCGGCCAAATCACCCATTCAGGCTTTTATGGTCAACAATGTGGACTAACCCAACTATTTCATGCTTAGATTAAGAGGGGTTGATATCTTGATTGAGAGGGGCTTGAGACTGCTGATGGGCAAAGTGCAGAGAGAAACAGAGGGGTGGTTTGTTCTGACACAGGTTTCCATAATGATACTTAATGTTTCATTGGCTATGTTTATCTGTCCAATGCCACACTAGCCAAACTGAACTGCTCAGATTTCTCTTGGGATGGTACACCAAACCTCTCTTAAGGTAAATAGCGAGGCACAGCAGTCAGGCTTAACTCAGGGGTGGGGCTATGAATCTGACACAAAGGTACAATTAGTCTGCACACTTATCCAAAGAAAGCACACCACACTGGTATACATAAAAATGTACACTTTTATAAGATTATACAAGTAATAGAGAGGCAATCAGAAAGGCACAAGCCGCCACACTGTTTAATGAGACTTTGCAAACTAGCAACACCAGCAAACCAGCCGCAACGGCACCGAAGAGTGACAGCGAATTGGGTCTTTTGAAGGAACTGGAAAAACTGCGACGCAGGGAGTTGAGCAAATGGTGGGAGGAGCACTCACTTCAGAATTACATCGAAGTAGGCAGAATCCCACGCGGTTTAAGGATTCTAACTATCCCTTCCTTTGAAGAATTAGACCCTATGATGCTACAAGAATGGAGCGCAGCAACGAACAGGTGTTCTAGAACATTTTTGCAGTTGCTGGTGAAGTATGCTGGTGCGGACCGTATTAAGACATTGGAAAAGATTACAGAAATAGAAAAACAACTAAAAAAGGTACCTGAGACCGAAGAAGGCAAGAGATTGGGGAAGAACATGGAGAAAAGTCTCAGTGAGTATGAAGAAGAAATAAAGCAAAGGAAACAGAGAAAGTTTCTAAGGGACAAAGAAGACTATGAGAGAGGGAGAGTCTACACATTTGCGAAAAGATTTGATCAAATGAGACTGGCATCCCTATCCAGGCCAGCAAGCTCAACTGAACCAAACGAAGGGGAACTCAGCGATAATGTACCAACCTCAGAATCAGATCTGACAGGTAGTGAAACTGATGAACCGCATGTACGCATGAATTTTTTAGACGAAATGCGTTTACTACGCCAAGACGGCAGAAAGAACAAACCACAGAGAGGTGGAAATCGAAGTCAAGGAAGAGGCAGAGGCGGCCGAAAACCACGAGGAGGGGGAAGAGGGGCAGGCAATGCAACGAACAGTACCCCGGCCAGATCGCTGCGCTCTGGAAAATAACGGAACAAACTAATGGGGAAGATACTAAACTAAAAATCATTAACCTATCAGACCACATACTTACCCCCAACCAGACAAAAGTACTCAATCTAGGTTTAAACTTTTGCCCGAAGGCAAAAAATGATTATGTACAGACAAGAATTGACTTTGATAAATACATACGCAAAATTCGTTTGAAGAAATTCTTCGCCACAAATCAGTATAAAAAACACCCTAGAGAAAAACAAATGGGACATACTGAGGTTCAAATCAAGGAGTTAACCGTTTTGACAGACCTGGTTGACCTGGAGAGAGGCATATTCGTGGAAGATCAAGGTGAACCCGAAGCTCTGCAAGAACTAAACATCAGAACAGATTGGACACCCAAAAGCCAATTGAAACCCATGTCCAAATTCAATCCCGTGGCTAACCTTGGCAATAACATAGAGGCATTTCAGAGTTTAGTGATTGAAGATCTGAAAAAACTTAGAAGAAAGGAACAGAAAAACATCCGCAATGACAATTTATCATTCACAGACAGACAGGCATTGAAAGAGCTGCATGAACTCAAAAATTGTATCATCAAACCGTCTGATAAGGAACGCAATATAGTCCTGCAGAACAGGGAGGACTATATACGTGAAGCCTACAAACAGCTCAATGACAATCAATGTTATATGAAAATTGCTCACAATCCGACCAAGGAACTTGAAAGCAAAATCAAGGCGTTACTCACAGAATGGGGAGCGAAAGGCCTACTGTCTGAAGAAAGTTGCACATTTCTTACAACAACTAATTCCATCACACCAACTATTTACTTCCTCCCCAAGATACATAAGAACATAAAAAAGCCACCGGGAAGACCGATTGTCTGTTCGATAGGATCTGCTCTGGAAAATATGTCTAAGTACATAGATGAGGTCCTGTTTCCATTTGTCTTGACATTACCATCATATCTCAGAGACACTACCGATTTTCTAGCTAAAATTGAGGACATCCCCTGGGAGCAAGATTATTTGTTAACAAGCATGGACGTGGTCTCACTATACACCTCGATTGGCCACGAATATGGTAAACAGGCATGCAAACACTTTTTACAAATTCGATCTCTCAACTATTTGGAGCATACACAAATGGTACTATCAATGATAGACTTATGTCTTACCAATAACATCTTCTTATTCAACAATGAATTTTTCAAACAGCTACAAGGAACCGCCATGGGCACTACTTTTGCGCCGTCCTATGCCAATCTGACTATGGGCGCCTGGGAAGAACGAGAGGTGTGGACGGAGAAGAACCAAAAATACACAGACAACATTGTCCTCTGGTTGAGATATATTGACGATCTCTTCATGATATGGAAAGGGACCGAACAAGGATGGATGGAGTTTTTTAAATATCTAAACATCAATGAAAACAATCTCCGGTTCACAGAAACACACAGTCGTACTTTGATTACATTTCTCGACGTGAATGTGAGAATAGTAGACAACAAACTCACAAGTGAACTACACAGAAAAATCACAGGGACCAATTCACCACTCCATGCACAAAGTGGACATCCAAAAAATCTGATATGGAGTGTTCCCTATGGAGAATTCATCCGGCTACGAAGAAACAACAGTACCCTAAAATCCTATGATATGGAGAGCAGAATCACTGCGCAAGGCTTTTCCAAACAACAATATCCGAGGAGAGTTGTGGAGAGGGCATACCTTAAAGCAAGAGCTAAGGACCGCTCGAAGCTCATAGCAGGAACCAAACATAATGAAAGGAAAACTATAGAGAAAGACAGTACGCGACTAATTCTAACCTTTGATACTCAAGCACCCAAGATTAGACGGATTCTCAACAATCATTGGAGAATCCTCATGGCGGATCAGGATCTTAACAAAAATCTCCAGAATTATCCACGGATAACTTTCAGAAAAAACAAGTCGATAAGAGACATCTTGGTTCAAAGCTACATGACCCAGGAAGAAAACAGCAGAGAGAGGAGGTGGCTAGTAGACCACAAGAAAGAGGGCTTTTTTAAATGTACCCGTTGCAACATTTGTAAGTATGCCATAACACAAGGCTCTTTCAAACATCCGATCACTGGGCATTCGGTTCCTATATTAGGAATAATTACCTGTGAGACGGAATACGTCGTTTATGTGCTGACCTGCGCGTGCAACAAGTGGTATATAGGAAGCACTAAATGCAAACTCAAAACACATATCCAACAACATGTAAGAGCAATCACGAACAACGATGCAAACTACCCAATGGCCAAACATTTCGCAGAATATCATGAGAAGGACATGAGCAGTTTTGGGTTTTTTGGCATTCATAAAATCGAGACGGGACCAAGAGGAGGAGACAAAGAAAAGATTCTGAGACAGAAAGAGACTCGTTGTATATTGGATTTTGAAAGCAAGTTTCCACAAGGACACAACATAGATGAGGAACTTTACACATTTTTGGGACAACAATAATAATTATTAATTGTTGGAAATTGGTCTTCAGTTTCTCTCCTTTCTGTCCCCCATATGGTTCAATGTCCTGTGGTTTTCTGGGTTTTTTCCAACTTACAATCTTCCAGCAAACATTGAGAATTGAGATACACAACAAATTGCTGGAATTATACAGTATACAGTCCGATGAAACTGAGAGACACTTAAATGTTTGCATTTTAACATGATTTTAACTTGTTTGTCACCACATATACATATATAGATTTTTAACGGTATAGTTGATTGTCTGTGCACCACTATGTTTACACTGATCATGATTTTATACACTTTTTTACATACACTTATGCACATTAGAGTTTGTTTTAACAGGATATGCAGTGTTTGAGGAATTTCTTGCCGTGTTAGAGGGATGATGAGTGGATAAGATAACATCCTGTCCTAATGTACACAGTCCCCTCTTGCCGCACTCCCATACACTATGTATTGGACAACAATGAATTCAATTTGAGCATTACTTAGCTGCACTATGCATCAGATTAATGAGTGGTGCATGCCATCTTGAGTAACACATTTGATCAAAAGTGTGTAGTTTCGATTTGAAGATCTACACGCCGTGCACTATACAGAAATGTGGACATTCTACCATTTAATGATTATGCACTAGGCATTTTATAATGTTGCATTCTCTCAACTGACGATCATGGGGTCAATCAATATTGTTGACCACTTTCTCCGTTTCACCAATAGTAGTGCATGAGATGGGCGACCAACAGTTATAAGATGTTGAAGCTCACACATGGCATAGAGGGTCTCCTATGATCGACACCCACTGTTACGGGCAAGTAATGAGAAGTCCACTGTGGGGAACTCACATATGACTAGTTGGTCTAAATTCCTTATAAAAAATATCCCCATATGTATTATCTATGGGGGTTAGAATATTAATTCCAATCTAACTGTGTTTTAGTTAATACAGATTTTATATGTCAAACATGTCAGCCTCTGACTTGCTCTGGATGGGTGTACTTTTCATCAGAGTCCCTCTTCCATTTCGGCGGTAATGAGCGCCGTCTCACTCTGCATCACTGTTTTTAAACTCTATGGTTCTAAGGGAACGAATTGTTGTGACCAAGCGGCAGGGAAAGCCGCGAAACGCGTTAACGTTCCCAACGCGCACATCTTTTTTGCACTTTGGCGGAGCCTTATGTTAATGGCTTTTTAATATGTTTGTGCCGTCCTGCAAGGCACCAATAAAGATGACTTTTTAATTGTGAAATTGGATGTCCGGATTAACTTTTTGGGCTAAATGAAGAGTGCTGCTCAGTTTTACCTGATTCCATCAGTGTGAAGAAAAAAAGATATATATATATATATATATATATGTATATATATATATATATAATTATTAGTTTATTCCATTCATAGTGCTTTATTTCCACAAGTAATGTCATTCAAGCAACAGTGACCAATATACATTAGAAGTGTACACAAGAATACATATTCAGATTTCTGGTTAGAAAAGTACTGGGACTGGATTACTCCTCCGCTTGCATGCGCACTCTCTATTAATTTTAGATTGGGTTCACTGAAGGTGGCAAAATACACCACCTCATGGAAGCCAGGAAATACGAGTGAGTGCCCATTGTGTAATGCAAGTGAGGAAATTGTTATATTTCATGTTTTTCTGTTATGCTACCCAGGGATTGAGAAAGTTATACCTATAACCCCTAATGAGACAAGCTGAGATACACACAGTCACTGAAGCACTGGAGTTATGCAAGACAACCGTTGACCCAGGGAAGGTTTATAGAATATCAACCAGCAATCTCCTTAGCCCTGCCAGAGGGATATACAATTATGAGGGCTGACAGAAACTCAGGCAAAGGAGGGGGAGTGGAGTTCATCACTAAAACCCACCTGGGTCTCAGAGCTACTTCCCTTCCCAGCCTTCCTTCAGCAGAACTTTTATCAGTTAAACTCACACTCTCACCAACTCAAACTATCCTGATGCATCTCATCTATCACTCTCCAGGCCCGATCACATCCTTTGATGAAGACATCACCAACATCCTCTCCACCAACAACAAACTTGGTTCCCAAACCATCCTCCTGGTTAACCTAGGTTTGCAAGACCCCAACAATTTACATGCCTTAGCCTTAGAAAACTCCATCACGCAACTTGGCTTCAAACACAGAATCACAGAACCAACACACACCAAAGGCCGAATACTGGACTGGGTGCCCGACCTTAATTGCACAGTAACTATCCTCCAGAACGCACCAGTCGCCTGGTCAGACCACCATCTCATTTCTTTCACTATCTAAGGCACAGCCCCCCCTAGCACCACTATAGCTCACCCCACCCTATCCAGAAATTGCTGAGATATCTCAATCACCAGCCTACGGCCACTTATTAATAACATCCTAGATCCTGCCAAGTGCAAGAACCTAGACTCAAACAAGTTAGTCGACCTTTATAATGTTACGCTTGAATCAGCCCTAAACCTCGCTGCACCGCTCAAAACTAAAAAAGCCATACCGCTCGGCCACCTTAATAAATGGTTTACGCCTGAGCTACAAATCCTAAGAAACACCAAAAGATCAGCAGAAACCACCCATCAGTCACAATAAAACCATGTTCGCTACAACTGCTGCATCCTATAAAACTGCCATCCTATCCACCAAAAAAGAAGCCTACAACACCAGAATCTATAACGCCAAATCAAGCACCAAGGAGCTCTTTAGCATCCTAAAGGAATTAGAATCACCAGCACGCCTACTAATGACTGTATTAAGGATGTGGCCAGGTGCACTAAAATCCAACAAGCCTTAGCAGACAAAAATCACTCTCATACAAAACAAGATTGAATCTAAAAAAAGTAGCGTATCGAGCTGTCTCCAGCCTAAACATGCGCCAGAGAAAAAACTCCCCCAATGGCAACCTTTTACATTCTCTCAAGTGTCACCTAATGAAGTTGAAGACATCATGAAAAGTCTGAAACCGTCACATTGCCAAGGAGACATCTGCCCAGCTTCCATCAGTAAGGATGGTGCTAAAGATCTGGCCCCGTTCATCGCCACCTTGATAAACTCATCTTTCAAGACTAGTCAAGTTCCCAACAACCTAAAGGAGGGCTGGGTTATGCCGCTCCTAAAAAAAACAAATCTAGATCCAAACATTCCAACCAATTTCAGGCCCAACACTACCGCCCCCTTCCTCTCAAAAATACTGGACAGAGTTGCATATCTGCAAATCCAGAAGCATCTAGAGGAAAACAAGTTATTAGACCTTAGACAATCAGGCTTCAGGCCAAGACATGGAAAGGAGACAGCCCTCTTGGACCTGAAAATCCAGTTGGCAAAGGCAACCTGGCTATCCTCCTGCTCCTTGACTTGTCCGTGGCGTTCGACCTAGTCGACCACCAAATCCTAACTGAACACCTTACCACATCATCAGCATTCTCCACTAACGCGTCTAAAACTCCTTTCTCACTAACCGATCCACCAGAGTTTTCTCACCCTCAGCCTCAGCAGTCCCGACCCCCATACACTGGGTGTCCCACAAGGCTCCTGCATGTCACCCACGCTTTAGAATATATTTACGAAGCTCCTCTCTGACTGATTGGACAACCTGGGTGTCATCTACACCAACTATGCAGATGACATCCAGGTCCTCATTCCACTCACCGGCTGTTATGACAAGGATTCCAAGTTAATTAATGACATCTACCTAAAAATCCAGGCTTGGATGGCTTCTAACAATCTGTGTCTTAATGATGATAAGTCTGAGCTCCTGATTGTCGGCACACAGGCACGCCTAAATAAACTAGGTTAGAGGTATACATCCTTCAACATAGATGGAAACGTGATCAAAGTCGCCAAGGAAATAAAAGCCTTGGGTGTCTACCTCGATTCATCACTATCACTAAAGAAACAAGTCAACTCGGTGGCGGTCTACACAGCCTACACCAAACAAGCTAATCTACAGTTGTAAATCCTTCTTGTCCACGGAATAGCTTGGTCGCACCAGTAAGTCAGGCGCCGATAATTCATTACGGGTATGGTGGCTACCTGCCTGTTTTACCGGCACAGTTACAGCCGGACCCGTAATGAGGCCCATGGTCTTACTAGATTGGGGTGTTGAGCCTAAAATGTGAGATGTTGCTTTCATGATCTCTTTTAGGAATATTGATGAATTCTATTTGCTCTATTGGGGGGCTGTGAGTATTTAAAACGTATGACATGCAAGTAGAATCTCTCCCCCCTCAAGATATGGTTTTATTAGATTTTACAAATGATTTGTTTTAAAATCAGGATGAATTGAATGCGGTTTGCTCTTTTGATATATGAACTTTTACTCAAATTAATTTTCTTGTAATGATGTAATGTGAGGATGTTCTGTTATGGCTTAATAGCTGAATAAAAGATTACAATGCGAATACATATTAGGGTTACAAAATGATTAAACAATCAATAAAACATTCTCATGAATTATAAATCCCAACTACATTATCTGTGCACCAGTTTATTTTTTGCTCTTAATCTCCAGGTCCACACAAGGTATTTACAAGTGGCATACACTGCAAGCACATCATTAGAATTAAGATAAAGTAATATGTCCTCTTCCATTGTCTGGCAGCCTTGAATAAAAACAATTGTAAGGTTTCCGGGAATATCATCAAAAAATGAACAGTATTCTCGTTTGTACTACCACACAGCACACACCTGGCAAGCACATTATTGTTCCATTTGTGGCAAAGGCTTGCAATTGGCAAGATCCCTATTCGCAACTTAATGTACAGGGATCTTTCAGATTTTCGGTTTACATAGTCCAAGTACTTTTCATAACCCTCTTATCTTTATACTGCAATATCGTGACAGGAGCATTGAACCTGCGGCCTTAGAGCTGTTATCTCGCAGGACTTTATCTAAAGCTGCAGCCTTTATCACTACCTTCGATGTACTGGATATGATTCTTGGGTTAGTCCAATAGTTCCCAAAGCCCGTATTCTTAACGTGCGTAACTCACGGTAAGGAGAGACCCCCAGCTTGATTTATAACGTCCAATAAAGCATCTTTATACTTTAGAAGGAAGCAATTTGACCATAGTGGGGTCCAATAATAAACCTGGCACACTCAACAAATGCGTTTGATGCTCTGCATCCCAGCTTTCAAAAATATTTAAGTTGGGCGCAGAGGATTGTAGCCCCAGTATGTACCTAAGATACTTATTTTCAATCCAAGATGGCCACCAACCAGTGAAAGCACGTTAGTGAGAGCTCTGTGCCCCATTGGAAGCCGAGATATGTGTACAGTCGGTATCCAAATACAAAATCACCAGAAACTTGCACCAGAGTGATGCGACAATGTTGAGATTCAGAAGAGCCCCCATGAAAACGCTTGGTGAGACGTTAACGTGGAGGATTGATGCTCTGTATTTCTCGCTTTTGCTTTGACTGGAAGGGAAAAAGCCCAGGTACCCCCTGGAGTGTGATGAATGTTTACTATGCAGCGGGACACGTTACTATAGGTACGTGACCCTCAGAGGATTGAAACAGCCTCCTACGCTTCGTTGCACTCTAGACAAGCCCTGCAGACTTCACCCATAGTGGCTCTGACTAGCCAATAAGGACGCGGACTGTGATCTCCACACTGTCATTCTTCACATTTGTATTGGAGGATTGTATCCTAGGCATGTGTCAAGCTGTGGGAAGGAGGGGGAGGGAGGAGGAGGGGTCCCTGCAAAACATTCCAACACAACTATATGTTGCCCACCTCCAATTTATCCGTGCGCGGTGTAGAGAACACCTGGCAGAGCAGAAGTTGGTTAGACAACACGCTGATGTGCCATGCTTATACTCTCTTTGTTTTCACATTCCTGTGTGGGTAATTACAGCTAACAACATAAAGATATCCAGAGTCAATTGATACCCCACACAGCAGCAGAAAGTGCTTTATATGTAGATGCTTGTCTGTTGGATCAAAAGACCTGTAGTTATGTTTACCCCCAGCTGGGCTGACATAGGTTGCTTGCGACAGAGCCTTGAATCAGAGAGAGATTATTAAGGCAAGGGAAATAACTTTGTAACTGTTGTTTTCAAAAGCAAGGGTGTCTTGCTCTACCCACAGACGGCCAATGAGGACAACCCTTCATAAGGCACAATCTGCTATGAAAACAAGACTCTCCCACAGGCAATGCAATAAAATGTTTAGAGGTAGAATTGCATCACTTGCTGATATCCTGAGATACAAAGAGGCAATTGGGGAGTATTCCCCTCTATACGATCCGTACTGACCAAATCCAGGAAGGTTTGAATTCTAACTCGCACCTGAAAATAAGCTACACAACTGATTATAAATCAACACTCATAACTAGGTGCTGATCCGGCGATGCATTTGGTCAATGGCAGGGCCCAAAGAGAAAAGGAACGACTGCCTCTCTAAGTTTCCACTTACTCACAAGGAGAATCCTATTAGAACCTGTTTGCTCACGTCAGGGGGCACACAGAAACAACACGAACATCCAAGGGAATTGCTGAATGAACCGACGGACATCAAACAAACCAATATGACGGCCTTGAAAGAGGATATGGAACAGTATTTCCAGGTATTTCACGATAAGCTATCTTCCTCCCTTCAACTGCAAATTTATCATTTTACAACAGAATTGAAATCCACCTTGGTTGACATACGTAAGGATATTGCATCTCTCGAAGAAAGAACAGACAGTAATGAGAAGGTGCAACAAGACTTGGCTCAGGAGTCTACGCAATCAGAAGAGCTCCTTAAACAGTTGGCATGTGCAGCGTATAATCTAAAGTTGCAAAGCGAGGATCTGAAGAACAGATCAAGAAGATCTAATATTCACATACGAAACATTCCAGAGTCAGTGAGCAATTCTCTCTTAAAAGAAGAAGTTACAGGAGTCTTCAAGGACTTACTGAATGAGGAAGCAGGGGTAACAATTCCTATAGATAGATTGCACAGGTTTGGACAGAAGCGACAGGATCCGGCAACCCAACCGAGAGATACATTGGTGGCACTGGCGTGTTACCCTCAAAAGGAACAAATCCTACAGGAAGCCATAAAAGCATCACAAATTACACTCATCAGGGTTGAAATTCAACTGTATTAGGATATATCGCCACTCACGCTACAAAAAAGAAGTGACGTGTGTGATATCATGCACACTTGCAACTACAGAAAATACCCTACAGTGGCCCTTTACATTTGGCCTTTTTTCATCAGAGGGCAAACAACACTGTACCACTAACAAGGAGGAGGGGGTCCGTATTCTACACCTCAACCTGGTAGATCAAGCGGAGCAGGTTACTATGACCCGAGTAAATGCACCTTGCGGCCTGCAACACAGAGTGGACAACTGTACAACGACATTGAACAAAAAACCACAAAGGGCCTCCCACCTCAGAGAAACAACCCCCACCATGGTAACGGAATAAAGAGAGGATAACTCGCCCAGATGTACACAGTAAGGTGAATTAAGGTACACTATCTTAGAACAGTAAAGCTACTTCTGATGATGGGGCACTGATGATGCTCCTCTTGGAACTCATAATAGACTTATTCAGAGGGTTTTAGAATACCCTGCATATATCCCTGGCTTAGATGGTGGGCCCTCTCTCAGAACAAAGTCTGAGGAGAGACTATCATGTATGGTCTACACCAGGGAAAGAGGAATGTTGTTGGGGATATGTTGCGGAGGGGAGGGGATGGTACACGCTTAAAGTTGGGAGGAATGAATAGGCGAGGGGAAGAATGGTACACGGAATGACAATTTGAGGCTTAACTTGTCCGACTTTAAGAATGATCTCATTGCTAGAGTTCTAACACTACACTGACATATTCAGATGCTTAACACATAATATTAGGGGGCTTAATTCACCCCTCAAGAGAAGGAAGTTGGAACGGGTGTTGTGTACACATCAGCCTGATCTTATTTCCGTACAGGAAACTCATATTAGGTTTCAAGATCGGTATAAGCTGAAGTTAAAACATTACCGATATTTAGGTAGGCTAGCGCAAAGAGCAAGTCAGCGGGAGTGTTGATAGCCTTTAGGGCAGATACGCAAGTCACTATTAAGAAAGTACTAGCTGATAATGAGGGATGGTTCCTCTTCCTATTGGCACATATAAGACTACAGACTCTTACTTTGGTTTCCTTATATGCCTCCAACAGCGGGCAGGAGGAATTCTTGAAGTCTGCTTTAGCGAAATTAGAACAATTTTCCCAGGGTGAAGTGATTCTGATGGGAGATCTGAATATCGCATGGGACCCGGTTCGAGATAGAAGCTCTATTACCACAACTGCACGTCCTGCTCTAATTGTTAGCCTTGAAACAGAAATGTGATGGTCTGATGCTTAAAGATTTATGGCCTACCATGAAAGGAGAGGAAAGGGCATACACTGACTATTCTCATGTCCACAAATCTTTCTCGAGAATTGACTATATCTGGGTCTCGGTTAGATTGATAGGTAGAGTGATACAAACGGATATCCATACTATTTCCATTTTGGATCACCCCCCCCCCTTCACCCATGATAATTACTAAATTCTTCCCCACATTATTGAGTTGGAAATTTCGGAGAGAGATACTCTCGGACCGAGTCCTATGCTGTGAAATAGACGGCAAAATATCTGACTACTTTAGATCCAATTTGGGAGGCGAAACAAGTTTAGATATGGTTTGTGATGCATTCAAGGCGACCCTTAGGGGAGAGATTATTGCAATACAAGCACACAGGGGGAAGCTAAAGCACACATTTGAAATGGACTTGGAGTGGAACTTAAGGGACACTTTAAAACAAATGGAGGTAGATACATCAATGAAACTTCAAAGACAATACCGGAACGCTAGCGGAAGACTAGATATAATATGCACCAGAACAAGCAGAAAAAAGCGTATTGTATTTAAGTCAAGGGGTATACATCAAAGCTAATAAAGGGGACACATTCTTAGCTAGACAACTCCAACAGAAAATGGTGGCTCATGCTATTCAAGTTGTGGAAGATAAATCGGGAAAGACAGTAATCTCGACGGAAGAATCATTGCTCAATTCCAGGCATTTTATACAACCTTCTATAAATCCGACTCACCAGACCAAGCCCTGCAAGAGAAGTATTTGTTAGCTACCACTTTCAGAAGTAGATAGAACAATTTTAAATAACGATATAACCAGGGAAGAGGTCCACCAAGTCATAGCTGATCTTCCAATAAATAAATCGGCATGTCCCGACGGCATGTTGCCTCTTTCTATAAAAAATATCAAGCGACTCTTGTCCCGATACTAACTGACCTCTATAATTATTTTGCTAAGACAGGGCAAATTAATTCAACGGAAAAGGCAAAATCATTTTAATTCCAAAACCAGGGAAAGAGCCAGTAAAATATGGGTTGTACCATCCAATTGCCCTCATTAATAGTGACGCATAAATATACACAAAAATTCCTGCTAAGCGACTAGAAACGATTATGCCTAATCTCATAAACCAGATCAGACAGGATTTATAAAAGGAAGACAAACCCATGATAATATTAAGCGAATTTGCCATCTAATTGATAAAGTGGACAAAAAGAAGGATAAAGCCATACTAGTTTCATTAGATGCTTGAAAAAAAGCATTTGATCGCGTCAAATGGTCCTTTTTGTTTAACACTCTAACCCGCCATGGGTTTTGGCCCTAGGTTTTTGGTGGTAGTATGAGCCAATTAAGTAAACCCTTCAGCCAGATTGTTGATAAACCTTCAGTTGTCCCTGCAAGTCTCCCTCTGTAGAGGAATGAAACAGGAGTGTCCACTATCACCTCTTCTTTATGCAATACACCAAGAACCTTTATTGTCGCAAATTCAGATGACATGTTGCTTGTGCATTCTAACCCGAGAGACTCTTTACCAACGGCACTGGCTCAATTCGAAAATTTCAGCAAAATAGCTGGCCTCAAAATTAATATTACAAAGACTGAAATTTTAAATCTCGGATTTACACAAACTGAATTGCCCAAAGCAATGGAAGCGTCACAGCTCTGCTGGAACCCGAAAGGCATTCGGGTCTTGGGAGTAAATATTACACACTCACTAGGGAAACTATACTCTGCCAACTTCCATCCGTTACTGGCGGAGATTCAGAAGCTTGGTCGTCTCTTATGATCTCATGGCTAGGTCGGATAAATTAGATTAAGATGGTAATTTTACCCAAAGTATTATATCTCTTCCAAGCCCTTCTGATTCGAGTTCTGACCGCTTTTTTCCATACACTTCAAAAAAATAATATGAACGTTTATACGGAATAACAAGCCATCTCGGGTCGCATTGAAAACGTTAATGCTCCCCCAAACAGAGGAGGAGTAGGACTCTGTTAGGCAAAATCCTGTGCAGTTCCCTCGGGGAACACTGCAAAATGATTAAGACTACAGGAGTAAGCAGTAAACCCAATTGGTGGCAGTCTGTACCACCCAGGTTTACCTGGTAGCTTTGGCTGATGTTATGCTTGAACTAAAATGGCGCTGGTGCGCAGTGCATTCTGGGAGCGTCGGAGCCATGATGATTATTTACTTCATGCCGCAGTGAAAAGCTGCACGCATTTTGCTGAGAGTGAGATTCACGGTGCTGAAGAAAACATGCTTTCCAAACCTGGTATGCAGTCAAGGACATTTCTGCTGGGAAAGCTAACTTTGTTATGTCTTGTTATGAGTTATTGGACTGTTTTTCGCGGTGCTTGTTTTTAGAGGAGGGAGGCACTCTGCTCCTTGAGGGTACTATCGGTTGACCCAGCTGGCACCCAACGGCTGCTCATCAATGCGCAAGGGCGTTGCCAGAAGGTTCGAGAAATCGCCACCCCTTTTCGGAGTGTGCATATATGCAGAACCCCGGGGGTGGTCAGGTGAGACTTCAGCCGGAGGGGGACGCTTTCGTCTGGCATTCCTGTGAGCTGTTGTGCTCTTGGCCTGGCTGTTATCGGGGTCTTCCAGCCGCTTCTGGCGAGATGAGGAATCCAGTTACGCTCACGGTGATGTATTTCCTTTTGAATTCTTTGCTTCTTCTGTGATTTATATCTTTGTTTCTTCTGTGATTTATTTCTATGTTATCACTGGTTGCTTCTAAGCTTTGAATAAATAGCCGTATAAGTGCTCATTATTCTTTAAGAGTGTGTGGTTGCAGGTTATTGCGTCTTTCTGCGTTCAAAGTATTGGCTCTGTATTTGAATTGGTGATTTATGATTTTCCGTGCATTCTGGGAGAGCAATACATTTTTGGCGTCACAAACAGGATATTTGTGATGAATTGTTCCAAATATTCAAGAATCTGTTTGAACGTAGATAGGATTCGGTTACCTTGCAAGCGAAAGTAATTTGGCAGTGAGTGCTGAACTGTGTTAAGCTGTTTTTTTTTTCTTTGCCGGTGTGTGCGTGCTTGTGGGAGTGATTGCAGTGTGGAAAGAAAAAATATATAGATATAAAGAGGTTTTGTTTTGTTTGCGATAATGAGTAGTTTGTTCAGGAAAAAGAGCGTTACCGCTGGCGGTGAATGTTCTGATGTTATCATTCCAGGCTGGACTAAGAGTCCATATGATAAATTGGCCCAGGCGTGGGCATGTGGTGCAGGGCTAAGTGAAACATGGGATCAGGGATTGGGTGATGCTGATCCATCTGATGTAATGGTATGCTTGCAACAAGTTCCAGTGGAACGTGGCAGAGAATGCACTGCATTAGGTAGGCGAGGTTGGGTTCTTTTGCATGCATATAGGAAAATACATCAAATGAAGGTGGAAATGAAAAATGAGGTTTCGCAATTAGAAAGAGAGCTGGCTGCAGAAAGGCAGACTGCGTTAATGCAGCAGATTCAAATGAAACTTTTTAAAGATAAGGCTGACACATATTAGGCTGTGGCCGAGAGGGCAGCAGTCAGAGTAGCCCGGTATTAGTATAGGAAAAGAAGGGGAGGGGTCAACAAAAGAAAGGTGGCAGCTGTAATCGCTACCGCCGGTGTGGACTGGGATCCGGATAAGTGGGATGGTGATATTTTTGACTCAACCAGTCTAGAGAGTAGTTCCGCAAATGAGTCCGACCCCAAAATGGAAATGAAGCAGAAAACAGTGGCGGCTAAGCCCGTTAGAAGACGGCGAGCCGGACCCCACCCGCAGAATCCTGCAGGCGGAATGGTGGAATTAACCATGCTGGAGGATTACACCCAGCAGGAGGTTGGGGAAATGATTACCCGTTTGAGGCAAAAATCAGGGGAATCTTTATTGACATGGATGGTGAGATTGTTAGATGGGGTGCTGCAGGGTTGTTGGTAGATTCCACTGATTCACCGCATTTTTTACCCGTCAACTGACACCAATGTACAGGAGGTCTTAAGGGCAGGATCGCCCCCTGATGACAATGGTCACGATGCATAGGTGTCTTTGTTGCAACAAATAGCCCAAGCGTGTAACCGTAAATATCCCATTACCACAGATTGGCCTAGTGAAGAAACGAAGTGGTATACTTTGAGAGAGGCAATTCAAAAAGTCAGAGAGCATGCTATGAAAGAGGAAATTCACGTAGATGCTCCAGGACACATGGGAGCCATGCAGCTCTCGGTTTCAACTCGAAACATGGTGATTAGAACTGGCCAGTCGCATACAAAAGTGTCATTATGACTTTGATCGTAGGTATGACGGGCAAACCCACTGATGAGGTAGTGGATGCCATTCGGCAACTTGCAGATTTAGGGGAGTGGGACAAGAGTGATGACAAGCCACGGGAGAGAGAGGGGCGTAGTGAGAGAAGAACCGAAGGCAGGCGACAAGATAGCAGAGACTCCCGAGTGTCCCGAAAGGACATGTTTTTGGCTTTGTTAAAAGACGGGGTGCCACACGAAGAGATTGATGGCATTGAAACCCGAGTAATGTATGAATTATACAAAAAAAGAGGACTTGCAGCAAAAGAGCGCTATAAACAGGTTAAGAAACAGGTAGTAACCAAGCCACAGGGGGACACCTCACCTTCTGCTCCTCCTGCGGAAGAACAAGAAGAAGGGTCTATGGGGACACCTTCCCCGTACCAGCCAACTACGCTGATCTGAGAAAAGTGGCGAGTGCAATGTTAGAGGCGGAGTCGAGTCACACTCATTCAAAATTTGACTAGGGCTACGGCCAAGCTCCGGCAGCGTCTGCTCGCATAAAAGTTCATAGGCGGCCCCATGTTGATGTTAAGATTTTTTGGGGGCCAGGAAATACACAAGTGGTGCGAGCATTGATAGACACCGGGGCGGAGGCCTCTCTGATTCATGGCAATCCAGCACGATTTAAAGGCAAACAATTTACTATTACAGGTCTCGGGGGAAAGGAGACCCCCGCAGTACAAACGAAAGTGGAGATGAAAATAGGCAATTTGAATAGGCAGAAATACTGAAGTGTTGATTGTCCCGATACCTGAATATAAAATTGTCTTTGACATTCTGGAAGGGTTAACTTTGGGACTTGGCGGTAAAACGTACCAGTTTGGGGTGAGTGCATTGATCTGTACACCGATTACCGTAGGCAAATTGAAGATGCCCCCAGTGCCTGTGGCAACCAAGCAGGTAGCAATGAAGCAATACCGCATTCCTGGGGGGCACAAGGACATTTCAGACACCATTAAGGAGTACGTGGAGGCGGGTGTGTTACGCCCTATCACCACCGCATGGAACAATCCTCTCTGGCCTATTAAAAAGGGGGATGGGTTGTGGAGGATGACTGTGGATTACCGGGAGTTGAATAAACACACTCCTCCTTTAGTGCCCTGTTAGGCAGAAACCTGTGCAGTTCCCTCTAGGACCACTGCAAAAGATTTAAGACTACAGGTGGTTGGCAGTAAACCCAATTGGTAGCAGTCTGTACCACCCAGATTTACCTGGTAGCTGTGGCTGAGCAGTCAGACTTCTCTCAAGAAGAGTTAGGCAGTATACAGAGTATTCACAATAGGTCAAAAGAACACAGTAGAACAAGCAAACACTGACCAGAGCTTGGTGCAAAAGAGATATAATTATTTATTTAAAAACACATCTAGTTAAACATACTGCCACCAATATTAAGCAGTTCAAAAACATGGTCACTAAAAGATATACACTCCCTTCAACGATTATTAGACAAGTCTTAAGTAAAGCAACACTTATTTTCAGACAACGGTGAGCGCTTAACGAAGATGGCACTCTAATCAATCGGTTTAAAAGGGAGAGAAAGGCAGAGCAAAGATAGAAACAGATCCCAACACTTTCGGAAGAACACAGTAGGAGAAGAAAGCAGATTAAAACCGTAAAGTCAAGGTTAACAAGGCCGAACCCACTTTAAGAGACTCCGGTCGAAATGTGTCCAAGGTCACATGGTTCAAAGTGCCCAAAAGTCTCGCAAAAGTTTCAGAAAGAGTTGGACCAAAAAGAAAGGGACCAGTTAGATGGTCAAGGCGGCCAGCCCAGTCCAGAAGGTTAAGGGATTATTGTTACCTTGTAGCAATCTTTAGAAAGGGAGGCCTGGCGGACACGGTGCCTTAAAATGGTAAGAAGCTCCAGCGGGGGCAGTTGTTCCTGGCGGCGGGTGCAAGTCGGTGCTTCGTCCGGGGGAAGAAAGGATCTCGTCGGGGAGGAAAACAGGAGTCCGTTGCACTGCCAGGGAAGAAACCAGCCGCGGAGTTCTCAATTAAAAGGAGCGGTCCTTTTATTCGCGTTCCAGTGGTAAGTGGCTATCCGGTTGCCGGGGTGCTTGGCACAGGCAATTCGACCACAAGACATCCTGGGATGCGAGAAAAGAAGGTAAACTGGTTGTGCCCACCAGCAAGGGAAGAAGACTCTCCAGCAGGGAGATCTCCTCTGTCATTGGGAAGTGGTGAGTCAGTTCAGCAGGGCTCCACCGGTGGTGTCGTCGTAGCAGGTCGGCTCAGCTTCTCCCTCGTCGGATTTTCAGGTGCTGTGGCGACTTCTGAAGTTCCAGTCCCAAAAGCCCTGCTTTTATGCAAGAAACCCCCATTCATTCAACTTAGTTGTCAATCAAACATGCTAAGTGGTGAGCGGGGTGGCTCACCACTTGGGCCAATCACGCAAGAGTGCGACCTGAGTTGGTAAGGCAACTTAGTCCAAGGTGCCTAAACCCCCTCCCACACTCCCTGTGGTACCCAGTTAGAGTGGCACCACTTTGGAGGGCTTCTGTGTAGAAGCCCGCCAAAAGTGGAACAAAGGGCTCGACCTTTGGTTTGGAGTTACAGAGGCGAACACAAACACCATTTTAAAACCGAGTTCTGGCAGAAAATACCAACCGGTGAATTAATATTAAATAAACCGGCGGTATGTTAGAGGCTAAGTTAAAAAAGTATTAGCCTCGAACAATGGGAAAATCCCGTACAGATATATTCGCGGTTGAATATAAAAAGTAGTATCCACTGCCACCAGCCAAAACTCGACGAGGGGGGACGGGACAGTACCCCCTCGAACAACAGACCCAGGGGCAATCGAATTGCCCCTACCAGTACGTCCACAATATGATGGTTTGTACTGGTTCTGTTAGTAATTTGGGACTAGTAAAGCCAATGGTGACTTTACAAGCCCTGGGAGACAGTAGTCAGTCCCAGGGTATGGAGTCTATGGTGGGGGGTCACTATGACACCCCGGTGTAACTGCACGGAGGGTGCGGTGTAACACACATAGAAAAAAACATATGAGACCCTATGGCGTAAAAGACCCCATAGCCCATGAAACACATTAACATTCAAAGGAACATCACAAATCATGTCCAAGAGTGGGAGAAAAAGAGTCTCACTCTTGGCAGGAGAAAAAAACAAACTCCAGAAATCCAGCAAAGCTGGTGGGGGACTCACTAGGTTAGGAAATTCAGCCTAAACAGAGAATTCTCCCTAACATGCCTGCAGTCCCAGATGCCATTACCTTGATTGAGAATGTCCAAAAGTTTGAAGGGACTTGGTATGCAGTGATCGATTTAGCCAATGCATTTTTCTCTGTGCCAATTGCTGAAGAGTGTCAAGAGCAGTTTGCATTTTCTTGGAGTGGACGTCAGTACACCTTTACAAGGTTACCTATGGGGTACATACATAGCCCGACTATCTGTCACCGGCTGGTGGCAGAGCACTTAGACAAGATACCGTGTAAACCTGACATACAAATCTCTCATTATATTGATGATATTTTGATTCAGGGCAATGATGAGCACAGTGTGCAAAGCCAGTTAGATGTCATTATGGAAGGATTGAAGAAGGAAGGGTGGGAGATTAACCCGAATAAAATTCAAGGCCCAGCTGAAACAGTGATATTCCTAGGGATTCAGTGGCATCATGGGCATCGAGAAATGGTGCCAAAAGCCCGACAAAAAATACTTTAATTCACCACTCCAATGAACAAAAAGCAAGCTCAGCAGTTTATAGGGCTGTTTGGGTTTTGGAGACAGCACATTCCCCATTTAGGGCAGATATTGGCCCCCCTCTACAAGGTGACACGAAAGAAATATGAGTTTCAGTGGGGGGGAAGAGCAGCAGAAAGCATTTGAGCTGGCGAAAGACACCATGCAGCAGGTGCTTGATTTATGGCCATTGAAGGAAGGCAAAGTGGAACTGAATGTGTCTGTACAAGACAATTATGCTAATTGGAGTGTGTGGCAGAAACAGGACAGGAAACGTGTGCCATTGGGGTTTTGGAGTAGTAAGTTGCCCGATGCAGGTAACTCATACACTCTGTTTGTGAAGCAGTTGCTGGCATGTTATTGGGGCTTGTTGATACCAAGCAAATGACGGTGGGCCATGATGTATTGATGAGACCAGAAATACCAATCATGCAATGGGTACTGAGCTCTCCTAAAACGCACAGAATAGGACATGCTCAAGAAGCCAGCATAATTAAATGGAAATGGTACATTCAAGACAGATCGAAGCCAGCATAATTAAATGGAAATGGTACATTCAAGACAGAGCCAAATCAGGGAAGGGTGGAGTTGCAAAATGACATGCGCAAGTAGCCAACATAACGCCCTCAGATTACATACCACCGGAAGTGCCTGAAAAACTTGAGTCTCCCGTGAAATGGGGAGTACCTTACAGCGATTTGCCCTTGAACAAACAGAGCATGCTTGGTTCACGGATGGATCAGCCCGATATGTGGGAACTGAGCGATACTGGAAAGCAGTGTCGTACAATCCCAAGACAAAAAAGATGTTGACAACGTCAGGGAAAGGGAAGAGCAGTCAGAGCTTTACGCTGTTTACCAAGCATTGAAACAAGAAAGCCCTGGTCAATGTTATGTGTACACAGATTCATGGTCAGTGGCAAATTGATTGGCAGTGTGGTTGCCAACCTGGCAAAAGAATGGGTGGAAGATTCATTCAAAAGAGTTGTGGGGAAAAGAATTCTGGCAAGATATTGCAGAAATGTTATTACAAAGTGAAGTCACTGTGTATCATGTGGATGCGCATTGTGCCACAGACTCATTAGAACGTTGGTTTAATTCTGTTGCAGACGAACACACCAAGATTTCATCTGGGGATGCGGAGGCTCAGGAAGACGATTTGGAGGGTTTGGCCAAGTGGGCTCACCAGAAATGTGGGCTCCTTGGAGAAAAGGCTACTATCAGGTGGGCACAAGCTCGAGGAATCAGTCTTCCTTTAGAGGTATTGAAAACGATCATTTGGCAATGTCCAGTATGCCAACACCAACAGCATAGACCTATCCCTCAGATTGTTTGGGGTACATTGTGAAGAGGAAAACTACCAGGTCAAATTTGGCAGATTGATTATATCGGTCCCATGCCAATCAGTAAAGGTTGTCAGTATGCATGCACTATTGTAGATACATACTCGGGATATCTGATGGTTTTGCCGTGCAAGCGTGCAACACAAATGAACACCATCAGGTTGTTAGATCAGATCATACTACATTATGGAGTGCCTTTGCAGATTGAAAGTGACAATGGGTCACATTTCAAAGGCAAACTAATTCAGGAGTACTGCCAGGAAAAGAACATTGAGTGGCTGTACCACATGCCTTATTACCCTGCTGCTTCAGGGTTGATTGAACGAATGAATGGGTTGTTGAAACAACAGCTGCGCAAATCTGGAGATGGCAATTTGGCAGGCTGGCGTGATCGTGTGTTTGATGCGGTGCAAGTATTAAACAATAGGTCTGTGAATGATCATGAAACTCCTTTGAAGCGACTAATGACTCCTACTTTATAGGTTCAACCCAATTCAGTCAGAGAAACCTTATTGTACTGGGAAATTACCGGGGTTATTTAGCTCCCTATCGAACGACTCCAGAGTTAGCAGGGGTAGACTTGCATTCCCATGAAGAAATCAGATTAGACCCAAGAGGGATTGTTGTAATTGAAACAGGGATTGGAGTACAAATCCCCCCAGAGCATATGGGATGGATTGCCCCTAGATCTGGCGTAGCATTGAAGGGAATTCAAGTGTTGGGAGGGGTAATTGATGCTGATTACCAAGGCGAGATCAAAGTCATCCTGATGAATAGTGGGGACCAATTGTTATCGATCCACAAGGGTGATCGGGTGGCCCAATTGATTATTATTCCCGTTAAGTTGTCCATGATTAAGAAGGGGGGGCCTCCTACAGTGTTAACTACCCATGGGGATCGTGGTTTTGGCTCTTCAGACAGTATGGTACTGGGTGCGAAGGTGTGGGTGGAAAGGCCAAGTGGCCCACCAGTGCCCGCAGATGTCATTGCATCAGGCAAGGACCAAGTAGTTTTAGTCATGGAGCCCAGTAGAAAGAAATGGCAATATGTGCCCGCAGAAAAATGTTACCTGAGAGAGTGATGTACAACACTGATATCTCTTTTCTTGGTTTGCCTTGTAGATCCTGTGTCTGGCTGGTGTAATTGTGGTACTAAATGGACTCCATTTGAGAGAGTTAAACAGCATGCTGCTACCAACGAAAAATCTGTGCCAGCGATCAAGGGGATACTGATAGTGATGAGTAATGTTGTCCAAAAGCAGCCTTATGCCGAAAAGCCAGCCGGATCGAAGACATGGATTCGTGAAATGCAGCAAACCCGTCAGGAGAAAGTGAAAACAACCTTGATGCCAGTCATGCGAGAGGCATTTTCAGGACGGCGAAGACATTCTCCCATGATTACGCAAACTGAGAATATGTGGATATACCTGGCACAGCAGGTGCTCAACATAACGCACTTTTGTCTTACTGATGTGCCCAATGCTGAAGCTTTTCTAACTACGTGCTTAGTGGCAGTGCCGACGCCGGTTCCGGGTCTAAAGCATATTTTCGGCGTCACACACAATGATTCTTTGGTTCAAGATTCTGATATTAGGCAATCTTTTTCCGTTTATGAGTACTGCAGATTTTGCCAAGAAACCGATCGCAAATGGAGAAATTTGACACGTGTCATTACCTATAATATAACCCAACGTGATGTATGCTACTTTATGACATGCAATGCACAAGAAATTGGCAAATGCCAACAGCTCCATTTAACCAAACAGCATAATCATACAATGTTTGAGCAACAATTATGTTCGCGAGTGCCACGCACATGTACCAGTGTAAATAATACTATGTGTTGTAATCCTACAGTGATAGCTGCCAGTCATTTGAATCATGTGAAACTTCCAACAGGATGGCTCTTTTCATGTGGCAACATCACATACACTTATATTCCAGCTAACATTTCCAGAGGTCCAAGTGCCTTAACTCGATTAGGACTAATGATGTTTCCTTTACACCCAGCGATAACTCGAGGCAAAAGGTCAACTTTCGAGTCTGTGGGTCTATCTCCCGATTGTGATTCACATGTACATTTGTTATCAGAAGCTGAGGTTCTAGCATTAACCCTTTCATTAGTGGGACTTTGGGGTTTAGCTGCTGGGGGTTACAAATCTTTGATGAAATTAGCATGTTTAGTAGTCAAAGGCCTTAATCATATTTCTCAAGCATTAAAAGAATTACTCCTTGATAGTCAAGTTATTAGAAAAGCAACTTTGCAAAACAGAGCTGCTGTTGATTATCTATTGCTAAAGCATAATTTAGGGTGTAACGCAGTTGAAGGTATGTGTTGTTTCAATCTAAGTGACCATTCACGATCCATTGAAAGTCATATTCAAGGTTTGAGGGATCTAATTTCTCAAGTGTCCCAAGATTGTACTGGGAATTGGTGGGATTGGTTATTTTCATGGATTCCTGATATTGGGGATACACTACGTTACGCTTTTGTTTGCATTTGCATTATAGTAGCTATCAAAATAGCTTGTTGTTGTTGTATTCAATGCATTCCTAATTTAGTTTTAATGTTTCGTCGGTTTCAGAGACCAGCTCCTGTGCCACTGGGCTATGGAAGGTAAATATCCAAGGGTGGAATTGTTATTCTTGAACTAAAATGGCGCTGGTGCGCAGTGCATTCTGGGAGCGCTCAGAGCCATGATGGATATTTAGTTCATGCCGCAGTGAAAAGCTGCAAAGCTGCACGCATTTTGCTGAGAGTTAGATTCACGGTGCTGAAGAAAACATGCTTTCCAAACCTGGTATGCAGTCAATGACATTTCTGCTGGGAAAGCTAACTTTGTTATGTCTTGTTATGAGCTATGGGACTGTTTTTCGCAGTGCTTGAGGGAGGCACTCTGCTCCTTGAGGGTACTGTCACAGTTGACCCAGCTAGCAACCAACGGCTGCTCATCAATGCGCAAGTGCGTTGCCAGAAGGTTCGAGAAATGGCCACCCCTTTTCGGAGTGTGCATATATGCGGAACCCCGGGGATGGTCAGGTGAGACTCCAGCCGGAGGGGGACACATTCGTCCGGCATTCCTGTGAGCTGTTGTGCTCTTGGCCTGGCTGTTATCGGGGTTTTCCAGCCGCTTCTGGCGAGATGAGGAATCCAGTTACGCTCACAGTGATTTATTTCCTTTTGAATTCTTTGCTTCTTCTGTGATTTATGTCTATGTTTCTTCTGTGATTTATTTCTATGTTATCACTGGTTGCTTCTAAGCTTTGAATAAATAGCCGTATAAGTGCTCATTATTCTTTAAGAGTGTGTGGTTGCAAGTTATTGCGTCTTTCTGCGTTCAAAGTATTGGCTCTGTAATTGCATTGGTGATTTATGATTTTCCGTGCATTCTGGGAGAGCAATACAGCTGAGCAGTCAGACTTCTCTCAAGAAGAGTTAGGCAGTATACAGAGGATACACAATAGGGCTAAAAACACAGTAGAGCAAGCAAACACTGACCAGAGCTTGTTACCAAAAGTATATAATTATTTATCTAACACACACTTTAGAAAACACACTAGCACTATTAATCAAAGCAAGTTCAAAACACAATCAGAAAAGTATACACACCTCCCTTAAGAATTATTAGACAAGTCCAAGTCAAAACACCACTTTTTGTCAAAACAGAGGTGAGCGCGTAACTTAGATGGTACTCCAATTATTGAATAAAAGGGAGAGAAAAAGGCAGGTCATAATGATAAAACAGTTCACAACACTTAAGAGACCAAAACAAGTTAGTGAAAGCAGAGTCTACTGTAGAGCCAAAGTTCATAGGCCAGGCCCACTTTAAATGGAGCAAGGTGAAATGTGCCCAAGATCACACCATTGAGAAATGCATTCAAGTCTTTGTAGAAATGTTCAAAAGAGGTTGGGAGGGTTCAAAAGATAAAGTTAGATGGTCTGGGGGCCAACCCAGATGGAAAGCCAAGGATTTAAGGGTCACCTTTAGCAATCTGTATAAAGGGAGGCCATGTGGAACACAGTACCTTTAAAGTTGAGGAAGCTCCAGTGGTGGCAGTTGTTCCTAGCAGCGGATGCAGTTCGTGGTTTCGACCAGGGGAAGAGAGTATCTCGTCGAGAGGAAACTTGGAGTTGTTGCACTGCCCAGGGAAGAAACCAGCCGCGGAGTTCGTTGGTTAAAAGGTGCGTTCCTGGTATTCACGGTCACAGTGGTGAAGCTTGGCTATCCGGCCGCCGGGGTGCTTGGCACGGGCGATTCGACCAAGAGACATCCTGGAAGGCGAAATGGCGAACTAGTTGATCCGAACAGCTCAGAGGGAGAAGACTCTTTCAGCAGATCTTCTCTTGTCGTCGGGAAAGTGGTGAGGTCGTTGCAGGAGGACTCCACCGGTGTGCCGTTGTTGCAGATGGCTCAGCTTCTCCCCTCTTCGGATTTCTTGGGTCCTGTGGCGACTTCTGAAGTTCCAGTCCCAAAAGCCCTGCTTTTGTGCAGGAAAACCCCTATTCAACAGCCTAGCTGTCACTCATACATGCTAAGTGGTGAGCAAGGCGGCTCACCACTGGGCCAATCAGAACAGAGTGCGACTTGAGTTGCTAAGGCAACGCAGTCCAGGGTGCCAATTCACCCACCCACATATCCTGTGGAACCCAGACAGAGTGGCACCAGTTGGAGGGCTTCTGTGGAGAAGCCCGCCAAAAAGTGGAACAAAGGGCCCGACCTTATTTGGAGTTACAGAGACGGACACGAACGCCATTTAGAAAAGAGTTCTGGCAAAAAGACCCAACCGGTGATTCAATATTAAATAAATATACCGGCGGTATCTTTAACATTGCACCAAAAAGTGGTGCGTTTAAAATCAATGGGAAAATCCCATAGGAAATATTCTGGTGGAATATTTTGCGTGGTAACCACTGCCACCAGCCAGAAACTCGACAAGGGGGGACTGGACAGTGCCCCCTTGGAAACAGACCAAGGGGCAATCGAATTAACCCCCTTCCAGTACTTCCAAAATATGATGGTTTGTACTGGTTCTGTTCACAATTTTTGGACTAGTAAAGTCAACGGTGACTTTACATGCCCTGGGAGACAGTAGTCAGTCCCAGGGTATGGAGTCTATGTTTGGGGGTCACTATAACACCCCTGTGTTACTGCACTGAGGGTGCTGTGTAACACACACACTAAAAACAGATGATACCCTATGGAGAAAAAAGACCCCATGGCCCATAAGCACACAAAAAGTCAAAGACATACCTCAAATCATGCCTAAGAGTGGGAATAAAAGAGTCCCACTCTTAGCAGGAGAAAAAAACAAACCTCAAAAATCCAGCAAAGCTGCTGGGGGACTCACTAGGTTTGGGAAATTAGCCTTATAAGAGAATTCTCCCTAATAGACTCCCTCATGATCGGGGATATTATTGTGCAGCACAACTGCGAGTGGTAAAGAAATGGTTTGGGTAAGACTCCAATAAGAGATGGTACCATATAGAAAGAGCTAGGGTGGGGTCTAGCATGGGAGAGAATCTGTGGCTGCCTAAGATAGATAGACCTCGGAATATATACCAAAGCGACATTACCAGACTAGTGGAAGACATTTGGGATCAGGCGATTAAGCAACATTACATTACCTCATTTCCCTCTCCTTTCACTCCTTTATTCGCAAATCCACAATTCACTCCGGAACTACCGGCAAACTCCTTCTCTGAATGGAAAACCGCTGGTTGTACTAAATTTTGAGATATGTTTTTGGGACAAGATATTAAGTCCTTTGCTCTTTCCAAAGAGGAACTTGCCCTTCAGGAGAGTCTGCGATTTAAATACTTTCAGGTTGGCTTATGGTTCCATCAAATAAGTCAACGGCTTTAAGAAAACTCACACCTTTTGAGCAATTTTTGACATCAAGCACATGAGACACACTGATCTCTAAACTTTATAAATTACTAATAGATGCATCTACTTACTAACAGGCCTGGGCTAAGACGCTGGGTTATACACCAACGCATGACACATGGACCCGGTTGTAATTAGATATCCCAAAAATGACTAGATCTATACAGATTAGGGATTTTTGGTTCAAACTAATGTTCCAATAGAATTATACCGAAGATCGCCCCGTCGGTTTCAGCTCTTTGTTGGCGGGTATGTGGGGTGAGAGGTGATTGGATACATGTCTGGTGGTCTTGTCCTAAATTGAGTCAATACTGGAGGGAAGTGCAGGGGAATATGAAGGATATGTTTGCCTTTAAGACAGAGCGAACCCTTGAAGAAACCCTGTTTGGTATGACACAGCCAGATAATGCATTATGGCCAAAGCATAAGAGGAAAGCTTTTTATATTCTTCAGTTGGCAGCCTTCCGGGTTCTGGTTACGAATTGGAAATCGGTGAACCCACCACAAATCAAAGACTTGTACTACAAACTTTGGAATGGGTTACTTACTTGATTCAAGGGGAACAGTAAGTTCTCATTGGACTGGCTGCGATTCTGAACTTTTTACACAGACTATGATGAGAACAATATTGCCCGCAGAATCTACGAATTTTGGACATTTTGTGAAATGTTTAAAAGCTTGATCGTCCATGTACCATGGGAAGGGGGGGACACAGGAAATGGGTTAGGAGGGAATGAGAGCAGGGGTTTAGGCGGGGATAGTTGATTTTAATTTTGTTGTCCGTTTGAAAATTTGAAAACTCAATAAAAAAAAAAATACTCATTTTCTCTAACAGCTAGGGAGACAATACCTTCCTGTCCCCATAACTCTGCACCATAAATTGCAGCCTGTCTCGCTTGGGCTTTGTGGGCTTCAGGGAAAAAAGAGACAGCACCATGGTCCTGTTCATTGGTGAACCTTGTAAGGGCCCTGCTGTACCTTGCCAGTATTACTCTTGCTTTTTTTGTGAATAGGGACTATCTGTGCTCCAATTCTTGAGTGCAAGGACCACATTATGTTTCAGGACTGCTTTAAATAATTTTGTTAAATATGGGATCTATATGGCTGGCTCAGTGGCATACAGATTGGGACCCCATCTGGGCCCGGGGCTTTCCCCAGTTTTTGACTGAGTAGGGCTCTGCATACTTCCTTGGTTGTAAGAATAAGTGGTGGGTAACCTTGCACCACTGCCCTCGGGCTGTTATCCCCCCCGTCCTCAACAGAGCCAGTAGTTGGAACTCTCTTCACTGTACTGCTCAGAAAACTACTCAATGCAAGTGTATTTGGTAATACAACCCTGCATAGTATTGTGCCCTGGATTTTGTCCCGCCCCCATTATGCTCCAAAAGCCCCTGGAATCACTGTTGCCTACTGCAGTCAACAAAGTTTCTCAGGTAGCCTCACATCAAGCCCTTTTCATATCTTTCAGGAGCTTGCAGTACTCAATCCTTGCTCCCCGCAAATCGGAGGTGCCTATTGAGTGTAGCTTAACCTCCGTAACTAGTTTGCCTTTCGCTTGCCTACACTCTGTGTCATACCAAGGGGTCCTCATCTCAATAGCTTTACGCACAGATTTCTGCGGATAGGAGAACACATGCCCTAATTTCCCAGTCAAATTTTCGTGCACCTTAACTATAATAGTAACATCCTACCTAGAGGAACTAGAAAAAAGACTAGATACCAGTGGTAATGGTCCGAAGTAAGAAGGACGGGATGATAAGAAAGGAAACCACCATCTGAACTAATGTATTTGATGTAAATTTGATTTGACGAACACCAATGATTTGGTAACGTACTATTTTTAAAAGTTTGTAATGAACTAATAACATTTTTTAAAAAAAGAAATATCCTGCGTATCTGCATAGGCAAACTCATCCAGCAAAGATACAATGGGCCTCATTACGGGTCTGGCGGTAACCCTGCCGGTGCTACTGGCAGGTTGCCACCAGACCCGTAATAATTTACCTGTTAATTGTTAATGCCCATTTCCATAGAGTCCGAGTGGGGACATGGGGGCACCGGCACCATTAGCGATGATGTCGGTGCTCCCGTGAATAGTCTGTCTACCATGGCCGCTGCACCCGGCAGGGTCAGGACTGTCGGGCACAGTGGCTCCGGAGGCAGACTCCGTTTGCCGGTCCGGAAACAGACTCCGTTTGCCGGTGAGCTTACCAGCACCCTTGTTTCCGGACCGGCAAACTTATAACGAGGCCCAATGTCATGGTATTCTGTATCTTAATCAAGATTTGTCCATTTGATAATCCATCTGGTATGACCGGTGAGAACAAAAGGGACCCCGGCCTCCAGAATCTTAAGATCACTAATGTCCGTAAGTCCCATGAACAATTTGCTACTTATCTTTACCGGCACTCGGAATGTCGGGACGGTGTAAATCCTAATTCATGGAGTCACATAGGACTCCATGAGGAGATTTTCTGTCATTACCGGCATAGGGCTTTTTTGGCCGTAGGGTGCCTGGCTTATCTCCAGCATTTAGCTGGAGGTAACCCTGGTCCCCTACCGGCAAACTAGTAGTCGGGCGGTCCGGTAAAGTGCCGGTATCCATGGATATCGGCACTTTTTTACAGGACCACCCGACTCAGAATGAGGCCCATTGTTGTGCAAGTCAAAACACTCCTATAGTATATTGTAGGTACTCTATCTAGTGACAGGCACATTACCTATAGAGACAAATGGTGGAAAGAGAAGGGAACCAGACATTCAAACACTCGGTTATTACAGGATCCCATCTGACAAACATAGCACAGTCATCATGAGCCTAAATCTCTACGGCATAACATTTGAAAAATACAAAAGCTTCCATCAAAGACAATGTAGTGGATAGAGGGGAAACACATTTCTAACACACAACCGGAGGCAACCAAAAGATAAGGTATATTTAATCTGATAGCACCAAAACATTACACTTCAGGGGAAAATAGATGCATTGTCAAGAGAATTAGTTAGAGTCTAATGAGGCATTTACATAAGGAGAAGTGAAAGACATGCCTTTAGAATACTAATAACATCACAGGGGCATCGAGAACCATCAGCCTCAGGAGAAGCAGGGGAAATGTGGTTAAGACTCGACTACAGGAAGTCTCGACCTCAGTGAATCATGAGGCATTATGAATAACCCAAAAACCCAGGGCACATAGGTAAGCACTTACAGTGTTCATTCCTGAATAATGATACAGTAAGGGGAAACAGCTAGGTGAGTACAACACTTCTTTTCCAGGTGAGGTTTATAGGATCTGAACAGCTATGGACTTGAGCCCTGGACCAACAATGACCCAGATGACAATAAAGAAGAGCAAGTGCCCTTCCTACGAGTTGGGTCCCCCAGCGAGAAGCAAAAGAAAAAGCAGTGGTGAGGATGAAACCAAAAACATGGGAAATCTGATTCTGGTGTTTGATGAACCAAGGAAGGGCCCAGCCAATGAAGGGAGCCAGGAGGGGAACACAGGAGGTGGATGAAAGCCTTACAGCAGCCACAAATAGGAAGCAGAGCTAAGCCAAGCACACAGGGTGCAGTCAGTCTGGCCAGATATGGTCGTAGAAACGCAGCCAGCAATGCCCGAACAATGTGAAGAATGTTACCTGTCTGTTGTGAAGATCTGAACAAAAGTGAGTGTAGGCCAATGGATTCCCCTATAAATACCCACGCAATCTGTGGTGGTCCAATAACACTAGGGAGATGAAAACAAAGGGTTAGGGCGGCAGCAAATCTGGTTGGCCACTGAATCCACCAACCAACCCAGGCCCCCCATTCCCTCCTCCTCACCCCTGAGGATGTGAAATGGCCAGGAACTAGTCTACACCAGTTTTAACCACTCTAGAGGGCGCATGGCTTGGCCCACAAAAAGGCAACCTGTGCGCACAGTGGCCCTTTTAGACCTATCTCTTGGTTTGCCTGAGCAAAGGATTCATCTAAAACAAAATGACCAAGAGCAAGAAATAAAAAATACATTGGTAACCCAATGGCTCTCAAAAAGGCCCATTGTGCTGCCAATGCAGTAAATCGGCTTGCACTCCTGGTGAAGTCAAATTACAGCAGCCACCAGCCTAGTCCTTAAAACCAATATATGGTGATCTAATCACCCTGCGATAAAAATATGGCGATGAAAAGGCACACCTTTCCCAAGAGCCTTAAGGGAAACCATGGGAGCATTTAGTTGCCAGGGACTTCAGCAGTAATCCCCTGATCACCAAAAATAGGTCAGTGATCCAAAAAAGGGGAAGGGAAAAAAGAAAATTTAAGGGGAAGCTAAAAAGGATCTACCACTTTGCCAAACATTCTTCCTTAACATATGCATGTAAATGTAAAAATCCTTTGGACAGGCAGTCCTTCTACTCGCTGGTCCATGATTTAGTGTCAAAAACAGTTTACATTTTTGTTAGTAGGAATCTGGTCAGACATTTGTCAGAGTCAGAGATCGATTAGATAGCAATTTCAGACCATGCAGATATCTAGCTGCACATATTGATTGGAAGTGAGCAGAGAAAGATGCCAGTGGCCCTTCCTCATCCCCTTCTTGTGAGAGATCCATTAATTGCTGAGCATTTCTCTGAGAAAGTGATACTGTTTTTACAGGAAAATGTGGGATGTGCAAAGATTCAGGTAGTTTGAGACACCTTAAAAGCTACTGCTAGAGTGTAATTCGTTAGCTATGGGGCTCACATAGGCAAGTAAAGAACAACAATGTTTGAACAGCTGAGAGCATAGTTTGAAGAATCTGATGGGATTCCCCCCTGAAACCTAGTCTGGGACCCTCCTTATGTGGTCAGGGAAAGGCAGGAACTCTCTGATCCCGACCCTGGGGGTGGTGTCCTGCGGGAGGATCACACTGGGGGGAATCAGATAAGGAAGAGTAACCCCTTTTTTAACTTTACCCAACATCACTCCCTTCTGATGGCTTTTTGCCAACCTAAAGTAAGTGGAAAAACATAACCTCACTAAGGTGAACTACATGTCCCATAACACCATAGGGACTGACACGAAGAAGGTGGCTGCAGAGGCCTGCAGAAGTGAAGGACAAGCAAGCAGGCCCAACAGCCTTTGCCAGGGTCAGACAATTAACAAAAAGGGTTTGCACCTGAAATTAATTGCCCCACTTAAGGAGCATAACAGGCTGCAGCAGGAGGGGGAAGTAGAATGGATCTGGAGCAGGAACCGGAAGACTGGCAGTAGTAGCAGAAGAAGAAGAGCATGAAGCTGGCAGTTCATGAGAAAGTGTGTTCAATTAAGGTACGTCGGGGCAAGAGGAAAGCAGATTTCACTTGCAAGTCCTGAGAGTCCTGTGGTCACATACGCTGTTGGGTCGTGGCTGCTCTAAGAGGTTGAACGTCTTCTCAGGTGCGCCTAATGACTGCATGACTTTGGGGCGTGGCTAACTAGCCATGGAGTAGGTCATGTCTGAAAAGCTGCTCCTAGAGATCCGAGATTGATCCGGTGAACGCACGCAGAAAAACAATCCACGGCATTCACAAATGACAGCAGGGATTTCGGAATGTGAGCTCCGCACTGGCTGAAGATTATACATGAATCGGAGCGGTCAAGGAGGAAATAATGAGCTTTTCCGGATGGCGGTCGTACTGCAATGCTAAGATGCAAAATGGCGGCTAACAAAGGAATTGTGCCCAATGCAGAGGAAGCCCCCATACGGACCCGAGCAGCAGACGGCGTAGGCTGGTAAAGAAGACTGGATTGTGAGGAGGCAGCTGCTCTAGGAACCGTGCTCCCACCGCAGCGCATATTGCAACACTAAGCACGGGCGCTCGGCACCGCGGGCAGGATGCTCGCGGGGCGAGGACGCCTGAGCTCAACATCCTGAGTGGCGGGTGTGCTCCGAGCGGCTACGGCTGTGGAGGTGTCCGTGCCGAACGACGCTCCGCGTGGCTCTAGCGAACTCGGTGCGGTCCGCATAGTGCGTTGCAGCTGTGGAAAGATCAGCTGATGAGCTGGAGCCGACGAAATAAATACATTGTTGCCAACATAATAAAGGAGCCGCGCTGTGCGAAGAAGCCGGCGCGGAATTGCATGAAGGCGGTGATGTGGAGCGACAGAAGGGGAAACAATGATGCCCGCGCTGCGACCAGGCTGGGGTAAGGAAACCGTAGCCCTCATGAACGAAGGGCAATGAAAACACAGGAGCGAGGTGCGCAGCATATCTATGCTGCACGCTAACAATTAAACCAAGTACATTGTGAGCCCTGCGTACCTGACAGCATAACAGAAGAGATCATTGTCCCGGTGTGTCCAGCCATTTGAAAGGGAGTACCTTATTGATTTCCTTGGAGACAGAAGCCTGAGTGGAAGCGCTGGCCTTGGGTGTAACTAGTAGTAAATGAGGCGCATGTCCTGAAGGAGGTCACGCAAGACCACTGCGTTGCACGCCTGGGGGAAACATCCGAAGAAGCTGCTGGACGGTGACACACACTGAATAAAGGTGCCTGTTGGGTGGGACACGGACACTGTAGACAAACCCTTGCTTTGGGGGATGGTACATTCTATGCCCTAGTGGATGAAAGCTGAAGCCACGGGCTGCCGCAGTGGTGAAATCACTGGAAGCAAGTTGTGCCCCAACACGGGGGGTATCAGATACGTGCAAGGATGCAACCCATCTGAAACATAACTTGACCCACGGAGCCGCCTGGCTTGGAGTGACTCACAGGTGGCACAGCAAGTCAGCAAAGTAGAATTGCCACATCACGGACAAAGTAACCTAAGACACATAACTAAGATCGCGGGATGACGGGGAGGGGAGCCAAAAGCAAAGGCAAGCAACCCATGATGGAGGCATTTGCCAGGACACAGCATTCTCTGGCGGTGTCGACGCACAGTGGCGCGACCGCAATCGCGGAAAGTACATCGGTGACTGGAAACCAACAGATACTAACGGCTATAACAGAGTTGCGGGACTCATGGGGAATAGCAATGGCGGACCTGCGAACTTCCTTGGAGGCTAAAATAGATGCTGTGGGCATAGACGTCACCCTGCTGTGACAAGAGGTCAGGGCGCTGGCAGATAGAACGAGTAGCCTGGAGAGTGCGGTGAAAACCAACACAGGCACCAGCACCAATAATACAAAGGAGGTCCACATACTAAAGCAACAGGTGGCTAACCTGGAGAACCGTGCGGAGGAAGCTGAAGGGAGGGCGAGGAGGAATAACATCCACGTGGTCGGCCTGCCGGAGGGAGAAGAAAGCCAGGACCCTACAGACTATGTGGAGAACATGATCCTGCAAGAAATAGGGGCCGACAAACTCTCACAAGGATTTACAGTGGAGGGAGCACATAGAGCCCTCATGAGGAAGCCGAAGCCTGGGGCCCCTCCCCGCGCGGTAATTGCGAAGATAATGAACTATAAAGATTGCAAGAAGATCTTGGAGTACTTTCGTAAAGGGGGAACGATCGAAAGAGCTTCATCCACCATCATGGCATATTCTGACTACACAATGTTAGTCCAGAGGCAACGGTACAGCTATGTGGCAGTTAAGAGGAGGCTACGCACGCCGGAATCAAATTCATGCTTCTGTACCCCGCGAAATTGAAAGTGTTGCACAAAAGCAGGATGTTCTTTTTTGACACCCAAGAGGAAGAAGCAACATGGCTGGACCTACAGGACTGCCCGGAACGAGATGCGGACCAGGCCCAGGAGGAGCACGATAAGTGATGGGGATTATATGAATATTGAATTGACACAAAGCGGGGCACCCCAGTAGAGACTATGATAGAGATAATGATGGTGGGGTGCGGACGGATAATGCTGATACTAGGCTGTGATATCCTTGATTTTGTTGAACCTAATGGACTGGAATATAGAATGCCGAGTACATAAGTAAATTGAGTAGCAATGCGTGGTTGAATTGAATTAGATTGGAGCGGCAGGACAAAGACACCCTGCCCCCCAAGTAGTAGTAGTAGTAGTAGTAGTAGTAGTAGTAGTAGTAGTAGGATAGCCACTAGGGCGACCTCACCCTGCTGAGCTGCGAGTACAGGCTATTGCCGAAAAGAGCTAGATGCGGGGGTGCCTGAGATCCACGGATGGAGCTGGGCAACAGTTGGGGCCGGGGGGTGATGTTGGGGAAAGGAAGGGAGGTGGGAGGGAGGAAGGTTGGGGAGTTTGGTGTGTTTTTAGTTAAGGGGAGTTTAAACTGGGAAACAAGTGTATATAGAATGAGATGGAACTTAGATCTGGACTGCACAGGTGGGGGGCGGGGTGGAACTCTAATAGGCCATGGGGGAGCTTAAGGTAATTACCTGGAATGTTAGGAGGCTTAATAGTTATTTAAAGAGGAACAAGGTCATGTTGTACCTGCGTAGGCAAAAGATAGCCATTGCTCTGCTGCAGGAGACCCACCTGACACGGGGTAAGATGGAGACGATTGCTAAGAAATGGAAGGGAGTGGTGGTGGGCTCATCATATTCTGCCTATGCTAGAGGAGTGCTTATCTGGGTGGTGCCGCATGTCCCTTTCTAGCGGTTGCAGGAGGTAGCTTAGAAGGATGGGAAGATGGTTATACTGAGGGGATTGGTGGAAAATAGGGAGATAAGCATTGTAAATACGTATGCCCCAAATCAGAATACAGTGGCATACTTCAGAACGCTATGTACTAATCTTAGCATGTGCATGGGGAGCGCGGTGATCTGGGGAGGGGACTTTAACTGTGTACTTAACCCTAAGGTAGATAGATCAGACGGGAGGATGGATAGACCCGCCCCAGCTGCTAAAGCGCTGCAGACATTGTTGGATGACTTTTGTTTGGGATATGTGTGGAGGATGAGACACCCTCAGGAAAGGCAATACTTGCATTATTCCGCCCCGCAGCAGTTACATACGAGGCTGGACTATTTCTTTGCTACACCAGAGGTAATAATAGAGATTACACAAGTAGAATATAAAGCAAGAGTCCTTTCGGACCACTCGCTCTTGATCCTCGGATGGCAATACTGCCCCCAAGAGCAAGGATTCCGACATGGCGCCTCCGAGCGGAAGCATTGAGACCCCTTTTTTAGAGAGGATATGAGGGAGGAGTTTATAACCTATTTTGAGACAATACTGGCAGTGTGGACTCGGCGGGCACACTGTGGGAAGCCTTTAAGGTTGTGATGAGAGGGGTAGCCATAGCAAAATCTAAAGTTCTGCAAAGGGGGATCCTGGCTGACCTACGGGAGACAGAAGGGGAACTGGAGAAGGCATTGAGAGGAGGAAGTACTACTAAGTAAGAAATGGAATTGATACTCGGGCTGCAGCAGAAATGCACGGATCACTGGGAAAGACTGTGCAACCTCAACTATAAAAAATATATAGAGAGACAGCACGCGGATAAACCAGGAAGGCTTTTGGCGTGGTTATATAAGAGCGAAACCCCTAGACCCACGATCAGAACAATAACGAGGGAAGACGGTAGTGTAGCTGACACCCAGGAGGGAGTTAATCAGGAGTTTTCAGAATATTATAGGCAACTATATGGAGATGATGGGGAGAGTAGTCGCGCGACGATAACAGAAACATTGGAGGATATAGGACTGCCAAAGATAAGCGCAGAGGAAAGAGAGGAATTGGATGCATCGATTACATTGGAGGAGCTGGAAGAGGTGGTGAGACAATTGCCCACTAGTAAGACCCCTGGGGCTGATGGACTCCCAAGTGAATATTATAAAGTATATAAAGAAGAGGTTCTTCCCCCACTGTTAGAAATGTTGAATGAAGCGTTTGAGCTGGGAAGATTGCCAGAGTCACTTAGAGAAGCAATTATAATACTGCTTCCCAAACCTAACAAGCCTGGGCACAGCTGCGGTTCCTATAGACCTCTATCGATGTTAAATCAAGATAGCAAGATATTGACAGCTGTTTTAGCAAATAGACTGAAGAGGGTTAGTGTTAAACTAATACACCCTGATCAGACCGGTTATGTCCCGAATAGGAATATATCCAACAATCAGACTCCAACGGGTCATTGAGTTTGGGGGCGAGAACGAGGGTGAAATGGCAATTGTCTCTTTGGACGCAATAAAAGCCTTCGACTCGGTTAGGTGGCCATGGTTGTTGGCATCCCTGGCGGGCTATGGGATGGGGCCTGGATATATACGGTGGGCGAAAATGCTATATAGTGAACCGCTGGCAAGAGTTAAAACGGGAGCAGTGATATCTGAAAGTATGTCTGTGGTCTCCGATGCTTTACATATTGGCTCTGGAACCCCTAGCAATATATTTCAGACAACAATGTGACATCATAGGCATTGCGGTGGGAGGGGAACGGCATCCGATTTCCCTATATGCGGATGATATGCTGCTGTACTTGTGGCACCCGGAAGAAAATCTCCAATATATTTTAGAAGTAATGGAGAGTTATGCGGGGTTGTCTGGTATAGCGGTGAACACTCTGAAGTCTAGGATGTTTCCACTGGGAGGATATAAAGGGACTCTAATGGAACAGTTACCGGTGTTACAGATACCATAAGCGGTTAGTACATTTCGTTATTTAGGGATAGACGTATACCACATAGTGGAAGAGGAGCATAAGCACAACATGGAGGTAGCCATTAAAAAAATTGAAAAATGCATGATATTCTGGGAGAAGTTGCCCTTGGCAATGATGGGACATAGGGCAATGCTAAAGATGGTGGTCCTACCTAGGCTCCTGCACTATTTTGGGAATATACCACATCTGATACCCAAGAAGTTCTTTATTAAACTGAACAGTATGTGTAGGGAATTCCTGTGGCATGGCACGCGAAACAGAGTGGCACTGTGGAAGCTACAGAACTTTTATGAGAAAGGGGGGATAAAACTGCCTAATTATGAGGTCTATTATGTAGCGAGCCGACTGCAGTATGTTGCCAATGGCTCTCAGATGAAGTGACCTCCGAATCCAGGTTGCTTGGACAAGATTGTGCCCCATTTTACTTGAAAGATGATGTGGTTGCCCAAGACAGAAATGGAAGGGCGCCCTAACATGCTGATACTTGGATGGAAGATGTGGCGCAGGGCATGCCAGATGATGGAGAGCCCATCCCCATGTTCCCCGCAGATACCACTAGTCGCACTAACGGGGGGAGATAAGCAGCTAAGGATGATAATCAGGAACCACTGGGAACCGGTTGGGTTAGCAACAATGGGTGATATCTGGCGAGAGGGCTCTATCATAGATTTTGAGGTGCTGGGTGAGGAAATTGGGTTGCACACTGGCCAGTACATTACATATCATAGAATGGCGCAGAGAATCAAGAAAATATGGCACAAAGTTGTACTAGAGAAAGAACCAGAGCCTACTATAGA
The DNA here is from genome assembly GCF_040938575.1 of Ambystoma mexicanum. NCBI lineage: Eukaryota > Metazoa > Chordata > Amphibia > Caudata > Ambystomatidae > Ambystoma > Ambystoma mexicanum. The sequence goes on along the minus strand of NC_090932.1, from coordinate 1,514,323,133 downwards.
CATGATATACGATATAACGGAGGGGGGGCATGAGAAATATCGAATATACGAAATGATGATGTCTAAGGTTGGGAAAGAGGTAACACAATTGAGACAAGACTGGGAAGCGGAAGTGGGAGCCCCGATGGACGACGGGATGTGGGAACGAGTTCAGGGGTACCATAAGAAGGTGTCGAGGAATGCGAGATTAAAACTGATACAACAGTATATTACGCATAGGGCGTATATGACACCCCAGAGGATATCCAGGTGCGAAAATGCAGGACGGCAAGCATGCCCTAAATGTGATGAAGAGAAGGCGGGTATGGTGCATATGTTTTGGTCATGCCCGGTCATTGAGTGCTTCTGGAGCAAAGTGGCAGAGAAGGGGGTTAAGATTGTGGTGGATACAGTGTGGGCCTGCTTGCTGGGGGGGGGGGTTCCCTAGATTGCAGAAACTCAAGCATGTGAGTGAACTGAAAACTCTGGCATATGTGCTTGCAAAGAGGAGAATTGCTATGGGATGGAAGGCATGTCACAGGCCGCGAGTAGAGATGTGGTGGAAAGACTTGCAGAAATGGGCAGAAGCAGAAACCACGGTATGGCAAGAAGCGAATAGCGCAGGGGGGAGGGGAAGGAAGAGACATAGACTATACCATCACAAATAAAGAACCAACCATGAAAAATGGACACCAACTAGATTGGATAATTACCAACAACCTTGAAACACACAACTACCAAACCAAACCTTGTATTTGGTCAGACCATTACAGTGTCTCATTTCAAGTCTCACTTCCCTTACCTAAAGAAAAAAATCCCAATCCCCCCAAAAATGCTATGCAAAGGAACTTTAAAAACATCAAGAAAGAACAACTTGAATCATGCATAAAAGATTACATCGCCACCTCTAAAGAAGAGGATTCATGCGAAATTATGATGTCGACTCTCTTGGACCATCCCAATAAGCTAGTAGAGAAAAACGCACCCTTGCAGACCAAAATATTTAGAACCAAAAATACAAAGCAAGAATGGTTTTCTAAAGAACTACTCGAGCTTAAAGGGGACAAAAGAAAAATGGAAAATAACTGGAATAAAAAACCAACACCTGAAAACAGGGAAAAAGAAACAAAATACAAGAAAGAAATAACCGAGGCCAAGAAACAGTATTTCAACAAACACATTTTGGAAGCAGAAAATGCCTCAAGCAAACTTTTTAACATCTTGAAATCCCTAGACAAACCCTCAGTTATATCGCCACCTTTTATACCATCCCAACAGGAATGCAACAATACTCAAAAAACTTTCTTTGAGAAATTAGAAAAGGCTAGAGATAAAATCACAAAATCACAACTAAAAAAATCCACCATGATTAAAATGCCAGCTGAAGGACCACTTGAAAACATAGAACCCTTTCATTTTTCACCTATCACCACAGAAGAGATGAAAAGAACACTCGTCTCCATGAAACCTACCTCGTGCGCGGAGAACATCTTACCCGCCAAAATAATCTTAGAAAACCCAGACATCTTCGCCCCTATACTTGCTAAGATCATCAACACTTCCTTTAGGGACCAACTAGTCCCCCAGGCTATAAAAAAAAGTCACAGTTACCCCACTAATAAAAAAACCTGGCCTGGATCCAAGAGACCCATGCAACCTTAGGCCAATAACCAACTGTAACTTCCTGCTAAAGATTATGGACAAAGTAGCCACGGCACAACTACAGGCACACATTGAGGCCTCTAACGCGCTACACCCACATCAATCAGGGTTCAGACCATCTCATAGCACAGAATCAGCCATGCTCGACTTACAGACAAAGATGCTTAGCATCTTAGACAAGGGGAAAACGGGACTTCTCATCCTGTTAGACCTCAGTGCTGCCTTTGATCTCCTGGATCATAACCTGCTCGAAACTGCCTTAGGCAAAACAGCAAACTGCTCACAGGAGGCAAAAACATGGATAATGTCCTTTTTAAAAGGCAGAACATCCCGAGTCCATTGGGGAGACAAATTCTCAATTGAAAGGAAGATCCTCTGCGGGGTTCCCCAGGGAGCCAGCATGTCCCCATTGCTGTTCAACCTCTACATTAGATACTTATGCTACATCTTAGACCATGCTGACATATTCTTTACCAACTATGCGGACGATACGCAGCTGGTACTGGAGCTCAGCGGGGACCATAAAACCGATAACAACAATCTAAGTAGTATCTATAACATCATAGAACAATGGATGGATTCCAACTGGATGTGTTTGAACGCCAGCAAAACTGAGCTGATGATCTTCGGATCCACCCAAGCCAGAAAATCACTGCCCCACGACTATGCAAATTTCAAGATCAAGGATGCTAACATCAAAGTACTTGAGAAAGTAAAAACTTTGGGTATGATGATGGAAGCGTCTTTAGGAGCAGAGGCCCAGACTCAATACATAAAAAAAACCTGCAATTACTACTTGAGACTCCTCAGAACTATTAGACCATATCTCACGGAGAACAACTGTGCCACAGTAGCCAGAGCAACCATCCTTTCCCGTTTGGATTATGGGAACGCACTTATGCTAGGAGCCAACAAAAAAAACATCCAAGCGTTCCAGATTATCCAAAATAACGCAGTTAGGATAATCAAATGCAAATCTAAATCAGACCACATCAGTGCATCTAGGAAGGAACTACATTGGCTCAAAGTGGAGAGCAGAACCCACTTCAAGGCTCTCACAATAGCCCACAGATGCATCCACGGGAAGGTACCAGGCTATCTAAAATCGAAAATTCATTCTTATGTTCCAAGCCGCGCCTTGAGATCCTCGGATCAAAATATGATCGTAGTGATGCCACACAAACTTAGATCTGGACTGGGAAAATTCTTTCACAGTCTTTACAGCAGCCATCTGAAATAATCTGCCAGCCCACATAAGGAAAGAATCTAACTACTTACGTTTTCGTAAATTAGTGAAAACATATCTTTTCAACTGACCACGTTCATGACCCACTAAATCATTGATTCCAGGAACTGTCCCGTCCATTTCTGTTGTCTTTGTGTCCACGTTTCTGCGCCCCGAAACTCGCGAGTTAACGGCACAATACAAATAATTAAATAAATAAATAACATAAACAGAGACACTGATGACCTGGAAATTATTAATAGCAGAGTTGTTTGGGGCAATACAAGACCCGGCAGAACTCATGGAAGGGGGAAAGGAAGACCCTACCACAAGATGCAGAAACGAAATGAGGGAAGTAATAGGCTCGGAATGGTGGGTGGGATAAGGGAAGCAGTGATCAGAATTAAGCGATGTGCAATTGGACTGTTGATATATGCACTGCATGTTTGGTTTGTATTGTTTGTTTGAAGAAACTAATAAAATCTTTTAAAGAAAAAAAAACTTAGCCCTGTGATCTGAAGCAAGCCGAGGGACAGAGGAGTAAAGCAGACTCCCCGTGGTTGAGGCCGGACCAACGACACCTGTGCTGCCGAGGGGTGTGGGTCCCAAGAGTGCCTAACATAGTGACAGAGCCTGAAGAATTCAGGAAGTGGAAGCAGCCTACAAGCGTAGTTTTCCTGCAGCCGGTGAGTGCAGCTCTGTATGCAGGTTCACTTTGAAAAGCTTGCCAGTAACTGTTACAAGCTTAATAAAATCTCCCGTAAGCGTGGAAGCAAGGAAAAGTTGTTCATTACTGTGAAGAGGTCGGCTAACAATGAGAATGTATCATGTGTAACTCTAATGCAAGAGTGATTGCGTACAAAATAAGTCTTTCATTTCCATTGTTGAACTGTTGAACCGTTACTGGACTTCAGGGAAACGCTTTTCTGGATCCCTCAGAAACCTAAAGCTGACTTTCACAATTGGTTACAAGGTTTATTCATGGAAAAAAAGGTTGCGTGCAAACAATTGTCAATCCCGATTGGAGTCGGAGCGTAACTCTGTGATAATAAAGGGGAATACAATTTCGTGAAGCCTTTAAAGTTGAGGTTGTTAAAGGTCCAGTGTCCTCTGATACAATTGTGACTGTTATCCCAGGCTGGAAATGTGGCAATACAGCTCAAGGGTAGCTACTGGGACCATAAAGGTGTGAATGAGGCTGGGGAAGGCAGCTGGGTGCTTGTAAGAAGATCAAGTCAACAATCTGTAAGAATGAGACTGGTGATGTTAAAATAGAATCAGAGGCAGATTACATTGGTGATAATAAGACAGGCAGAAGAGGCTGCCCATTTGTCATAGCTGAGGAAAGAAGAGTGCCTTGCCTACCTGTGGAGGTTAAGAGTCTTGTCTTAAAAAACCTTATAATTTTACAGCATCAAGTTGGAGTAGACAGAATTGAACTGTGGTTGTATATTGTTGTCAGTGCATCTTACCCTGAAGCTGACTGAAGTTAGTATTAGACTGTGGAGCAAAGGCTCCTGCTCTCTCAGTAACAGTAGTAGAAAGGGGTTGTCAAGAGGAAAGCAACATCCTAGGAAGAAGCCTCCTGACAAGAATACTAAAGACACTGCAGAGGTCAAGAATACCAAGAAAGATGTCGAGGCAGAAGTTGTTTCTTTGCTTAATAAACTGTGGTAAACCTATCCTGGAAGAAGGATATCCAGGATTACCATTGGTGCTGTTTCTTAGCTGAAATTGGAAGGGGATTTTTTCTACAAAAGACTGGAGAACTGTTGCCAGTGGGATTTTGTTTGGTGAACTTTTTTCTTTTGGAACGTATAAGAACTGGTTAAAGACTTCACTTTCCTTTTGAACATTTGGGAAAAAGTGACTGAGTCATGCAGGGAAAGATCTACCCACGACAGGTGACGGTCATTCAAGTCATAGGCTGCTGGTTATTCTTTTATTTATGTTGTTTAGGTTTGATCTTGAATGTTTTGTTGTTTAGTGTGAGGGCCAGGTTTGGTTGATGCTGAGTTAATCCCTTAGAAAAGGTAGGGAATGCCCTGATAGAGTAGGTTTAGCAAGGTTTAATTTGCATGTTTTAATTTTAATAGAGTGTTTAATTTGGATAAAAACACAAGCAGTCGTCTGCCTTACATTACTGACCACTCACAATAGATAAAGGCTGCTGAGCTTTGCTGCGATGAATGATGTGGGGCAGAAGTGAGGTGGCAAGATTACAAGAAGAGTTGAACGTATATTCTTTGCAGGCTGAAAACCTTATTTGGAACATGGGGATAGTTGTGGGTAATTGCTGGCTGAGAGACTTTTTCTTCTTTATTTATATACATGGAAAAACAATGCACTTTTGATCGCAAAAGAACATAAAATCAATAAGATATCAGATTTGACGGGCAGCTTCTTACAATGGAGTTGACTACGAGTTGAGATTCTGACCAGGTTGTGGTGGGGAGTAAATGGAACAGTCACCAGGGACAATACATGGGTGGACATATATAGATTAAGGACATTTTCAAGTGCAGTTAGGCGGTATAGCCAGCTATTTTAGGGATGTGACCATAATAGATGAAGTGCTAGAGTGGAGGTAGAGAAAGTGAGTGACAGAGGCAGGTAAGAGGCGAGGGAAAAATATTAGCTTGATGGCAGATGAGAGGTAGGTTTAGAGGGTAACTCTGATGCGAGGAAGTAAGCTTTCAATTTTGCTTTGAACAAATCGGTGTGGCTGTTTCTCAGATGCCCTGGGGAAGAGAATTCCATGCAAGTGGAGCAAGAAGAGAGAAATAACCAAAGCAAGAGAACGTGCCAGGGGGGTAGTCAAGGAGGCAGAGCCGGGATTATGAGAAGGCTTGAAGAGTTGGATAGAAGAGGATAGATACGGTGGTGCATTATTGTTGAGAGATTTGTGAACCAGGAGAAGACATTTAGATCTGGACCCATTTTGTATCGCCAGCCATCCAGCCTGGTGACAGTAAGAGGAAGCAGGAGTGACGTGAGGGAGTTCAAAGAGAGAACTGGTAGTGAAGTTAATGTTCTTGTCGAGAGAACAGACATTATAGTTGTGGAGACCAAAGAGGATGCTAGCACAGTAGTCCAGTTTAGAGAAGACAAGAGTGGTTAAGAGATGCTTGGTGGTGTTGAAAGAAAGGCGGTGCCCAATTTTCCTAATTGTTACAGTTTTAGAAATGAAAGGGGAGAAGGTTTGAGAAAAGTCATAGATGACGCCAAGGGCGTAGTTTCTTACCTCTAACTCCATTTCTCCAGCATTGGTATCTTTCATGGATTCACATGCTGTGAATATTCCCCGTCGTCAGGCTGGGAAGACCCCGGTAACTTTAGTATAACAGTTTTCTTATGGAAAAACTTCGACACCTTGAGTGTCCTATCAACGTCGTTATGGGTGCTTTAGTCACCAATGGGACATCGAGAGTATAGCCCCCCCCCGCGGCTTCCACTCAGATTTTAACCTCTACCAACAAGAGGATGTCCGAAGAGGCTGTTTGCCAAAGAAGGAAAGGCTGGCCGGGTGGCATATGAATCCATGAAAGATACCAATGCTGGTGAAATGGAGTTACAGGTAAGAAACTACTCCCTTCTACAGCATTGGATCTGTCATGGATTCACATGCTGTGAATAGACTTTGTAGCAGTAAGAGAGCCTAGAGGTGCATAACAGGCAAACAGGATGCAGATGCAAGGCAATATAATCCACAAGAGAAAAAACATCCCTTCCAGTCAATACAAAAAACAGGAGTAGAGCCAAATCCTGGGAAGCTGCAGAGCTTACCTTACTGGAACAGGCGTTGGAGCACAGCTCGTCCCACCTGTGCGTCCTCAGTACGCTGTTGATTCAGACAGTAGTGCCGGGTGAACGTGTGGGACACTGCCCACGTCGCAGTCTGGCAAATGTCTCTGATCAGTATGCCTGCCCAAAGAGCCGCCAAGGTCGCAGTGGACCTTGTAGAGTGAGCTCTGGGAATGAATTGTAATGGTTTGTTGGCTTTAGCGTGGCAGTAAGATATAGTTGACGCCATCCACCATGAAATGCCTTGTTTAGAAAATCAGCTTGCCTTTATTGGTGGGGCTGAACGCCACACAGAGTTGCTTGGATATTCTGTATGACATAGTGCGATCCAGATAGTACTTTAAAGCCATTTTGACATTTAGAGAATACAAGGCTTTTTCCGCCGGAGTAGAAGCAGTAGGGAAAAAAGTTGGTAAGGCTATTGTGTTCTTATGGAAGTCAGACGGAATCTTTGGAATGAAGTGGGGATATGTAGAGAGAAGAACCTTGTCTTTCATGAAGCGAAAATATGGAGGATCAATTACCAGAGTCTGCAGTTCCGATACTCGTCTGGAGGACGTAATGGCAACTAGAAAAATTACCTTCAAGTGAGAAATTTTAAGGCAGCCATTGACATAGGCTTAAACAGTGGTTTCATGAGGGACGAGTGCACCAGGTTGAGACTCCAAAACTGAGAAAACATTTTCTCCGGGGAAAAGTCCTGAAAAGGCCTTTGAGGAAATGTTGAATCAATCCATCGCTGAAAAGAGGTGTAGAATTCCTTTTCCGTGTGAATCGTGAGATGGCCGCTACGTGAACCTTGATAGACAAGATTGCCAGACCATCCTGTGCTACCCGCAGAAGGTAAGGAAGGAGTTGCTGAGGTGAAACATGCAATGGCTTTAGGTCAGGCTGCTGAGAACACCACACACACAACCTTTTCCTCTTGCGGGCATACGATAAGTTGGTAGATGGAGCCCGTGTCGCAAGCCAAAATGCGTTGACAATCCTGAGGTATATTTAGGTTTCCGAACTAGGATTGGTCAGGATCCATGCGGCTAGGTTGAGGGAGCTCTGGTTGTGATGCCACACCATCCCCTTGTTTTAAGAGAGAAGATCCGGCTAGGAACCCAGATGAAGGGGGTCGCCCCTCGCTGGTGAAGAAGGTCTGAGAACCAGGTCTGTCTGGGCCAAAACGGGGCTACCAGGATGATTTTGCCAGAAACTTTGTGAATCATCTGAATCGTTTACCTCGTAGGTGAATATCCCAGTCCAAGGAAAAGAGAATGCGTGCCCCCTGGAGTCCGGATGAGGAACTCTGCTGGCAAAGTGAAGGCACTGCTTGTTCTCGGGGCTGGCAAACAGTTCCAGAGGAGGAGTGCCACATTTCTCGAATATCTTCACCACCTGCGTGTCGTCAGTTGCCATTTGTGCATCTGAGAAGAATCCCTGCTTAGGGAATCTGCCTGTATGTTTTGAATCCCTGGCAGGTGGAAAGCCACCATCTGAATCCCGTATTGTACGGCCCAGTGCCAGATGGTTTGGGCTTCCTGGCAAAGGAGTAGTGAGCGTGTGTCCCCCCCCTGCTTGCGCAGATAGAACACGGTCCTGATGTTGTTGGTGAGAATTTTTACCACCGAGTCACTGATGAGGGGAAGAAACGTTTTGAGCGCTCAGTGTACTGCTCTCAGCTCCAGGACGTTGATATGTAGAGATGCCTCCATGGGAGACCACAGACCCTTGACTTTGAACTGGTCCTGATGAGCGCCCCATCTGGCCTGCGAGGTGTCGGCCACGATGTTGTATTGAAAATCCGGTTCTACCAGGGGCATGTCCTGCCCGATGTTGACGGGACGAGTCTACCACTGCAGGGCGTCTGCCAGAGCCCAGGAAATGAGCACCCTGTCCGACCAGGAGCCCTGTGTCTGGGAACATATGGAAGCGAGAAATTCCTGTGCTGGGCAGATAAAAAGATGACAATTTGGAATGAGTGGGATGCGGGACGACATGGTGCCAAGGAGAGACATGTACGAGCGGACCGTAACTGAAGCTCCTGGTGAAAACGAGCACCGCCAGGGACAAAAGCTTCTCTATCATTTCCTTTGATGGCTTGACTTGATTGAGAGTCGTCTGGAATTGGGCTCCCAGAAAGACCAGATCCCTTGAGGGCATCAGACAGGATTTGCTGAAGTTGATGGTGAAGCCCAGACATTGCAAAAGGAGCATAGCAGCGTGGAGAGACTCCAACGTCTACTGGCAAGTCGTCCCCCTGACCAACCAGTCATCTTGGTACATATAACTATGGTGTCCTTTTCCACTGAGGTAAGCTGCAACCGGAGCCAGGCACTTGGTAAAAGTCCTGGGAGATGACTTTTGGCCAAAGGGGAGAATCCAAAACTGGTAATGGCTGTTGCACCCAAGGCATCAAAAGTTTCTCAGATTCATGGTGGGCATTGGGATGTGAAGCTAAGCATCCTCGAGATTTAGAGATGCCAAAAACTGCCCTGGTTGAACTGTCCTTATAATGTCTTGCAACATTAGCATCCTGAACTTCTGGTGTTTTATAGTCTTGTTGACCGGCCGCAGGTCTAGAATGGGGCACCATTTCCCATTTGGCTTCTTGAGCATGAAAAACCTGAAATAGGTCCCCATTTCCTTTTGCTGATGAGGGAACCCTCTCAATTGCATCTTTTTTGCAGCATGAGACAAACCTCTTGATGCAAGACGTGAAGGTGAGCCTGAGATATTTTTACTGAAGGAATGGAGAGTTGAGGACGCTGGCACTTGAACTCCAACAAGTGGCCGTATTGGACTGCTTCCAGCACCCATCTGTCTGTTGTGACTGCACGCCACTCGTCGAGGTTGTGCGCCACCCTCCCTCCTCGTTGCCTGCCCTTGAGGCTTGCTTTGACAACCTCTTTGTGAAGAAGAGGATCCTCTTTTCATCTGGCTTTAGTACTCCTTGTTCCATTGGGCAGTCTGGAAGGAACGCCTGAAGCCCTGGGAGTAGTAGGTGGACCTACTATATCCCTTGTCTTGAGAACCCGAAAACCTTGCATTTCCTGAGACATCGCGAAAGGAGTGAAAAGATCTTCTAGCCTACAGGGCTGTAAGGGACCTAGCTGTATCAGAGTCCGCTTTCATGTTCTTCAAAGCGTCGTCAATCTTTTCCCGAAAAGATTTTCCCCTTCACAAGGCATGTCCACAACATTGTGTTGGACCTCTTGGTGGAAATCAGTGCAGCGAAGCCAAGCTTGATGCCGGAGAACAACCCCATTATTAATATGCTTGAAGCCAGTCTCTGCCAGGTTGACCGCAATTTTTATACTATGTTTCGACGCCTCCTCCCCCTTATGCCCCAAAAGCATAGCCTCTTTCCGCTGTTGCTCTGGCAGGTGGTCCAACAGAGGTGCTAGGCGGTGCCACAACTCACGGTTGTACTTTGCCATGATAGCCAACGAGTTGGCAGCCGTTTAAGTAGTGGCTCCGAAAGTGAGGACTTTCTTACCGAAAGCGTCCAATTTACAGTTCTCATTATCGGGAGGAGTAGCGCACTTGTGCTGGGTACAAGCCTTCCTACTAGCCACTGCAGAAGTAAGGAACAAGTTACTTACCTGTAACTGTTGTTCTCCAGCATGGGTCTGGCATGGATTCACATGCTCATGAATATTCCCCGTCGTCAGGCTGGGAATCCTCTGTAAAGAAAAAACCAGTATCAGTTTCGTTTCTGATCTGTCTTTCGTAGTAATAACCAATCACTGGTCTCTGCGTCATACTGACCACAGCCAATGACTGCCCTTTACCTAAGCACCGCCTCTGGCAGCCATCTTCAGATTTGGAAGCACGTGAAGTGGCAGTATGACCAAGTGAAGAGCCGCAGAGGGGTAGGCGGGAGGGTTCGCATGTGAATCCATGCCAGACCCATGCTGGAGAACAACAGTTACAGGTAAGTAACTTGTTCCTTCTCCAGCATGGGGTCTGGCATGGATTCACATGCTCATGAATAAAGAATACATAGCAGTACACACATGCACAACCACGGGAGGTGGCAAAGGCTCAACATTAAGCATTATATCAAACTCAACATTAAGCATCTTACCTCCTCACCAGGCTCACCTCAGGCGAACAGGTTGCGCAGCACTGCTTGGCCGACCCTGGACTCCTCCCTGGAATCCCGGTCGACGCAGTAGAATTTCGTGAAGGTGTGCGTCGACCTCCACGTAGCAGCCCTGCATATGTCCAGCAGGGGCACACCAGAAAGGAACGCCGTGGTAGCTGCGATCGCTCTGGTGGAATGGGCTCTCGGACGGCCAGGCAGCGGTCGGTTTGCCAACCGATGACAGTACATGATACAGCCGGAGAGCCATCTGGAAATGGAAGCCTTCGAGAGAGCCTTCCCCTGATTGACAGGTCCAAAGTTCACAAAGAGTTGTGACGTCTTCCGAAAACACTTCGTGCGGTCCACGTAGAACTTCAGCGCTCTAGCCACATCCAGCGAGTGCAAAGTCCTCTCAGCCGGCGACGAAGGCGACGGGAAGAACACAGGCAACACCAAGGGTTCGTTGAGATGGAAGTCCGACGGTACCTTGGGCATGAAGGAGGGGTGCGTCCTGAGCACTACCCTCGTGTCGTGAAAAGTCAAGTACGGGGCCTTGCAGGAAAGGGCCTGGATCTCTCCCACCCGTCGTGCGGAGGTGATGGCCACAAGAAACGCTGTTTTCCACGACAGAAACTTCAATGGGGCCGAGTGCAGAGGCTCGAAAGGAGGTCCCATGAGCTTGGTCAGCACCACGTTGAGCTCCCACGCCGGGGCCAGAGCCTTCACCGGCGGGAACGATCTGAACAGTCCCTTCATGAACTCTTTCACCAGACGATGAGACCACAAGGACGTCCGGCCCGTGGTTCTGGTGTATCGGGAGATCGCAGCAAGATGAATCTTGATGGACGCGTGTGCCAGTCCAGCTTTGGCCAGCGTCAGCAGGTACGGCAGTACCTGGGGAGCCGTAATCCGTAGAGGGTTAATCTTCTGTGCGTGGCACCAGACAGAGAACCTCTTCCATTTGTGTCCGTAGCATTTAAGAGTCGAGGACGCCCTGGCCTTTGCGAGAACCTCTCTGCAGTCGGCCGGTATGTCGTATCCTCCAAACTCTAGCGCTGCAGGAGCCAGGCCTGCAAGTTCAGCGATTTCGGGTCGTGGTGGAGGATGGCGCCTCCTTCCCTGGAGAGTAGATCCGCGTCCACCGGCAGCTTGATTGGCGGGGACGCTGACAAGTCCAGAAGGTCCGGGAACCATATCTGCCTCGGCCACGCAGGTGCGACGAGGATCATCCTGCACCGTGACCTCTTGAGCTGGTTGACGAGCCGGATTAGCAGTGGCAAAGGAGGGAACGCGTAGAGGAACAGGCCCTCCCAGGGGAACGAGAAAGCATCGCCCATGCTCCTCGCCTGGGGAAACCTGCTGGCGAACCTCCGGCACTTGGAGTTCGTCGCCGTCGTGAACAGGTCGATCTGGGGTGTGCCCCACCGTCGGAAGAGGCGATCCACTAGATCCTGCCGTAGTTCCCACTCGTGGCACGAGCGCAGCTCCCTGCTGAGTGAGTCGGCGATGGTGTTTTTTATCCCTGCCAGATGAAACGGCACCAGAAACATCCTTTGGGCGACGGCCCAATGCCACAGGTCCTGCGCCTCCTTGGACAGTGCTGGGGACCTGGTTCCGCCCTGTTTCCTGATGTAAAACATGGTGGTGGTGTTGTCGGTGAAGATCCTCACCACCTTGCCCTTGAGGGACGGAAGGAAGGACCTGAGGGCCCAGAACACTGCACGGAGCTCCAGGACGTTGATATGGAGGGACTTCTCCGTCAGGAGCCAAAGGCCTCTCGCGTGCAGATTTTCGGTGTGCGCTCCCCACCCTTCCAGGGAGGCATCCGTGGTCACTGTCTCCTGGTGGTCTGGGGTCTGGAAGTCCATGCCCGCCGTCAGATGCGCGCGGATGCCCCACCACCGGACCGCTCGGCGGAAACTCTCGTCGAGTGTGATCCTCTCCTCGAAGCCGCCCGTCGTTTGGATCCAGCGCGCGTCCAGGAACTCCTGCAACGGGCGCATCCGGAGCCTGCACAAGGGAATGAGGTAGATGCAAGAAGACATCATTCCGAGGAGGGACTTGATGGACCTCACCTTGGCCGCGTCGGAAACCAACATCCGCTGTACCTTGCCCAGGATGGACCTGGTCCTTTCCTCCGACGGGGAGGCCAGAAGGGACACTGTGTCGAGCTTCGCTCCCAGAAACGTGGATCCCCTCGCGGCGCAGCTGCGCCGCCATCGGTGCAAGGCACTTGGTGAATACCCTGGGTGCCGACCGTAGTCCGAAGGGGAGGGCTTTGAACTGGTAGTGACGCCCTTGGACCACAAACCTGAGGAATTTTCGGTGCCCCTTTAGGATGGGAATATGGAAGTAGGCATCCTCCAAATCCAACGAAGACAGGAAGTCTCCTTCCTCCAGCTGACCCAGGACGTGCTGGAGGGTGACCATCCGGAACTTTTGCGCCTTGATGAACTTGTTCAGACGTCGCAGGTCCAGGATGGGGCGCCATCCCCCCGTCTTCTTCTTCACGAGGAAGTATCTCGAGTAAACTCCGGAGCCCCGAAGCCTCTTTGGGACGAGTTCGATGGCGCCCTTCCTGAGCATCGCCTTTACCTCCAGGAGAAGTTGAGGGACGTGAACTTCTTTCCTGGCCACGGGGGGGACGCGCGGACACCTTCTTTGAAACTCGAGCGCGTGGCCCCGGGCCAAGGCGTCCAGCACCCAACGGTCGGTGGAGATGGACTCCCACACGCTGACGAAGCTCGCCAGCCGGCCTCCCACCGGGGTGCTTCGGTGGGGGCCCGACCCCACGGCCGGTTCAATCCTGCTTCGACGAGGCTTTGCCGCCTTGACCTCCTTGGCGACGACAGCGGGGTCCGCCAGACTTGCCTCGTCCTCTGTAGGCCTCCTGAGCCGACGAGCGGGCCGCTTGACGGTAGGTGGAGAAACCGCCGCCGGAACTTTTGGAGGCGCCCTTGCCTCCGCTGCTCCGAAAGGGCGTCCGTCGTTGTTGCAGAACTCCAAGGGCCCGGGCCGTCTCGGTGTCCGCTTTAATGGCCTGAAGGGAATCGTCCACTGTTTTCCCGAACAGGTTGTTCCCATCGAAGGGCATGTCCAGGACTCTGGTCTGAACGTCTTGACGGAAGTACGTAGCCTTGAGCCATCCACGCCGCCTAAGGCAAACGCCGTTGCCCAACTGGCGGAACCCAGTGTCGGCGATGTCCGTCGCAACGGTAATGGCGTGGTCCGAAGCCACCTCACCTTCCTGCAGGATCTCCAGGGCCTCTGCCCTCTTGTCGTCCGGCAAGAAGTCCAGCAGGGGAGCCAGTTTGTACCAGAGCTCCATGTCGTAGCGGGCCACGATAGCCAAGGCGTTGGCCGCTTTAATCGTCGTCGCCGCAGACGAGATGACTCTGCGTCCCATAGCGTCCAATTTCTTTCCCTCGCCGTCCGGTGGGGAAGTCGATGTGGAGGCCGCACCCTCCCCGCTTTTTTCCTGGCCGCCGCGGAGACGACGGAGTCCGGGGTGGGCTGCGCCCGGAGGCACAGGGGGGCCGTGTCCGGGACCCGGTACTTCTTCTCCTACCGGTCTCTTCTAGCTGGCGTCGTGGAAGGGTTCTTGAGGAGGGTGAGGCCCTCATCCCAAATGTCGTCCAATAGAGGCACTGAGAGGACCGTCTTCCTCTTGGCCTCGCGCCGCTGATAAAGGAAGCCTTCCTTCTTCTTCTCCTCAGGGCAGAGTTGGAAAAGCTCGGATGCCCTGGTGATCATGGAGTGGAGCGATCCAATCTCATCGGGCGGAGAAGCCCTGGTGGGAGGCGACGACGGAACATCCTCGTCGTATACCTCGTCGTCCGTTCCCGTCGCTGCCGTGTCAGTCCCCGTATCATCCCCTCGGGTGGACGGGGAGGAGGGCTGGAAGGGGCGCGACGGCTGAAAAGGAGGCGGAGGGTGGATCCTTCTTTTCTTGGTAGGGGGAACACCAGAAGGTCCCGGTTCTGGGTCCCCCGACGGGAGAGGTTCCGTCGGCAACGGTAGTCTCGTCCTTATCTCTGAGCATAAGGACTGTATAGCCAACAAAATGGCCGCCGAGTTGTCTCGCGGCGCTGGCAGAGGGGAATCCGACGGGCGATCAGGGGCCCCGTCGGTACCCTCGACGATGTCGTCGTCACCTGCGTCGGGATCCATCCTGACGGGTCGGTCTTCTTCCACGCCGAGGCTGTGGCTTAAGACTTCGACCAGCTCCTCTTCCGAGGTTGAGGCCGAATCTACGACGACGCCCTGCCCCCCCCTTTTTCTTCCCCGCCGGGGATTTCACGGGGGTCCTATCGATGGGCACAAAAGAGGACTCCCTCCGAGGTGGCAGGGAGACTCTGAGCCCCGAGGTCGCCACCACTGGTGTAGCCTCCACAGGCTGAGCCAGGGCCGCCGCGACAGTTTCGATAGAGGGCTTGGCCGGATGGATTAAGGCCTTCACCACCTTAGGTGCGCTCACCGCCTTATCCTTGAGGGGGGGGACACTGCCTCGCTCCCCCTCCGCCTTCGAGCTCGACCGGGGCCTCTCCAGGAGCTTCGCCGGGTGCTCGGCCTTCCTCTTACCCGACCCCGAGCGTTGGCACGTGGTTGATGGTGCCGGGGAGGGTGCGCCCTGCCTGGCGCCCATAGAGCCCGACCGTTCGGCGCTCCCGGTGCCAGCCGACTCGCGGTGCTTGGCCTTATGTTGGACCCCCGTCGCCGGGGCGTCCTCAAAGGTCTTAGAAGACCGCTCGGCTTTCTTCCTCTTCTTCTCGCCGGACGGGCTCTTCCCTTCCAGCCAGTTGGCGAGACGTTGATGGCGGTCCTTCATGGTCCGCTCCGACATGTTGCCGCAAAACGCACAGTCCTTCTCCACGTGCGTCTTGTCCTCATGTAGGCAGTAAAGACAAAAAGAGTGTTCGTCCTCCTTGAAGACGTTCTGCAGCTGGCATCCAGGGCAGACCCTGAACAGCTTTCCGGGCGTCGAGCTTCCCTTCTCCTGGGCCATGACCGGGCCTGAGAAACTTCTGGAGTCCTCCAAAAGCGTAGCTCGACGAAATCTTCACCCTTGAGGGGCGCAGACGAATCCGACACGGGTCCCCGTTGATCAGATGGAGAATCGGTGGAGCTTGAGGCTCTTTTTGACCGAAAAAACGATGTTTTGAGAAAAAACGTGAAAAAAATAGCACTAACGCTCGAGAGCAATAGCACGAGGATCCCAACACATGAACGTGCGGTAAAGATCTGAAGATGGCTGCCAGAGGCGGTGCTTAGGTAGAGGGCAGTCATTGGCTGTGGTCAGTATGACGCAGAGACCAGTGATTGGTTATTACTACGAAAGACAGATCAGAAACGAAACTGATACTGGTTTTTTCTTTACCGAGGATTCCCAGCCTGACGACGGGGAATATTCATGAGCATGTGAATCCATGCCAGACCCCATGCTGGAGAAATAGCACTAACGCTCGAGAGCAATAGCACGAGGATCCCAACACATGAACGTGCGGTAAAAATCTGAAGATGGCTGCCAGAGGCGGTGCTTAGGTAGAGGGCAGTCATTGGCTGTGGTCAGTATGACGCAGAGACCAGTGATTGGTTATTACTACGAAAGACAGATCAGAAACGAAACTGATACTGGTTTTTTCTTTACCGAGGATTCCCAGCCTGACGACGGGGAATATTCATGAGCATGTGAATCCATGCCAGACCCCATGCTGGAGAACTGACTTCAGTGTAGACTGTAAGGTCAGGCACTTCGGGGTGGACTCTGGAGCCTTGAACTTCTTTTCCAAGCGGTCCTTAACAGCTGGCTCCGTAAAGGGGTGCCTCATCGTACGGAGACCCTCCTGCCATACGTGATCCAATATGGGAATTGAAAAAACAGCCTTTCTTCTCTTCCCCATGTAGTCGAACAGGAAATAGTCCTTCTTTTCCTCCTCCGGGATGAGACCAAATTTGTGACAGGCTTTAGCCATCATGGCATGGAAAGCTCCAATGTCACCCTGTGGAGATGGTTGGGCCGGACTACTCGGAGCATCCAGGTCGGGGTCAGTATCCCAGGTGTCCGCCCCTCTGTGAGAAGAAGAGACCGTAGAGAGAGTGTCCTATGGAGTAATGTCTTGCTCTGAATCATCCAGCTCCCCTTACTCCTGATGCTTTTGAGGAGGACTAAAAACCCTAGGGGAAGGGGGAGGAGGTCTAGACGGAGATGGTTTCCTGGGACAAGGCCCTTCCTTCTGATGAGGAACAGTCGGTGGACTGTGCAGCAACAGAACTGACGGAGCCTGAGGAACTGGGAGCCTGGCATCCAATTGCCCCAGGAGTGTTTGCAAAGTGGTGAGCACCTGCTTTGAGCGAAATTAGTGTGGGTCGACAAGAGGTTACTGAGGCGGAACTGCACCCTGACTCGCTAATGTGGACGCAAGAGAAGGCTGTAGGCCCAAAACAGAAGGATCCAGGAAAGGCTGAACTGATTCCCCTTCTTCGGGATCCAAATCAAAAGCAGCATTCTCGACATAGGGAGGAGCCTCAAAGTCTGAGGTAATCTCATGCTGGAATATGTCCTCAGGTAGTAAGGCCCGAAACCTGTCCAGAAGAGGCTGCTCAGTAGGCACAGTGATGAGCTTCGAACACTCCCTGGAAGACGGGACTTCTGTCACCGATCGTTGTCACCTTATTCTTTTCCATCGCTGACTAAGTAATTGTCGGCGGAGAAGTCGTTGACGGAGCAGCGGATGACAGAGCTTTCGTCGACGATAGAGTCACCGACGAACTGGTCATCGTTGGTGGAGCGGACGACGAGGGAAGAGTCGTAGGTGCTGCTGTCACCCCCGATATCACCATAGATGGAGAAAGAGGCCGCCTACACAACGATTTGGACTTGTGCTTGGACGATTCATGGCCAGAAGAGGCCTTATGGTATGCCGATGAGGAGTGATGCTTGTCTTTGGAGGACGACCTCTTTGTCGATGATGAGGAAGAATGAGGTGTTGAGTTCTCCTCATCTGATGACGAAGCTTGCGGGCTAGGTCCGCAGATCTTTGCAGGTGTGCGCCTGGCTCCTTCCGGTTATCTGAGCGTGGTGTATACGTGCCCTGAGAGGAGGGATCCTGCAACCCCTCAACACTCAACAAAGGCCCTGCAGCAGAAGACTTCTTAGCTTTTCCCAAATCAGACGAAGTCCTGGGCTCACCTGTGCGCTGCTTCTTAGGCAGCGTTTCCTCTGACTGAGCCATTTGGAGCGATGGTGACCTCTTGGCAGAGGGAGTGGAGGACCTGCCCCTGCGGGAAGGGCCTACCTCCGAAGTCGGATAGGCACCCTTGTTCAGCCAGCAAATCAAGCGTCTGTTTCTGTCCTTGATGGTTTTATGAGAGAACCCCTGACAGATGTCACAGTTTTCGGCAGAGTGATTGGGGTATAAGCAGTACAGGTACTCCGAATGCCTGTCCCCCTCGTACACATTCTTGAGGCCACAGGTCCCACACGGCCAAAGTAAAGATTTTTTTGGACCCGAAGATGACATAACGGAACCAGGAAACACACCTTTCTCGGATGAAAGAGTGGAAAACAGTTTGGAAGACATTTGAAATCTGAGGGGAAGCCGTGGGGGCAGAGCTATACTCCCGACGTCCCATTGGTGCTGCCTAAAGCACCCATATCGACATTTATAGGACACTCAAGGGGTCGAAGTTTTTCCATAGGAAAACTTCTATACTAAAGTTACCAGGGTCTTCCCAGCCCGACGACGGGGAATATTCACAGCATGAGAATCCATGAAAGAGCCAATGCTGGAGAAGGTTTCTAGCTGAAGAGGAGTAGGGGAGCATGTCAACTGGAAAATAGATAGGCAGGTGAGGAGATGAGAGCACATATGTTTGGAAGAGTTTTGACACCAGAGCGTGCAAGGCCATCCA
Organism: Ambystoma mexicanum; assembly: GCF_040938575.1. NCBI lineage: Eukaryota > Metazoa > Chordata > Amphibia > Caudata > Ambystomatidae > Ambystoma > Ambystoma mexicanum. The sequence goes on along the minus strand of NC_090932.1, from coordinate 1,514,304,474 downwards.
ATATTTAATGGATTAGAGACAGTTGGTCATTTTGACTCAGAGCAATGTTCAGGAAAAGTGAAGAAGATTTGAGTGTCGTCCACAGTGAATTGATACGAGAACCCAAAGGAGATCAGTGCACCAAGAGCAGAGGTGTAGAGTGTAAAGCGGCGAAGACCCAAGACAGCCTTGTGGAACAATAACAGAAGAGTGAGTTTAGCTGTGTTATTGTTCCAAGAGACAGACCTGGCGAGGTGCTAGGCAGCCTTAAATCCAGACAAGAGCTTGATCATGAATCCCAAGAAAAGAGAGTATTAAGGAGATAAGAGAGATCGACCGTGTCAAAGGCATTGGACAGGTCAAGGAGAATTAGGATAGAGGATAGGTTGGAGTGCTTAGCAGAGGCGATGAAGTTGGAGACATTCATGAGAGCAGTTTCTGTGGGGAGACGGGAGCGGCAACCTGCTTGTAGGGGGTCTCGAAAGTTGTGGATGTCTAAGAAATTGGTAAGATGGTTGGACAGGACCCTTTCTAGCACCTTCGAGTAATGTAGAAGGAGAGAGACCTAGTGAAAGTTCACCAGCAGGTTTGGGTCAGCCCCTTGCTTTTTTTAGGGGAGTGATGACTGGGGCCGTTTTCAAACTGGAGGAAAAATCAAGTGGAGTCGAAAGACAGTATGAGGAATGTCAGGAGAGAGACTAGAATTTTGGAAATGATTGCAGCAAAGTATTCAGCTAGGCCATTAGCTGTGAGAGTGGAGTTGATAGTCATTGGTTTAGGAGGAGTGCGATTATAGTGCCTAGTAGCCGGTGAGGATAGTTGGAGTGAGAGTCGATAAGGGTGATGTAGAATTCACTTTTAGCCAGTGGTCGAAGTGAGCGGGAACGATCAGAAGTGGTGTTCCACTACTTTTATTTTTTACTGTTAACAGCTCCCCTACTGTTTGCACCCATTTCCAACATTCCGAAACTATTCTTTTTGAAGTTAAAGCACACTTCTCCACTTTACCACCATATATCAGTTACAGCTATTTCAACTCAATTGGCTGTCAACCAGCATGACTGCAGCCTTGAAAAACGTGTTGCAAGTTGCTTTATTCCTTCCTACTCTGTCTCTGGCTGAAGTCATAGTTCCACTACTTTTTTGGTACACTTGAATGGAGTAATCCTTGGTTGAGGGTGCTGAGACGTAAGGGTGAAAGTTAGCAGTGGGAAGTGAAAGGTTGCAGAAGGAGGAGACTGACACACTGACACTGGTGGCATAGTGATTGCTGTAGACATTTATTAGCACAGAAAATGAAAAGAAAACCTAACTTTCACTATCTCTAAGAGGGGTGTTGCCTGTCTCAACTAAAATACTAAAGGGGTCTGTCAGAATGTCCTTGTAAACTAAAGAGTCCACCGTTCTGTGTCAAAATCTTTAATTCTGTCCCTTACACTTTTAACTTAACTCCCTTCTCCTGGACTGCGAGGCACAATTCTGGTTGCAAGTTCATAACCAGGGGGAATGACTACCTTCCTCTGGTCCCAAAACTTCACTTTTTCTTCACTCCAGGGGGAATTACTCCCTCCCATGGTTCACTTGTTCCCAACCAAGTAATTGTCTTGCTAGCAAAATGAGTCCGTTCTCCTTGCCTTAAAGGGATACTCTAGTAAAAAAATTTATTTCAAAAATAGATAGGCCACATTAAAAAAAAAAATACTAGCATCCTCCGTTTTAAAACTTCCTATGTAAAATTTTGAGATATTTAAGCTCAAAAGCAAGCACAAGGGCGCCGCCATTTTGTGAAATGGAGGCCCTCCTGTGCTGGCTTTTGCGGCATTAATGAAGGAAAAGCCAGCCAGCTGTAGTAAACAAAGTCTACCGCTGGGTGGCTTTCCCTTCATTAGTGCCGGGACTCGGAGGACGCGGACCGGAGACCAGAGCAGGAAAGCTGCAGCTGAATCTCGGTAGGTGCTATTTATTTTTTTTACAAAAAATAAGCACTAGCTGCGTTTTTTTTTCTAAGTTTTCCGGGCTGGAGGAGCCCGGAAAACTTAGAAATAAAACCGCAGCTTTAAAAACGTTGTATTTATGTTTGCGGTCGCTTTTGAAGCGACCGCAAACATAAATACAACGTTATTGTGTTGGAAAACGCTGCGGTTTTAAAACCGCAGCGTTTTCCAACACAACCGTGTTGTGCCTGCCTGAATCTGCTTTTCCATTTGGGGCTCTCGGGCTCCCGGAGCCTGAGTGTGACCCAGCAGAATGAATGAGAGATCAACTAGTATATCTGGGGGCCTCTCACTGCTAGAAATCGTTCAGAAGCTGAAGAGAAACTGGAGTTTAAACTGAAGCTTGACCTTAACGCCCTGCTGGACGAGAAGCATTGCTGTTGCTCTACTTCACCGATCTGAAAGCGGTTGTGTCTCCAAGAACTGATCCAAGAGAGGACTTGGTAAGGAGACCTCTTCCCGAGCTATAAGGGACCATCGTGCACCAGCTGATCTTTGCCAATGCTCCCTGGTAGACAGACCTATGAAAGGCTGCCGACTGCAGACAGGGACTGCCGCAGAATCCCAAAGATAAGCGCCCGGACTGTTGTCCGTCACCGTCGACGACCGCCATCGCCGACCGGAGCCGCATTGCTCCCGTTGTCGAAGAACATTTGATTCATGGACGCGCTCGTCCGCACCACCGACCGCCTTATTCCGCCGGAGAAGGCCAGGCCGCTGACGCGCCGAGGAGCATCCGCTAGTGGGTTTCCCGCCACCTAAAGACCACAGACGCTGACAACTCGACACCCGTGCTGGGCCACAGTTCTTCAAACTCTTTGCAGTCCTGAACTATCGACATCGAGGTGTCCCGCACGCCTCTTCCTGGCAGGACGTCTACACTCTGCCGTCTACGAGCACTGCTAGGAATGAAGCTGCCACTTCACTGTCGTAGTTCACCCTGTTCATCGCCAGACATTCGACGACCCGTTGCTCCTGCCTTAAAGGGAGTGCACTCAAGAAGGGCCATTGATTTCCCGATGAGGAACTCTACAACACCAGGTACTTTGCTGAACTATTGGAAAGACTCTTGTGAACAATATATGGACTGGGCTTGTGATATATCTTTATTCTACAGGTTTCCCAGGTGGGGGGGATCTCCACACAGAACTGTGTCTAGGTAACAGGGCCAGTATTCTGCTAATTGTTCTAACCAACTGCTTTCCTCTTGTCTCTATTGTTGGTTTCCTTTACAAACTGATTTGTGTGACATTTAACTGTACCGTTGATGCACTTTAAAGAGATTGAATAGTAATTGTGGTACACGTAGAACGGTATGTATTTGCTATTGTAGATAACCGAGTACAAAGAGAGTTATCGTGATATTGTACATAATCTTGAATATTAATTATATAAAGACTGTGTTTTAACCAATACAGTTTGTGGAGATTGTTAGGGAGAATTCTCATTATATGGCTAATTTCCCTCACCTAGTGAGTCCCCCAGCTAGATTTCTGGAGTTTATTATTTTCCACTTGGTAAGAGTGTGCCTCTTTTTCCCGCTCTTACCTGTGGTTTTGCCATGTGTGTTTCATCTGTTTTTGTGATTGTGGACTCTGGAGTACACCACTTCAGTAGCCCCCTTCTTTTGTGTGTTACACAGCACCTTCAGTGCAGTGACACAAGGTTGTCTTTTAGACTTCCCACCGACTCCATTTTTGAGGCTGACTACAGTCCCCCAGAAAAGGGTAAAGTTGCCATTTACTTTACTTAGTCAAATAACCAAGGATCCAGTACACCCCATCTTACATGGAGTACTGGAAAGGGTTAATTCTTAGCCCTTTTTATCTGTACCTCCTACAGCATTGTTTTGCTCTTTTAACATTTAGACTTGGCTGGTGGCAGTGGTATCTACCCTAACTTTTCTACCGCGATTATACTATATAAACGTGGTATTGTTTTAGGTTATTAGATTAGCCTCAAACATAAACCCGCTTGACCAAATACTTTTTCTTTTGGCTCCGGTCGGGTTTATTCGCCATTTCTTTTTGTTAAAGTCCTTCTTGTGTTTTAGTTTGTGCAGCAAACCAGGTTTGCCTTCTTTGTTCACTGTCTTTTGGCGGGTTTCTGCCAAAAAGCCCTCCTCCAGGTGCCTGGGTGTCTAGGTGGGCTGAATGTGAGGGAGGGGTGTAGTCGCCCCCTGCACAGGGTATCCTAGGAAACCCAAGTCGCACTTTGCCATGATTGGCTGAGGTGGCTGTCCGGGCTGGACCACCGCCCTGCTGCGTGATTGACAGCTAGGCTGTGTGAATGGGGGATTTTCGCATAAAAGGCAGGTCTCTTGGGCTAGAAGTGAGAGTCGCCACTGGAACTACAAGGAACCAAAAAGAAGCAGAGAAGAAGGCGGCTGCTGCAACTATCTCGTCCCGGTGAAGCCCTGCTGCAGTCCTGAGCTATCTACCCTTCGACGACCGGAGAAGATCCAGTCAGGAGTCTTCTTCCCTTGAGCATGGTGGGGATAACAGCACATCTTCTACAGCCAGAGGACCCTCTTCTTGGTCGAAATTGCTGCACACTGCTGTAGTGGTCCGGATAGGCATCTGAAGAGCCTCTCCTGTTTTTAAGGAGTGCACCTTTTATTCACTGTTGCTGCTGCCGGCTTCATCCCTGTGTGGTGCAGACCCCTCCAGACGTCCTCCTTCGTAGCGAAGCTCCAGGAACCGTGGGTCTGCAGGAAACTACCAGGAACAACTGCCGTGGCACCAGCTTCTTCATTGAATAAGGTACTGTGTTCTGCTTGAGGAATTAGGATGAATCCATTTTCTTTGCCTCCAAGGCTTGCCCTTGTCTTCCCTCCTTCTTATAACTTTTGCTTCCTCTGTTGACAACATCCAAGTACTCCTGGCAACATTGAATCTTGAACTGTCCGACTGTGTGATCCTCGACAACAGGAACCCGGATCCACTTGACACTGGCTCCGGCCTATTGACCCTAAAATTTCTGTCAACAAGGGTTCTCTGATTCTGTCTGCCTTGACAAAAGTATTGCATATGATTTTTGCCCCCAACCCTCTCTTGTTAACTCAGGTGCTAAGTGTGTTTTTGCCCCAGTAACATTTCTTGCCACGGATACGCGTATCTTTAGTAAGACCGAACTGTCATTACTGTCAAAAAGTGATTGCATATGTATTTCCGGTAACGTCTTTTGTTTCACAGCAACGGTCCGTTAAAACATAGGGTACTTACCTTGAGTTAGAGTGTACCAAGTGAATTGGTTGGTTGTAGTGTAGTTTACGTGTGGTTTTGAATTAATAGAAGTGCTGTGTTTATAACAAATGGTTTAAAAATAAATGTACTTATAATTTTTTACTTGAAACCTTGAGTCAGTGTTTGCTTGAGTCACAGTAATTATGGTCCCTTTGTGTAATCTCTGCTACTGCTCATATACTCTGAGATAAGCCTGGCTGCTCTGCTACTGCTACCACTTTAACATAGTAGTACGGGCTTGTACCAAAGGTGAACTTGTATTACCACTTGTAGTCTTTATTGTGTGTAGTGGTCCCTAAGGGCACTGCACAGGATTCTGCCTAACAGACATTCCTTTGTGGGTGCTTGGGGACTACACTGCACTTAAGAACCAGCCCGCATCAGCTCCTGAGATGCTAGGCCCCGATTGCTTCTCCATTGCTACCAACAATAGAGAATCTTGGCTTGGGTCGTCTGTCCCTCTCCTCTACCATATAGAGAGCAGATGTACAGACCCCCCCCCTCCAGTCTTTACACTCCATTCTCCTGGTATCTTGGTTTCACAGTCACTTTACCCTCAGTGATACTCAAGGGCAATGACTGCCTTCCCCTGATGATCCTTGTTTCACTCCATTCTTTCTATCTCAACAGTTCATATACACATATAATCCTTGACCCAGGTTTCCCCAGTATAGCCCACTTGGTCTCCTTGCTTGCCAGGTACAACCACAAGGAAAACTACTTGTATCTTTTGTTTGGGTGCGGGTCCCAGACCCCTATTTCTCTGTCCTTGTAATTTGGCAGACTTGGTTCACTCTTCTGCCAAGTACTGCCACAAGGAAGATAGCTTGCCTCTGTGTAACCCTTAGGGTCCCTGGCCCTTCTGCTCTGGCTTTTGGGATTCCCCTTACCCCTCTCAGAGTTCTGGTCTCCTCGCTACTAGGCTGTGAGGGAGCTACCTCCACCTGGTGAGTGTCCCTGCACCACCTCTGGCTTTCCTGTACCGTCCATTACCTTGCTTTGAAACTCTGTACCTTGCTGGGACTTCCTGGAGTTGGACTCCGCCTCTCTGCTTGACCTGGCTCTCGTCGGCAGCGTCTGCGGTCATCCAACATTTCCAGTTCTAGGGCTGCTCAGCTTCCCATCTTCTGAGTGGTTGATGCAACTCTGCTCCTGCGAAGCCCTTTAGGAAGTCTTGTGACTCCCCACCTGCATCCTCCGTTCCGCAGCGGATCCCGGACAGGATCTGAATCTTCTGTGCTGGAGATTCTTTGCATCTGATGCCTTCCTCGGTTGGATTCAACACAAGCTCTAGTCCACCTTTATACTCTTTTGCAAGCATATTATTGGTAAAAGGTGAAGTCCTTCTTCTGTTTCCCAGGTGTGATCATCATTCCGCTGGGCACTCTTCTCAGTGCTAGATCTACTTATGTCTAGCATGTTCGCTTTCATCCCAGTACTTCCCAAATAGACAAGGGGCCTCATTATAAATTTGCCGGTCTGGAAACAAGGGTGCCGGTAAGCTCACCGGCCCACTTGTTTTTCCGGACCGGCAAACTACAAGTCTGCCTGTCGGGGCCGCTGTGGCCAACAGGTCTGACCCTGCCGGGCGCATCGGTCGCGGTAGGCCGACTCATCACGGGAGCACTGGTACATGTTAGCAACGGTGCCGGTGCTCCTGTGTCCCCACTCCCATAGAGTCCAGTAGGACTCTATGGGAATGGGGATTTACAAACATACCGCCACATTACTTCCCGGCCACCGGACTCAGAATGAGCCGGTGATACCAGGAGGTCAGGCGCCAGTAAATTATTCCGAGTCCGGCGACAACCCGCTGGTAGCACTGGCAGGGTTACTGAGGCCCAAGGTCTTGCAACAGTACATGTCTCTACAAGGTACTGAACGGTTACTAGTCTTTCTATCGAATTTTTTTCATTGAATAGATTTTCCATTGAATTTTTTCCAACATATTTATTTTCATCTAATGTGTTTTAATATCCACTTTCAATCGAAAACTTGTATAGCATTATTTTTTCTATTTCAAACTGGGGGTCCAACCTCCAACCCCCCTCCAACTCCCAGGGGTCCTCCCTCCCTAACTCCCCCAACCCCCATTTTAAAAATGTAACCCTTGTCCAGTGCTGAAATCTTTAATGTATTTCAGCACTGGACAGCTCCCTGTAACTTGTGGTATTTATTGTTTATTGGTGGTAGGTGCGGGGGGGAGGGATTGATTCAATTAATATGCTTTTCGATGGAAAAGCATTTCAATTAATGAATTTCGATGGATAATGATCTGATGGAAATATTTTCGATGGAAAGACTGGCTATCGTACTGAGCTCTCAGAAGAAGAGAGTGAGGATGTGTGGTTGTGGTGTGTTGTCACGGGCTATACCATATATTTGTATTTGTTTATTATTTATAAAGTGCACCGAGCCCTGAGATAACTGGGCACTGGAAAACTTGGTAGTTGCATACATGGTAGAGTACAATACAAAACATAAATAAATACAGTACAGTAGCAGATGGGGCGACCAATGGTTACAGAGCGGTCTACCATTAAGGAGCTTTTATCAAAAAAACCATAAGCATAGGTATAATAAGCATAAGAGCATCAGGTAAACGGAGTGGAGTTGCGGGACGGCAGCAAGATGCAAACAGGGGAACCTCATTGATGAGACTTGTTGCTCAGGCAGATTTTTTATTCTGGCTTTGAATGTCAAGAAAGAGGGTTCTTGTCTGTAAAAGAGGGGTACGGAGTTCCATCGTTTGGCTGCTTGGACTGGGAAGCTGGCTCCTACAGCAATTTTTAGATTGAACCTGTGTACTACGAGACAGTGGGACAGGGCCGATCTGGTGGTGTGAGAAGGTTGATGCTTACAGATTTTACTGGAGAAGTATTTGGGAGCTATGTACATGAGGCACTTATGCGTGATAACCAGGGTGCGGAGAGTGATTCTGTCGCGGACGGGGCAACCAGTTGGCATTGCGGCTGATGGCTGAGATGTGGCTGGACCTGGGTAAGCTGAGTGCTGCTCTCAATGAGTTGTTTTGGAGGACCTGGAGCCTGTTTAGGTTGAGTTCAGAAGAGCCTAAGAAGAGGGTATTGCAATAGTCCATTTTTGACAGTGCTAGTGCTCTGTCTAGCGTTAGGCAGCTGCTAGTAAACAGGTAGGATTTGCAGCTGTAAATAAGCTTATTGGTATAGGCTGTGGAGGACGCAACACTGCTGACTTGTTTTTTGAGGGAGAGTGTTGAGTTGAGACAGACCCCCAAAGTTTTTATTTGTTTGGATACTTTGATTACGTTGCCGTCAATGTTGAAGGATGCGTATCTGTGGTCAAGCTTGTTCAGGCGCACCTGAGTGCCAACAATCAGGAGCTTGGTCTGATTGTCGTTAAGGCATAAACTGTTGGTGGCCATTCAGGCCTGGATTTCTAGGTAGATATCGTTCAGTAATTTAGAGTCTAGGTCGTAACAGCCAGTGAGGGGGATGAGGACTTGGGTGTCAGCTGCATAATTAGTGTAGATGACACCCAGGTTGTCCAGGCGATCGAAGAGAAGCTTCGTAAATATGTTATATAATGTGGGTGACACGCACAACCCTTGAGGGACTCGACAGAGTATGGGAGTAGGATCTGCTGAGGCTGAAGGGGAGAAGACTCTGGTGGTCCGATTACAGAGAAAGGAGTCGACCCAGTCAGATGCATTGGTGGAGAATGCAGCAGCTGTGATGAGGTGCCCAGTGAGGATGTGGTGATTGACGAGGTGACAGGTCGCCAACATGTCTAGGAGAAGGAGGATCGCAAGCTTGCCTTTGTCCCTCGCCTCATCAATTTTGTTCTTCAAATCTAAGAGAACTGTCTCCATTCCGTGCCTAGGCCTGAAACCGGATTGTCTAAGGCCTAGAAGGTGTTTTTCCTCTAAGTGTTTCTGAATTTGCAGATATGCAACTCGGTCCAGAATTTTTAAGAGGAAGGGAACAGCGGTAATGTAAATTAACAAGGGGGGGTCCTGGGATTCCCTCTGCCAGACATTAGTCCTGGTTACGAGAGACTTACCCAGAGTCTTTAGCTCACCATCTTTCACAGAGAAGAAATATCCCAAACATATCAGTTTTTGTCCTGCCCTGGGGCAGTCCAGCACCGAAATGCTAGGCAATTCTCCTCTGAACAAGAGCACCAACAGAAACCCTAGACATGTGTTTCGGTCTGGTTGGACCTCATCAGTAGGGTGGATCTGTGCCTCTCTAAGAATAGTGAGCAAGGGGTCCACGTCTGGATTCCCTGAGACCCAAAGTTACTTAAATATGCAAATTAACAAGGGGGTTCCTGGGAGTCCCTCTGCCAGACATTAGTGGTAATGGGCCTGTAATTTGTTGGGATATTTGGGTCGAGGTATCTTTTAAAACATTTTTTAGGAGAGCCAAAACCCATGCTTCCTTGAGATTGTTGGGGACTTGATTGCATTTGAAGGAAGTGTTTATCAGAGTGGCGATAAAAGGGGCCAGGTCTTTAGCACCTTCCTTAATGATGGAAGCTGGACAGATCTCCCCTTGACAGTGAGAAGGTTTCAGACTTCTGATGATATCTTCCACTTCCTTAGGTGTTACTTGGGTGAATGCGAATGGTGTACATTGCGGCTGATTTTTCTCTAATGCCGGTTTGGGAGGGTAGCCACATGCGAGGGTGGTCTTTTTACAGTTGATCTTGTTTTGTAATAGGGTGATTTTATTAGCAAGTGCTTGCTGATTTATGTGAACTAAGCTGCATCCTTGGTACAATCCTGGGAAGGCGGTGCAGGGGATTTGAGCTCTTTTAGGATGCCAAAGAGCTCTTTGGTACTTGATTTGACATTGTGGATTCTGGTATTGTATGCTTCTTTCTTGATGGATAGGATCGCTGCTTTGTAGGTTGCGGCTGCTGAGGTGACCAGGGTTTTATTATGACTGGTGGGAGATTTACACCAAGTGGTTTCCGCTGATCTTTTGATATTTCTCAGGATTTTAAGTTCAGGTGTGAACCACTTGTTGAGATGTGCGGTGGGCTTAGCTTTTCTTAGTTTGATGGTTGCTGAGGTGTCTTGTGCTGATTTAAGAATGTTGTTGTATAGGTCGACCAGTTTGTTGGGATCAAGGTTCTTGAACTTGGACTCGTCCAGGATGTTATTAATGAGGGGCTGGAGACTGTCGATAGTGATGTTTCGGCAGTTTCTGGAAAGAGTGGGTGGGGCTAGGGTAGCTCTGGGACGGGTGGGTCCGGGGATAGAAAACGAGATGAAGCAGTGGTCCGACCAGGCTACTGGATCATTTTGAAGAATCATGATGGAGCAGTTGAGGTTGGAAACCCAGTCCAGAATTCGTCCTTTGGAATGTGTCAGTTTTGTGATTTTGTGTTTGAAGCCAAGATGGGCGAAGGAGTTTTCCACCATTAGGACATGGAGGTCGTTGGGCTCCTGAAGACCCATGTTGAGGTCTCGTAGGAGGATGGTTTGGGAACCTAGTTTGGTGTTGGAGGAGAGGAGGTTAGTGACATCTTCCTCAGACGAGGAGGGTGGGCCAGGAGGACGGTAGATAAGGTGAATAAGTATGGTTTGGGTGGGCGAGAGTGCTACTTTCACTGGGAGGAGCTCTGCGGAAGGGATGCTAGTAACTGAGGTAGCTCTAAGGCCCAAGTGGGTTTTTGAGATGAAGGCTACTCCTCCTCCTTTGCCTGATTTTCTGTCTGCCCTGATAACAGTGTAACCCTAAGGTAGGGCTAAAGAGAGTGCTTGGCCTCTAGCTTGGTGCAGCCAAGTTTTTGTGATGGCCAAGAAATCCAGGCAGTTGGCTGTGATGAGGTCGGCAATCTCGGTAGTGTGGGCAACTAGTGAGCAAGCATTGATGAGTGCTCCTTTGATGGCGGCGGGCAGAGGAGGCGGTATAGGTTCTTCTGTACTGGGGTTAGCCTCGGGTGGTGGGGTGATAGTCGGTGGCGAAATATTGGCGGAGAACAGAGCGTTGGGAGGTTGAACAGGCTCGGGCAAGACTGATGGCCATGATGAAGTGGTGCATTTAATAGGTGTGGGCAGGGTGTGTTGATTTATCAGTCTTAGAGGATTTTGTGCTTCGGGAAGCGAGAGCCTAGTCTCAGGTTCCTAGTGAGGACCGGCAATGGGATGACTGGCGTGGGAGGCATTGCGAAGCGCTGAAGCCATTCAATAGGGCTGAGAGCCATATTGGTTGCTGTCTTCATAGAGATTATGTTAGTTGAGCTGCTTATGTTGTTGGCGTGGAGGAGAGGTGGTAGGAAATTTGTCGGGGTGATGGTGTGGACTAAAGGTAGGAAGGAGGCCATGGCAAGTTTAACTCTGTGGAATGAAGCGATCGTGGTGAGGATGCCGAGGAGTCAGGCGGGAAAAGGAAGGCTGTGGGGGCTAGTGCTAATGTGTAGGAGAGAAGAGGCACAATTGTGCAGGGAGCGATATTACTTTAAAGCACAGCAGAGAACATGCACTTCCTGGTCCAGGTGCTTCACATAGTGCACCAAGTAGGTGGAATCAAAGGAGAAATGGCTGGTTCAGTAGAAAGCTCAGTGGACACAGTGGGGGATGTGGTGGGTCAGAGCAAAAGTGTATTTGAAGGTGTAGTGGGCTGCTTCTGTGGTGGGCACAGTGGTTAGGAGTGGACAGGATTGGAGGTGGATACGGTGGACTAGATCAGATGTAGGCAGTTAGGGATCAAGGGAGGCCACGATAGGTCAGTTCAATAATGAGCGTGGTGGGCATGGTCAGTGGGTTGGTTCAAGAGAAGGCACAGAGGGCAAGAGTGGTAATGGGTACAAAATAGAGCAGTATAAAGGCTAAGGCCTCAGTAAGCACGGTGGGGTAGGCCTTGGCAGACTGGGCAAAGGTGCTTGGTGTAGGGCCGTAGCATAAACTGTGGGCTGGTATACTACATCACAATGGTGAACATAATGGGCAGTGTGATACGGGGTGGAATGAATAGGGGATGCAGTAGGCAAGAATGGTAATAGGTACAGTTTAGACTAAAGCAGAAGTGAGCACAGTGTGGATGGCCTTGCCTAACAAGGTGGGGGTACTTGGAGCAGAGTCGTAGAGGTTGCTGTGGGCTAGTGCACTATATCACAGTGGAAAGCATAGTGGGTGATGTGATACGCACGCAGTAGAGCCCATAGTGGGGGCCAGCAATGGATGTGAAACGTATCTGGTGGGACAGGCACTTGGCAAGCAAACATGGAGGCAATACAGTTACAACAGGCAAGCTAAGTCAGTGGCGTGACATTTTCTGCAGTAAAGAGGCAAATACGAGGAAGGATAGCAGAGTAGAAACGTCCCATGATCGACAAAACTGAGCAGGCTACAGAAGGATTAGCAAGTGATATGTGCGCCTTATAACAAAGTATACAATGATTACGAACGAAAACTGGGAGCACAATAATACCATTAATAGGTGAACAGGAGCAATCAATAGGTGTGCAAAATACAGGCAATAGTGAAAACCTAGCGAGGCTCTGCACTTACAGTTACTAACAGGCGGGTCACAAGGACGAAAAGCCGGCAGTCAACAGTATGTTCATCTGGTGTATGAGAGTGCCGGGTTAACTGTGTAATAGTTATGGCCGAGACTTTGTGGAAGGGCCGACACTGGAGAGAGTTGATATCAGCCTGGACTCCGGTGCGTTCTGGATCGCTAGGTAGTTTTAGGTGAAGAGACAATCGTAGAGTGTTTACCGAGCTAGCCCGACTCTAGACAGACTCGAGACAGGCGCCTTAGTTAACTGCGCCTTCCGTCAGGCGATGGCTCACGACTACGGCGTGTGGTTGGTGAAGATAAGCAGCAAAGGATTGAATCAGGAAGCAGGGTCGGATGCAAGGTAAAGTCAAGTTTGGTGGTACTTGCTTATAGGGGGTAGGCGACTATCTTTTTTTTTTAATTTTATTTTTTTTTTTTTTTTTTTTATTTTACATTTATAAAGCGCTCACACAGCCCGCAGGCATCGAGGCGCTGTTACAGGAATTGTTTGTTTCTCTTAGTTGCGTAATTGTGTTTTTTTTTTTTTTTGTCTTAGTTACGTATTTATAACGCGCTTAAACACCCAGAGCTTTCTAAGCGCGGACCCGGGGATCGAACCTGTTGTTGCTTCGTGTCGTCTTGCTTCCAAGACGCGCACGCTGCCGCTGAGCTATCCTCCTGGGAAGCCTGTACAAGCCTTCGTGTATCACAATGGGGGCTAGTGAAATAAAGGTGGCGGTGCAGCAATGAAGCCTGAATCAAGGCTAGGAATAAAGATGGACGTTGGTCTGCAATTGTCGAGCAGATGGAGATGAGTAGCGACGGTTGCCGCATCAGGGCATTAGTCAGCTGGTATCAGCTGATATCATGCGCAATGGCCCGCTGGCTTACCTATAAGCTCTGGTTTCATCTGGCCACCGCTCCTGCAGTGGATGGGAGCTCCAGCTCCTCTGGGCGAATGTTGGCTCCTTTGTCATCTCTGGCGTCCCTGTCCCCAGAGAGGGTGTTGCTCCCCATGAGATCCTCCAGCTGTGCACCACCACCAGTGGGACTGTTAGGTAGTGGCCTCACCACCCTGACCTCATGGGAAGGGGCTCCCCTTTGGGGAGAAGTGACGACATCTTGGGATTCATCACAGAAGTGAGAAGAGAATTAAGCAATATGCGCCGAGCTGCGAGGGCATCACCGAGTGAGGTAACACCCCGGGGCCCATAGTTATAGGCCTGAGTGAAACGAGCGCCTTTACAAAGGCCCCTGGCCATTCCTTGCCTCTGTAATACCCCTGCGGCTTGGGGAATATTGCTATTAATATCCCGGCTGCAAGAACGGGGTACTAATAGCATTCTTTTCTGTTCCGAAAAGCTGCAGCGTTTCGGAACAGAAATGAAAAAAAAAACCACATACCTGAATCCCCGGCAGGGGACGCGGCAGCCTCCAGTCGTGTGGAGGCTCGGAGCGGGGATGGCCCTGCTTCAAGCCTCCTCATTGGCTGAGGGGCTGCCACACCCAGCCGGGTAATGCCCTGGCGAGGGCCAATCAGAATGTGTGTTACATTCTGGTTGACCCTCGCCGGGGTACTAACTTGTCATATAGTAGGATTGGAAGCTGGAGAAGGTAGTGATAGTGGAAGAGGCATCAGGTGTGATTGAGAATTTTTAATTATTTATTTATTGTGCATTTGTAAGGCGCTTACACATCAGTACATTGGGCCTCATTCCGAGTATGGAGGTAGTCATGGCGCTATTTGCGCCATGACTACCTCCCATACCATTACCGACTCCTCCCTGGTTCAATGGGGACTTACCGGTCTAGTCCGACCTTTGCAGGACCGGTAAGTCCCCATTGAAAAATCCATTCCCCATTACCATTTGAGCCCCCATAGGGCTCAATGGGAATGGGGAAGTAGCTAATAACGGTACCTCAAATTGCGGTACCGTTATTAGCTCCGAAGTCCCTTAACGGGTCCCATCCACAACGCCTGGTGAGTTGATGAGTTGCCCAAGTTAATCAAAGAATGGTCCAGTGGGATCAAGAGGGACAATAGATGGAGAAGGTGTGAACTGAGTGAGGTGAAGCAATAGGAGAGATCAGAATTCAAAAGAGGTAGGAGAGGATGTGGCATTGGAAATTTGCGAGGCGATGAGGCAGGAAGAGAGTAGGTGTTCGCCACTGCCACCTCTGCCAGTCAGACAAGGAGAGTGAATGAAGGATAGCTTGAAGTTGTGTAAGGCCACCAGGGTGGTAGTGTCAGATGTAGAAATTCAGGCTTCAGTGACAACAAGGAGATCTGAAATGAAAGAAGTCCAGTGCTAAAGGAAGTTTTGTTGCATACAGACTGAGCATTCCAGAGTGCAATTTTTAGTTGATGAGGTAAGGAAGAATAGAGAAGTTGAGTCTGAAAGGAAGAAAGATGAGGTGGATAGGTTTTAGGGGAAGTGTGGTTCACTCGTCAGCTTTGATTGCTGGAAATAGGAGGTGCAAGAGAGATGGCGTAGTGGGAGTTTTAAGACGTGAGCTTTAGGATAGTCAGAAGAATGGAGGAAGTTGTGGCGTGACTGACGAAAGCGTAGGGAGACGAGAGTAGGAAAAGCAGCAGGTGTGAATGCACTATAGCCGAGTACCATAGTACAGGGAGGCAGCACAGTAATTAGCAAGCTAGGTTTATTCACAGACGCAGCAGGCAGGAAGGCAATCAAAGTTATGTGGTGATAAGAACAGAGAGGCTGCCTACACGTGGGCTGGGAGCCTTGTGTCTGCAAATGAGTCCATTAACGTATGTTTACTGTGCTTTTTTAAAACTGTTTAGGAAAGCTTTTCTTGTGGAAAATGTATTATTTGACCCTTTTTTCCATGGTTCACCTGCCCTACCTCAGTGATGTGATAAAGAAAGCCTGGAGTGGCGCTTTCACATAACACTTGACTAGGACAGGAACATTGCAGCCGGTGATGGTTATGCTGTGGAATTTTATAGAAAATATATCTATTTTTTTTTACTAAAATATTTTATGAAGGTTTTGCATAGTAAACAACAAGAACAACAGTATCTCACAAACTCCCTAATTCTCCCCCATCAACCAGACATCTCAAATAAATACAAGTCCCATTAATTTGATCTACAATGAATAGAAGAACAAGTTACTTACCAACCGTAACGTTCTTTCAACTGGATGTTCCTCCCACGTATTCCTTATCTTTGATAGACTCCCAAAGCAGTAATGTGTATAGTTAATAATAGTTAGTATAATCCATCTTGAGATGGTTTGTTTCGTAATAGGTAAACCTAACTTATGCCCTGCATACCCCACACACAATTGGTATGCTTGCCTAATTTTCGCACGTCTGCTAATGTAAAAACTGAAGGCACGCCTTGGATCCAGCCTGTGCAATCTCTCTTCCTCTTTCCCTGGATGGGGAGGAGGGTAAAATTAAGGTAAGGTTATCTTTTGTGTGATGTGGAATTCCGAGACCACCTTTGGGAGAAAATTCGGCTTCACTTGACAAACTACCTTATCTTTGTGAAAGATTGTATGAGGAGGTTTGCAAGATAAAGCTTGTAATTCGCTCACTCTTCTGGCAAAAGTCAAAGCCACTAGGAAGACTGTTTTAAGAGTAAGAAACCTTAATGGACAGGAATGAAGGGGTTCGAATGGAGTACCCATTAGAAATGTTAAGACTAGGTTTAAGTCCCACAGTGGAACTTGAAAAGGAATTGGGGGAAAGACATTAGTTAACCCTTTCAGAAATTGAATGACTATGGGCAATTTGAAGTATGAAGGCTCCTCAGCCGTGAGCTTAAAGATTGACAGCGCGGCAAGGTAACCCTTGATTGTGCCAACTTGAAGACCTGAATTTGCCAAGTATAGTAAGAAAGATAACACCATCGGTGTACTACATGAAAAAGGGTCAATATTCTTATATTTACACCGGCTGCAGTATTTATTCCAACGGCAGCGGTATACAGATTTTGTTGCTGGCCTCCTGGCTGAAAGCAACACCTCCATTAAGTCATCCGGGAGGTCACAATCCTTGTATCTCAACCTTTCAGAAACCAAGCGTGAAGGTTGAGGGTCCTGATATCAAGATGGAGAACCTGACCTCCCTCCTGCGATAGAAGATCCTCTCTTTGCGGAAGACGAATCGGAGGACAGATGGACATGTCCAGAAGATCTGGGTACCACGTTCTCCTAGCCCAATCTGGGGCAATTAGGATCATGGGATTCCGGAACCTCCTCAACCTCCTGATCATTTGAAGAATGACGGGGACTGGAGGAAATGCATACAGAAGTAGAAACTCCCAGTCCACCACAAACACGTCCCCTAGAGCTCCTCTCGGGGGAAATTCCGTTGAACAATTACTGATCGCACTTCCGGTTGATACTGGTGGCGGACAGATCCACTTGAGGGGTTCCCCAAAGGGTGAAGATCTCTAAAAGGACTTCCTGAGCTAGTTCCCACTCGTGGGAGACTAATCTGCCTGCTCAGAGGGCCCGCCATTAAATTCTTCTCTACGGCTAGGTGAACTGCCGAGAGATTCCTTCTTGAATTGCCCAAAACCAGAGCTGCATTGCCTCTCTGCACAGTGGCAGTGACCCTACGCCTCCTCTTTTGTTGAGGTAGTACATGGCCACTGTGTTGTCTGTCATTATCAGGACATTTTTTCCCCTGTACTGATGGCAGGAAAGCCTTCAGCGCTAGTCTGATTGCTCTCAGCTCTAATAGGTTGATGTGTAGTCTGGACTCCGACGGAGACCAACGACCACTGATGGTCAAGTCATTGGCATGGGCTCCCCACCCTGTGAGTGAAGCATCTGTGACTACTGTTATCTCCGGCCATGGTTGCCAAAACTGTTCTCCTTTCAAGATGTTCTCCCGGCAGGCCCACCACTGAAGGTCTCAAGACACTCTGTCCGGGATTAGTAGGAGATCTGACATCCTTCCTGAGAATTGTGACCACTGGGTCCTTAGCACCCACTGGAGAGATCTCATTCTCTGAAAAGGCTAATTTCCCAAACCTAGTGAGTCCCCGAGCAGCTTTGCTGGATTTTTGGGGTTTATTTTTTTCTCCTGCTAAGAGTGAGACTCTTTTCCTCCCACTCTTAGACATGATTTGAGGTGTTCCTTTGACTTTGTAAGTGTTTTATGGGCTATGGGGTCCTTTACCCCATAGGGCTTCATGTGTTTTTGGTATATGGTTACACAGCACCCTCCGTGCCGTAACCCAGGGGTGTCGTAGTGACCCCCAAACATAGACTCCATACCCTGGGACTGACTACTGTCTCCCAGGGGCATGTAAAGTCACCATTGGCTTTACTAGTCTCAAATTGTGAACATAACCAGTACAAACCATCCTATTGTGGACATACTGGTCGGGGCAATTCGATTGCCCCGGGGTCTGTTGTTCGAGGGGGCACTGTCCAGTCCCCTCGACCGAGTTTTGGCTGGTGGCAGTGGATACTATTTTTTATATTCAACCGCGAATATATTCCTATGGGATTTTGCCATTGTTCAAGGCTACCACTTTTTAAAATAGCCTCGAATATACTGCCGGTTTATTAAATTAATATAAATTCACCGGTTGGTATTTTTTGCCGAAACTTGGTTCCAAAATGGCGTTTGTGTTCGCTTCTGTGACTCCAACCCAAGTCGAGCCCTTTGTTCCACTTTTTGGCAGGCTTCTCCACAGAAGCCTCCAAAAGTGGTGCCACTCTGTCTCGGTACCACATGGGGTGTGGGAGGGGGTTTAGGCACCCTGGACTGAGTTGCCTCAGCAACTCAAGTCGCACTCTTGTGTGATTGGCCCAAGTGGCTAGCCGCCCGGCTCACCACTTAGCATGTGTGAGTGCCAGCTAGGCTGAATGAATGGGGGTTTTCTTCATAAAAGCAGGGCTTTGGGGACTGGAACTTCAGAAGTCGCCACAGGACCTAAAGAATCCGAGGAAGGAGAATCCGAGCCGACCTGCAACAACGACACCACCGCTGGAGCCCTGCTGAACCGTCTCACCACTTTTCCCGACGACAGAGGAGATCTCCAGTCCGGAGAGTCTTCTTCCTTTGACTGGTGGGGATAACCAGTTTGCCCATCTTTTCGCCTTCCTGGACCATCTTGTGGCCGCCTTGCCCGTGTTAAGCACCCCGGCAACCGGAATACCACAGTTTACCACTATCGCGAAGAAAAGGGCGGTACCTTGTAACCGGGAAACTCCACGGCTGGTTTCTTCCTTGGCGGTGCAACGACCTTCAGCTTTCCTCCACGTCGAGACCTCCTCTTCCTCTGCACGAAACACCGACTTGCACCCGCTGCCAGGAACAACTGCCCCCGCTGGAGCGTTCTTCCCACTTTCAGGTACTGTGTCCCGCCTGGCTTCCCTTGGGACAGATCGTTCGGGGTGACAGTAAATCCTCGACTTTCTAACCTGGGTTAGCCTGGGACCTGTTAACTAACTTTTCCTGACTTGATCTCAATCTTTTGTGAACTTTCTACAAGACTCTTTGGGCATAACCCCACTGTGTGATCCTGGACACATTTCGCTTGCTCTCTCCAAGAGTGGGCCTGGCATTTGAACTTCCTTGCTCTCCAGTAGACTTTGTCTAAACTGCCTCACTGTGGTTCTTTGAAAAGAATTGAAATTTGTGTGCTTCATAACTCTGCCTTTTTCCCCTCCCTTTTTGATAACTTATTAGAGTGCCATCTTATGCTAAGCGCTCACCTCTGTCTGAAAATAAGTGGTGTTTCTCATTAAGACTTGTCTAATAAGTAATTAGGGTTGTATATATATATATATATATATATATATATATATAATAGTGACTGTGTGTTGAATTTACTTACCTCTTTGTGCTAGTGTAATTTACAAGTGTGTCTTAAAATAAATAATTATATACTTTTACACCAAAGCTCTAGTCAGTGTTTGCTTGTGCTACTGTATCTCTGTTTCTATTGTGTATACTCTATATACTGCCTAACTCTTCTTGAGAGAAGTCTGACTGCTCAGCCACAGCTACCAGGTAAATCTGGGTGGTACAGACTGCTACCAATTGGGTTTACTGCCAACCACCTGTAGTCCTAAATCTTTTGCAGTGGTCCTTAAGGGAACTGCACAGGTTTCTGCCTAACAGATGCCATGAGGCCGAGCAACCTCAAAAAGTCAAAGGCTGGTAGACACAGGCCATTTTGAAACCTGGTGACCATCTGTAGAATATCTTGAGCCCTCACCTCTGGTGGCAAGGCTTTTCCCAGTGATGTGTCCAGGACTGCTCCAATGAACTGGAGTGTCTGTGATGGTATCATCTGTGACTTCTTTAAGTTGAGGGAGAAGCCCAGCTTGTGTAGGAAGTGGCAAACATAAGCTAGATGGATCTGAACCTGTTCCGGGGACGCTGCTCTGATCAACCAGTCGTCCAGGTAGGGGTAGACATGAATCCCTTCCCTTCTTAGGCTTGCAGCCACAACCGCCATTAGCTTGGTGAATACCCTCGGGGCGGAGGTCCGCCCAAATGTCAGAACTCGAAATCGATAATGAGCTTTGCCAATGGCGATCCTCAGGTACTTCCTGTGCTTTTGATGGATTGGCACATGAAAGTAAGCATCCTGAATGTCTAGAGATACCAACCAGTCCTGAAGCTGGAGGGCCTGAAGGATCTGAGGAAGGGTTACCATCTTGAACTTGTCTTTCCTGTTTAATTCTCGCAAGTCCAAGATGGGTCTCAATCCTCCGTCCTTCTTCGGTATTAGAAAATAGGTAGAATACCAACCCTTGTTCCTCTCCGCTACAGGTACCGGTTCTATGGCACCTTTCTCTAGCAGGTCTGAAATCTCCTGCATAAGGCGTGGGTCTGGAAGCTTCAAAGAGTTGTTCCCCGGTGGATGACTCTCAGGGGTGTGTAGGAAAGGCAAGCAGTAACCTTGGGCAACTGTCTCCAATGCCCAAGAATCTGACGTAATAGCCTGCCATTCTGTCAGAGAGACCTCAGAGGGGTTTAGAAGCGGCTGACGCAGATGCTGAGGGTAAAGCAGTACCTGCTGATGCAGGTTTGGTACCTTTGGTACCTTTGGCCCGTCCACCACTGGTGAATCGTTTCTGGCCCCTTTGAGCTGGCTGCCCTCTGTTTTTTCCGAATGCAGAATAAAAACAAAAGGGCTTCCCCTTCCAGGACGCACTTAAGGGACGATTTGGAGTTTGACGGATTGCAGCCCCAAGTGATTTTGAGGTTTACAATTTCTCCAGGCTGTCATCAGCTTTTTTGCCAAATAGAGACGTGCCGTCAAAGGGCATATTCAAAAGTCTGGCTTGTAGACCTGGAGCAAAACCAGACTTCTGCAACCACGCAAATCTGCGGATTGTGGTACTCGCTGCCATGGCTCTGCTGATGCTGTTAGCAGAGTCCAGACCTGTTTGGAGGGACTCGCACATCGCATCCTTCCCATCCTTGATGATGTTCAAGAACGCGTCTCATTCCTCCCCTTCTGGGAGAAAGTCAGACGCTGATGAAGCGCACTCCCAAAGGGTGTGGCTGAATCTCGCTAGCGTGCAAGTGGCATTAATAGACTTAAGTGTCATACTGCATGCTGAAAAGATCTTTTTAGACATGGCATCAAATCTTTTGTCGTCTCTGTCTTGTGGTATAGTGGGGTATGCCGACTTACTACTTGACAACGTCGCTGCCTGCACTACTAAACTCTCTGGAGTTGGGTGCTTACTTAAATATTCCAGGTCTGAGGCGGACACCCTGTACTTTGCAGAGAGCTTTTTATTTACTGCAGGGATAACTAAGTTTTTCCCAATTTGCAGCTATTTTTTCTGCAATGCTGCATGAAAAGGCACTATAGGGTCTTATTGAGGCCCTTTATCTAAGATGTCCGTAAGATCATCTTGCTGGTAGGAGGGTGCAGGTGTTGTCCACCCCATAAATTGCATAATTCTTGCCATAGGGGCTCAATAAGGCATTTCTGCATGCTCTCCAGGTTCTGGCCTGGCAAAATCTGCCTCTGGAGAGGTATCTATGCCACTGGCATCTTGTAAAGGTTCTTGTAGATCTCTCGATCTATTCTCCTCAGAAATTAGCTCCTCTGGAATGGGCACTCTGGTTGTTTGTATAAAGGGCTGAAATAGTCAGATATCGGATAAGGGGTAAAACCCATTTCTAGAGAAAAAGGAGCCAAATTGGTGGACACTGCTTGGGAAAAAGTTGTTGTTGTCGATGCAGACGTTATAGGTCTCGACAAACCAGCAAATGGCATCGAAAAACTCAAAAAAGGCCCGATGTCTTTGAGAGAACCGGAATCCTACTCAGTGTCGTCGATATTGTCGACGCCCCTTTCGACCCGTTGGACAGGACCTTCAACACCTCTGGTGCCTATGGCGCAGTTGAGGTTTGAGGCTTTGAGAGCCTATCCTTCATCAGGGTCGACGACGGTGTTGATGACGGCGTCGATGACACAGACTTGTGCGTCAAAGGCACCTTCGATGTTGGCGTCGATGACGCAGTTTTATTTGATACATTGTTGTTTTTACTCGAGGGTTCGTGATGCTCTCGAGGGTTTTTGTTTGCTGGGTTTGACGACTCACAGTGTTTGTTTTTTTGGTCTTTTACCCGGGGTATCACCTCTAGGCAGCTCCGAGGGTGTCAAGGCCACGTTCTCGAAGATCCTAAGCATTTTCTTATGAAATTCCTCCCACTTAGCTGGAGAGCTGTGTTTAGTGGGTCAGGTGACCCTTTCTGGGGAATTTGAAGATGAAGAAGAGGGAGATCTATGACGCCTCTTCTTAGAGTGTCTCGATCGCGAAGAGTGATGGGAACCGCTTCGAGATCTCGATCGGGAATGTTTCTTTCGATGGTGAGGAGACGAATGTCTTGACTCGGCCGAGGACAATTTTGAAGGGATAGAAGATTTAACTGCCTTACCTCCTTCTAGCTTCCCCCTACGCTCCTTCAAGGCTTTCGTCATCATAGACATGCAGTCCTCACATTCCGAACACTGGTGCTCTGATCCCAGGCACCACAAACAGATCCTGTGAGGATCCGTTAATGACATCTTTTTACCACAATCTCGTCATTTTTTTAAGCCGGATCGTGGCGTTGATGTTTCGGACGAAAATGCCATCATAGGATATTAAGATTTCAAAGATTTTTGAAGATGTTTGAAGATTGTCGATGGGTAGAAGAATCGAGCGTTGCATCTCCTAGGCTTACGAAGTGCAGAAAAACGGAACTGAGCAACGGACGCAGCACGAGATTATTTATACCGATACGGAGGCCTTCGAGGGACACCGACTCGAGGGACGTTGACACGCTGTGCTCTCTACTGTGAATTTTTTTTCCAAGGCCAGCAAGCTGGAAGTGGATTTATCAAAGATAAGGAATACATGAGAGGACACCATCCATTCGAAATGTACCGATTAAACACAAGTGGATCGCACCTTCAAGTTCATATTTACTTTCTCGATGTCTTTTGCGACCTACCTCCTGCTCTTATCGAATTTAATAGCCAACCTCTGTTTATGAATCTGTTTTTCAAAGTCAATGCTTACAGCCATCCCTACTTTTCATTTCATAATATTTGACCCATGACGGGCCCCAGGCCTATGCTAGAAAGGTGTTTTCATAGGTTGAGCATGACAGCTACCCCATATGCCCAAAATTATCAATATAGGATCTGGATCCAGATGCAATGGAAGCAACGTGTTCATCCTGTTTAAATGTTTAGATAGGATTGGATGACATGAGCAGAGAATATGAAAGAAAGTGCCAGAAAACCTTCTGCACTTGGGCATAAATCATTCTCTCTTCTTTCCGTCCTAAACAATTTAACAGGAGAGTAATAAAATGAATGTAGGATTTTGAACTAAATGATTTTTAAATTTGGCATTGGTATCCACCTGCCAGTGTGTATATAGTGTACTCAGACAGTCTGCTTTTTCTAATTCCCCGAGTCATCTTCCCATTTACTCTTTAATGCTGATAAAGGGCCCATGATATTGTTTATCAACAATTTGTGCATTGTGTAAATTGGTTTCCTCTTGATCTTTCCCTTCAATAACCTTCCCTGAAGAGCAAAGGTTTCAGGAAAATTGTGACTCTCCTTAAACTGCACATGTAACGTGGGTCATGATGCAAGAATTAAAAAAATGTTTCCTTTACCAATCCAAACTGTTCCTGAAGTTCAACTAATTACAGCAGTAGCAGGTTGGAAATGCCACCCAGCAAACTGACACCTAGTTTTATCAAAGTTTGAACGTCTCAGATTTTTTGAACCTCGAGAAGGCACAAGTTTCTCCATGAAGAACTACAAGAGTAGTTCTCCGTTGCCCGCCCCCACCCACTCAGGCTAGCTAAAATCGTCCGCCAGGATTGTATCACCAATTTCCTGGCCTGTGGAAGCAGGCACTGTCTCGGGCCCTGTGCAATACCTGCAATGGTGAATATGGAAGCATAAAGCTGTGGCCATGTCAGACCACCAAGTCATCCCCTGTCCAGTGCAGCCAAGCATTCATGGTAAGGAACTGTGTTACCAAAAAATACTTTCTGAAGTACAACAAACCAATGCCACCATTTCACGCTGGTCTGTAAAATAAGACCAATTTCATCTTGGGAACCAAGTAATTCTATAACAATATAAGAAGGAATTTCTCCAAAGTATTAAATGTCATCACAGGAATATTATAATGGGTAGCTTGCAGTATGAAATGGAATCTAGAAAAGGCCTTAAAAAAAGACAATCCTTTCCATCAGAGAAAGTGATAGTATGGACCATTTTCTGACATCAACAAGAAAGTCTCAAATAGAGGATCCCAATTTAGCTTCAGAAAAACATCTCTATTTGTTGCTAGCTGGAACTCTAAGAACTTAAGCAATACTGCTTCTTCCTTGAAGGCAACACAGGTCAGGCAGAGGAACCTGTCAGTTGAGGACTTTCTAGCAGATTGCTTTATCAAAATGTGTAGTTAACCCACTGTGGATTTTAAAATCTTTGAGGCCTACTACTTTCAGGACTGAGAAAAGTGGGTTGTTTAAATACAACAACAATTCATCCGCATTGAATCCATTGGGTCAATGTCTCAATAGGGGACAATCCTGCCTAGTCCCTCTATTTAGTTGGAATGCTCCCGACAAACAGACGTTGCCACAAACCCTTGTTACCGGGGTTGTGTATAACAACTTCAGCCACCTCAAGATGTTATGTCCAAATCCCATCTTCTGCAGTAATGCCAAAAGGAAAGACCTTTCCATGGCATCAAATGCCTTATGTGCATCAAGGAACAACAGAACCAGGGAAGGGACAGGAAGAGTTTCTGCAAAGATGACCACCAGAAGAGTGGACCCGAACCTGGAGCCCATAGGCAAACTCCCTCCAGTTCTTTAATGAAAGATAGGATTACATTTCTCCAGGAGGATGGGCAGAAAGGACCCAACAGTCCACACAGTATGTGTTTTATGTGAACCCAAGCCAAATCACTCTGTCCTCCTCATGGTACTGAGCTACAGGGCTACATTGTATTTGTAGCACCTCTTTGGATCAATATGTCCCTCAGTAGCTCTGCCCATGCACCGCTTCTAGTGTACTTGCACGATGCCCATCGGAGATGGTTGCATCTCCCCACTGGGCCCTCCTTCTTCCTCTGCCAGGGTCTTCTCCAATCAGTCACCTCAGGCATCAGAGATGATGGTGACAGACCCTAACCGGGAAAGGGCAGAGAACGATTCACCTCTAAGGGTGTTTTCTAGTAGAACCTCTCCAAAGTGTACTTAGAGCAACACCCTCAATTAACAGGCCCAAACTCCTCTTTTTGTTGCCAGACCATCAACCATCCACATGCTGCATTCATCTCAACACCCGGGTAGGACAGCACACCAGTGTTTCCCCAAGTCCGGAGAGGGGGGCTCCACTAGGCTGTAGCCAAGTCGTCTTTCCTAGCTGGGACGAGTCACGCTGCTGTGCCCTCTCTAAGACAGTGGCAACTCTGCCAGCAGGGTTCATGCAGCCATCAGACCAAACTCCCTGCCAGTGAGAAGTTCCCAGGTGCAGCTTTTGGACAGCCCCCCATGCATGACATTCCCAGGATGCAACAAAATGACCTTAAGCGTAGCAAATCAGTATTTTGGGGAAGGTGGCATTCAGTGGAGCTTAGGGAATAAAGTTTAACGATTGTGGAAAAGATGGGCGTTTGTTGTTGCAATCCATGCAAGAGACAGCTATAACACTGATTTTGAAATCTTAGGAAAATTGTACCCTACATGATAACTATAGGCCAATCTCCTCGGCTAGTCGAAGACTGTGTGGCACAGCTAACCAAGAGTGCAATAAATGCAGCTACTATCTTCGAAATAATTTGTACCAGACTTACATTCATATGGTTGTTTCGGGAGGGTTGTTTACTCATCTAATCTACAACTGTGCACGATTTATATATATGTGTGAGCTGGGCCTGTGAGATATGCTGCAAGCCTCCTCCTCTCAATGAACAATGTTTCCATATTTGTATTGTCTGACTTGCAGATGCCTACGGTGGCTAGTCTGCAAGCAGCATAATCCCTCTCCCATTGTTCAGTGTTTTCTCCATGGGAATATTTTTAAGAGTGAAAAAGAGTCTCATAGCGCACAGGACTTGCCATAAACATGAGGCTGGGAATGCTGGGAGACCCACCCTACAACTTCTCTGGGGGCCTGCATCACTGTGTGTGTGTGGTAGTCTCTGTCCCCAAAGTCACCCTAGTCTGATCCGCCAGTCACAAGCATGGCACTTTGTCACAGTACCCTGATCAACTTGTCACAACCTGGTTGCATGTTGGGTGGACACAGCAATGCCAATATCAGGAACTAAGTGCCAATAAGGAGCGACAACAATAAGGTTAGATGCACATAAATCCTTGAACTAGGTGAAATGTTTTGTCACATCTACAAGCTAGGAAGGTCTGGTTTAGAGACTGGTTAATTCTGGTTTTTGTGACGAATCTGGCAATTTGTCCCTTCTTCCCATGGGGAAGCAACCCTCTTGTAGGCTATGGAGGTGAGCCCGCTAAGCTAGACCCTCCCCTGTAGGGTTCTCGGGCAGTGGGACTTCACTGAGAGTGACTCCCCTCTAGGGGACACAGATTCCCATTCCTGCATGGAACTCCATACAAAGAACACCCAGTCTGCCTACATGGAACAGGAAAAGACTGATACGTCTGCTGTGGACTGCCATACCCAACACACTAACATTATTCCCTTATCTTTGGCGGAAGGCAATGCTGGTATCCTCATGAAAGCAACGGCTGATGGAGATCAACATGCCCTGTGGAAATACGGTGGCGAGAATACAAAGACGAGGGAGCTGGAATGGAGAAGAAGGAATCCTATGCAAAGGCGAGCCTCTGACGTCCGTACGTCCTGGAGGGGCAGAACCGCACTACACCAGTGAGACAGGATTAGAGTGGAGAGAGAGCAGAATGAGAGAGAGAGAGACCCCAGCCCTGGGCTGACGTTCTGAAGAGCGAAAACACCAAAATTGAGACAGAAGCAAGGACAATAGCAAGACTGCCTAAGCTCGTGGAACAACCACACAGCTGTGGTGGGCCTGGGGCCTTTTAACCGATGCTGAGCGCAGGCCGCAACAGGGAAGTATGATGGATCAGTAATGATTCCCCCCAGAACCTGGGACCCTTCTCATGTGACCATGGAAAGGCAGACACTCCCTGATCTCGACCCTGGGGGTGGTGTTCTGCGGGAGGATCAAATGGGGGTGGGGTGGACGAAATAGGCCAGGAAGACTGGGAACCCATCTGTTTAACTTACCCCATAACCCCACACATATGATGGCTGTTTGCCAAACCGAAGAAGCCAGAAAATCTAATTTTACTGACAAAGACTACAAGTCCAAGAATGCCATAGGTACTGGGACGAGGGCTGAAGAGGCATGTTGTAGCAGTAGGCAGGCAATTAAGTCTGATAGCACAGACCTGAGGGAAGCTTAGAGGCTTAAAATCCCCCCTCAGGTGCAGGAAGAGGAAATGAGCTGGAACTGTAGCTGGAGTGTATGAGGCAGAAGTAGAAGCAGAAGGAAGAAGACACAGTGTTGGCAATCCAGGCAGAAGTGGGAGAACCGAAGAGGCTCCAGGACTTTGATACAGCAGATTTCTCCTGCTTGTCCTGTGAGGGTCTTATTGCCCCAAACTCCGATGTGCAGTTGCAGGGCAGCAGAAGGCCTAAAGGAAGACTGTCTATCCACATGTGAGCCTAATTGCAGAGATTGTGCAACAGGAAGCGTGTAGGAGACCGTGGACAACAGTTGCTTTGAAGCTGAGAGTCTCAGGAGCAAGAGGAACTCTGTTATTACATAACCAGACCAAATACGCCTTCAGCGAGAAAAGGTGTGAGTCCAGAGTGCAGAAGTAGTGCTGTCAGGAGTGAAGCCAGAAGTCCTAGATGTTGTACAGCCCACGGAGGAAAGAACACAGAAGCTGGTGAGTTTGATCAGGAGTTCTGTTTTCTTGCATGAACACTGCCGGCAACAGTATCCAGCTAAATAAGCATTCGCGTAAGAGTAGAAGCTGTGCAAAGTAGAGTATTGATTCTTTAACAATGGAACACCTGAACTGTAGGACTCGCGTGTGATCAGGTATTCTCTCTCTTCACTCCTGTATTGAGAAAGCGCAGTGAAACACGATTGTTGAACTTAAACTTGTAAAAAGCACACAAAGGAGTGGTCACGTGCGCCTAATAAAGGTTCTAGTAGCAATCTTTTGTTAAAACAGTCAACAATTAAACCAAGAGAAGCCAAGTGTTTAAACATTGTTACTATAAGTTGGAGAGAGCAAGCATTGCCCAAGGCAGCGCGAACAAGGTATTTCCCCAATTAAGACTGAAACCAGCCTTTCCCAGTGACAAAGAGCAGTCTAAATATTGTTGTGAGCCAAATAGAACATCAGCATTGCCTAAGACCAGGGTGTCCAAGTATTACCTGAAGGTAAGAGAGCGGCAACAAAGCTTCTGGGTAATTATTCTGTCTAACAGTAGACAGAGGGATAAAGGCATGGTTGGGGAAGGGAAACTTGCTACTATTAATTGTTCTTCGAAGTTGATACAGCCTACATTGGCAAAGCCAATAGGAAGAAGAGAGAAGTGTGTCCTAAAGGCAATTCTCATTGGCAAAGCCAATAGGAAGAAGAGAGAAGTGTGTCCTAAAGGCAATTCTAAGTTGTTGTTTGTTAAAGACAGACAAGCAAGGCAAAGAGGCTGTCCCTCTGGAAAAGGAATATTCAGAGGAAGAGTGCCTTGCCTAATTGAAGGTGTTGAAGTATCAGAAAGTGAATCTTTTTCTATCTGAAAACTGTTTAGAGTCACAAAGTACTGAAGCTGTTGTGGTGTATTTGATTGTGAGTAGATTTGCGACTTCACTGGCACAACTGAAGGTGGAATACTATGAGGCAGAGGAGTAGACCCTCATGTGAACTCTTGTAGAAGTTGCTCAACGTTGGAAGTTGTTGAAGTGGAAGTAGAAGTGCTGTGAAACTATCCTGACAAAGATACCTACTGTGACTCCTAATCTTGTAAAGCGAGACATACTAAGTGTTAACCAAGAACTGTGTTTCATTAACATTTTCAGAAGTTGTATTTTCTTTAATCTAACAAAGAACGGTGGTATTTGTTCTTGGACAACTGGAAGTTTTGACAAAGCATTGTGGCTTGGAAAGACATTGATGCTATTTTGAGGAAGTGGAAAGTCTTTATTTCACCAAGAAGAGAAGCTTTTCTTTCTGTTGTTTGAACTTTGGTTAAAAGAACTTTACTTCACCATTGAAGGAGCCAAGAACGGAGCCGATACTGTATTACAAACACAAATGTCCTTGTTTCCTTTGCGTTGAACATTGAACTGACTTACCTTGAAACCTGGAGAAGGGGAGGTCACTCAGGTTACCAAGAGGGGCTGTGAATATCATGGTTAATGTTACTATAAATTGCCACATATTTCTTTATGCATTTGATGTTTAAGTGTGAAGGACAGATGTCCTATGTTTGAGTGTTTTCCTTTAGTTTTGGTAGACAGGGAAATTCTTGTAAGAGTAGGGATAGTGAAGCGTTTGATAAAATGTATGATTTAATAAAATGGTGTATTTCGACAAATCATCCCAATAGTTGCCCGCCTCACATTTCTGACCTCTCACAGAAGCCAAATCCCTAAACTCTGTGAAGCAACTGCCCAGCAGGCAAAGCGAGGCAGGCTCTCCCAAAAGGTATCACCGGGAATAGGGACGTATGGTTACATCCTTGAATTAAGGAAGCCCGAAAGAAAAAGGGGCTTATCGGAAGGGAGCGAGACAAGTGGTTGGAAAAGCCAATAGGATTACGGGAGTCTGAGAAACTCAATTGCTGGACACAGGCAGGCGCCCAGGGGAGATCCTGCTGAGCTAAGTAAATCAAAGGGCCCAGAGCTTTGGGAAATTGTAGCAAAATAAGTAACATTTTTCAACAGTGCAAAAACTGCAAACCGGAGGAGTTCAATTATTCAATCCTAAATCAAGAATAATGTACAAGGTCATAGAATTGTATCAAGGGAATAATTTCTCCTGAATCGGCCACACAGGATCAATAAACTCCAGATAAAAGCCAGTGTAAATTGTCAAGGGAACCGCATAGTGTGGGGCCCTAGAATCGTCAATAAAATCAGTGCTTATATAAATCAGCACGCCATACACTTGATTAGCTGGCTTGATAACCATATACATAATCTAATGGTGTGGCTGAATGGAGTGCTGCATCTCCAATCTCAAGCCCATGGACCGCAGGTACAGCACGCAAATTGCTTTGATGTTTCCATATACAGGGGAAGAGAAATTTACAGAAACAAATTAGATCCATACGCTCTTCTATCCATCTTGACACACTGAGCATGAGTAAATTACAAACCCTTGCTCCCACTGGATATAAGAATTGGCTAAGAAGCCATTGATCCTCCCTGCAATCTTCAAATTAGTTGCCCTTTTACGAAACAGTTAACAAGGAGAAAACCTTCTGGGCCATGTCTAGACACTTTATAACCAACAGCAGAGGCTTAGAATTGACCACCATATGTGAGAGCGTCTGGGACGAAACTATTAGGAACCTCTTCTATTGCCCCAATATGGACCAGGAGGAAAATATCCATTATACATAGAGGCAAGAATTTGCCAAGGATTTTGAACAAGAGGACATCATCTGTATAATTAACTCTTTGAATAATTCTCATGCTGCTGGTCCTGGCACATTGTCCAACGCAGTACTTAAGAAAAACACGGAATTCTGGGCATTTGTCCTGGAATTTTTTTTTAACAAAATATACCACTTAGTTGGAGGCGGTCCATTCTGATCCCTGTTCATGACAAGGGCGATCTCACTGACCCAGCAAATTATCGCCTCTTGGCAATGACAGATGACTGCTAAAAGATCTTTGCGAAAATCCTCCTAATAAATTGAACAAACGGATAGCGGAAGAGGGTCTGTTGTCTCGAAATCAAACAGACTTTTCGTAAAGGATGTGATACCATGCACAATATCTGTGCTTTAGAATTTGTCATTTCATCATCTAGGAGGGCACCGAAAGCCAGCCTTTACTTGTGTTTTATAGATTTTAGTCAGGCTTTTGACACCGTTTTACGACCTTTACTGTGGAACAAACTCTGTCACCGGAGCATTGATTGCTCATTATTGTACTTTATCATATTATTATACTCAGAATACAGTAATGGTGCGACTCAATCAGATGGGGCATATTTCATCTGAGATAGAGGTCAACATAGCAGTGAAACAGGGGTGTGTCTTGGCACCTGTGTTCTATAATCTCTATGTGAGAGATATGTGCCCTTCTATCCAATTGGTCCAAAACTTCCCCCCCCAAAAGAGCAACACAGGCGGTGCATTGGCTCGTGTACGCTGATGACACTGTCCTACTGCATTGCACACCTATTTGGTTGCAGAGATCGATCAACGCTCTGGCCCTGTATGAGTGTAGCAATAATTTGGTTGTCAATGCAGGTTAGACCAAAATTCGGTTTGTCGGTGCGTGGTCCAGCAGGACCGCATTTGCCTGGTCCATTAATGAGACTCGGCTTAAAGTGGTGGACCAATATACATATCTGGGATTCTCCATCTGTAGCTCCCCCTTGCTGGAATTTTATGACCATCATATTCATTTTAAGATCTAGAAGAAATGGTTTCTCTTTAATTTAACCTGCCTTAAAGCAGGAAATAATATTGAGGGACAGATAGCTTTGTATTGGAAAATAATTGTTCTGGGAATTCTTTATGGGCTGGCTGCAATTCCGGGGAATTTGGGTGACCCGACTGGAAGGTAAAATACTGCCAACTATATTGGGGGCCCCACAGTCGGTGCCTGTCGAGGCTATGCAGTGTGAATTGGGCCTGCAATCATTAAGATCTCGCTGGCTCACACGGCGGAGTACTATGTATATTACTATTTTGCAAGCTATTGGAAAGCCCAATACTCTTCTCTCTTACTTAGCTGCAGCTAATACAGGCTCTTATAAGAATGTGTTTCCCTTGCAATTGCGTGAGGATACGGACTCCTTCCTTGCTGACCGAAACCTCTCATTGGATATATTATTAACTCTTCCCAAATGGGTCCACGTTCTAAAGAAGGCGGCCCAAGTCCTTACTCACTGTAAAGATGTTGAAAGCCTGTCCTCCCTGACACTACACGTAGAATACAGCAAACAAGGCTTTGGCAGAAACTGCAGAAATGTTCCCTGTACATATTTAAGCAAATTTTATTCGGCATCAATTAGGAGATTCATCACCTATCTTTGCATGAACATCTTACCTACCCTTGCGCATATGGGTAGATGGAAGAAATTGCCCAGGGAGGAAAGGATCTGCTGTCTCTGCAATCAAACTGTGGAGTCTGCCCGGCACATTATCACACAATGCCCAAGCCATGACTGCTTTTTATGGAAAAGGATATGCTATATTTATTTCCAGTGAGTTGTATAGAGAAGGCGATCAATTCTGGAATACATTGTTGGGAGCGGAATCAGTCGTGATCACAGCTGCCGCATACTATGTATGGAACTGCGCCTGTGCACTTATTAATGGTCAATGATTTTAATCTCTCAATCTGAGTATGCTGTGACCAATATTGTAGCAATGATTTTTGATCATATCCTCTTTAGCTGTATATTCTATCATTATTTATGATATTGTTTTTATATTGAATTTTTCTACAATGATGTATTAATAGTGTATAAAATGTGTCTTAACCAATAAACACACACACAAAAAAACTATTTCTCCTTTTAAGGAACTGAAACCATTAGATTTGTGTAAAAACTTCAAACTTGTTATAAGGAACCTGTAAAGATGACTGAAAAATTTACTTTGACAAACTATCAAAACGCAGGTTGGACCGATGAACGCTATTTGGGAGCAACCCAAGTAGCTTTGACCAGAAGAAGCCAGAGCGGAAAGGCTACTAGTCTGGCTTATTTTTTTTGTTTGTTTTTTCTGAAAGTGGTAGGGCCAGATAGTAGTTAGATTTCAGACTAAGGATTGCTTTTTATTTGGACAACTGATGAACACCCTTAATTTAGCTTGTTTAGGCAGAGAAAAATCCCTCATAGCAATAGGGACAGGTATGCATTTTCTCTTAATTTAAAATAAACGCCCTTGAAATGCTAATGTCTAGTCCAACCCCTTCTGGTTAACCACACTTTTGAGACTTTGTATGCCAACACAAGAGCAATAATACTGACCAATAAGTCCTTATGAGACAGCTTCCATCTAGAGGGGGTACATGGCAAGGATGCACCCATCACCTTTCCTGGCAAAGTTGGCTATGGAGCCACGGGCTGCAGCTATTGGGCAAAAGGTGCCATTCAGGGGATTGTGCGCTGGTGGGGAAGATTACAGGGTCTTACTTTATGCAGATGATGTGATTGTGTAGGCTGACAAAATTGTTGAGACAAGATTCCCACTGAAGGGCACGATTCAGGAGTTTTGCACCAAGTCAGAAGCATTATTGAAATCATATCAGGGAAGGACGCCTTGTCTTGGAGGAAAAATGTAGTGCATGAAAGCTGATGTTAGTGAATTTGATGGTTGCGCTGTAAAAAAAAAAAAAAAAAGCCGACATGACAATTTGTGGTTTGCAGAGGATAGGATAAATTTGTTCTTCTGGGATACGAGAAATACTAAAATCTTTTAGTTTATCCTCTTGAAAAAGGATGAGCACAAGATAGAATGAGTTTGTGAGGGTGTGTTGTGGTGAGAAGGAAAGCAACATAGTCTTCCAAGTTGGGTGCTATGAAAGAAAGTCCAGGAAGGGGGACAGGGTGCGTATCCTAACCTCCAGAATAACCTTCAGGCCTTAATCTTAAAAGGCTTTAGATTCTGACTGGTATTGGGTAGATCCTACATTGACAGCTGGTTATCACTGGAAAAGGAAACCGATTTGTTGATGTCTATGGAAAGGTTGCCAGAGCAGGCCAGTGCTTTACCAGTGGTGTCATGCACATTTAGGGCATGGAGAGGTTGGTCCTGAGAGAATGTGGAATTCAACTGAAAGAAGGGTAGAAATGCAATACCGTAACTTTAAAAAAGAAATGTCTGGTATAGTGCTAGGCAGGTATACACCATGGAACATCGGAAACTGTTGGCAGGCAGAGTGCATTGATGCCTATAGGAATATCCGGGATACCAACCTCCTCAGCCACCAGGCCTATTCCATTTTAACCTCCACACTGACAACCGTGATTGAGGAGAGGCTGCAGATGTCAGAAGGAGACAGGGAAAAAAGGCAAGGGTTGAGTGGAAACATGGTGATGGAATGAAAAAATATGTAGTTGAAGGAAGTTTGATTTTCTAGTCAAGTAATGTAATGTAATTGTCAATTGTATAGTGCCTTTTACCATTGGTATGGTCCCAATGCGCCTCAAAGATAGACTTGTGTTTGAGATATACACAACGGGTAGTGTGTATAGGTTACTGGTTGCCAGATAGGATATGCTGCCTAATTGCAGTTAGTAACCCAACCTATGTTGGCACTTTAAGAGATTGTTGGAATCCCTTTGACACATGAGTGTTCAAGACTTGCATGGTTCTGAGTGGACATCCAAGAAATACTGCACGATCACGAGGGATTGGTTAGGCTGGGAAAGGCCCAGATAATCTGGTTTGTCAGGGATGTGATCATTGCCAAAACGGAGGTTTTACAGTTCTGGAAGTGCGAGACAAGTCTGTCTGCTGAGATGTGGGTTGAGGCATTGTTATTAGATGTTAGAGAGGGTGCAGTTTAAATGAAATGAAAACCTGGTTGAGTATAATATGATTTAGAGGTCATCGATTTACCAATATGGATCATTTTATACTGCTGCCCTGCACAAACCTCTATCTGCGTTTATGGACTCAGACATTTCTGCTCTACCTTGGTTGTTTCTCTGAAACCCTCTCTCTGCAGGGAATTACCACCTGCAAGGGTGTAGAGCACTGCTTTTTTATTTTTAGTACCTAAAATAATGCAGGTGATTACTTCTCCAAAGTGGTTATCTACTAACCAGATCCACTGTGTCGCAACTGCATGCCACAAGCATAGTGCACTTCTGCACTACTGCATCAGTAGCCTGATCCGCAGAACCCACTCTGCTCGTGGCACAGAGCAGGTTCAAAGGTTACAAGATGTCCACTCAATCGCCACAATGTAAGCAAAGTCCCTGCAGCACAGGGGTGACATTTAAGATATGCCTCCTGTACTCAAACTATGCCGATCATGATTATCCCATGGTGATAGCAGGTTAATCTCTAAGAATGTGTAACAAATCCATTGATCCTGTCACTTCCTCCCTAGGGGGGGCCTTGCCATGGGGCCAGGGAGGTGAGACTGCTACCCGACAGTCCCTGTGGGGGTGGATCCCATGGGAGAGAACCCACTCTGTGTAGGAAGGGAAGACTGTCAAGGGAGAACACGGTATAACTACCACTCTAACCCCCCAAAAACACATACCATGCTACTGTTAGGGCCGAAACACACCCATTCTCTTTACCTCCTCTTTCTATGCATACCTTATTGTTATTATGTTATTTATTTATGGTTTTTAACAAAGAAAAACCTTTACAAACTAGGTAAATAAATAATCTGTCATATATACAATATAATCAATACATTAAATACAAAGTTCCATCATATAAAACAAGTAACCATTCAATAATACATCTGTGTAAAAAGGAGAAAAAAAGAAAGGCACATATATTCTTACATCAACATCAATGTACTTTCTACGCATACTTACTTTATGCAGAGTAGACCTGTCTATGATTATGGGAAAAACCATACTGTGATGAGGAAGAGTAAGGCAAGCTATCGTGTTATGGGTACTGACACGAGAAAGAAGAAAAGAGGATTGGCGAGCCAGTCTCAGAACCAAATCGAGCATACTAGCTCTCAACCACACATGGGCAGGCCAATGATAAAAAGAGAGGAAAGACTTCTCACATTATCTGATCCTCCCTGGAGAAACCACAAGCTGGAGGGAGCTGCCGTGTGGAGAACAGAGACTGAAGGAGACCGAGATGCTGGCCAAACAGCAGGCATGTCACAACGGAGCATGCCGCTGAGACAAAGGTCCACAGTGGGAGAAACAGGTATCTGGGGATGAGCTGGTAAGCAGAAAGGGGAACCCTGTACCTGTGAGAAACCCCGAGCTGTCGAACTGCCACACAACTTCCAGAGGCGAGACAAGCCTGGAGAAGCTGGGAGCTGGAGGGAGAAGCAACCCGTGCAGCCTGGGTAAGGAACAAGCCCTTGCGGTTGAGAAAATCTCTAAAAAGAACTGTGTTAATGAACTGGGAATTGCTCTACGAAGCAGGGAGCAGAGCAAAGACCCTCTTGAGATCCTGAAGGGCAGAGTTGAACCAAGTCGGGGCAAAAGAGAAATCCCTGGGGCGAAACCAGTTATTGAGAACAGAGTACAAGAATTGTCATCTTGTATTTGTATTTGTATTTTATTGTTTATATAGCGCTTTACTCCAAAGTGCTTTACAGCATAACAACCAGAATAAAGAAAACATCAAACATGGAACATAGAAGCAATAAAATGTACATGATTCAAAGCCGAAAAACAGCATGTGGAACAATTTGCATTTGGGAAGGAAGAGAAGAGGAAAGGTATGGGAAGGAGGAAAGGGGAAGGGAAAAGGGAGTAGAGGGAGTAGAAGGGAGGGTGGAGATCAAAGGGGAGACAGGGAGAGATAAAGGAACAGGACGATGGAGTGGGGAGGAGAAAGAAGAGGAGGAAGGGGAGAGAAGTCAGGGAGGGGGATAAAGAAGAAGTGATTTTAAGGAGGATCGGAAGGAGGAATAGGTGGATTTGGAGCGTATTGAGAAAGGGAGGGAGTTCCAATGTAGGGGGGCATCTTCCTTATTACAGAACTTGGAATCCCAGAGGACGTAATATGGGAAACAATGCCTGGCAGGATAGTGAACCGGACTTGCTTAAGAGATATTGCAAACCAGAAGGAAGGGTCTGGGACCCATATGTTGAAGGAACCAGAGAATACTAGTGCAAAATAGTGCCTGGCAGGTTAGTAAACCGGTCATGATTGAGAGACATTCTTAACTTGATAAGGGGGTCTGGGACCCGAATGTCGAAAGGATTGAAGAACTGAATATGCGAAACAATGCCTGGCAGGATACTGAACCGGGCCTGAGTGAGACATTAACAATTGATTAATTGATTGATATTTTATTTCTATTGTGCTCGTACACAAGTGTTTCAGAGCGCGGCAAGGGAGGGGAACAGAGGAGAACAAAACAGCGATCTTACTAGGCCCAGTGACATTGAGAACGCGCAAGTGCATGGGAGAGGGGAAGGGGAAAAGTGTATGGAAGGGGGGGAGAGGTGGAAAGTGCGAAGCAGAGGAGAAACAGATAAATAACAATAAATAAATAATAAAGGCAACAAACAGTGGTAATGCAGCCAGCAATTTGCAAGTGCTAGGTTTAAGGCAGCAGACAGGGTAGGTCTGATAAGTGCAGGAAGAAAAAGGGGAGGGCTGTATGGGTACAGATACAGACCCCAGTGCAAGGGATGGCCCGGAGGCAGTGCGGGAGGGTGGCAGGATGAGCAGGTACCTGGGCCCAAAAGACAGAGGGTGGCCAGGTGCACGGTGCCAAGAGAGAAACAGATCAGCAGGGGAGAGGGGGAGTGAAGGCAGAAGAAAAGAGGAAGGTCTTGAGGTGCTTCCGGAACCGGAGATGGTTCTCCTCAAGTTTTAGAGTGGCAGGGAGGCTGTTCCAGAGGGAGGCCCCAGCCGAAGACAGAGATCTACCCCCAGCTTGTTTCTTAGAAAAACGACTGACCCTGAGTGAGTTGGAGGTAGAGGAGCAAAGAGCTCGAGAGGGGAGGTATTTGCGGAGGGATAGCTGAAGGTATTTTGGACCCAGGCCCCAGAAAGCCTTGTGGACAATGCAGAGGGTTTTGAATGTAATCCTTGCATCCACTGGGAGCCAGTGGAGAGATTTCAGAGCTGGAGAGATACGATCCCATGGCTTGAGGCCAAGGACAAGTCTCGCAGTCCTGTTCTGGATTAGTTGCAGAGGGCGTAGAGGAGAGGCAGGTAGATTAAGATAGAGGCTGTTACAATAGTCCAAGCTAGAGAGAACCAGAGCTTGAGATACCATGAGCTTCTGGGGGAAGGGGAGGAAAGGCGGAGTACCTCTGAGGAGGTGCAGTCAGAAATTTTACTTTTTAGAGACCTCAGAATTGTGGGCAGAGAAGGAAAGGGTGGAGTCAAAGATGACCCTGAGGTTCTTAGCCTCGCAGGTGGGGATAGGAGGAGGGCCAAGGGAAGCCGGCCAGAGAGTGAGGGGAAAGGATGGTTAAGGTGTGCCGATGAGGATCTCCGTCTTGCTGGCATTCAGACAAAGATCATTGGCGGCACACCAATCTTGAATGGCAGTTAGGCAATCAGAGATGAGAGAGGTAGAGGAGGTGGCAGAGGGCAGCCCGAAAATGAGTTGAGTGTCGTCAGCGTAGCACTGGGAATTTGAGCAGAAATGGCAATGCAGTGGGCGAGAGTTGCCAGGTATTGGTTGAAAAGCCAGGGCGAGAGATTAGACACCTGGGGAACACCACAGGTAGAGAGGAAGATAGATGAAAGGAAGGACCCAAGTTGGGCCTGGGAGGGTCGATCTGAGAGGAAAGCGGTCAGCCAAGCCAGATCAGTGATACCCAGGTTTTCACGGAGACGGTTGAGCAGGATGGTATGGTTGACCGTGTCGAAGGCAGAAGAGAGATCGAGGAGGATGAGGACAGAGGGAATGTTAGAGTCAAGGTTGGTGAGTAGATCTTCACAGATGTTTAGGAGAGCAGTTCCGTGCTTCTGGCAGCTCTGAAGCCAGACTGGTAGTCATGGAGACAGCCAACAGAATTGATAAGGGGGTCTTATTCCAATCTGAGAAAGGGGTCTGGGACCCACAGAACTGCAAGAGAAGACCTAGGGAAGAGAGAGATATCCTTTGGCAAAAGTCAAGAGAAGACCAGGGGAGGGAAGGTTATATCCTCTGGCAAAGCCACGGACATCATTGGCAATATTGAAAGAGAGCCTAAGAACGGTTTGGGAAAGGAAGACATTTTCTCCCCATCTTTGTGGAACTGTAAAGCGGCGCCTAATTGGATCTGCGGAAGGGAGACCTCCCGCTCAATCTAAGGGGAACTATTTTGAAAAGGCCTAGTAATGGCCAGGGGAAGAGGGATGTTCCCCCAACAGTCACTAACTGCCTAAACCCATCCAGAGGGAAGGAGCCACCTTTTTGGAGTCAGGCTGGAACCAGTTATTTAGTATTCCGTCTAAGTGTAAAGGACAGAAACAGGTCTGGGACATGGGACTGTTTTTCTTCTGACTGATGTTCTGAAACCATCCTTAGTTTTGTTTGAGGCAGGGAACCCCCCTCTTAGTCGTAGGGACAGACAGAGCTTTTTCCTTACTTTTGGTTAAATAAAAGTTTGTACCAACAAACATGCCACCTTTGTGTCCCGTGTCGACTCCTTCACCCTTGGGGTTAGGAATAGTGCATGGCGGTACTTGTGATTGTGGCCGCCACAAACCAATTGATATTGCACATGTCTCCAGAGCCCAGGTCCTTTCTAGGTTGGACTACTATAACAGCCTCTTTCTATCTACCTGCATCTTCTCTCCCCCCTTTACAACTTATCCAGAACAGGACTGCAAGACTTGTCCTTGGTCTCAAGCCCAGGGATCCTATCTATCCAGCACTGAAATCTCTCCACTGGCTCCCTGTGGCTGCAAGGGTCAAGTTCAAGAGCCTTTGCACCGTCCATAAGGCTTTCTGGGGCCGAGGACTGCACTACCCCCAACTTACTCTTCCTACTCATCTTCCTTCTCGAGCCCTCTGCTCATACAATTGCAACTCTCTGAGGGTCAGACGCTTCTCCACACAGAGTGAGGGGTAGATCTCTTTCCTCTGCTGGGCCCTCCCTCTGGAACAGTCTCCCAGCCTCTCTCAAACTTGAGCAGGACCAACTCCATTTCCGGAGGCAACTCAAGAGCTTCCTCTTCGCTTCAGTTTTCCCTTACCCTCTCCCTTGCTGATGTCCCTGACTGCTCCGTGCACAGGTCACCTGGCCACCCACTGAACTTCGGGTCTAGGCTACTGCATGTCCAGTTGCGCTGCACTGCCTCAGAGTCTCCCTCGCACTTATGGGTATGTATCTGCAACCCTATAGTGCCCGACTCTCTGCACTTATGAGACACTTCCGGCAGCACATATGTACTACTTGCACTCCCCCACCACTGGCACTTATTACCCTCCCCCCACACATGCACGATATGAACGACACAAGGCCTAGTAAGATCGTTGTTTTTGTCCTCCCTCTGTCCTCCCTTCCTTGTCCTGTCGTGCCTAGAAAGACTTGTGTACAGGTGCGTTATAAATGACTTATCATATCATGTGTCAGTTCATGTGAGTCAGCTCTGCTGTGGAAGGGAATATGTATTAGGGTCAGACAGGCCGATACTACCACCCGGCAGGAGAGAAACCCAGAGGACCCCTCCTCTCTTTGTGAAGGCCGGTAACCTCCTCCTCCAGAGACCGCTGCACAGCAGGCAGCGGCTCTGGTCCCTGGTATCAAGGGAGCATACCCATTCATGAAGAGTAGCCACACAACAGGGTGCTGCATGTATAAAGATCTTTTGTTGTCAGTAGGAGGTAGCGGGCGCAAGAGTAGGATAGTCAGAAGTGCTCTGGACAATGGAAGAAACCTTCCACCATCTAGTTTCCCGCAGTGTCTCGTTCCCTTTCCGGACTCCTCTGCTTTCCCTCGAGCAAAGAACTTTTGTTGCAAGATCAAGAGGTAAACGTCCACTCCGGCCAGGAGGAGGGATGTGTCTGCCAAAACAGGCTAGCTTTAGACCAATCACCTGCGGACTTATGCCCTTAAAAGGAGCCTTGCAACCCTTCAAAAGAATACCTATTTTTCCTTGAGGATCCTTTAAGACTGAAGACGCATTCTGGGGATGCTCACGTGGACTTCCTTTGGGAAAGTTGCACTGCCAAAGCACTACGCCGGACTTGAAGATAGAGTCATCCAAGACAGTAGGAAGATCTGACCCCTAACCACTCCCAGGGACTATCGGGAGTGACCAGTGCTGTGGGGGCCAGAGCCAGACCAACCAATCTGCAATGGATCTTCTGTGCCAGAAGAGTAGACCTTGAAGTGGAGTATCCTGTCCTCATTGCCCTTTTCGAAGGCCTCACACCAACCCAGAGGGTCAGACCAGCCAAGGCTCCCTGTTCACCAGCACCAAACCAGTCGTACCATGTGCCCCGCATCTGAACAAGAGGGAAGGTGCTGTTATCTGCGTTTCTCCAACCAGCCAAATGATTGTACTGCATCTCCATCCGCCCAACATGGAATCACGTCCTAGCAGAGCCTGTCATGTGCCAGGCCTGAAGCGTTTGCTCAACACTGGAAACCAAACGGAATCTCTGGAGGATCAATCGTCCATCCTCCCTGGAGGCCACCACACGGCTTGTCCCAGCTAGCCCAAGACCCGCCGCCTCATTGCTTGCACCATCGACACCCCGTTGATCACCACTTCACCACCGCCGCCCACCAAATCGACCCACTGGAATGTCACTCCCCGACCTCTGCCAGCAGCTAAAGCCCAAATCGGCCAGGCCAACGTGGGAGCATTCTTGGAACTGCCCCGACATGCAGCACTTTAACTGCTGCTGTTCAACTGCACCAAGCACCCGCATTCGCCCCTGCTCAACGACCCGCTTGCTGTCAGGGCCTCCACGATCCTACATGCCCAACTGAGCCTGATCAGCTTGCATCAACGTTCAACCCGGGTCTGATGTGTCAGCCAATCAAGAAACGAATTGAGGTACTGTGACACTGAACTGCCCTCTGAATCCCTCCGGTCCACTTGGGCCTGTGATGAGTCCTGCTGAGTCATCACTAAACCCTAGCCTAAAGTCTCCTCTCATGGGGAAGGCAGCCGCTACCTGATCCTAACCCTGTGGGTGGCTTTAGGAGGAGGAGGGGATGGCTAAGAAACTGGATCAAAGGGAACTATTTTGGATTGACAAATTGGACACCCTTACTCCCCATGGGATGAACAAAGAGTTTTACCTGGGTGCTTTTTTGTGAACTTCTTTCTTGGGAACTTTTTGATGATCTTTTCCTGTGAACCATCCATTTCAGTCTACACAGTTCATCCCACTTGAGAACTAGGGTTCTCCACAGATAAAGGCACTGTTGGCAACAGGGTTGGGATTGATATAATACTCATAATACTCTTACCACCACCAAGAGCATAGTTGACGAGTAAAAGTTTAGTTTCATAATGCCATCACAACATTTTCAGCAATTAGCTGGTGATCAGAACACTTGAGCCATATCAGTATATCATATACACTGATCATTAATACATGGTACTTGATATTATGTTATAAATAAGTATCTTGTGTTCAGTGGTTTACCACACTGATTAGGGCACTGGAATGAGTGTACACTATTAATTTCTGTACTGTGTATACAATAAGATTGTGAGCATGGGCGCCAATTAATGAGGAACTGGGATACCCTATAAATAATCATCTAGAACATAAAGTCAGAGGTTCCTTCTGGAGACCTCATTTTTTCATTTATCACTCTTTATTTTGATCTATTAATCCACAAAGGAAATATGTACTTTACAGATTGGAGCGAGAGTACCTTGATATAAGAACCCATAGGATACACAACAGAATCTTGTTGAATGTCAGGGGCAGTGTGCCTACAGACATAATCAAAGATAATAAGTCAATAAACTATAGAGGAGAATATACATCCATTTCAGCACCAATTAGCATGGAGTCATTTGAATCATTCACAAATGACTAGGTTCTATCCATTCAATAGGAGCCAAAGAAACAGAAGGCACCCCCATCGGTAGGGATGCTTACCCTGTGGATGCGGCATAATAGTAGAACAACACTTTGCAGATAATCGTGATCTTCACGTCATCAGCAGGACTTTGTTTTACTGTTTATATACATGAATGCACCTTTATACAAATCAAAAGTATTTACTTTGATTTAAGGTTACATACAAGGTACGCGACACCCATGCAGTGACATCACATGTTTACATGTGACGTCACCCCGTATGCAAACATAAGCACACGCACTGTGGAGTTTGGTTCCAAAGGTTACCAACACCATAAAATCACACACAGTACAGAGCGCTCTACTTTTGCCCGGAGACGCTACTCGATCGCACAGATAGAATGATTCAGCTCTCAGAAAACAGTATGTTCTTGAGAATGGGACATGCGGCGTGCGGTTATAGTAACCGTCTGTCTGAAGTCATTGACCCTACATTCTATAATTTAGATCCCAGGATGGTGACGCTTGGCTGAATGAAAGTATACTTACGTAGAAAGGCTGCGATATAAAGTTACCTCATTGTCCAGTTGAAGCCTTACGGTTTCGTACACAAGATGGTATGCACCAGCAGGTAGGACGTCATTTCCTACTCATACATAAGCATGACAGGAGTACATAACAATACTCCTCGTTTTATCTTCTTGCTAGCACATTATAATCCTGCCACAACATTATAATATAGCAATCACTGTTTTTATAAAATACGGACAAAGAGTGCAACAGGGACTCTGTGCTGCATTCAAATGAGAACAAGTGATACTACTGGAAGCTTTCATTACACTGTCTCTCATACTATGCCAAGTATAGCAAAATAAAAATCGGTCCAAGTGATTTGTATGAAAGAACAGCCTTTAAAGTCCAAGGTTTAGTACAAGCAACAGCCTAACATGCGTTTCGAGCCTTCCACAGCTCTTCATCTGAGGATTAATAGGGATAGAGCCTGAAATTTAAGCTGAAGGGACAATGCCCAAAAAGAACTCCGAAGGCTTCGCAATTGCGGTTGAAGCTGGTCAGCTGTTTAGACAAACTGAAGAAATCAATGCGGTGGTACCAGTCCCAATCACTTGGACTCACAATTTTTATTTTGCTATACTTGGCGCAGTGAAACTGGGACTTGTTTGTGTTGCAATTGTGCTTACCTCAGTAGAATTATACTGGCAGTATATCCACACTACCCAGATAACTGCAGCCTTGACCCTCTTTGTCCAATTTATACTTACAAGCGCTGTGGATCGTGACTTTTTCTGCCAATTTGTTCTTTCCTGTCTCTCATACTATTCATCAGAAGTCAGGTACGAATTTTTCACG
This sequence comes from Ambystoma mexicanum, assembly GCF_040938575.1. Classification (NCBI taxonomy): domain Eukaryota; kingdom Metazoa; phylum Chordata; class Amphibia; order Caudata; family Ambystomatidae; genus Ambystoma; species Ambystoma mexicanum. Next base: position 1,514,260,039 of record NC_090932.1, on the reverse strand, counting down.
TACTCTGTAATACACTTTAGGATTGTGAAACCTATGAATTTTTTAGGGCAACTCCAGATAGGGTGACCCCACACCAGGCATATAGAGGAACCATAGGACCCCATCTCTAGGGACCCATATAGTGACCTCCGGTCGGCACCCATGAGAGGTAGGATCGCACAAACTTAGTTAATGTGTATTATGGAGATTACGGTAGACTAAGACACTATCTAATGGACTCTATCCTTATTGTCTTTTCCCACTATACAGAGTGTATATATTAAGCAAATGAAGAATTGGACTTGGAAGAAATTTTGCTCCTGAAGTAGGGATATCAGATCCCAAAACGTGTTCAGCTTTTGATAAAACATTTTTTTTTGGTTTACATTGATTGATATTTTTTGAAGATTGTTGATATTTTATTTTTGAGAACACTTTTGAATATTTTGAATTCCTGACAATTGTACTGAATATCATGAATATAATATGGTAACATGTTGAAAGTGAAATACAATTGCATGTTTTGAAGTAAAAACCATAGACTTGATATATAGGAGATTTTTCTGTCTCATCTTAAACAATATAGGTGGTTACACCAATTTCTAAAAATCTTCTTTCGGAAGTGGACTCAAAGTGGCTGTTGGGCTGCAGCTGCCCGTGACTTTGTGCATTGCCGTGGACCATTTTTTTGACTCGCCGTCTGCAAGAGGAAGCACCGCCGCTGGCGTAATACGATTTATCTTGGAACACTAAACAAGTAAATGGAACTTGAGACTCAGTGCTTGTTTTGATTTATTACTATATTGTGCTCTACCGCGGCTCACTATATTTTCTATACATGCTCTACTGCTAGCTTTCTTGAGCGTATTTGTTCTTTTTTTTCTGCAGCTTATTTTGCATATTGTCTCCGCCTCCCGCCTGCCCGCCCTGGCCCCAGCCACACCTCACTTACTATATTAAGATTGATGCTCGCGCATCGGAAGTGGGCTTGAAAGTGGCTGTCGGGCTGTTAGGTTGTGGGGTTGCGGGTGAGTGGCCCGCTTAATTCTATTGTTTTTTTACTGTTTTCTATTGTAATATCTAAAGTGTCTATGTGAAGTGAGTTCTGGTTATCCTTTTGTGTTTGCCGTTTAAAACCTTTTTGCTTACTACTGCTATTTTTCCTATTGTATTTTAGCACATAGGCTCTGCCCTGGACTTTTTTCCAACGCTCCTCAGTAATGGTTAATGGCTTACGAGTGGGCGCAAGCTTATCACTACCAAATCGGATACTGTGGACTGTTGTACATCCATCATGGAGTCTACAGAGGATATACCAATTAATGACTCCATTGATGCTCCTTCTTATCCCGTAACTAAAGAGAATGTTACAAGTTCTGTACTTGAAATTAGGGGTACCCTGGCTACCATTTCAGTAGATCCTGTTGCTTTGGGTGCTAATAATAATTTCCTGTTAGTGCCTAACCAGCCATTGTCCTCTGACATAGATCCCATGCATGAGGGGCCTGGTGAATTAGATACACGGACCGTTTCATCTCTTCCTGACATCACCTCTTGTACCAAAGACAATTACAATGTTAACTCTCTATCAGATAATCCATCCAATATTGCGGTGATTGAATCTGCTGGTCTGTCTACTGAATTGCCCTCTCAACGTTTGCAACGTTTGCATTTGGGTTCTTTAACTATAAAAGAGGCGAATGCTACCTTGCCAAGAGAATGGTTGAATGACTGCAACAATATTGATGATAGTCTTGATAAGGACGCAATTACGAAAAAAATGGCCGTGGAATGCTTTAATCATCATCTTGCTGATTTTTCAATGCTATCCCCTGTTATTGAATCGGAATTGGGCAGGCAAATCAGACTTTCGCATGAGCCCTCTACCCCAGTCACACAAAGAAAAAATGGTGTTGAAAATGTATTTCTTTTCAACAATATGCCAAACTACTCATACTCTGTGCCCTCCTGTTACATCGCTCCCAGATGTGATTGCAAAATTGGGAGTATATTCACTCCTCTGTGGTAGCACAACATGTGCAACACAATAGCTCACCCATTTCCGAAAAGTCTGATACACATTTTGCCTCAGCTATCAATTCACAAGAAAGCTCTCCTTTGCCCCACAACTTCGGGTCCAAATTCAGCTACAACTGATTTTCCATTCAGTACAGAGGCCTTTCCAATAATTACTCGGATTTTGAACCTATTGGATAAGGTCCATGAACAAACTCATGAGGAAGTAAGATTCATCCATATGCAAATTACAGATTTGTCTGCTAAACTAAGCAAAATAGAAGGGATGCTCTTTACTTGTAATGCGATTTCAACGCTAACACAGAACAGCAAGGCGACGCCTTTAATTAACAATATGGCCACTCAGACAAACACCTTCACTGAGACAGTGGCTGAATGCCCTAAAATAGCGTTTCGGGAGGCGATAGCCCCCGAATTAACACTTCCGCAATTAGTGGCACGCAATGCTGTAAATATTGCAGAACTTGTGCTTGCTGTCAAAGAGATCACAACTAGACCCATGGTTCAACCATGTCTGAATGATGTAGATGTATCTTCTCACCATGATCCATCTAAAAGTGCAACCCCAGATAGCCCTTCTGCTCTTATTGATCTCATTGATTTTTTGATGCCGACATTCTGTTACACATGGCCGTAGATGGTCACTATGTTCCCGTAACCGATTGTACGGTACACATACCCGCTTGAGTGGTATCCTTTGGAGAAGCAGTTCCAAGATGGACGCCCATAGAGACCTTCGAGCGGCCAGCAGCGGTTCAGTCTTCCCACATCCCTGCAAGACGCCGCAGACCGCTCACGTGACCCTATTTCCGGACTCAAAGCCTACCGATCTTTGCGTCGCTTCTGCTATTGACACTCCGTGAGTTCGTTATTGCATTCCTTGCCTACTTTGCAGATTATTTCATGCTAATCTTTTCTTACTCCTCTGATTCTTTGTCTCTCAGTCATTTTCTACAGTTGCTCTACTCAGCCCCCGTTCCTTGTGAGTGCAGACCAGCCCAGCTTATCCAACATTGCCCAGCCGATTCGAGAGAAGTCTCTCCGGCTTTCATTTCCTCCCAGAAACCCACGAGGGTAAGCCCCGTTTCCTTTGAACCCCCCTTCTTTGTTCCGATAAAAGTACTTACCTGTCTGTTCTTATAGAGTTCCTGTTGCTTACCTGCAAACCTTTCGAGTACCCATCTCGTCAAATCTAAGCCTTTCTAGACTCTATTAACGGTGAGAGGATCCTCCTTCCGCCCTTTACTAAACATCCAACTCTCATCTCCATTCTGATCCTCTTCTTGTTTTCCTTTCGTGCATCCAGAAGAAGCCTCCCAGGGGACATCAGTTTTCTACCACACCTCAGGAACATCTTCACTTCCACACCCGCCTGATCCTCGAAACTCCAGCCTCGTCCAGGTTTTTCTTCCCATTAGAGGGTTTCCCTGGCGGTCCTGTCCTCTCCCCTGGTAATTCTATTTCTAGGTCAGGTGGGCCAGGATTGCCTAGGGGAACCATCACAGCCGCATTTGCCTTTTCCATATTGGATTCTTCGACTTGTCAAGGTGAGCGAGTTGAAACCTTTGGTAACAACTGCTTTAATCAAATCGTAGTTTTATAGAATTAACAGTAAGCGACACCATATATTGACAGTCAGTATCCTCATGGAACAACAAATGCAGCAATTAATGGCGGCCATGCAAGCCATGTCGTTAGAGGTGCAATCTTTGAAACAGGATAATGCTCAACTGCGACAGCAAGTCGCCAGAGCTTTTTCAGACACTCCCCCATCCTCCTTACACACAGTCATGTATGATGGTGATCCTTATAAACTTAAGGAATTCCTATGGAATAGGCAATATAAACAGTCTAACCTCTTCCCATAGATGCTTTACTGCCCAGATCCTAAGTGCAGGCTTCTCCCAGGAAGCTCTTCTGACCTATTCCCCTAAGTCTGTGTTCCAGCATCCATTTTAATTCGACAGGGGACATAATGGTGTTCTTGACTTAGCATTCTCACCCTGGGTCATAGTGTATTCTATTTGTTTACTGCTGGTGCACTTATCCCATATCTTGGCCAGCCAGTTACAGAATAAGTTTTCCAGCTTTTTGAACAGCCACCCTGAACAATGGTATGCATTAATGCTGTATTTCACTGTGAGCAATGGGAGTTAAGCTCAGACACTTCTGTTCAGCTCAGCCACATTACATGAGCGCATCCTCCAGTGAATAACATGCACCTAAAAGCTCCTCTGGCAAAAATGCATTCCTGGATGGCTGGCAAAGTCTTACGAACAGCCAACAGAAAAATAAAATATCCCTCACCCTCATTGTTAGAACCTGTTAGAACCTCATTGGATGGATGAACTTTACTTTAAAGGCATGAACGACGAAGCAGGTGTGTGAAGAAAAGCTAAATACACATTTTAAGGTGAGGCAGAGGTCGCTCAAAATAAAGTAGTCTGCCTTATACCCTGAAAGGCACCCAACTCCACTTGAAAATGGCAAAAATAGATCACAAGAAAGTGAGGACACCTCACAGCATGACACAAAGTTGGAATATGAACATGGCCTTGGGGAGGAGGTTAGGACACCAATTCCTCACTGGCTAATGGCAAATTTGCAAAAAAGGATGCAGATGTACTTTATAAGCAACTGCAGTTTTTTCTTTATTACTACTGCTAATGTGAACTAAAATTGAGGATTCCTAACCTAGCGATGGGGAATATTTAAAGCATGTCAATCTATTAAAGATCCAGTGCTAAAGAAATACTGAGAACTAAGAGCCTTCCTGGTGCTAAATGCCTTGGCACAGGAAGGCAGCCCATGACTAGTGCGTACAAATTCCACAGCTCGAGAAAAATCCTAAGCAAGGGGAAATAAATACTTCCTGGTAGGAACCGGCCACGCGTGGGAATGTCCAGCAATGACACACATGGCACATAAAGAGTGGACCCAAACAGGTGGCTTTATTTATGTATATGTATGTATATTTATACCAAGGTGCAATTCTGTATATTATTATATTACTTACCTGGAGGACCTTCAGGATTACAGGTACCCTTATAACCTATATATTTAAAGGGAGGGGCTGGACCAAAGGCCTGCAGAAACTTGTAGGAATGCTACAAACAATATAGGACTGACCACAACAGTGTAAAGCAATGGTCAAAAGTAAGTGGGGTATTCTTCAGGTACCTGCTACCCCCAGTGCGCCGCTTTAAGTCAAAGTGCAACCTGGTCTTAAGTCGTTGTCCATCCAGGAGCTCCTTGGTCTATAATACAATGTCCAAAGCATATTTTATTTTACATTTGTAAAGCGCACTGCAGCCCTAAGGCATAGAGGCGCTGATAAGTGGTACATAAGAAGGCTTGATTAAGGGTTACAAAAAAGCCACCCCAGAGGAGTTCTTAGAATATACATACAGAGTTACAGGTACATAGGTCCAGGGTAGCGAAACAGAAAACAGGCACATTATTTGAAGAGACTAGTCTTGATGGCCTTGCGAAAGGCAGTGTGAGAGTTGAGTCGTCTGATGTGCGGTGGAAGGGAGTTCCAGAGGGTGGATGCCATGGTGGGAAAGCTTGTGCCACCAGCACGCACTCTGCGGGTTTTTGGCACAGTTAGTAAATTGGAATAGGCCGCTCTGGAGGGCCTGGAAGCACAGGGTTTAGAAAATCTCTGGACGAGATATATAGGGGCCTGATCGTAAAGACATTTGTGCGTGAGGGCAAGGGTTTTGAACAGGATTCTTTCCTTGACTGGGAGCCAATGGACCGGACGCCTGAGGTCAGAGATGTGGTCCCTGCGTGATAGTCCAGTGGCGGCCCTTAGGGCATTGTTTTGGACTAGTTGGAGTTTAGCTAGGTTTTTTCCTGACGTCCCTATTAGAAGGGCGTTGCAATAGTCCACTCTTGAGCCAATGATTGCCCTGGCGATAGTTAGGCAATTCTGTTGGGAGAGGTACGGTCTGATTGCGTTGAGCAGTTTGGAGTAGTAGGCTGAGGAGGATGCAATGGCATTGACCTGCCTGTTCATGTTCAAGTTCGGGTCCAGGTAGACACCCAAGGTCTTGACTGTCTGGGAGACAGGGATAGGAATGTTATCTATGGTGAAGGAGTTGTATTGCTTGTCCAGCTTGCCCAGGGTGGATGGGGAGCCAATCAGCAGAAGCTCGGTTTTCTCGCTGTTGAGGCATAACCAGTTTTCTGCCATCCAGGATTGGATCGTGGTGTAAATGGAGTTGAGCGTGTTCAGGTCAGACAGGTAGTCCCCGGAGAGGGGGATAAGCACCTGAGTGTCATCAGCATAGTTCGTGTAAGAGATGCCCAGGGCGTCAAGGATCTTGAACAGCGGCCTCGTGAAGAGGTTGTAGAGGGTAGGGGCGATGCATAATCCCTGTGGGACGCCACATTGGATGATGCTCGGGTCAGCGCAGGAAGAGTCGGAGAAGACCTTCATTGCTCTGTCCTGCAGGAAGGAGGTTATCCAGTTGCAGGCAGTCGGGGAGAAGTTGGCTGCGGTGGCAAGATGGTGGCATAGGGTCTTGTGATCCACCAGATCGAATGCAGCTGATAGGTCCAAAAGGAGGAGTAGAGCAGGTTTACCTGCATCTCTGAGGTCGTCCATCTGGTTTTTGAGGTCAAGAAGTGCCGTTTCGGTGCCATGTCTTGGCCTGAAGCCTGACTGCCGAAGACCAAGAAGATGGTTTTCTTCGAGGAATTTTTGAACTTGCAGGTAAGCTGCTTTGTCCAAGATTTTTAGTAAAAATGGGACAGTGGTAATGGGTCTATAATTCCCTGGGACCGAAGGGTCTAAGGAGGGTTTTTTGATAAGCGGACGAACCCATGCTTCCTTGAGCTCAGCTGGAACATGGCCAGACTTGAATGAAGCATTAATGAAGGCAGTGATGAGGGGGACAAGGGCAGGGGCACAGTCCTTGATCACCTGGGCTGGGCAGACGTCCCCTTTACAATTGGAGGGCTTGATGGATCTAAGGAGGGCAGCGACTTCGGTTTCAGTCATGTCCTTGAACTCAAACAGAGGGGCTTGGCTGGTGTCAGCTAGTGGAGCAGGGGAGCCAATGTGTTTGGCTAGAAGGTTGTTGAGGGCTTTTTGGTGTGCAAGGATCTTGGCGTGTAGAGTGTCCAATTTATCCAGCATGGCGGATTGAATTTTGTTGCACCAGGCTTCATCTTTTAGGAGAGTAGAAGGGGGGACGCAGGGGTCTCAAGCTCTCTAAAGATGGAGAAGATTTCTCTGGTCCATGATTTGGCTTCTGAAATCCTGGCGTTGAAGGAAGACGCCTTAGCCTTGATTATGGAGATTTTGTATTCAGTGGATAGGGCCTTAAAAGCTGCTTTAGTGGTGTCTTTGGGGTTATTCTTCCAGGCAGAGAGTGCAGCTCTTTTTTTTTGACGTAGCTGTGAGAGCTCCTGGGTGAACCAGGCATTGGTATGTTTGACCTTTTTTGCTTTTTTGAGGGTAAGAGGGGCTACAGTGTCCACGGCCTTGGTGATGATCCTTTTGAAGTCTTTAGCAAGTACTGATGGATCATTAGAGAAGGGCGGAGATAGTGCAGGTACGAGGAGATGTTTAGTAAGGTTCTCCTTTGTGAGCTGCCGAGAGCTTCTGGTGAGTGCGGCAGGGAGCGAAGTCGCTGGCCTATGCGGCCCTTTTGATGTGGTGATGTCAAATTTAATGCAATGGTGGTCAGACCAAGGGATAGGGGAGATGTCTTTGACCTCAAGGGTGCAGTTGTGGTGGGCAACCCAATCTAGCGTCCGCCCTTTAGAGTGGGTAGGCCTGGAGATAGATTGGGAGAACCCAAGGTTGGAGAGAGCTTTATTGAGGGCAGTGGCGTGGGAGTCCTTAGAGTCATTGAGACCGAGGTTAAAGTCACCTAGGAGGATAACTTTAGATGAGCTTTTTAGATTGTCTGAGAGCGAGTGAATTAGGGCTTCCTGGAAGTCAGTGCTCGGCCCAGGCGGGCGGTAGACCGCATGGAAAGCAATGGTACAGGTGGCTGAGAGCTGGAGTTTGAGCAGGAGGTAATCAGAGCTATGACCCAAGTCTGCTTGAATCCTTCTGAATTGTAGATTCTCCTTGGCAATGACAGCCACCCCCCCACCTCTATGAGTGGAGCGATCTTGTCTATGGATGGAATACCCTTCCGGGATGGCAAGTGAGAGGGCAGGGCCAGATGTATCGTTTAGCCAGGTTTCACTAATGAAGAGTAGGTCAAGTTTATTAGAGGTGATAAGGTCGTGAATATCGAGAGGGTGCGCCGGCAGGGACCGTGCGTTAACTAAGGCACAGTATAATGTGGTGTCCTTAGGTTGCAGGGTGTGGTCGGTGGTGACAGGAGTTGTCACAGTGCGAGTTGGCGGTACAGGGCAAGGGGCAGCACTAATACCAGGGGCAGCAGTCATGGAAACAGGCAACAGAGTACAGGGTGCATCAGTAATAGCAGGGGCAGCAGTCATATAAGCAGGCATCAAGGTACAGGGCGCAACACCTTTACCTGGAGTAGCAGTCATAGAGACAGGCCACAAAGTACAAGGCGCATCAGTATTAGCAGGGGCAGCAGTCATATAAGCAGGCACCAAGGTACAGGGCGCAACACTTTTACCTGGGGCAGCAGTCATTGAAACAGGCGCATCAGTATTAGCAGGGGCAGCAGGCCTCAATACTGGCAGAATATTGCAAGACCCTTTATCAGGAGCGGGGTCAAAGAATTGCTGGACGTGGTCAGGAGTGGTACCACGGTTGTATGTGACACGAGAAGGGTCCAATAGGGTCCGCTTGGCTGACAAGGATGGGTGGTTCCAGGTGAAGAGGTGAGTCGGCACATATCTTGGTGTGAGCCGATGGGCAAGAGGCACCACATCGGAGTGCCGTTGGGAGCGTGGACGCAGGTTCTGCTGCTGGATGGATGGAGGCAGGCGAGTAGCGTGGTTGGCCTTCCATGGAGTTGAAGTGCGGGAGCAAGCCCCTGCGTCAGTGGCTGGAGAGGAGGGAGGGGCCTTGCAAGGTGCAGGAGCATGGCAATGGGGGATGACGCTACCGCGGCCCCTGTAAAAGCGGGACATCCTGGCGCCAAGGCGGGCTAATCTAGAGGCAACCCCAGGGGAGGAAGTGAGCGGGGGGTAGGCAGATAAGCGTGACCTGAGCCGCAGGTTCCTGGTAGCGAGCGTGCAGGGTAGCATGGCATGCGGGTGGTGAGCCGGGTCATGACCCTTACCTTGATGAGAAGATCTGGAGGCTGCGGTCTGCGCGGTCGAGCAGCGGAGAGCCGCTGAGAGCGAGCTAGGCCTTTGCTCCTGGCCTTCGCTCTGCTGCGGCTTCGCCTGTCGGTGTCCCTCCAGCCCATATAACGCAGGGGTGGAGGGGCGGGCCTGGTGGGTGGACCGATGGCCATTGGCTGTCACATGTTGCCGGATGGTCGTCATGGCAACGGCCGTGGCGGCCATTTTCGATTTCTGGAGTCTTGGCTCCTCGTGGTTGGCGGTGGAGGCCGTGGGGGCCAAAGGCAGCTTCGGGAGTCCTGGAGATCCAGATGGCTTCAGTGAGGCGCGGGTGGGATGAGAGCGGTGGGTGGCTCTGTCGGCGGCTGTTCTCGCGCGCTCCAGCGCTACGAGGTGCAGGGCGGGGGATGCACGGCGTGTCAGCTGGTGCAAGTCCCCTCGCAGCAGAGCCGCTGAGAGCGAGCTAGGCCTTTGCTCCTGGCCTTCGCTCTGCTGCGGCTTCGCCTGTCGGTGTCCCTCCAGCCCATATAACGCAGGGGTGGAGGGGCGGGCCTGGTGGGTGGACCGATGGCCATTGGCTGTCACATGTTGCCGGATGGTCGTCATGGCAACGGCCGTGGCGGCCATTTTCGATTTCTGGAGTCTTGGCTCCTCGTGGTTGGCGGTGGGGGCCGTGGGGGCCAAAGGCAGCTTCGGGAGTCCTGGAGATCCAGATGGCTTCAGTGAGGCGCGGGTGGGATGAGAGCGGTGGGTGGCTCTGTCGGCGGCTGTTCTCGCGCGCTCCAGCGCTACGAGGTGCAGGGCGGGGGATGCACGGCGTGTCAGCTGGTGCAAGTCCCCTCGCAGCGGAGCCGCTGAGAGCGAGCTAGGCCTTTGCTCCTGGCCTTCGCTCTGCTGCGGCTTCGCCTGTCGGTGTCCCTCCAGCCCATATAACGCAGGGGTGGAGGGGCGGGCCTGGTGGGTGGACCGTTGGCCATTGGCTGTCACATGTTGCCGGATGGTCGTCATGGCAACGGCCGTGGCGGCCATTTTCGATTTCTGGAGTCTTGGCTCCTCGTGGTTGGCGGTGGGGGCCGTGGGGGCCAAAGGCAGCTTCGGGAGTCCTGGAGATCCAGATGGCTTCAGTGAGGCGCGGGTGGGATGAGAGCGGTGGGTGGCTCTGTCGGCAGCTGTTCTCGCGCGCTCCAGCGCTACGAGGTGCAGGGCGGGGGATGCACGGCGTGTCAGCTGGTGCAAGTCCCCTCGCAGCGGAGCCGCTGAGAGCGAGCTAGGCCTTTGCTCCTGGCCTTCGCTCTGCTGCGGCTTCGCCTGTCGGTGTCCCTCCAGCCCATATAACGCAGGGGTGGAGGGGCGGGCCTGGTGGGTGGACCGATGGCCATTGGCTGTCACATGTTGCCGGATGGTCGTCATGGCAACGGCCGTGGCGGCCATTTTCGATTTCTGGAGTCTTGGCTCCTCGTGGTTGGCGGTGGGGGCCGTGGGGGCCAAAGGCAGCTTCGGGAGTCCTGGAGATCCAGATGGCTTCAGTGAGGCGCGGGTGGGATGAGAGCGGTGGGTGGCTCCGTCGGCGGCTGTTCTCGCGCGCTCCAGCGCTACGAGGTGCAGGGCGGCGGATGCACGGCGTGTCAGCTGGTGCAAGTCCCCTCGCAGCGGAGCCGCTGAGAGCAAGCTAGGCCTTTGCTCCTGGCCTTCGCTCTGCTGCGGCTTCGCCTGTCGGTGTACATATGTCAAACTAAAAGTTCCAAACCTATACTTAACAAGTCGCTAGCTTCCAGACTTGCCCCTATGCTAAAATGTACATGTTCCAATTATTGGCCAACCAATTAATTTAGAAATCCTATTCTACAAAGTCCATCTCTAGACTTAAACACAAAAAGGAACAAGCTCTCTTTGGGAAGGCTCTTCAAGGGTATGCACACCGTCTGGGCCCTCCTCCATTGTCCTGCTTTCACTTTCATCCTTTGGAACTCTCACAGGTCCCTAGCTCCTTAGATTTCTTAGTTTTATCATTTTTTATTTTCACCAATAAAATTTGCAATACAATTAGAAATAAACAAGCTTCATAAAATTACAAACCTGGTCACAAGATTGAGTCCAAAAGAGAAGAAAAAGAAGAAGAAATCATCTCATAATGCATAACACAACATAGTAAGGAGAAAAAGTAGAAGAAGAGAGAAAATTGAAAAGAGACCAGAAAAGGAGAAGAGAAAGAAACAGAAGAATATCTAACTGTATCATTTGGTAGTACAATTTATAAATAATCAATAAACACATCCCCACGTAACATGGCATGATCTTGGCTAGCATAAGAGCAAATCAGAATACATTTCAGGGTAATAGTGACTTTGGACAAAACACACCAGCATATTGAGTCACCATGAGACTAACTATACACATTGAGAAACATCCCCCATATGTCCATAAACTTTTCAGTCTCTCCTTTCAATTTGCAAATTGCCTTTTCATAGGTGGAGATCCTAAGCAACTCATCCACCCACTCATCGATGCAAAAAGGGCTGGACGACTTCCAAACCCTAAGAATCATCTTTTTCGCAATCATACAGGCCCTAAGGAACCACATTTTCTTTCTAAAGTCAACATCCTCCAACAATGACATCACCCAGTACTAAGAGAGACGCAACCATTGGAATGGTGCAGCTCAACACGAAATCTAATCTCTCACAAACTCCCTCCCAGAATACCTTAGTCTTGGGACAGAACCAGATCTGATGACTTAAAGTACCTCTTGCTTGTTTGCATTTCCAGCACAGATCATTTTCCAACAAGTGTCGCTTAAACAGACACACTGGCGTCCAAAAGACCTTAAATAGAAGCTTGATTTGCGACGCTCTTAAGCCCCAGTACATGCTCACAAGCCTCATATTACCACAGCAACGCAGCCAGCATTTTGGTCAATCACTTCACCCAGCTCCTCTGTCGAGGCATTCGCCGTCTCTAAGTTCCCCTTAGGACATGTTCTCAGGACCTTGTACATAGTTGCGGCTGGGTGAGCAGTATGTTTGCATGTCTCTAAAGCTGCTCAAGCTTTGTCCTGGACCGCCAATTGTGCGGGATCCATGTTTACGGAGATGATGCTCTTCAGCTTTCTATACTCTGCGTAGGTGCATTCCGTTAGATCAAAAGTGCGGCAAAGTTGTGCAAACGGAATCCACTCCTCATCTTCAATTAGGTCTGCAATATATTGGATCCCTGCTAGGAACCATGCTGGCCAGACTAGCACATTTCCATGTAGCTTCAAAGCTGGATTGAGCCAGATCAAAGCCTCCGGAAATAAGAAGCGATTGGTTCCAATACAGTTAGACAGGTCACGCCAGCACTCCTTCAAAAAAGCAGTCAGGGGATTTCGCCTTTTGAACTGTTTTGATACTGTAGATAATAAGGCCTTGGGGGCCAAATGAGACGATGCATTACTTTCTCTCAGTATGTCAACTGTTGGCTCCCCATCAGTGTCGATAAATTTACACAGATGCCTAACCGTGAACGCGAAATGATATTCTGAGAAGTGAGGTAGATTCATTCCACCATACTTCTGAGGTAGCTGCATTTTCCATAGCGCAAGTCTTGGGGGTTTCCCGTCCCATATAAATTTCTGCATCATTCTATTGATCTCTTTGAAGTAGTGGTTTGGCACTTTGATTGGAAGCATGGAAAGAAGGTTATTTACATGAGGTGCGAGATTCATTTTAATACAATTGATTTTCCCCCATGTTGACAGTTTCAGGACTCCCCATCTATCCATGTCCGACCGTGGTTTTGGAATGATCACATCAAAGTTCATTTTTGGTAACCTCACCACCTCTGGCCCAATCCAAATCCCCAAATATTTCAATCTGTTTTGGCACCAAGTAAACTGGAACTGACTACATGTGAATTGCATGCACAAGTTGTTAATTGGGAGAATTTCCGACTTACCCCAGTTTACCTTATATCCAGACACAGAAGAAAATCGTTGAATGTCTTGCATCAAATAAGGTATGCCGAGTGCTGGACCCTGTCTAGCCACCAGCAGGTCATCTGCGTATAACCAGATTTTATTTTCATGGTCATCTTCTAATATTGGGAGGAGATTGGCATCAGATCGAAGTAATACTGCCAGCGGTTCCATTGACAAAATGAACAATAAAGGCGAAAGAGGGCACCCCTGTCTGGTACACCTGGCAAGGTTGAATGATTCTGATATTAGACCGTTGGTGATTACACTGGCTGATGGATCCTTATATAGAAGACAGACCCATTTCAAAAAGCCTTGACCAAGTCTCACTTTCTCCAAGCAATTAAAAAGAAAGCCCATTCAATACGGTCAAACGCTTTTTCGGCGTCTAGGGATACCACAGCTGCAGCGGTCGCCTGTGCATGCCCATGTTCAATTGTTAATAGTAAATGCCTCATATTGTCAGCTCCCGGTGACAAAGCCGACCTGATTATTATGAATAAACGATGGTATCACTGGCTCCAGTCTTTTAGCTAGTATTTTAGCCAAGATCTTACAGTCCGTATTGATTAAGCTGATTGGCCTATAATTGGCACATCGAGTAGGTGACCTGTCTTTTTTAGGTAGCACAGTTATCAAGGCATGCCGCATAGTATCTGGCAGGGAGCCAGCGTCAAAGGATGCATTGTACACATCACACAATAGCAGCAGTGCGCTGTCAGGCAATATCCTATAGAATTCTGTGCGTAGTCCATCAATACCAGGCGATTTGCCTACACTGAGTGATGAAATAGCCCACTGAACATCTTCTATGTGTACATAACCCTCGAGAGTCCTTGTCTGTTCATCAGTTAGGCAAGAGGGTTCTGTGGAGTCTAGGAAGGACTTACAGCCTCTGGCTCGCAGCTCAATTCCGACCTGTAGAGTCTTTCATAAAAATTATGAAACAATGTATTGATTCCCTTTTGTTGCGTTTCAAATCCCCCTTCAGGTTTACGGATTGCAGTGATGATACAGTCACTCTCAGCCACTTTCAGCCTGTGGGCTAAAAGCCTACCAGCCTTTTCGTCATTCTCAAAGTAGTTTATCTTCTGCCTAAATAAAGCATAATCTACTTGGTCCGACATGATTTTGTTAATTTCATCCTTCGTCTCCCTCAGCTGGGTTTTAACCCCTTCATCACGGCTCATGACAAATTGTTATTCCAATTGTTTGGCTTCAGCAGATAACGTCTTCATCGTTTCTTCCCTCATCCTCCTGAATCTACCAGATTTCACCATCAGCACACATCTGATAAAACATTTAAATGCTTCCCAAATGGTAGAGACCGCCATGCCTTCTGTCCTGTTGTTTCTAATGAATTCTTCAATCTCATCCACAACGGCCACTCTGGTTTGCTCATCTTGCAAAACGTTTGAGTTCAGCCTCCACCTTGCTGATTTGACCAAAGTACATTGAAGAGAGAGGCATAACGACACAGGTGCATGGTCTGAGATGTTGATCAGACCTATCTTGGAATTAAAACAGTTTGGTGTAATCTGACCTGAGGTCAAGAAAAAAATCAATGCGTGAATATGAGTCATGACACTTGGAATTGAAGCTATAGTCTCTCTCCGACGGGTGTTCCAGACGCCATATATCATCCATGTGAAATTCGGCGATCAAACTCTCTAATGATCTCTTGCTTTTTTGGGGGTTTCTGGAGCAATCACTGTTAGATCGGTCAAGTAATTGATCCATCACCAAGTTGAAGTCGCCGGCCAACACAATTGAATCAACATTGCAGTTTTGGATAATTTTTGTAAGTGAATGAAAAAATAGAGGATCATCTGAGTTTGGCGCATATATATTACACAAAAGTAGCATACAATTTTGTATCTTGACTGTAACACAGACAATTCTCCCCTCCATGTCTGTTTTGCTGGCCAGGACTGTCAGAGGCAAACTCTTCCTAATAAGTATTGAGACACATCTTTTGCTGCTTGAGTGGGTCGAGAAGTAGGTTCGACCAACCCATCCTCTCCTAAGTTTCTCAGCTTTCTGATCATCAAGGTGTGTTTCTTGAAGAAACGCAATGTCACAGAGCATAGATTTTAAATGTTTCAGCACCTTGGTTCGTTTGACAACATTATTAAGCCCATTAACATTCCATAATACCATATTAATATGACTAATCGATCTAAGATTCATTTTGTACACCACAGATTGGACCGACAGGAGATATATTGATGCAGGAGGGAATGAGAGATAAAGGAGAAAGTAGAAAGGAAAGCAAGAGAAAAAAAAAATAGAAAAAAGAAAACACTCCCAATTGGGCATAAGAGACCAGACAAAGCTGGCAGCAGTTACAGCAGACGGCCTACTGCTCAGATGTAGCACTGTATCAGAGTACAGAAGCCTTCAAGTAAGGTAATAAAAATAAAGCACTAAAACCTACCCAAACCCCCGACGCCCACCCATCATAAACATTCCCGGCTGACATTAATAATAAACGTACTAATTAAACGAAAGCATCCAACCCCTTTAGTATATTCACCTATCCACTATAGATTATCACTGGGAAGAAGTCCTTCCTCCTTCAAGCAGAGATAAGCCCCCTAAGAGGTACACACAGCAATACTCTCAAAGATCATACTTTAATACGCTCTTCTACACAATAGCCACCATTGCACATCCCAGGCCCAAAAGACGACAAAACCTAAGATCAACAATGCCACAGTCACCGCTCACTTCAAAGCCCCATCCTGATTCCTCAATCCTCCGTTCTGCTTGATGGACCTGAGGTACAATTACATCATATTGTGCAATTTATTCAAAGTTAATTTCTCCATAGACCACTGTAGAGGCACCTAAAAGGCGTCAAACACTCACATCACTTTGGTTGTGGCATGGACCCCAAGATATAAGTTTGTGACCTGAATAAGATTGCCACTGGCTGCTTTCACTAAAGAAACGTATCCACTTTAAATATATATATATATTCAGTGAAAAAACTTTGTTAAAGGGACGTTATGTTCCAAGAAAAACCGAAAAACCCCTGAAATTCGCCAGTTATGGTAAGCTAAGCAACCATAGCTCACGCCACCACCGTGCACTGCTGAGACTAACACCCAGGACAAAGATGACATCACAAATGTCATTGATGACATCACTGATGACATCACATGTCTGGCTCCCCCTTTTTTCCTTTACTGACATATCTGGGCCACATGGTTTTCTTCAGTAACAGTCAGGAATTAAAAGTGGAAAAGGTAGTATATTTGTAGACTTATCCTTCAAGTATGTTCTTACAATAATTCCCTTAGGGTCCAGTCATATGATATGAAATATCTACATAGGGGAAGACACAAGCATGAAAGACAGCAATCTTTTCTGTGCATTAAAATTATCAGTAGAGTTGTCAGCACTTTCTGATAGTTCTGTTTTTTTATTACTGTACTTTCCCTGTATATGCACCTATTTTTATATTTTGTATTCACACTACTTTCCTTAGGGTACAGTCACATCATGCGATATATATACATAGGATAAGTAGCAGCTTTGAAACAGAGCAATCATTTCTCTGCATAAAGGTAATCAGTTAGGTTATGAACACTTTTTGCTACTACTGCTGTTTTTTTTTCTTACTTCAATTTCCTTGTATATACTCATATTTGTATGTGGTGTTGTCTCTTTGTGTTTTGTCTATAATAATATAGTGTAGAGGGCTGTTCACACGTGGTCTAGAGAAATATTTCCTCTAGTCTTTCGGATGTTAAAAGGGTTGTCTATAATAATGCAATTATGTAGTAAGTGGGTTTTATTATCGATTTATCACATGTTTCACAGTATGCAAAAGTCTAATAAGAAAACAGTTATTTCACTATTCAACATGGCAAGCTTATGAATATTGAACCTCCATCATGTATGCTGCTCACAATGCCTATGTTTCTACATGAGCACCTTAGTATACTGGATGGACTAATTAGCCCTTGATATTTATTCCAATGATCCTTGACACTTTTTTTTATTAACATTACAATAAGAAACCCTTGTACAGACTTTTCATGAAAGGTAAATGCACATGTGATGTCATCAGTGATGTCATCAATGACATTTGTGATGTCATCTTTGATGTCCTGGGTGTTAGTTTTAGCAGTGCACGGTGGTGCCGCGAGTTATGGTTGCTTAGCTTACCATAACTGGCGAATTTCAGGGGTTTTTCGGTTTTACTTGGAACCATAACGTCCCTTTAACAAAGTTTTTTCACTGAATTTCAAAGGTTTTCAGTAGCACAACTTAACCATAACGTCCCTTTAACAAAGTTTTTTTCACTGAATTTCATAGGTTTTTAGTAGCACAACTTAACCATAACGTCCATTTAACAAAGTTTTTTTCACTGAATTTCATAGGTTTTTAGTAGCACAACTTAACAATAATAACTTACCACCACCTAAAAACTCTGGGGGGGGGTTATGTGTAATTGTTATATCATAAGATAGGAACATTTAACAAATTCACAAAGCAACACACATACAAAGTATATGTAGTAATACTTAAGAAATGTAACCCATATATGTAACACACTAACCATTCATTTAAATACAATATGTTCTAAAATGGAATATACCAAAAGAAGATAAAGTGGCTTCCAGCATAATTACCTCACAGACACTCCACAACTAAGAGAAAGACCAGACATACAGACTACTCATCACATATCTTACCTGAAATAGTAAGTGCACTTCATTTGACTCATATATTTATAAACTTTCTGTATTAGATAAAAAAAATATATTACTTTTTTGTTTTCTCACAGAAATGTGTAGTACTCTGGAGTGGCTAGAGGAGCATTTCCCACCAGAGGAAATGTCAGAAGATAGTGCACCTAATGGTACACACTTTACTATATAAACCAATTAATAAATCTTATTTTGTTTACATTTAACATATACTTTTTCTTTTGTACAGACCATACAAAAATTGAAACTACTACAGAAAAAGAAGCGGTGGATAACACTCTGGAACACAAACGAAAAAATTGACCAACTTATGGCAAATTTTACCAATTTAAAAAACTTTGTGGAAGATCACTTAAAACTAACAACAAGATACCATTGTCCCACATGTACATGCCCCCCCCCTCACCATATCCCACTCATTTAAACCCAAACCCTCTCCATGGACCAAAACGTTTTGATGACATTTCCATCCCTTCTTCACCTGATCCCAATTATGTTGAAATCCCTAATTCTCCTGTTTTTGTTTCCGTTTCTGCCCCACCTTCTCAGTAATAAATTGTTAATATATGTCAAATAAAGTTACTTTTTTATATTGTGTTTTAATTAGTTTCAGTTCTTTTTGTTAAAACCAATTTAGGTGTCCACGGACAGCGCGGGTGTTCGGAAATGTTCGTAAATAGACGAAAATGTAAGTGTCCTGAGGACACTATATCTGTCTGTAATGTTCTCATGCAAGTTGAAACTGTTCTAAGAACACTCGTGGTGTCCTGAATTGTTCATAAATAAACGAAAATGGAGGTGTGCTGGGGACGCTATGTCTGTCTGTATTGTTCGCAAGTAAGTTAAACTGTGCTAAGAACAAACGGATGTCCGTAACTGTTCGTTTTACGTGCGATGCACTTTTAATTAGTTCAGGACCCGAACACTGTCCGTAGAACATCAACGCGCATGCGCAAAAGCAATGTCCGTACATTGGGTGTCCTGCGGACAGCCGCTTCCTTAGCGAACATGCTCACGAAGCAATCATGTCACCGCGCCCACGCTGATCGCGTGTTCTTAATGCGGACATTGTTCGTGTCCCCGAACAGTTTAAAAGTACATTTCCAAGTAATCCACAATATTTCTCATTAAAAACTCACCATACCACAAATCTCACATACTAATCCTAAGTTTCCACATAGTTTTTGTGACTTTGTGAACCTTTTTTGGTGTTCGATCTGTCTTGCGGACGGCACGCATGTCCGCGAACAAGCACCCCTATAAAAGACCACGCCCTAGAGCTCATTCTCATTGTGTTTCTGGCTATTCCACAGAGCACACTGCATTTTGCTGCATACTTTGCAGATTTTGAGATTTCCATCTCCAAGCCGATGACATCCACGGCTCCACTATTGCCACCTGGTGCTACATCTGCTTCAGCACCACCCCCACCCCCTCCACCACCACCACCATCTCCCCAAGGGCCTGAAGAGGGGAAAAGGAGTGAGGATACAGAGGAGGAAGAAGAGGATGACGAGAATGAGGTAGAGGAAATCCCTACTACCCGCCCTCGGCGTTATTCTTGGGTGTGGCGGTTGTTTACCATTCATGGGAATGGTCCTAAGGCTCATGCGAACCGTGTCACCTGCAATGAGTGCACTCAGTCGCGGGAGGCATGGTTCGTACAGCTTTGGTACCACTACCATGAAGCGACACCTCAACTCATTCCACACTGGGGCCATTCGCCAGGTTGTACCTTGCGAAGAGCGTAGTAGGTTGATTGCCTCTACTTCATCCTCCGTTTCTGATCCTGTCACCACAAGGAACACCTCTGTGGGACAGCGTCTTCCTCAAGCTGCCTCACAGGCCATACAGAATTCTTATTACCCTTACCTTTCGAGGGTCACAGTTGTATGTATGTACTGTGACACAGTACTCTGCAGGGGGGAGCGACTTCGGAGTGCTTTTGAGACTATCGTCTCACAGCACGAGAAGACCTGCTCACTACCCAAATAAAACCCACTCTACATCTTCCTCTCTCAGCTCACCCTTTCTTATCCCTGTGGTTGGTGTCCCCCCCTTTACCCTCCTTTCCCCATCTCTCCTAGTGTGTCGTGTATAAAAAAACAAAAAAAATACAAAATAACAAAAATCAAATAAAATAAGGCTCTTTTCAGAGCCGCCTTTCACAGTTAAAAAATAGAAGTGAAGATAAATAAAGCAGGGCTCTTTGTATGTCTTGAAAGTCCGCGGACAGTTCGCGAACATAAAAATAATTGGGGTACTACCCTATTGTAACCATTGCATTTTTCTCTGGGAGGAAGTGGTGGCTCTGAAAAGAGCTTTTGGGAGGCGTTTGTATGTCAAAAATTATAAATACTTAACACCTACTTCAAAATGGGTGCTGTATTTCTAAAAAAGGTCGCAATGCATTTTGTACATTTCTCAGAAAAATCTGATTGCCAGCATAAGTAAGATGGACCCCATCTCTGCGAAAAATGTATGTACTACGAAACATAATATTTTCATTGTGAAAAGAGGACATGCCAAAATCTCTTAGGAAGGCACAAACAGCCTTATTAACATTGCGCCTTGCTTTCTCCATTTGTGGACCACATGAGAAAGAACAAAGCCACATTTGTCTCTGCGCAATCCGTGAAAAAATTACTTCGGAGTTTGGAAACATGTCCATGATCTTCTGAAGTCCTTCTTTCATTGCAAATTGCTAAGAAATTCCAGACACATGTCCTAAACTGTTCCCTCCACAATGAATTACAATTATGTCTGGATGTTCCTCTATCTTCAAAGTTGCACAGAGAGGTAGCAAGTCCAACCACTTCATTCCACGCACTCCATGCCAGTGCACTTCCACATGTGCGAATCCAAGATCTATAGATACTTCACAGCTTTCTGCATGCACCTTCAACCAATGTATCCACGAGTCTCCCAAAATCCACACAATCTGTTTTTTGAAACACTCAGCCATAGCTATCTATTCTTCTCTCAGCAAAAAGAATATCTGAGAAAACCTCTCTTAGCACAACACACTCACTAAACTTTACTGACCAATCCCTTGCTACATTCAATCTCATTTGCATGCCTCACCACCCCAAATTCCCCGGATGTAATACGCAGTGTCCTAGAACTACCGCCATGTCCGCAAACATATCGTAACATGGACAGCGCTTCTACCATTTCCACTTCACTCTCTGTGCCATTCCCTCATTGGATGTAGCTAAGAAATCACATGACCATCCACCAATCAAATCTAACACCTCTACATGTAACTACATCATCATAGATCAGCACTGCAAATGTACGGTGAATCTTTCGGAGTACAAGTCTCATACCATTGGCAAGCACGATCTACGAGAAATACTATACAAGTCTCCAAGATTTCTACTTGCAGCTTCGTCCATATCCATATGCATGAACACAAACTACAGGTATGCATATTTTCTATACAGTACATAAACACATTTTCTAACCGACTTTTACCTGGTATAATCTGTAAAATGAATCTACGATAATTTTTTCATTGTCCTAAAATGAACTGTGACTTACAAACCTTTATACCGTTTAATTTCTTCATACACACACACACACACACACACACACACAAATAATGTTAAACTAACATTTTTGAAATAAAATATATAGACTACATAAAATCAAACAAAAATACATGCACACTATGATCAAATCTCAAACAATAATATTTGTACAAACACATAATTGGTTTTAATTTTTTTAATTTAAATAATTACTTACATTTATATAGGGTAAGCAGGCTATGACATTGACTCACTATTACGTGGAAAAGCAGGCTATGACATTGACTCACTATTACGTGGAAATGCTTAGTTACAGGAATAGTGGTATACAGTGGTACATTATGAATTTCACAAGCCATAGTAAAGATATTTTCTTTCCTACAGTTAGTCATAAGATAATGATTTTGATGAAGGCGCTGAGCATTTCAATTTAAAAAAGCTATGTCTAAATTAAAAACAGTGCTATATCCAAACCAAATTACTAATTTCTTTCTTTTACAATTGCAGTGAAGACCATTCTCCTGAAAAGAAGCAGCCGAATTTGAAGTACAAAGAACAACTATGAAGCAAACTGCTAATTTTAGAAAAAAAGTAAGTAGAATGTTACCATAATATTTGAATTATTACTCAACCACATTGTAAGGTTAATTAATGCTATTTCTGTGCCTAAAAATAGAGATTCTGCACCATTCTGACCAAAAATCCCCCCGTCTTAAACAGTGATTTACTGGCAGAATGGCCCACAAATTCCTATTTTTCGACACACAAATTACCCAACTCAGCCGCTAGAATTTAGATGCTGTAGAACAAACAACTGTTTTAATTGTATAGCTTTAGATATACTATTTATACTTCTCCACACCACTGGCTTACTTTTTTCTGTCATCTGATCTCCAGTTTAGTAACACATTAATTCAAGAATACCCATCCCTAGTAGTTGTACTTCCCAATGCACAATCACACACCATTACATACATCTTCATCATCTTACTCAAACACTCATGCACACAACACACATGCATTGTAGAACACCCTAACCCATACCTTCTGTATTTTTTTCAACAGACCCTAAAGAATGCCTACCAAAAAGCAACTCCGTAGAAAGGAACGCAGAAGTAGAGCAAATGAAAAGAAAAGTCTCCAACATAAACATCCATCTATAGTAGAATTTGTAAAAAAAAGTTGAAACACAACAGCTAATACAGTCTTGTAGTGAAACAGAAGAAGTTTCTAGTACAAAAACTTTATCTCCTCTATCAAAAAGTAAAACAACTCAAAAAACAATTAACAGAAAATCAACTATCACTACAAATAAAACTTATTCTATAAATCTTGATATAGTACAAAGTATGCATACCAAGAAAAGTATTTTAGCCAAAATGTTCCGTCACAAAGTCGTTCAAAATCTTATAAAAACAGGACATAAACCAGGTTCAACACTTCAAACCTATCGTAGGAAAGTAATCTTAGAAGCGTTGATAGACAGTGCAATTCTTCTCAAAAGAAAGTTATTTATTTTAGTGTTAAACAGAATGAAACCACTAACAAAACTAATAACTAAATTACAAAAAAGACTTCCCAATAAAGGAAATGTCAACAGAAATAACTTCTTAAATATCTGTGGAGGTGAATGGAGTCATACTACAAGCACAGAACCATACTTTAATGAAGAAGCGTACAAATAAAAGCAAACAAATACAATTGCCATACATAGCAGTGGTGAAGGTTATGAAAAAGTTAATAATACCATAATGGAACAAGAAGTACTCCTTAAAAAAATATGCCCTGAAAACGTAGATTTACCCCTACATTCAACTGAATCAGAAGATCTAGTGTACAAATGGCCATGCACGTCAATGTGTAACATTCCCAAAAAAATGTTCAAGTCTTTATGCCAATTCCTCAATCAATATGTGAAAAGCAAAGACAAAATCAAAATTAAACTACTGCAAAATATGGATGCTTGTCCAGTACGCAGTACACACGACTACAAGGACATTCATTGGCCTGCATTACAGGACCTACTTGCAAAACAACCTTCCATGATATCAAAAGGATATCAACACATCATGCAAGTATAAGAAATCTAGTTTATAAACTGTACTATGCTAAAAGTCCTGCTTTAGCACTAACCAATTTAAATAACATTCTTCTACATGGTACAGCAAAAGACCTACTAGAAGAAATTCACTATATCCAGACAAAATATTTTGGAAGTGAAACCCACTTACAAGATGAGTTAGCTGTAAACCAACTTCATAACAATTCTGCACATGGCAACCTTTCACTACACACATACAAAAAAGAAATACTAAAATGTTAAAGTACTTCAGCTGAAGTACCAAACCACGTGTGTGTATGTTGCCGCAGATCTTTTTATAAAAGTAACACAAAAACTGTAGACCCATCATACAAAATAGAAGACAATGAAGATTCTAAATGGTTTGAATTAGCTCTCTACCTTATAGCAGAAAACAAATACGAAATAACTGATCCCATAATACTTTGCAGTTACTGCACAACAAAACTTGACAACAACCAAACTCCTTCACATGCTATCACAAATAACTTGGAATTATATCCACTACCAAAACCCCTTCAACAACTTAATTTATATGAGAGCATCATAATTCAAACAGTGCACCCATTTCAAGCAATAATACGCCTTCAACCAAAAACTGCAAAATTACCTCCCTCTGAATTAGTGAAAGGTATTCGTGGAAAAGTAGTGTATTTACCATTAGATCTAAAAGAAAATGTGCACACTCTAGGAGTGCAAAGTCCAATGCAACAATCTTTAATTATCTTGGTAAATGGAGTACCTACAAAAGACCAAAAAATGTGGCAACAACTGGTAGATTTACATAAAGTTAGAGAAGCCCTGCAATATCTTAAAGAGAATAATGAATATTACAAAGAAATTAATATTGAAGAAAACTTGAAAGATACAACTGAAATAATTCAAGAGACACAAGAAGCTGGTCAATTTGAGCTCCTAGATCCTGCTACAATATCAAACACTTTAGACCATTATACAATTCATCCATTGCACTCTAATGACACCATAGAAGATGCACTGGAAACGTACCAAATGCGTCAAATAAAAGGATCAGCAATCAGCATATGGGAAAAAAGTATAGAAGCACGTGCTTTTCCTCTACTCTTTCCGACTGGCAAAGGAGGAAGATACGATGATAGACCTATTCAAATATCAGCATCAGAATATCGCTCATTACGAATGTATTCTGAAGATCCACATTTTGTCGAAATCTGGGAATACATATTCCACCTACTGTTTGAAAGTGAACTAGCAACTTTATGTTACGGAGTTGCACACATATTAAAATCCGGATCACACTTTTCAAAATATGACCGCTACACAATTATTACAAAAAGTTCAACAAAAAGATGAGGTTTTACAAGCAAATCTTACAAATCTATTAGCAAATATGCGTGGTACTAAAGAGTACCGGTTTTGACATCCTGGAGATGTACGTTGTATAATCAGAAACCTTGGCCCACCCACTTGGTTTGTTACATTAAGTTGTGCAGAATATGCATGGGAAGATTTACATGCTTTCCTACGCATATCAAACGAAAACAAAACAAACCGATATACTAACACCTGGAGAACTTTGTTCTCAGGATCCTGTTAATGTTTCAAGATATTTTCACCATCGCTTCATTGCTATGCTACATTTTATTTGTAATAAAACTGTTCCTCCCCTTGGAGAAGTGCAACACTTCTTTTGGAGAAAAGAATACCAAGCCAGAGGAGCACCACATGTCCACATGCTTTTATGGATTAAAGATGCTCCTAAATTTGGTCAAGACAGTGATGCCACTGTTTTACAGTTTATTGAAAAATATGACACTTGTGAAATTCCATCAGAATCCACAAATTGTGATCTTCATGCAAATATTTTACAATTCCAAAGACACAAATGTGGCAAATATTGTCGTCGCCAATACAAAAAAGAAGGGAAATACTACACCAAATGCTGATTTGGTTTCCCTAGACCAGTTACAAATACAGGTCAAATGAACAACCTCATGTCTTCAGTTAGACATAGTGTTAAAGGTAAGTCACCTAAAAAATACATATTGCATAAAAAGAAAAGAAGAAGAAAAATATATCAATTATTACAATGCAAGCATTGCCCACTTATGGAATGCAAACATAGAAGTGCAGTACATTGCAGACAATTCTACTGCAGTTGCACGATATGTCACAGCATGCTTAACCAAATCAGAAAAGACAGAGCTCCAAGACCTCTGGAATGACCTGTCATCAGATAAAACAGTGTCTCAGAAATTATACAGCTTGGGCATAAAAATGCTGTCCCATAGAGAATGTGGATCCTATGAAGCAGCTGATCGATTAACTGGTACTGCATTGTATGGTAAATCTGAAAATATAGTATGGCTAAGTCTTGCTCCAGCTAAATCTAGAAAAAGAGTTCTAAAATCATACGAAGATATAGAAACAATAGCCAAACATGAACCCAACAGCCAAGACATTTTAAAAAACAATGTATTGGACACATACCACCCAAACAGGAGTACCACTTTGGAAACCATATGTCTATACCACATAGCCCAAAACTACACATACACAAATAATATAAAACCTGACGAACAAAACCGTAAATACAAAGTGACAAACTGTGAAGGCAGCTTAGTAAAACTCACCAAACCAAATTTAATTAATCATATCAAATTTTCATTAAAGACTCCTCAACATAAAGAAGTATATTACATGTCCCTGCTACAACTCTTTAAACCATGGAGAAAAGAAGAAGAAATACTAGATAACTATGACTCATAGAAAGACGCTTTCAAAGCAAATGAAAGCAGTATAACTGATGTAAACTTTGCACAGTACAAAACAATGTTGCACAATGAACAGCAACAGGAAGAAGAACTCCAGGCCCAACTAGATAAGGACACTCCTGACAGTAGTCAACCTTCTGTCACAGGAAGCCAAGAACCACTGGGAGACCCACTAATAACAAATGAGGCAGAATTAGCTATGATAGAAGTAGAAAACACCATGTGTCAGTATGAAGATAAAGACGACTTAACTATACTACAATCAAAGCTAAACAATGAGCAACGTAGCATTTTTGAAGAAGTAACAAAAGAATTTGCACATGGTGTACAACATGAAAACAAAGAATGCACCTGTCAAAATTACAAACCTATACTATTGTATGTCAGTGGTGAAGCTGGTTCTGGCAAAACATTCCTAATCAAAATCATCAGTAAGTTCCTTCAACAACTGACAAACAACAAACTCTCAGCTTTTGTCACTGCCCCCACAGGTTTAGCTGCCTACAACATAGGTGGTGTCACTTTACACCGATTACTTCTCCTGCCAGTAGAACACCAAAACAAATTAGATTATTACAAACTTTCTGCAGAAGCTGCAATGGAACTACGCAGAGTATTGAAACAAATGAAAATGCTACTTATAGATGAAGTGAGCATGGTGTCCAACCTAATGTTGGCTTTGATTCACCTCAGATTACAAGAAGTACTCAAAACAAACTATGAAGAGCTCTTTGCAGGAAAGCACATTATTGTTTTTGGAGATCTTCTTCAATTGACACCAGTAAAAGGTGAGCCTACTTTTAAAACATTAGGACACAAACTCTGCCGTAAAACTGTTGGCATCATTGGAAATGTCAACCTTTGGCAACATTTCCAATACAGAGAATTAACAGAAAACATGTGCCAATCTGCAGATCTCACTTATGCCAACATCTTAAAAAGTATCAGAGTTGGTATACTTTCTAAAGAAGCAGAAGCAATATTGAAAACCCTGCACATTTATGCACCTTATGGAGATAATGCATGTGCTACAGATGTTATGGAACAATTAGCCCGCAAAAATGTCAATTGTATGGCCTTAATGCCAACTCTTGCAAGCTGTTTCAAATTCAATGAAATAATGTTAAGTAAAGAAATGCAACCAATAATGGAAATTAGCGCCACAGACAAACTAAATGTACATGGAATGACACTACCCATGTGTGACCAAGCCACAGCAAGACTAAATAGTTTAGAAAAATCAATCTCAAACACAGCAGGCTTGGAAAAGATATTAAAATTATCCTTAAATTGCAGAGTAATGCTGAAACGTAACCTTGACGTGGACCAAGGACTAGTTAATGGAGCACTGGGTACAGTTGTTGGCTTTCAAACATACCCACGTGACAACAAAATTCAGTTTGTCAATATTCTCTTTGACAAACTTTCAGAAGTAAAAAGAATAGGACGCTCAACAGCTCGATTCCTTCTCTTCAAAGACATGTATGTACGCAGAGAACAATTTTCTTTAACTCTTGCATAGGCAGTCACCATTCATAAATCACAAGGTCTTACTCTAGACAAAGCAATGATAGACATTGGTAACACAGTCTTTAAAGAAGGCATGAGCTACGTAGCAATATCACGCTTACGTACACTTGACGGTCTATTTCTAATCAACTTTGATGAAAGTAAAATAAACACTGATATTCCTTGCATTTTAGAATACAATAGACTTCGCTCACTATACACCCCCCATCTAAACACATATTCTGTTCCACAAAAAGTAAAACGTTATAAATGAAAAATAAATCAAACAGAAATGCAACAGGATGTCACTGCAAATCCTCCAAAGAGAGTAAAAGAAAGTAATACTTCATCAAGTACCACATGCAAAAAAGAATCAATTAGGTAAAGTAAACCAAGTACTTCTTCAAAGAAGGAAGACAAACTCCAAAAAAAGCAGTCAGATACAAAACTACCTGGTCCATTTAAACTCTCAAATATAATTGGTGTAAGTTGCTACGCAAATGTAGCAATTAATATTCTATTTCAATTACCACCAATTGTTGACAACATTTACTTACACAGTACAGACCCATTGTGTTTGCAAATGTTAGTACTTCACAGAAACGCAACAAACCATCCTGACAACCCGTATAGTGTTCATGGAATAAGACAACAATTGGACTACTGTGCTAGAATGGTGAAATTCACTATAAACTCACAGGAAGATCCACAAGAATTTCTAATGTACTTACTATTAGTACTGGAAAACAAAAACATACCTATAAATGAAATCTTCCAGATTTCATACATGTGGAAACATACATGCACTCTCTGCAACAACGTGACACAAGAACAAATCCCCAATGAACGCTTTGTGTATATATCAATACCTAATTGTGAATCCGTTCCATTTCAGCAACTTGTACAAAATGCAAACCATGGTAGATTATGTTTGACCTGCAATTTAGATAATCGCTCCACGTTAGTAATACAAACACATAGTAAATACGTAATACTAATGCTTCTACGTTACAATGCAGATGGTACCAAAAACAACGGCGAGCTGACTGGATTCACACATGGTCAAATATCAATTGGTAGGAAAACCTTCACAACAATAGGTATAATCTACCACGCAGGAGCCACAACCAATTTAGGGCACTACACTGCATATATAAAAAAGAAATGTGGATGGTTTGAATGTAATGATAGTACAATTACTCTAAAGCAGAGATTACCAGCAAATCTTACAAATGCTTATTTAATGTTCTTAAAACCAAAATTTGATAACTAAACTGTACTTAAACCTTAAGTACACTTGTAGTAAAAAAATATAAACTGTCACAATATTCCAAAAGATGCTACAACAACTAATCAGATAAATGAATACCACTCAAATAGAGAAAAAAACAGACAGTTAGAATATGCCAATTGGTATCTAACTGTCCCAAAATTTAGAAATATCCAAACAGATAAATCAATACCACGAAATTATATCAAAAAATAAACAGTTAGAATACGCCTACTGGTATCTAACTGCTCCAAAATTTTACAATATCCAAACAAATACCTAATATTTTACTGCTCCCAAAAACTGGAACAATCCAATGTATAAAGCATTAGCCAGAAACAACAAGTAAACACTGAAAACAAACAAACAAATAAACTGTAGCATAACAGAAAAAAGGTTTTTTTTTTAATCCAACATGGATTTTTTTTCTCCCACAGACCCAATGATTTTAACAACAAACACAGAAACTGAGCAAATTGCACAGTACTCTGGTTTGTCATCTACTAAATATGAGGGTCAAAAAAAAGAAGAAAATGTTGATTGTACAATGTAATAAGTCTTTATAAAATACTAATACTAACATGCTATTTTCTTTTATCACAGAAATGAACAAGAAAAACATGGACTCCCGTTACTAAACCAAATAGTAAGTATAACATGATAAATACAACCATCGCAGCATATCACACCCATACTGGTTTATAACAATGTTCCTTATAAATTTGTTTTTGACCCAAAGTTATAAGCCACTATGAGTGTGATATGCTGCGGTGCTTGTGGCCAGGGCATAGAGTCTTGGGTGCATGGCCAAATGGCCATGCACCCAACATTCTATACCCTGGCCACAACCACTGCAGCATATCACACCCATAGATTCAAGCATTGCAAACATTTTAATGTCCGCGGACACAAGGAAGTTCCTAGAACACATTCAACTTGCCAGAGGACGATACGAACAGCGTCCTCAGGACAGCCCCATTTTCTTTATGTACATACATTTCAGGACACTGCGAGTGTTCTTAGAACACTTTCAGCTTGACAACGTCTTCAGGACACCCCCTGCGAACATTCCAGGACCCCACGAGTCTTCTTAGAACACTTTCAACTTGACACCGAATCCATTCTGTTTATTTACGAACATTTCAGAACAGCCGTTTTGTCCGCAGCCAAATCGAACACAACAAAAGTGTCTAGCACATAAAATAATACAACATTGCACCTATCTCATACTCCCCCACCCTCCCCAAACACTCTTACACACCAACACACTCCATTAAATACAATTTTGAAACCAAGTTTCACCTCGCTGTCCGCGGTCGTCCGCGAATGCAAGATGTCGGGCGCCACCGAAAATCTGACGCGCTCCAAGCCCCACGCCGTCCAATCAGCGAACACATTGGATGTCCGCGGACATCGCGCAAGCCGCTCGGCTAATCAGGGCACTGTCCGCGGAGCGAACCGGGAAGTCCGTCCGCGAAGCGAATGGAGATATCACTAATTTTTTTGCCTTACATTTTGGTCATTTTAAAAAAAAAAACTACTGGACGGATTTACACCAAATTTGCAAAAGCACACTTTCGGGACCAAGCCCCCGCTCCTGCCGCAAATTTGGTGCAAATCCATCCAGCGGTTTGGGCTGTTCCTTTCAACTGCTAAATGAAGGTATGGAAGAATAACCACTGAGCCTCGGAATTGGACACACAAAAACTAAGCACAGGAGAAAGTGGTAATGATTAACACACATCAAACCAATCAATTGAAGGCTGGGCCTGATTCAGATGAGTTAATTAATACAGCCAGAACATGGGTCAGGAGTCTCCTCAGATTTCTTGCTAGCTTCCTCTTTGCCTCTTTAGCTCCAAGCTTTCACTGTCAGCATATCTTGCTATATTTTGTCTCCAATCTCTGGCATTTCCTTCTACCAGACTTGTCTCATTCAGGACCTATCCATTCAATACAGGTCTTTCAACCAGACCCCAGGGTTTCGGCATTTACAGATTTCGGGTTCTTCACAACCTCAGTTCTCAGGTCTTTCCACAAGCTGGTGTTCACCGTATTCATTTGAACAGGTCTCATCACCACTTGTTCTCTCAGAATTTACTCTGTTTTCTTCCTAGACCTGTGAAAAGCTCAGCGCCTTTGTACCAGGGTGCTGGTAGTATGCAAGTCCTGCAGAAACATTACTACCTTGCACCAAATGGTGGTCTCCCTGCTCCGGCAGTAATTAGCGAGGAACACACCCTCCTGTTGAGCTAAAGAGTTTTCCTTCTTTGTTTCAACTTTAGTGATTGGCTGGGTACCCTTAGGGTTTTCAGTTGACTCAGGATTTGGCCGTTTTTGTAGATTCACCTAACGGATCTTTGAATTGGTGAAAATTAACCTCTCCAAATGTGTTGTTCTCTCACCTGATGTTTCCAGTGCCTTATAGTCGCTATGCTACTTTGGCACCATGGTTGAATCTCTCCCACTCTCACTTTCTTGTTCGTACTGCGGCATGGCTTACACTAATGACACGCTGCTTCCTGGCCTATCTACATTGGTGGTGGGTGCTTCCCTTACTCATTCTGAGTCTCTGGTAGGTTTGATGACAGCTCTGTGGCAGGCAGAAACAGTAGTGTGGAGATAGAGAGCAGCAAGAACAGGGGACGTAGTGCAGCGAGAGATATATATAGAGGGACAGAGCCAAGATCACGAATCGAAGTATAGGCATAGCAGAGAGAATAGTTGGAGGGTGGAGACAGGAGAAACAGGAGCGAACAGCATGATCAGTGAATAGAGGGTGGAGAGAGAAAGAGAGGAGGGGTGTGAGAGAAGAGAGGAGACAAGTGAGTGAGGAGAAGCTGAGGAGTCGACTATCAGGAGAAGTGGCAGAAGAAGCAGACTACCATGTTACATCCCTTAGGAGATCGCTGAGGGATAGAGGGAGATAAGGCTAGGGCCTTCAGGCACCACCTTAGGCAAAAGGAGAGACCCAGATAGTAGGGGTACTCTGGCGTTAGTCTACCAATATTTCAAATTGTTGTGGTGGAATAGGAAAGCGTGAGGTACGGAGGTGGGAGCCCACTTAGAGATTGGGGTAAAGTGTAGGGATTAACGCTAGTCTGGGAACCCCAACTGAGTTTCATACACATATTTTTATAATAAAAAGTTAAAAACTATTAGACATGGCGTGGCCAGGAGCGCCAGCAATGCGGCTGCTTCCTTGATGGCCTCCGCCCGGAGCCCGTGGCCATCAGCTACCATTCGATGGTTTCGGACCGGATCGTGCTGTCGCACGGATCAACGGCTTCCTGAAGTCTCAGAGCACCTGATGTGAGCCGGTGGGGCCCCGTTTCCCCCTGCTAGCCCCTGAATCGGCAGTGCCTCACTTTCGCGCCGAGACGCGGCCGGCACATCCAAGATGGCAGACATGACGAGCCCCTCGCCGTGACGAGGAGCGAGCGGGAATCCATCCCTGCCCTGTCCCAGACGTCGAAGTGGAGCCCTGAGGCAGCCAGAGGCAGCGGCTGCGACAGCGCTGCGTGGGAGTCCGGCCCACCGACTCGTGGAAGAGCGAGTGCAGCGGGCGGTGTGCAGCCTCCGTCCCGCCCCGTTGCCCCCCCACGCCAATCTTCAGGGGTGTTTCCAGCGAGGGAGGAATGGGCTCTGTGCCCGTGGCTCTGGTCGAGCGGGAGCTCTCGAGCCTGGAAGCGGTACTAGGCTGGAGGCGGGCGAGGAGGCTACGGTGGCCTGCAACAGCCCACCCCGCCCCTGGGATCTCTGAGAGCACCGGCTGGGGTCCTCCGGCCCTGTAGAAGGTGAGAGCGCAGCAGCGGGGCTCTGGGGGGTGCTGGCTTCCCGTGGCCACTTGAAGTGGTCGCGGTCACTACGCCTCCGGGCTGTGTATTGCTGGGTCTCCCATCACATCTTCCAGGGGCGCCCCGGCCCACCGACCCTTGACCTGTGCACAGCCGGGGCCCCGCACCAGCGACGGTACCCCTCCCTGTGCCCCCCCCTGGATCCAACAAGAATCTCCGGGCTCCCTGCCTGGCTCCGCCACCCATAAGCTCCTGAGATCACTATCCTCGCAGCGCCCCACCACCCAGTGGCTTCCTGGGGTGACCCTGCCCATCAGTCCTCGCTGCCCCTCGAGTGTCCTAGACCTCCATCCCTTCGACAGTGGGGTCTCTCCTGCCAGTGATCAGCACCTCGGGTTCGCCCTTGGGACCCCAGTCTACTGCTGACTGATGGCCTCGGAGCCTCTACCACTTTGGGTATCCCCTGCGGAATAGCTGACCGGAGCCACCCCCAAGACCGCCGCTCCAGGAGGTTCGGACCCATAATCCACGCAGGATGTCGAAACCGCCTAAAGCAACCAAATTCTCGGACATCTCTGCCATGCTGCGGGCAGCAGACAAGACGAAGAGTTCAGCCCCTTCCCGGAAACTAGCCCCACAGAATGCCCCCAAAGAACAGGGAAAGCTAGCCACTAGAGATGACATCCAGGCCTTCATGCAGGACATCAAAGCCGAGTTCCGGTCTTGCATGACTGAACTGTCTACGCGGATGGATCAAACAGACCACCGACTTACAGAAGCGGAGCAGAGACTGGGAGAGGTGGAGAACCTAACCCAGAGCCACGATGCCGCATTAATAGAGCTGAGATGCGACCTCCAGGTGTTACAGAACAGGAACGAGGTACTCGAGTTTAAACAGGAGGATCTGGAAAACAGGGCTCGAAGAAATAAGCTGCGTATCCGAGGGGTCCCGTCATCGGTCCCAGACACAGAATTACCAGAGTACATAGGCAACTTCTTCCAAGCCCTCCTCCCACACATGGACAAATCCCAGATCATCCTAGACCGCACTCATAGATTGCGCCCAAGACGTGGAGTAGACTCTGACGGTCCTCCGCATGTAATCACCAGAGTCCATTTCTACACCACCAAAGAGGCCATCTCGGCAATAAGGCGTACTAAGGATGAACTCTCGTTCATGAGCACTCAACTTCAGATTTTCCAACACCTCTCGTTGATGACCCTGCAGAAAAGAAGAGCCCTGAAGCCCTTAACTGGGTTCCTGCAGTCCCAGCAAATACGCTATCGATGGCTGTTCCCGTCCACGCTTCAATTCACGTTCCAAGGCGTTCAGCGTAGGATAAGTCATCTGGAGGACGCGGAGTCCATTTTGCACGCTAACTCTCTGGAGACCTCAACGGCCCATAGTCCCCTACGTCCCTCGGGAGAGGCGGAGCAATCACCCCAGAAACAGCAACAGCAACCCTGGTCCAAAGCTCAGAGACGCCGGAAAGTAAAGTAACCCTACCACGCACAGCGATCATGAAATTTCCGATTCGATAAATTCAAGAAAACGTCAGAGATGCCGCGGGCCCCGAGCGGCCCATGCCCCACTCCAAGGAGTATGTCACCGATCCACCCTTGGAGACGAACCCAATTACGAGGTTTGATCCTGGCCCTGTTGGCTGGGAGTACAGTTATGGCCCCGTTGGCCGTGGATGGGACCGTGTTGGAAATTCCGGCCCCCCACCTGACTAAAAGTTTGCCCTCCCGTTGGAGGATATATAAAACGCAGCCACAGGAATCCCATGCTGAGTTTAAGTCCCTAGATGATGACTGAGAACTGCCGTCCCTCCCGCTCAGACCAGCTTCCGCCACCAGGAAAGGCCCAGGAGGCCCCACTGCCACACCAGAAACTGAAATTCCTGACAATGAATGTTAGGGGCCTCAACGCCCCACAGAAGAGGAAAGCGATCCTGAGGCGCCTACAGAATGACGAGGCTTCCATTATCTTCCTCCAAGAGACCCATCTGCTCCCGACCGACTTCACGCGGCTACGTGACCGGCAATTCCCGCTACAATTCCTTGCATCGAATGCAACAAAGAAGGGGGGCACGGCAATTCTGTTTGCCAGGGGCCTC
Organism: Ambystoma mexicanum; assembly: GCF_040938575.1. Lineage (NCBI taxonomy): Eukaryota > Metazoa > Chordata > Amphibia > Caudata > Ambystomatidae > Ambystoma > Ambystoma mexicanum. The sequence continues at coordinate 1,514,225,058 of NC_090932.1, read as the reverse complement.
AGACCACAAATCCTAGACTCGATGCTCTGCCCAGATGGCCGCTTCGTGGCGATCAAATGCCGAATCTTCGGCCAACTCTACACGCTGATCTCGGTATACGCTCCTAACGAGGGGCAGGAGGAATTCTATTCAAGCCTAGAAAATACCCTCCCGCCATTTGCAGAAGGCCAAACTATCATCGGGGGAGATTTCAACGGAGTCCCTGACCCATTGACAGACAGGTCACACTCCCCGGCTCGTAGAGACTTTGGCCTGGCAACAGCGATTCTCAAGCTATTCAGAACTTTGGAGGTAGTTGACACTTGGAGAGTCCTCCATCCCGAGGAACGGGACTACTCATTTTATTCTTACGTACATAGAACGTACTCTCGCATCGACCTCCTCCTGGCCTCCCCTCAGGTTTTAGCATTCACAGACGAGGTTTCCATCGGGCCGAGAATCCTCACAGACCATAGCCCAATAATCCTAACGCTCAGAGCCCACGATCCTGACCCGGCCCCGCGACGCAGATGGTCCCTCTATGACCCTATTTTAGGCGATATGGCAACTAGAGACATGGTGGCCAAAGCTATTAAGGAGTTCTTTGAAGTAATCAGGAACGAAGATACCTCTCCAGCGAACACGTGGGATGCAATGAAGGCAGTGGTGAGAGGGGTCTTGATCTCCCGAGGTGCAGCCTACCATAAACGAAGGCAACAGTTCTGTCGTGACCTGGAGGACAAGGTGCAAGAGGCAGAGACAGCATGTAAAGCTAAAAATTGGTCCCCACAAACTTATAGAAGTTGGAGGCCCACTATGCAGAGGATACCACTCAGCTCATAGCCAAAACAAAGCAAAGCTACTATGCCAGAGGTAACAAAGCTAACAAATTCCTTGTGGACAAGCAAGCGAGAGTCAAGAGAAGGAACACGATTATAGGCCTGCGGGACCCCCAGAACATAGTGCAGTTCACTGACCGGGATAAATTGCGGGTTGCAGAAGCCCACCTCGCAGAGAAAATGTCAGCTACCCCGAGATCCAAGGAGGAACAACAGGCCTACCTGCAGGAAGCTGCCATACCTCACATCACCTCCGCAAGAAGGGAAGAGCTGGAGGCCCCGATCACCAGCGATGAGATTGACAAGGCTATTAAAAGCCTGAAATCAAGGGCCCCGGGCCCGGATGGGTTCTCGTCGCGATTCTTCAAACTTTTCCGGCACCAGCTGTTGGCCCCCATGACGACACTCTTTAATTCCTTCTCGACCTCAGGCTCTACTACAGCGTCAATGCAACAATCAATTACGGTGCTAGCTCTCAAGCCAGGAAAAGACCCTAGAGACATCACAGCATATAGACCTATTGGCCTATTAAACCTGGATGCAAACATTTACTCGAAGGTCCTGGCGAACCGCCTGGCGAAGATTCTCCCGGACATCATCGACCCAGATCAGACAAGCTTTGTGATGATAACACCCGTAGGCTCCTTAATCTGATCGAAATCGCCAAGCGAGACTCGCGAAAGCTGGCCCTACCAGCCTTGGACGCAACCAAGGCGTTTGATAAAGTAGATTGGTCGTTCCTCCGTCTCGCCCTGGAATCCTTCCGTCTTGGACCACTCTTCTCGAAGCTCATCCTAGCGAATTACCAAGCTCCGAATACTCTCCTCCAAGTGAATGGCCTATTATCCAGCTCAATCCCCCTAACATGTGGCACGAGGCAGGGATGTCCTCTCTCCCCTCTGCTCTTCGCTCTGGAGATGGAGTCTCTGGCCCAGCGGATCCGTCGTAACCCCAGAATTAAAGGCCTCCAAGTAGGCCCTACCCAACATAAAATTGCGCTATATGCAGACGATGTGATGTTGACCATAACAGACACCTCCCAGTCGTTGAGGGCCGCCCTGGCGGAAATCCACAGGTTTGGCAGGGTCTCGGGATTCTCCATAAACTTTACAAAATCAGCAGCCTTGGGAATAGGCCTGGATCGGGCAGATAAGGAGTCCTTCGGAACCCATTGCCCAATTCCATTAAGCGATAAATCTATCCCCTACCTGGGAGTCCAGATCCGCGCCCGCCCCGAAGACACCTACCGGATAAACTTCCCGACCCTGTTTAAGACCCTGGAGAATGATTTGGATCGCTGGCTCTCACAGGAGATTTCGCTGATAGGTTGCATCGCGGCCTGCAAGAGGTGACCCCTACCGCGATTCCTCTATGCCTGCTCCGCCCTCCTCACCATCATTCCCCGCACCCCGCTGCAACGGCTACAGAGGAAGATCTTTAGCTTCATCTGGAGGGGGAAAAAGTCACGCTTCCCGCGGAGCACCATGATGTGCACCCCAACCCAGGGAGGCCTAGGGGTCCCTGATCTACAAAGGTACCAGATGGCGGCGCAGATAGCTCATACTCGAGCCTGGACCATCGCGTCAGGGCGGCCCAAATGGATGGAAGTAGAACAATCCCGATTACCCCTTCCGCTCCGTTTCCTGCTGCACCTGCCAGCCTCATTGTGATGAACATGGCCATCTCTCCTATCGTCGACCAAACAAACACTAAAGGCATGGGATTGGGCACGCAAAGCTAGAGGCATCCCAAGAGACTTGAGCCCTGCCACCCCAGTGTTCTACAACCCAGCCTTCTCCCCGGGGACCACACCCTCGAACTTTAAAAACTGGATCACCGGGGGCCTCAGCTCCTTAAGTCAGCTATTCGAAAGCTCCCAGCATCTGACGTTCGCCCAATGCAAGAGCTCTTTTAGCATGACTGAGACCGATCGATTCTCTTATATCCAAATCAGACACTGGTGTTCGCCACCCCAGACCCGCACAGCAGCCACACGAGATCTAGATGCCCTGGAACTAACGGTCGCTGATCCACCGAGCCGAGGGCGAATTTCCACGCTATAAAAACTAGACGAATCTGCTTGCAGCCAAAGCAACTTATATGGCACAGTGGGAAACGGAACTAGGACATCCGATTCCAGACCAGTCATGGTCCGACATCTGGGCATGTACGCAATCATCCTCCTTCTACGCGACCAACTGAGAATGTGCACATAAGCTACTGCTCAGATGGTATTACCCACCCCTGTGACCGCTTCAACCAGTCCTTGAACCCGCTATGCTGTCGCCGCTGCAGCATGGAGGGCACCTACCTGCATATATGGTGGTCATGCCCAGTGGTGGCGAACTTCTGGTCCCAGTGTATAGCCACCATTGCAGACATTACTCAGATTACGTTATCGTTGGAACTAGAACCAATCCTACTGGGGACCCCTATCCCAGGCATATACCCGAGATCTGGCAGGCGGGCGACTCTCATAACGCAACTGCTCCTAGCTGCGAAAATCACGGTTGCCCGAACATGGAAATCCCTGGAGGGCCCCCTAATGATCCTGTGGTGGCTGAAGCTTTGGGACATCTTCATTGCTGAAAAAATAATGGCCGCAAATAGAGGCCACCTCCACCGCTTCACAAACATTTGGTCGCCACTGATCGACTATGACCAGCGCTTCCCAGCCCTAACATACAAACCTCGCTTGGTGGTAAATGCCCAAAGGACTGAGGACAGGGACCTGGCTCAATCAGCGGAGGAACGAGACCTGAGGGGCAGTCAGAGCGGGTGGGGTGGGATGGAAACTTAGGAGATGATTAAGAGGACTTGAAATGTACTAAAAGTTGAAAGATTGTAATGTAATGTTTTCCTGTGCGCTGCCTGAAAAAAAAAAACTATTAGACATTATTGTGAGGTTCTTGTGCAAAGTGTCACTATATCTCCTGAAGAAAAACTGTTGTGGAGAGGGTACTTGGACTAAAGCGTATCCCATGTTGTGGAACTTACTCCCACCCTGGTATTTTACAGAAGAAATCCACAGTTTTTAATAGCTTCTGTTGATCCACCGGTTTGTAACAGGCCCCTGTTGAAAACCCTATGCCTGGCAAGTGTTATTCTCATTGCTTACCTGTTAGTAGACTAGAACAAAAAGGTGAAATAATAGGTAAGCCTAGAGGATTGGCCTGTAAGACTGGGGAGACTGAAAGGACTGAGGAAACCAGAGATGTCTAAGGAACCCTGACAATGGGCCTCATTATGACTCCGGCGGTAGCCATGTCGGTAAAAACAGCAGGCTGCCGCCAGAGTGATGTTTTCTTCTGGTGCCTGGCAATGGGGAATACCTACGGCCAGGCGCCAGAAAAATAAACTCCACATTCCCATTCGAGTCCCATTAGACTCAATGGGAATGGGGAGGACGGAAGCACTGGCACTGTGGGTGGGCGGGTGCCGTTCCGCCCGCCAACCAGGTCAGACCTGTTGGGCGGGAGGGCATCCCGCCCACAAACATGTACTCTGCCGGTCTTGTAACAACGGTGCCCGTAGCTAACCGGCACCCTTGTTACCGCGACCTGCAGGGTTAGAATGAGGCCCAATGTATTGTTTAATCTCATCCAAAGCATAGTTTGGTCATTGGGTGCTCGAAGAAAATGTATGTTTAGGCTTAATTTTCAACCCAGCCTGTTGTGTTTACTAATAAAGATGCTGAACTGCACGTGTGTGGTCGTTTGATCATTTATCACCCACCTTTTCTATTTTCTGTGACAGCCATCTCTTTTTGGGCTTTTATTATAAATTAAATAACACTCGCCTGGGAACATCTTTTTATTTAAAAAAGCCTTGACTTTGGTTACCCATTACAGGTTACTAACAACTTAACCAATCCAAACAACTCTTACCTTTTCAGAACTTCTTCATGCACCCAATCATTCAAGTCAGAAAGTGACTTCAGGCTATTTGCTTTCTAATGCTGCACAAGGCAAGTTTTTCATGCTTTGAGGTATTCATTCATTCATACATAGTATTCTTGATTACAGCACTGTTACAGATACATACCGCTTTGCCTTGTTCACTGAACAACAACTCCTCCACTTCCAGAAACCGAACAATAATATGTTTAATACGATAAAAAAGCGATCTCTCCCAATATATTGAGCCTGCTACTGGTGGATGGTTCTTATACAGCGGGGGGTTGTCACAATATTTTAAGAAAAGATTGTCAACTATGTCAACCTGTAATATAAAATCACAAACATAGTTAGTTTGGGTTTAAAAATACTCCATTTATTAAAAGAAATCAAGTTTGTATTTATTATTTAGAATTAAATCAAACAAATAATTAATCAAAACAACAATTCAAAATATTAAAAAATATTTCCAAAGATAAAATATAATATTTAATTAAAAGCCACGGGGTACGCATAAGGCATGCCACGGTCTATGCATTAGGCATTACAGCATTGCTATATCTCCTATGTACTTAATCTAAGTACCAACAACCAAAAAGAAATAGCTTATTGTCAAGTATATCCTTTGTATGTTACTCTGTAAAAACAGGTTACTTCTACTTGAAAGTAAAAACTTTAGGCCGGGCAATGATACACACATTTCTTCAATGGTGTTTTTTTATTCGTACAGATAGATGGAGCAAGTGGACCTAGTGACACTTTGCATGGTGCTGGGAGGTCCCACTTATGCCAGGGGCACCAGTACCGAAAAAGACAGATTCCAGTGATACATGGGGCTATTGCCCCAAGCCCAACAGTTCCCTGGATACTTTCCACCACAGGTAGCATTCCAACTCGACTGATGGGAGGCGGTTGGGCAGATTTGAAATCAGCAGAGGAGACATCTTATCCATCAGAACCAATGTTACTGGTAAGGTACTGTGATGAATACAATGGAGTCATCACGGTTTTCCCGGCGACAAACTTCTCCCATGTGGCCATGGGATGGCAGCTGCTACCTGATCCTGGGGACGGCTATGTGAGGGAGGATCACATGGGAGGAGACAACTACCGGAGAGATGTTTTGACTTCATTGGAGGAAACACTGTATTCCCCCCTTTCCCATGAGGAAGACCCTCTAATATCAGAGTTTTTAATGGCCTATTGTCATTCTGGTCAGGCCATCACCTTTGACCCAAACACCCACAATTCACACATAACACCTTTTGTTTCTGATGTGCCTTTATGTGAAATCTCTGAGAAAATCCATCTACAAGATAAAAGCCCAATGACATCCATGGACTCCAACTCCCATAACCACCCAGGTACTGAGACAGGAAGGGGGATGAGGGAGTTGGTGCAAAGTGACAGGAACTCAAAATACAACATGCAGGCTAGTTGTTTTTCAAAGTCTTCAGTGCGCGGGGCATTGAAAGATGGCAACCGCACTATTGGATCGAGCAGTGCAGGAGAAGACGTTGAACCCATGCTGAGGCTCACGAATGCGAGGCACACGTACACGTGTGAGCAAGACGGGTCGTGGAGACGCTAGGAGCCACACAGGAGCTCCTGGGCATTGGGCTGGTCAAAAAGACAGCGCTCTCAGGTCCGGGCCGAAAAGGAAAGCCGGCGTATCACTGCAGAGCCACGCAAGATGCTGCAAGAACGTTTGCACACTCCAAAGTGGAAAACAGGTGAAGGAACCACACCAAAGAGGTGTGAGCAGAATCGGAGATGCTGGAACGAACCTGCGAGTTTGCCCAAAACAGCTGGGGACGCTAGGGCATTCTGACAAGTGCGCCAACATTTTTTGGAATGGTATGAAATTGCTGATTTATTTATTTATTTATTGTATTTGGTTATACGCCCAGACCCTGAGATATCACAGCATAGGTTACAAGAATACTTAAGCATGCTTAGAATTATTTGCTACAACGAGTTCTTACAAGATTATTGGTTACAGTGTTTCCTTTACAAGACTTAACTAGAAACAGGTGCAAAGTATTTGGTTACAGTGGTGTTAAAGCAAGAATACAATAATCATTTAGCAAAGGCGTGTGTGGTTGAGGAGCGATCAGGTAGTCAATGGCAATTAGACTTTATTTAATAGCTAGGTTTTCAGCAGTTTCTTGAAGTGTGGTAGGGAGGGTTTGTTGCAGATGTTGGGAGGGAGTGAATTCCAGATTCTGGGTGCTGCTACAGTAAAATTGGAATTACCTGTTTTGGTGGTTTTAAATCGAGGAATAAGTAGGTGGGTATTGGCATTAGTTCTGAGGGTTCTAGGTGTGGTTTTGCGTGTGAGACACTAGTTGAGGTAGATGGGTGCCGAGGAGGTGATACATTTGTGTTTTTATGTAATATTCTGCCAGGAATGGAAAGCCAATGTGCGTCTTTCCTGTGTTGAGAAATGTGTTCCCTTCTGTTTATGCCCAGTGCTGCTCTCAAGGCCTTGTTCTGAAGTAGTTGCATTTCATTCATGTTCTTTTTTGAGATGGCTGGTAAGAGTACATTACAGTAGTCTAGCTTGCTTGGCCAGGATGAGAGCTCTAGATAATGTAATGCAGTTTTGTGGTGTGAGGAATGGGCTGCTAAGGGCGATAAGATTGGACGTGTGAGCAGTGGAGGAGACAAGGGCGCTAACTTATTTACACAGGGTGAGGTTGGGGTTTTTACTTGGTTAGAGATGCAGAAAATACCCAAAGTTTGTTTGAATGCATTCAAGGCAAAGTATAAATTCAACACCCAAAAAGAAGAATGTTTGAATGCAGACAAGGCAAAGTAAAAAGGCAAGCCCCAATCAATTACAGATGCATGAGATGCCAGTGTGAGGGAAATGTTTGAGCAAATGTTACCATAGACAGATATACCAAGCACCCTACAGTATATACTACTGTGGTACAGCCAAAGAACTGTAATACATATATGGGAAACAAAGCCCAAGAGAAGTAAAAGAGGGGAGAAAGGAAAAATCCTCACCTCGCAAACTTTTGCAAAGCTGTGACAGTTTTGAGTTGGTGCCCCAAAATCAAGGGGAGCAGAGCTCAAAAGAGAAGAGGTCAAAGAGAGGAGAAAGGAAAACCCTCACCTCATGAACGTTTGCAAATACATAAGTCTGCAAGTGTGTATAAAGTGTAGAAGAAGTCCTGGCAGGTAAGTACACTAGGCAGCTGAAATTGTATAAAGATTCCTGGCAGGAGAGTATTCCAGGCGATCTGCAAAAGTAACAAGAAAAACTACAGAAAGACTGGTACAGAACATATTGCTTAAACAAGAACTGTGTGAGTCCAGTGAAGACACAAAGGCTAAAGAGACATTTTAGAACCTATTTAAGAATCCAGGGGATGGGGACCGCCCTCTGGATCCGAGGGTCTTTACCTTGGAGAACATTTTCATTGGAGTCATTCTTATACTTTGGTTTTTTTTTAACATTTTACCAACATCATGTTAAAGACATTTCCTTGCACCTCTCTGTTGTTTTGTTTGTAGTATGAGGGTCAGGATAGGACGTTTTGGACACAAGGACAGCTTTTCAGTTACTGATATCCTGACACAGACATGTCCTTAGTTTTGATTTCTAGGTAGGGAAGTTCCTCTTTAGAATAGGGCCAGAGAGGCATTTATACCAACCCATTTTTATTTAACAAAATGTCTTACCTTGAGAACATGACAACTTTGTGTCCGGCTTTCATTTCTGACCCCTCATAGTATCCATTTATAGAACAAGTTATGTGCTATCTCCTGTGCAGATTCATTATCTTGGAAAGATTCACTCAGCAATACCTAACACTTTTAGAGTGGTGGGGTCTCAGACGTTCCAGCACAACGAGAAGTCCCAATTAAAGATGTGCTGCAATACAGATCTTCCAAACACGGCCTCAGCCCTAGCGTAAACATCCAGACAGTAGTTTTTAGCAAACATGTACAGAGTCGGCAAGGTCAACAGCTTTCCATCTCCCGGTTAGCACCCCTATCTGGAAAGCAGCAATAGCTGTACAACTCCTGGCAGAATGCACCATAATCCATTCCACCGAGAGTGGGGAGTCTTGAATGCAGCCTCATAGAGTCTAACAGGAGTAACAATCCATCTTAAGATGGTCATCCTTGTTAGGCAGAATCATATGCAGTACCCTTTGGGAACACCACACACAATTAAGACTACAAGTGAGAGTACAAATTCACCTTTGGTACAAGCCTGTACTACACAGTAAAGTGGTAGCGACGGCTGAGCAGCCAGACTTATCTCAAGAGTAAAGTGAGCAGTACCAATAGTTACACAAAGGACAGCAGATACTATGGCTCAAACAAACACTGACTCAAGGTTTCTGAGTAAAAGAATATACATTTATTTACACATCAGTTGTATAACATTTCACTAAAGTAAAGCAGTTTAAAAATCCCACTCTTAATACACCACGCCACTCCCAATAGGTTCCAGACAAGTTAAGCTTGCAAATGAAGTGGGAGCAAAATGGCACTCCACCAATTTAAAGGGAGGGAAAGGCAAGGTTAGACAAATGTTGAGCAGCACCAACAAGTAAGTAAGCAGGGCAATCTAGAAAAAGTAACTACAGTGAGGAAATCAAATGAAGAGGCCTGGGCCAAAGTCAATGGACCAAAGTCTTTGCAGAGGATCACACAGTTCAGGGTAGTTCGCGGTTAAGTCTTTGCCAAAAGTTCAGAACGAAGTTGGTCGGATGAGTTACTTTAAAGAATAGAGAAGACAAGCCCTCGGATTGGCAAAATGTTTCAAACACTTTCACTGCGGTCAGACGGAACGAACAACCGGGTTTGAACAGTACCTTAAATGAAGAAGGCGGCTGTAGCTGAGGGAGACATTCCTGGCAGGTCCTGCAGGCTCACGGTTCCTGAAGCGACTGTCGGACTGACACATAGTAGGAAGACTGGAGGGTCCTGCACTGCCCAGGGAAGAAACCAGCAGCAGAGCAAAGCAACAAATAAAAGGTGCGCTCCTTAAAACCCAAGCATGGTCCGGTCCTTCTGGCTATCCCGTTCACTGTAGCTGTGCACAGCAAATTCGACCAGAGGAGGGAGGCCTGGCTTGCAGTTTGGCGAACTGGTTGTTCCCACCACCTCAAGGGGAGAAGATTCCTTGCAAATCTTCCCTGTCGAAGTTTGGAGATTCGGACCCGCAGCAGGGCTTCACCGGGAGGTTCAGTCGTTGTAGAGGTCATCTTCTATCAGCTTCTCTTCGGTTCTCTCGATTCAGTGGTGACTTTGCCTTCTCAGTCCCAGAGACCTGCTTTTTATGCAGTTTTCCCCCATTCACACAGCCTGGCTGCCAATCACACAGCAGGGTGGCTGTCCCAGTGGGACAGTCACCACAGCCAATCATACAGAGTGCGACATGGGTCTCCAGTCTCAAACCCCTCCCTCACATCCTGTCCTCCTCAGACATTTAGGCGCCTAAGGAGGGCTTCTGTGCAGAAGCCCGCCAAAGCACGGCGAACAAAGGAACCAAACCTGGTTTGGCGCGCAGAGTAAAACACGAGAAAGACCTTTACAAAAAGAAATGGAAAATAAACCCATCCGGAACCAAATAAAAGTAAATGGGGTCCAGTGGGTTTAAGTTCGAGACTACTAACTTAGCCTAAAACAGTACCAAGGCTATTTAAATAGACCGCGGTAGGAAAAATAGGGTACATACCACTGCCACTAGCCAAATCTTAAATAAAGGGGAACGAAATAATGTTCCATGAGAAACGGACAAAAAGGGATAACTATTAACCCTTTCCAGAACTCTATGTAAGATAGTTTGTACTGGGTCTGTGAATTTAAAAAGACTAATAAAGTCAATGGCAACTTTATATGTTCTGGGAGACAGTAGTCAGTCCCAGAAAATTGAGTTTAAAGTGGGATTCCTACTTGCTTTGGGCCGACTCACTGGCTCTCTGCAGCATCTTTGGTTTTGTTTGCGCTTCCACAACGTGGCTCTGTCGCTCGCTTCCGACGCTGGGTTGTTCAGATGTCCTTCCGGCTTCCCTCACGGCTCCGCTGTCACACACCTGCGTCCCCTTAAGTCTTGCTAAAGAGAATGCTGCCTTTTTGAGCTGACAAGCACCCAGGAACTTTCTAGCTGCTCCGAACGTCTCCAAGGCACAACATGCCCACGTATTGTGTCTCTTCTTCTTTTCTGTCGAACTCCACTGCTCCGCCACACCAGTTCCTATAGCGTTTGCAAGCCTCTGCAGAGTAACTGACGCCTTCTCCTGCACTGCCATTTCTCCTAGTGCGAATGCTATCTAGAAATGTCCCCACGCACAGGAGGTCTTGTTAAACAACTAGCACGCATCTCGAGCTTGAGGCTCTTGTTACTCTGTATCAACTCCTTCATCCTCCTCGTCTCAGTACTTAGTGATTATGTGAGTTGGAGTCCATGACTATCACTGGACAGAGTGTTTGGCTAGTCTTTCTCAAGGTTTTTAAATGAAAGAACAGTCTCAGATAAAGGTGAACCAGAAGCAAAGAGGGGTTTGTTATATTAGGCAAAGGTTTCTTTACTTCTTCTACAGGGGGAACAAACACATGGCAATAGGCCATCAGGGTCTTGGGCATTATGGGGGCTTCCTCATGGATAAAGGTGGGATAACGCACCTTCTCCAATGAAGCCAACACAACTCCTCAGTAGTTGTCTCCTCCCATGTGATCCTCCCTCATATAGCCACCCCCAGGGTCAGGATCAGGTAGCGCTGCAGTCACCTAGTCACATGGGAGAAGGTCACCGCCGGGGAATCTGTGATGACTCCATTGGCTTCATCAAAATACCCAAGAACCAGGCAAATGGGTGCCTCATCTCTCATGAGTTCTTCAAATAGGAGAAGCTTCCAGATTATAGTTCTCAACTGAAGTGGGAATGCCCTTTATGTGTTTGTAGGTCCATCAAGATCTGTTCTCTCTGTCCTCAACATTCTCTTACAAACACAAATATTCCACAAGGAGATGAATCCTTCTAGCAAGAAGCTCCAGTTCTTGTGCCTCATTGCAGAAATGATTGTCCACCTCACCTACTCTCTATTAAATCTTTGGTAGTTTACGAGCTAACTCTGTCAGAAATTGTAGGATTAGATTTGCAGTGGCAAATGTTACATTCAGTGTCTTTAGGTGGATGTGGGAAATGTCGACCTGGGCGGACAGGGAAGAGTCCTTAACATTCAATTCTCTGGGGGTGGAGGGGTAGCCACCACCTACGTATTGCGGGAGGCTTGCAATTGTAGGGTGGTTTCCAAGAACTGCATCTCCCTAATGTTCGCAGTCTTATTTTCCTCTAGCTCTTTTGGAAAGCCACATGTCTTTGCTGAAGTCCAGTTGCTTGGTGTAGAGTATGCAATTTGCAGGTTCCACATGTAAATGTTTTGGCAAAGTGCCAGGGTCAATCTTCCCTTTTATAATGAACAAGGGGGAAAAGCAGACCTCACTAGGCCATTGGGTCCCTGACTGTCCCAGGACCAGAAGATCATCCTGTGGCTGTCCAGAGTCATTTCAACTTTTCATTTGTTAGAAACATTAAAATGAATGTGTTTCATACAGAGACAAGGGTGTCTCTCTCCATGAGTGTCAGGGATTCAAAGATCTGTACACCCTTGAGCTCTGATTCACCGTTCCTCACAAAGAAAGCACTTTAGCCACGGTAAAGAGAATGCCACAGCCTTTGGGTTTCCTCTGGGTTCTGCTCATCCCTGCCTTGCATTCAGTGAGCGGGGATCCACCCACCTGAAAATGGATGGTTCCAGATTTCAGTGGAGGGCCGTGAGCATCCCAGGCGTGGAAACCCATTATAACATTCTACTTTAGTTGGAGTTACTGAATTGGAAATAAACTCCTTGTGACTCCTGAGTAATGATTTATGTTAAAGACGCTCACTTTTGATTGTTTTCATAAACTAGGTCATCTAGACCCAAACCCATTGTCAGGTGATACATTTAAAAAAAGAGTGCCAATTACTTAAGCCGAAACAGTACTTGTCACTTAATTGAGTAGCATACAAACCAAGTGGTATCTATCGGCAACATTTGACTTAGCTGGTTATGGTATCTTAGTTGAAAGGTTCATGCATACTGCCCAGTTTTTATCATTAGCTGCTAAGTGCTCAGACAGAGCCTCCAGGGTGTTAAGTGGTACTGCAGTTGCAGATGTGTTTCAGCTGTCGTATGGTGTACCCCAGTGGGCATGTCTCTCCCCTGTGTTGTACAACATATTCACCATGCCATTAATCGAGCTGCTGGATAAGAAAGGTGTATTATACACCAACTACGCGGATGATACACAATGCCTCATCACTATTACAGGAGACTTTGAGAGTGACACTTGGTTGCTAATGAGGTATATGTGCTCTTATAACAGTGGATGGTGATGAACGGGGTGGCATTGAATGATGCCAAAATGGAGCTGATGCTTGCAGGAACATCACATAGATTGACAAAACTGGGCCCAGAGTATAGTCATTTTAATGTGGCTGGTTGCACCATAGCAACTCGAAACAAGGTTAAAACCTTCAATATGGGCCTGGATTTGGAAATTACTTTTAAGGCGCTGATAACCCATACTGTCTCCACAACTTCCTACCATCTGAGATTGCTGAAACCGTTGATGACAAAGAAGACCTGTTTGATGGTGGCCAGAGGCATAATTGGCGCTAAATTAGATTATTGTAGTAGTCTTCCTCTGGGGATTAGCAAGGGGAAAATTGGCAAACTTCAACTGATCCAAAACAGTGCAGTGCCTATCATTGGAAGGCTTGGAAGAATGGATCTCGTTTCTGAAGCTAGAAGAGGGCTGCATGGACTACTCATGGGAGCCCATATTCCCTTTAGAGCTCTGACAATAGCACACAAGGGCCTATTCGGCTGCGGGCCCTGCTATCTGTCCAATAGCATCTTCTGGTTACCTGCTCACAGGATGCTTCGATCCAATAATGTTCATCTGCTGCTGGCTCCTTGCACCAAACTCACAGTTGTCAGTCGGTGCACTTTTTATAGCGCCATACCAAAACTGTGGAACTCCCTATGCCCCGATTTGAGGGGTTGCAGCTCCCTACCTCCGTTCAAAGGGCACCTAAAGACATACCTATTTATGTAAAGATTCCCTCCTATACCGTTTCCTCTTGATTCCTGCTTTATTATGGGGCCTTTAGGATTTGGTTATTGTTTTGTTATCTGTTGTATTGTCTTGTGAGCGCTTTGATGCCCCCAGACTTATTTTCATCTTTTGCGCTATATAAATAAAAGAATAAATAAAGTGGAAATCCATATCAGAAATGATGAGATCACCGATATCACCATCCTATCCTTACATGAATAGGTCGCATTGGATGGGATAGAGTCGTTCAAGCCAAACCTTGAAGATAAACCTTCCACCGAAGATTCTGATTTGGATGGAAATACATTCATGTTTTATGCCCTAGAGACCTCCAGTGAGTTTCAAGGTCAACCTATGGATAACAAAAAATTAGAGTGATCTAGCTACTATTCAAAAGAAAGGAGAACAGGTATTCAAATTAATAGTGGTAAGGAACACGTTCTCTCAAGAATATGTTTAACACAGCAAAAGGGGTTCAACAGTGAAAAACGCTTTAGAGAAATACAAAAAGGATTATACGAATACCACAATTAGTCTGATACATAAACCGAAATGTCGTCTTGAAAGTCTTGGCTCCATAAACCCGATAGGTCTAATTTGATTACAGTGGGAACCAAAATGGCAAATCAGAATTGTTGGGTTGTGAGGGATGTTTTTGTTGCATTTGGGAGCCAGACAGGAGAAGAAGATCATGGTATTTGTATGGCTCTCATAAATATTGCCATGTGCATTAATAGTATGATTAAATCTTGGCCCACATAAGGATCTGCAGGTGTCTATATTGGATGTATATCATCATGGTGAAAAAAATATTTTCGACAGCAAAATAAAACTTTAGAAAGACAATTCTGTATAACTTTGCATATAGTTTGTTTGATTCTGTTTTACTTCAGCAGAGAAAGTTATTCACAATTTTACAAAATCAACTATATACCTCTTTACAATATTGGGCCAAAATATCATTGAATTTCATCATCATCTGTCTGTTGATGGCATCCCGAGAACGAATATGCTTGAATTTCAAAAGCATGTCAAAGGCACCTTCAGCAGAGCGGAGTGTTTTGAAAGACTCATCAATGAAGTTCTTGGCCTCTCCTTCAATTGCCTGTAGAGAAGAGGGATTGCAACAAGTCAAGAAGCAGAAGTACCGTTTGAGGAGTAAACTATGACAACAACAATTTCTAGCACATCAAACGCTTTTTGAACCACTTCAATAAAACATTTCACTTTTAGAAAATCTACTTCATAGATCAAGCAACCCTAACTATAAGAATGTATTTAAGCAATGACTCATGAGCAGGAGGGCATGACCAGTCAAGTAATGCCAAGGAGCATCGCGAGGGCCTTAACGATAGCCCCGGGCCATTACCTGAATGGGTAATGCCCCCCTTCCCCCAACCTGCGAGAGGTTTATTGCTATTAGCACCCCAGCATCTCATACTGGGATGGGAAGAGTGGCCGTATACAAGATGATCTCCCTCACAAGATTTTTATATCTGATTCAACACTCCCTTCGGATGCTGGATAAGAATGGCGTTAAGACCGCAGAGTCATTACTCTGGTTATTTTGTGGCTAGACAAGACTCCCAGACTCACCATCAGGACTCTGTATAATTTGTCGTGGGAGGGCCAGCAATTCTAGTATTGGGCTTTGTAGCGGTTGTTATTGGCCAGTGGTTTGCTAAGGGAGAAAGAAAAAGTGTGGACCTGGAACTGGCTACAATGGGCTCTACAAATAGGGAGAGGTGCTTAATAGGAAAAAGAATGGAATGGGAATCCTCCAGTCACTAAAGTGGTTGGTTTGGTCTGGAGACCGGCATCATAACGAACCGGCGGGAGTAGCACCCAGACTATGAAAGCAGCTTTATGGGGAAAGGATTTGTTGCCAGGGTTTGCTAAAATGTCTGGCTTCATGAATTGGGAGAGGAAAGGTATAGGGAGAATAGGGGATATTATAACAATCAGGAGGATAAAGGATTTTCAATACTTCCACACTTAAAGCAGGAGTTGGCACTGGAGGTCAAAGACTTTTAGAAGTACCTACAAATGAGGCACTGCCTGGAGCATGATACAGAGGATCTGGTAGAAAGTCATAGAGCCTCACCACTCAAACTAAATATTTTTGAGGGAGCAATCAGCTCAAAACAGATTCCTTCCCTGTGTAAAGTCTTGTGATCCCTCGCAGCTGACTGGGCTGAGAAACTAATAGTTGCAGTAGGTGGCCGTGTTGTCAGATGAGGACTGGAGGGAAATCCTGCAATATTAAATAGAAGTAGCTAACAGTACATGGCTGTGTCCATTTAAATTTAAGTGCCTGCATAGGATATACGCTTCCAGTGATAGGTTCCTCAAAATGGGAAGATTCATGGACGACACCTGCCCCAAGTGTGGAAAGGAGTACCTCTTCTCAGCCTTGCAAAATCAACTCGCTCACTCCGATAGTCGAGGCGTTTTTAGGAGGAGTAAAGTACATTTTACATGTTACTCAACCTTGCTGGCGAGTACAATGAAATTCCGGGATGTTAAAAACTTATAAAACTTATTTGACATTTAATGGAAACAAACTTTCATTGAAGTAAATGTCAAATAAAGGTTTCACTGTGCATGGCTGTCCTCTGGGTGGCAGCAGTGCGCCAAACATTCCGTCAATCCGGAAGTTAGACCTGATCTATGGTAGTCTGCCCTTCTAGTGGTGAAGGAGATGAGAAGGAGGGGTTTGGAGCATACCTGAGGCAACCACCTGTTTGAGAACTGAGAAGTATACAGTTTATCTCAGAGTCTGTCTAACAGGTAATCAGGAGCCCTTACAGGCCTCTGAAGTGGGAGAATGGAAGACCAGGCTCCCGTCCTTCACCTCTCGCGCTTGGCCTAGAGGGTCACGGCCCAGACACCCGCCGCGAGAAGAGTTTGTCCATTTACCAGACGACCAGGTACCCTGGTACAGGAACATACGGATGTGTCCATCTGCCTGCCCAGCAGCCCGCACTGGCCATGCCGACACCTGCGGCTCGGATCAGTTAGACTAAAATCCACACGTCGTTAGAGATGCCATGACGACCTAGACAACGGGAAGCACATCTGTACAAATATACACACTGAACATTTCCACACCAATCTACACGAAGAACATACTCAGTGCTCTGACGTAGGCGACAGGCATATTCACGGACGTGCATCTTTATTATTTTTACATAGGCTTTCAGAATGCAGAAACGCAAGACGCATCATGAACTCATCTATAACGCTTGCTCACGCTTCTCTTGAAACCCGTTACCACCATGAGAGGTATAATGGAAACACGATACTGGTCATGGAAATATATGCCATTATAACCTAAAAGCACCTATGCACCAAACGGACTACTCAAGCACCAGGCCCGAGTAGGCCTCAAACAAGAGCTCCCGTGGACATTAACAAAGCAAGAGTCAGGTTGCTGATCCTGCAGAAAGAACCCGGTGGAGCAACCAGCCAAGGTCGCAATGTTGCAAACCCACATCCAAGAACAAATCATCAAAGGCACGATGTTGCAACCTCGCACTCCGCGCCCCAACGATAAAGTCACGCCGGCAAATTAAACCAGACGCGCAGTAGAAAAAACAATATTAATTGTGCAGAATTCTGCCTCTTTCACGGTCCCTCCCCACGTGACCAAGCCGAACCTGACGAGATGCCAAAACCCAGGAGAGAAAAGGCGTCTGGGTCCCTCGCTACGAGACACAGGCCGATACACTTGAAAGGATCAATGGACATCTGCTACAGTGGGAGCGGTCAGCCTTCCACCCATGAATAAATCCTCACATTGTCTGCACGTACCCATATTGAAACATTGTTGCAATCACAGGTACACCGAGAGCTGGGAACGACGGTGGTCCCAGGCTGGGAAGCTCACGAGTGCACCAATCAGAACATGGGGCTCTTATCTCAGACGTCAGTAATATTAGCCAATCCTCAGGAGTCTTCATGTAACAATTCTTATGTATCTAATTGTAGGGACAACCCAGATATACCACCTGACTACACCTTGTCCACTAATATCATTCTCTATATGTGTACTATACTAACCCTACCACTCGAGCAACCAATTAAGAGTGGCGATAGGTTTTTTGTTAACTTTCTGAAGTGACGCAAGTAGCGCGTCATAATGCAGTAAAAAGGGCCTGCGAGCCCCTCGATTGTGTGTGTCAGGACGGACGCGTACGCTCCTTGACCCATCCCTGCCGTTTTGTCTGAATAAACAGCAGAGTCACCTTGCTCCTTGTGTGTGTCTCATACTCTATCTCATCTGGGATATACGGGAGGAGTTGGGGCCTCCCTGCCCGGAGGTCTGCGGACGGCCCGGCCGACCCCGGCAGAATTTCCCCCCGACAAGTTGGAGGCACTGCTGAGATCTGTTTAAGATCGACTTTTATTTTTAGTTTTTCCAGGCACTCCCGTTGCGAGGAGGCCCGGCGGCGCGGCCCCCTCTGCCGTCGCCCCCTTCTGAGGACTACAGGACCATCGCGGAGCTGCGAGAAGACCGGACAGCGCAATCCGGATATTGGCCCTCGGGAGCCGGTTGAGAAGTATCCCGCCCGCGGTCGGCGAGTGTCCAGACGTGGTCCAGACGAGGGGAGGTGGCGAGCCGCTTGGAGGGGTGCACGCAGTCGAGCGGCCCTGCATCGAGAGAACTTGGTGAGCATGACACGCACAACAAGCAATGCGAAATTGTGAGGGAGGGGGAGGAAGTAAATAAGGGAGGAGGGAGGTGGGAGGTATTGTACAGATGTGCGGCGAAGGTTTAACTGAGGGTTGCCAATGGAATGAATGGTAGCGTGCGAGAGTAGTCTGCTAAGTTACGCGAAAGAGGGGGGGCGGGGCACGAAAACATCACGTGCAGCAGCTCGTAAGACATTGATGGCCTAGATTGCGACTACGTGTGAGGGTGGGTGTGTGTGGTTTCCTACGATTTGACATTTATTGATCAATGAGTAGATGAGGTTCCCTATTGTTCGAGCAAGAAACTCGATAGGTAGATGACGTTTCCCTGTGGGCGGTAGCTAGTTACATAGTTGCCCAAAACGGAAGATAATTGGCTGGTTAAGCCCTCCTGTTGAGGGGCGTATCACACGCGAGGCGACGCAGCGTGCGCAGTCCGGTTATATTATTGATGAGATTACCTTGTTCCAGGAGAGACAGGAAGACAGCTGTAGGGTTAGCGGGGTAGATTGCAAGTGTATTTTGAACTTAAAGAACATAACAAGAATATACCAGTAGCTCGAAGAAATCGGTGACGTCACCAGTAGGGATTTAATAGGATATCGCTAGCACAAGGAATTTTGGGTTTGAGAGTGGTAGGAAAGAGAAACATGATAAAGGAGCGGATACGGAGATAAACGATAAACGAGTGGACCGAAAGAGGAGAAGGGGAAAGGGGCGTGGCTGCGCACGGAGAACGCCGGCCACGGCAAGTGTAAAAGGGGGAAGAGAACAGGACGACTGTATAAGATCGTCGTAAGGGGTACGCAGCCGCAGGGGGCTGCGTGCGCTTCGGCCGCAGGGGGCCGTAGGGGAAGGAATATAATATAACATTGTATTTATTATTATTGCATAAGTTGTCAAAGGATTGTCGTAAGTCCCCACACTTGCGGGGCAAGGTAAGCAATACAAGGTTGTATATTGTAAACTGGTAGTAAAGGGAAGGGTAACAAGGGGAGTGCAACAATGTCATACGGGAGAGGGTCGGGAGGGTGGGGGAACACCCTCACTACCCCATTACAACACATATGCACCACACTGCCACCACATAGGGAGAAATTAATTAAGTACAGCATAGAGTGGACCCAGGGGACGGACAACAAAATGTTAACACCATGGCCGCCTAATGGTAGTTTCGATCCATACGCCCAACACTCACTACTAAACCATCTGCACAATACATACAAGGGGAAGAAGTTGGCAAACCATGTGGAGGTGTTTAACTTATGGAGGATGTTCCAGGGGTCCCGACCAGGACCAAATGGAATGTTCACTATGGGGGAAACACCGGAAGAAAAGGAGATTAAGAAAGGAGGAACAGATGGGGAAAAGGGGTGCGAAAGCACAAGGAATACGGGGAACGGAGGACAGGGAGGAGAAAAAATTGATAAATCAAACGACATAAAAAAGGAACCGAACAATGAGACACCCATAACACCGGGAGTGAAAACAGAGGGAGGAGGGTTGTACCCTTTAAGGGAATTAGGAGAAATAGAAGGACAGTTCAGGGCGGCTGAAGGATACTCGAACCCGGCATACAGCCCTCCACCTTATGTAGCTCATAGGAAGGTACAAAGGATTGGAGAAGAGCAGACTGTAGAGATAGGAAACGATGAGTGGGTAGCTGCACAGATATTATTGAAATTACGAGGCTCACTAACTGGAGAAGAAAGGGAGGCAGTAAAGAGAACAAACGAGGATAGTGAAAGAGAGAGTGAAATGAGGGGAGAGGAGCTACTACGGCAGAAAGAAGAGATTTTGGAGGAAAGATTAGCAAAACTAAGGGATGAGCAGAATGAATTGATCAAACAACTTGAGAGGGAGGAAAGAGAGAGAGTGAGGAAAAGGAAAGAAGGTAGGAACGAATTGGAAAAATTAAGGGAACGAAATGAGGAGCAAAAGAGAGAAGCTGAAAGGGTAAAAGCAGCAGCAGATAGGGTATCAAGAGTAGTGCTGAGGGAGAAGAAGAAGGAAGAAGAAGAAAAGGAAAAGGAAATGGAAATATGGAGGAGGAGGGTACTATCAGAGACAGCTAAGAAATATGAAGAGGGGAAGGTAATAGAGAGTATAGTAGAAAGAGAAAGGGTGAAATGGGAAAGGAAGAAAGAGGATGAAAGAATATTGGAACAGATGAGCAACGAAGTAATGGAGGAATTGAAAAGGAAAGGGGAGGAAAATAGTAGGGAAATGGAGGAGAGAAGTGAAGGGGGAAAAGAAGGGAGGAGTAGGGAGAGTGAAAGATGGGGAGATGTATATAAAAGTAGAGAGGTAGCAACAACATCAGCACTAGGGGGAACATTTGGTAACAACGAAAGGGGAGAAAGAGACCTAATAGACTTAAAAACAGTAACAATAAAAGGGAAAAAGGCAGAGTGGGGGGTGCCATTTATGAATGACTTTTGCAGTGAGGAGGAAGAAGGAGTGGAGAAGGATGGAAGAAAGAGTGAAAGGGAAAGCTTAGACAAGCTATACCTCACTAGAACAAACATAGATTCGCCCTGGATGAGTAGAAGATGGGAGGAGCTGGAGAGAAGTAAGGAGGGAGTGAAAAGAATAGGGGAAACACAAACCCATGAAACCACGCCACCCACATCCCCATCACGCCCTCCCACGCCACACCCTACATGTTCAACCACCGAACGCTCACTGCACAGAATAAAGCTCGCGCCCTTCATGAACGAACTTACACCTTATGCATGTCGGCTTAGGGACCTCCCAAGTCGCAGGCAAGACAGACAAATAAACGTACCCATATTGAACACAGGAAATGACGAAAAAAGGGGAAAGGAAGAAGAGGGAGGTAGGAGCAGAGGTAGTAAGGAAGAATTTGAAGTAGTAAAGGAAACGGGGGAAGAGGAGGGGTGTGAAGACTCAATATTATGGAGCATAAAGGGTGACACAAGACAGAATTTAATGCCACTGTTGGAGAGAGGAGGGGTTAGACCACAGTATGTACCTTGGAAACATACGGATAAAGAAAATATAAAATGTAGGCTCCCATCACTAAGTGGAGGTGCGGGTAAGTGGATATATGAAATGGAAAAACACACCGCAGGACAGAAACTAGCAGTAGGAGATGTGAAGGGCCTGTTAATATCAATATTAGGGGATAGAGCGGATGACATTTGGAAAAGAGCGGGATTCCATGGGGTAACAATAACGAACACATCGCATGATGGGGCACCATTTGCAAACTGCAGACATGCGCTATGGCAGGCACTGAGAGTGCAGTACCCAGACACATCAGACATAGGAGCCATTACTTCCCGTAAGATGGGTGAAAATGAGGATCCTGTTGATTATATCCAGGATATTCAAGAGAAGTGGCGCATGGAAACTAGAGAACAATGGGACAAAACACCAGCCATATTTTATCATATACTAGTACAAGGGCTCCCAGAAGGAGTTCAAAAACAACTAAAGAAAGTAGTGGGGATGGAAGCAAAACCATGGCCAGAAATACAACTGACTATAGTACATCACTGCAGGACATGGCAAGGAAAAATGAAACAAAAGGAAGAGGACAGGAAAACAGAAGAGGCCAAACTAGTACAGAAAAAACTTACTAAATACACGATGGAAGGGGCACTAATAACTACGCCCACACCAGTGGCCCAAAGCCCAACGCAAGTAGTGGCTGCACAAGATCACGCTCAAATAGCGCCTCCGCAAGGTGGAATACAGCAAGTGCCGCCTCTGCATTTACACGCACCAAACATGGGAGGAGGGTACCCAATGCAAGGAACTGGGTATTATAGTTATAACAGAGGGAGAGGAGGATTTATGAGGGGGAGAGGATACGGATATAATACCCAACAACAGGCTGGGGGACTTAGAAATTACTACCCCACAGGGCAACCCGTATACCAGGACAACACAGGGAGCTTCCCATGGCAAAGCAGGGAACCACCCGTGTGTTGGAGCTGCGGACTATTAGGACACATGTCACGTACATGTAGGGTCAGGCCAGGAACACCAGCATGGAATGAACAAGCACAACCTAGGACCCCACAAGAACAGCAGGGCATACAACAACAGCAGATGTCACAAAAAGGGAGTGACCAACAACAACAAACAACACAACAGCCACAAACCTATTCACTACCACAACAACAAATAACACAGCAACTGCCACCACCACAACAAGTAGCGTTAATACAACCACCACCCCAAACTGAACAAACGCAATTGGGTAGGGTGACGGTGTTGGGACACAACCCTTACACAGGGAATGGACAATCATTGTACCCCCAATAGGTCAGCCCACAGACGGCCTTGGTTTGTCCCATCCTGTCAGTAACACCTAATAGTGCGGAGGAACCACGCATAGAGGTAACGATAGGTGACAAAAAATTATCATTCCTTGTTGACACCGGGGCAACCCGGTCTTGCATAAGGGAAGGTAAATTTAAGATGTCAGGCGAAGCCATGAACACCCAAGGATTTTCTGGGGCTAAGGGGTTGGTTCCATTTACTGATAACGTTCCCTTATCTATTGGAGATTATGATCTGTCAGTCCCACTTTTGTATTATAGTGCCTCACCAGTAAATATACTGGGGAGAGACATAATGAACAGGTTGAATATGACGATCTCCTTTACAGAGGATGGTATAATTTGCTCTACTCCGGGGATTAACATGCTCGCAGCACGACAGATTTTGCAAGCATACTGTGGACAAACAGCGATTAGGGCGGAGCCAGTAGATGGCGAGCTATTCCAGTATGGCACAGACATGGCATTTGCATGGATGCCAGGGATAGAAGGGAAAATATGGAGGAGGCCAGCAGCCTATCTGTTCCGACCAGAAACACCAGTTAATGAACTGGAAGGGAAGGTGTTTGTAGTAGACATTGAAAGCATTATTGCAACAGCTGATTATGTTGCTGTGCACGCCCAAGATAAAGAAGGGAGAGCATGGAGGGCGGTGATAGCACTAGCAGAAGGATGTAGGCTGACCCAGGTGTCAGATGAAGAACTGTTCTCAGAAGAAAAGGAGGAAGATGAAATGGTGTTCATGATGAGTGTAGAAATATGGCTAAGAGTGGCTCACAAACAAGTAGCACAGAAAATCGCAATGGCACTTGAGGCACCCGCAGGCACCCCAGTGCCATTTTTTAAGGAGGATATGTCAAAGGTGCCCAAATCATTATGGACTGTTAGCCCTTATGACGTGGGATGCATAAAAAGCATAGGGGGTGTAAGGATAAAATTGAAAAAAGGTGCCATACTACCAAGAGTGAAACAGTACCCATTGTCAAAAGAGGCAGATGAAGGCATATATGAAACCATAACGGCCCTTATAAACAATGGCATATTGGTCCCCTCAGAATCACCATGTAACACAGCTGTGTACCCGGTGCGCAAGGCTAAAGGGGGGTCTTGGCGCTTCATACAGGACCTCAGACCCTTGAACAACATAGTAGAAGCAGAGTATCCAGTAACAGCAAACCCGGCCACAATATTGTGTGGCATTCCAGCAGAAGCATCACGATTTACAGTGATTGACCTTAAAAATGCTTTTTTCTCAATACAATTACACCCAGACTCACAAGATTTGACAAGCTTCACTTACCGAAATACAAAGTGGAAACATACCAGATTACCACAGGGGTATTGTGAATCACCCTCAATTTTCAATAGAGTTATACAGATGGATTTGGGTAACGTTGAGGTGGAAAGTACAGTGTTACAGTACGTGGATGACATAATAATTTGCAGTACAAACGAAAGTAAATGTAGAGAGGACTCCTTAAAAATGTTGACAATATTGGCTGAAAAGGGGTACAAGGTAGACATGGAAAAGATACAATACTGTCAGGAACAGGTACTTTACATTGGCCAACTGATATCCCAACATGGAAGAAGGATTGCACCACAAAGAGCACAGGCCATCTCAAGCACTCCCGTGCCACAGACTGTGAGAGAACTGCAGCAATTTCTGGGGCTGTGCAACTACTGTAGAGCATGGGTATTTGATTACAGCTCATACATAGGACCCCTGCTTGAGGGTTTGAAGGAAGCAAATAAAGGGGAGAAAAAGTTGGGGTGGACTATGGAAATGAGGGAGGCATTTGACGAATTGAAAGACGCGATATCAACTGCTCCAGTACTGGCATCCCCAGACTATGAGCGACGCTTTTTTATATTTTCACATTGCGACTCAGCAGTGATGAAAGCAGTGTTGGCCCAAAAAACGAGCATGGGCTATAAACCAGTAGCATTTTACAGCGGTCACTTAGACCCTGTGATGTTAGGCCACTTCCCTTGTGAACAAGGTCTTGCTGCAGCTGCTTTTGCAGTAGAAAAAGCATCAGCAATAACTATGGGGTGTCCAACTACACTGTTTGTGGAACATGCACTATTTGCGATATTGAATAAACCTAAGTCCACACTAACGACACAGAGGGCATCAGGTTATGAGATTATTTTGTCTAAAGCTGAACTAGCAATTGTTAGATGTAGCACGGTTAACCCTGCAAGGTTCCTAGCAGAAGTAATTGAAGAGGGAGATTACGCCCACGACTGCACCCAAATAACTAAAATGTACTCATGTACTAGGAAAGTTCAAGAAAACGCACTAGAGGGAGGTGAGCTTTTGTTTATTGATGGGTCATCAACTATTGATCAAGGAGATGGGATACGAAGGACTGGGGCAGCAGTAGTAAAAATGATGGAGGCGCCGGTGTGTGTGGCTATGAAGTGTGTACAACTACCACACCATTACTCTGCTCAAGCCGCGGAACTGGTTGCACTAATATTGGCATTAAAGGAAAGTTTTAATAAAAGAGTAACCATATATTCCGACAGTGCATATGTTACATCCACTGTCCACTCAGGGCTATCAAAATGGAGAAGAAGAGGGTTTAGGAGAGCTGATGGCACTCCAGTACAACATGCCCTCTTGTTGGCTGAACTAATTGAAGTAATAAACGACCCCCAAGAACTAGCCCTAGTCAAATGCACCGCACACACCAATGGAGAAGACTACGTTTCAAAAGGGAATGCAGCAGCAGACGCACATGCGAAATATGCTGCGTACTTTGGTGAGATATGGAACCCCACAGACTCACAGAGAGGGAGAGGGAGGGGAATAGCTAGGGAGATGTTAATAAGAGAAGGGTACACCCATCTCCCAGCCACACAGATTATGGAACTACAAGCGGCTGCACCAATGGCCGAAAAAGAAGTATGGGTAAAAAGAGGATGTACAATGTCACCAACCGACGCACTATGGCGCCAGGGTGGCACTGGGAAAGTTGTAATACCGTTGGCACTGTTAAATACTGCCCTGAGCCAATTACATCACCCTGCCCATACAGGCAAGGAAATAATCGCAGCACGAATTAGAGAAGATTGGTTTTGTCCTGAGTTAAACTCTCATGTGTCAAATTTTATCAGCAATTGCCTCACATGTCAACAGTTTACGGCCGGTCATACTCTAAAAGTGATAAGAGGTACCATACCCCGGCCAGAAGGACCTTTTCGGCACCTTCACATTGACTATGTTGATATGATCAACATATGTCAAGGTAATAGGTATATGATTGTAGTAGTATGCCCATTTTCTAGGTGGATTGAAGCAGGGCCCTGTTCACACCCTGATGCGTTTAGAGCAGCCAAATTCATAGTAAGGGAGGTCTTCCCCAGGTGGGGAGTGTGTGAGGTGTTAAGATCAGATAACGGCCCACATTTCGCAAACGAAATGTTCCAGCATTTCACATCCCTGCTGAACATTAAACACAAATTTGCATGTGCATACCACCCACAGGCTAATGGTGTATGTGAACGCCTGAATGGCTTATTGAAGGAGGCAATTGCAAAAATACAACAAACAACAAAGAAAAGTTGGTTGTATTGCCTTCCGTTAGCTTTATTTGAACTTAGAAACAGGCCAGGGTCCGACCACCACCTCACCCCTCACGAGGTGGTTACTGGACGTCAAATGCGCCTTCCCCTAACCCCAACGTCAAGGGCATTTACCGACCACGAAAGTTCAGCGAGTGTGTTAGGTGATGAAATGTATCAATATGTGTCTACTTTGATTACTAGTGTCGTGTTTGTGTCTCAACAGCTCGAGCGCACACGGGGCGGGTCTACCAGCGATCAAGAAAAAGACGCAAGTACAGAATTGGGAAAGGAGAACTTGTGCAAACTTGCCAAAGGTGACCACGTGCTACTTCGCAATTTCAATAGAAAGTGGAACGAGAAGAGGTTCACTGGCCCCCATCTGGTAGAGGACGTATCAACAAGAGCAGTAAAACTAAAGGATAAGCGTGCCTGGAACCACCTACATGACGTAAAGATCTACAAACTGCAGACCCGCCCCAGCGCCAACGACAGGTCCATTGGAAAAACAGCAACAACATCCCCGACAGCGGAAGAAAGTTCCACCACAGACAACGACCCAATTGTTCCCTCGGAGATGATAACTGACGAAGAAAGGGGTAATCCCCATACTGCCCACCCCATGGTCACACGCTCAAAGAGTAAAAATACTTCCGCCATCTGAGCGCAAACCCCCCCATTGACTGCTAAGTACAGTTGTAAATAAAACTGAAGGACATTGCTTGCACCAATACACATGTAAACACGTGAATGTTCTCTTTTTTTTTTTTCTCTCGCACATACAGGAACTGCGTAATATTGTACTGTTAAGAAAAACTAATTAACAAGTTCAGTGTACAGGCGTAGATGGTGCTGCCAGACGATAATTACCCAGAAGAATTGTCACACCAATTTGTATACGAAATAAAAAGGCCAACATACCTAAAAAGGAGAAGGGTACGTGTCTACTACACAGCCTTCCTCCTGGCCATAGAATATTACATGCCCCACCTCCGCCTATACTTGCCGGTCCTAAGAGACCGATCACTTAGAGTAGCGTGGGAGCAGCTCTTCGCCTGGGCACTGAATGACTACTTGATAGGGAGAGCTTAAAGGAAACAAAACTAACATTTAATAACGAGCAATTTTGAGAATTTTTAGGCGGGCAACTTTAACGTCGCAAGAATACGCTGCCAGGACTGCAGCAAGGTAAGAGCAAAATGCCGGTGAGATTAGCATATGTAATAAAAATAATAGGGATTTTTATGATCACCGGGTTCTTGGCTGCCTCTGTCTGGCAGTACAGCTATGCTATCGATTTTATTGCTGCACCCAAACCTAATATACCCCCGTTCCCTGCTGCAACAGGTGTTACGTCAGGTGGTAATAGTAACATTGCACCCAAGCAAAATAGAGTTAAACGCAGCACATACTCAGATAATAAAGGTATTGATAATTATGTACAAGATTCAGCACACGTCGCAAACAACATATGGTACCAGCACATGACCCGCATTGGTAAACAGACAACTGAGGATAGCTGTTACGTTTGCTCATTAATACCATACGCCATGAGCGCTTCACGAACATTTGTTGCCACAGAAATAGATGAAAAAACAGCACAGTGCATAATATATTTGGCCCTGTTCCAAACGAAAGGAAGATTCCAAGGAACAGTAGTGCACATGACATGGAAAACACGAGACTCATACCCATATGAAAACAACTTCCTCAAGACCTATCTGAGTTATCACAAGACCAGTTTACATGCTGAAGCATTCAGATACATAACAAGTGGCCCTGCAAAAGGAGAAACAAAGAAGGTAACACTGCAGTATCTACCATGTGATTGGTGCGCCACTGAAGTTCCGGGTAAACAAGGATGCTGGGAGAGGCCGCTACTGACGATAACAGGAAAGGTGTATCTGGGCAACAGCTGGGAGATAGGAGTGATTGGCAGCAACATGGTAACAAAAGAAACTATCTCAACCATCGAGGCACACAATCATCGATGTTGGACGACGTGGATCAAGTATGTACCAATGCTCACGTGGGTAGAAGAAGATGAAGACCCAATAACAATACTACCATTGACTGCGCCCAAAGTATGCTACCAGCATAAAGGAGAGGTGGACGTAGGATATAACACCAATTGTGCAAGCGTGATGGAGTTACCTGAGGGGGGAGCGGGAACAGCAGTAATAATGGACCATTATTGGGCCTGTGGAGAAAAGGCATATCATACACTGCCTCCCCTGTGGAATGGTGTGTGCACAATGGTACACGTCAATGTACCATCACTAGTGGTACCTAAGAAGAATATCGATGTGGCAAAATTTCCTAAAATGGATGAAGGGGATAAGAGAAGAAAGAGATCTGCACCACTTCAGAAGGAGCAAGAGAACAGGACCAACAGCAATGATACTGTCCTAAATAGGAGAAAAAGACAAGGAGAGCCACTGACAGGAAATTACCTGTGGGGAAGATCGGAAACGGAACTAACATCAATACCGCCAGAACACAGACTATTCAGCAGAGCAGCAATGTTCTTCTCCTCAATAATACATCCGGGACTGCAGGCCTACGCAAACGCAAAATGGCTCCAAATAACCAGATGGGAACTAATGATGACCATCAATTCAACAGTAAATGGGTTCAACGCAATTAAAGAGGAGCTGCGAGCTGTAAGAATGGTAGCACTCCAGAACAGATATGTATTGGACCTTCTCACAGCAATGGAAGGAGGAGTTTGTGCAAAGATAGGACAATCTTGCTGCACGTTCATACCTGCCAACGATGCTGACAATGGTACACTGACAGAAGCAGTTTCACAATTGGCCCAGATGCACTCCAAAATGATGGATGAAAGTAACGGTGTAGACAAGGATAAGAGCTGGTTTTCACTATTATGGTCATGGATGCCATCTTGGCTGTCAGATGGACTGAAAATAATAGTGGGGTGTACTATTTTGGCTGGAGCTACTCTGATCATAATTAGATTTTGGAAGGCCCGGAAGGCACGCACGACTGATGAGTTGCTGGAAATGGTGGGAATGCACCCCTTAATGCCAGCAGATGACGGCCAGCATACAGGTGTGATAATACAAGAGAGGGAGAAGTTGCGCACCCAAATCATCACCAACCATCTAGACCCACCATCAGTGAAGATCGAGAACCCAAGGAACCCCAGGAGCTACATAGGAAGATGGGTATACTGTACTCCTGGAGGAACATGTGAATATATGTATTGGTCATTTGAAGATCATGTAAACCATTATGGACATCTCGGAGGGATAACTAAGATATGGAGGGTAAGAGGAGATAACGAGAAGGATATGTTTGTGGTCGACAAGTCGACCAGAGGGGGGACTGAAGTGGGAGAATGGAAGACCAGGCTCCCGTCCTTCACCTCTCGCGCTTGGCCTAGAGGGTCACGGCCCAGACACCCGCCGCGAGAAGAGTTTGTCCATTTACCAGACGACCAGGTACCCTGGTACAGGAACATACGGATGTGTCCATCTGCCTGCCCAGCAGCCCGCACTGGCCATGCCGACACCTGCGGCTCGGATCAGTTAGACTAAAATCCACACGTCGTTAGAGATGCCATGACGACCTAGACAACGGGAAGCACATCTGTACAAATATACACACTGAACATTTCCACACCAATCTACACGAAGAACATACTCAGTGCTCTGACGTAGGCGACAGGCATATTCACGGACGTGCATCTTTATTATTTTTACATAGGCTTTCAGAATGCAGAAACGCAAGACGCATCATGAACTCATCTATAACGCTTGCTCACGCTTCTCTTGAAACCCGTTACCACCATGAGAGGTATAATGGAAACACGATACTGGTCATGGAAATATATGCCATTATAACCTAAAAGCACCTATGCACCAAACGGACTACTCAAGCACCAGGCCCGAGTAGGCCTCAAACAAGAGCTCCCGTGGACATTAACAAAGCAAGAGTCAGGTTGCTGATCCTGCAGAAAGAACCCGGTGGAGCAACCAGCCAAGGTCGCAATGTTGCAAACCCACATCCAAGAACAAATCATCAAAGGCACGATGTTGCAACCTCGCACTCCGCGCCCCAACGATAAAGTCACGCCGGCAAATTAAACCAGACGCGCAGTAGAAAAAACAATATTAATTGTGCAGAATTCTGCCTCTTTCACGGTCCCTCCCCACGTGACCAAGCCGAACCTGACGAGATGCCAAAACCCAGGAGAGAAAAGGCGTCTGGGTCCCTTACGAGACACAGGCCGATACACTTGAAAGGATCAATGGACATCTGCTACAGTGGGAGCGGTCAGCCTTCCACCCATGAATAAATCCTCACATTGTCTGCACGTACCCATATTGAAACATTGTTGCAATCACAGGTACACCGAGAGCTGGGAACGACGGTGGTCCCAGGCTGGGAAGCTCACGAGTGCACCAATCAGAACATGGGGCTCTTATCTCAGACGTCAGTAATATTAGCCAATCCTCAGGAGTCTTCATGTAACAATTCTTATGTATCTAATTGTAGGGACAACCCAGATATACCACCTGACTACACCTTGTCCACTAATATCATTCTCTATATGTGTACTATACTAACCCTACCACTCGAGCAACCAATTAAGAGTGGCGATAGGTTTTTTGTTAACTTTCTGAAGTGACGCAAGTAGCGCGTCATAATGCAGTAAAAAGGGCCTGCGAGCCCCTCGATTGTGTGTGTCAGGACGGACGCGTACGCTCCTTGACCCATCCCTGCCGTTTTGTCTGAATAAACAGCAGAGTCACCTTGCTCCTTGTGTGTGTCTCATACTCTATCTCATCTGGGATATACGGGAGGAGTTGGGGCCTCCCTGCCCGGAGGTCTGCGGACGGCCCGGCCGACCCCGGCAGAATTTCCCCCCCGACACCTCATTACAAGTTCAGCAGTGCAGGAAAAAACTGGTGATAATTCCCACCATTACTACCTCACCATCGAACTACAAGTTTACCTTGAAGTGGAGGATTTTCCTCTAACATCATGCTGGAGGTACATCTATCACTTTTAAGGCACATTTCAGCAGAACTACCGCAGCAGAATTACTGCTTGCGGTAATCCTGTCAAAATCCCTGTGGACCCAAAAATGGGGATTAACACCATACTACAATCACTTGTAATCCTGTGGTAAACCCATGGGGCCAAGTGGCAGTAACTCTGGATTTACCGGCAAATTATCACCAAACTCATAATGAATCCCAGTGTGTTTAGTGCAGATCCAATACAAGCCCTAAACGCCGGCTCCTTTGTGCTTAGCCATTTGTATATCTAATGTAATTGTGCAGGGAGTAGGCCCAGGCCAGTTGCGTTGCGCACCATGAGAGGCTTTGACGAAAACTAGGATTAATTTTGGGAATTTCACACTTCCCTCTTTGATGTTCCTGCTCTGAAGGAAGCGTACCCAAACTGTGAACTCCAAAAGAACAAACACTTGCTGTTCTTGTGGACAACGCTCCCAGAAACACTTGTGCACAGGCACGTTATAAAATTACTTATCATAAGGATCAAGGCTCATTGCACAGGTGGATAAATGCTGTTATTTAGATCAAATGAATCTTGCTGCTTTGAAACCTAGACACAGAAGGCGCCTGACTAAAAAATGTCACTAAGCACCGTGAAACAGAGTTATGGAGGCATGTGCATGTGACCAAGGACTAGTTCCAATAGACGCACAGACTGACTCAGACCTCACAGTACTGCACTACTGTTAAAAGATGCCATACCAAATGTCGGCTACCCTGTTCTGTACAGCGTCCCGCTGCTCTCGAGCTAGGTCCACGCTTTAAACAATAAAATGTATACATTTTTAAAAAGGGCCATATTACAAAACAATAAAATAAATTAGTTCAAAGATAACCTCCTGCCTTTGAGTACTATGAAGCATGCTTATGGTGACATGCACCATTTTGCATTAAGCGATTGTAACGTTTTTATTACCCTTAACCATGTTTCTTTAATAAACAGTGTTCATCTTATCCAATTCCTGGGTCGAGCGTATTTCTCCAAGGACACATAGAAGAACTAAGTTACTCGACCTGCAGGTATAGTGGAATTTTGAAGCATTTGCAAGGTCAGTTTCGTCATACTATCTGGGACTCTGAATGTATGCGTAGATATTGGACAATACCAGAGGTTTCTCATTTGCTACTGTTGGGTGTATTGGCGGAGTAGGAGGTCATTGATATGTTAAATCCATTCTAAACACGGCATTCCTTATTGCAAAATGGAATATAGCAAAGGTGTGGGATAAAGTTAAGTCACCCTAAATGGAGGACTAGTATAGATAAAGTAATGGCATGGGATAAGGTAGTATATAAAAACAAGGGTTGTCTCAGGAACTATGGCGAGACATGGAACAGCTGGTGAGACAATTGATGGCAATAATCTGGCGAGCAATGTGGCCTTTCCAAGTACTAAATGCTAACCCATTCAATGAAGGAGTTCAGAGGTCTGGGGTAAGAAATGTGGGTGAGATATGGGAAGGGGATGGACAAAAGTGGACTGGCCTAAAGGGAACTCTGGAGATTTCCCAGTAGACGTCTGCACCCTGGGCCTCTTTTGTGTGGTACTTCCAAATCAAATTTTCTAATAGGAAAAAGGCTGGGCAAGCTGAAAATGTGTAATATGGGGCCACTTTGAAAATTATTTCCATGGCCTCTTTTGGTTCCCAGTCCACCCCGGAGGACGGAGTTAATGGACATTTGTAGAGTCATTCATGCCATTTACATTTTTGGCTTCTGGGCTTTGTGCTTTTTTCCTCCAATATGTTCAATTGTAAATCATTGTTTGGGGAAATTAAAGGAGAGGGAAGGCATTCTAGTAGAAGAACAACAGAGAAAGAGAGAAAATATAATGCATCTTCAAAAGGACAAACTTTGCTTTTGATGGACACAATAGGCCAGATTCACAAAAATTAGAGAAAATGAAAAAAGCATAGAGGATGCAATTTTCATGTGCGCTCATTGCTGACATGCACAAGTCACCTTATTCTCAAAGGTGACTTGCACATTTTAAGGAGGGGCTTGACAGTGGCACAAACATGCACTGTCCAACCCCCTTGCAAATGTTAGTGTTGGGAATTTCGGACAGGCTCCAGCACATTTCACAGACAGACCATTATAGGGCCCAGTCTATGGGAAATGCTCCCTCTTTGAGAAATGGAAATGAGAGTGGTTTAACCTGTAGCTGTCACACTAAAATAAAATCATGGCAGGGTCAAAAATGACCCTTTCACAATTTGCACCTCTGCCTGTATCAAAAGGCGCAGGGGGACGACTCTCCTTTCTAGGAATTAAAAAGCGCATCTCGCTTGCGAATTCGGGATGCACTTTTAAATGCCCAGAAATGCCCTCCTTATTTGTATAAATGCCCAAAGGGGTATGGGGGGGCGGGGGAGGGCATCTGAATGAACATATAAGATGCAATTGGGGAATTGTGCTGCTCCTTTTTTGGGCTACCGCATCTCATCACTTGCGCCAACAAGATTCCTTACCTTCAAATAACTAGTCCAGCAATGCTGTACAAATATAGAAGGCGGAGCCCCAGATTTACCAGGAAGTACAGAAAGAAATCTCAACCAAAGATGAGTTGCACTACAGATGCTCCAAACTAGTCCTCACCCCTTGCATCTGAATCTAGTCAGTAGACTAAGGTGTCTCCCTGGTTAGTCCCCGGGGATCTGTCATCCAGGTGGCCAGGACATGGCCATCGCTATTGGATCCAGTTCTTGGGGTGGACCAGTGAGGGAGGATCACCTGGATGGGGGGATCCTTGGGGAGTGGGAGTGGCAGACTGACGGGTGAGACACGGTATCCCCTTCTTTTCAACACCTTTTCCCCATCCTACCACATGAACGCTTTCGCACAAAACGAAAGACAACGGACTAACACCAGAGCCGTTTACCTGACATGTCCCAATACAAGGGTCAGGCAAAGTCAGGCAATTGACCAGAATCACATACACCCGACGGCCCTTTCCCTTCCCCACACGGATAAAAGGTGGAGCACAAGAGCACAAGAAGAGCAAGGCAGACCGCACAACGTGAGAGCTAACTCAGCACAACAGTTCAAAAGGAGGATAAAGATGGTGCAGACAGAGAAGGTGACAAGGAGAGGACTGCGATTACTTGTGTCTTACATGTCTCGCAAATGCATGCAGAGTCGATCCATGTTGCTGTACTGCAGGAAAAAACCACTCAAGAAAACAGTGGTTTTTGCATGACTCCTAATAAGTTGCACCCCATTTCCTTCTGGTGGAGTCTATATTCTGTCATAGCAAAGTCTGATCCAGGTCCTAAGGTAGTGTTTATAGTTGCAGGATCTTTGCTTGTGCAGCTTTGTCACAAGAAATGTGCCTGACCTATTGCCCTTTCCATAATAGGAACGTTTTGTCTGGTGGACAGCTTGAGCCAAATGGTTTGTCAGTTGATTTTCAAACTAGCTTCTCTGTATTCTCAAATTTCTAGCAATCATTAATGATCCCGATTGTTTGTGCTTGGATTGAAGATCCCGGACCTCGTTCCCTAAAGCGATTCTTTGAGCGTCTCGCGCCTTTGAACATGCTGCTGCTTTACTTATTATTTCTTACCTCAAGACAGCTTTACTGGCATCCCAAATTGTATCCCATCCCAATTCTCCAGGCTTATTTTCATTGAAATAGTGGATTAGTGTATATGATATATGTGCCTCTCAAAGCTTTGTCCCTCAGTAACATGTCGTTCAGCTTCCAGGGCTGCTGCATTCAGTCAGTTGGGATTGTTCTTGTCACAGGGGCATGATCTGACAGAGATTTACAACAATATCTATCCAACACATTATGTGTAGATGAGGCCAGGAGCACATCATGCCTAGAAAACACTGGTGGGCAAAAGAGAAGCGAGTATAGTCCCCCTCCTAGTGATTATAGAATCACCACAGTTCCATCAGCGATACATCCCAGAGTATTCTGGCAAGCACCTGTTAGTTCTGGCGATATGCATTTGTTTTGTGTTATCAATTTCAGTGTCAAGGATACAACTAAAATCCCCTACTACGACTTCACCCTTGCAAAGTATTAGGCAGAATCATATGCAGTACCCTTTGGGAACACCACACACAATTAAGACTACAAGTGACAGTACAAATTCACCTTTGGCACAAGCCTGTACTACACAGTAAAGTGGAAGCGATGGCTGAGCAGCCAGACTTATCTCAAGAGTAAAGTGAGCAGCATCAATAGTTACACAAAGGACAGCAATTACTATGGTTCAAACAAACACTGACTCAAGGTTTATGAGTAAAAGAATATACATTTATTTACATATCAGTTGTAAAACAGTTCACTACATAAAGCAGTAGAAAAATCACACTCTTAATATACTACACAACACCTGATGAATTCTGGACAAGTTAAGCTCAAATGAAGTGTGAGCAAAACGGCACTGCAGCAATTTAAAAGGGAGGGAAAGACAAGGTTATACAAAATGAAGCAGCACCACAAAGTAAGTAGGCAGGGCAATCTAGAAAAGGCTTGCTACAATGAGGATTCAAATCAATAGTATTGGGCCAATGTTAATGGTTCAGAGTCTTTGCAGAGGATCACACAGTTCAGAGTCGTTTGCGGTTAAGTCTTTGCCAAGAGTTCGAAAAGTTACTTAAAAGAGAAGAGAAGGACAAGCCTTCAGATTGGCGAAAGATTTCAAACACTTTCACCGCAGTCGGACAGAACGAACAACCAGGTTTGAACAGTACCTTAAATGAACAAGATGGCTGTAGCTGGGGCAGAAGTTCCTGGCAGATCCTGCAGGCTCACGGTTCATGAAGCAACTGTCGGACTGACATGAAGTAGGAAGACTGGAGGGTCCTGCACTGCCCAGGGAAGAAACCGGCAGGAGAGCAAAGCAACAAACAAAAGGTGCGCTCCTTAAAACCCAAACAGGGTCCGAGCCACCTGGCTATCCGGTTTACTGCAGCGATGCACAGCAAATTTGGTGTTTAGCGAACTGGTTGGTCCCACCAGCTCAAGTGAAGAAGATTCCTTGCAGATCTTCTCTGTCGTCAAAGTTTGGAGATTCGGACCCGCAGCAGGGCTTCACCGGGAGGTTCAGTCGTGGTAGTGGTCCTCTACTTTCAGCTTCTCTTCGGTTCTCTCGATCAAGTGGTGACTCTGCTTTCCTAGTCCCAGAGACCTGCTTTTTATGCAGTTTTCCCCCATTCACACAGCCTGGCTGTCAATCAAACAGCAGGGTGGCTGTCCTGGCGGGACAGTCACCATAGCATACAGAGTGCGACATGGGTCTCCATGGAGACCCTGTGTAGGGAGTCTCAAACCCCTCCCTCACAACCTGCCCCCCTCAGACATTCAGGCGCCTAAGGAGGGCTTCTGTGCAGAAGCCCACCAAAGGACGGCAAACAAAGGAACCAAACCTGGTTTGGCACGCAGAGTAAAACACGAGAAAGACCTTTACAAAAAGAAATGGTGTATAAACCCAGCCGGATCCAAATAAAAGTAAATGGGGTCCAGCGGATTTAAGATTGAGGCTAAGAACTTAGCCTAAATCTGTACCAAGGCTATTTAAATAAACCGCGGTAGGAAAAAAATGGTAGATAACACTGCCACCAGCCAAATCTTAAAGACAGGGGAACGAAATAATGTTCCATGAGAGACAGACAAAAAGGGATAACTATTAACCCTTTCCAGTACTCTATGCAAGATAGTTGGTACTGGATCTGTGAATTTAAAAAGACTAATAAAGTCAATGGCAACTTTACATGTTCTGGGAGACAGTAGTCAGTCCCAGAAAATTGATTTAAAGTGGGAAGTCTGAAAAAACAACCCTGTGTCACTGCACTCAAGGTGCTGTGTTACACATAGTAAAAAGATGATGCCTATGGAGTAGGTGAGGCTCCACTGTCTATGAACATTCAAATGTTAAACACACACATCAAAATACATGTAAGAGTGGGAAAAAAAGGCTCACACTCTTACCAGGTGAAAAAAATAAATCCTAGAAATCCAGCAAAACTGCTGAGGGACTCAGTAGGTAAGGGAAATTAGCCATTCTGGAGAATTCTCTATAACACTCGCCCCCCCCCCCCAGACTAAGGGACAGGAGGATTCAATCCACTCCTGGATGAATCTCTTCACTCTAGTCGGTTATAAACATCCTAGAGAGACCGTCAGCATTTTGGTGGTGACATCCTGACCTGTGCTCAATGGTGAAATCAAACCCTTGCAACCGGATTGACCATTTTAGATGTTTTGGGTTCTCCCCTTTCATTTGCATTAACCATCTCAAGGGTTGGTGGTCTGTCTGAATGACAAAAGTAGATCCATACAAGTATGGTCTAAACTTCTTCAGAGACCACACAATGGCAAAACACACACGCTCTATGGTTGCCCACCTTGTTTCTGGTTCCTTCGGTTTCCTACTGATGAAGCAAATGGGGTGCTCCCTACCTTTCTCATCCAGTTGACTAAGGACTGCACCTATACCTGTATTGGATGCATCTGTCTGCACAATGTAGGGTTGGTGGTAATCAGGAGCTCTTCGGACTGGAGCTTGACAAAGGGCTTTCTTCAGGTTTTCAAAGGATTGAGTGCACTCCTCATTCCATCTAACCTTTTTAGGGAATTTTGGAGAGGAGATTACATTCAAAGGAGAAGCTATGGACCCATAGTTCTCAATGAAATTCCTGTAGTACCCAGTGAGACCTAGGAAGGCTCTCACTTGGGTTTGAGTAGTAGGGGTGGCCCAGTTTTGTACAGCTTGTACTTTTCTAGGCAATGGCCTTATTTTACCTCCTCCTACCTTATGACCAAGGTAGACCACTTTGCTCTGACCAATTTGACATTTTCTTGCCTTTATTGTCAGATGGGCCTGCTCAAGAGCCTACAAAACATATCCTAAGTGATCAACATGTTCTTTCCAAGTAGAGCTGAACACTGCAATGTCATCCAAGTATGCCATGCAGAAGTCCTCCATCCCATTCAGAACTTGATTGACCATCCTTTGGAATGTAGCAGGTGCATTCTTTAATCCAAAAGGCATAACCTTAAACTGGTAGAGGCCTGCGGGATTGAGAATGCAGTTTTCTCCTTGGCATGGTCGGTCAGGGCTTTTTGCCAATAGCCTGACGTCAGATCAAATGTACTGAGGTACTTGGCTGCACCAAGTTTATCCACCAGTTCATCTGTCCTTGGCAAAGGATGGGCATCAGTCTTAGTGACTGCATTTAGAGCTCTATAGTCCACACAGAATCTCAACTCCTAAAATCCTGCCTTTGGTACTAGAACAACTGGACTAGACCATGGACTTGTAGAGGGCTCTATAACACCAAGACCAAGCATCTTGTTGACCTGTCCTTTGATGTGGGATCTCACATGTTCTGACATTCTGTAACCTCTGCTTTTCACAGGTAAACAGTCACCAGTGAGAATATCATGCTGGCCCCAAGGGGTCAAGCCTGGTGAGAGTGAAAACAGGGAGGCAAACTGATTTAACAGATCCTTGCACTCCTCCTGTTGTTCAGATGTCAGATTAGAAGAGAGATTAACTCTTATGTTCTCATCCAAAGGTTGGCCTCTGAGTAGTTCAGGTAGAGGTTCACTCTCTACCTCCTCTTGAGCTGAAGCTAGAAGCAAAGCTCCCACTTCAGGTCTCAAGACATATGCCTTCAAACAGTTGGTGTGAAAGACTCTTGGAGCCTCCTTAGGTCTTCCTAAATCCACCAAATAGTTCACCTCTCCAAGTTTGCCCACAACATTGAAGGGTCCTATCCATTTGTCCTGCAAGGCCCTCTGCCTTGTTGGCACCATAACTAGTACAAGCTGGTCTTGAGTAAACTGAACCATGTTGGCCTTCTGGTCATGCCAATGTTTGACAAGAGCCTAACCTGCTTTCACGTTATCACGTTATCACTTGCTTCTGCCATCATGTGTGACATTCTCCTCCGGAGACCTATCACATAGTCAGTAACTCTGACTGGCTTGGGGGAAGGAGCACTCTCCAACCCCTCCTTAATCAGGGCCAATGGACCTCTGATTGGATGGCCATAGAGAAGTTCAAAGGGACTGTAACTAACTCCCTCTCCCACTTTCTTTTAAGGGGTTCCTCTAAAGTACCTACCATGCTCTTCATAGTATGATTAAACCTCTCTACCAGTACATTTGTCTGTGGATGGTAGGCTGTAGAGAACTTGTAAGTGACACCACAGTTTTTCCACATGGCTTGCATGTAGTGGGACATAAAGTTGGATCCCCTGTCAGATATCACTTCCTTAGGAAACCCTTCTCTGGTAAAAATACCAAGAAGAGCCTTAGCCACAGCCTGAGCCTTAACAGTCCTCATAGGTATTGCTTCAGGATACCTAGTAGCATGG
Organism: Ambystoma mexicanum; assembly: GCF_040938575.1. Classification (NCBI taxonomy): domain Eukaryota; kingdom Metazoa; phylum Chordata; class Amphibia; order Caudata; family Ambystomatidae; genus Ambystoma; species Ambystoma mexicanum. Next base: position 1,514,185,246 of record NC_090932.1, on the reverse strand, counting down.
TCTACTACAACCAGGATAAACCGGTTTCCTGAAGATATGGGAGGGTCAAGGGGACCAACAATGTCGATGCCCACCCTCTCAAAAGGAACTCCCACCACTGGGAGAGGAACCAGGGGTGCCACATTATTGGCTCCACTCTTACCAGAAGTTTGGCAAGTGTGACAGCTCCTACAGAATTTGTCAACTTCTGAACCCATTTTAGGCCAGTAGAAGTATAAAGATAGCCTTTCCTTGGTCTTTCTGAAACTCAAATGACCAGCCAAAAGGTATCTCATGGGCCAACTGTAGGAGCTGGAGTCTGTTTTCTAGGGGCACTACAAGTCTTTTGCAGTCCCCAGGGATAGACTCAGTCGGTTCACTGTAGAAGAGACCATCTGCCCAGTGCAACCTAAGCTGTCTGTAGGTGAAGACCTTCAAGAATATGACACTCTCTTTGTCCTCTGCTGAAGTCGGCCCTATTGGGTCCTCCTTCTGCCAGTAAAAACTGCAGCTCAGGATGGTCAACAGGATCCAGATCTCCAACTAAAGTTATGTCTTCTTCCAGCTCTGACTCTTCAGAAATTGGATCAACCACACAGGGTTGTACCTCACTCTCAGCCTCAGCAGGTGGAGGAGTCACAGGTGTGACTTTGGACAATCCTGGGGATGTCTTTGTTGGTAGCACAGGGGTGCTATCTGCTTTCTTCCTGGAGGTCTTGGGTTTCCCCTTTGCCTCTTTCTTTCCTGAAATAGCAGTGAGCAACTCATGTGGGGGTAGGGGTATAGTGTCTTCTAGCTCTTCCCCTGGAGAGCCTCTCAAGGTCCTCTCCCTTGCAGGCCTAGTGAGCTCCTGTTTCCTTTTATTGGGAGGACTGGAGGTACTAGACATAACTCCAAGAGTTTTCAGGTCATTACCCAACAGGACTCTCCGAGGCACTTCACTCTGCACACTAACAGGTATTTTGACAGTCATATAGTTACACGGGATGAGAGCTGGTAACTGGGGAAGCATTTGCACAGGGCCTCCAGCTAACCTGGTTAGGTGTTTGGGTGCATTAGCAACATCCTCCACCTTGAAAAATGTTTCATCAATCACAGTTATGCTGGCTCCAGTGTCTCTGATGACAGGGGTCTCTGTGCCACTCACAAAAGACACTATCTTTATAATACTCTTTAGTATTATCTGGGATGGAATTATAGACATCAAAATTCTGTTCCCACAAGCCCAGGCACACTAAAGAAACACTAGCTGAGACTCACATGGGTTCATCAGCCAGTAGGTGAAAGTTTCCACTTGCCATAGGCACTTCTTCCTCTGGGGAGAAGTCTAAAGAGACAGTGTGGACCCCTGAAGGTTAAGCCTTACATCTGGGATCCCCTTTCACATGGTCAGTTGACCCACAAACATAACATTTCCCAAATGTTTTGACAAATGGGGGCTTGTTCTGACCTACATCTGGTTTGGGTCCAGATGGTACACTAGCCTGATTTGGTTTCCCTTGTGGTTTACACTTATGTTGCTGTTTGGGGCCCTCTTTTGGATTGGAGGTATTAGAATTCTCCTTGTTATCTTTCTTTGGCTGCTTTCCCTCATCATTCTTCTGAGTTGCCCCAGAATCCTTGTGAGTAGCCCTGTTGGCAACCCACAAGTCAGCAGCCTTAGCTAGCTTCTTTGGATCTATCTCCTTAGAATCAGCCAAGTGCTGTCTGAGCTCAGGAGAGCATGCATCATAAAGTGACTCCAACATAACAAGATTTCTCATACCTTCATAAGTGTTTACTCTGTAACCCTTAACCAAACCATCTAAGTTTTTCAAACATTCACATACCCAGGTAGCCCAAGGGATACCATCATGCTTTTTGAGGGTCCTAAACCTCTTAAGGTACTGGTAAGGGGTCTTCCCAAATCTAGTAATTAAAGCTAGCTTCACACACTCATAATCCATCCTATCCGCCTACCCCAACTCCCTCACAACATGAGCTGCAACATTGGGTAGCCTAGAGAAGAGCCAAGGAAGCAACTGATTCCCTGTAAGGTCTTGAATCCCATGGTTATATTCAAACATTGCCAACCAATCCAAAATATCAAGCTTAGCCTCATACATATCAACAATTTCTTTAGGCATACTAGGTCTCTTGGGACTGGAAGACCTAGAAGACTATGTGAGAGAAGAATTTTCAATAGACAACTTTTTCATTTCTAAGGCATGGTTCATCTCCATTTCACTGAATTTCAGTTCTTGATGCTTTTGTTCAGTTTGAGCATTAATATGTTTAAAGTCCAATTAACGCCTCATCTTTTCTATATCAATGAATTCAGGACTGAGTGTAGGACCTGATGAGGTCCCAGTGGACAAAGGTTGAGGTTGCTGAGCAGGTAGAGGAGCAGGAAGGCCTACATTGTGGGACACATCTGCCTCATCTAACTCATCCATAATAACAGACACATTATAATCCTCATCATTTTCCACATTTGCTGGAGGGCCAGGTATTTCAGACCCACTCCCCAGATTTTAGTTTTTTTAACAACCTTTCAATTAATTCTGACTGTTTGCCTTTCACAGAGAGATTCCTTTCTCTACACAGATTTTTCAGATAATCCATAATGTAACTAAGGAGGGTCTCCCGACTGTAGCTTTCCATATCAGACATGATTAAAATGGCTTTTTAGTGATGTTTAGCCTTGTGGTTAGTTGGTCCAAGGTAATAGAAGCACTCTAAGTGTAATCACTATACTTGATCCTCACCGCTGTACACCAGTGTTAGGCAGAATTATATGCAGTACCCTTTGGGAACACCACACACAATTAAGACAACAAGTGCCAGTACAAATTCACCTTTGGTACACGCCCGTACTACACAGTAAATTGGTAGTGATGGCTCAGCAGCCAGACTTATCTCAAGAGTAAAGTGAGCATTATCAATAGTTACACTAAGGACAGCAATTACTATGGTTCAAACAAACACCGACTCAAGGATTCTGAGTAAAAGAATATACATCTATTTACACATCAGTTGTAAAACAGTTCACTAAGTAAAGCAGCAGAAAAATCACACTCTTAATATACTAAACAACACCTGATGAATTCTGGACAAGTTAAGCTCAAAGGAAGTGTGAGCAAAATTGCACTCCAGCAATTTAAAAGGGAGGGAAAGACAAGGTTATACAAAATTAAGCAGCACCAACAAGTAAGTAGGCAGGGCAATCTAGAAAAGGCTTGCTACAATGAGGATTCAAATCAATAGGCCTGGGCCAATGTTAATGGTTTCGAGTCTCTGCAGAGGATCACACAGTTCAGTGTAATTTGCAGTTAAGTCTTTGCCAGGAGTTCGAAACGAAGTTGGTTGGAAGAAAAGTTACTTAAAAGAGTTCCTTCACGATTCCTGAAGCGACTGTCGGACTAACATGAAGTAGGAAGACTGGAGGGTCCTGCACTGCCCAGGGAAGAAACCAGCAGCAGGGCAAAGCAACGAATAATAGGTGCGCTCCTTAAAACCCAAACAAGGTCCGAGTCTCCTGGCTATCCGGTTTACTGCAGCGATGCACAGCAAATTCGACCAGGGGAGGGAGGCCTTGCTTGGTGTTTGGCGAACTGGTTGGTCCCACCAACTCAAGGGAAGAAGAGTCCTTGCAGATCTTCTCTGTCGTCGAAGTTTGGAGATTCGGACCCACAGCAGGGCTTCATCGGGAGGTTCAGTCATGGTAGTGGTCCTCTTCTTTCAACTTCTCTTCAGTTCTCTCGATCCAGTGGCGACTCTGCCTTCCTAGTCCTAGAGACCTGATTTTTATGCAGTTTTCCCCCATTCACACAGCCTGGCTGTCAATCACACAGCAGGGTGGCTGCCCTGGCGGGACAGTCACCATAGCATACAGAGTGCGACATGGGTCTCCATGGAGACCCTGTGTAGGGAGTCTCAAACCCCTCCCTCACAACCTGCCCCCCTCAGACATTCAGGCGCCTAAGGAGGGCTTCTGTGCAGAAGCCCACCAAAGGACGGCAAACAAAGGAACCAAACCTGGTTTGGCGTGCAAAGTAATACACGAGAAAGACCTTTACAAAAAGAAATGGCGAATAAACCCAGCCGGAACCAAATAAAAGTAAATGGGGTCCAGCAAATTTTATTTTGAGGCTACTAAATTGGCCTAAAACAGTACCAAGGCTATTTAAATAAACTGCGGTAGGAAAAATATGGTAGATACCACTGCCACCAGCCAAATCTTAAAGAAAAGGGAACAAAATAATGTTCCAGGAGAGACAGACAACAAGGAATAACTATTACCCCTTTCCAGTACTCTATGTAAGATGAACAAGTTACTTACCAACTGTAACGTTCTTTCGACTGGATGTCCCTCCCACGTATTCCTCATCCCTTGATAAATCGTTATCTCCAGCTTCGCTGCTTCGGGAAAAAAAAAATTCTCGGCAGAGGGCGCTGTGCTTGAGGTCGTGGCTTCGATTGTCCCTCGACGTACTCTGTACTCTGTCGACGTCACCGATGGTATAAATAACTCGAGCTGCTCCCGTTGCTTCAGTTCTGTTTTTTCGATGAAATAGATAGATAGATAGATAGATAGGTAGATAGATAGATAGATAGATAGATAGATAGATAGATAGATAGATAGATAGATAGATAGATAGGAGGAACACCGAGGCATGTCCCATGACCGATACATTCTTTGCGAGAGGAAAGTGTAAGAAAACGTAAACTGTACTGCGGGGTAGGATGGGAGGGTCGATGAGGAATACGTGGGAGGAACATCCAGTCGAAAGAACGTTACAGTTGGTAAGTAACTTGTTCTTCGAATGGATTGTGTCCTCCCACGTATTCCACATCTTGTGATAGGCTCCCATAGCAGTATCAATTTTTGGAGGTGGGAGTACTAATTTCAGTTTTCGTGGACAGAATGCAGAACTGCCTTTGCAAATAAACCCTTGTTAGAGGAGGCAGTGTCCAAACAGTAATATTTAACAAAAGTATGCATTGTTTTCCAGGTTGCAGCTGCACAAATATCTGCTGCCGGGACTCCCCTCTTTAGAGCAGCAGAAGTAGCCATTCCCCTTGTAGAATGGGCACAAAGCCCATCTGGTGGTTCTTTTCCCGCTAATCTGTAGCATTCAACTATGGCTAATATGATACAGCGGGAAATGGTCTGTTTTGTTACAGATAAGCCTAATTTATGACCAGTATAACCCACAAACAGTTGGTCATCTTGTCTCAATCTAGCCATCCATGAGATGTAAAAACTAAGAGCCCTTTTGGGATCTAATCTGTGTAATCCCTCCTCTTCTTTGCCCAGATGAGGAGGAGGATAAAAAGTTAGTAGTACTATTTTTTGTGACAAATGGAAGTCCGAGACTACTTTTGGCAAGAATGAAGGTTTAACTTTAAGGACTACCTTATCTTTATAAAAAATAGTATATGGTGGTTTGCATGAGAGAGCCTGAAGTTCGTTAACCCTGCGGGCTGATGATAGGGCCACAAGGAGGACAGTTTTTAGAGTCAAAAGCCTCAATGGACATGAGTGCAGAGGCTCAAAAGGTATGCAAGTCAAGAATTTTAATACTAAATTTAAGTCCCAAGTTGGTGCATGAAAATGTACTGGAGGGTATACATTAGTAAGCTCCTTTAAGAATTGAATTATTAATGGTATTTTGAAATATGAAACCTCTTCCAAGGAGCGCTTGAAAATGGACAGCGCAGAAAGGTATCCTTTGATTGTTCCTATCTGGAGCCCCAGATTAGCTAGATGTAGTAGAAAAGAGAGTACCATTGGGGTGCCACACTGAAAAGGGTCCACATCCTTGTCTTTGCACCAGTTACTAAACCTGTTCCGGCAACATCGGTACAAAGACTTTATTGCTGGTCTTCTGGCAGAAAGCAAGATTTCCATTACATCATCCGGAAGATCCCAATCCTTGTATCTCAACCTCTCAGAAACCATGCGTGAGGTTGAGTGTCTTGACCTCTGGATGGAGAACCCGACCTTCCTCTTGCGAGAGAAGATCCTCTCTTTGCTGAAGACGTATTGGAGGGCAGATGGACATGTCTAGAAGGTCCAGGTACCACGTTCTCCTGGCCCAATCCGGGGCAATTAGGATCATGGTTTTCCTGAACTTTCTCAACCTCCTGTTTACTTGAGGAATCACGGGGCCTGGGGGAAACGCGTACAGCAGTGGAAACTTCCACTCCACTACGAATGTGTCTCCCAGAGCTCCTCTTTGAGGAAATTCCCTTGAGCAGTACTGATCGCACTTCCGGTTGTTCGCGGTGGCAAACAGATCCACTTGAGGGGTTCCCCAAAGGGCGAAGATCTCCAGAAGGACTTCCTGAGCCAGCTCCCACTCGTGAGAGACCGTGCTATGTCTGCTCAGAGTGTCTGCCGCCGTGTTCTTCTCTCCGGCTAGGTGAATTGCCGACAGAGAGATTCCTTCTCGTATTGCCCAGAACCAGAGCTGCATTGCTTCTCTGCACAGTGGCAGTGACCCTACACCTCCTCTCTTGTTGAGATAGTACATGGCCACCGTCATTATCAGGACATTCTTTCCCTGTACAGAGGGCAGAAAGGCCTTCAGAGCTAGTCTGATTGCCCTCAGCTCCAATAGGTTGATGTGTAGTTTGGACTCCGATGGAGACCAATGACCGCTGATTGTCAGATTGTTGGTGTGTGCTCCCCACCCCGTGAGTGTGGCGTCCGTCACTACCGTTATCTCCGGCCATGGTTGCCAAAAAGACTCTCCCTTGAGAATGTTGTTGTTGCAAGCCCACCATAGAAGATCCTGAGCAACTGCACTCGGGACTTGCAGAAGATCCGACATATTCCCTGAGAACTGGGACCACTGAGTTCTGAGTGCCCATTGAAGGGATCTCATTCTCAACCTGGCCTCTGGTACTAGGAAAATGCAGGATGCCATGAGGCCAGGCATCCTGAGAAAATCGAAGGCCGGTAGATGTTGGGCATTCTGAAACTTGGTTACCATCTGCTGGATGTGGAGAGTTCTCACTTCGGGAGGCGAGGCTTTTCCCGATGAAGTGTCCAAGACTGCTCCGATAAACTGGAGTTTCTGGGATGGTATCATGTGGGACTTCTTGAAATTGAGGGAGAAGCCCAGTTTGTGGAGGAAGTGGCAGGTGATCGAAAGATGTTCCTGAGCTTGTTCTGGGGAACTTGCTCTGATCAACCAGTCATCCAGGTAGGGATATATGTGAATACCTCCTCTTCTGAGACTTGCTGCCACAACTGCCAACAGTTTGGTGAAAACCCTCGGGCGGAGGTCAACCCGAATGGCAGAACTCGAAACTGATAATGAGAATTGCCAATCGCGAACCTCAGGTACTTTCTGAGCTTTGGATGGATTGGCACATGAAAGTAAGCATCCTGAAGGTCCAATGATACCAACCAATCTTGGAGTTGGAGAGCCTGAAGGATCTGAGAAAGAGTCACCATCTTGAACTTGTCCTTCCTGAGGAACTTGTTCAAGTGTCTCAAGTCCAAGATGGGTCTCAGCCCTGCGTCCTTTTTTGGGATGAGAAAATATGGGGAGTACCAGCCCCCTGTTCCTCTCCGCTGCAGGTACCAGTTCTATGGCACCTTTCTCTGGCAGGGTTAAAATTTCCTGCAACAGGAGTGGATCCGGAATTTTGGCGGAGTTGGCTCCCGGTGAATGATTATGAGGCCTTTTTAGAAAGGGGAGACAGTAACCTTGGGCTACTGTTTCCAGTGCCCAAGCATCTGAGGTAATGCCCCGCCATTCCTTCAGATGTTGAGAGATCCTGCCTCCCACTGGTGTTTTGTGTAACAAGGTCTCAGAGGGATCTGGAGGCGGCTGCAGGAGTGGCTGAGGGTACAGATGCCACTCCGGAGGCTGATTTTGCACCTCTTCCTCGTGCTCCACGAGGGAAGTTTCTTTTGCCCCTTTGAGAAGCCTGTCCTCTTCCTCTACCAAAAGAGGAGTAGTATCGAAAAGAATGACCCCTCCAGGAAGATGAGCCGGAATAGGGTTTTAGAGGCTGGCGCAAAGAGGCGCTAAGTGATTTAGCTGCCGCTTTCGAGGTCTGAAGTTTTTCTAGGCTTTCATCAGCCTTTCTGCCAAAGAGCCTCGAGCCATCAAAGGGCATGTTGAGGAGTCTAGCTTGCACGTCTGGTGCAAAACCTGACTTCCTCAACCATGCAAATCTGCATAGCACAAGGCTTGCAGCCATGGATCTGCTGATACTATCAGCAGTAGCCAGTCCACACTGGAGGCATTCCCCCATTGCCTCCTTCCAATCTTTGACTATATTCAGGGAGCCTTCCCTTTTCTCGCCTTCCGGAATATGATCAGCCGCCGCCGAAATACAGTCCCACAGGGTATGGATAAACCTGGCTAGGGTACAGGTGACATTTGCCGACTTAAGTGCCATACTGCCTGACGTGAAAACTTTACGTGCACAGGCATCAATTTTTTTATCCTCTCCATCTGGAGGGATAGTTGGATAAGCAGTTTGTTTTGAAGTAGATGCTGCCTGAATGACTAAACTCTCTGGAGTCGGATGTTTATTCAAATATTCAGGATCCGTTCCAGCTGGTCTATATTTTCTTGGAAAAGTGCTATCTGCAGCAGCAATAGTTTCTGGTTTCTCCCAGTTTTTCTCCACAGTATTTTGAAGGGCCCTGTGAAAAGGGAGAACAGGATCTTTCTAAGGTCCCTTGACGATTATATCCGTCATGTCATCTTGTTCAAAAATGGGTGAAGTATTACCCCAACCCATATATTCAACTACCCTGGTCATAAGACCCCTGTACCCAGCATGTGCATGCTCTGCAGTATCAGGTTTGGCGAACTCTAATTCTGGGGATGTATCAACTCCACTGGCAGAATGTAGAGTATCACTCAGGTCTCTCATTATAGATTCCTGGTCAATAGGTTCCTCAGGAACTTGTCTTGTACCATAAGTAACTCCCAAAGGAGTAACCTCGTCTTCTTCTGAAGCGGACTCTTCATAGATTGCTGACATAGATTTGAAAAAGTCTGACCTGGGCAAAGGAGTGAATCTCCTTTCTTCCTCTTCCATCTGCTTCGATGGAAATGGGAAATCCCTCGAAGTTTTTGAGGGTGTCTTCGAAGTCTTCGAAGTTTCCGAAGATGACTTTGATAATGGCGTCGATGACGCATTTGGCTTTGGCTTCGAAATTATCGACGTCGAGGGTGTCGACGAAGTTGTCGAAGTCTTCGACGACTTGTGTTTCTTGCATGGCACTGGAGAGGTGCTCGACTCTCGAAGAGTCTGACGGTTTTACGTTGACTCGAGGTTTTCTGAATTCCTCGACGCTACCGGTCTTGGCCATGGTAGCCTTGGACTTCCCTATGTTGTCCAATGGAGCGACTTTAGGGGTATGGCTTTTTCGAGGGTCTTTCCAGGGGGTCGGGCCGCATTCTGGAAAACCTCCATCATCTCTTTGCGGAATTCTTCCCACTCACTGGGAGAATCCGATTTAGTCAGACAACGAATTTCTTCGGTCGACTCTGAAGAAGATGAGGGAGATCTATGTCTCCTCTTCATTTTTTTCGATGACGACGAAGAGTGTCTCGATCTACTCCTAGATCGAGATCTCTTTGAGTGCCTATGGCGATCCTATTCCTTAGAATCAGTCGCTTTCTTGCGTCTTTTTGACGAAACCTTTTTTGAGGCCTTCCTCCCCACCAACAGTTTACCTCTCCTCTCACGAAGAGCTTTTTCGGTCATAGATTGGCAGGCCCCGCAGTCGTCGGTTCGGTGACTGGAACCGAGACACCAGAGAAATCCGGTGGGGATCAGTGATCAACATCTTAGATCCACAATCTGCACACTTTTTAAACCCAGTTTTGGGTGTCGAAGGTGTGGAAGATGACGACATTTTCTTCACAGAAAATAGAAGCGCGCCGTTCTCGATAGCGAAGCGATCGGAAAAACGGAACTGAAGCAACGGGCGCGGCTCGAGCTATTTATACCATCGGTGACGTCGACAGAGTACGGAGTATGTCGAGGGACAATCAACGCCACGACCTCGAGCACAGCCCCTCTGCCGAGAATTTATTTTTCCGAAGCAGCGAAGCTGGAAATAACGATTTATCACAAGATGAGGAATACGTGGGAGGACACAATCCATTCGAAAGTTGGTACTGGGTCTGTGAATTTAAAAAGACTAATAAAGTCAATGGAAACTTTACATGTTCTGGGAGACAGTGGTCAGTCCCAAATAATGGAGTTTAAAGTGGGAAGTCTGAAAAAGACAACCCTGTGTCACTGCACTAATGGTGCTGTGTGACACAGTAAAAAGATGATGCCTATGGAGTTGGCGAGGCTCCACAGTCTATGAACACAAAAATGTTAAACACACACAGCAAAACACATGTAAGAGTGTAAACAAAGGCTCACACTAGTACCAGGTGAAACAAATAAATCCTAGAAAACCAGCAAAGCTGCTGAGGGACTCAGTAGGTAAGATAAATTAGCCATTCTGGAGCATTCTCCCTAACACATAGATTCCCCAGTTCAGGGAAGATAGTCCTGAAAAAAGAAGTCTTCACTGTTATTTGGGAGTACATTGAAAAAAAGAGCTGGAAGCAGGCCATTTAACATTCCCTTGGCCACAATATATCTGCCTGTCAGGTACCATGTTATGGCCAGCTTAATAAAGTTTGTAATCCTGTTGAAGATGATCACCACTCCCCTCCTCTTTACACTGCCCGATGCAAAATAATTCCAATGGCTCAGTTCTACAGAGGAGCCTCTTTTCATCCTGCGGCATCAGGTGTCCCTCTAATCTTGGGCAGTGAATTTCAACCCTGAACATTCCCGGTTAGGATACTGACACAGCCATAGGCATCCTGAAGTTCAATACGACCGTAACCACAGAACCAGGGATCCAGGGGCTCCACCCTTGGCTACCAACACACCTCTGGTCAACAACAAAATAATTTAAGTTTCACAAAACACATTACCACAATCAACGCTTATGAATATTTCAATTCACTTTCCCCCCTAATATCATAATACAAACTGGCACCATTCAAATGAGGATCACACTGACTATACCTCCCCCAGACCATTTTCCACCCATTCCTATGTAAATCATTTATGACAATAGGCTCTCCTATACCCCCTTTAGACACCTAGGTGCCTCAGAAAATCTCAACAATCCTATAACCATTACCAGATGGTCTTAAGCCCTGTAGATGCTACATAGCATTACTCGAAATACACTAAAGAAAACTTTAAAGGGAATAATAGTGTAGAACCCTTTGCACCCGCCTTCCAAGTAAAACAACAAGAGAGTCACCAAAATTATCAAGATACACAATGGGGATCAATATTGGATCAGGTTACTGTGCTAAGGTCTGAGTCTCCTTTTCTCTGGGCAGCCTGTGGTCTCCTTTTCCTTCAAGCTCCTTGCCTACCGCCTCATCTGTGCCTCAATTTGAGTCTCTGATTGATCTTCTCCCCATAGATCCTTTGGATCTTTGAGATTTGAAACAGTGCATCGTTTATCCTCAAAGTTGAACAAGAGCCTTAAAGGGTGACCCCAACTCTTGGTGATCCCCTTCTCTCGCAGCCAGACTGCCCTCCCCCGGTCACTGAGCTGACAATGATTGCCTCTGTGCCCGAGCCGCAGGCTGTCAATGTACCTCTGACTACAAGCCCATATTTTCAGGACTTTTTCTTGGGCTGGCCACTCCTCTCACTACTTCAGGGGATTGCACCATGCATGCATGTAGTCACCATCTTCAGGGGTACGCCGGCCTTCCGTTTCAAAGCCGTGGGCCAGCTCAAGGGATGATTTCATGCTCCTGACAGTCCACACCCATGGGCGCCTGCCTCCAGGACCTCTTTGCTGTCTAACAAGCTCTAGTCATGCTGAAATGGAGGTTGAAGAGACAGGAAGAGGTACCCCCTAGTTATGTCCTTATAGTGAGCAGAAAGTGTACCTATATCCGCCTCCTGCTAAGCTACATCCTATAAACACATTTTTATTATTTGTATTTTGTATTTTATTGAATTTATATAGCATTTTAATCCAAAACGCTTCACAAGAGGAACCAACGATATACAGCAATCATTACATAACAATTGCATTAAACCAGAAAGCAGTACAAAAACAATTTACATTATGGAAGGGGAAGAAGAGAAGGGAGGGGTCAAGAAGAGAGAAGAGATAGTGGGTACTAGGAAAGGTGACAGCAGAAGTAAGAGGAGGCAGAGGGGGTAGGGAGAAGGAAGGAAGAGAAGAGGCTTAGAAATGTACAGGACATAAGGAAGGAAAGAGTGGAGAGAAAGGAGAGAGAGAGAGGGGGAAGGGAAGTAGGAAAAGGAAAAGGAGGTGTGGGAGAGAGTACTAATAGAAGTAAGAGAGGAAGCAAGGGTTTTAAGGAGGTGAATGAAAGAGATGAACAAGTTACTTCTTACCTGGTAACGTTCTTTCGATGGGATGTTCCTCAGACGTATTCTTTATCTTTGATAGATCACTTCCAACTTGCTGGCCTCGGAAAAAAAATTCAGTAGAGGGCGCTGCGCGTCGACATCCCTCGAGTCGGTGTCCCTCGACAGCCTCCGTATCGTACCAACGTCATCATGCGTATAAATAGACTTGCGCAGCGTCCGTTCCTCAGTTCCATTTTGTAGCTTGGAATTATCTGTTCATGAATTGGTTATTGACCTTGAAGGAGCGTAAGCTGCAACCACAAGGGAAGTTTTACTGAGGGGATGGATGGGAGGGGTGATAAGGAATACGTCGGAGGAACATCCCATCGAAAGAACGTTAACAGGTAAGAAGTAACTTGTTCTTCGAAGGGATTGTGTCCTCCGACGTATTCCTTATCTTTGATAGACTGCCATAGCAGTGGTGTGTAAACGGAGGTGGGAGTAAAATTGTCATATTCCCTTTTAAGAGTGAACAGAGTGTAACACAGCTTTGCCAAATCTAGTCTCTTGACTAGAGGAGGAATCCAGATTGTAGAATTTAGTAAAGTTATGTGCGGACGACCATGTGGCAGCCGCACATATGTCTCGAATCGGTACCCCTCTCTGGAGGGCCGAAGAGGCTGCGATACCCCTGGTTGAATGAGCCCTAAGATTTTGAGGAGGCTCTTTCCCTGCCAATTTGTAACATTCTAGATTGGCTAAGATAATCCATCTGGAGATGGTCTGTTTTGTAATTGGCAATCCTAGTTTGTGCCATGTGTAACCTATGAATAGTTGGTCTGATTGTCTGATCCTAGCCAGTCTGCTGATATAAAAACTCAAGGCTCGCCTTGGATCCAGTCTATGTAGCCTCTCTTCCTCTTTCCCTGGATGGGGAGGAGGATAGAATGAGGGTAAAGTTATTTTCTGAGTGATGTGGAATTCAGAAACCACCTTTGGGAGGAAATTAGGCTTCACTTGTAGGACAACTTTGTCAATGTGAAAAATTGTATGAGTAGGTTTACAAGATAGGGCTTGTAATTTGCTCACCCTCCTGGCCTATGTCAAAGCCACTAATAAGACAGTTTTAAGGGGGAGAAATCTTAACGAACAAGAGTGGAGTGGTTCGAAAGGAGTACCCATCAGGAAATTCAAAACTAAATTTAAGTCCCACAAGGGAACTTGGAACGGTCTCGGGGGATAGACATTAGTTAGCCCCTTTAGAAATTGTATTACAAATGGTAATTTGAAATATGATGGCTCCTCTGCAGTGCGCTTGAAGATCGACAGCGCTGCAAGGTGGCCCTTGATTGTACCAACTTGAAGACCTGAATTCGCCAAATAGAGTAGAAAGGATAGCACCATTGGTGTACCACATGAAAAGGGGTCAATATTCTTTTCTCTACACCAGCTGCAGAATTTGTTCCAACGGCAGCGGTATAAAGTTTTTGTTGTTGGCCTTCTGGCTGAAAGCAACACCTCCATGACGTCATATGGGAGGTCCCAATCCTTGTAGCTCAACCTTTCAGAAACCAAGCGTGAAGGTTGAAGGTTCTGATGTCTGGATGGAGAATATGACTTCCCTTCTGTGAGAGAAGATCCTTTGTGTGTGGAAGACGAATTGGAGGGCAGATGGACATGTCCAGAAGGTCCGGGTATGACGTTCTCCTGGCCCAGTCTTGGGCAATTAGGATCATAGTCTTCCGGAATCTTCTCAACCTCCTGATCATCTGAGGAATGACAGGGATTGGAGGAAACATGTACATAAGTGGAAACTCCCAGTCCACTACGAACGCGTCCCCAAGAGCTCCTCTCGGGGGAAATTCCCTTGAACAAAACTGATCGCACTTCCTGTTGATACTGGTGGCGAACAGATCCACTTGAGGGGTTCCCCAAAGGGCGAAGATCTCTTGAAGGACTTCCTGAGCTGTGTTCTGCCTGCTGAGTGCGTCCGCTGTCAAGTTCTTCTCTCTGGCTAAGTGAACTGCCGATAGAGAGATTCTTTCTTGGATTGCCCAAAACCAGAGCTGCATCACCTCTCTGCACAGAGGCAGTGATCCTATGCCTCCTCTTTTGTTGAGGTAGTACATGGCCACTGTGTTGTCCGTCATTATCAGGACATTTCACCCTTGTACAGCTGGCAGAAAAGCCTTCAGCGCTAGTCAGATTGCTCTCAGCTCTAACAGGTTGATATGTAGTCTGGACTCCGATGGAGACCAACGACCGCTGATGGTCAAGTCATTGGCATGGGCTCCCCACCCCGTGAGTGAGGCGTCCGTGACTACTGTTATCTCCGGCCATGGTTGCCAAAACAGTTCTCCCTTCAAAATGTTCTCCTGACAGGCCCACCACTTAAGGTCTCAAGCCACCTTGTCCGGAACCTGAAGGAGTTCTGTCATTCTCCCTGAGAATTGCGACCACTGAGTTCTTAGTGCCCACTGGAGAGATCTCATTCTCAGATGAGCCTCTGGCACAAGGAAAATGCAGGATGCCATCAGCCCTAGCAACCTCAAAAAGTCGGAGGCTGGGAGACGTTGGGCATTGTGAAACTTGGTGACCATCTGCAGAATATCTTGAGCCCTCACCTCTGGTGGTGAGGCTTTCCCCAGGGAAGTGTCCAGGACCGCTCCAATGAACTGGAGTCTCTGTGATGGTATCATCTGTGACTTCTTTAAATTGAGGGAGAAGCCCAGTTTGTGAAGGAAGTGGCAGACAATCTAGTTGGATCTGAGCTTGTTCCGAGGATACTGCTCTGATCAACCAATCGTCTAGGTAGGGGTAGATGTGGATCCCTTCCCTCCTTAGACTTGCAGCCACTACCGACATTAGCTTGGTGAAGACCCTCGGGGCGGAGGTCAGCCCAAATGGCAGTACTCGAAATTGATAGTGAGTTGCCAATTGCGAACCTCAGGTATTTCCAGTGTTTGAGATGGATTGGCACACGGAAATAAGCATCATGAAGGTCCAGAGATACCAGCCAGTCCTGAAGCTGGAGGGCCTGAAGGATCTGAGAGAGAGTTATCATCTTGAGCTTGTCCTTCCTGAGGAATTTGTTCAATTCTCTTAAGTCCAATTCCGTCCTTCTTCGGTATCAAGAAGTAGGGGGAATACCAACCCTTGTTCCTCTCCGCTACAGGTACCGGTTCTATGGCACCTTTCTCTAGCAGGTCCAGAATCTCCTGCAAAAGGAGCAGGTCTGGAAAATTCAAAGAGTTGTTCCCCAGTGGATGACTCTGAGGGGTGCGTAGGAAAGGCAGGCAGTAACATTTGGCAACTGTCTCCAATGCCCAAGCATCTGACGTAATAGCCTGCCATTCCATCAGATGTTGAGTTAACCTGCCCCCTACTGGTGTTTTGTGAGGAGAGTCCTCAGAGCAGTTTAGAAGCAGCTGATGCAGATGCCGAGGGTAAAGAGGCACCTGCTGCTGCTGCTGCGTTTGTACTTTTAACCCGCTGTTACGCTACGGCAGCAACAAAGAACATTACCAAAAAGATCGTTCCCACGGAGTATCTCGCAATCAGGGAATTCGTTCTGGCAGCTTTACAAGTTGCCTTGGAAACTGTTTGGGTCACGTAAGCAACGGGCGCGGCTCGAGCTATTTATACCATCGGTGACGTCGACAGAGTACGGAGTATGTCGAGGGACAATCAACGCCACGACCTCGAGCACAGCCCCTCTGCCGAGAATTTATTTTTCCGAAGCAGCGAAGCTGGAAATAACGAGTTATCACAAGATGAGGAATACGTGGGAGGACACAATCCATTCGAAAGTTGGTACTGGGTCTGTGAATTTAAAAAGACTAATAAAGTCAATGGAAACTTTACATGTTCTGGGAGACAGTGGTCAGTCCCAAATAATGGAGTTTAAAGTGGGAAGTCTGAAAAAGACAACCCTGTGTCACTGCACTAATGGTGCTGTGTGACACAGTAAAAAGATGATGCCTATGGAGTTGGCGAGGCTCCACAGTCTATGAACACAAAAATGTTAAACACACACAGCAAAACACATGTAAGAGTGTAAACAAAGGCTCACACTAGTACCAGGTGAAACAAATAAATCCTAGAAAACCAGCAAAGCTGCTGAGGGACTCAGTAGGTAAGATAAATTAGCCATTCTGGAGCATTCTCCCTAACACATAGATTCCCCAGTTCAGGGAAGATAGTCCTGAAAAAAGAAGTCTTCACTGTTATTTGGGAGTACATTGAAAAAAAGAGCTGGAAGCAGGCCATTTAACATTCCCTTGGCCACAATATATCTGCCTGTCAGGTACCATGTTATGGCCAGCTTAATAAAGTTTGTAATCCTGTTGAAGATGATCACCACTCCCCTCCTCTGTACACTGCCCGATGCAAAATAATTCCAATGGCTCAGTTCTACAGAGGAGCCTCTTTTCATCCTGCGGCATCAGGTGTCCCTCTAATCTTGGGCAGTGAATTTCAACCCTGAACATTCCCGGTTAGGATACTGACACAGCCATAGGCATCCTGAAGTTCAATACGACCGTAACCACAGAACCAGGGATCCAGGGGCTCCACCCTTGGCTACCAACACACCTCTGGTCAACAACAAAATAATTTAAGTTTCACAAAACACATTACCACAATCAACGCTTATGAATATTTCAATTCACTTTCCCCCCTAATATCATAATACAAACTGGCACCATTCAAATGAGGATCACACTGACTATACCTCCCCCAGACCATTTTCCACCCATTCCTATGTAAATCATTTATGACAATAGGCTCTCCTATACCCCCTTTAGACACCTAGGTGCCTCAGAAAATCTCAACAATCCTATAACCATTACCAGATGGTCTTAAGCCCTGTAGATGCTACATAGCATTACTCGAAATACACTAAAGAAAACTTTAAAGGGAATAATAGTGTAGAACCCTTTGCACCCGCCTTCCAAGTAAAACAACAAGAGAGTCACCAAAATTATCAAGATACACAATGGGGATCAATATTGGATCAGGTTACTGTGCTAAGGTCTGAGTCTCCTTTTCTCTGGGCAGCCTGTGGTCTCCTTTTCCTTCAAGCTCCTTGCCTACCGCCTCATCTGTGCCTCAATTTGAGTCTCTGATTGATCTTCTCCCCATAGATCCTTTGGATCTTTGAGATTTGAAACAGTGCATCGTTTATCCTCAAAGTTGAACAAGAGCCTTAAAGGGTGACCCCAACTCTTGGTGATCCCCTTCTCTCGCAGCCAGACTGCCCTCCCCCGGTCACTGCGCTGACAATGATTGCCTCTGTGCCCGAGCCGCAGGCTGTCAATGTACCTCTGACTACAAGCCCATATTTTCAGGACTTTTTCTTGGGCTGGCCACTCCTCTCACTACTTCAGGGGATTGCACCATGCATGCATGTAGTCACCATCTTCAGGGGTACGCCGGCCTTCCGTTTCAAAGCCGTGGGCCAGCTCAAGGGATGATTTCATGCTCCTGACAGTCCACACCCATGGGCGCCTGCCTCCAGG
Organism: Ambystoma mexicanum; assembly: GCF_040938575.1. NCBI lineage: Eukaryota > Metazoa > Chordata > Amphibia > Caudata > Ambystomatidae > Ambystoma > Ambystoma mexicanum. The sequence continues at coordinate 1,514,167,367 of NC_090932.1, read as the reverse complement.
ACCTCTTTGCTGTCTAACAAGCTCTAGTCATGCTGAAATGGAGGTTGAAGAGACAGGAAGAGGTACCCCCTAGTTATGTCCTTATAGTGAGCAGAAAGTGTACCTATATCCGCCTCCTGCTAAGCTACATCCTATAAACACATTTTTATTATTTGTATTTTGTATTTTATTGAATTTATATAGCATTTTAATCCAAAACGCTTCACAAGAGGAACCAACGATATACAGCAATCATTACATAACAATTGCATTAAACCAGAAAGCAGTACAAAAACAATTTACATTATGGAAGGGGAAGAAGAGAAGGGAGGGGTCAAGAAGAGAGAAGAGATAGTGGGTACTAGGAAAGGTGACAGCAGAAGTAAGAGGAGGCAGAGGGGGTAGGGAGAAGGAAGGAAGAGAAGAGGCTTAGAAATGTACAGGACATAAGGAAGGAAAGAGTGGAGAGAAAGGAGAGAGAGAGAGGGGGAAGGGAAGTAGGAAAAGGAAAAGGAGGTGTGGGAGAGAGTACTAATAGAAGTAAGAGAGGAAGCAAGGGTTTTAAAGGAGGTGAATGAAAGAGATGAACAAGTTACTTCTTACCTGGTAACGTTCTTTCGATGGGATGTTCCTCAGACGTATTCTTTATCTTTGATAGATCACTTCCAACTTGCTGGCCTCGGAAAAAAAATTCAGTAGAGGGCGCTGCGCGTCGACATCCCTCGAGTCGGTGTCCCTCGACAGCCTCCGTATCGTACCAACGTCATCATGCGTATAAATAGACTTGCGCAGCGTCCGTTCCTCAGTTCCATTTTGTAGCTTGGAATTATCTGTTCATGAATTGGTTATTGACCTTGAAGGAGCGTAAGCTGCAACCACAAGGGAAGTTTTACTGAGGGGATGGATGGGAGGGGTGATAAGGAATACGTCGGAGGAACATCCCATCGAAAGAACGTTAACAGGTAAGAAGTAACTTGTTCTTCGAAGGGATTGTGTCCTCCGACGTATTCCTTATCTTTGATAGACTGCCATAGCAGTGGTGTGTAAACGGAGGTGGGAGTAAAATTGTCATATTCCCTTTTAAGAGTGAACAGAGTGTAACACAGCTTTGCCAAATCTAGTCTCTTGACTAGAGGAGGAATCCAGATTGTAGAATTTAGTAAAGTTATGTGCGGACGACCATGTGGCAGCCGCACATATGTCTCGAATCGGTACCCCTCTCTGGAGGGCCGAAGAGGCTGCGATACCCCTGGTTGAATGAGCCCTAAGATTTTGAGGAGGCTCTTTCCCTGCCAATTTGTAACATTCTAGATTGGCTAAGATAATCCATCTGGAGATGGTCTGTTTTGTAATTGGCAATCCTAGTTTGTGCCATGTGTAACCTATGAATAGTTGGTCTGATTGTCTGATCCTAGCCAGTCTGCTGATATAAAAACTCAAGGCTCGCCTTGGATCCAGTCTATGTAGCCTCTCTTCCTCTTTCCCTGGATGGGGAGGAGGATAGAATGAGGGTAAAGTTATTTTCTGAGTGATGTGGAATTCAGAAACCACCTTTGGGAGGAAATTAGGCTTCACTTGTAGGACAACTTTGTCAATGTGAAAAATTGTATGAGTAGGTTTACAAGATAGGGCTTGTAATTCGCTCACCCTCCTGGCCTATGTCAAAGCCACTAATAAGACAGTTTTAAGGGGGAGAAATCTTAACGAACAAGAGTGGAGTGGTTCGAAAGGAGTACCCATCAGGAAATTCAAAACTAAATTTAAGTCCCACAAGGGAACTTGGAACGGTCTCGGGGGATAGACATTAGTTAGCCCCTTTAGAAATTGTATTACAAATGGTAATTTGAAATATGATGGCTCCTCTGCAGTGCGCTTGAAGATCGACAGCGCTGCAAGGTGGCCCTTGATTGTACCAACTTGAAGACCTGAATTCGCCAAATAGAGTAGAAAGGATAGCACCATTGGTGTACCACATGAAAAGGGGTCAATATTCTTTTCTCTACACCAGCTGCAGAATTTGTTCCAACGGCAGCGGTATAAAGTTTTTGTTGTTGGCCTTCTGGCTGAAAGCAACACCTCCATGACGTCATATGGGAGGTCCCAATCCTTGTAGCTCAACCTTTCAGAAACCAAGCGTGAAGGTTGAAGGTTCTGATGTCTGGATGGAGAATATGACCTCCCTTCTGTGAGAGAAGATCCTTTGTGTGTGGAAGACGAATTGGAGGGCAGATGGACATGTCCAGAAGGTCCGGGTATGACGTTCTCCTGGCCCAGTCTTGGGCAATTAGGATCATAGTCTTCCGGAATCTTCTCAACCTCCTGATCATCTGAGGAATGACAGGGACTGGAGGAAACATGTACATAAGTGGAAACTCCCAGTCCACTACGAACGCGTCCCCAAGAGCTCCTCTCGGGGGAAATTCCCTTGAACAAAACTGATCGCACTTCCTGTTGATACTGGTGGCGAACAGATCCACTTGAGGGGTTCCCCAAAGGGCGAAGATCTCTTGAAGGACTTCCTGAGCTGTGTTCTGCCTGCTGAGTGCGTCCGCTGTCAAGTTCTTCTCTCTGGCTAAGTGAACTGCCGATAGAGAGATTCTTTCTTGGATTGCCCAAAACCAGAGCTGCATCGCCTCTCTGCACAGAGGCAGTGATCCTATGCCTCCTCTTTTGTTGAGGTAGTACATGGCCACTGTGTTGTCCGTCATTATCAGGACATTTCACCCTTGTACAGCTGGCAGAAAAGCCTTCAGCGCTAGTCAGATTGCTCTCAGCTCTAACAGGTTGATATGTAGTCTGGACTCCGATGGAGACCAACGACCGCTGATGGTCAAGTCATTGGCATGGGCTCCCCACCCCGTGAGTGAGGCGTCCGTGACTACTGTTATCTCCGGCCATGGTTGCCAAAACAGTTCTCCCTTCAAAATGTTCTCCTGACAGGCCCACCACTTAAGGTCTCAAGCCACCTTGTCCGGAACCTGAAGGAATTCTGTCATTCTCCCTGAGAATTGCGACCACTGAGTTCTTAGTGCCCACTGGAGAGATCTCATTCTCAGATGAGCCTCTGGCACAAGGAAAATGCAGGATGCCATCAGCCCTAGCAACCTCAAAAAGTCGGAGGCTGGGAGACGTTGGGCATTGTGAAACTTGGTGACCATCTGCAGAATATCTTGAGCCCTCACCTCTGGTGGTGAGGCTTTCCCCAGGGAAGTGTCCAGGACCGCTCCAATGAACTGGAGTCTCTGTGATGGTATCATCTGTGACTTCTTTAAATTGAGGGAGAAGCCCAGTTTGTGAAGGAAGTGGCAGACAATCTAGTTGGATCTGAGCTTGTTCCGAGGATACTGCTCTGATCAACCAATCGTCTAGGTAGGGGTAGATGTGGATCCCTTCCCTCCTTAGACTTGCAGCCACTACCGACATTAGCTTGGTGAAGACCCTCGGGGCGGAGGTCAGCCCAAATGGCAGTACTCGAAATTGATAGTGAGTTGCCAATTGCGAACCTCAGGTATTTCCAGTGTTTGAGATGGATTGGCACACGGAAATAAGCATCATGAAGGTCCAGAGATACCAGCCAGTCCTGAAGCTGGAGGGCCTGAAGGATCTGAGAGAGAGTTATCATCTTGAGCTTGTCCTTCCTGAGGAATTTGTTCAATTCTCTTAAGTCCAATTCCGTCCTTCTTCGGTATCAAGAAGTAGGGGGAATACCAACCCTTGTTCCTCTCCGCTACAGGTACCGGTTCTATGGCACCTTTCTCTAGCAGGTCCAGAATCTCCTGCAAAAGGAGCAGGTCTGGAAAATTCAAAGAGTTGTTCCCCAGTGGATGACTCTGAGGGGTGCGTAGGAAAGGCAGGCAGTAACATTTGGCAACTGTCTCCAATGCCCAAGCATCTGACGTAATAGCCTGCCATTCCATCAGATGTTGAGTTAACCTGCCCCCTACTGGTGTTTTGTGAGGAGAGTCCTCAGAGCAGTTTAGAAGCAGCTGATGCAGATGCCGAGGGTAAAGAGGCACCTGCTGCTGCTGCTGCGTTTGTACTTTTAACCCGCTGTTACGCTACGGCAGCAACAAAGAACATTACCAAAAAGATCGTTCCCACGGAGTATCTCGCAATCAGGGAATTCGTTCTGGCAGCTTTACAAGTTGCCTTGGAAACTGTTTGGGTCACGTAAGCAACGGGCGCGGCTCGAGCTATTTATACCATCGGTGACGTCGACAGAGTACGGAGTATGTCGAGGGACAATCAACGCCACGACCTCGAGCACAGCCCCTCTGCCGAGAATTTATTTTTCCGAAGCAGCGAAGCTGGAAATAACGAGTTATCACAAGATGAGGAATACGTGGGAGGACACAATCCATTCGAAAGTTGGTACTGGGTCTGTGAATTTAAAAAGACTAATAAAGTCAATGGAAACTTTACATGTTCTGGGAGACAGTGGTCAGTCCCAAATAATGGAGTTTAAAGTGGGAAGTCTGAAAAAGACAACCCTGTGTCACTGCACTAATGGTGCTGTGTGACACAGTAAAAAGATGATGCCTATGGAGTTGGCGAGGCTCCACAGTCTATGAACACAAAAATGTTAAACACACACAGCAAAACACATGTAAGAGTGTAAACAAAGGCTCACACTAGTACCAGGTGAAACAAATAAATCCTAGAAAACCAGCAAAGCTGCTGAGGGACTCAGTAGGTAAGATAAATTAGCCATTCTGGAGCATTCTCCCTAACACATAGATTCCCCAGTTCAGGGAAGATAGTCCTGAAAAAAGAAGTCTTCACTGTTATTTGGGAGTACATTGAAAAAAAGAGCTGGAAGCAGGCCATTTAACATTCCCTTGGCCACAATATATCTGCCTGTCAGGTACCATGTTATGGCCAGCTTAATAAAGTTTGTAATCCTGTTGAAGATGATCACCACTCCCCTCCTCTGTACACTGCCCGATGCAAAATAATTCCAATGGCTCAGTTCTACAGAGGAGCCTCTTTTCATCCTGCGGCATCAGGTGTCCCTCTAATCTTGGGCAGTGAATTTCAACCCTGAACATTCCCGGTTAGGATACTGACACAGCCATAGGCATCCTGAAGTTCAATACGACCGTAACCACAGAACCAGGGATCCAGGGGCTCCACCCTTGGCTACCAACACACCTCTGGTCAACAACAAAATAATTTAAGTTTCACAAAACACATTACCACAATCAACGCTTATGAATATTTCAATTCACTTTCCCCCCTAATATCATAATACAAACTGGCACCATTCAAATGAGGATCACACTGACTATACCTCCCCCAGACCATTTTCCACCCATTCCTATGTAAATCATTTATGACAATAGGCTCTCCTATACCCCCTTTAGACACCTAGGTGCCTCAGAAAATCTCAACAATCCTATAACCATTACCAGATGGTCTTAAGCCCTGTAGATGCTACATAGCATTACTCGAAATACACTAAAGAAAACTTTAAAGGGAATAATAGTGTAGAACCCTTTGCACCCGCCTTCCAAGTAAAACAACAAGAGAGTCACCAAAATTATCAAGATACACAATGGGGATCAATATTGGATCAGGTTACTGTGCTAAGGTCTGAGTCTCCTTTTCTCTGGGCAGCCTGTGGTCTCCTTTTCCTTCAAGCTCCTTGCCTACCGCCTCATCTGTGCCTCAATTTGAGTCTCTGATTGATCTTCTCCCCATAGATCCTTTGGATCTTTGAGATTTGAAACAGTGCATCGTTTATCCTCAAAGTTGAACAAGAGCCTTAAAGGGTGACCCCAACTCTTGGTGATCCCCTTCTCTCGCAGCCAGACTGCCCTCCCCCGGTCACTGCGCTGACAATGATTGCCTCTGTGCCCGAGCCGCAGGCTGTCAATGTACCTCTGACTACAAGCCCATATTTTCAGGACTTTTTCTTGGGCTGGCCACTCCTCTCACTACTTCAGGGGATTGCACCATGCATGCATGTAGTCACCATCTTCAGGGGTACGCCGGCCTTCCGTTTCAAAGCCGTGGGCCAGCTCAAGGGATGATTTCATGCTCCTGACAGTCCACACCCATGGGCGCCTGCCTCCAGGACCTCTTTGCTGTCTAACAAGCTCTAGTCATGCTGAAATGGAGGTTGAAGAGACAGGAAGAGGTACCCCCTAGTTATGTCCTTATAGTGAGCAGAAAGTGTACCTATATCCGCCTCCTGCTAAGCTACATCCTATAAACACATTTTTATTATTTGTATTTTGTATTTTATTGAATTTATATAGCATTTTAATCCAAAACGCTTCACAAGAGGAACCAACGATATACAGCAATCATTACATAACAATTGCATTAAACCAGAAAGCAGTACAAAAACAATTTACATTATGGAAGGGGAAGAAGAGAAGGGAGGGGTCAAGAAGAGAGAAGAGATAGTGGGTACTAGGAAAGGTGACAGCAGAAGTAAGAGGAGGCAGAGGGGGTAGGGAGAAGGAAGGAAGAGAAGAGGCTTAGAAATGTACAGGACATAAGGAAGGAAAGAGTGGAGAGAAAGGAGAGAGAGAGAGGGGGAAGGGAAGTAGGAAAAGGAAAAGGAGGTGTGGGAGAGAGTACTAATAGAAGTAAGAGAGGAAGCAAGGGTTTTAAAGGAGGTGAATGAAAGAGATGAACAAGTTACTTCTTACCTGGTAACGTTCTTTCGATGGGATGTTCCTCAGACGTATTCTTTATCTTTGATAGATCACTTCCAACTTGCTGGCCTCGGAAAAAAAATTCAGTAGAGGGCGCTGCGCGTCGACATCCCTCGAGTCGGTGTCCCTCGACAGCCTCCGTATCGTACCAACGTCATCATGCGTATAAATAGACTTGCGCAGCGTCCGTTCCTCAGTTCCATTTTGTAGCTTGGAATTATCTGTTCATGAATTGGTTATTGACCTTGAAGGAGCGTAAGCTGCAACCACAAGGGAAGTTTTACTGAGGGGATGGATGGGAGGGGTGATAAGGAATACGTCGGAGGAACATCCCATCGAAAGAACGTTAACAGGTAAGAAGTAACTTGTTCTTCGAAGGGATTGTGTCCTCCGACGTATTCCTTATCTTTGATAGACTGCCATAGCAGTGGTGTGTAAACGGAGGTGGGAGTAAAATTGTCATATTCCCTTTTAAGAGTGAACAGAGTGTAACACAGCTTTGCCAAATCTAGTCTCTTGACTAGAGGAGGAATCCAGATTGTAGAATTTAGTAAAGTTATGTGCGGACGACCATGTGGCAGCCGCACATATGTCTCGAATCGGTACCCCTCTCTGGAGGGCCGAAGAGGCTGCGATACCCCTGGTTGAATGAGCCCTAAGATTTTGAGGAGGCTCTTTCCCTGCCAATTTGTAACATTCTAGATTGGCTAAGATAATCCATCTGGAGATGGTCTGTTTTGTAATTGGCAATCCTAGTTTGTGCCATGTGTAACCTATGAATAGTTGGTCTGATTGTCTGATCCTAGCCAGTCTGCTGATATAAAAACTCAAGGCTCGCCTTGGATCCAGTCTATGTAGCCTCTCTTCCTCTTTCCCTGGATGGGGAGGAGGATAGAATGAGGGTAAAGTTATTTTCTGAGTGATGTGGAATTCAGAAACCACCTTTGGGAGGAAATTAGGCTTCACTTGTAGGACAACTTTGTCAATGTGAAAAATTGTATGAGTAGGTTTACAAGATAGGGCTTGTAATTCGCTCACCCTCCTGGCCTATGTCAAAGCCACTAATAAGACAGTTTTAAGGGGGAGAAATCTTAACGAACAAGAGTGGAGTGGTTCGAAAGGAGTACCCATCAGGAAATTCAAAACTAAATTTAAGTCCCACAAGGGAACTTGGAACGGTCTCGGGGGATAGACATTAGTTAGCCCCTTTAGAAATTGTATTACAAATGGTAATTTGAAATATGATGGCTCCTCTGCAGTGCGCTTGAAGATCGACAGCGCTGCAAGGTGGCCCTTGATTGTACCAACTTGAAGACCTGAATTCGCCAAATAGAGTAGAAAGGATAGCACCATTGGTGTACCACATGAAAAGGGGTCAATATTCTTTTCTCTACACCAGCTGCAGAATTTGTTCCAACGGCAGCGGTATAAAGTTTTTGTTGTTGGCCTTCTGGCTGAAAGCAACACCTCCATGACGTCATATGGGAGGTCCCAATCCTTGTAGCTCAACCTTTCAGAAACCAAGCGTGAAGGTTGAAGGTTCTGATGTCTGGATGGAGAATATGACCTCCCTTCTGTGAGAGAAGATCCTTTGTGTGTGGAAGACGAATTGGAGGGCAGATGGACATGTCCAGAAGGTCCGGGTATGACGTTCTCCTGGCCCAGTCTTGGGCAATTAGGATCATAGTCTTCCGGAATCTTCTCAACCTCCTGATCATCTGAGGAATGACAGGGACTGGAGGAAACATGTACATAAGTGGAAACTCCCAGTCCACTACGAACGCGTCCCCAAGAGCTCCTCTCGGGGGAAATTCCCTTGAACAAAACTGATCGCACTTCCTGTTGATACTGGTGGCGAACAGATCCACTTGAGGGGTTCCCCAAAGGGCGAAGATCTCTTGAAGGACTTCCTGAGCTGTGTTCTGCCTGCTGAGTGCGTCCGCTGTCAAGTTCTTCTCTCTGGCTAAGTGAACTGCCGATAGAGAGATTCTTTCTTGGATTGCCCAAAACCAGAGCTGCATCGCCTCTCTGCACAGAGGCAGTGATCCTATGCCTCCTCTTTTGTTGAGGTAGTACATGGCCACTGTGTTGTCCGTCATTATCAGGACATTTCACCCTTGTACAGCTGGCAGAAAAGCCTTCAGCGCTAGTCAGATTGCTCTCAGCTCTAACAGGTTGATATGTAGTCTGGACTCCGATGGAGACCAACGACCGCTGATGGTCAAGTCATTGGCATGGGCTCCCCACCCCGTGAGTGAGGCGTCCGTGACTACTGTTATCTCCGGCCATGGTTGCCAAAACAGTTCTCCCTTCAAAATGTTCTCCTGACAGGCCCACCACTTAAGGTCTCAAGCCACCTTGTCCGGAACCTGAAGGAATTCTGTCATTCTCCCTGAGAATTGCGACCACTGAGTTCTTAGTGCCCACTGGAGAGATCTCATTCTCAGATGAGCCTCTGGCACAAGGAAAATGCAGGATGCCATCAGCCCTAGCAACCTCAAAAAGTCGGAGGCTGGGAGACGTTGGGCATTGTGAAACTTGGTGACCATCTGCAGAATATCTTGAGCCCTCACCTCTGGTGGTGAGGCTTTCCCCAGGGAAGTGTCCAGGACCGCTCCAATGAACTGGAGTCTCTGTGATGGTATCATCTGTGACTTCTTTAAATTGAGGGAGAAGCCCAGTTTGTGAAGGAAGTGGCAGACAATCTAGTTGGATCTGAGCTTGTTCCGAGGATACTGCTCTGATCAACCAATCGTCTAGGTAGGGGTAGATGTGGATCCCTTCCCTCCTTAGACTTGCAGCCACTACCGACATTAGCTTGGTGAAGACCCTCGGGCGGAGGTCAGCCCAAATGGCAGTACTCGAAATTGATAGTGAGTTGCCAATTGCGAACCTCATGTATTTCCAGTGTTTGAGATGGATTGGCACACGGAAATAAGCATCATGAAGGTCCAGAGATACCAGCCAGTCCTGAAGCTGGAGGGCCTGAAGGATCTGAGAGAGAGTTATCATCTTGAGCTTGTCCTTCCTGAGGAATTTGTTCAATTCTCTTAAGTCCAATTCCGTCCTTCTTCGGTATCAAGAAGTAGGGGGAATACCAACCCTTGTTCCTCTCCGCTACAGGTACCGGTTCTATGGCACCTTTCTCTAGCAGGTCCAGAATCTCCTGCAAAAGGAGCAGGTCTGGAAAATTCAAAGAGTTGTTCCCCAGTGGATGACTCTGAGGGGTGCGTAGGAAAGGCAGGCAGTAACATTTGGCAACTGTCTCCAATGCCCAAGCATCTGACGTAATAGCCTGCCATTCCATCAGATGTTGAGTTAACCTGCCCCCTACTGGTGTTTTGTGAGGAGAGTCCTCAGAGCAGTTTAGAAGCAGCTGATGCAGATGCCGATGGTAAAGAGGCACCTGCTGCTGCTGCTGCGTTTGTACTTTTAACCCGCTGTTACGCTACGGCAGCAACAAAGAACATTACCAAAAAGATTGTTCCCACGGAGTATCTCGCAATCAGGGAATTCGTTCTGGCAGCTTTACAAGTTGCCTTGGAAACTGTTTGGGTCACGTAGATCTCCTAGTCAGCTGACCAGACGTGCCTCGCTTTCACGGAAGCCACGCCTCCTTGTTCCTTAAAAGCGGTCAGCTGCAGGAGCTTCGTTGCTGCTAATTGATCGTTACGGCGTTCCTTTTTGTAGCCTTCCTACGGCTTGTTCCATTCGGATCACCCTCCGATTATCCTGCTTTGTAATTGATCTACCTTTACCAGACCTTGGCTTCTGTCTCCTGTTTTGCTTCTTGGAATTATCCTTCGGTATATATTGCCTTGGTTTTGAAACCGCTCGCAGTCTCCTTACACTGCCGAGCTCCTGTTGAGCTCCCCGCTCAACCTGTTCTTCTGCCAGGTTTTCAGCTCATCATTTCCCAGTCTTCAGTTTTCTTCTTACAGCAAGAGACTTGCTTCCAGCGGAATTCAATCTTCTATCAGTTTAGTCCTAAGGATTTACTTCTACCTCATCTACTTATTTGACTGTGTTACATCCTGTGAAGATGATGTGTATGTTCCACTAAAGTGCAGTACAAACGCTTTCCAGTTTTGCACCAACCCGGTCCTAGTGCGTCCCTCGTGCCGTTCGGGTTATCCTACCTATACTAACTATCCCATTTGTTAATTTATCCTTTCGTTGTCATCCCTCATTTGGAACTCTGAACATTCTTCTGAACTGATACGGGACTTCCTCTCAAGGCCTTCATTTCCACTACCTCAGGTACCAGCAATTCTATTGTGTTAAATAATTGTATACCCTTCACACCAGGTTGGGGTTATACTCGAAACAGTTTTTGTATTTTTTCAGCATTGCTTGGTGGTAGGCTCAATTCCGCTCTTTTGCATTATAGACTACTCTGTCTTGTTTTACATAATAGCAGAGTGGTACGTCGTGAAAAAGAGCCCCTCTCTAAGAGGAAGCCTGATTCTTTTGAAATCAGGGGACCTGGGTTTTCTGAAGACTTCCACGGCTCGCATCTCGATCCAGGTTGGAATCAAGTACTCCTTCCAGTTCGGTGAGTCACACCCGTCCACCTCGGGTGAATTTCTTTTGGCCTCTTTGAGCCGGCTTTCCCCTTCTTCCGAATGCGGAATAGTAACAAAAGGACCTACCTCTCCAAGAGGTTCCTGAGGGGCAATAGGGAGTTTGACGTATTGCAGCTCCAAGGGATTTTGCTGCTGTCTTAGAAGTTTGTAACTTCTCTAGACTGTCGTCAGCCTTTTTACCAAATAAAGAAGAGCCATCAAAAGGCATATTCAAAAGTCTGGCCTGAACATCTGGAGCAAAACCAGACTTTCGTAACCATTCAAACCTGCAAATTGTAGTACTTGCCGCCATGGCCCTGCTGATACTGTCAGCAGAATCAATGCCAGTTTGAAGGGATTCGCACATTGCGTCTTTACCATCTTTAATGATGTTCAGGAAAGCTTCCCTTTCTTCTCCTTCCGGGAGGCAGTCAGCCGCTGATGAAGCACACTCCCAAAGTGTATGGCTGAATCTTGCGAGCGTACAAGTAGCATTGATGGATTTAAGTGCCATTCTACATGCAGAAAAGACCTTTTTTGACATAGCATCAAATCTCTTGTCATCCCTGTCTTGTGGAACAGTAGGGTATGCAGATCTACTGTTCGATGAAGTTGCTGCTTGAGCAACCAGACTCTCTGGAGTTGGATGTTTTGACAAATATTCAGGGTCAGAAGCAGATACCCTATATTTGGCAGATAGTTTCTTGTTAACTGCCGGGATAATCTCAGGAGTTTCCCAGTTGGACGATATTTTCCTCTGCAATGCAGTATGGAATGGAACCACAGGATCTTCCTGTGGGCCTTTAATCAAGATGTCTGTCAGGTCATATTGTTGAAAAGTAGGTAAAGGTGTAGACCAACCCATAAATTCTATTATTCTGGCCATTAAAGTTCTATAAGGGGTCTCAGCATGTTCTCCTGGGTCTGGTTTGGCAAATTCTGCTTCTGGGGAAGTATCCAACCCACTTGCATCATGCAAGGAATCTTGCAAGTCCTTCAACCTATTTTCTTCAGAGATAAATTCCTCTGGTACAGGTGTTGCAGTTCTCTGCAACCCAAAAGGTCTTTCCTGATCAGAATCCTCACCTTCTTCATAAATGGAGGACAAGGCATTGAAATAATCTGACCTTGGAAAAGGCTTAAAACCCATTTCAAAAGCAGAAGGGGCTAAGCTTGTGGCTTCGATTTCTTCGAAGCCTTTGACTTCTGCGTCGTTGACGTTTTCTCAACCAGTTACCACAAGCTTAGCCCCTTCTGCTTTTGTATGGTACACTGACACTTCAATAATGGTTACAGCCAGATGTGTGTCTGTCATGCATTCGGCCATCTGGACCAGGTACTCCAACTCTTTTGACAGTGGTCAGGCATTGTACAACTAGGTAGAGTACGAGGACGTTTCTCATCTTTGGCCCACACTCTCCTGACCCACACCTCCCTTTCTGCAAGTCCGACATCTATGGGCTTCCTGTTCTTGTAATTGGGACCGTGTACACAATACCTGCGGAAGCAGTGCATTATTTGGGAGTAAGTGAATCTATTCTGGCTGCCAACTGTCATGCAGCTCCATGTACCAGGGACAGTAAAAGGAACTCTGCCATCTAGAAGTCAGGGCGAGTCTCCTTATTGCTTGCCTAACTACAGGATGGTGCTGCAGGACTAGTCATCTCATGGTATGCACTGATAATATCTGATGAGGATTTTAGGCTTAGCACTGATTCTGAGGGGCTAATTCATGGACACTCCCATTCACAAGTTCATGCTGCAGCTTGCAGAGCTCTCAGGCTATGGGATTGCAAGCAGTGTTCTGTACTTCACAGCAAGTTTCCCTTTTTATTAGTATATTATATTTGATGGCAAATGCTGGGCATCTCGGGAGCTCATGAGCACCATAACAAGAACGGTCAGAATCAGTTAAAGGTCTGGAGGGGCCCCTAGGTTTTACTTCCAGGGCCATGATCATGGGCGGCTGCAGTCGGTGCCCCCTGGGTCTCCTAAAACCAATCATTCTGCCTCTCTATTGTTATCTTGTCCCAGCACCTGATGATATCATTACCCCACTCGTTTTTCAAATGGTACTCAATTGTCCAACTTTGGATGAATTTTAAGCATGAGGCTACCCTGCTGGAATTTTAACATGACATTGCCGATTGTACACAGATCTCAACAGCAGGCTTGCAAGTCAATGACCTATCATTCCAGCTATGTTACCAGTGAGAATACATATGTAAAATATTCCCTTCCTTACCAGGACTTCAGTGTTGATGTTTTCCATCACAGCCTTCCACTGCTGGGAAAACTTGATGTTGAAAGGATCAAAAGACAAGGATTTCATTGGTATGACAAGTCCATCAACCCTTCGTAACACATCGTCGATCCTCTTGGGATCCCCGGTTACCGCTTTCAATTCTGGGCCAAATATGTTGTAGAACTCTTCAAGAATCTGTAGAGTTAAAAAGAATATGTTTTACGGGCTCTGATATGTTACTTACAAATCTACTCAGACAACTGGACATTTTCCATTCTGTATTTCTAACAAAAAAAACAAAAGGTATTATTACCTGTAGGGTGTTAAACAAATCTTGGCATATTGCTGCCAAATAATCAGTTTTCTCAAACAGACGCTTTCTATCAAACTCCCATCGCTGGTCTCTCCCGGATGCTTCAATTTTTGCCCGTACATCAAAGTAGGCATTCTTCCATGTTTCTAGGGTCTCTTTGGCTTCCATAGTCTTCATTCTGGCAGCACGGCTGTTTTCCCTAAAATTGTAATGTTGGCAACAGTTAGTTTCAGCTGTGGTAACCAGTGCTTCCAATGAGACTGCCAGAGATCTAAAGCCATTTAAATATCACACAGACCAGACATTGCCATTTTGTATACTCACACATTTTTTAGGCGGGCGCTGACCCCGACACCTTAATACATTGCGTCTCTTTATTTTTTTTATTGCGTTATAGTCAAAACAAATGATGACCTTTCACATATATGTATATAACAAAGCATACAACAGAATAAAAATAGTAACAACATACATTATACATTTACATAACCAATCCTTAGGGAACAAACATAAAATTACTAAAAAGAGGTAACATTTTTCCTATTATTACCAATGTACAAATGAATGAATCATTTTCAAAACTACCACCATAAGAAATGTCTTGTGGGCTGAGGACAGTCGCCCTCAAAAGTCCTCTGTAATTAAGCATTATTGACAAAAGTTTCAAATAAAGAAACTCTCTGAACCTGGACAGCAGGATATATTATAAGGATATGCTTTAAGATTTGTTTTGTTGCTTCACCACAGAGCATACATTTGTCCTCTATGTTCCCGTCTTCATTTCGCACCACTGCAGTCTCACCCGTTGATATTAGATTTAGTTGGAATCTTAGAAACTCTACTTGCCACCGCAAGTTTGGAAAGCGTTTTAGATATGAAGGTATAACAGCCTCTTGGTTTATCAACGAGAGAGAAGGATGTGTGCAGGGAGTAGCTATGCATTTGATCTATGGTACTTATCAAATCAGTTCTCATAACTGCAAGTTTTACCCCTAGCGAGCTAGCTAGTAGATCTTCCACTATGCTAGCACATTTTTCCAATTCAAGGATACCTTTCTTGTAGTTTACATAAAGTGACACTGTAGCCCACCTATAGCAAGGTTCTAAAATCCTTGTATAGGGATTGCTTTTGGGGTAAGAATATTAATCGATAAAGTGACATCACTTTTCAATCCATACTGGCCCTAATTGAGTTTAAGCCAAGCTGAAATCGAAGAAAAAGAAAATTGCAATTGGACAAATTTAAAATGTTTTCCCATAGTGTGTCTTGTAATCTGACCCAGTCTAGATTCCAGGATGGTGGTTCTACGTCCATCCCATACAACATTGTTGGTATAATCTTTCCCTTATAAAAATTCATTAAGGGCATGATGAGAATTGACAGCATTTATTAATAACATTTTCATTTGACATGAGAATTGATCGATTTTACTTTCAAGGCCAGATTCCACCAAACCTATAGTTGGATGAGAAGTACTCCTAAAGCCTAAACATGTTACTTGTCTGGACAAGGTGATATCCTGGTCCACTTGAAACCAGCAATCTTCTGGCTTCAAGCGAAACCAGAAAACCATTGAAACCGGCTAGCATCAGATATTACGCCATTCATGGCAAATTTTGTAAATACGCCATTGAGCCAAGGACTTGTCCCAGACAAACTTAAAATGTCTATCATTTTCCCACTGCTGAAAAAGTCTAGACCCTGATAATCTACAGCATTACCGCCCAATGTCCCTCCTTGTGATGTTGGACCTATCCGCAGCCTTTAACATTGTGGACCACAACATCCTTATCGAGTGATTGAGGACTGTAGGAAAGGTGTCAGGAAGCACCCTCAAATGGTTCACTTCTTTTCTGTCAGGCCAACAACAATGGATGAAATTGGGGGGGCTTTCTTTCGAAGTCCCGTCATCAGGGCTGTGCAGTCCCGCAAGGGACATTCCTGTTGCCACTGCTCTTTAATCTTTATATTCACCCTCTCATGGATATACTGAAAAGACATAACATTAGCTTTCAGTCACACATGGAGGACACGCAGGTGTTTATCAGACAGAAGTAATCTGTTTGGCCCAAAACACCTGACTAATGGGAATAGGTGTCCCCCTGCACTTGTTTTTCTGGGATCAGAGTTGAAATATGTCCACAGAATTAAAAACTTGGGATGCATATGGCAGAGTAACTTGGGGTGTGATGGTCAGGTGATGGCAAAAGCTTGGGCCGTCTTTTACAACCAAAGGTTGCTTTGATAGGCACTTCCCTATGTCCCTAAAAAGGACCATGCCACAGTGGTAGAAGCCCTAATAAATTACAAGTTTGGACTATTGCAATAGCCTCCTGATGGGGGCTCCTGCCAAACAAATACATTGACTACAAAAGGCAGAAAATGGGGCAGTTAGATTGGTGTTTGGAGTAGGGAAGTCAACACCCATATCAGGGCTGCGCCAATCACTTCTCTGGCTGGCAGTGGAAGATCGGTTTACATTCGAAACATGACATATCATTTTCAAGTGTTTGAACAATCTAGCTCCTAGCTATCTTGTGGAAAAGATACATGGTTATTAACCACCTCGGTCTCTGAGATCAAAAGACATACATCTGCTAATTGTTCCACCATCCCGGTGTGTGTCCAGAGGAGATTGATGATTCTGTTTTCAGACCAACATTTTGGAACAATCTTCCACTTGACCTAGGAAGAACGGTATCCCTACTAGTTTTTAACAAAAAAACTGAAAACATACCTGTTTAAATAGATTTGCGAAGTATTTTTTGGAAAGGGTAGAGGAAGCATTAAGCACTCCTATATTGATTGAGCTATTCACTCTCAGGCTTGCAAGACCCGCACTGTGATTCGATTTATTTTGTGATATAAGCACTATACAAATACCTCAATCAAACATTCTTTGTGACCTTTCTAAAACAGATTATCTCCGATTAAGCTGGATTAACGGTGAAATCATTTCTCTCTGAATAATTCCCTATCCTAGGACGTTCAACAGTTGCTGGATGCCTATTGGAGTGTAGTCCAGTAGGACTATGTCATCCGCCTAGGCAATACAGCTGACTATTTGATTCCCCAAATTAGGACTGCCAAAAGCATGGCAGCTTAAGGCCCAATTTAAATCATCCAGGTTAAGGTTGAAGAGGCAGGGGGCAAAAATGCACCCCTGCCTCATGCCTCTTTCCATGTCCCTGATCATCTAATGTTACTTGGATCTGTGTATTTTCGTGGAGATGGCAGTCCCCACTGTCTCAGCTTCCACCAAAGACGCTCTCTATTGATTGTATCGAAAGCCCTGGATAAGTCCACCAAGGCACCATAGAGAAGGGGACTTCCCTTTGTCCAAGCCTTTCCTTGCATGATGTTTACTATGAGACCATTGAGAGATGCAGACATGCCTTTTCTGAATCCTATCAGAGATTTGTATAGAATTCCCTTGTTGGAGGCCCAGAGTTCCAGTTCTCCCATGACTGTGCCCGCAAATACCTTACTATCTGCGTCCAAAAGGGATAGTGGGCTACAGTTGGCATGATCAGCCCAATAGCCCTTTTTGTAGATAGATTTATAATTGCAGTCTTCCAAGTCGGGGGGGAATTGTCTATTCCTAACCACACTATTAAACAAGACTAACAATATCTTGGACCAACTGGCAATGTCAGAATGGCATTAGTTAGACCATTTAGCCCGGCAGTTCCTGGAGATGATGATTTTGTTACCAGTGAGGCTATATCGTCACTGTTCAGTAGAAGCTTCCAGGGCGCACACTCCCACTTCCCCTTGGTCTCACATGTTGGTTTCTTATAAAGATCTACAAAATGTTTTCTCAAGAGACTCTTGGGTACAGTATTACTTTGTAAGACACACTGTGATGATCCCTATTCCTGATTCACAGTCGACCAGAAATTCCTCGAGTGTTTTGTGGTTAAGATACCCAACATTAAATCTTCCTAATATTGGGCACGAAGGAGCTTTGGACCAGTTTTTATATTTGATATTTAGATTCATTTTCTTCCACTAACAGTCTGCCTTTGATCAATGTCAATTGTTCAAGGCACGGATGTTCTTTCCCAATTCCTTTTTTTATTCCAAGGTTTCATGATCAAAAGTATGTTTATGAGTTATCATAGCTTTCCTTTATTTATTTGTAATTGTTTTGTTACACTTTATATTTTGATCATGCATACAAAAAAGAGCTATTTTAAAAAATAATTATTAAAAACATTTATCAGTATCCCAAAGTGGGTGGGGCATGCTGCCCAAGACAAGGCCAGGTCTCAGTTTTGTTACCATATTTAAGAGCGAACTTGACATATGAAAAATACAGCAGCACCTAGCATGGCTAGCCTAAGTACTGCTTAGTTTTAGAACCAAGAAAGGTAAGCCCACCCCTCCTCCCACTGACCTCACTGGACACTGTTACCAAGAGGCGTAGGAGGCCACCTGAGGTACTTCCCCCTCCCTCCTGCCCCCCCATGAGCCCCCTTCTCCCACCCCGCTGACCTCAAACCTGACTCTCATACCCTTTAACATTCCTTCTCCTCCACCCTCCCTCCCTCCTCCTCCCCTCCCCTTGAGTAAATTGTTCCATCTACTGTACTTCTGGTTTGTAAATAAGCTTCTTTCAATTTTGTATCTTTTTGTTACCCTATAAAGCGCTTTGGCGTAAAGCGCTATATAAATTCAATAAACATAAACTACATTTCTGAATTGAAGACAAGTGTTACAATTCTCAATAAATATAGTTGCCAAAATGCTTGCAAGGAAGCCATGCACAATCACAATCATTAAAAGAAAGCCTCTGCATCGGCGGTGGGGTGTAAATAGAGTATTTCTGAAATGATAGCAAAATAGGATAAACCAGGCTTTCTATGCAATGTATATTTTGGGTATCCTACAATTACATCACAGCCCATAACTGCAATTCAATGTCATTGAATATTTCTTTGCAGATTTTGTCACAATATAGAGGGACTTTGGTGGGTTTGGGTATTAATTAAAGTGGGGGTGATGGCGGCAGGGCATCTCCCCACGCATTTATTTGCAATGTAATGTGCAAAAATAAATTAGATGAAGTCAGATTTGCAGTGATGGTTTTGATGTAATCACATAGATCCTATATTTAGTATGCTTGGTGGCTTATATAGTACTTAACACCACCCAGAGGCTGTCACAACGTTGCTTTAGATCACCATCCAGGTGCAGCATCTGCATACTACCCAGGAGCACCGCAGTCATGACAGCCCGGCGCCATCAGAACCTCATCAGAGCACTGCGGCAGTGTATCTATGCTTGCTGCCTCCTAGTGCAGAGCAGATCACAGGACGCCCGCTGCAGCCCTGGTACACCACAGCTGTTACTATGTCACCAGCTCCATGTGCCCAGCATCGCACATGCCAGGCCCATTTTAGAAGGCCCCAACGTTGCCCTCTGGACCACGCCGCAGCCCCAGGACATTGTGGGGGGTGGCCTCATCTACGCAATCAGGTCCTTGTAGCGGCAAGGCAATTCCACCACCCTTGATGTGCTGGGCGATGCTAATCCAACAGTGAAGAGGATCCAAGGATATGTAAGAGCGGCAAGCTTGGAGTGAGCTCACACCCAATGTGTCCCCTCCACTTGCCCCGCTATCACGTAACCACCTCCCCCACACCTACACCAGTTTCCCAATATTTGGAATTCCAGGGAGGTGATCACTTTGCTCCAAGATGCTAATCATCATGATATTGATGGCTTCTTACATCATGGAAACAGATTACAGATTACAGGTAAGCCTAAATAATGATAAGCCTTGGAATAGTGCCATGATAGCCCGTTGGCAGGATATCATGGTCATAGGAAGACACTATCCCTTCCTGGCAGATACATGGTGAAAAAACATATAAAGAGAAAAAAACAACTATGCAAGCCATTGTGAGACTTGCATCAGAGCCATGAACCTTTGTTATTTCATCCATTCCTGGTACCTCACAACCCTGGCATTCCATATGCATGAATCTTGTTACAAATTTGCCTGAATCCAATGGGTATGACACCTTAAAGAACATAGATGATTTATGTATGAAGATGGAACATTTTGAACCTCTGTGAAGAGTAGTCCCCGTTGGAGGCATGGCACAGGAACCATATTTCAGCATTGCAGGCTTCCAGAAGTAATCATCCCAGACAGCGGTCCTCAATTGATGTCCTGTTTCTGTAGAAAGCTGTAAAACGATGTGGGGGTTAAGGTACTCCTATGTTTGGGCTATCACCCACAAACCGAAGGCAAGATGGAAAGAGATCAACATAATTTCAAACAATAGTTATTGCACGCAAAAAAAGCAAGAGTGAGTATGATACTTACCACTCACAGAACGTACCCAAAGAAAATCCATTCGTATTGCTCCCAGTACCTCTCCATGTTAAATCCCAGAATGCTAATGCTGAATACTATCACTACAACCACCATCTGTCATGATCTCTGCTTCCAAATGATCAGGACTTGCCCGACTCCCTTGGAAGCAGACCCATAACCCCAGTTCCGAGTGCCAGCCAGTCCCAATTGGGACCTTTTGGACCCTGTCCTGGCGCCAGTGGCACCAGGCTCATAAAGATGCCCAGTCCCAGCGCTGGAAGCACCGGGCTCATAATGCTTGGGTGGACTTACCTGCAGCAGACCATGCTGCTTACTTACCTGCCAGTTGAACCCCTGATCCTCTTCTGTTTGGGACTACTTTTCCTGTTGGGTGGGGCAGGCGCCACTCCCTAGGTTCAGAACACTGGAACTCTTCTGGAAAGCAGGAACTCTTTTCTTAGGCGTGGATGTGGAAGGAGACACCTAAGCACTACAGGAGGCTATTTAAACCACACCCGATGGATGAATCTTGCTTTGTGTTATTCTGCATTCTCTGCAGCAGAACGCTCATCGTGTCTTCTGCTTCTGATCCTGGGCCTAAGGGAACAAAGGCTTACCATCCTGGAATCCAGTCTTCAGCAGCACCTGTAAAGACAAAGAAAGAACAGGTTAGCACTACGGTATTCAGTGGCAGCGCATCTCTTACCTGGTCCATCGGCTGTCACCAACGCCTCGCGCTGCATTCCGGCATCTGAAAGACAAAAGCTTACCAGCTCTTCGCACGCTCCGGAGGCCTTCGGCGCTGCATCCCGCATCTGAAAGACAAAAGAAGGTGCGTTTAAAGACATTGGGCAACTTTATTACTCACGTGCCATTACTCCTTCCCACGCCGAATCCAGTGGGTATTCCAGCACCCTTCAGCTTCTCTAAAGCTCCGAACTTGTACCTGCAAGATAAAAGGGACAGTTAGTGCGCATCGTGAAGCAGGCTACAAGTGCTTACTTACGTGCTTCCAGGCGCTTCTATTCCTCACGCGGGTTCGATCCTCAACTCTCATCACCCCGCCATCCGCCATCGCCGGAACCCTGCAAAACAAGAGATATCATTACAAAAGACTTTTAAGACATTTGAAGTGCCCAGAACTTACCGCTCGTGCAGTTAACGACGGACAGCAGTCCTCTGAGGTCAAGAGGCCTGCACCCTTATCCAGTGAAGAAACTGGTTACGGCACCCTGCCCCGAGGCAGATGGAGAGCTCGGCGTTCACTTACCTAAGGTGAGGGCGTTAACCTTTGGGGTTCTACAGGAGAAGAGAAAGGGAAGAGGAGAGAGGCACCCAATAACCCCAGTTCATTAATCCCATATTTTCTATCTGCAGACATCTTACTCTTCGAGTCAGACATACAGTGCACAGAGGTCCAGCCCAAAGAGCCAACCGTGTGTTACACATCACCTTTGAAGATACGGCATTCACCCAGTCAAGACCGGCGCCTCTGCGGGAATCAGGTGAGCGTTACAGAACACAAAGCCTACCGCAAAACTCCCACCCAGGCGCTATGGAAATCTCGGATACCGACCAGCTAGCCCAGTTACTTGGGGAACTAAGAGCAGAAGTGCATGCAGCCCGTCAGGAAACTAATGCTCTAAGAAGGGAACTGATTATTTCCAAGGCGCGAACAGACGATCTCGCTAGACAATTGCTACAGTCACAAGCCGGACAAACTCCGTTACCCGCATCAGGGGCAAATCTTCCTTCAACATCCTCTACGAACCCAGTGCAGATCAACCTACCTGGGAATGTACCTCTGGCTCCGCCCGAACGATTTTCTGGTGACCCAAAGAGGTTTGCAGTATTTATTAATCAGTGCCGGTTGCACTTCTTATGCCGGCCAGCAGCCTTTCCAACTGATCAAGCTAAGGTAGCTTTCGTGCTTTCGTACCTTAGTGGCAATGCGGCAGACTGGTCGATCCCTCTAGTTAATCAAGATGATCCGGTTCTCCATGATTTTCAAGCTTTTCAGCTCAGTATGGAAAAACTGTTTGCAAGACATTCACAGGGGCAGGCCTTGGACAATGAGCTCCTTTCATTGCGACAGGGTAATCAAGACCTTTTGGCTTATATTGCGTCTTTCAACAGACTGATAGTGGAAACTCGATGGCCTGAGGACAAAAGGATTACGCTGTTTTATAGAGGTCTACGTGGAGAGCTCAAAGATGTGTTAGCCCAAGTAGTGAATCCCCTGCAAGACTGTTCGGACTATATTGACTTAGTCGTTCAAATTGACCACCGACTGCAGAACAGGAAGGCCGATCGTTCCAAGTTTGATGCTCGAGTATTTTCCAAACCACCAACTCCTACCAAAGGAGTAGACTCCGGGGAACCCATGCAAATAGGGGGCCTGAAAGGACCACTAACACAAAAGGAGCGGTAAAGAAGAAAACAGCTGCAATTATGCCTCTATTGCGGAAACTCGGGGCACTTTCTTCGAGACTGTCCGGTGAAACCAGCCAAGAAGGCAGTAGGAGCTGCAGTTACCAGGGTCACAAACTCTGAGCAGGGAAACGACCTCGCCCGACAAGAATAGAGGTCCCCTTGCCGAGCGTTAAAACCAGTTCCGTGACCTCGCATTTCGTGATACCTATGGTCCTCATTAGCCCTGAACATCCGGATCGATTACATGCGATTGAAGCTTACGTCGACAGCGGTGCCATCGGCAATTATGTGGATCATGAAATGGTTTTGAGGATGAATCTGACTCTTTGTCCAAAGGCTGTAAAGGACGTCATTACTACGGTGGATGGTACGGAGATAGCCTCCGGACCAGTAACACATACCACCCAAGAAGTGACGCTAGTAAGTCAAGATGGACACCATGAGAAGATCGTGTTCGATGTGATCAAGGCCCCTCAGTTCCAGATTATTCTAGGAATTCCTTGGTTAGAGAAGCACAATCCTCAGATCGATTGGCGAGCAAGAACGGTTCAGTTTCCAGAATGTGTCTCTACTTGTCACCCTCGACCTGGTGTTGCACTGGCAGCAATTTCCTCGGAGGCCCCCCAGTTACCTCCTGAATACCTAGAATTCCAAGATGTTTTCCGGAAGGATCAGGCTAACTCTCTACCTCCTCATAGGTCTTATGACTGCCAGATAGACCTGATACCTGGATCTACTCCTCCTTGTAGTAGAATTTATGCCCTCACCGAGCCTGAGAATCTTCACCTCCGACAATACCTGGATCAATACCTAGCGAATGGGTTTATTCGTCCTTCCAAGTCCCCTGCTTCCTCAGCTTTGTTCTTCGTTCCAAAAAAAGAAGGGGACCTTAGAACTTGTATAGATTATCGCGCCCTGAACCAGATCACCGTTAAGAATAGATATCCGTTACCTTTGATCACTGAGCTCCTGGACCAAGTCAGAAAAGCATGCATATATACAAAGCTGGATCTTAGAGGAGCCTACCACTTGGTACGAGTAAAAGAGGGTGATGAATGGAAGACGGCCTTCCGCACCAAGTATGGGCTATTTGAATATCAGGTCATGCCCTTCGGACTTTGCAATGCCCCGGCCGCCTTTCAATATTTTATGAACGATGTACTCAGAGAGCTCATAGATGTGTGTGTTGTTGTTTACATTGACGACATCCTCGTTTATTCTTCATCGGAAACTGAACATCGGAAACACGTGAAAATGGTCCTCGAGAGATTGCGTCAACACAAACTTTTCGCTAAGTTGGAAAAATGTGTTTTCAACGTGACTGAAGTTGAATTCTTGGGATTCATATTATCACCTAGCGGAGTGCGTATGGATTCAAAGAAGGTCGATGCAATTCTCAAATGGCCATCGCCATCCTCCGTAAAAGGTGTTCAAAGCATGTTAGGCTTCGCTAACTTTTACCGCAGGTTTATCCCCGAATTCTCTCGAATAGTCCAGCCCATCACCGCCTTGTTAAAGAAAAACAAACGTTTTGAATGGTCTCCCGAGGCGGAACAAGCTTTCCAGAATTTGAAGACTAGATTTATCTCTGCACTGATCTTAAAACATCCTTGCCCAGAACTCCCCTACATCGTTGAAAATGATGCTTCGAGTCTTGCCATGGGGGCAGTTCTATCACAAAAGGACCCAGTAACCAATCAGTTGCATCCCGTGGCATTTTGGTCCCGCAAATTCTCGCCTCCTGACATCAATTACACTATTACTGATAAGGAACTTCTAGCTATCAAGTCCGCCTTTAAGGCTTGGCGGCATTATCTTCTGGGGGCCCGACACACCGTTACTGTGATTACAGATCACCGAAACCTGCAATGTTTGAAAACCGCAAAAGCTCAATCTTCTAGGCAACTCTGTTGGGCACTATTCTTTGCCGAGTTTGACTTCATAATTACCTATCGACCTGGTACAAAAAACGGTAAAGCTGATGCCCTTTCTCGGATGGGAGTGGAAGAACATTTGATCAATCCTAAACCTGTACCTATCATTCCCGAACAAAGAATTCTAGGTGTAATCGCCACACAATCCATAGAGGAAGTTAAGGATAAAGTCAGGCTACTGGTAACTCCAGCAGACATACAGAATTGGCATCTGCAGGGAAAGGACTTTACGGTGAAGGACAACCTATTATATTTCCAAGAACGGTTATACCTGCCCAGCACAGATTTACAGAAAAAGGTAATCTCTTGTTATCACGATTCTTTAATGGAAGGACATCCCGGTATGACCAAGACCTCGGAAAAGATCAAGCGCTACTTCTGGTGGCCGTCTTGGAAAAAAAGATATCAGAGACTTTATAATGTCCTGTGGAGTATGCGCCCAAAACAAGAGTCAAAAGGAAAAACCAGCCGGCCTCTTACGCCCTATTGACATCCCGCCTCGCCCTTGGCATACGCTTTCTATGGACTTCATCACCGATCTACCTCCATGCTCCGGATACAATACGATCCTAGTAATCGTGGACCTATTCTCCAGGATGGCGCATTTCATTCTACTCAAAGGCTTACCAACAGCAGCAACTCTGGCCCGAGAATTTCTCGAAAACATCGTCCGACTGCACGGTTTTCCTTCAGTTCTAATTTCGGATCGAGGTAGTCAATTTATTTCTCATTTTTGGCGAAGTTGCTGTCGGTCGGCTCAAATTGATGTGAGACTTTCGACCAGCCACCACCCTCAAACCGACGGACAAACCGAGAGGACCAATAAAACTCTGGAACAGTATTTGCGCTGCATGCTACAACAAACTGAAAAAACTTGGAAAGATATTCTTTGGATAGCCGAATATGCCTACAATAACTCTGTACACTCGGGAACTGGGAAGACCCCGTTTTTTCTTTTATACGGTAGTCACCCTCGAACCTCGGAGTTGGATCCACTCCAAGATCTTGGAACACCAGCAGTAGATCACCTACATTCTACAATCACCCAAGCCTTTAAGGAAGCCGTTTCTCACCTTCAAAGGGCTAAAGAACAATACAAGAAAGGAGCAGACCAACATCGGAAGGAAGCCCCCCAATATCAAGTAGGAGATCAAGTCTGGTTATCCACCAAATATCTACCTCTAAAAGGACCACGCACATTCAACCCAAGATACCTTGGTCCCTATTCCATCACTACCATAGTAAATCCAGTAGCGGTCAAGTTGGACTTGCCCCCTCACATGAAGATACATCCGGTCTTCCACGTCTCTCTATTAAAACCCGTGCAACCTCAAACCCGACTAACTACATCTCCAAAACCTATCCTAGTTGATGGAGAACTCGAGTTTGAAGTCAAAAGCATCCTGGATTCCAAGATCTCCAAATCTAAACTATTTTACCTGATTGACTGGAAAGGCTACGGTCCCCAAGAAAGATCCTGGGAACCTGCAGAATATGTCCACGCGCCTCGTCTAATCAAAAGATTTAATCGAACATTTCCTAAGAAGACCAAACCCCCGGAGAAGCCCGGTTTGGGAGGGGCCTTGAGGGGGGGTGCTGTCATGATCTCTGCTTCCAAAAGATCAGGACTTGCCCGACTCCCTTGGAAGCAGACCCATAACCCCGGTTCGAGTGCCAGCCAGTCCCAATTGGGACCTTTTGGACCCTGTCCTGGCACCAGTGGCACCAGGCTCATAAAGATGCCCAGTCCCAGTGCTGGAAGCGCCGGGCTCATAATGCTTGGGTGGATTTACCTGCAGCAGACCATGCTGCTTACTTACCTGCCAGTTGAACCCCTGATCCTCTTCTGTTTGGGACTACTTTTCCTGTTGGGTTGGGCAGGAGCCACTCCCTAGGTTCAGAACACTGGAACTCTTCTGGAAAGCAGGAACTCTTTTCTTACCTAGGCGTGGCTGTGGAAGGAGACACCTAAGCACTACAGGAGGCTATTTAAACCACACCCGATGGATGAATCTTGCTTTGTGTTATTCTGCATTCTCTGCAGCAGAACGCTCATCGTGTCTTCTGCTTCTGATCCTGGGCCTAAGGGAACAAAGGCTTACCATCCTGGAATCCAGTCTTCAGCAGCACCTGTAAAGACAAAGAAAGAACAGGTTAGCACTACGGTCTTCAGTGGCAGCGCATCTCTTACCTGGTCCATCGGCTGTCACCAACGCCTCGCGCTGCATTCCGGCATCAGAAAGACAAAAGCTTACCAGCTCTTCGCACGCTCCGGAGGCCTTCGGCGCTGCATCCCGCATCTGAAAGACAAAGGAAGGTGCGTTTAAAGACATTGGGCAACTTTATTACTCACGTGCCATTACTCCTTCCCACGCCGAATCCAGTGGGTATTCCAGCACCCTTCAGCTTCTCTAAAGCTCCGAACTTGTACCTGCAAGATAAAAGGGACAGTTAGTGCGCATCGTGAAGCAGGCTACAAGCGCTTACTTACGTGCTTCCAGGCGCTTCTATTCCTCACGCGGGTTCGATCCTCAACTCTCATCACCCCGCCATCCGCCATCGCCGGAACCCTGCAAAACAAGAGATATCATTACAAAAGACTTTTAAGACATTTGAAGTGCCCAGAACTTACCGTTCGTGCAGTTAACGACGGACAGCAGTCCTCTGAGGTCAAGAGGCCTGCACCCTTATCCAGTGAAGAAACTGGTTACGGCACCCTGCCCCGAGGCAGATGGAGAGCTCAGCGTTCACTTACCTAAGGTGAGGGCGTTAACCTTTGGGGTTCTACAGGAGAAGAGAAAGGGAAGAGGAGAGAGGCACCCAATAACCCCAGTTCATTAATCCCATATTTTCTATCTGCAGACATCTTACTCTTCGAGTCAGACATACAGTGCACAGAGGTCCAGCCCAAAGAGCCAACCGTGTGTTACACATCACCTTTGAAGATACGGCATTCACCCAGTCAAGACCGGCGCCTCTGCGGGAATCAGGTGAGCGTTACACCATCCCCCTGGCAGATGAATTGGTTCAGATCATCGAAAAGGAACAACTAAACGAACAACTAAAAATATCAGAGAGCCTCCATCAAAGCCATGACGAGGCAAAGAAATATGTGTACCGACATATGTATACTGTGAGACAGCCATGGTATCAAGAGAGATGACACAGACAACAGAACTTAATTAAGTTTCATGCTGGGAGGGTACATCAGTAATAGGGAAGGGTGAGGGATATCATTTCTCACCCTTAGATATTCTCTTCTTCTTTTTATAATTTTGTGGGAGTAGATGGGAACTGGTGAATTGTGATTTGCAATAGGAGGTGTATGTCCCTCGTGATTGCTTCCCTTTTCTCCTATTTCCAGAATGGTTTCTGAGAAAGGGAGTATATATTACTCCCCACTGTCTGCTCCTAACATTTTGTAAATTGGAAGGAGGGAAGATGGCACTGGGTTGATAATAACCCTTAAACCTAGAGAGGAGGTGAGGTAGACCATCACCATGACATAGGGAATACCATGTCGCATCTCACCCAAGGGCATTCCCTCCCCAATCCTCAAGGAACCTCTACCTAGGTGATCTTCCCTCACTTGCCCCTCCAAGGGTTGGGATCCAAAAGTGATGGCCCTCCCCTGGCCACTTGAGTAAAGGATCCCCGGGGGAGTAGAAGTGAGAACGCCCTCAGGCTTTTCACAATACCGGACCATCGTATGAGACAGGTCATAAGCTATGGCTATTGTAAGGGTGCAGAAGTAAGAGATCGACACAATGGTCACATGTTTACTGCTACAAACATTTAATAATGAATTGAGGGTTGTGGAAAACCTAACTAGCCCCAACAATAAGAGGGGTTTCCCTGCCTCAAACAATAATCTAAGGAATCTGTCAGGATGTCCAAAGAGGAAAAAGTCTATCGTGGTGTCAAACCTATTTCCAGCACTTAAATTAGGAACTCAAACTAAGGTGCATGGTGATCTTCTTGGGCTCAAAAGAAAGTCTTTCTTCTTCTGGACATGGGATTAAAAGTTATGTCCAAGCTCGTAAAGCAAAGTTCAAATGGTGTAAAAACAAACTTCCAAAGGATATGCAACCTTGTGCCAAAAAGGTTACCAGGTCCTCACAAGGCCAAGAGACTAAAAGGTTACCAGGTCCTCACAAGGCCAAGAGACTATCTCCCTTCTCTTGGCTTGCTATAGTGTTCACAAAGCCTGGGGGGAATGTTTCCCTTCCCCTGGTTACAGCTTCTCTCACAACCAACCTGGTTCACTAACCTGCCAGGTACTATGACTATGAAGATTTCCAATGATTTAATCCTCATATGGGTGCGTGTCCTAGACTCGCCTTCCTGATTTATATTCTGTTTTTGCAATACTTGGTATACTTCCCTGCCAAGTATCATAGGGTGGATTTGGATATCTCTGAATTTTGCTCACCCTTCCAGATTCTCCTGCAAATTCTTCCACAAAAACCAGCGTACCTTTTATCCCGGTCTGCAATGATTTCAGGCTTTCCCAGGCACCTGGGATCTGCTATTGGGCTTTCCCAACCTTCGTGGTCCTTCTGCGGCGGCTCCACAGTTGAAATCTTGTTCTGGAGAATACAACGTTTCGCTCTCATGTTCTCCAGTTTGCTGCAACACCAGGGGTTTCTCCTCCTAGGTTTGCAGAGCAATCCTTCTGCTCAGGACCTGCTCCACTTCTGCTTGCCCCCACCTCTGCGTCTCGGACAGCGTTCTTCCTTCTCTCGTCTCCGCTTGCTCTCATCGCTCCTCGTGGTAGGGCTCAACGCCATTCTCAGTTTTTCATCAGTTTTTATACTCTGTTGTACTTCAGATTGCCTAGATTGACTGGACTGCGCTGTTTGGACTTGTGCGGTATTCTGTATTACTCTATGCCTCGTCTTCATTTCAGTGTTCCAGTTACAGTGTGTTCACGTGTGTAGTCAGTGCTCTCTGTAGTCCCAGTGTAAGGTAAGGAATTGGTATTTTCTACCTTACAATACTACATAGGGGAGGGAGGGAGGGACTGGGTTGCCCTGAATAGGGTAAGAGGATACATGAGTAGATAATGAGGTATTTAGATACTTTCTTCCTGTATCATCCCACATCTCACAAGGGATTTCCACACCCATGTGATCCTCCCACATTGCACCACCCCAAGAGAGACTACTGGACTGTGGCCACACCACCCTAGCCCCATGGCAACCCCCCCCCCCCCGGCTCCATGGAGAAGGGACGAGAGCAAGCCTTGTTACACTATCTGCAAAAAAAACATTAAGATTCCTAGATACATAAGTAAATTCAAGGCACACTATATTGCTATATTGAAGTTTATGTCATCTATAAAGTCATCAACCCTGTTGCCATGAGACTACAACTACCACCATCTCAAGATTAATCTGGGTTTCTGACTCTCCCTCCTCCAACCTCGCAGTCCTTCAGCGCTCTACAGGCACTACCAATCACTGTAGAAACCTAAGAAGGATAGGTTGTCTCCAGAGCTCTAAATGGCAAGGCAATACATACACTTTATTGTTTACTTGAGTGGGAAAACTACCACCCTTAAGGTCGTACTTGGGAAACAGTGTCCAATCTGTTTTGATCCTTATTACAGTGATTGCCACAAACTCCATCTGGGGAAGCCATGCCCGCAGTGGGAACTGGAAGGGCACAATATTCTAGGGATGTGAGACATAAACCATCCATGTAGAGGGCCTATAGAGGTGTCCTCAAGCAATCAACCCAGTGGCAGAGACTGAGAACTCAAGCTTTTCTTACCAATAACCAATGAGTGCAAAAGCAGCATGGAACCTTCCATAACCTGGTTCATTTCAGCAGATGGCCTTCTGGAGTTATTTTCTGTACTAATTCTTTCAGATACTTATGTAACTATTTGGACAGGATTATTGCAAACAGTTTGGAGTTCAACTTCAATTGTGGAATTGACCGATAGGAGCTGTGCCATGCCCTAGCCCTGCTTTTGGGATCAGAGTAATACAGGCAGATTGCCAAGAGCCAGGATGGTTACATGTGTCAGTTGTTTCAATGAACGCAGATTAAGAGGATCAGGTCAAGCCATTCTATTTGTTTTTTGTAAAAATTTCCGATGTGCCATTTTCTTGTTCTGACAGCTTCCAATAGTTACACCAATCAGATGGTCTAGTTACTTTAGCAATTTCCATTACTTTTGGATGTATATTCTTCTATTTTGGTCTCTCTGGGAACATGATCTTCACTGTTTAAGTCCCTATAAAACGTACTGAATGCCACCTGTATTTCTTCCTGGCTGGTCAACTGATTCACACTCTGTGGTTTAATGAACTTAGGTTACCGCTTTCCCTCACCATACTATCAATTATTTTCACTAGACCACAGGAAGAAAATTCAGAGTAGACCAGGAAAATTCTGAATGAATATTTGTTTATTGCTTATTGACCTGGTTTTTTAGCCATCACTCCATACTTTTTTTTAGCTATCACACCATACTTGAAATAACAGTGTTGGTTGTGTATTTCTAGCCTCCTTTTAATTGCTTAACGTTATTATGTTATTTGATATAAGTGTTTAAGTGTTATAAGGAGGTGTTAACGCTTCGTAAGCATTGTATGTATAAATATCACATGCCATTTTTTGCACAGGTGCCGCCATTAAAAGGCAGGAACACATGAGGCCTATGTGACAACAATATTGACTGTGGCACTGCTGGACACCTTTCAAAGTCTTCTGCAGGATGTAGGTTACTCTATGTTATTTGGGACTTGTCAAACATCATTTTACTACGGTTTTACTGCCTTTATTGAAGAATCGCCTCCTCCCAAATGGCATGTACTAATGACATTGACATATGGTTTTGCAAAACCAAATATGCCCAATAATCCTAAGGATTAAAAATAGGACCCTTTCAGGCTTTCAGACTTCAATACAAAAAGATAGATTAAATAAAAGACAGTGTGAAGAGCCGTGAATGAGATGCAGACACAGGGGATTCAAGATTTTGACCATAAACATTTATTGAAACAAAAAGGGGTTGGAAAATACTTCTCTGTCCCTATTCAAAGAGGTATTTCCCTACATAAAACAAAACTAAGGTCTGCCCGATGTCCAAAGCAAAATGTCCTGTGTCCAAAGTACTATTCTGGCACTCACATTCTAAAAATCAACTCTAGGGTGAAAAGAAAAAAGTCTTTGGCCTAGAAAAGTGTATCAATGTTAATAAAAAAAGGAACGGCGTAACTCCAACACAAGAAAAGTTCCAAATGGATAAAGTTCACAGTTCCAGAGGATGGTTCCCTTCGTCTGGATTTCTCTTCACTCCGTTTTATAGTTTTAAGGATATCAGTTCCTTTGGATCAAGAACACAACTGGTATGCGGAACAACTTGGCTGTTAGTCTTAATCTTGGTAGGATACCTGGTGTACTGTCTCCTGACAGGTTTCTTCTCCTCTTTAATATAATTTTAACACTACATCACTCTCATGGACTGATCATTCTCTTGTCACTTGAAGCTCTCTTCTCCTTTGGCAATAGCACACCCTACACCACCTCCTGCTTTCAAGGTCATCCGGCCCATGAGAAGAGTGTCAGTGGCTGTCTTTGCCTCCACCTACTCTCCTCTTTCTACTCCTGTGGCTGACCCCCACCCTGATATGGCCCTCCAACTTTCACTGTTCTATCTCAAACACTCTTGACATTCTTGCCCCTGTCATGAGGATCCAACTGTAGCTTGCTGAAAAGTGCAACTCTTGGAACGATTCCGATCTGGCTGCCCTTAAATGCAAGTGCAGAGCAGCGGAACGGAAATGGGGATCTTCACGTGTTTACAAGGAGCTTTTCTTTTATATCGAGTTCGGGGACGACCGCGGTTGCACTTGCTTGTGTTTGGACAGACGTGCGCAGACAGCAGTATATTTGTGTAAGCATATTTCAGTTATGCATTAATCGCGCATCATACTGAGTCACGGCTTTGTCATTCAGTTTTTCCTAACATGCACGGTTTCGCTCATTAGGTGTTGCCATTAAGGGCTGGCTGAACATCATTGACATAGATCATCAAGTGTTCACTAGGACCGATCAGCAATAAAGCTGTGCAGGTAACGCTGTCTTTTTCTAACCTGGTCCAAATAGGAATTTTTGTGATATTAGTCACCCTGACTAATAAATTGGTTGCACTTATTATTGTCCCAATATTTGGAATACAGGACGTCAGATTCACGGCTACTGCAACATTTGCATTTATTCACAAGCTCATATCTATCAGAGAGACTCCGTACTGGGTAATTTTCAAGTTGATATAAGTTGATATTGCATGACAATTATCGGTACATGGAACTTTATCCTTTCTTAGGGGACTGGGGATAACTGCACACCTATTCAAAATGCACACAGTTTGCTTTTAGTTTTTTGACTCAGCGGGTGCGGTGAGAGGCACTGCAGTTGGAGGCACTGGGCTCCAGTTGGTGGCTCACGTGAACTTACTGCATGGGGTCCAGTAAACTTAACACATGACTTAGATGGCACACAGTCAACATGTCATATTAACTATTCAGATACTTGATGTGTTCAAATCTGTTCAAGTTCTTTCCTGTTTTCATTTTTTCACATGCTCTGTTGATGACATGCTCCTTTTTATTTTACATGACAATATGATCTGGTAATGTATACCTCATTTCATGGCTTTATGTTTTCCCTGTAATATATGCCACTGTCCAAATTATGGGTTATTTGCAATACATATTGTGGTGAAACATATGTAAATTGAAATGATTTTATATCACTTGTTTGGAGCAGGGTTTTGCCTTGAGAAAGACCTGTGGAGGTCGAAACACGTGTTTGCATACCATTCTGTCATTTGAATACGGAAAATGAACATAATTAAATAATGCGAAAATCTATTTGAGTCTCTGTCGAAAAGCATTTTTATACATGGACTTGCAGTAATGGCGACATTTCAAATTGCATATGCGCAATTCGTGTGAGCTGACAGCGCATCCAATGGTGGAACATTTACTGTCTATTTTCAATGTGGATTAGGTTATAGGTGCCTACTTGTTACATGTGTGTGCAGCAGCTAATTGTGTTTAATTTAAGAGTGAGTTTTGATGAGACCAACTAGCTCAATTGCTTCCAATTACCTGGCGCACCTCAGCTATACTGTTCTTTACATAAGGGTTTTGCCTGGAAGATCTGGACAGTGAAAAAGTGTATTCACGAGTCCAAAGGTGCGCTTAATGCACACACGAGTCCTGCTGGTTGTAGGCTATGTCGTGCAGCGTTCGTGGATCACGCACAGGGGTCATTAGCCAAGTCAGCTGCGGGTATCCGGAATCATCTGCATGGTCACTGTGAAATGTGTGGGGGTGGACGTACACAGTATCAGGGCAATGGGCATCATGTTCATGCATATGGGGCTTCATCCCATGGACTGGGCCTGTGCAATGTCTGTGTATGCTGCATCTCTGCTATCATACATTGTTTTGGCTTCACATGCACCATGTTACATTACAGCAGATGTTTCGTGATGTGTCTGTTGGTGACATGTGTTCCTGGTGGCTGTCTTGTGGCTGTGTATTGCTCTCATGCATGTGTCATGCTGGGTTGCCTATTGGCCTTCCCTACTCCTCTCGGGGCAGTGGGTCAGGATTGTGGGATGGGTGTACATGGGTACATGGCTGTGGCAATGGCAGGGCTGCTGTTGTGTGCTGCAGTGTGGCACTTTGTTGTTACTTTGGATCATGCATGATGCATTGTGGTACCAGTAGTCATGTGTGTGGTTTGAAATTGGCCGGGTGCTGCTTTTGCATTTACTTCTCATGCCATGCTTTGTGTCATTATTCACACACCCCCCACTCCCCCCAATTTGGCCAGGTGCTTCACAGTGCATACGTGCAGGCAGATTTATTTACCCCACTATCCACGTCCATGTGCCTCTCCATGTATACTGGCAGTGTGCTGTTCCATAGACCCGTGGTCTCACGGGTGCACCCTGGCTAGCGGGCACAGCAATGGGTGATGATGAGGTTGGGGTCGCAGGTCATCTGCACATTGAGGGAGTGGTAGTGCTTGCGATTTCGGTTCACTGCTTCGTGGGTCTGGGGGGCCACCAATGCAACATAGGTGCAGTCCAGGGCTGCAATAACATTAGGCAATTGGGCTACTTCATAGAACGGTGCCTTCATGTCATTGACCTGGGCTTGGGTGGTGGGCAGTGCAATGTGGTGTTGCACATGCCACAGGAGGGCATCCAACAACTGGGCAAGAACTGCACTGATTGTGGGCTGTGCCATGCTGTGCATCAAGGCCACGTAGTGCTGGAAGGTGCCAGTACCCAGAAATTGTAATACTGACACTAGCTTGAGGCAGTGGGGGCACAGCTGTATGGATGTTACTCCTGCTCTCTATGTCCTCCTGTAATGTACTGAGCAGCTCAGTAATGGTCTCCCTGTTGAGGGGGTACAGGGTCACCAACTAGGTGTTATTGAGGATCGAGGGCGAGGGCATGAACCTGGGGATGGGTGCACGCCTTGCTTGGCTCCTCCTCATCTTCCTCATCCTCCTCATCCTCTTCATCCTCCTCATCACCCCCCCCCCCCCCTCCTGTGCTCTCTGTGCCCTGGCCTGATTGTCCTGCTTGTCAACTTCCAGGTGCAGCATGAGCAGCATCCATATCATAACGATTAATCCCATCTGAAATTAAATATATCAAAAAACTTTATTTTCCCAAATCCCAAATACACACATCTACATAAGGTGGAATCTCTTACCAGACATACTAGGTAAGCGCTAGACACATGTTTTATATCATTATTATGTGGATTATTCACTTGATTGCCTTAAACAAAACAGTCTTTAAGAAACGTTCAGCAACTGTGCTAAAATCATGCCAACCAAATGGATTAATACTGTTTTTGGGGTCAGGCTCTGCAAACATGGTTGTTGCTATACTTTGGCTACTGGAGCTTTGCTCAAGCACCGGTGTGAGACTCATGTATGGGACAGAGTATACATTTTAAAATTATAAAACCAGGCTTCTACAATATACAACAAAATCTTGTATTTACTAACTGAGTATGTGAGACACCATGTAAAATAAGTAATAATGCTGTGTTCTTGTTTTCTTTTATTTCTTTTCCATCCACATTACTCCTCCTTTATATCCCTCCTTATTCTCTGTCTCCGATTGCAATGTTTTGTTTTTTAAATTGATAGTTTGAAATCAAAACATTATTTTTTGGAAATAGTATGTAATATATGCCCTAGATTTGAAAAAGGCACTACCAGCCGAAACATGTATCATCTATAAAGGCCACTCCTAATTTAGGAGTTTCTTTTTGTTTTGATTGCATTGTTAGGCAAAAACCTGTGCAGTTCCCTCTGGGACCACTGCAAAAGATTTAGGACTACAGGTGTTAGCAGTAAACCCACTTGGTAGCAGTCTGTACCACCCAGATTTACCTGGTAGCTGTGGCTGAGCAGTCAGACTTCCCTCAAGAAGAGTTAGGCAGTATGCAAATTATACACAATAGGTACTCAGATACAATAATACAAGCAAACACTGACCAGAGCTTTGGTATCAAAGTATATAATTATTTATTTTAAAACACTGTTTGAAACACTCCAGCACTCTTATTGTAAAACACTCTAAACACAGTTACTATTATAATATATACAAGCCTTATTCCTTATCAGATAAGTCTTAGTTAACACCACTTATTTCCAGACAGAGGTGAGCGCTTAACTATAGATGGCACTCCAATAAGTTCAAGAAGAAGGGAGGGAAAAAGACAGAATATGGAAAGATACACCACTCTAAGATTTAGGAACACTGTTAGCAAGGCAGAAGAGCAAAAGTCACTTGTGAGCCAAGGTTCATAGGCTGGGCCCACTCTTAGAGAGAGCAGAGCACAAATGCGCCCAAGATCACACAGTTACACTAGGCTTTGAAAGTCTTGCAGAGAGTTTGAAAAGAGGTTAGAGAGGCTCAGAAAAGTTTAGCCAGGGTGTCCCAGGCTAACCCAGGTTCGAAAGCCGGGGGCTAAATCTACCCCGTACAGTCGGTGGCAAGGGAAGCCAGGCGGAACACGGTACCTTAAGTGGGAAGGATCTTCCAGCGGTGGCAGTTGTTCCTGGCAGCGGGTGCAAGTCTCGGCATCGTCCAGGGAAAGAGAAGATCTCGACTTGGAGGAAAAGCTGAAGGTCGTTGCACTGCCAGGGAAGAAACCAGCCGCAGAGTTTTCCGGTTAAAGGTATTACCCTTTATTTCGCGGTCGTGGTAAAACGTGGTATTCCGGTTGCCGGGGTGCTTGGCACAGGCAAGGCGGCCACGAGATGCGTCGGGAAGGCGAAAAGATGGTGAAACTGGTTATCCCCACCAGTCAAAGGAAGAAGACTCTCCGGTGGGAGATCTCCTCTGTCGTTGGGAAAAGTGGTGAGACGGTCCAGCAGGGCTCCACCGGTGGTGTCGTCGTGGCAGGTCGGCTCAGCTTCTCCCTCGTCGGATTCTTAGGTCCTGTGGCGACTTCTGAAGTTCCAGTCCCCAAAGCCCTGCTTGTATGCAGAAAACCCCCATTCACTCAGCCTAGCTGTCACTCAAACATACTAAGTGGTGAGCCGGCCGGCTCACCACTTGGGCCAATCAGGACGGAGTGCGACTTGAGTTGCCTAGGCAACTCAGTCCAGGGTGCCTAAATCCCCCTCCACCCCTCCTAAGTACCCCAGACAGAGTGGCACCACTTTGGAAGGCTTCTGTGGAGAAGCCTGCCAAAAAGTGGAACAAAGGGCTCGACTTGGGTTGGAGTCACAGAAGAGAACACAAACGCCATTTTAGAACTGAGTTTTGGCAAAAAATACCAACCGGAGAATTAATGATAATTAAATAAACCGGCGGTATGTTCAAGGCTATCGTAATTAAATAAATAAAGATAGTAGCCTCGAACAATGGGAAAATCCCATAGAGAAATATTCGCGGTTGAATATAAAAAGTAGGATCCACTGCCACCAGCCAAAACTGGATCAGGGGGGACGGAGACGTGCCCCCTCGACTAACAGACCTCGGGGCAATCAAATTGCCCCAGCCAGTACGTCCACAATATGATGGTTTGTACTGGTTCTGTTCAGAATTCAAGACTAGTAAAGTCAATGGTGACTTTACATGCCCTGGGAGACAGTAGTCAGTCCCAGGGTATGGAGTCTATATTGGGGGGTCACTATGACACCCCTGTGTTACTGCACTGAGGGTGCTGTGTAACACACATCACAAAAACACATGAAGCCCTATGGAGTAAAAGACCCCATAGCCCATTAAACACATCTAGAGTCAAGGGAAGACACTCAAATCATGCCCAAGAGTGAGGGTAAAAGAGTCTCACTCTTGGCAGGAGAAAAAAAATAAACCCCAAAAATCCAGCAAAGCTGCTGGGGGACTCACTAGGTTAGGAAATTCAGCCTAAACAGAGAATTCTCCCTAACATGCATTAAAACGTTTTTTTCACTTTAACTCTTTTGTGCCACATTTCTCTGGTGAGAACTTAACTACAGTACATTTTATAGAACCTTCATTGGACAATATTTTCTTTTTGAACCCTTATACCCAAGTTGTTTGCTTTGCTTCTGTTGTCAGTTCACACCTTTCCTGAAGAATACTACCCCCGGCCTGCCATACCAAAAGAGGAGATGTAGGTATACCTAACAGACTGTACCATTTTCACCTTTATGATTGGGATCACTGGTAGATTAGTGGTAGTGAGGGGCTGAGTAGGCAGTTTAGCCACTACTTATCCCGGTACTCCTGCAGAGCACTAGTCATTACATCACAAGCACAGCCCGTAGGAAGACATGACAGTAGTGTTCAATTAAACACCCTCATGTCTTCCTGTGGGCCGCACCTCCTTGCCATAATCTCCTGGCTGCATGTGCAGAGGCCTTGCAGGCCTTCACTTGGGACAGCACTGAAATGAGTGTCTGCAAGACCTCGGTGCCTACTGGCACTCATTCTGTCATGCATAGCTCTTCTGGAATGGAGTGCAGTGCATGGGAACATGAGTGGCAGCAGAGGTATACTGGATGTGTTTTGCCCGATCGCCCATTATGCACCAGCTACCACAACTTGTTCATCAATGTAACGTTCCCTCCTTCTAAACTTGCTGGCACAGACTACAGAGCAAAATACTTGGGAGGATTTGCAGCATTTGTCAGGTGGATTCAATCGAATAGTTTACACTGTACCTTCTGGCAAAAATAAACATTGTGCCTGATGTCAAATACAGGGAATAGTGCTTACAACAGACATGGGAGGTAGCCCATGGGGTCTTTGGGTGTACGAGATGGTCAAGGTGCTGGGTGGCCCTCTTCCACTCACTCTTCCTCCCCCTGCTTTCTCTTCTTGACACCTACCGTCTAACTCAGCATCCCACTCCATTCTCTCATATCTGAGGATCTTCTAATGACCTAATTTTCTCCTCTTTTCCTTCTATTACATATGTTTCGGTCAATCTGACCATTCTTTCTGATCACTTCTCTGATGTCTTTCTCATACACTTCCCCATCTTCCTGCTTCTCCTTTTGCCTCACCCACCTTCTCCCGCAGTGATCTATGTTGATTAATTCAAAGTAGTTTCTTGTGGCTCACAACCCTTCTCTTCCTCCTCCTAATGATTACTCCCATCTTTCTATGGAGTGTATTTGTATTTATTGTGTTTATATAGTGCTATGTGATGAATCCTGCAGAGTCATCACTGATGCCCAGCCTTAAGTATCCTACCAGGTAGCCAGGGTAACGCAGTCGCTGCCTGACCCTAGGGGTGGTATTCTGAGGGTGGATCACATGGGAGGAGATGACTGTCAGGGGAGAGTGGTGACATTAAGATCCCTTAATTGCAGAGTTTTTAATGGCCTGCTGTCATTATTCAGAACTATCCAACTATAAAACTCTAAAAGCCACTTTGTTTAAACAAAACCCTGTTCAGTCTTCATGTTTACATGACAAACCTAGAACATATGAAACATCTGATGTTTATGGTGATTGTATTTTAAATTCAACTGATAAACAATATAAAATCAGTTCAAATTTTCTTGGACTCCAAGTCCCAGAAAGCCTCAGGTATTGCGACGAGGAAGAGGAGCAATGACTGGAGGAACTATGACGTTAATAGTAATGTGCAGTCTAGTTGTCACAAACCTAATCAGCTGCGCGGGACATTTAAACCCACATACTACATGCAGCAAGGGGAACAAAGAAAGAGGAGAAGGGCTGCAGAGTGGCAAGCGAGACCTGTGGCAGAGGTGTGGGGAGAAGAGGAGACGTCTGACAACAGCGGAATGATGGTGTTCGGGACCAGAGAGGAAGCCGAGTTGAACCATGTGCAGCGGGACCCAGGCAGACGTGGTCTTGTGGAGCTGCACTGGCTCTGGCAGCAAAGGTCTTCAAAGCCGGCGCAGGAACCAAACGAGACTCTGCCGAGACAAGGACGCTGGCTCCGTGCAAATACCTTGCAGCAGTCGCACAGTGAGCCAGTGAGTCAGCTTAGAACCATGGGGGGCCTGGGACGTGCAAACAAAATAAAGAGTGTTTGGCAGGCATTTTTCAATACCGACCAAATAGAACCGAAAAGAGAAGACAAACATGTACAATTCTCCTCACATGAGATGTCAGTTGGGGGAAACCTGAAACAAGAATAGTCAAGAGCCAAGAGAGGTTGAAAGAAAGGTCTAGCGACAGAGATTTTACAAACCCTCATATATGGAGATATCAGTATGGGGGAAATTGGCACAAGTAACAAAACTGAAGTCAACAAAGTTATGCTGTTGAAGTACAATTGTGTGATACCCGTTAGGGAGAATTCTCCTTCTAGGGCTAATTTCCCTCACCTAGTGAGTCCCCCAGCAGCTTTGCTGGATTTCTGGAGTTTATTATTTTTCCACCTGGTAAGAGTGTACATCTTTTTCCACTCTTACAAGTGTTTTGGCCTATTTGTTTTTACTCATTGTGTGATCTTGGGCACTGGTACACACCACTCCAGGTGCCCCTGGTCTTGTATGGGTTACACCGCACCCTCAGTGTAGTAACCCTGTGTTGTCTTTAAGACTCCCCCCCTGACTTTCACTGGGGCGGACTACTGTCCCGCAGAGAAAGGTAAAGTTGCCATTTACTTTGCATAGTCATTTTTACCACAGACACGGTACACCCCATCTTAAATGGAGTACTGGAAAGGGCTAGAAAGGGCTAAACTGTACCCCTAAACTGTACCCTTTTTCTTAGTAGTACAGGCTTGTACCAAAGGTAAAATTGCATTGCCACCTGTAGTCTTAATTTTGTGTAGTGGTCCCTAAGGGCACTGCACAGGATTCTGCCTAACACTGGTGTACAGCAGTGAGGATATGGAAGTAGAGTGATTACACTTAGAGTGCTGCTATTGCTTGGGTTCAACTAACCACAAGGCTAACACCACTAATTCTAATTTAACTGAGAAATCATGTCAAGTATGGAAAACTACACTGAAGAGAGTCTTTTACTCTATACTGCTGAGGTACTTAGAACCATGTGTAGAGATAAGATTCTCTCTGGTAAAGGAAAAAAGTCTGAACTGGTTACAAAGTTAATGGGAAAAAGTCTGGAGAGTGGGTCAGAAGGGCCTACCACTCAAGCCAATGTGGATTTTGATGTTTCTGATTCTGAGAGTGTTAATTTAGAAGAAGTAGACGAGTCCTTGCTAGAAAACCCTACAACTCCTTTGCCTGCTCAGAATGCACAACCTCTGTCCACAGGGACCCCCACAGGTCCTACACTTACTCCTGAATTTATTGCACTTGAGA
The DNA here is from genome assembly GCF_040938575.1 of Ambystoma mexicanum. Lineage (NCBI taxonomy): Eukaryota > Metazoa > Chordata > Amphibia > Caudata > Ambystomatidae > Ambystoma > Ambystoma mexicanum. The sequence continues at coordinate 1,514,126,101 of NC_090932.1, read as the reverse complement.
AAATGAAACTTGAATTAGAAGTGAAATGTATTGATGCACAAACTGCCATGAAACATCAAGAGTTAAGGCTCAGAGAAATGGAGCTGAATCATGAACTAGAAATGAAGAAACTGTCTCTAGAAAATGCTTCTCTCCCAGAGTCTTCTAGGTCTTCCAGCCCTAAGAGACCCTGTATGCCAAAGGAAATGATTGGTATGTATGAGACTAAACTTGATGGTTTGGATTGGTTAGCACTGTTTGAGTACAATCATGGGATTCAAAGTATCTCAGGGAATCAGTTGATTCCTTGGCTTTTCTCTAGGCTTCCCCCAGTTGCAAGTGATGCTGTAATGGAGTTGGGGGAGGAGGATAAGCAGGATTATGAGTGTGTGAAACTAGCATTAATAGCTAGGTTTGGGAAGACCCCTTCCAAGTATCTTAAGAGGTTTATAGCATGATGGTACCACTTGGGCTACCTGGGTATGCGACTGTTCGAAAAACTTAGATGGTTGGGTTAAGGGTTATAAAGTGAACACTTATGAAGGTTTGAGGAATCTTGTAACGTTGGAGTCTATTTTTGATGCCTGCTCTCCTGAGCTTAGACAGCACTTGGCTGATTCAAAGGAGATAGATCCTAAGAAATTAGCTAAGGCTGCTGACTTGTGGGTTGCCAACAGGGCTACTCACAAGGATTCTGGGGCAACTCAGAAGAAGGAAGAGGGAAAGCAGTCCAAGAAAGACAACAAGGAGAATTCCAATAATTCCAATCCAAAAGAGGGCCACAAACATAACCAGGCAAGTCACATGGTAAACAGAATCAGGCTAGTGTACCACCTGGTTCCACACCAGATGGAGGTCAGAGCAAGCCCCCATTCCAGAGAGCATTTGGGAAATGCTTTGTTTGTGGTTTGCCTGGCCATGTGAAAGGAGATCCCAAGTGTAAGGGTAAACCTTCAGGGATCAACACTGTCTCCTTAGCCTTCTCCCAGGTGGAAGAAGTACCTATGACAAGTGGAAACTTTCAGCTACTAGCTGATGAGCCGATGAGAGTCTCAGCTAGTGTTTCTTTAGTGTCCTTGGGTCTTTTGGAACAACAGAACTTAGATGTCTATAACTCAATCACAGATAATACTAAAGAGTATTACAAAGATAGTGTTCTTGTGAATGATCAGGAGACCCATGCCATCAGAGACACTGGAGCCAGCATAACTGTGGTTGATGAATGTTTTTTCAAGGTGGAGGATGTTGCTATGGCACCCAAACACCTAACCAAGTTAGCTGGAGGCCCTGTGCAAATGGTTCCCCAGTTACCAGCTCTCATCCAGTGTAATGACATGACAGTCAGGATACCTGTAAGTGTGCAAAATAACGTACCTGGGAGGGTCCTGTTGGGTGATGACCTTAAAACTCTTGGAGTTGTGTCTAGTACCCCCAGGCCCTCCAGTAGAAGGAAGCAGGAGCTCACAACATCTGCAAGGGAGAGAACCTTAAGAGGCTCTCCTGGGGACACGATAGCTTCCTCTATCACCCCAAGTCCACAGGACTTACTTACTGCCATTGCAGGGCAAGAAAAGACAAAAGGGAAACCTAAGTCTGCCAGCAGGAAACCAGCAAGCACACCTGTGCCCAGAAGGACATCTCCGAGACCGTCCAAAGTCACACCTGTGACTCCCACTGAGGCTGAGTGTGAGGTTCAACCCTGTATGGTCAAACTAGATACTGAGGAATCAGATCTAGAAGAGGATCTTACCTTGGTAGGAGATCTGTTGACCATCCTGAGCTGCAGGTGTTACTGGCAGAAGGTGGACCCAACAGGGAGGATTTCAGCTCGGACAAAGAGTGTCCTACCTTGGAAGGTCTTTGCCAACAGGCCACTTCTCAGCTCAATGGGACTGAGCCTGGGAAGTATAGGTTGCACTGGGAAGATGGCCTCTTCTATAGTGAACCAACTGAGTCAACCCCTGGAGACTACAAAAGACTTGTAGTACCTCTAGTGAACAGACTCCAGTTTCTGCAGTTAGCCCATGAGGTACCTTTGGCTGGTCACTTAAGTTTTAAGAACACCAAAGAAAGGCTATCTCTGCACTTCTACTGGCCTAACATGGGTACAAAAGTAGACACATTCTGCAGAAGCTGCCACACTTGCCAAACCTCTGGCAAGAGTGGGTCCAAGAATGTGGCACCCTTAGTGCCTCTCCCAGTGATGGGAATTCCTTTTGAGAGGGTGGGGATTGACATTGTTGGTCCTCTTGACCCTCCCACATCTTCAGGCAACAGGTTTATCCTGGTTGTAGTGGACCATGCCACTAGATTTCCTGAAGCCATACCTATGAGGACTGTTACGGCTCCGGCTGTAGCTAAGGTCCTACTTGGTATTTTAACCAGAGTAGGTTTTCCTAAGGAGGGGATATCTGACAGGGGATCACATTTTATGTCCCACTACATGCAAAGCATGTGGAAAACCTGTGGAGGTACCTACAAGTTCTCAACTGCCTACCACCCCCAAACCAATGGGCTGGTAGAGCGGTTTAACATAACTATGAAGAGCATGATAGGTGCTTTAGAAGAACCCCTTAGAAGAAAGTGGGACCTTCTACTGCCATGCCTTCTCTTTGTTTATAGAGAAGTCTCTCAGGAGGGAGTAGGATTTAGTTCCTTCGAACTTCTCTATGGCCATCCAGTCAGGGGTCCATTGGCCCTGATTAAGGAGGGGTTGGAGAGTGCTCCTTCCCCCAAGCCAGTCAGAGTGACCGACTATGTGATAGGTCTCCGGAGGAGAATGTCACACATGATGGCATAAGCAAGTGATAACTTGAGGGCTGGTCAAGCTCTGGTCAAGCATTGGTATGACCAGAAGGCTAACAGGGTTGAGTTTACTCAAGACCAGTTTGTTCTTGTTATGGTCCCCACAAGGCAGAGGGCCTTGCAGGACAAATGGATAGGATCCTTCAAGGTTGTGGGTAAACTTGGAGAGGTGAACTATCTGGTGGACTTAGACAACCCTAAGGAGGCTCCCAGAGTCTTTCACACCAACCGTTTAAAGGCTTATGTCTCTAGACTTGACATAGGAGCTCTGAATCTAGCTTCAGCTCAGGAGGAGGAGGAGAGTGAACCTCTGCCTGACCTCCTCAGAGGCTTACCTTTAGATGAGCAAGTGAAAGGAGTCAATCTCTCTTCCAGTCTCACATCTGACCAGCAGGATGAGTGCAAGTTACTGTTAAATCAGTTTGCCTCCCTGTTCTTACTTTCCCCAAGCTTGACCCCTTGGGGCTAGCATGACATACACACTGGTGACTGTTTGCCTGTCAAAAGCAGGGGGTACAGAATGTCTGACAATATCAGTTCCCACATAAGGAATGAGGTCAACAAGATTCTTGAACTTGGGGTTATTGAGCCCTCTACTAGCCCATGGTCTAGCCCAGTTGTGCTTGTACCAAAGGCAGGAGCAAAGGGGTTGAGATTCTGCGTGGACTATAGAGGTCTAAATGCAGTCACCACGACTGATGCCCATCCTTTGCCTAGGACAGATGAGCTGGTGGACAAACTTGGTGCAGCCAAGTACCTCAGAACATTTGATCTAACGTCAGGCTATTGGCAAATAGCCCTGACAGACCATGCCAAGGAGAAAACTGCATTCTCCACTCCAACTGGCCTCTACCAATTCAAGGTAATGCCTTTTGGGTTAAAGAATGCACCTGCTACATTTCAGAGGATGGTCAATCAAGTTCTGAATGGGATGGAGGACTTCTGCATGGCATACTTGGATGACATTGCAGTGTTCAGCCCTACATGGAAAGAACATATTGAACACCTAGGTTATGTATTGCAGGCTCTGGAACAGGCCCATCTGACCACAAAGGCAAGCAAAAGTCAAATTGGCCAGAGTTCAGTGGTCTACCTTGGACATGAAGTAGTAGGCAGAGGTGAAAAAAGGCCATTGCCTAGCAATGTACAAGCTGTACAAAACTGGCCCACCCCGACTACTCAAACCCAAGTAAGAGCCTTCCTAGGTCTTGCTGGGTAGGAACTTCATAGAGAACTATGGGACCATAGCTTCTCCCTTGAATGTCATCTCCTCTCCCAAATTTCCTAAGAAGGTCAGGTGGAATGAGGAGTGCAAACAAGCCTTTGAAGGTCTTAAGAAAGCCCTTTGTCAAGCTGCAGTCCTAAGAGCTCCTGACTACCACCAACCTTTCATTGTACAAACCGATGCTTCTAATGTAGGTATAGATGCAGTCCTTAGTCAACTGGATGAGAAAGGTAGGTAACACCCCATTTGTTTCATCAGCAGGAAGTTAAAAGATCCTGAAACAAGGTGCACAACAATAGAAAGAGAATGCTTTGCTATTGTGTGGGCACTGAAGAGGTTTAGACCATACTTGTATTGATCTACCTTCATTATTCAGACTGAGCACCAACCCTTGAGATGGCTGATGTAAATGAAAGGGGAAACCCCAAAGTTACTCAGATGGTCAATCTGCCTACAAGGATTTGATTTTTCCATTGTGCACGGAGCAGGAAGTCACCACCAAAATGCGGATGGTCTCTCTAGGATGTTTTTAACCGACTAGAGGTATGAGATCCATCCAGGAGTGGATTAAATCCTCCTGTCCCTTAGACTGGGGGGGGCGAGTGTTAGGGAGAATTCTCCTTCTAGGGCTAATTTCCCTCACCTAGTGAGTCCCCCAGCAGCTTTGCTGGATTTCTGGAGATTATTTTTTTCCACCTGGTAAACATGTACATCTTTTTCCACTGTTACATGTGTTTTGGCCTATGTGTTTTTACTCATTGTGTGATCTTGGGCACTGGAGCACACCACTCCAGGTGCCCCTGTTCTTGTATGGGTTACACCACACCCTCAGTGTAGTAACCCAGGGTTGTCTTTAAGACTTCCCCCCTGACTCCATTTCACTGGGGCTGACTACTGTCCCCCAGAGAAAGGTAAAGTTGCCATTTACTTTACATAGTCATTTTTACCAGACCCAGTACACCCCATCTTACATGGAGTACTGGAAAGAGCTAAACTGTACCCCTTTTCTGTCTGTACCTCCCTGAGCATTGTTTCGCTCTTTTAACATTCAGACTTGGCTGGTGGCAGTGGTATCTACCCTAAGTTTTCTACCGCGATTATATTAGATAAACGTGGTACTGTTCTTGGCTATTATATTAGCCTCCAACATAAACCCGCTTGACCAAATTGTCTTTCTTTTGGCTCCAGTTGGGTTTATTCGCCATTTCTTTTTGTTAAAGTCCTTCTTGTGTATTACTTTGCGCGGCAAACTAGGTTCGCCTTCTTTGTTCACCGTCTTTTTGGCAGGCTTCTGCAGAAAAGCCCTCCTCAAAGCGCCTGGGTGTCTAGGTGGGCTGAATGTGAGGGAGGGGTGTGGTCACCCCCTGCACAGGGTATCCTAGGAAACCCAAGTCGCACTTTTCCATGATTGGCTGAGGTGGTTGTCCCGGCTGGACAACCCCCCTGCTGCATGATTGACAGCCAGGCTGTGTGAATGGGGGTTTTGCGCATAAAAGGCAGGTCTCTTGGGCTAGAAGTCAGAGTCGCCTCTGGAACTACAAGGAACCGAAGAGAAGCGGAGAGAACGACGGCTGCTGCAACTACCCCGTCCCAGTGAAGCCCTGTTGCAGTCCTGAGCTATCTATCCATCGATGACTAAGAGGAGATGCAGTCCGGAGTCTTCTTCCCTTGAGCCTGGTGGGGATAACCAGCTCATCTTCTTCAGCCAGAGATCTCCGCCGTGGTCGAAATCAATGCACACTGCTGGTCCGGATAGCCACCTGCTGAGCCTCTCGTGTTCCTAAGGAGCGCATCTTTTATTCGTTGTCGCTGTTGCCGGCTTCATCCCTGTGTGGTGCAGACCCCCTTCAGACGTCCTCCTTCACAACGAAGCTCCAGGAATCATGGGTCTGCGGGAAACCAACAGGAACAACTGCCAGGGCTCCAGCTGCATCGTGAGAATAAGGTACTGTGTTATACTCGAGGAAACTGGGTGAATCCCTTTTCTTCATCTTCAAGGCTCGTCCTTGTCTTCCCTCCTTCTTATAACTTTTGCTTCCAAACATTGACAATACCCAAGTACTTTTGGGCTATGCTGAATCGTGAACTGTCCAACGGTGTGATCTTCGGCAACAGGTTTCCGGTGTCACTTAAACCTGGCTCCGACCCTTTGACTTTTGAACTCCTGTTTCTGAGTGTTTCTCAATACTGTCTGCCTAACCTAAATATTGCCTGTGATTTTTGCTTCCAACTCCCTTTAAAGTTTAATAGAAGTGTTGTGTTTATAACTGATGGTTTAAAAATAAATGTACTTATATTTTTTACCTGAAACCTTGAGTCAGTGTTTGCTTGAGTCACAGTAATTGTGGTCCCTTTTTGTAATCTCTGCTACTGCTCATATACTCTTGAGATAAGCCTGGCTGATCTGCTACTGCTACCACTATAACTTAGTAGTACAGGCTTGTACCAAAGGTAAAACTTGTATTGGCACTGCACAGGATTCTGCCTAACACTACCTAAGAAGTATGTGAGTGTTGCAGAGAGGCCTGATAAGAGTTCTAGGTAATTAACGTTTTTGGAAAGAGATACTTGGCCGGAGAGTACACCATGGGATACATGCGAACCAAAAGGGGGATATTACCGGCAGGAGAGTAAACCAGGATGTCAAGAGTTTTCAGTTGAGAATCTTCTTGGCACGAGTGTATACCGGGAAACTCACTTTGAACTGGTGTGTTGAAGAGAGATTTGGTCATATTGAGTTGTTATTTTTTTTAAACATTTTGTCAACCAGAGACTTTGAAAATACTTGCCTTTTGCCATACTCGAATCACTCTTGGAGAAAATACATTTGTTTAGCTATCCTGAAAAGTAGGAAAGACTTTCCTTTGCCACATTCCAACCAGTGTCGTGGAAGGAACATTTGTTTTGCCATCCGGAGGAAAGTATTATGTGAAAGAGACATGTGTACAGCCTTTAAAAGACTGGTTTTGACACGGAACATTGTGAACAGTTTTCCTGATACAATCCATGGGAAGGAAACCAACCCCTGGACACAAAGATTGTTTTGAATTAAGTTATATGTTTGAGTTTTTGCACATTTCTGTTGAGTTACACGTTGGAACATTTACCTTGCATCTTTTGCTTGTGTATCTTAGTGTGAGGGTCAGATTTAGTTTGGACACAAGGTCAACCTGCTTTAGTTTTAGTTTCATAGGAAGGGACATTCACGTTAGGATAGGGAAAGTCTTTATCCAAACCCCTTTTCTGTTAATAAAATGGCTAATGTTGAGATTATAACCACTGTGTGTCCGCCTCTCATTTCTGACCCCTCACAGCTACTTCTTCTCCGACCTCCTCTCTACTCTAAGTTCCCATGTAGGGGAATTCCTGTCCCCTGCACAATAGCTTTATGCTCATTAATAAAGATAAACTTTTTAGGAATAAAGTCATTAGATAGTCGGTTGATCTAATCTTATTATACACTTTCTTATTAGTTTTGAAAACAGAGTTTCATTAAATACAAGTCGTATTTATTCTTTAAGCCCAACAGGTTTAAAAGAGATTCTCTCTCTTCATCAGGGTCATATTTCAAATCATTTCTACAAAAAATATCAAATGTAATTTTTGTAATTTTAGTAATTCCAATGATTTCTATGTTCAGAATGATCTCATTATGTATTATATTCCAACCATCACTCCATATTTAGAAACCTCTCGTAATATTTGTGCTTACAACTTCATATTGTCTCAAAGTCTTCCAGTTCCTTCCATCAATCGATTTTAAACAATTATACATTCTGATATGACATAAATCCATGGTCTCTAGATTATGCTCATAGTTCTTGTATATATGCATACGAAAATATGTATTATACAAATGTTGCTATTCGCTGTATTCAAACATTGTAGCAGTCATAGAAATGAGTAATTGCTAACTTTTAGGTAGAAAGACACAGCATAAGAGTCGCTGGTCATGATGTTAGGCTTCCTCTTCAGTACCAAAAGAATCGAGATATCCTTTTCTATGGTGAAAGGAATAGTGCGTCAATGTGTAAGTAAGTTTCCAATGTGAAAGTAAAAGCGGGTTAATAAGACTTTGCTCACCCAATAAGTGTTTGCGCTAATGAGCGCTATTTCTTGTGATAAAAAGAATTCCACAAATGGACCAAGTCCTATCGGGATCTTTAGATAGATTGATGGGTTTAAGGCTATGCTCCCAGTAGTATATATATATACATATATACAGAAATATCTATTCAGCTGCTTCTACTTACTCAAGGTTTCTATCCTTTAAGCAATAGGTTAGTGTAGGCCTTTGTCTCGGTACGTGGCGACAACTGTACTGAAAACGTGTCCGCTATTGGTAGCAACATGGTTACATTGTGCTGACGTCATGACGCATGATGTTTGTGACATCATTTTTGTAAACAAACCAACTCAATACAAGTTGGAAGCCTATTGGTTGTCATGCTAATTCCGTTGATTCTAATTTTTTCATTCTTTTGAGGATATACATTCTAACAACCATGATACATGTACATTTCAAACATAACTTCCGTTTGTTCTGGATCTTATATGTTGAAGATAACGCATATTTCTTAGGCATTAGGTCTCCAGTTGTATATTATGACTGACTCTTGCAAATAGTGCAATTTGAACAATGTTAATCATCTAATTGCGTGACTATGTTGGATCACCTCTATCTGTAGTGGGATCATATTCAAGGCATAATTACATAGACTGTCTTCTATGGAGCTCACATTCTAAGAGAACCTGATCCGATAGGCAGCTTTAGTATATTTTATAGATCAGAGATGTCAGATAAGGTTTACTATACATACATGCAGAATATCTCTAATATCATTTGAGTCCTATTAGATAGTGTTGCCTCATGCGAGTTCACATTCTGTCATTCAGGCGACACTATTGCGTGCTTCATGTGCATACGCTGAAGTGTTAAGTCAAGAAGTCCTATTTTAATCTGGTCGATGCCCAATGAGACAATTGTTAGTTTCATTGGTATGCCCGGTCTGTTGGTGGTTCCTAGCAACTATATTACACTATTGGATGCTCCTCATGTTCTGTCTGGTTATAGGAACAGTCCCAGGTAAAATTCCTCATTCATCCATAATGGGGCTACAGAGTCTAAATGGTGGATCCAAAATAGTTCTTTTTGTGGGAGTCTTTTGGATATGTCTGCACCCCTCGGTAGGGGGTGTATCACTTCTAGGATGATGCATCTCAGTTGTGCTGTAGTGTGCCTGTTGTCTCTAAAATGTCTGTATATAGGTGATTTAACATTTGCAGTCCTCAGATTGGACTTATGTTCGGTCCATCTCTCTTTTGCTTTACGTATTGTTTTTCCTATGTAACATTTGACGCAAGGGCATTGTAATGCATCGATAACGTACTTACTATCACAAGTTGCGTAATCATGTAGAGTTATCTTCTTCCCCGTGTTGGGCTGTATAATGTACTCTCCTTTAATGATACTGGAACGGTGTTGACAATTGAGGCATGCAAATGTACCACACGTGTGTTATTTTGGTGTTGTCTGTAAAGGTTTTTTAGGCTTCTCTGCCCTAACCAAAGTGTCCCTCAGATTTTTCCTCTCTTGTACGCTAACATGGGTGGTTCTGGAAAAAGGCTATGTAAATTAGGATCTAGTTTGATGAGATCCCAATTTGTATTAATCATTTTCTTGATCTGGTAACTCAGAGGAGAATTTGAGGGAGTAGATCAGTCTTGTATTTTCCTTTTTATTTGGCCCTTTGAGGAGATCCTCTCTTGTAAGTGACTCTGCTCTTGTTCTTGCCTTCTCCAAAATTTCATCTGGGAAACCCCTATCAATGAATCTATTTCTCATATTTTCATACTCCTTCGATAGAATAATATCGAATACGGAAAACCTTTTTAGTTTTAGGAATTGGCTAAACGGTAAGCTTTCTTTCAGAAGTTTCGGATGAAAACTATTTAAGCGTTGACTGTTATTAACATCATTGGGTTTTCTGTGAATGTTAGTAGCTCAGTCCGTGTTTAACTGCCACATCTAAGAAGTGAATGTCAGGGTCCCCCACTTCCAAAGTGAATTTAATCCGGTCCTGACAGGCATTAAGATATTAAAAAAACTGCAAAAGTTCACTTTTGGTACCATCCCAGATAGCAAAGATGTCATCAATATACCGTCTGCAGAATCTGATTTTGGCTGCCGAAGGTTGTTTATCTAGAACGTGTGTTCTTGCAAATTGATGCATACATATAATAGTATAAGATGGTGTCACTGAGGAGCCCATTAATGTTCCTGCTATCTGTAAGTAGAATTGTTCATCATACCTAAAGTAGTTATATAAAATCAAATTGATCAATTTGATGGCAAAGATTTTATGGATCAGTGTATTTTCTTGTTCTAACAGAATCCATTCCATGGCGTCAATCCTTTCGCCATGTGGGAGAGATGTATATAAACTGTTCACATCCAAAGTAAATATTATAAGGGTAGGATCTGTCAATTATAATTCTCCCGATAATTGGAGAAAGTGTAGACCCTACCAATGGTTGTAGGGTTGTGTCCATGTAAATAGCAAGAGGGTGGAATACACTCTTCGTGCCTGCCACGATTGGACAGAATGGTGGGTTAGTTAGATTTTTATGTATTTTGGGGAGTGCATAAAAAACGGGTGTGCCCGGAAATTTCTTTAATAGGAATTCAGCTGTGCATTGTGTTATCCAGTCTGACTCCAATGCTTTGTTGACAGTGTCCGTGATCAGCTCTTTATTGATGGCAGGGGATCATTATCCAGAATCATCCCCTTCCCACGCAGGTGGAGTATGCAGGCACCCACCTCATAGCCCTGATGCACTGCTATGGGCCAGTCAGGCAACTCACCAAGCAGCCAGGCACGTCGTCCAGCATGTCGCTCCATATTGCGTGGTACAGTGGAGTTCCATAGGACCAAAGAGTCATGAGTTGATCCTGGATATCGGGCACAGCAATGTGTGATGATCTTGCTCGTGTTGCATACTATCGGCACGTTGATGGAGTGGTATTGCTTGCGGTTGCGATACGCCACCTCCATGGCATGCGGTACTACCAACTCCACGTGGGTGCAGTCGAGGGCGCCTATACAATTTGACATGCCTGCCAGTGCATGGAAGGAAACTTTTGTATCAAATATCTCCTGGGGAGTCCGTGGTAGGGATATGTAGTCCCTTGTGTGCTTGAGGAGGTAATCCAGCACTTGGTTCAGTATCCGGGAAAAAAAGGGTTTTGATATGCCATGCATGTGCCCCACTGTGTGCTGGTAGGTGCCTGTGGCAAGGAAGTGGAGCACAGACACTACCTTCAGTAGAGGGGGGATGGCTGCGTGTATTTCTATGAGGCTCACTATGTCGTCATGTATTAGGTGGCGTTGGTGTCACGGTCAAGCCGGTACAGGGTGTGGATCTGCTCAGGGGTTAGGTTTAAAGGACTGGCTCTGATGCGAGGGATTGGGGGCTGCCGGCGTGGTAACGGTGACTCACTGGTGGGGCATGCTTGGCCTGTCTAACCCTCCTTCTCCTCGTGTGTATCCTCTGTGGTGGGGGCTGTTGTTGTTGTTGCTGCCTTGCAAGCAGGGCTTCCAGCTCCAGTAATGCTACTACTATTGGTATCATCTTGGTGTGGGTTGGGGTGTGGTGTGTGGGTGTGCTCCTTTTGGGCTGTGCCAGACTCCATTGCCTCCACCTGTGCTGATTGTGTGCACCTGTGGCTCTTGGAAACACTGCTCAGGGTTCTTAACACCTTCTTGGAGATGCCGGTATTTACTCCATGCTGGTAAGGTACTTTTCGGGCTTCAGGAGGCTGTTATTTGCATGTCCGCATTACTTGGGATCACCTCCGGTTTACGGCATGCCGCTAATATCGGCATGGTGTGTTGCGTGCGACCCTAGACCGCTATTTACGGCACCGTACTTTACAGTGCCGTAAATAGCGGTCTGGTCGGTCAGAATAGCCCGTAGCGGTAAGTGATGCCGGTAATCCTTAACTAGCATCGTTTTTCCCTTACCTCCAACCTCGGAATGACCCCCATGGTGTTTAAACAGTTCTTCTTAGTGATTTTTCATAAAGGTACCTTAGAAGCAAAAAGTGTTGTGTTGGTGCTTTGTGTGTTTAGGTCTTAGGTGGGGGTTTGACCAAAGGGATATTGAGAAGAGGTTTCTTTACTCCCTCTACAAGGGAGAATCAATAACTGACAATATGCCATTAAAGCTTTAGGCAGTAGAGGGTCTTCCTCATGGAAAAAAGCTTTAGGTATTAGAAGGTCTTCCGCAGGGGAAAGGGAGGAGACACAGTCTCCGCACATGAGGCCATGAGCCCCACTCCCCAGTAGCTGTCTCCTCCCATGTGATCCTCCCTCATATAGCCACCCCCAGAATCAGGGTCAGGTAGTGGCTTCGTCCTCTGGCCACATGGGAGGAGGCCACCGTTGGGGAACCCATGATTACTCCATTGGATTCATTACACCACCCTACTGCCTTTCTCCACTCCCTCATCCTTCCTCCCTTCACCTGGCGGCCTTCCCTCATCCTATTTCCTATCTTACCTGTCTTCTTAATACTTCTCTTGCTACACCTTCCTTTCCCTCCCTATTTAGAAGCATGCTATAATCTTAACTATTCTTAAAAGAAATCTCTTCACCCTGTGTCACCTGGTAACTTCTATCCCATTTCTCTTCCCCCATTTATTTCCAAACTTCTTGAGCATGTTATTTATTCACATGTTTCTACCTACCTTATTGTCTACCCACTTCTTCCGGTATCTAGAGAAAATGTTGCCAGCAAAAATGTAGTTACTTAAAAAATTGTGGGGAAAATACCTATGCAGTGAAAAAGCCACCAAGCAAAAAGTAATTAAAAAATGCAGCTGCTAGTGGAAGGGTTAGGCATAAGGACAGTTTAGTGGGATTGTGATTGTCTGGTTAAGGGTTAGGGTTAGAGAAAAGATTTTGGTTAGAATTAGGGTCAGGGTTAGGGTAGTTGGGGGAGGGCTGGTGATTTGGAGTTTGGTTAGTGTTTCGAGTAGATTCAATGTCAGGGTAAGTGTTAGAGCAGGGATAATGATAATGCTAGGAACGTTGGAGAGGGCTGGTGACGTTGACGTAGGGTAGGGGTTAGGACAAATCTAGTGTTTAGGGCAGAGTAAGCATTATAGGAATAATAACTTTATATAGCGCTTTTATCCAAAGCACTTTACATACAATATTTTATCATTATCATCACCACTTTTATTTCAGCCATGCGGACATAAAAGTACATCCATACACATACAATTAAATATAAAACAGGTATCAGACATAATGTATCCTTCCATAGAGAGGTGTGACTGTTACCTCTGTAAGCCCGAGGGCCTATCTATTGATCAGCGGGCATATGTCTCTGTTAAATTCTCTTTCAATCTCCAGAAGTTCCAGGATCCCCTAACCAGCTGGACCATCCCCATGGCCTTTTTCCCAACGGTACTGCATTGGCTCCTGATAGAAACCAGGTCCCAACAAGTTGTGCTAAGCTACAGGCATTGTTGGGTGTGAGCGCAAATTACAATCATGCCATTAGATCTTAAATCACCTCTCATCATAAGGCCCAGGATGCTAATGGTCACTATGTCCCAGAATTCAATTTGTAAGAAGTCAAAGACACTCACCTGGATAGTGTAGTCTGGTGCAGTTTGCAATATCCTCTCTAATTATGAAGAGGCAACCGCACACTGCAAGGAACCAGTGAGTACATTTATTAGCAAGGCCTTCCCAAGTTTCCCAATGCTTTGGGACCAATTTGGGTACCTTGTGGAGAAAGACTGTAGACCAAGAGTGTTCCCCTCCACCGCCTCACTTTGTTGGTTATCATGCCATACCCGAGCCGTGATCTACACGTCCCAGGGGACACACCATGTGGGGCAGGGTTCCATGTTCCATGGTCAGTCTTACCATCTTGCTGCTCAACCATTAAAGTGGTGCTACGCACTTGGTCTGGACAGCCAACTAAGCTGCTCAGACAAGTGCACTACATGGTTCCTTGTCCCGGAGGTGGAGGTGTGGGGGTCCAAATATAGTTTGCGACTTTTATTATCCTGGGCATTGTTAAAGTCACTGCTCTCTGCAGTTGTGCGGGTGGGCCCTAACCCATCCTTGCTAGTGCACTTCTTGTTAGTTGGAGCAACAGTATTGTAGTCGGCTATTGCCTCCAGTGATTTAAGGGCCCCCATAATGTCCTCCATCCCCACTAATGGTCCCCCCTTGCACCCCACTCTCACATGGGCTTTCAGAAGAACTAGAATCAGCCTTTTAAGGACCGCTATCTCAGACAGAACATGGCTACATTTGCATTGGCTAACCATAGGTGCCCTCTTGTCAATGGAATCAGGGATATGCGAGCTAGGGAGGGAGACTGTATAGAGTGGATGCACAAGATATAATGAGGCCCAGCTTGGGGCTCAGCAGGGAATCACTCCCATAACACATATCCTGTTCATTCTTATTTGGGGGTGGACTCCTAGGACTCCTAGGACTTGTAGGGGAAGGGCTAGTATGAGCGGGCACACATACGTTGACCTCGGCCACATCAATATTTATTACATTCGTTATTTCCATGGGTGCTGGAAGATTATCGAGATCTGGGAATGATGCCATCTGTTTGGAGTCAGGTTTGAGGTCCTGTGAAATTATGATCTTGCCATCCTTACTGGCCCTCGTACTTCCAGTCCTGGTGGCAACACCCCACCCCCTTGTGGCCTGTTTGACAGGTCTAGAGTTGCAGGGTTGTGTCATGTGGGAACCCACACAATTTCAGGCACTAGCTTGTTGTTGCCGGTGCCCAAGTGAGCTCTAATTAATAAACTATCAGGGAAAATGGTGCTCAATGCCGGGCGCTGGGGTTGCACTCTTAACACCCTCAATTCCCTTCGCCGGTGGCAAAATTTACACAAATGTCTTTTTCCCAATACTCAGGGCTACAGGTCGCTGATCCACTGTTGCTGCCAAAATGTGGATGGCCTCTTACTTTATAGGCCGGGTCCGAGTCTTTAATCTCCCAGACATCTTGATTAGTCCCAAGGAACTGGATGATTTATTTGATTAAGCTGTATGTCTCCACCGTGATTTTTAAAGGGTTATGGGGTGATCTACCGTTAGTGTCTGTATCAGCACCTAGTATAATGGGTACCACTACTAACTGGCGCTTTACAGTTAGTATTTTGCGCTTTGGGGGCTTCGGCTCTTGCAGTGTAGGGGGCTGGTAAACGCGTGAAGAGGAGACTTGCCTACGCACCAGCTGACTCACTAGTCACAAAACAGTCTCAAACACCATAGGTCTCTCTCACTGGATTCTCGCAGCTACCATTGACAACTCCTGTGTTGGTATATCGCTATGCAGGCTCCCCCGCCTTCCTCATGCGGTTTCCTAACACCCTGCATTAGGCCAACACCCACACCCTTTCCCCGCTGGGTGGGCTGGGAGAATTTGAGAAAAGGAGGTGTGGCCTCCAACAGCGCCACCAGTGGAAATCGCGGGAGCAAAATGCAGTGTGGCCTCCGCGCCACCGTCCAAGACCGTGGTACGAGTACCCTGGCTAAGCAGAAGTGCAGGAACAAAGTGGGCCAACAGCTGCACTCTTTCCCTGTGGGCTTCCATTTAATTTTTTATACAATCATTATTACCCAATCAAAGGTCGAAAAACATTTTATTGACCTCGAAAGGCTGAAAGAGAGATTAGACCTTGCCGGGATTCAAACTGCAACCCACAGATCACACACAGATTGCAGTAGAGCGCTTAATCCATTGAGCTATTTTACCGGCGAAGGATAAGTGCTTGAGTTGCAGTTAGGTTAAGGCTAAGGTTATGATTTGAGCAAGGGTTTTGGATATGGTAAGGGCTATGTAATTTTTGGAGAGCTGGTGATGGGGCTGGAGTTCGGTTCATTGTTCATTTTCTATTTATTTGGAGTTTTGTATTCAGTGACATGCAAATAAAATGTTTTAGCGCATTGAAGTGTGAGTGTTAGGTATGGGGTCAGTGCACATCAAGGGTTGTAATTTGAGTTAGTTTAAGAATTAGGAATTAAGTTAGGGTGATTGTGTAGGTTTTATTAAAGTTTGGGGTCATTGTTAGGGTTGCAGCCTTGTACTTTTCTGTTTTTAAAAATAGCTTTTTGGCAACCTTATTACTGCCAACATTTTCAAATTCTGCATTGCTTGTATTGATACTACATTTTTTAAAACAACTTTTTGCTAACTACTTTTTCACATGGCTACATTTTCCCGGGGACATTTTCACATAGAACCCTTCTTCCTCCTCTTCAATCAGGGTTCCGGCCGCCCCACTCTACCGAGACTGTGCACGCCACTGCAGGAAATCTTCTATACATATTCTCTTAGATCTGTCAGCGGCTTTCAACACTGTTAATCATTCTCTCTTACTATCCTCACTATCTTCTCCTGGCTTTTTGGGTTTTGGGTCTGTGCTTAACTGGTTTAAGTCCTATTTGGTGGACTGCTCTTATTCGGTTTCTTGGTCTGGAACTATTCCCCACCCCTATCGTCTACTTCATGGGGCACCCCAAGGTTCTATTCCCGGTCCTCTATTATTCTCACTGTATACCATTCACCTATCTGAACTTAACTCTTCCTATAATTTATCGTGTCATTTCTACAAGTATTACATGCAAATCTTCTAATTTCCTTCATTTTCTGATCCGCTCCACACTACTTTCTCTGTCTCTTCACCCTCCAATCCTGGATGGCCTCTCACTTTCTACATATCAAACCTGATATAACCAAGCAACTCTTTTTTCCTGCAAATGCCCAACCTCCTCATCTCCAGCCCCGCCCCTCTCTTTCCCGCACTACACATCTTTGGCAAAAAACCTGGGCATCGTCTTGGAGTCTCGTCTATCTTCATTTCTCCCATCTGCAACACTGCTTGCATCTGTCACTTTCATCTCTATTAATATTCAGTGTGCCCGGTCTGTCATATCTTTCTCTGCCACTACACTCCTCATTTCATCTCTAATTTTTTCTCCACTGTTTGATCAACCCATTTTCCATCTCTCCACTTTACATTCTGTATATAATTCTGCTATTAGGTTTCTCTTTTCTCTCTCTCTTTTTCTACGCACATCTATCACCCCCCTCTTCTTTCTAATGCTCTCACTCCTTATGAATCTAGTCTTCTTTATCACTTACTTTCAATCATCTACATGGTCTTGGTCCTCTTGATCTCTCCTTCCTCATTTCTCTTTATATTCAGTTCTCGCACATTGCATTTGCAATCCCAATTCCTGACATTCACTGCACTCCCATTCCTTCTTGCTCCTAAATACTAGAATTCTCTCCAACTCCCTAGCCACTCTGCCTACTCTCATCCTCTTTGCGGTACCCATCTTAAATCTCACCTTCTTTCTTCCCTCTCTAACCGATTCTTTTAATAGTTGGACTATCATTTGTACCCTTCTATTGACACTGTTTTTCACTATCATGTGCCGCACTTTGTCTTACCACATATGGTTATTATGCATGTGGTGATAGCACATATATTCAGAATACATGGATGAAGAGGGAAAGATCAAGCAAAAAAAGGTAGATGTTTCTGTGAAACCAGAAGAGGAGTTTGACACTCTTATTACACAGTTTAAGGTGAGATCAAGTCCTATACCTTCCGAACATCATTGCAAACGTGCTACCCCTAAAAGGAAAGTCACACACAGAAGCCCAAATACTAACATTTTGTTTCTGTTTTTTTTACATTTGACTGTAAAATACTTGTATTTTTTTGTTCAAAAGGATTGTTGACTGGCTCCCTATTGAAGGGGAACTGACTCCTCAGCATACAACCCTGTTAATTCAGCTGCATTTTGTCAGGATAACCTATGTTGTATTGTATTGTATTTATTAAGTTCATATAGCGCTTTACTCCAAAACGCTGCACATTTTAACAACAGGATACACATATCAATAACAAAATAACAGTAACAGTAGAAGCAAATTACAATTTTGAATCAGGCCAACAAAACAGTATGTAGAGCAATTAGACAGAAGAGAAGAGGGAGAGTAGTGCAGTAGAACTGGGAGGAAGAGGGAGGGATAGGTAGGAGGAGGAGGGAAATGGAAAGGGTAAAGGTGTGAGAATGGGGTGGAGGGAGATGATTATGGGGAAAGAGAGGGAGGTTGGCGGAGGGGGAAGCAGAAGGGGGGAGGGGTTTCATGGCGGGGAATGGAGAAGTAGAGATTTAAGTTCATGTACAATGCACATATGTTACATATTCTGCATGATGTGAGCATTTCAAAAAGATAATAGAAATGTGCTAAATATAGCTTATGTATTTAAAAAAATATTAGAAGCCACTTACTTAAACAAGGTTCGGATGTTGAGAACTTTGCAGACTCTTTCTGCTATTTCCCAGGCAATCCGTTCCATTAGTGGTACCATCCGTTCATCCTTATTATAATGTCGGGAGATGATCCACACCATTCTTATTGCATTCATCATCGAAGGAATTGTATCCAGAACAATGTTAAATCCAGTCCCATGAGTTAAATTCTGAAAGGAGCACAGCAATGTGGATGTAAACCTCCCATTGTATTTAATATATGTTTTGGATACAGCAAACAAGTTATTCATCAGGTAAAAACTTACAAGCAGGTAGATAAAAATACAAAGCAAACTCAATCCTGGAGTAGGAGCATTGGTTGCCAATTTGGTTTGTTCACATGCAGTTTTTGCTCAACCATTGCACTTCATTGAGATTTGTATGGGCATTTTTATTGAGCGTGACCGTTCACCCGAAGTTATCTTCCTGCTATAGATCATGGCAAAATAATCTCAACAAAACTGTTCCGTCAGATGTTACAGCAGAGTGGGGGACCCTAATGTGGTTAAGGTGATTAATACATTCTGAGAAACCTGACGGTGTTCTCCCACCTACTCCCCTGGGATCCTCTATTCAGGTGGCCAGGCAAGGGCCATCACTTTCGGATCCCGACCCTGTGGGTGGACAAGCGAGGGAGGATCACCTGAATGAAGGGCCACGAGGTATTGGGAGTAGAATACCCAAGGAGGAGACATGGTATTCCCCCATTCCCAATAATACCCCAACCCACTTTGCCTCAGCCTTCATGGTGTATTTTCAATCATACCCCATATCCCTCCCCATTTCGAACAAACCCTGAGACGAGAAAGATGCAACTAGGATCAAGGAAAGTTTCCTATAGGAACAACATGGGGAGTGTAAGGGAAACCGGCTATAGAAAGAACTCAAACTGTCCCACTGATAGAGTCAGGCAGAGCCAGGCATTTACTAATTATCACTCACACCTGACTCCAATTGACTATTTTCACAACTATAAACGGTGTGGTCTTTTTCCAAAGAAGGAACGAGCCGGGGATGTTGTCTGGACCAGAGAGGACACGGAGCAGAGAGCAGCAGGACCTGAAACCTGGAGGAGAACAGTGTTGGTGGTCAGAAAAGGACTTGTTCCATTGGGACTTGTGCCTGTCCCAAGAGTTCCGGCGGGGCAGTTGGTGAGACCCTGACTGTAACCCCGTGTTTCCAGAAGGACTGCTTGTCAACGCAACGCGGCTGGGTGAGTTTCATGCCAGCGAGAGAGAGACTCAGGAACGTGCAGCTGACTGGAGCCGAGCAGGAAAAAGACACAGTTGGTGATGCAGCAAGGAGCGTAAAAACGAGAGAAAGCTTTTAAAGCGGCACAGAGCATAAAAGTGAAAAAAGCAATAGAAAGCTTGTAGAGCTGCATGAAGCAGGAAAGTGAAAGCAAATATGAGAAAGACAGAAAGTGCAAGATATAGATAACGAAAGCAACAAAAGGAAAAGTTGCAAGTGGCGCAGACGGAAAGTAAAGACATTAAGAAGGTGCAAGTGTGCACAAGAAACCAAAGAAGGTGCAAGTGTGCACAAGAAACCAAAGAAGGTGCAAGTGTACACAAGAAAGCAAGGAAGGTGCTAGTGTGCACGAGAAAGCAATGAAGGTGCAATTGTGCATGCGAAAGAAGCAAAGGAAACAAAGGAGAACAAGAAGGGGTGCAGGAAGCACCTGAAGGTGAAATGTTTTTAAAAAGCAAGAGTGAGGGGCAAAAGATCAGAGTGGTCATGCTTAGGAGGAGCAAAGACTGTGGCGTTTTCGAAAGTCTCTGATGCTACCCCCTGAATGGATTATATGTGAAAGAACTGTATGTGAGAGAAAGGCACATCCTGACAAGCTGAACTTGAAGCTCGGGGAAGGGAACCCAGAGAAGCTTCAAGAGGAACTGTGTATATTTATTTTGGTTATGTTTTGAACTTGGAAGAGTTAAAGCTTGGGGAAGGGCATCCCAAGGAACTTAGGACATTGAAAGTGTTTGAGGCTATTGCAAAAACTGTGGAGAAGGTCTTATGAACAGCCCTTTATGATTCAACTCACTTTTGTGAAACTAACCAACTTAAACCAGGTGAGAAGACCACCTGAAACCAACCTTGGTTTTTATTTTCTGTTGAACCACTTTATTTTTGCTTTTAAGAGACATCCTAACACATTTTGTAAAAGAGTGAGGGCAAGCAGATGTTTGGACATATGGATTTTTACTTTGGACTTTCAGACTTTGACGGCCCTTAGAAACATCAGTTAAGGGAGCCATCCCTTCAGTGTTAGGGTCAGTTAGGCATTATACCAACTCAGGAACCTTAGTAAATAAAGGATTTGAAACTAACATATTTGAGTCTGTGTCTCTCTTGATACCATACCTGTCTCAACATGTATTAAGAAGAAATAATTAGATGGGTTTTGAGTTTCATACTGAAAGACAATAGATTGGTTTCTTTGTGAATCTTTGATGGTATCGCATTCCATAGCTTAGTTGCTTGAACCGAGAAGGCACGCCCTCCCTGATTTTCTTTCATGTGGTGAGGAATCTGTATAAAACTTTAATTTCCAGATGTTAGGGTCCATCTCAGGGTATACCATCGAAACCTGGCTGATAGAGGGGAGTTGCAGGAGAGGTTTAGACTTTTAAATACAGTGCAGATGCTTTTAAATATTATTCTCTTCTTAATAGGAAGCCAATGTAATGCATGAAGAGCAGGCAAAACATGCTTGAATCTCTTTTACATCATCAGGGTTCTAGCTGCTGACTTTTAGATGTTCTGCAGTCTATTAAGTGAATAGGATGGGAGACCAAGATCAATACTATTGTTGTTATCTAGTCTGAATGTTATAAAGGTGCTCATCATCCTTACCTGATGTGTGAAAACTAGATACAGTAACAAGTATCAGAAAAAAAACATGATTTTGTGATGGAACCAAGTTGCTTGTTTAGAGTTAATTCCTTGTTAATGATTATTGCTTGGTTTCTAACCTGTTGTTTTGGTTCTGGATATTGATCAAAGCTATCGAATTAAGAGTTCCATGTGAGTGGGTTAAAGTTGACTATCAAGATCATGGTTTTGTGTGGATTTATCTTCAAAGATCACCTATACATAATCCCCATAGGTCTTAGATTCTCATGACACATCAGATCCATGTCTAGTCAGCAGGTGTAAATTCCTTGTGTAGAATGGATTCACTCATCTACCAGCCTTCAGAAGAGAAGGATTCCACTTACTTTTCCTTGGATAGTCCTGGAGGGATTTTCCTGGAGTATCATGTTTCATAGGATACAAGGTTAGTGAATGGGGAAGAGCGTTGGGTTAAGAAAAAGGGTTAGCATTAGGGATAGGCAGGGTGAGGGTTGGAGGCATCAGAAGGTATTAGGTTTTGGATGGGGGTTCATGGGGACAAAAGGCATACCAACACTACTAAAAAAGAAAACTTAAGTTAGAAAATGAAGTGTGCCCTTGTTGGCTTTTAAAAATAAATTAAAACAAGGGAACTGGAAGAAAAAACATAGATGAATATGGCTCAAGGAGATATTTCATTAATCTGAAGAATTATACCTGGAGTAAAACACACGCAAACTAAATTGACAAATGAAAGACCAAATTGAGGAAGAAACCCTAAAGGAAATAACCCTGATCCGCACAGAAAGGGAGTGTGTGAGGAGCCAGGTCATGCACTAGATTACTAGAGTTAGCAAGCACTGGCCTAGGAGAGATGCAATCGAATGCAATGAGATCATCTCTATAGGACTTAGAATAAGGGCCACCCCATTTAAAAGGGTTCTCAATTCTGCAAAGCTGAGTTATTTGTAGAACTGGACGTTGGGGATTACTGGCATTGGGGGGGGGAATATCTTTATCATATGTAGCGGTGTGAGGGATGGTAGAGAATCATTAGGCAGACCTATTGTTACTTATGTGTAGATCACACGGGTGACGTCCGGCTTGACAAATTTACATTGTTGTTTATTTACCTGTGGTGGGATGAGTCCCAATGAACTTTGACCACCGTCTACTGAATTTTAAAATTACATAGTTATATGACAATTCCAAGTTAACCAGAAGTGTTAGTTAAATGAGCATGCACAAATAATTTTAAAAGCAGACATAGTTACCTTGAAATGGCGCTCAAGTGTTGAGAGAAATCTGACATTGTCAGCCGCTTCTAAGTGGTACTTGGTGAGCTCGGCTACGATTAACTCAAGGTTTTGTATAACAACAGGATCAATATTGACAATAACATCCAGCACCTTTTTGACAGGAGGCAATTTCAACTGTTCACTAAGTGCACACAAAATAGCACTTCTCTCACGCCAGAAGTCGATCTCTGGTAATGGACCGTTGCCCTGTAGATTAAAAAAAAATCTAATAAATATCCAAGGAAACAAGCAACCGAGAAGTGGGTTACAATTCTTTAGAGGGCATTGATCAATCCCCCAAAGTGCTAAATAAGTATGAAAGCTGTGTATTAGATGCCCACTCATGGCTGTACACCTCATTCAAGACTGAGGGATTTTTACATTTTTGGCAGGGTGGGTGGGGACAGACAATGAAATTTACATTTCTGTAACCTACTCTGTCCCACTTGATGCTGGTGGAAACGCACTGGATCTCCATGGAATCCGCCAGCTTTTAGCAAAGGCTGAAAGCTGGCAAATTCCATAGGAAATCAAATCTGTTTAAATGTCTTCTGCCATGCATGTAAATGGTGGAAAGCATTTACAATTGTTTGCACTATGATGTGCCAATCATGCACAGAAAACTAGGTCTGCCTGGATTTGAGTGCTTTGTTTTTACTTTGTAATGCAAACAATGAAAATCGCACTGAGGGGTATTAGTAAACACAATTGTTAGCATCGACATCCTACTGTACAAAGTTAACAATTAACCCATTTGTAATGAATCAAACCCAACTTATTTCTATTGCAATAAATTAACGATCATTATTAATCTATACTTTCCATCAGATTTTAGTAAAGATGATTTAAGAGGCAAAGACTAGCATTAGGTCATTAATAAAAAATTATCAGTGATTCTGACACTTGAGAGATTTTCTTCTTAAAATGTGCCAAAGTTAAACTACCATGAGCAAAGAACAAAACATTCAAAGGGATGGGAACGGCCAACCATAAAACAGAAAGATTAAGGAAGGGGTTTTTCAGATACTCTAAGTACACAAATATTTTACGCACTTTTAAAATGTCACAGCAAGTGGCCCATGCTCTCCCTGAGTGACTTTTTACACCGTAATTATGTTCACAGGAATCCTTGCACCATGAGCAATGAGCACTATCAAATTACCCTACATGTACAATGCAAGTGTGCATCTTTTTTAGATTTAAATCTACATCTAAAAGGCCGTAACAACACCTTTGTGCTACCGCTTCAAGACTGTCATCAGTATATGTATATCATCTAAAGATGCTGAGAAAATTCTTTCCCACCCTCTCCTTTCAAGGACAAAGCAGCACCCATGAATATCCTAGTACCGACACATTGGGACTACGGCATCAGTCTATCTAGAACTCAAATGCAACCAACCCCACTGCACAAAAAAGATAAAACATGCTCTGGCTAGATTTCTAACGTGGGTTTGCCACAAAGAGTATATCTCACCACCTAGATCTGCACTCTATTGGTTACCTGTTTTCAAAATAGTGCAATCAAAGTAGCTAGTGTTATCCATAAGGCCCTGCAAGGCTAAGTCCTTAGATTCCTAGTCTCCACATTCTAACTCCACACTCACTCAGGCCTCCAAGCTTAGCTGATCCCAAACTCTCTAATGCATCTAAAATAAGAAAGAAAAGGAAAGTAAACCAGGATTTCTCATTTTGTGGAGCGAAGCTCTGGAACTCAAACCCGATCGCCCTTTATTTTTAATCAATTCTACTCACATTCAGGAAGGGCTTGATCACCCTGTTCCTAAAGATGTTAACTATTGCATCCTATGGCTGGACTGCCATCTTCCCCATACCTCGACTACCTTAATCCCATCATTTGAAGATACCCATAAAATTCAGCATTATGAAATCATGAAAAACAAATAGAGCAGCACCTTACGGCGCCTTACATCCAGAATCATAGGACATACCTGTGGCTTCTTTTTTAGTTGTTCTTCGATCGCACTGGAAATCTGAGTTTGCCAGTTCATGACACACTGCTCCAACATTTCGACTAGTGGCGTATCAGCAGCAAGATGATGCATGTCAATATCCAGATTCACATCTGGCATTTCCAATTTGATACCACCTAAAAAAGAAACATCAACCAGAGGCTGTTAGTGTATTTATATTACCCCAGTAATGTTTTTAAATGCTAAAGAACAAATGCTGGTGTTAATGCCAATGAGCGTACCACATCAGTGGCTTTAATTTGGGCACAAGTCTATTTTTCTTTATGGCAATTTTGCTTGTTGAAGTATTTTTGCTTCAATAGGGAGATCGGATACATGAAACTGTAAATATCCCCTGGATCTAGGGGTGCCCGTTTGATGCAAGTGTTGAGAATTTAGGGGACTAATGCAAAGCAGAGATACAAAACGTTTACGAAATGTGTAAAATGCTGTCACAAAGTGACGGTGAATGAATAAGGATTTAAGAATAGAAGCAAGGCACGGATCAACAGGTGAGCCTGATGTTCTGCTGCCGGTATGGTCTTGTGCAGAATGGATGTGACCTAGCAGTTCAGGCTAGGTTGCCCCTTTGGTGATGGGACCAAGCCTGATTTGCATATGGTCTATCCTCTTTCTGTAATGGCTTGGCAGGTGAGGAACTGTGGTCTGGAAGATTGCCAAGAGCAATTGCCAGAGGTTTAAGATTAATTCTAAACCTTAAAGCCATTGATTTTGTTTGGCTGCCTGTACCCAATTTGTCAAACCTTCCGATTGCTGTGGCTTCAAGGAGAGGATCATATACAACATTCAGAGGGCCTGATCACAAGTTAGGCGGTATTCCGGCAGCGATACTGCCCAACTATATTAGCGTTAGCGCCCACCGGTCCGGTGTTATTACCGCCGGATCACGGGTTGGGAGCTAACTGTTAATCCCCATTCCCCATTGGACCCAATGGGGACTTTTTCGTGCAATAACCGTGCGGTAATATCGCAAATGGTAATTGAACAAATTGGCACTTTTTAAGTGAATTTACCCCCAGCTTAGAGCTGGGGGTAAATAAGCCAGACTTGTGATAGGGCCAGCCCTTAAAATGCAGCAGTAAAACCGTTACCACCACATTTAAGGGCTACCGCCTATCTTGTGATGAGGCCCAGAGATTGGTAAATTCAACAATAACAGCTGGAATTTACAAGCTCCCATGAGAAAATGTGGAAGCAAAAATCGCAATAATAGATAATTTTGGTGAATAAGGAAAGAGACTATAATATACAAAGCCACCCACAGAAGGCAATTGAACACCCGTCCCAACAGACAATCAACATCAGAACACTACACCTCTACACCGAACATAACGCAGCCCCAGCAACTGCATATTAACGCCAAAGGAACACAAGGCTCCTCATGGCATATAAATGTACTATGCTCTTGGCACAGAACACCTAGAAATTAAAAAGCATGCAGAGCTCAGGGTACCTCCATTTTAGCATTACCTGAACCCACCTTCCTCTCTTTCAAATCCACCAAAGCACCTGGAGACCATGCCAATGGCAGCTAGTGTGGTATAAGTCCTGGTCACATAACATAACATAGATACCATAACATTGAAGATATCAGCAGTAGTTCAGGATCATACTGAAGACTGTTTCTTTGAAAATGCTATTCATGATGATATAGAGCTGCTTTTTTAGATACATGACCAAACTGGAAACAATGTGCTCAGGATGTTGTCACTGCATAAATAAAACTTAAGAAAACAACAGCCAGTCTGCACAGTATGGAAGGCATGGTATCAACCAGTAAGACAGACACAAGCGATCACAGTTCAAGGGTGTTCATTGAACTTCAGGGGGGTTGGAAAAACGCCTGTCTAAACCTAAATCTAAGGGTGGGAGCAAGCTACGACCAGAAAAATAAAGATAACGCAGTAGTGTCTTTGTCAAAATAAAAGGGCCTATACTACAAAAACCTATTGGCAATCCCTACTTCTAAATAATAAACATTGTGGGAAATAATGTAGCTAACCAAAAGTGTGTCATGAAACAATATGTCAGGGTGACTGGATAGTTGGTTCCCCTTCCCCACGTTTTTACCATGGGACAAGGCGGCACACTTGGGCTTGCAACACACTTCAGCTTGGCTAAGCACAAGGGCACGGTTCCAGTTCATATATCAGCTCTCCGCAACCAAAAGTCTCTTACTCAATCAAGGAAGGCTTGTCCTTGCAAGACAAAAGTTCAACAAAGATTGTTCAAAGTTGCTTTCCTCAGGAGCACTTAAGAGAGAGATTCCCTAACCTGTGCTGAAAAACCACTCACATATTTGTGAACAGACTTTGTTTAGACGAAAAAAGATTTGGTGATAAACAGTGTCAACATTTATTGTACTGAGTGGAGATTTAAACAAATAATAAGATAGCCTCCACTGGGCACTTTGTTCCACACTGACTCAGACGTAATGCAATGTTACTCTTGTGTGGGCTGAAAACACCAAGAACACAAAGAATGTTCCTATATAGTTCGTTTTTCACATACAGGGCAGTAGCTGTCTCAAAATTGGCATATTGATGCATAATACCAAATGAATCATAGAAAAAAAAAACAATTTCATATAAATGACTTGTTACCGAAAGAAAAAGTGAAAAATGCCTAATGTAATATACCAAAGCAATCATAAAAAATACCTGGTTCTCATATGAATGTCTATACCAAAAACAATCATAAAGAATGCCTGAATGTCTTACACCAAAAACACTCTTAAGAATGCAAAACAATCGTAAAAAATGCCAACACGTGTTTCGACCTGGCATTTTCTGATTATTAATTCTAAGTACTTTGAGTGATTTAACCGACAAATACTGTTTGCAGGTTACACAGCTGCATCATCTATATTGCTGCATCTGAAGGTAATGTAGTCAACTAAACACACATTTTACGAGCCCTTGAAATAAAGCGAACGCAAGGTATTCATACTGATAGTATGTCAAAGCACAAAGAGAGGAAGGAGGGGAAGGAAACAAAAACAAAGACAACATGCATATTAGTATGTTTGTCTGTAAACCAATGTACATAAAACAACATTTGCACTGTGGACTTTTGAAGCATTGTATATCGCTAAATCCAAGAAAAATGCTTTGCATGTAGAAAACTGGAGTTAATTTCCTATTCTTCGCCACTGTGCGTGAACATGAAATAATTTTATCCAGTTTTCTACATGCAAAACATTTTTCTTGGATTTACCGACACGCGCTAAATTAATACACTGATATTAGAGCTTATAGTAAGCAGTCATGTTTACTCGGAGAACACTAAATTGTTTTTTTAACAAATCAGAAAGTCTGCATATGTATTTGTGACATGATGAATGGCTTCCTGGGGTGGATTAACCCTTGCACCCTCCAATGTTTTTGGATACAATGTTTTTGCTAATACTGTTTTTGCATAGAATGTTTGTTGTTGTGTTACATGAATCTATCATCATGTGATGATCAATACTGTGGGGTAAAAAAGTTTAGTTAACATTTGTCCACAGTGCAAATGTTGTTTTATGTACATTGGTTTACAGGCAAACAGACTAATATGCATTTTGTCTTTGTTTTTGTTTTTCCTTCCCCTCCTTCCTCTCTTTGTGCTTTGACATACTATCAATATGAATACCTGGCATTCGCTTAATTTCAAGGGCTGGTAAAATCTGTGTTTTGATTACATTACCTTCAAATGCAGCAATATAAATGGTGCAGCTGTGTAACCTGCAAACAGTATTTGTCGGTTAAATCACTCACAGTACTTAGAGAATTAATAATCAGAATATGCCCTGAGGAGGACCCGATAGCAGGTCGAAACACGTGTTGGCATTTTTTATGATTGTTTTGCATTCTTTATGAGTGTTTTTGGTATAAGACATTCAGGCACTCTTTATGACAGTTTTTGGTATAGCCATTCATATGAGAACTGGGTATTATTTATGATGGCTTTGGTATAATACATTAGGCATTTTTCACTTTTGCTTTTGGTAACAAGTCATTTACATGAAATTTTTGTTTCTATGATTCTTTTGGTAGTATGCATCAATGTGCCAATTTTGAGACAGCTACTGCCCAGTATGTGAAAAACGTACTGTATAGGAACATTCTTTGTGTTCTTGGCATTTTCAGCCCACACAAGAGTAACGTTGCATTACGTCTGAGTCAGTGTGGAACAAAGTGCCCCACGGTGGCTATCTTATTATTTGTTTAAATCTCCACTCAGTACAATAAATGTTGACACTGTTTATCACCAAATCTTTTTTCGTCTAACAAAGTCTGTTCACAAATATATGCTAGTTGTTTTTCAGCGCGGGTTAGGGAATCTTTCTCTTAGGCGCTTTCAAGAAAGTGGGTTGGGGGATCCACCTTTCCCTAAAAACCGCTGCTAAAATCCTCATCTAATACTGGCACAATCTTACGTTTTGGGCCCCAGCGCACAACCAAACAGGTACTCCACTTTGTCCTTTCCTCAGGAGTTTACGTTTCAAACAACAAAAAGTATTTTGCTTCCACTTTGAGTTCCCCTCAACCAGGCTCAGACTCCCTTTTGACTTTAAAATTTACCATAGCCCTTTCTTCGTCTGACTCGGGCATCTGTATCACACACACAACCTTTAGCTTTCACTTTGTGTCCCCCCTCTGTCGGGCTCAGACTCCTATTTCACTTTCACTGCAAACCGAAGACTTTCGATTGTGCAAAGTATTTGACTTGAACCCTTGCAGGAACACTTCGATTCTCTTCCTCATATCTCATATTCACTTTTCATAAGTTCTGATACATTCAGGCAGAGACCTTTCGATTGGGCACACACACTGTGCCGGACAACTTTGCTACTTAATATCGTGTGTTCACTTCTCAAAGTTCAGAAAACAATTATCGGCTTTCCTTTTCATTCACGTCTTTCATCACTTTGTTGCCGCCCGTAACCTTTGTTCATACGCACCCCAGTTTCACACAGTTGCCTTCAACTCACTGGCTGTATGCAAGGTTCAGCTCGCGTCTTTTAATCAAGGAGTCAAGGGCGATACCACAGCAGCTGCACTTCTCCCCCATCTCGACTAGTCAGGCAGGAGGGCCCTTGGTATCTCGGACACGCATTACAGGATTCTCTGGCCTCACTACTCCGCCTCATATGTGCTGCTTCTGAGTTCTCAAAAGCCCAGCGATTGCTTGTCAAATGGTCCAAGGGCATCACCCTCCTTGGTTTTGTTCCATGATTTTCCATCTGGCTGCCTTGATTCTGCTGCGGTCTGGAGTAGGCTGCTCCTCCATGTGCCCCTTCCGGTTCCTTGTTTTGCTCCAAGTGTGTTCCCGTGCTCTGCCTTTATCCAGGTGGGGAAGGCAAAGGGGATTCAGGTGTGAGTTGTTCCAGGCAATTGCCTGACTCTGCCTGACCACGGCACCGGGACATGTTCGAGTCTGTCTTTCCCCAGTGTGTTAACGGAATGTATATGTGTTTGTGCAGGGAAGGGAGGGGGTTACAAAACCCATGCACTTACTCCCGAAAGTGGGAGTAAAAGATTTAGAAGCGGGATACAGTGCCTCACCATTAGGTGTCCCACACCCACTCCCCAAAGATTCCCCCATCGAGGTGATCCTCCCATACTGGTCCACCGCCAGGGTCTCGATCCAATAGCGATGGTGTGCCACGGCCACCTGGATGACAGATCCCCGAGGACTGGTAAGTGAGACACCTTCTGGTTTCTCACAGCACCAACTGAAAACAAGTTTGCAGGCACCCAGGGTGATGACATATTTTCACTGATTCTGTTAGTATATGCAAAACAAGAAGCTATTCTTACTAGCAAAGAAAGATGGAAAATCTTACCTTCAATCTGCTGTATTGTTCCTTGAATATGGTTAAGAAATTTTTGCAGGTTCATCAAAAACTCATCCCGGATTAACTGAATACTCCGTACTTCCACAGAAAGATCTTTTGGGTGAAATAAATCCAAAGGAGCATCTCCGTATTCTTCAGATTTTTCAATTTCAGCCTGAGATGGTTGTTCCCCATTTTTGTGTTGATTGTAGGACAGTAGAGGCATAAAGACCTTAAGAAAAAAAACAGTCTGGTGAGATATGCAGTACATACAATTTGGAGTACAAGTAAAATAACTTGGTGGTAGGGCTTTGCCCAAATAAATACACAGTATGACCAGCTGCGTTTTTTTTTTTTTGCAAACCTTCCTTTGACCGAGCGAATCATCCTGTAGCCTTTTTTTGCTTTTCTGGCATCGAAGTGAGAGATAATTACCCAGCAGGTAAAGGTATGTGGAAGATGGGGTTGAGTGTCATCACTGATGTGCTTCTCTCCCTACTCCCCCCACATACCTTTATACGTGAAAGAGTTAAAAAGATGTTACAGGAGGTGAAACTGTGCCTCTGCACAGTATTCCTGACAGAGAGGATAATCTTCTCTGGGAACCATTTACAAGAGAATGAAATTATCTTAGGAAGTATGGCTAGAGAAGAAGGGTTTCTTTAAGGGGAATTTCAACAAATTATAAGTTACTCACCGTAGTGACTAGTCCCCTTTCCTCCATACTGCATGAGCGTCCCTTCCAAGGGACAGGAGACGGAACCTTTTTCACAAGAAGAAACCTTCTTCCCCTTTAAATTTAGAGGTGCACAGGGGTGCGGCCCTGGGAGCATGCGCTGCCCTGACTCCGCCCTCCAGCACCACACCTCAGTCCCCATAGACGAGTCGACAATAGACTAACATTGCCTAATGACACCAGTTTTATTAGGGGGGGACGGGACGTATGGAGGAATGGGGACTAAGGACTAAGGGTACGTTAGTCACTACGGTGAGTAACTTATAATTACTCTTACGTCCCGTCCCCTTTCCTCCATACTGTATGGGCGATTACAACTGAGTGTAGCCCCAGGGTGGAGAGGAGACCCTCCATAAGCAAATAGGTGTCCAAAAGCCACGTCTGATCTAGAGCCGGCATCCAAACAGTAGTGCTTGCACAAAGCCAAAGGTGTGGCCCATGTGGCCGCCCTGCTTATGACGTGCCAGGGGACATGCCGCTGGAATGCGATGGCCGTTGCCTTGGCTCTGACCATACAATGGGGTATGGAGGCCTTGGAGGCCCGATACCCCGGTCTTGATCCGCCGAAGGTGACAAACAGTGCGTCAGACTTGCGGAAGGCCTTGGTCATAGCCAAGTAGAATTTCAGGGCACGCCTGACATTGAGGCAGAGCAAAACTCTCTGTGCCTCGTCCTTCGGCTCGGAAAAAAATGTAGGCAGCACTATTTCCTCGTTCAGATGGAATGCGGATGGCACCTTGGGTAGG
This sequence comes from Ambystoma mexicanum, assembly GCF_040938575.1. Lineage (NCBI taxonomy): Eukaryota > Metazoa > Chordata > Amphibia > Caudata > Ambystomatidae > Ambystoma > Ambystoma mexicanum. The sequence goes on along the minus strand of NC_090932.1, from coordinate 1,514,094,281 downwards.
AATGCTGGGTGTGTCCACAGGACTACTTTATCCTTGTGAAACGTAGTATATGGCTCTGAGGTGACCAGCGCCTGGGTTTCGCTGATTCTGCGAGCCGAGGTGAGGCTGACTAGCAAGGCCATCTTAATGGCGAGCAGCATGATGTCGCGGACGCCACTGGCTTAAATGGTTTGTGGGCCAGGGTCCCCAGCACTATGTTAATGTCCCACACAGGGTGTGGCCTCTTGATGGGCGTGTAGAGTCTGGCGAGTCCCGTCAAATGCTTCTTGACAATGGGATTGGAAGGGGAGAAGACCTCTTGCTCAGAGTTTCGGTAGGCCCCAATGGCTGCCAAGTACGTGCAGTAAGTGTTGTCTACCTGCACGCCAGAGTGGGCGAGGTGCGCCGAGAAGGAGAACATGTCGTCCAATGTACATGCAAGGGGGTTAATATCCTTGGAGGCTGCCCAGCGGCAGTACATGGTTCACTAGCTCTTGTACTGGGTCGTGGAAGCCTTGCTCCTAGCCCCCTGTATGATTTCTACATTAGCCTGGGAAAGGCTGAGGTGCCCTAGCGTGATGTTCTCAGGAACCACGCTGTGAGGGCCAGTTTCTGTGGCATGGGGTGGATGGGCCTGCCCGCCCTGCTCGCCAGAAGATGTGCTGTGCCTGTCAGAAGGTGAATGGGTGGTCTCCCCGAGAGGCTGAGCAGCTCCGAGAACCATGACCTGGCTGGCCACCATGGAGCTATTAGGAGGACGCTGAGGTGGCCAGACTCCTTGATCTTGCATATCACCCTGTGTATCAGCGGTGTGGGCGGGAAGGTGTATGCTGTCATGCCATTCCACTGAATCTGAAATGCATCGCTCAGGAAGCTGGGACCCTAAGGCGAACTGTTGGCACTTCCTGTTGTCCCAGGTGGCAAAGAGGTCCACTTGGGGGTGACCCCATCTGCTGAGGATCTCCTGCAGGACGAGGTTGTTCAATTGCCAATCGTAATTGTCCGCTCCCAGTCTGCTGAGCCAGTCCGCCTCCAGGTTGGATTCCCCCGGAAGGTGGGCGGCCATGAGGTAGATGTTGTCCTCCAGGGCCCATTCCCACATGCTGACCGCCAGCCTGTACAGCGGAGGGGACCTGGTACCTCCTTGCTTGTTGACATAGAACATGCTGGTTGAGTTGTCTGTCTGAATAAGGACGACCTTTCCCTTGATAACCGGAAGGAAGGTTCAGAGAGCTAGCCAGATGGCCTTCAGTTCTAGCCAATTGATATGGTACTCCTGCTCTTGCCTGGTGCAGGTGCCATGGATGCAGTGGTTGTCCAGGGTTGCCCCCCCATCCCTCGAGAGAGGAGTCCATAGTGATGGTGGCCTGTGGGGTAGGCTGCCGGAAAGGTTAGCCTGTCCGCAGGTTGCACTCCCTGAACCACCATGTGAGGTCCGGGTGAAGAGAAGGAGGAACGTTGATCATCTCCGCCTCAGAGCCCAGTTCCAGGTTCCATGATGCTGCGAAGTGCAGCTGTATCCTCCTCATCCTGAGTCTCGTGTGGGGGATGGCCAGTAGGACCGCTGCCATGAGACCCAGTAAGTGTTCGTACCACCAGGCCGATGTCACTCCTCTGCTGAGGAAGTGCGCTGTGGCCCTCTTGATGGCCGCGATCTTGTCCTGCGAAGGAAAAACCCTCTTGGAGCACGTGTCCCAGATGAGTCTCAAGAAGGCCAGACTTTGCGTGGGCTGCAGCTGCAACTTCTTGAGATTGCCCATATCATGCAGTGTGTTCATAATGCGTGGTGCACCGCTTCTGGAGATGAAGCCCTGACGAGCGAGCCAGTCGTCGAGGTACGGGTATATGTGGTGGCCTTGCGACCTGAGGAGGGCCGCCACTGTATTCATTAGTCTGGTAAAGACCCTGGGGGTTGAGTTGAGGCCGAAGGGAAGCACCCTGTATTGGAAATGGTAGCCCATGATCCTGAATCGTAGAAAAGAATGATGAGGCTGCCAAATCGGGACGTGCAAGTATGCATCCTTCAGATCCATAGAGCACATCCAGTCACCCCTGCACAATGTCTCCGCTATTAAGGCTGGCGTAAGCATCCTGAATCTTTGTAGAGCTAGGGAGAGGTTGAGGGTGGAACGGTCCAGCACAACTCTGAATGGCGAAAATCCTGGAGCAGAAGGCCAAGCCTCGCTGGGACTTCCTCTACTGCCTGGCTCTCGATGAGCGACCGAATCTCTGCCAGAAGAGTTGCTGTACCAATCTGTGGGAGTGGGGGAGAAGAGGGAGGAGATGCTAGGAGGCAAGGAGGGGTAGGCGGTACCCCATGGATACTAAGAGAGGTTCCAGGGGTCTGTGAAATTCGGGCACCAGAAGTGTGCATGGAGTGCATGCCTGCCCCCCACTGGAGACAAGTGGACCCGGAGGGGCGTGTCATGCCTTCTTTCCCTCTGAGGCAGTTGCAGAGGAGGGGGACTGGGAAAAGCGCTTACTCCTCCCCCGCCTTTTTGTTGTTTGCACCGATCTTGGGTTGTCGAGCAGTCCGGTTGCCTGGACCTCCGATCTTGGAAGCCGCCGGAAACCTCTGTATGTACGCCCCCTTGTCCGAGCACTGCTGTGACTAGGTGTGCACTTTGGGTGTGGTCTTTGTGAGGATGGATAAAGACTTTGCAGTTTGTGAGCTGTTCTTCGTTTTATCCTGCTCCTCGTCTGTAGTGGCGTGGAAGAGGTCACGCCCTTCGAACGGCAGGTCTAAGATGCGTTCCAGGACATTGAACTTCGAACTTTGTAGCACAGAGCCAGGCCTTTCTTCTCATGTACGTGGCAATGTAGATGGCCCGGCAAGAGGTGTCAATGTGGGCCAAGGTAGACTCCATGATGCCTTGTGCCACCATCTTGGCCTCTGCAAGTCCCGCCTTGAATCGTGATTGGCTCTGCCCCGGAAGCTCTGGGAGGAAATCTGCAATTTCCTGCCAAAGCCTCTGGTTAAAGGCTGCCAGCATGGCATCCGCGTTGGCTTGACGAAGATGCAGGGACGCATTGGAATGCAGCTTCTTCCAGCACGCCTCCAAGATCTTCTCTTCCTTGCCTAGCAGTGCAGCGGACAAGGAAGCTGAGGACAACTGAGACTTGGAGTATAGTGATGCTGCATCGATCACAGAGGAGTGCGGCTGAGGGTGGGCTGATAGCAAGAGCGTATCCCCCTCAATCGGACTGTACTTGGCGACCAGGCGTCGATTGACAGGCTGGACCGAGTGGGGCTTGAGCCAGTCCTTTTTGGCCAAGGCAATGACGTACTTCTGCATCGGGATCCCCGTTCTTGCTGCGGGACGTAGCATGAGGACTTCGGCGAGGACCCCTCTGATGGTTGCTCAACCTCTGGTTGCGGAAGGCCCAAGTACTCCGCCACCCTGCAAGACCTTTGTGGAAGGCCTTGGCTGACGACGGTGTGTCAGTGTCCTCCTCCTCATCTGTGTCCACCTGGGGGTCCGGTTGGTCCGGCACCGGTGTAGGCGTACTGGGAGCCGAAGGCTGAGGTGTGGAGACCAGAGCCGGAGGCTGGTACGGAACCACCTGCACCATCGGTTGGAGGGCCAGAGAGGGCGGAGGAGGCTGCACAGGGTCCAGGGGCGTCTGTTCTGGGACCTGCAGCACCGGGAGGCAGGGGGAACCTGCCCTGTACAAAATAAGGACAGGCTGTAGGCCACATACCTGGTTGACACCAGTCCCACCTTGACACTCGTTCCTCCACCTGCTCCCTTCCTTGGTGCGGTATCGGGCGGGTGTCTGTAATGTCTAGCATGGCAGCCATCTTGTCGAGCTGCCTTCCACATGCCTGCATCAAGTTGCTTGGCTTACTGGGCCCAGCCTCATCCAGGACTGAGTGTGGATCATGAGGCCTACCCTGCTCTTCAGGCCGAGGCCTGGTAGGCATTACGCCCTTGGCGGATCTGCCAGGAGAACTGCGTATAGGCGTCCACTCAGACATGTTGCTGGTACTAGGGTATGGCCCCTTAGGTGAAGACCCGGTAAAAGAACCTTCCGGTCCCTCCGCACTGTCACCGGGAGGATCCACTGACCCCTCGGCCTGCCTACTCGTGTGGTATGCGAACCTGAGTGGTTCCTCCCACGCGGGCGAGTCCCTGGGATGGAGTCTCCCTTGCGGGGTGTGCTGGAAAAGAGTGGCCCTACCTTGGGCCTGGATCGATGATTGACGATGATTGTCCTCTGGAGGCGATCCCTGGCTAGTCTGTTCTTCAGAGACCTCGAGGAAAACGCATTGAACGCGGTACAAGCTTGCCAGCCGTGGTCTGGGCCAAGGCAATGTAAGCAGAGGGCATGGGAGTCTCAAGTTGGAAAAAAGCCTGTTGCAGGATGGGCACCTGCTGAACCCTGCAGAAGTCGACATGCGCCGGGGAGGAGCGTGATGTCTGAGGACCGAGTACCTGAATGATAAAAAGACAAAAAGACAAAAAGACAGAAGAGAAGAAATATCCGCGCGTGGAATTACATGGCCGAATCCAAACCCAGTAGCGCTGGTGTATTCGGCCCGTTCCCGTTGATGCAGAAAAGGGGACTGGGGTGTGGCGCCGTGGGCAGAGTAAGGGAAGCGCATGCTCCAAGGGCCACACCCCCGCGCACCTCGAAATTTAAATGGGAAGAAGTTTTTTTTCTGGTGAAAAAGATTCTGTCTCCCGTCCCTTGGAAGGGACAACCATACAGTATGGAGGAAAGGGGACAGGACATAATAGTATTAAAGGTTTAAATCCTTTGCCAGAAAGTCAGAAAACAGATTCACTTAGTGGATTTCAGTCCAAATGCCCTCCACCAAAATTATCGTTTCTCTGACTCACCCCTTCAAAGAACTTTTTTTTTTATTGTACATTGCATGCCTCACTTTAACCTTTGGGTGGTTTGCGGTCACTTCTCTGAACTGCGCTATAATCCTCCCCCCCCCTCCCCGAGAAGCCATAATACGACAACATAGGTCAGAAGATATTGTGAAACCTTTTTTCTTGGAGTGCTTGGATGATTTACTAATCCAGTGCATAAAGGACTCCACCAGAATACAAAAAAGGAGTGATGCTGGTGGATTAATGCAGCCCAGGATTTGCTGATTAGTAAGTAACCTGTGTTGCTATGTCTGTCTGGGGTGAAACTCAGATTCAATTCTAAGGGGCCCAGACAGAACCACAAATGCATTTCTGACCATGACCCATGCTCCTGAAATCATTCCATCTCACAGTGAATTCCAAAGGAATGCACCAGTACGACAGACTCATCAGTACCCAGAGAATCTGATGATGTTAGAAAACAAGTATTTTTAGATCTAACAGTTGACATGTTACTAAAGCTAATTTGATGATTTTTGCAAATTTCAACAGGATGAAACACCTCTGTAAATACACAACACAATTTATATTCACACATACCAATTTACACACAGGAAAATAGGACTTGGTAGCATTAAACATCAGGTGCTCCTTTAATTAAAGTCAGCACATTGCTGGTTAATACTTACTAGTGAGTACAAATCATAAAAATATAAAATGTATTAAATAATTCAAAGTACCATGATTGATCTTGTAAATGAAAACGTTTACACACGCAACAGAGCCAATACACTAGGAGGTATGTTTCGTCAGAATTAGGTGTACATAAAAGGTATGCGTCATGTGGCTTACTTATGTTTTCCTAACAATTTACCAAATTCATGTAAGAAGTTCTTTTAAGTATGTTATGTTTTACTCTTTTCAGTATTCACCTTGAGCCTTCAGTCATGTTGTTGTGAGCGCCCTAATGGTGTATGCACTCTTGGTTGTCGATTTTCTCCTTAAACATCCTTGTGGGCATACTTTACTAAGTTTAGTTTTCCAACTTGTCTATTCTCACAGGTCGAATTATGTCTTCCTGGATGAAAATAACTTCAAAATTGTGGTATATTAAATTGATTATTTTGAGTCTTCAGACAGCTAATTAAGGGAAGTTTTGGTCTGACTTACCAATATATTTCATCTAAATCATTTGTTTTAGCTAATCTCACCCTGATGAAGATGTGCAAAATGTGCATGATATGTCAAAACCGGTCAGTGCTGGTGATGGCAATTTAAGTATTCACTTAAAAAAGTCTGATGATGACTAAGAATATTTAACAAATGTTGTAGGCGATAAAGATCTAGTCCTTTCCTGGATGAATGCAAGTCGTTTGGGAAATGTAAAAGAGACCTACGTCTATTTGTCAACCAAAAATTGTATTTTGCATTTAAAAAATATATATTTTCTCCATGTATACAATTTGAAATAGTTTTACACTTGTGTGTTGAAATGAACAAGTCTGTTCTGGTAGTGATCTGTCCATAAGATTGTTAAATATTTATGCACTTTGCGATATGTACCTTAATCACGTTGAGACATATTTAAGATTCATGTGTGTTTTTTTGCTGTGTGAAGGCATTATGAATCAAGACACAGACAACAGACCTGCCCCATACTAATTTCCCTACCTGAATGAAACTAAGGAAGGTCTGAGCCAAAGAGTTCAACTTACAAGTATGTCTGTGTCCAAAACCTATAATTGCCCTCACAACTAAAGCTAACCAATGTGTAGGGCTGGCGAAATCAAAAGAAATAGTGTTCAACTCAAAGTTCTAAGCTTCTCCCAGCTCGCAGCTTTCTCTCAGCTCCCCGTCCCCAAGTATTAGAAAGGTCCACAAAACAGCCTCAAGATTCCCTTTCTCCAGTTCACGGTAATACAGTTCAATATAGTTCAAAACAAATACTCTGGGTTCCCTTCCCCAAGTTCCAAGCAAGACAGTTCACAGGAAACAAAATGTCTTGAGGCTTTGTTCTTAAGTTAACATAATGTAGCTCCTTAAGGCTCAGGGTTCCCTTCCCCAAGACTTTCACTTCACCATCACAATGTCTTGGACTTTTAACATTTAGAGATCACTGGTCTAGGCGCAGTTGTCAGACCAAACGGTCCACCCATCACAGGTCATGTAACCAGGATCCCTGACTTTGTACCTCTTGGCTTTGATGTGTCGCTTTACAAACTTCGGGCTTTTCCTCATCAGCCTCTTGGCTTTGCCATCACGTGTCACACATCCTTTCCAGTCTTTGGGCCTTGTCACTCCACATTCTTTCATAAAAGTTCAGTTGAGGGTGTTTTATTCACACCCACCTTCTTATGACTCTGTCATACTTGCACCCTTTTCTGTAATCTTGTTTCACTTGGGCATTTGGGTTACTCACTGTATTTGCTTGGTTTATTCCATTCAATACTTAGAATGTTTAATTACAGAGTTTCATTCAATTCAGTGTTCGATAAGAATTCTTGGCGCTCATTTGTAATGTTCCCTTCAATGTGGAATTCAGTATTCATTAGTTTCACTGTATTTTAAAGTTCAATTCGGTTCAGTAATCAACAAGTATTACTTTCACTTAGTTTTAAAGTTCCATTTAGTTCATATTCAATAAACATTGTTTCCGCTCAATGGTAAAGTCCCATTCATTTGGCATTCAATACACATTGTAGGAGTGGAGTAGTCTTCGAGCGTCTTTCCCAACACTCACCGGCTTATGGCGTCTCTGTATAGTGGTTCCCTCTGCTTCCAGTTCACTGTTAAAGCTGTGAGACTCACCCTTTCGCACTCCGCTGCCTGCTGCATGTCCTTCTCTGCACGCCGACACCCAGAATGCTGCTTTCTGGACGCGGAATGCGTCCTCTCGCCTTCGGGCTATCTTACAGCTTCTGCTGCTGAGCATGGTTCAGAGAGGTTCACAGACTACCAATACTTACACGGCCCACTGGCTACGGGCTGTGCAGGTCTTCTGGGAAGTTTGCCGGCATCCTGGCTCTCGTCCGTTCCCACCACTGCTGCCTCCTTTGAAGCTTGTTCCCCTGATGGTTCCATGCACACATGTCTCGTTCTTGTTAACTGTTCTGTTCTACTGGTTCCTTTTTATACACCTGCAGCCCCTTGAAATCCTACTATTGGAATAAAGGGATGAAGGAAGGCCTGCCAGATAACCTCGTCGTCTCAAGACTCTTTGGCGCATAGAGTTAAGTGATCTCAATGGCTAGCATGGTTAAAACTGGGGAAACAGGGACAGAACGCCTTAGTGTTCAACTAGAGAAAAAGCCCAAAGACAAAAAATATTTATGGAATTGGAGTCAGGAATCATGCAGAAGGACTAAGGTTGGCTGAAGTCTAAGTATTCAAAGGAAGAATAAAGGCTGGAAGATGACTCAAGGAAGGAGAACTAGAGAACGGAAAATGCAACAAATAAGTAAAACTAGTATTTATAGGATATCACAAAGTACTTGTGAGATAGAATGACAAAAGGTTATATGATATGATATGATATATGACATTTATAAGGCGCCTATACACAAGTGTTTCAAGGCGCGATGAGGCAAGGGAGGGGGAACTGAGGGAAGACAGACAACAATCTTACTAGGTGTCATTCAGATTGCGCAAGTGCAAGGGAAGGGGGAAAAAGAAAAGTGCGGGGGGGGGAGTGCAGTACATGGGATAAAATAATAACATAAAATAGATAAAGAACAGCCAGCTGGTGGCAAGTGCAGGGTGAGTGCAGACATAAGTGCTGGTTTGGGGACTGTAGGGATACAAAAAGCAGTCGCCAGGTGCAGGGGTTGCCAGGGAGGCAGCACAAGCGTGCAACTGGCAGGGCTTGGGCTCGAGATCAGATGGGTGGCCAGGTAACCCGTGCAGTCTCAGTATCAGCCAGGACTTCAGCAGGGGAGTCGGGGAGAGAAAGCAGAAGCAAAAAGGAAGGTTTTTAGTTGCTTACGAACTGAAGATGGTTCTCCTCAAGTTTCAGGGAGGCGGGGAAGCTGTTCCAGAGGGAGGCCCCAGCCGAAGAAAAAGATCTACCACCAACTCGTTGCTGGAGAAGCGACTGACCCCGAGGGAGTTGGAGGGGGATGAGCGAAGAGCTCGAGAGGGAAGACATTTAGGAAGAGAGAGTTGAAGGTATTGAGGCCCCAGGCCCCAGAAGGCCTTGTGGACGATGCAGAGGGTTTTGCAATTAATCCTTGCAGCCACTGGGAGCCAGTGCAGAGATTTCAGTCCTGGAGAGATACGATCCCTGGGCTTGAGGCCAAGGACAAGTCTCGCAGTCCTGTTCTGGATGAGTTGCAACGGGCGTAGAGTAGAAGCAGGCGGATTTAGAAAGAGGCTGTTGCAATTGTCCAGCCTGGAGAGAACCAGAGCTTTGGAGACAGTGAGCTTCTGGGGGAAGGAGAGGAAAAGAAGAATACCTCTGAGGAGGTGCAGCTGGTAGTGTGACTTCTTAGCGACATTGTTAGGCAGAAACCTGTGCAGTTCCCTCTGGGACCACTGCAAAAGATTTAAGACTACAGGTGGTTGGCAGTAAACCCAATTGGTAGCAGTCTGTACCACCCAGATTTACCTGGTAGCTGTGGCTGAGCAGTCAGACTTCTCTCAAGAAGAGTTAGGCAGTATACATAGTATTCACAAAAGGTCAAAAGAACACAGTAGAGCTTGGTGTAAAAGAGATATAATTATTTATTTTAAAACACATCTAGTAAAACACACTGGCACTAATATCAAGCAGTTCAAAAACACGGTCACTAAAAGATGTACACTCCCTTCAACGATTAGTTAGACAAGTCTTAAGTAAAGCAACACTTATTTTCAGACAGCGGTGAGCGCTTAACGAAGATGGCACTCTAATCAATCGGTTAAAAAGGGAGAGAAAGGCAGAGCAAAGATAGAAACAGATCCCAACACTTTCGGAAGAACACAGTAGGAGAAGGCAGGTTACAACCGTAAAGTCAAAGTTAACAAGGCCGGACCCACTTTAAGAGGCTCTGGTCGAAATGTGTCCAAGGTCACACGGTTCAAAGTGCCCAAAAGTCTTGCAATAAGTTCAGAAAGAGTTGGACCAAAAAGAAAGGGACCAGTTAGATGGTCAAGGCGGCCAGCCCAGTCCAGAAGGTTAAGGGATTATTGTTACCTTGTAGCAATCTTTAGAAAGGGAGGCCTGGCGGACACGGTACCTTAAAATGGTGAGAACGCTCCAGCGGGGGCAGTTGTTCCTGGCAGTGGGTGCAAGTCGGTGCTTCCTCCGGAGGTAGAGAGGATCTCGTCGGGGAGGAAAGCAGGAGTCTGTTACACTGCCAGGGAAGAAACCAGCCGCGGAGTTCTCAATTAAAAGGAGCGGTCCTCTTATTCGCGGTCCAGTGGTAAGTGGCTATCCGGTTGCCGGGGTGCTTGGCACGGGCAATTCGACCACAATACGTCCTGGGATGCGAGAAAAGAAGGTAAACTGGTTGTGCCCACCAGTCAGGGGAAGAAGACTCTCCAGCCAGGAGATCTCTGTCGTTGGGAAGTGGTGAGTTGGTTCAGCAGGGCTCCACCGGTGGTGTCGTCGTAGCACACCCCCATTCACTCAGCCTAGCTGTCAATCAAACATGCTAAGTGGTGAGCCGGCCGGCTCACCACTTGGGCCAATCACACAAGAGTGCGACTTGAGTTACCAAGGTAACTCAGTGTGGGGTGCCTAAATCCCCTCCCACACCCCCTGTAGTACCCAGACAGAGTGGCACCACTTTTGGAGGCTTCTGTGGAGAAGCCCGCCAAAAAGTGGAACAAAGGGCTCCACCTTTGGTTTGGAGTTACAGAGGCGAACACAAACGCCATTTTAAAACAGAGTTCTGGCAGAAAATGCCAACCGGTGAATTAATATTAAATAAATAAACCGGCGGTATGTTAGAGGCTATGTTAAAAAGTATTAGCCTCGAACAATGGGAAAATCCCATAGAGATATATTCGCGGTTGAATATAAAAAGTAGTATCCACTGCCACCAGCCAAAACTCGACGAGGGGAGACGGGACAGTGCCCCCTCGAATAACAGACCCAGGGGCAATCGAATTGCCCCTACCAGTACGTCCACAATATGATGGTTTGTACTGGTTCTGTTAGTAATTTGGGACTAGTAAAGCCAATGGTGACTTTACATGCCCGGGGAGACAGTAGTCAGTCCCAGGGTATGGAGTCTATGGTGGGGGGTCACTATGAAACCCCGGTGTTACTGCACGGAGGATCCTGTGTAACACACATAACAAAAAAACATATGAGACCCTATGGAGTAAAAGACCCCATAGCCCAGTAAACACATTAACAGTCAAAGGAACCCCTCAAATCATGTCCAAGAGTGTGAGGAAAAGAGTGTCACTCTTGGCAGGAGAAAAAACAAACTCCAGAAATCCAGCAAAGCTGCTGGGGAACTCACTAGGTTAGGAAATTCAGCCTAAACAGAGAATTCTCCCTAACAGACGTCAAGGATGTGAGGCGAGAAAGAGTGTGGCGTCGAAGATGATCCCCAGGTTTTTAGCCTTGCAGGTGGGAGCTGGAAGAGGGCCAAGAGAGGCCAGCCAGAGAGCTACAGGAAAGGAGGGAGTGGGTGTGCCGATGAGGAGAATCTCAGTCTTACTGGCATTAAGGCAGAGGTCATTGGCGGCACACCACTCCTGGATAGCAGACAAACAGTCAGAGATGAGGGACGGCAAAGAGATGGCCGAAGGTAGCCTGAAAATAAGCTGAGTGTCATCCGCATAGCACTGAAAGTTGGGGGCGAGAGCAGCAATGCAGTGGGCAAGGAGTGCCAGGTATTGGTTGAACAGCCATGGAAAGAGGTTAGACCCCTGGAGGACACCACAGGTAGAGAAAAAGATAGCAGAGAGGAAGAACCCAAGTTGGACCTGGGAGAGTCGGTCAGAGAGGAAGGTAGTCAGTCACACCAGGGCCTGACCAGTGATACCTAGGTTATCACGGAGACACTTTAGCAGGATGGCATGGTTGACAGTGTCAAAGACAGAAGAGAGATCAAGCAAGATGAGGATAAAGGGGGTGTTTAAGAGTCCAAAAGGGTTCAACAAGTCCCCTTTTATTCATTGAACAATGGTCTCATTGTGTGGGTAAAGTAAAACAAGGGGAACAAACATAACCTTAGCACTGAAATGAGGGTTCCGCTTAGATCGATCATGGGGATTGATATCCTGGGCACCTTCTATCCTGGCTTAGTACTTCAAACCTAACAGGCCAAAATTGCAACTCAAATTGGTCAATACGGTCTTTCCCCTGGTTCGGCCCAACCAATAGTCTATCATTAGTTTCTGTTTAAGTCTGACAGATCATACTAAGAAAAAGAGAACACAAATGTGCAGATTCTCCCTGGGATCTACACATGGATCAGATGAGGAATGCGATTATGAAATGAAACAAGCCCCTGAGGGATAAAACTGGGTTCAATCAAGAAGTAATTTGGGTAGAACAGCACAGTTTCTTCTGGGTCCCTCTCCAGCATAACTCACAGAGTCTGCTGTTTCGCAGTTTTTGTGTCCTTTTCGCTAGTCAGTGTTTAATGAGTGTGTGGTCTTCAGTGGGACTGAGTCACAGATGCAGGCAGGTTCCACTTAGTACACACCTCTCCCAAGAGGCAAAATAGAAATAGACTTGGAGGGCTTACGGGTACCATACAGGCTGACTGGCAACCTCCCAATTGCAGGATCCTTGTACTACCTTTCTCCAACACACTCTGGCATTCCTCTTCATAGCCCAGATGGAGCCTGGATCCTAGGCAGCTTTCTGCTACCTCTTCAGGAACTTGTTATTTCACTGGCTCCTCAAGTACATCTTTGACACCTTGCCATGTACTTGTGCATCCTTCCACAACTCACACACACTCTTATGTGGTATGCATGTATTCCTCTCTCCACACTTCCTCCTCCACATCTCTGTTATCCTCCTTCCCTGCACCTCTTTCTCTACCTCCTCATGAGCCAGGCTCCCAGGAAGGATCTGCACATGTGTGTGTTTCTCTTCTTCTGAGTGGGATCTGTCAGACGTAAACAAGCACTTTAACTAGCCCGTATCATCTTCAAAACCTGCTGCATCATCTACAAGGCTGCATTTACTTATTTATTTATTTTATTTGTAAAGCACACATACAACCCATAGGCATTAAGGCACTGTTGCAGGTACAATGTACTAGACAAGTTAGTGTGGCACAGGCATAGTCACATACAGATAAAAGGTACGGTAGGTATGGCTTACTGGAAGTTATAATGTAAGCATACACAATCAAGACCACTGGCAGTACTCCTACAGCATAAAACCTTAGGCTAGAGTTGAACAGGCATAGTTACATACAGATGCAGGTAAGATAGGTATAGCCTGATGGCAGTTATCAAACAAACATATAGAAACATGACCGACTGGCCTGAGGTGGGGAGTTCAGGTTTAGGTGAAAAGCTGAGTTTTTAAAGCTTTGCAGAATATTCAGTAGTATTTCTCTGCCCTCAAGGAGGGTGGCAGGTAATTCCAGAGCTTGGCAGCAAGGTAAGGGAAGCTAGAACCTCTGGCTTTGCATCTTTTCAATTTGGGAACTCTAAGCTTGTTGGTGTAGGTGGTCCTCGTGGGTCTTGAGGAGTGTGCTTTGGCAATCCTTTTGGAAAGGTATGATGGTGCATTGTTGGACAGGCACTTGTGGGTGATAGATAATGTTTTGAAAATGATCGGCTTGTGAATAGGGTACCAAAGTGCTTCTGTTCTAGCACTCGAGATGTGCTCTCTTTTCGGGATGTTCAAGTGCTGCTCTGAAGGCATTATACTGGATGACGTGAAGTTTAGAGATGTCTTTGGAAGATGAGCCATTGTATAGGACATTGTAATATTCTAGCTTAGCGCCAATGATAGCACAGCTAATTGTTAGGCAGTTATTTTTTAGAAAGGAAGGGTCTAGCTGCATTAAGGACCTTGGTAGCGTAGGCTCCCGAGGAGGCAATGGCATTGACTTGTCTGGTCATGGTGAGCGACGCGTCTAGGTAGACCCCTACGGTCTTTATGGTGTTAGTGACAGGAATTGAGCAGTTATCGATCATGAAGGCAGAATATTGATTGCTGAGGTTCTTTAGGGCACTTGGTGGGCCAACAATCAGGATTTCTATTTTGTCGCCTATGAGACAGTGGTGATTGGCAGCCATTCAAGTCTGAATTGTGGAGTAGATTGAGTTCAAGGTGTTGGAATCTTCTACAGAGTTACCTGAAAGTGGGATCAAGATTTGCATGTCATTGGCATAGTTAGTGTACGCTATGCAGAGAGTTCCTAGGATGTGGAAGAGGGGCCGGGTCAAGATACTGTAAAGCGTAGGGGTGATGCAGGACCTTGTGGCACCCCGGCAGGTCATGGGCGAGGGAGAGGCATTGGCGATCTCAGAGAAAACCCTCACGACTCTTCCATTCAAGAAAGATGCTATCCAGGCAGTGGCTGACAGTGTAAAACAAGTGTAAGCGGTGAGGTGGTGTTAAAAGGATCTGGTGGTTGACCAAGTCAAAAGCCGCAGATGCGTCTTGGCGGAGGAGCAGTGCCGATTTGCCCACGTCCCTGATTTTGTCTAATTGATTTTTTAAATCGAGCAGGGCAGATTCTGTGCCATGACTGTGAAGGAAACCAGACTGACGCATCCCTAGGATGTGATTGTCCTCTAAGAACTGCTGCATCAACAAGGCTTTCACCCAGAAGTCCCCAAGCTACCTCACTGAGAAACTCAGCACGTCCGATGGCTATGATCCACCAGAAGCAAGCACATATGCAGATTTGAACTCCGCTGGCGCAAGAAGGAAAAATAATAGAAGACAGGCCTTCTCTGTCTACGCCCAAGGAGTCTGGATTCTCTTCCCCATCAACATACAACTCGCACCCTCATTTCTACAGTTCAGGAAGGAGCTCAAGACCCTCCTCTTCAAGGAATGGCTCCTCCCAAACACCTAGGCCCAAACACCATTCAAGCCACACCATACCTGAGCTGTGTGATCTGATCCCTACTGTGGTTACTTGTAGGCCCCATTGCTGATAATGGTCCTACATCCCATGTTGTTAGATCCCCACTTGCTTGCTGGTCCGCTCCCTAACCTTGCTCTTCACCCTATAATTGTAAAGTGCTCCATTGCTTCCCGAAGCTAGGTCAGCGCTCAATAAATACCATAATAATCATAATAATAATAATAATAACTATATCTAGCCAGTCTGCCATTGTGTTTTTTGGTAGGTCAGAATCAAGAGACAGACAAGGTGGCATTATAATTGACTCTTTATTTGAACACAAAACCTATGCTTAACCAAACTGTTAGTTCTTGGCCCTATCCTATAAAGAAAATCACAAAAGGGTGCTTGTCAGGATGGGGTTACAAACCATAAAGTCCTCCATCCAAAATCCTTTTCTAACATGAGTTCTGTCCCTACCATTTACAAAGGAAATACAAATACAACAAAAAATATACATAGGCCCATGGTCCTATTGAGTGAATGGTGGCTGGCTTCTGACCCTCCCCTGGTGTGTGTCTTTCTTACTGAGGCTCCTGGCCCCTTAATCACTCGCTCTTTGGCACTGTTCAATCAAAATTTCAGTAAGGGCTCTCATGCTCTGGTCTTTATGTGAAACGTCTCATCAGTGTCCTCCCCTTGAATGATAATCATCTGGGTCTGGTTTCTCTCACCCTGCCTCGGGGCCTTGCTTCTCTCTGCATTGTTTTGGCGTCATCTTCCTCTCACCCCGCCTCAGGATCGATCGCTCTCTCTCCCTCTCTCTCCCTCTCTCTCTCTCACTGTCTCTGTCTCTCCCCCTCTCTCTCTCTCGCTGTCTCTGTCTCTCCCCCCTCTCTCTCTCTCAGTGTCTGTCTCTCCCTCTCTTTCTCTCTCTCTCTCTCTCTCTCTCTCTCTCTCTGTCACTGTTTCTGTCTCTCCCTCTCTATCGCTCGCTTTCATATTCTTCTTTCACCCCCTCCCTGAAAAAGGAAAACGATGCACGCAAGCATTTGGCAGCTGCTCGCCCTCCCCCGCAGAGCTCACATATAACTTCAGTCCGGAGAAGCAACACTTCTGTGGGTTCGGGGGAATAAGAGTTGCTTCTTAATGGCTTGAAATAATATTGTCTAATCGGAGAGAACATGTCGTCATCACCAGGCTCTGGCCATTGCTCTTTTTTTCTAAATAGTATGTTTTCTGTTTCTATTGTGAGCAGGAGGGAAGATTTCTGCAGGGTTATGGGCTTCTGCTTTTTCTTTTCTGCAATCCTTGCGGCTGTTTCTCAATGGAGCTGGAACGTTTCCCGAGCACATTGGGCCTAATTCAAAGATGCGTTCTCTCTCTCTCTCCTCTCTCTCTCTCCTTGACTTTGTTCACCCCATCTTTGCGTCTTTTCTCTTTTTCCCTGGCTTAGGGCTTCACTCATTTCACCACACCCCTTCGGATCAGTTCTTGCTTAGCCCACCTTGGGGTTCTACTTTGTTCATCCTGACTTGGGGCCTTTTCGCTCTCACCCTATCTTGCAGCGTGGTTGGGCCTACCCTACTCTCTCCCGGTAGCCTGGATCTACTGCATACCTCTCTTCTTATGGTGTGGTACTCGGGAGACTCAGGGAGTTTGGGCTTGGTGTCTTGACTTCTTCGATTTCCTTTTCAGACTCCACTTCGAGTGGACCAGACACCCGTCTTTCTCCGGCTTGCTGCAGCACTCTGGTGCTGGTCGCTTGGCACGCCGGGGGTCCTGCACTTCGTAGGGCTCCCACTGCCTATTTGCTCCAGGGTCCTGCTTTGACAGGGCTGTAGGCTTCCCATGTTCTCAGTCGCAGTCAAATCTGCCACACCTTGCGGACACTAGCTGCATCCTTCCTAACACACCTCCCAGGAAGAAGTGTCCTCATTCTCCACAGTTCTGTGATAGTGACTTTCTTCCTGCTTCTGCATTTTATAATTCCCTCTGTTAGGGAGAGGGACTTCCCACAATTCTCTCATTCTCAGCGAATACTAGAAGCCACACCCGCCACTATTACATGATGTTTAATTTTTCATATTGGTTACTACCCACGTCGCCAGCAAAGACATTGTGGTCTTGGGAATAGGGAGGATAACTTGCATCCGTTGCTAGAAAACCTCTGGTGTTCTAAACAGGGGTCACCTCCAGTGATATCCCGCTTGCCGTGTCCCCTAGTGGGTGTTAAGCGTAGCAGGTTCACCACCCTAGTCCCAAAGGGGGTGGCTCCCCCCTTTGGGAGAAGAGATGAATTCCCTGAATTCATAATAGTTTCCAGTCTGTGCTCTGTGCATGCGTGGAAATGTCAGAGCTCTATGGTCGTCGCTCTGGCAGTGGAGTCTCCGGATGCTGCAGCAAATTATTTCCCTGTCAGTAAGCCGGTTTAACTCTAGTGAATGGACATATTTCTCTGGTGCTTAACATAAGCTCCTTTTCCCTGCAGGCTCTGTGGTAAAGGGCATGGGTTGCTAAGGTTACCAGCATTCAGTCTCCTTTCAGTCAAAGGGTGAGCTGTTTTGAAACGGTCCATGTGACTAGCCCCTATCAAATTACCCAGCTGTTGCGGTGGTGACCAGGGGAAACTCACCATACCACTCTGAGGGCCTTCTATCATAGAGCAGGTGGCATCACCCGACCCCATGGTCACCTCCCCCACACACCCCAAAGGTCAGGCAGGGAACATCACTAGAAGGGGGGTAACCAAACCGAGTCAGAGAGCGAAACAGAAGTATAACGCATCCATCACCCATTGAAATAGAGGCTTTTATATGAAAAAAACGGAAGGTGAAAACTGTAACCCAACAACCAACTCAGGCTGGGCAGTTTGTTAACAGTGGGGTTTAGAGATATTATGTTAAAACCGCAAGCACAAGAGGAATGAGCAACATCTGATAAAATAGGATGCAATGAGATCAGTGTAGGCCATCGTGTTCTGCAAGTGAATGAGGACTCCTGGATCGGGGATAAAGTGAGTGCGTGTTCAGGGATAACAGCATTCGCTCAGGAATATACTGTCCATTGGCATAAGATCCACAATGCCCGAAAGCAACCAGCTGAGTAGAAAACAAACAATGGGTGCCAACAGCGGCCACAAGGAAGCAGACAGGAACACAAAGATGCCAGCTCAGCACAAACCTAGGATATATACTCCTACCTTACATGCTCCACTCTACCAGACTAATTTTCTCTGAACAAATACTGAGAGGATGTGATTTCTCCTCCTTCTATCTCACCTCTCTTTGCCCCCCCCTTTCCTTTCGTCCTTCTTGTTTTTCGATCAGGTTGCCTAGCATTGAGTATCCTCTGGTTTCCAACCTTTTTCATGAAGCTTCTTTGTACCTTGTATCGCTTGCCCCAGCTTGCTGCATGAAAGTCTTCATATACTGCATTCTCTTTTTCTACCTTTGAGAGACTATGCTACTTTATGGAATAGATAATTTTGTGCATGTTTCATTTCTAGAGGTATTTGTGGTCGACTAAATGGATGACCTGCAATTTTAGATGGGGAGAATCCTCACATATTGTGTTGCCATCATGTTGCCTTGCTCTTCAATGTGCTATCTGTAGCTCTTCTCCGATTTTCCTGGCTATATCAGAGCTACAAATGTGCCCCAAATAAGATAATAAAGTAAAGGAAAAGGCTGTATCTCAATCCAACTTCTTGCTCTGTTGAACTGACTTTGACCTAGTGTGACGTTGCTAAGGAATGGAATGAGAACACACGGCTACAGGTCATCAAGGGCATTCATTCAGAGACAGCTTTGGGAGATGAACCGCTCCTGATAGCAGTCTGAGAAACCTGTAGGAGTTGGAAAGAAACATGCTTGTGTTGTCTTTTCTGGCAGTGTTTATTTCATTAATGGTCAAACTCCTCGACTGCAGTAACAGGCTTATAATGGTGCAAGAGAAGGCTGTTTTGGCATTGCAGTAAATATGCTCTCCAGCACTGTGCTAGTTGTGGCTCTTTCATTGGTACTGGCAGAGGCATGCATGGAGCTCCACTCATAAGCAGTCTCCCCCATTGAACATGAAGGCAGTATCTGGTGGTCCAAAGTCATAGAGGAATTTGTATCCAGGTGCTTTCCGAAACATATATCTTTGCTAGGGTGTTCCTCTCGCCGAAGCCTTACTCGAACTCTGGCTCCAAAAAGCTGACATTGCTGTTGTCCCTCTTGATTCACAGCTTTGTCTTCTTATCTAGTCAGTGTATCCTAATCTTCTTTATCGGACATCTCTTTAATGTGTCACTCTCTTCTGGCCTTTTTCTTCTTTCTTATCAACATTCCAGTAGTTTCTCTATTTTTAAAAGCAATTCCCTCAAACTATGGCCCTTTTTATCCTCTTCTTTTACTTTCTAAACTTTTTGAACAGGTTACTCAGTGGCAACTCTCTCTTTATCTTGACTTCAATTCTATCCTTCCCCCACATGAATATGGCCTCTGGACAGGCCATTCCATGGAAACTGCTCCTTTACACACAACTCATTTTCTCACTTCCAATTGTCACTCTGGGACAGGCAATCATATCTCCTTACTATTGTATACTTCTCAACAGCATTTGATATGGTAGATCAGTCTATTCTCTGATCTTCCTATCTCTCTGATCGCTGCATACCGGGTTTCTGTTCATTCTTCCACTCTTCTTCTATGTGTTGTGTTTCCCAAAGCCTCCGTCCTTGGGCCTAAATTATCGATTTTGTGCTGACGATCCTCAAAGCTTTGCCTCTTCCTTTCTTTTTATTAATCAACTTCATAGCTCTATTTCGGACCATCTTCCTGCTACTAAGCCCTGGATGTTTGCTCATTCTTTCCATCTTAATTCGCCCAACATTTAACTCTTTTTTTCACTGCCCTATTGTTGTCCCGGTCCTATTTATTTTTCTCTGGGCTTTCTCTTTTTCTCATCTCTGCTCCTTATCTAGATGTCATGTTTGATTTCTCTGTAGTTTTCCTCCCACATCTCCTCTATTGCCCATTTCTGCCATTATCAACTTTAGAATATCCACAAGATATGTCACTTTCTCAGTCACTAAGTATAGGATTATCGTTCATATTTTATGTTGGTTGATTACTGCTCCTCCTTTGCCTCCTGAGCTATGCTCTTTCTCCTTTGAATTCTATTTTCAATACTGCTATTCATCTCTTCTTCCAGATCCCACCTCCTTCTCCTTCTCCACATTCATAGCCTCTCTATTAAGATTCCTTGTTCTGCCTATCTTTACCTTTGCTACACCTGTATTGTTTTCAAATGTATCAATAGGTTGTCTGTCCCTTATCCTTGTTATTCTTCTCTTCTGTCTATATTCTCTTGTCTTTTTAGCCACCCCGACCCCCACCATCCTTGTTCCCCTGTACTTGCACCATTTCTGCTCTTTCTCCCTCCTTGATCCTAAACTCTGTAATTCTCTTCCCTATTTTCTTTGTTCTGCCCTCACTCTTTTCTTGTAGCTTTTAATATTCATCATCTCCGCACTAGCATCCATTAACGGTGTTAAACCATGCTGATTGCCTTTTTCTACTCATGCGTTTTTGTTCCTGCTTTGTAACTTACGTACATTGCCCGGGTGCACATGTGCTTTTTTTGGCATGTCAAATGTACCTTGGACTCCTTCTATGGTGGGAGAGACTGCCAGTAGGTGGACTTGAAGGCCATCTGACTTGGAAATGTTTGTCCAATTTTAAATGTCACATGTGTATTACATTTTCCTGAGAAAAAATAACGTGATTTTCGAATGCTTTCTACTATCTGATGAAGTAGGTCTATTTGACTTTTAATGCTCATGTATTACTCCATCAAAGCATATTTTAGTTAGTTCAATAAAAGGTTTAAAAATGCTAACGTTTGTGATTTTAAAACTGGAATGCCCCAGCTTCTAACTTGTTTTGGATAAAAAAGATAATGAAAGCATTTCCTGATGTACATTACAGTAGAGTACTTGAGGCCTCTCATCAACAAAACAAAACACTATTGACATGACCCATTAATCGAGAATGTAAAGCTGGCAAATAGCTATCTGTAAGTTCAAAGTCCGTTTTTGTCTGTTTGCAGAAATCAGAAAGGTTGACCGTACGGATAGGGGGGTGTGGGGATTTTTCAGTTACAGGAGCAAGAAGTGGAAGTTTGAGTGACAACAACCTGCCTCTGTGCAAACCCCTAAGACACTTTAGCTTTCCTCCAACAATAACTCCCTCAGGGCCCAGGGGGTGGTCAGGTAGATATGTCTCTTTGCGTGATGGGTTGTTGGGACTAGTGGGTGAGGCTGTGAAGTCCCCACACAGCAGGAAAGGTGCTTGAACAGTGCTGTGTCATGTTTCATGATGGAGCATAGGAGCAGCTCAGACTATGGGCCTCATCACGAGTTGGGCGGTATTCTGGCTGTAATAACGCCCAACTGTAATAGCGTTAGTGCCAACCGGACCGGCGGTATTACCGCTGCATCACGTGTTGGACGTTGACAGTAAATCCCAATTCCTCGTTGGGTCCGGTGGACACAATGGGGAATTTTCGGCACAAATACTTCACGCTACTACAGCCGGCGGTTATTGCATCGAAAACAGGCCGCTAAATGGGATTTTTACCTCCAGAAAAAACAGCCCATTTAGTGCCCAACTCGTGATAGGACCAGCCCATTAATGCAGCAGTAATACTGTTACCACCATATTTAAGGGCTACCACCCAACTCGTGATGAGGCCCTATATTTCTTGCCCAAGATCACAAATCTACTCTGCTATAATATATTAACTTTCCAGTACTCATAATTTCGATTCCTCCCACTGGTTGCAACCTAAGCACTTGGGAGTACTGTTTGCCAAATATCACAAGGCTGTACAGTAATACATCCTTCATATGTGGGGCCTTCTGAGAGATTGAGGGATTGCATGGGTGGAACCCCGACCTCACCACTTAAGGTATTACAAATGTTGATAATCAGTATTCTTCTTTGAGCCTGCCCGGGTTGGATAAGCTGACCCTGCTTTCTTGAGAAGATTTCTCCAGGCCACAAATGTGTGTTTTTTGGTGGGTGTTTAAATATGTGGAATATGGACAGCTGTAATTAAGTTCTTGTGTTATCAAGTTCATAAAGTAGAATCACACGCTGTTCCACACCCATCCCTATGTTTATCTGTCCATCACTCTTTCCTTGCCTCTCTTTCCTTCTCCTTCCCTCCTTTCCTTCTCCCTCACCCTCTTCTTTTCTGACCCTTGCTTATCCTGCAACCTGGTGGTGCTATCCTGGAAGTGGGTATTCAGGGGGACTTGTAGGCTGCACTTTATATACAAAATATAGGCATTTGTTTGTTTCTTTTAGTCCCCTGTTTTGGTAGTAGTTTAGTGAAAATCCTTATAAACAGAGTTGGAAAAATGCATTTCTAATTTGGTTGAATGATTTGTGTATTTTTTTTATTTTATTTTTTTATTTTGACACAGTTGAATACATCAACTTTTCAAAAATATAACATAAAATTACTTGCATTACTTAGTTACAATATAAAAAAGAAGTTATAATCAAAAGCATAACAGAATCCATTTATACATTTGAAACCAGACACTTGAACAAAATGGAATCCCTCAATATTTACAACTGATTTGTGTATGTAGGATAGGGTGTGGTATCCTGCAAAGCAAGATTCATGCACTGTTTTTTAATGCTTATTTTAAAGAAATGTTTTGATATTTTGATTTTGTTCCTCTTCCATTTATGAAAAGAAAACTGTTTGAAGATGTGTAAACTTCTTAGTTCCCATTTGTTTGCGCTCTTAAGTTTAAAGATCAAACAACCAGAAGCAGGTCATACATCATTTTCAAAATTCCAGTGACTTCGGGGGTATAGACTGTACATACATGTGAAGGTCTGCATCTGGCTCACAGGCCATATGTTGTGCAGCGCTGAATGACGCTATCGTGCAAAGACCATCTTTACATGGAAATGTTCTCCCAGGACCTAATTAAGGGAGTAGAATATGCCATTTCAGGTAACAAGCAAGACATGTCACAGCACCACCTAGCCATTCATGGACCTTCACTTCCAGCACAGAGTCACCGCGCAAAGTACCATGGGAGTTGTCACAAACTGGACATGTAACAAACATCATCCAGACACAATTCTTAGGCTCTTATGTTTTATGCAGGGCTTTGTTAGGGCGAGTGTGGGGTGACAAAAGGTTACAAAGGGAGGTTCCTAAATGTTTGCAGTCTCAATAGTACAGGCCCTGTCCCATCAACCCTTGAGGTGGGGATTTAAGAAGACCAGCTTCCAAAGACCAGCACCCATCTTGATCCACAGTGGACGCAGGTGAACAGTCAGCCAGCTGCAGCAGTGCTGGTGCTACAGCACTCTTCCTACTTCCATTTCTCAAGCCACATTTGTTCGGTAGGTCCGTTGGCCTTAATCCATGGAAGTCTGCAGTTACTTTATTCGGCTCTCGGGACTGCAGCACAGCAAGGACGACTTCTGGTATTCCATGGAACAAAGACCCTAGTGTCCTTGGGTTCTCCAGGATTTTGGCCTAATTTTGGGGTCCCGAGATGGTGAAAGAAAACACAGCAACTGCTGGTCTATTGAAGGTAGGCTCCTTTAAAGTGCCAGCAAACACATGTTGTAAGTTCTGACAAGTGCCTGGGTCCTGCATCACATAGTGGATGGCGTTACCTGGCACCCATAATCACCCATCCCTAACTCTCAGAACCAGACAGTGCACTCTGTCAGAGTATGCAACAATTGAAAGGAATGCTTCAATTTTTATTGCACTTAAATTAATGCCATCGTCTTACAGGGCAGCACTATTTTGTAAATAGCTTTAACAGCTGTGACGAATAACCAGATGTTTTCACTTCTCTTCTGGGGAAGCCCCTTCCCATGAGGCCAAGGAGGTGAGGCCACTACCCAAACACCCCTCTCGGGGTGGTACTCAGTGTGTAGATGTCATGGGGAGGAAAGCCCCCTATAGGATTAGTGACGACCTGGGGAGAACTCGGCATCCCCATAGCCCACCTAACTCTAACACACCTTCCTACCCCGCCTCCACCAACACATTCCCTAGTTTTCCTATAAGTGTTTGTCATGCCACCAATTAAGAGGTACTGGGACGAGTAAGAGTGTGAACTCCTCAAGGAGCATGTATACCTTAAGTAATGAGACGCGGGAGAGACCAAACGACTCACTGGAAGACCAAAGGATCAGTACTTGGATGAAGAAGCAGAGCGGAACCATAGAGAGCACTCATGTGAACCTGAATGAACAGTCTAGTTGTTCCTGAAAGCTAATTGGGCAAGACCTATTCAAAGCGGAAGTGGGAAACCAGGAAGGAGAGAGAGGCCTTCCCTGGAGGAACCGCAAGCGTGGGGAGCGCTCGGCTCAGCAAAGTTGCAGTAGAGCTTACCAGGCAGGCATAGAGGCTCTTACTTGGTGCAACGTGGAAGGACCATCCAGTGAAGCAAAGCAGCAAACGTCCTGGTCAGCCAAGCAGAAGGACTGCGTTGTTGCAGGAAGGTGCACACGCTGAGCATCTGCAAGTGCCGCAGAGAGGCCACAAGAGCAAAGAAGCTTGAAGCAGAGGGCAAGTACCCAGAGACTGGCTGTGCCGAGACGGTAGAGACCCTATACGTACAAGGGCTACCAGGGTGGTTGGAAGGGGTACCCGAAAGAACTGGCAGACGCTGAGCTATGATATTGGGGCCTAAAGGAAGCCCCTGAGGTACAAGCTAAGACCCCTACCAAAAAGGAACTGCAACAACAAGGGAAGAGAATCCCATGGGTCTGGGACTCGCATCCCAGTAACACAAGTCATCTTCATAGTCACAGTACCTGGCAGGATAGTGAACCAGGACTGCCGCACCCAGTCAGGAGGAACACACAGATCTGGGACTTGCATCCATAAGATTGGGAACCCATGTGATATCACTTTTGAAGTGCTAGGCAAGCTAGGGGAAGGAACGTATTTCTCCCTGAAGATTGTGCATGAACTGTGAAAGTCTGAGAAGGACTTAGGGGAAGGGAGTCATTCCACCCAGCCCTTGTGACTGCAAAGCAAGGAGACCTTAAGACAAGGAGACAATACCCAGGAGCATTGGGTATTGTGAAACCAGTCAGAAGAGGGCCTGCAGATGGGCGTAATTCCCTGGGCTATGTGACTACATTGAGGACATTCTGGGAGACATTCTCCAGAAATCCAATAGTGAAGTACAACAATGCTCAAGAAGGAATAATGTTAAGCTGGGATTTTTTCTTTTGAAAAGTAATTGAACCCTTAAGATGCTACAAGCTGGAACTTTGTTTCCTCAGAAAGGAATTGAGACCTGGAGAAGGGAGTCATTCTCACAGGCGAAATTCCCCCTACGACTGGAACTGTGGCTCATTGTCCAGAAGAAGGGAGTTATTCTTCTGGATCAAAAAGACCCACTACCCTTTTTGTGATCAGTTATATGTGTGAGGGATAGAATTAGGTATTTTGACACAACGGTGGACTCTTTATTTAATTGGACATTCTGGTCAACTCATTCGTTCTTTATTAGAGGCAGGGAAATGCCTCTTAGAGTTAGGGAGAGTTAGGTTTCTGCTTTATTTTTGCCTGAATAAAAGTCTTTGCCAGTCACCATGCCATTATTGTGTCAGACTTGTACCTCTGCACCCTTATACAGCCTAAAACCAACAGCTCTCAAGGATTTAACAACCACATATGTGTTGTCACCCATACACTGGGGGTCGTCAGTGTGATGTAATTGACATCCTGGTTATTAGAGCATTGGACAGGTTTACCAAAAACAATCAGTATAATTCTTTAAATGACTGCATAACAATAGTGTTTTCCTCTGAACTAGAGATTAATCAATCAATCAATTCCTTTATTTCAACCAAGATGGATCATAAAAGTCATATACAAAAATTACAACATCATTGACATAACCAAGATATAATTTGTTGCTATGCAAAGGGAACAATACAATTTAAAATGTGTTAAAACGTTAAAATATAAAAAGGCCTATTAAAGGGTCCAATACCAATGGCTCTCTCACTGGTAAGGCTAAAAATGTGGATCTCTTTTTCCAGGCTTGCAACAAAAATGTCCCAATACAATAATGTGATAGTTCACTTTCTCCCGCCAGACGAAGACACAAGGCCACTATAACCTTTCCCACTTGCAATTGTTTCAAAAGCGGAATCAACCAGTTTCTCCTGCTATTGACATAGGCTGGACAGAACAGGATAAAGTGTACAGTGCTCTCTTCTTCATTAGGAGAAAAGTGACAAACTACTGGATTACTTAGGTTCCAGGTGTGCTTTAGACTAGCCACGGGTAATATACGAATCCACAATTCCATGTATACGGCCTTCATTAACTTCCCATGCATACTGTCCAGATAACCTTCAAAGCCAGGGGCAATTTTCCTGGATAGCTAGGGGGCCAAACCAGTTAAGCATATCAGTTTCGCTCTGGACTATCTCCCACCTAACTACATTAGCCTTTTTGAATAACACTTTGAAATTAGTTGGGATCGATTCAGGCTGCAGCAAGCAGCCTTCCATCCCAATTGTGACCAGCTCCTTGCTTATGGTTCGAACCCAGGGTAGATCACGCCCTCCAGGGTGAGTAACAGCATCCCTAACAGCCCTTCTATAGTGATCCAGATTACCATTCGACCATACTCTGGCCCATAGGGATATTGGCCTGGTTTGAAAGACAAAGCCAATGCCCTGTAGGCCCAATTCCCACAGAACCGGGATATTTGACGCATTGGCTGGCTGCACTAATAGACTAATAGAAATGTCAACTCCGCCACCTGAAGCGTGCCTAGAATAAACGTGCCCCAGAGCTCAGCCCCATAAAGGGCTGCCTGCTGTACCTGGCTCAAGTAAATCTGTAGAATAACACTTACCGGCCTGCGTAAATCTGAGTGCAACCGCACCACAATTGGTCAATTTTAGGCCTGCCCACCATACCTGGTTACTCCATGCACAGTTGACCGTCACTCAGGCCCCCAGATAGTCATAGCTCTTTACCTGCTCAATAATGCCACCTCTCGAACAGACTTCGAGCACAGTGATTTTCCTAGTCCCCCTTTTGCTGAACACCATTGACTATGTTTTCTGCATGTTTATTGCAAATCCATATTCCTAGCAAAAACTTTCAAAAGGTTGCAAGTTGACTTTGAAGACCCCTAGGAGCCAGTGAGAGGAGAACTGCATCATCCGCAAATAGGAGGATAGGTATTGGCTCACATACAAGCAATGGGAAATCATTCTGCTCGGCCACCACGCCCCAATATACAGGCAAAACAGGATGGATGCAGGGGCACAGCCCTGTCTGACACCCACCTCTATTTTAATTCTTGAAGATGTCTGGCCGTCTGGTGAGTACCTAATGATTGCCCCATTATTATTATAAAGTGACTGTATACCTCTTAAAACACCAATAGGACGACCCTTGTTGACCAGCACATTCTACGGTTTCACTCTGGGTACACTGTCAAACGCGGTCTTCAAATCCCCAAAAACTGCGCATATATTCACTGATTCTAATACCACATACTTGTCCAAGATCAGTTGGAGCCTTAGTACTTGATCTACCATTCTCATACCGGACTGGAAGCTGGCCTGCAGATGATGCAGAGCACCTCTCCCCCCCACGCTCCAAGCCATTAAAGGCCAGAGGACCGCCTTGGCAAACACTTTGCCCCTGCATCCAGAGGGAGATGGGTCGGTAGTTGGCTGGACATCCCCCTTCTTGAAAATGGGGACCAAGATTGCTTGGGTCCATGAGTAGGGCACCCTATTGGCTGCCAGCAAAACATTAAAGAGCTTGTGAAAATACGGAATCCATATGGCCACCGCCTACCTGTACCACTCTGCTGGGACCAAATCCGGCCTGCGCTTTCCTCCGTTTCTGCGATTATAGGGTAACCTCAATGTCACGTGTGGTCAGCAAAAGGGGGGCAGTGGCCCCCACCGCAGACCCTACAGAGATTGCGCCAGGGTCCAACCGGGGAGCCTCGTTTGCTGCCTTGTAGAGGCTGCCAAAATTATCAGGCAGCCCCTGGGATACTTTGCATTGGCAGGTTCCGACTGCTGCTCTTTCCTACTTCAAGGAGGTGCCAGAAACTTCTAGAGTTGCCAGACTTAGAAGCCTGAAGAAGATTGTCGCAGAGTTTATCCGAATATGCTGCCTTCTTGACCCTGAGGAGGTTGCGGTATAGGGCCCTTGCAGTGTTCAGGGCCGATGGGCCCAGCTTCCCCGCCGGCCGTTGGCCTGCTCGATCAATGCCCTTTTAGCAGCGTGGCACTCACCATCATAGCATAAAGGGGTACGAACAGCCCTTCCAGGGGTGGTGGACCAAGGTCAACTCATGCATTTCCCTACAGCACTCACAATACTTTCATGCACTCGAAGGAGTTGGTCAGTGTTGTTAACCTCACTGCTACAAAAAGGCTCAAGGAGAGGCAGGAAGCTTGCGTACATCCCTGATAAATTAGATTCTTGGTCTAGTAAGTTCCACTTGATGGGGCACTTGGCACTACCCTTAGGCTCAGTCAGTAAGAATCTTTTATGCCCATGAGCCTCTCTCCTTGCACTAAACAATGTCCCTAGTAGAGAGACTACAATGGGATTGTGGTCACTTTCTGACCTCTTCAGCACACAAAGATCTTGAAGGTAACCCCAAGATTCCACATTCACCAGGATGTTATCAATCAGACTACATTTGGGTTGCATACCATACGTTGTACTTGCCAGACAATCACTTGGGAATCTGCCATTACATGCCCCCAGACCCAGCTGCAAGTCTTGCTACTTCCTTGGCAGGCCCATAAACTATTTTTGAATGTTCCACCAACAGGTCCCCCGAAACCCCATCTTGCATCATCCTCGTCCATGAGCCCATCCATAACGTCAAGTGGTTCGAATAGGAGATTTAAAACACCACAAATGATCATTTTTATCGAGCCAGCATGACTTTCCCTCCATTTAGTCACTCTTTTTTCCAAAAATGATAGTGAGGGAGTACTTATGGTTGCATCATGGCGATTATACAAATTGATACACAATAAGTTAGACCCATCAACATAACCCATTTGAATTTCCATGTAATCACCAAGAACAATAGGAAACATACAGGTCCATATTGTTGCTAATATTTTTACATTTACCCACAGATTCAACCCACCACTTGGCCGCCCTTTTTTCCCTTTGAAGCTGGTACATGAAATTTTACAAAGCCCTGAATATCGTCTCTTGCAGGGCTATAATATCATAAGAATGTACCAGATCCAGCCACGCTGGGTCCTCCATATACTTCTGGATGCCTGCTATGTTCCACAACATCACCTGCATTGATTCCAATGGCCTAGGCAAAGAGGCTGAGGTCATTGTGCAAACTTAATATCACTCGCAGAATCCTGGGACAATGGTACACCAGCAGAGTGTTAATAAAGTCATTGATTATTCAAATTCACAAAGTTTACGTCCCGGATGCAGTCTCTCCGATCCTACACCTACACCTAGAGTCGGCAAACTAAGCCTCTCAAGGGGGTGGTCTGCAGGGAAATTACACACCAATGAGGTATACATAGAGCTGCTTGAGTTGGTCTTGACTGTTTTTCTGTGACATACTGTTACCCGAAAGCCCAGCTTATACATTATGCTCGAACACAGATATAATAAAGTGGCCACCACAGGTGAAGCCAACTCAATTAAGACCCAATTTATGAGGCTTGGAAGTTTGGAAGTTCGACACGTAGTATGTCGGCATTAGTAATGGCCACAAGGCCCAGGATCCATCTCCATAAAGCCAACACAAAGGACCTAGTTAAGAAAGGACACTCTGCTTGCAGGCTCAATTCCTCAATTTTTACTAGAGTCCCGAAAATGAAGTTCAGTGCCACAGTCATTATGGCACGAGTCCCAGGCAATAGATGGTAGAACCGGATTCAGCGAGGAAACGAAGGCATCTGTGCTTCCAGTCGCAATGGACCAGGCAGACACATGGGAGGAACCTGAGGCACAGATATAAGGTGGATTTGTGTCCGTCTCTTATTGTCTGGCTCCATATCCACTGGTACTGGCATAGATGGTGCCACAGGGGCCAGCAAAAGGCCAAGCCAGGAGTCAATGGGCCCACGCAGTACAACCTTCCTAGTTGTACTGGCCCCATGGTACCTAGTAACCAGCATGTAATTAGATATACTGATGGATGGCCGAGCGGCATCTACGGCTGGCAGACAGGCAGGAGAGGCTAAGTTCTTTTGCCAGCCTTTTGAGCATCATTTTTTATTTATTCGCACCCGTGGAGGGCTACTCATCATTGACAGTTCAGTTTGTAGTGCTGCTAATGCATGCTCTTTGGATTCAGCAATTACTGACACTGGACCCGACGCAGTAATAGGCAGAGTCCCAGGGAGCCGCGGGCCCATTTGTGGGCCCTGTTCCACTTGGGCAACAATAGCACCATGGCTGCCTCCAATCTCAGAATGAGGCCCCATGTATTCTGCAACCTCTGGTGTCGATGATTGGACTTCACATCTCTCTAGTACACCTGCCACGGGTTGAACAGGGTCAATGCTGCAATACAATATAACATCCACCACATTTGGCCAAAATCCTTTGTTTCATGATGATCCTCTGCCAAGTTAGTACATAGCACCAAGAGAGCGTCTAGTTTAGACATTGGGACATTAAGTGTTCATGCTTGTGGAGATTGATCACAAGACAAAATCGTCGAAGATCTGGTTTATATGAAACTACCAGTGGCAGTGACTTGGTCTTGGTCTGTCTCGCCCCCACTATGAATTCCCTCTATAAGAGGTTTCCTGTTCCCAAGGTTGGGGCTGACAGATGAATTGACACCAATGGTGTTATCCGACTGTGGGAACCGTTCGTTGTGCATTTCTGTGAAGTATGCGGCATAGGTTTAGCAGGAACTCATTGTTGTCAATGAGAGGGGAGATGGGCGGGGGGTGTTTTTCCCATTGTTGGCAGCACCCACCGGCACTGAGTGATCATTGACTGGTATAACCACAGCCGCTGCCACTACAGGCCCAAGAAAACCATTGATCTTGGGTTGCCCATCCAGTTGTAATAACTTGTCCTTTTTGGGGCGCAAGGGTTTCTCGTCAGTGGCAGACATGCTAGAGGTACTACGTGAGCGTTTCCTCTTGCCAAGCATCCTGCTCCGTAGGCTTTATTGATTGTGCTCAGTGGACTTCAGGACCCCAGAGCACTCGCCAGTATTAATAGCAGCAATGTATGAAAGATTCTAACTGTACACAGGCCGATAGGGCAACGGGAAAGGTCCAATAGGCATATGGTCCTAGGGTACCGCCAGACAGGGTGGTGCTCCTTCAATACCCATCAGTGCCAGATGTCCAAATGTCCAGATAACCAGGTAACCCGATCCCCCCAATGCCCGGGCACCAGGGCACGTCCTTGCTCAAGGACCAAACCCCCCCCAACCCAGTCACGGACAGGTGGGTGCGTTTCCCCCCCAAATCCCCCACCCCCCAGAGGGCCTGGAGTTAGAGGCCTGGGGTTAGAGGCAAATTCGAGTGAATTGGAGTTAAAGGTGAGTTTTTTATTTTTAGAGTCTTTTTAGAGTCTTCTAGAGTCTTAACAGCATTAATGCTTAGACAGTGTGGCAAATGCAGAGCAATCCAACTACCATTATTCAGTTTTGATCTGTATTATGATTATAAGCACTCACACGAACGGGCCTCAACTGATCTATGCACGCTCCTACCGCACGCAATTGGAAATTGCAGATTGCATCAATTGTGAGCAGCTTGCCGCTTGTCGGTGCACAGGCACGGGCTCATCAATGTACGACATGTCATAAGCCGTCGCGCTATAGGACCAACTTTCTCCCCACTCTCCTGTTCGACCACGAGATGGATACTGAGATGAATGCCGAGGCTCTCCACTCCGGCTTGCCAACCCAGTTCCACAAATGGAATGCACCCGTGCTCCTGTGCACGTGTAGGGAAAATGACCTCACAACGTATCAAGACGTGTCAAGCCGCATCTCAGCTGACACAGCCCGATCAGCAGAGATTAACTTCTAGAGATGGCTACTAGGTGGAGGTGTGTCTGGTTAACCGATATGGCCTGCTATACTCTTACATTACATGGAGGAAGGATATTTTGGTATTTTTTAAACCCACCATAATATTGATGGTGTTTGCTAAATAATGCAGAGATTAATTTGTCATAATATATCATTACATTACAGCTCATAGCTCAAAGTTAAAAGGCACAAAGCAATATCCTTGCATAATAGGACGTGTTGATTCATTTACTAGTATGTTTTTTTACATGCTGCAGTTAAAAGTTGTCACACACAAGGAAAATTCACACTGAAAATAAACGATATCACAGAAATAGAGATAGCAGACATAAGTAAGTCATGTTCTACCATTCAAAGATGACACCTGTGAAAATAGGGCTTTTTTAAAGACCCAATGTCCCAATGAAATGCACTTTCTACATTAAAGAGCAGCACGATTTCTGGATTGGAAGCCTCATTATAATGTTCTTTAGTCACATTGCAATGCAGCCTGGAAAAAAGGAATATTTAAAAGAAATATTGAAAGGATGTCTCCCCAACTTCCAGTTTCACTACTGTCAATCAAATGGCTGGCACTGCAACAGAGCTTTCGCCATAATAGATTCTTCACTCATAATGGAGTAGCTGATTGACATAAAGGTCTCGCTCTTTCGGCTACAAATGCCCTAACAGAGAGCTAAATCACTATAACCAGACCTAAAAATTGTGAGCTCGAAGGTGGGTTAGTCAGAGCAGAGGGAGTGTAGCAAAGGTTGGCAAGCCTCTGTATGCACAGGCGAGTGCATGCTTTACGTTCTTGTTCATGATGGACATTGGTGTCCAACAGGTGTGTCCAAGAGGCCGAAGCCAACGCCTTCAGGCGATGATGGTTTAAAGTATATTGATGTGAACACTGGCCAGAGCCTAACCGAGCTTTTGGCCACAGTATTTTTAAAGGAAAAGGATGCGGGTACCCTTCAACAGGTAGTGAAACTTTTAGATTTAGATTCCAGAGACCTCTATAAATAGTATTACATCTATGTCAAAAACACAAGAAAGATCTCATTTTTTATAAGAGTGGCAAACCACAAAAAAAGACATCTAAAAATACTTTTCAGGACTCTGCAGTCAGATCCCGAACCACCAACAAAAATAGGTTATGATAACCTGTCTGATAATCTCAGCTGTGTGCTCCATTCACGTGATACAAAGCACTTTTCAAATATGTCACTGAGAAGCATTACACATTCTGATCAACTGATAAATCTACCTTACCTACTCCTTATACACATTGCCACACTCACCTCAAGCCCCACATGCTACCGTGCCTGAATCTAATAAGAACCCCAATCGTACAGAAAGAGAAAAAGGCATACATTTAGATAGAGACAAAGACATATCTCATACCAGAACATTTAATTATGCTGTGACTAAATCTCTGCATCATATAGGGATGGATACTAGACTTAACCATCTCAGATAAGAAAATATTAGTTTTCAAACCTTCTTGGTTACTTTTGTATAGTTTCTGCTGAAATAATCTAAAGGTGGTGAAGGGAAATTGTGTGGAAGACGTTCCCTTCAACCAGTGGACGCAGTTACTCTTTCAGATAATAAGGAAATGCATTCATTTTGTTGGGGGAAAATCAACTCTGAGGTCACAGATTAACCCTTTATCAGGAAAACAATCCCACATCTGCTTTAGCAACACGTGTCTTTCAGACATTGCAGGTTCTCAACCTTTTTGGGAATAACAAAATGTATTTCCATACAGTGCTTGCTACAGCATTGTTGCCATTTTGTTCCACAGTGTTAAGGTGGTTCAATTCAATGCTACTCAGTTTATTGACCTCAGATGGAGCCCAGATGGGATTCAAACTCAATACCCTGCACTTGCATGTTCTCAATGTTACTTGGCCTAGAAAGGTCGTTGTTTTTGTCCGACAGAATTCTATGTTAAGTCTGGAGGTGAGCATTATGCTTCCCTGTCTATTAGCCATAAAAAAGAGAAACTTGTTGTGGCTAATATTGGGAGGGAAGCATAATGCTCACCTCCGAACTTTACATACGATTTCCTACAAATAGGTCTGGAAAATCTCCATTGACTCAGAAAGTCAATCTGGGCAAATGCCACACTCATCTAGACAGTGTTCTTCACTTGCAGGATCAGAAATTCAATAACCTACTCTTCTCTGGACTCACAACACAAGAGTGCATTGTAAGTGGGGTTTGTTCTCAGGCTGTGTCTCTTATCTATTTCTCAAATTCATCATCTCTTACCAGAGATAACCAGTCTTGTCTGCATAGGCAGGAGTGGTTCACAACAATGGTCCTATAGTCAAGCAACAGTGTTTTAAATTGGTACGATTTACAGTAGAAAATAGGAAAGAGGTTCTTCAGACAACTCTAGAACTTTTCAAATGTGAGGCAGTCCTTCAAGTAGAACTCTTCAAGATGGTTATCCCAGATAATATGTTGGTCTCTCTACAGCAGGAACAATGGCTGGTTGTAGGGTACCTGCAGGATGCTCATGTAGACATTGCAATTTGGCTTGCTCATTGCCAGTACCATATATGTGTTGTGGGGTGTACCCAAACCAGGGTAGAGTGCAATGGAGGGCGGGCAGGTTTTAAAAGGTTTTCTGTGCATTTAGAAACAATTATGGATTTCATTTCATTCAAGCAGAGGAGGCCATAATCGCAGTCAGCCATAAACTCAATTGATCAGGTTGGTAAAAAAGGCAGGATGCAAAGCAAACGCTCAGTTTTAGAAGGTAAAGCAGCAGGCCAGATCAAGAGGTGACATGCTTGAGACAATGTCAAATTTGAATGTATTTATCAGGCACATATCCTCTACCAATGGAAGGGAGAGCTGGGCAGATTAAACTGCATCTCGGCACTGAGCTTAACAAGAAGGCAATATTATGTAGTGAATAAGAATGAGAAAGGTTATTGAAACAGATAGCTTTAAAAACTTTTGAAATGATAGATAAGAATCCTTTGTTTGAAGATCAACAGAAAGTGAGTTCCATAAACTAGGGTCCAAGACAGAGAAATGCCTGTCACCTCTATGCACAAAGTGGGAGACAGGTACTAGGGAAATATATTGAGGTTCACAATGATCATACTGGAGAATAGGGTACAAGTTTAGCCGTGAGAAAAGTGCAAGAGGCCAGTAATTCGAGGCAGACAACTGCTTGATGATTTGTTACATGCCATTTAGTTCTTAAAGAAAATGTGTCAAAAAACGCCTCACTATGCCTACCCTGCTAAGGATTTCCCGACCTAACCAAAACTAAGGGAAACCACTCTAACACAAGTCAGGTCGGTGATCAAACAAAGAAGGAAATGTCTCAAAACAGTTCTTGATAATTCAAAGTCAATGTAAAAGTTTGTTAATCAAAGTTCCACTGGCAAATCTCTTCTTTTTGGTGAAATATCCACTTTTCAAAAATAGCACAAATGGTAATCCCAGCCACAATGCTTGGTCACCTTCCTCAAGAGGACTTGTCACACTTCAAAATAAATGCAATATCTACAACCACCAGTAATAGACAGTTCTTGGTTAACAATTAGTATTCTCTTGGTTACAGTGTTGAGCTTCACAATGGTATATTCTTTAATACTTTAACAATTTAATTTCTAATTCATTCACTATGTGAACAGTCACCTTTGTCTCACAAAACTCCTCTTTGGTTGGACTACTACAATACTGCATCCACTGACAACCAGATATACCACCACAGCTTCAGTACATTGGACTACTACCACAGCTTTGGTGGTTTGTGCTTTTAAACAGGCTTTGACAAGATATACTTCATCAGCAACCTTTTTTTGTTTATTTTATTTAAATAGTTATTTTTTTATCTTATTTTTTATTTTTGTAAACTTTATTTAACTTTCACAGAGACATTGCATTTTAAAACCATACTTTCCATAGTGTGCATAGCACAGAGTGTTAATTTGGTGACACTATAGAGAGCAGCTCAATACACATACTATGTTACAGTACACTTACTTCTCCTTCTTCCTCCACACTTCTATTAATCAGATATTGTAGAAAGCTGCCCCATATATCCCTCCGTCGGCTTGCCGGAGGTACCAAGCTAGCGTATAATTCCTCCTTGTCATTCGCCCAAATGATGTCTTCAAGCCAGTCATCTATTGTTGGGGCCGCCTTACTCTTCTGCCTCATCAGTATAGCCCTTTTAGCCAACAACAGACCAATATCTACCAATTTGCGCCTTAACGGATTCAATTTATGCACATATCCCAATATACATGTCGTGTGTCCCCACATTATGGACAGGCCACCATCTCTTCTAGTGCCCGACATACCTTGTCCCAATATTCCGACAATGCCCCACACAACCACAACATATGTATTATATCAGCATCCCCCTCAACACATCTGGGGCACTTGACCCTGCCCCCACCCAGAGCAGGATACATTATCTTGAGGCGGGTTGGGGTAAGATGTACTCTGTTTAGGATCTTAAAGTGTATCAACCTATATCTGGAATTGAACATTATCTGACTAGAATTAGCCACACACCACCACTTCTTGAGATAGTTTTCAAGGTTTAAAGATGGATTATATAATTGTATTCCTGTGCAAAAGTAACAGATAGAGTACATGTCTTCTTTGGGAATCACAATTAGGCACATGCGTCCATTCTCTGATGTAGTTTTCATAAGATAAAGATTGTAACTCTTGCATTGTCAACGTTAGTTATTCTGTAATGGTCTTAGCAGCGTTCCCTCTCCTTAATTAGGGACACGCGACCACTCCTTCAAGCAGTAACAGTCTTTGAATAATGGAACAATGGATTTTAGGAACTTTCGCTTCTCCTGCGAGTAAAAGACCTTTCACGTTATACGAGAGTGCTACATTTCCATTGTACAATGTATTTTAGATGCAACAAACAACTTTTACTCGCTTAAAGGCATTTGCAAGTTAATAGGCAGCTGGATACTGTTGCCGGCAATGCTTGTACAATGTGTTAGAGCACTGCGCTTCACTCGCCGCTTTTTTTAGGCACTTGTTCTGCTGGTCGCACTGCTTTCCCGATTTCTGCCACAACTTCTACTGCTTCTGGCTTGCTGGTGACCCACACCCTTCTCCTGAAAAAGTGTCTCCGGTGTGGCCATGCATTTTGGGACCTCCTCTTGTTCCCGAGACCCACAGCTTGACAATTGCTTCTTGCCCCAGACTCTTGCACGTCCACAGCTTGGCAACCACAGCAATCAGAGTCACATGGAAAAAGACAGCTCTCCTGCACATCTTCCGCTGTGCAGCATCTGCACTTCAGGGTTTGGGGGAACAGGTGTCATGCGCCCCCTGTACCGACGCCTGTGGGATCAATGGAGAAGAATCTGCCATTGAATGCTCCGCCACATTACTGGTCCATTTCCCCACAACGGTCTATTTCTTTTTTCCATCATGGCTGCCACCGGGAGCTTTTAGCCATTCCTCTCCCGGGGCTTGCGGCGTTGCAACTGACTGGATTCTTCCTGTGTTACCAACAATAGTTTTTCCCTTGGTTTTGCTAAACCCGCTTTACTTTTCTCTTTCCCCTCTGGGCAGCAGTCTCCCGCCTTGATTTTCCCGTTCCCTTTTCGGTTTCCCTGTCTTGTCTCTCCGCTCGAGCGCTTCTTTCCGCACTCACTGGGCTCTCTCTCTTACCTTCTTTTCCCTACTTCCGTGGCTCACCGTCCTCTCCTTACCTTGGTCCGAACCTTGCTCTCTTCTCACTTCTTTGTTTCTGCTTCCCAAGTTCTTACCGGGTGTTGCTGCTGCTCTCTTATCCCTGTGACTTCGCTCCGTTTCTAAAGCTCCCCCCAATCCTATCCTGTACTTCTGCCTTCGGTCTTCGGACTGATTTGTAGCAGATTCCCTTCTTCGCTGTTTCCACCTGGCTCAATCAAGAAGCGGACATCAATACATCACTCCAGGAATATCCGTAGGGGGGTTTTGCCATCCAAAGGCTTTTTCCCCTAATTGGCTATTGCGGAACAGGGGCCCCGGGTCTTCTGTTATTTTTTGCCGGGACACGGTAGCGTCGTACCACGGTAGACCTTGCCTTCACAAAAAGAAATCTGGATTGAAACTCAAGGGAATAAAGAAGCCGGTTGCTGAGGCGTCCAGTGGCTCAGGTGAGGAGCCATGGGCATAATTTTAGGGGGGTAGAGGCAGGGGTGTTTGTCCCCCCTCCAACTTTCATGGCACACCATTTTGTCCCCATTCATTTGGCTGGGGCACCTTTTCTTCAGATGTCATGTCCCCCCCAACATTTTCAGCAAAGTTACTCCACTGTGAGGAGCACTATTTGAGTTCAGAGCCTGACAGCAGTATAGAAATCTGCTGTAGCCACGTTCTCCAGCATCCCTCTTGTTCTCCCACGTCTGCTTGGTTTGCCAGTCTTGTGCCTTCTTTCTTCTGCTACTACTGCTACATCTCACATTTCAGTCACAGTTCCAGCTCCTTCCACCCCTTCTACTTGCATGCACCTGAGGGGGCCTTTTAATGCCGCCCAGTTTCCTTCAGGTGTGGGCTATTAGGCTTAATTGCCTGGCTACAGCTACAGCATGCCTCTTCAGCCCTCTTCCTCATCCCAGTATTTCTGGGATTATGGGACTTGTAGTCCCCATCAATTAAGTTAGTTTGTTCAACTTCTGCAGTCTGGCAAATAGCCATCAAACATCTGGGATTAAAAGGAAGGTTAAACAGCTGGGCTTCCCAGTATTCCAGGTCTGTTCACCCCCACACCTCCCATGTGATCCTCCCGCAGTACACCACCCCCAGGGTCGGGATCACAAAGCGTCTGCCTTTCCCATGCCACATGAGGGTCCCAGACCAGGTTTCTGAGAGGAATCATCACTGATTCATAACTCAGAGCAAGACAGCCTAGGCACTTACACACAAGACAGAGAATCGTACAAATAATTCTCTCTTGTAGCAGCAACCAGTGAAGTGCCTTACGATGATGGGAGATAGATGAAGCATTTGGAACATGGAACAAAAGTCTCACAGCTTCATTTTGCAACCAAGCAAGTTGCTTTGCTGGGATCCCTGTAAGGATAGCATTGCAATAATCCAATTTGGTTTCTATCAGTGAGTCAACAACTACTGGTCAGTCTACTTCTGGAATAAGGCGAAAGTATATAGGGCCTCATTACACAGTAAATCCTTACCGCCTTACTACGAGGTCCCTTTGCGGGTTGGGGAATTTAACGCCTGCTTTTTGCAGGCGTTAAAAACCAACCCGCAAAGGGACCAGTGGAGCTAATTACGGTACCGCAATGTGCGCCTTCCCCATTCCCATAGAGCCCTATGGGGCAAAAATGGGAATGGGGAAGGGCAATGGTGGAAGGGGGAATTACCGCCCCGCCAACCTTGGAATGGGGCGGTAATTCCCCTTTCCACCAAGGCGGTGCTGGTATTTTACCGGCATGAACCATGGCGCTAATAGCGCCATAGTTCTCCGCCTACCGTGTAATGAGGCCCATAGTCTTCAAAATTTCCCCAAAATGATTATCACAATCCAGGTTGAATTGCCAAATGCAACCCAGATTCTTGCCAAATATGTGGGAATGTCAAACAACATAGGACAAAGAGGTAGTTTTGATGGTTTTTCTTAGGATGTGTTTGGGGCCAGGAAGGATGATCTCTGTTTTTGAGGGATTTAATTGCAGCTGGTTAGATGCCATCCAACTTCACAAGCATTTAGATCTCTGTGCCATCAGCATATGAGTGCTAGTGTAAACTATACATTGAAAAGATGCACATAAGTGGTTGTATCTAGATATTGAACAATAAAGAGGACAAATAGGAACCCTGAGGGATCACACAGCCAACCCATTTTAGGGAATCCTGAGACACGTGAACCGACTTTGATGAGTCTAGGCTGAAGTATATTGATGTCGACAGTGTAGAATGCTGCATAACCAGCAAGGTGAGATTACCCTCATCTGCCAATTTCTGGATGTCTTCCCAGGCAGTTAAGAGTGCTGTTGCAGTTCTGTGGAATGGCTAAAGCCAGAATGAAAAGGGTCTGGAAGTCTATGTTCTTCCATTACATTTTGCAACTGTGAAGTAACCACCTTTTCAAAAATATTTTCTGGCCAATAAGAGAACAGCAATAGGAAGATAGCTCTGCAGCATGTTGTGATCCAAGGATGGCTTTTTGAAAAGAGGTGTTGAAAGTGAAGCTCTCAACTCCTTAGGGACAATCCCCTGAGAAATGGAAGATGTGAAGGCATCACGAAGGAGACACATGACAGCTGAATAGGATTCTTAGGTACAAACCTTTATTAACTAAAAAAAGGAGGATTGGGAAAAGGCCTAACTTGCCCTATGCTAAGGTGGGATTTCGTTAGCTAAATGAAACTAATGATAGTCTGTGTCAGGAAGTCCAAAGCAAATGTCTATCCGTGTCCAAAACCTATACTTGCCCTCACATCTAACTGTATACAATGTCTAGGGATGTCAGCATCAAATGAGAAGTGTTCAAAATAAAAGTTCAGAGCTTCTTCCAGCTTTCAGAAGGAAAGGGGTTTCCTTGCCCTAGATTTCAAGTCTTCCAATGTTCCAAAATAACAATTCCTTGGGATCTTTCCAAGCTCGTAGAGTTAATTTACTTGTCACCAATTTTCAGTTCAGCTCATCAATCTTTGTTCACATAGGTTTCCTATATTCACTCACAGCGTGACTTTTCTTGAGATGGGTGTATTCGGTCTAGGTGCAGTTGTCGGACCACATGGCATTGCGTGTGGCATTGTGTGACCATTACAGGTCACGCAACCGACACACCTTACTTGGATCCGTTTCATATGTTTCTTGCCACTGTTTCAGCTTCACAGTAAGGCTTGACTCAATATCCTTTTAAGTGCCCTTGAAGCTTGTTCATCACTGATTTTATCAACATTCACTTGTTTAGTAGCTTTCACTTGCAAGACCAACATAGGCTTCCCCTACACTGCTGGCCTGTAGGAAACACAGTTACTGTTATAGTACCCTTTTCCACAATTCATCATAAGCTTCCCAGTATACTCTTCTGCTAGGAAACGTATTCTCTGTTTCAGGTTTCTTGATTTTACCTTCTGGCAATGCTATCTTATGCAACTCTTGGCAATGCTTGCTTTTAAGGCATCTGATCATTTTCATTACTTTTTCCTCAGCGAACCTGCACCTTTGAGCATTCGGGGGTCTCACCAATGCTCCTGGTACCTTCTCTCTGTGGCGCACTGCTTTTTCTGCTCTTCCTCAGACTGCCAACGAGCCCCTCTTACTTGTAGCACCGGATCGCGCTCCCTATACACCTTCCAGCGTCACAGGAAGATGCTTTCTCCTCACCAGAGCTTCTGCCCTGGAACTCTGCTTCGTGCTTGCCGTGCCCCTCTCAAACCTCTCAGCTGAGCCTGTTTTAAAGTTCCAAGCTCCATGATAATGAGTCCACAAATAGGCCGCTCATGTTTCTTCTTCCAGTCTTACTTGTGTTTCAATGGTGGCCTGCTCGTCTCAGTGCATAAGTAGTATAAATTGGGAAAGGGTTCGTTAGAAAAATAGGGAAGTGATTGATAATACCCTACAAATATCTGGCGGATATAAGATGCCTTACAAAAGCGAAATGAGGGATACAGTGTCTCACCTAAGGGTGCCTCATTCCCACTCCCCAAGTCTCCTCCACCCAGGCGATCCTCCCTTGCATATCCACCCCCAGGGTCCGGATCAGTAAGCAACAGCCATTCCCTGGACACCTGGGAGGAGGATAAATTGGGGAAAGTGGTGAGGACGCCCTCAGATTCACCACAAAAAATAACAAAACAGGTGATAAATTCACTTAATCTGGTGGCCTAAGAGAGCAGGACAGTCTGGTAAATGATTGTATTTGTAATTGGTGGGTTTCAATGTCATGATTACTGAAGATATTTCATCAAAGGAAACTGGAGAAAATTCAAAAGAACAACAAT
This sequence comes from Ambystoma mexicanum, assembly GCF_040938575.1. Classification (NCBI taxonomy): domain Eukaryota; kingdom Metazoa; phylum Chordata; class Amphibia; order Caudata; family Ambystomatidae; genus Ambystoma; species Ambystoma mexicanum. The sequence continues at coordinate 1,514,052,451 of NC_090932.1, read as the reverse complement.
TCAAAAACTGAGCTAGATATCGTAGGATGTTTTTCAGATAAGAATGTTTGGCAAATCCCAGACAAAGCATCAGTAGTGTTTCTAATCTTGCTAACTATAGCCAGAAAAAATATTGTTTGCCAAATGTAGGGTGGGAGCAAATTTGAGGATATACATTGTGAGTTACTGATTTTTTTTTTTTGAACATCAAAACGTTATTTGGGCTTACTGGCAGCCAGGCTGTTGTGGTGCTGAAGAAAGCTAGAAAATAGCCTTTTTATAGGTAGTGGGGGCCCTTTTTGCTGCTTTACAGGTGTTTTGTTGCCACATTTCTTTTTTACAGTAATCGTGCTTGAGTACCCGTAGAGAGGCAGAGCCAACGTTCTGGTGAGAGTGCGGAGGATTGTATTTCTAGCGTTTCTCAAGCAAAAAAAAACAAAACCCAAAGTTAGAAGGGGATCTATTTGTAAAGCCCAGAGCCACTGCACAAGCCGAGTTTCCCTAGAAGCTGGCTTTGCCAGGCACTAATTGAACCATGGCTCAGTACAAGGATGCAGTGCCTTCCCAATCCACCTCACCAGAGTGGAGTGAAGAGGAGTGGGCAGAAGAACCCCACTGAGGGTGATACTGTCAGGTTTCGTGGGATTTGGATGAATGAGGTGGAATGAGGATATGATTAACATAAAGTATGGTTTGGGCCTTAACTTTCTGTGCAGAGTGTGGAGAGCTTCCCAAGTCAAAATGGAGAATTCCAAAAGGATCAGTGATTGGCCAGAAGTAAAAGAAAGGCATTGTTGGAACATTCTAAACCGCCTTTCATTGTCAGAAGCCCAGCTGGAAGGTCTTATGTTTGAAGCTCTTAAGTTTTAGAAAACTTTAGTTAGGCCCTTGTGCCTAATATTAGTTATTTGGACCAGGAAAGTGTTGGAGATTTAAAAAGAAACTTAGAAAACGTTCCGGTGAAAGAAAGAAGCAAGCTAAGTGATTTCATTATCTTTTATGGAATTTTATGATTATCAAGCAGGAGTTAAATATCAAAACTATTAATTAACTTGTTCCTGTTTTTCTTAGTTTTTGTTTATATAGTAGTTCTTTTTGTTCTTTCAAGAATTTATTTTTGAACTTCTAGAACTGTATTTAAATTAATTGAACTGCGTCACATTTTTTTTGCACCTGGCAAGTTGGAGTGTGGAGGTCTGTTATTCATTTTAGCGTCGTGTGTTTTTTCGGCCGTATAAAAGTTTATTGAGTACTGTACCTTTTGTCGGTATCAGTGCTTTTCTTAGCGTCGGACTAGCGTTAGAAATCTTACACTGTCTGCGCAAGTGACAGTGTGGTAGCCACGCGACTCCGAGGCGTTATGTTTAATTTACTAACATTCTAACCTGGCGCGTGATCTTCATTGGGCTGCCTCTTCAAGGATTAGTCTCCGGAACTGAGGAATTTCTCCTTTCATGTTTGAGCAATTCATATTAAGAAGAGTGGAAGACTATTCCTTTACGCATGCGCCCAAGCCAGTTTCATTTTTGAACTCAATTCCTTGTTCATGTGCGCTTCCATTTTATAAGGAGTAAACAATATCTTCACGCATGCGCATATTCTGGTAAAAGGAACGCTTCTTTTACGAGCGATCTTCTTTGCAAGCAAAAGATCCAATTAATGAACACTTTTACACATTCAGAAAACAAACAATTTTAAATTGAATAGTTAGAGTGTCATTCTTGGAATTTGTGTTGAAGCTAGACACCAATACAAACTACATGTATAATATTTCCAGCGGGTTGTTTGGGTAAAAGACAGTTGAACTGCTTGAAGACAAACTCATTAAACTGAGAGAGATTAGCAGTTTTTTTGCAAAACCGAATTGAAGAAATCAGTAAGAGCATCTAAGACTCTATTTTTATGTTTTCTTCAGTAGAATTCATACACGTCCTCTACGTTATTCACAGAGGATAATCAGGTATGGTGGCGTGTTTATTTACTTAAATTTATAAAGAGAAGTCAGAGCCAAGGAATTCAAAGGTTAGTGACTAAAGTGAATTTGTTGTTATTTTCACCAACAGGTTGGCAGATAAAGAAGCTGAGCAAAACCTGAAGTTTATTATTTTGTCCCATTTTCCCCCTTTCCCTTGGGGGTGCTCTCAACTGAACTGTTTGATACCAGTTAAGAGGTTAGCATCCAAAGGGGACTGCGGGGGTTCAGCAGCTTCCGGGGACAACATCAGATTTGAGAAAGCCTGACAGATACAGAGCTATCTCTGAGTTTTAAAAGAGTCCTAGGTGACTCTCTATCCCAAGCTGTGTCTCAAGGAATGCAGCCTCTTACACAGCGCTTACATATGCTGGAAGCTATGCTTGCTAAGCAAAAAGCAGACCAACAAGCTTCCAGAAAAAGACGGGCACACAGCGCTTGCGAAGGGACATCAGCTAGATATTCCCATGCAGGGGTTCACCACGAGGGGTGTCAGAAGGCTCAGAAGAGCTAGCATTGCTTGGAGCCGCTGCAAATAGAAGCTCCCGGCTCCAGCACGCCATCGACCGAATTTCCGCTGGCAAAATGAACTCCAAACTGGCTATGAAGGGTTCAACCAGCCGATGAACCTCTGCAGCACACTCAGCGCACGGAAAATATGGCAATCCTCCAATGAGAAGCACAATAACTGAAGGATTGTGCCCGGCTCGGCATCCCAAGGTAACCCACAAAATGGCAGGCGTATCGATTCGGCCCCTGACATAGCGGCCGGAAGTGTGGGACCCTCCAGGGAGCGTCGCGCCTCAGCAACCCCTGCTTGGAACTGCTGAGCTAAATCAGCAGTGGTGCGGGGCTAAACGCTCGAGCGGCCCAAACAACGCACAAAGCATGCACAGAGAGCACCGTCCTAGAAGATGCGAGGCTGCCTACACCCTACAGCAACGGAAACACAAAGACGCAAATCCATCAGGTGGCCCAGGGTATATGCACCGGCAGACAGGCGCTGTGTGTGAAACCCACGGATCCGGCTCCCCAGGTCACCGCTGATGGAGCAACCTGCACATCGCTGAGCCGGTGCCCCGGAGAGACGCATCGGCCAGCCCTTGGCTTGGTACTTCGATTTGCGGCTCACGCATGAGAGCTGCGATGGATCAAGGGAGTGGGGGTGGGCCATCACCAGTAACGAGGGTGGATCAGGCCTACCCCGCCGAATGCCCGAGGAAGCAGCCCTCCTCCCCCCATCTCGACACATGGGGGGGGATCTTGGACGACCATCAAGGGGGCACCCTGCCGTTAGACGGCTCGGGCCCGCAAGGACAGTTCCACCCGCAAATGCCTCTCCATGGACGGGGCACGAGAGTGCAGCGGCCCCACCAGCCATTAAGCATCGGCTCATAGAGAATTTTGGCGGCCACAGCTTCACGAGCTCAGAGGCCCCCTATGCTAGTTCTCACATACAGAAGCAGCAGAGGGAGATCGGACCCGTGCTGCATGGTGTCTGGATGACCCAGAGGAACAACAAAGTACCTAAGCCCCCCAACCCCACCTCATCATCATCATCATCATCATCATCATCTTTAGGGTCCTTACACAAGGTGGCAAGGCCCGCCAGCTTGGTGAGGGAAGGTATGAACGCCTACGCAGCATAGCCCAACCGCCTCTGGGAGCAGCAGCTGGAAGAAATGTCCTGAAGCCTACTGCAAGCTCAGCAGTGCAGCCCAAACATCACCTCAATGTCTCTGTCCTAACTACAGCATAGCATTGGTTGGGAAGGGAGCGTTCTCTCCATCGCTGGTAGCAGAAAGCATTGTGGAACTTCTCAGCTCAACTGGGCAGTCTTCTGTCCAAGCAGCATGCACTGGTGGACCCCTGCCCCCTGACTCCATGGGCAGTGTAACCACGCTTAAAAGCTCGAACCAACTCTACCGGGGAGCGGTAAGCAGGCAGGCCTATGGCGGGCCAACTCCAAGTGCACGCAGAATCCCAGTGGACCAGATAATGCCGGCATCCTACAATAGAATCAGCCACTGCATCACGCAGCCAATTCCCTGGAGGAAAGAACACGAAGAGCGTAAAGAACACAAAACAAACTGCTATCTCCACCCTGTTGGGACAGCCTATTCCTGAGAAATTGAAAAGGGGCGAGTCCGCTGAGGCACTGCCAACGGAGAGAAGCATGAGCTTGGGCGGCTCCACGGCTGCACAGGCAATAACAAAATCGGACCTCCAGGAGCTGCTGTCAGCGATGGCCAGGGAATACCAGAAGGGCACGGAGGAGGTCATAAAGAAAATCTCCACGCTGGATAAACGCATCGAGGAAGTAGTAAATAGAACAGTGGAATGTGAAAACAACCTCTGGGAACAGGCATTCAAGATTGGAGAGGCAGCAAGTAGAATCCCAGCACTTGAGGCATGATGCGAGGCCCTTGAAACCAAACAAGAAGATGCAGAGTACCGCTCGAGATGGAACAATATCTAGCTTTGGGGCATTCCTAGTTCGGTTCCGGACCCTGAAGTAGCAGACTTCACGAGGGACCTCTTCCGTTTCATTTTAACGCGACCAGACAGCACCCTGCTGGAGTTAGACAGGGTGCATCACACGAGAGCCAGGCAATCCCTCTCCACTCCTCCCGATGTCCTTGCAAGAGAGCATTTTTACAAGGTGAAAGAAGAAATAATGCAGGAAGCAAGGAATTCCAAGCATATCCAGTTCAGGGAAGCGTCAGTACTGCTTTACCAGGCTCTGGCAAACAGCAGTCTACTGAAAAGGAAAGTCCTGAAGCACCTCACTGAATGGCTGCGTGAACGGAAGCTCCTATACCTTTACCACCTCACTGAACTTCAGCTGGGAGGGCAAGCAATGGCAAGTAAATAACCCCACAAAAGCGTAAAAATTCCTGAACCCTGAGGAGGAGAGCGACAATGGAGGGAAAGGAGCAACTCAACCCACGTCCTCCGAGGGGGGCGCTGCGGCTGGCTGGTCTCGGGTGCAGTGCAGGTGCAGGATCTGAAGCCCACCTCAAGCCTCAAGAAGCCAGAAAAGGGCTGAACCCAGCCTGCGATCTACCGGAGAGCACAGGCAGCATTGCCTGCTACCGGTTTGGAGTCGCCCTTCTAACTCACAACCAGGGGCCAACCCTCATTTGGGGTTTGAGCGTAGATGGTGTGGGTCTCCCAAACTACTTAAGCTAAGTTTCAATCCTTCACAATGTTTATTCGAAGTTGCTCCAAAAGGGCTGGCCCGCCCTCTACATGATGAGCACAGTTTCACTATTCTTACTTCAATGCCAAAGGTTACGTCAGACGCCTAGTGGCTCCCAGCAGGGTCGGTGGCGAGCCGACGCTAGATACCCCACTGGTTGAGGGCTGGACCCAACACCGCAAGTTGCAGGGGGGGGGGGGTCACATTGGGGTTTTCTGCAGGTAGTAGGGAGAAAACGGGTGTAGAGCATAAAGACGAAAAAAGACAACAAAACATCAGCTACAGTAAGAAACACGCAGACAGACTTCTGACCCACACGAAGATCATGCGCAGGGCAATCAGCGAGGGCGGGTTGATATTGAAGCAGATCTCACAAGGGGCCCCATGACAGCTGATGCAAGCAGGGAACTATGGTTCCTAACGTGGAACGTGCAGGGTCTGAATTCCCCGGGGAAAAGGAAGATGGTGGAGTAGAGACGGACACAAATCTCTGCGGAGGTGGTTTACCTACAGGAGAATCATCTCCTGGAGGTGGATGAGAAGCGGATGAGAAGCGGGTACATTTCAATAGGCTCAGAAATCCTAGAATCCTACTGAGTGAAAATGTCCCACTAATGCTCATCACAGTACAACGGGATCCCATGAGTAGATTCTTAATGGTCAAATGGAGCCTAATTGAGCAACCCATGACCGTCATTGTCATCTACTGCCCGAACAGCGCACAACCTTATCCCAACTATCATGGCATTGGCTGAGGGGCATCTGGTGAAAGGCGGCAACTTCAATACAGTCACAGACACGCAAACTGACAAAACCCTTCCCCCAACAAAGGCAGACTTTTCCAGGGCCTGGGGAGAGCAGAATTTCTGAGGGAGATGGGTATGGTGGATGTTTGGAGGCTGTATAATTCGGGCATCCAGGACTTCACCCACTACTCGCACAAAGGGTTTTCTAGTATAGACCTCCCTGTCTAGAGGGGTACAAATTCTACCGAGAGGTCTCTCAGATCACGCCCCTGTTGAGGCGGTCCTGCGCACCCACAGCTTCCTCCCCTTCTCCAGAGGTACTGAAGCTTCAGGACTCCATTTTGTTGGACCCCCCCAATCAGAATGGAGGTGGCTGATGCTCTCACGCACTATTTCAGGGAGAATGGAACAGGAGCACGCCCTCCCTCAACGGTGTGGGACGCCATGAAGCCTGTGATCCGAGGAGTCCTGATTAGCGCCACAGCGGCATTAAGCCGTATGGGACAACTCCAACAAACCAAATTGTTACAGCGGGTAGAGGAATTAGAAAATAATCTTAATAAACAGCCGCACAGTCAAGGGGGGGCAGAGACCTCAAAGAACCTAAAATTGCGTTTGCAACACATCTGGCAGACAAATCAGCGAAGGCATTAGCATATATCAAACAATTGTGTAACGCAACGGGAACAAAGCAAACCGGCTCCTATCCCACAAACGAAAGAAAGTACATATGAGGAATAACATTCTAAAACTTAAGGGGGCGGATGGGGTGATCAGGCAAGGGGTGGGAGAGAAAATGCAAACCCTATTGGAACACCATTGAGAAATAATGTCAGGTACCCCCACGAGCTCGGAATCCCAAACACAATAATTGAGATCTATTCAAAATGCCCGCCCCACCCCACTCAGCTGGAGATGCTGGAAATCCCAATTACAACGGAGAAAACACTGGAGGCTATAAAATAACTGAAGCACGCTGCCCAGGTCCCTTCACGGTGCGGTTCTATAAAGTATTCGCACATACCCTCGCCCTGCAGCTTGCTGCACTTTTAAATTCTTTCCTCACAATGGGTAGTGTCATCCCATCCTTGGAAAAGACCCTAACAGTTCTCATCCCTAAACCCGGAAAGGACCCCGAACAATGTGCCTCATACAGGCCAATCGTGCTTATGAATAACGACGCCAAGATCTTTTCCAAGAGCGATCCTACCCCAACTAATTCACCAAGATCAAACAGGTTTTATTCCCGGGTGCACAACCCAAGAAAATATACACACACGATTAATTTAATAGAAAGGTTCCACCAGAATGGGCTCTGACCTAGCTATCATCTCCCCATGACGTTCACAAAGCCTTCAATCTACTGGACTGGGCTATATTAGCCAAACCTTAGCCTATCTGTGATTCGGGCCCAACTTTACTAAGTGGTCCATGGCCAATTATCAGCCCCCGACCACCTCCCTTTGGGTGAATGGTTACAAATCTGCTAAAATCAACATTTCAAGAGGCACTCATCAGGGCTGCCCATTATTTCCACTAATCTTTGCCCTTTCTATGGAGCCTTTTGCAATAAAACTCAGGGAAAATAGCAACATTCACGGCTTATCAGTAGGGGCACACACATACAAAGCCGCCATGTACGCCGTCAACGTCCTCCTAACCCTAACACAGACCGACAGCTCGATGGAATACCTTTGGCAGGAAATTGAGACGTTCGGCAATGCATCAGGCTTTAGGGTCAACTACTCCAAATCTGTAGCATTGGCGGTTAACAACTCGCGCAAGCAGAGGCTGGCCCTGGCAGCCAAACACCCCATCCCTTGAGCCTAACACTACATCATTTGGCTAGGGGTACACATCACAAATGAAACAGAAGGGATATATTGCTCCAATTTTCCGCAGTTGTTTAACAACCTAAATTAAAGACCGGGAACGGTGGCAAAAAAGGAAAAATACATGTGCAACTGGGAAAAAGATTTGGGCAGGGTGTTGGAACAGGAAGACTGGGGTCATATCTGGGCACGTATGAACAAGAGCTCCAAATGCATCACCAACAAAGAATGCAGGATGAAGGTCTGCTTTAGGTGGTACATAACCCCGGAACTATTAAAACAAAGTCAACCCGTCGATTCCTCCTCTATGCTGGAGGGGGTGCTCGGCAACCAGAACCTTATTCCACATTCTCTGGTCATGCCCAAAATTAACAACATTTTGCCAAGAGGTGTTGGAACATATTCGCCAAATCACAGGGCTGAACATTCCATGCGGCCTGGGAATAGTCCTACTTGGAAACACTAAGGATGGAGCTTTCCCTCTCTCGGGCCCAATGGCAAATCTTTGCACCCAACTACTCAGCGCGGCCAAAATCACGATAGCTCGACAGTGGAAGCACCCAGAAGGCCCAGCGCTCCCCATGTGGTGGGTGAAGTGCAGGGACATAGTAGTTGCTGAGAAAATCACAGCCATTTGCCTGGAAAGAACAAATCTATATAAATAAAAATGTAAATGTTCGTTTGTTCAAAATCTTAAATCTCTGAAAGTTCTTCACCGATTGCTTTGAAATGTTGACACAACGTTGCATTCGAATAGGCTTATGTTTTTATATACCTACTATACATAGATGTCACACCTGTGACAGGTAAAAACATACTTTTTTGGAAAAACAGCGCCATCTGTTGGATGTAAAAGCAACACACACTATACTAAATATTTTACAATTCCATTTCAATGTTTCCGTGGCTCAAATTCGTGCCGAGAAAGCAGCAGAGCTAAGTGCGGCCAGACTTCAGGTTGCACGGTTGCGAGCACAGCGATCGCGTTCTGCAGCTTCAGATCTGCTTCGTTCTCAACAGAATGAACGCGACGGGCTAAGAGTGGCTGAAAGACGTCAACAAGAAACAGCAGATCAGCGTCACACACAACTCTGTGCTCAGCAATCACGCGATTACAATCGCCTTGCATTCTGGTATAACCCAGCTGATGATTATAGTTTGAGCCAGCATGTTCTCATCGGCACCATGACTGGAGTGTGTACTTATTGCAAGGCTCTGAAATTTAATGGAGAAATGAAAGGAATTTGTTGCGCAGCCAGGAAAATTAAACTGCCTCAATTTGGAGAACCGCCAGAGTCATTGTGAAATTAAACACATAAAAAACGTGCGCTTTCTCTTTTCTTTCTTTTCCATCTAACCAGACTGAGTCACAGCAATGCGTGGCCGGGGACAGCTAGTAAATTATATAGCAGCTGGGCCCCATTCCTGGAATACGCAGAGAAATTCCCGGGGCTAACACATCGGCCACACCTGACCAGATGGGTCAAATAAAACTACAAAAGGACCTTAAGCACATTTAACAGGGCAGTGGGAATCCCTCGGACAAGCAAAATCTGCCTGGGAGAACTGTACTGAACTAACCGTCCCCAGCTGACTACCCCGGGTGAGGGACCCAAGCCAGTCAAAAGGAAGCCCAATTGTGTCCTCATGCTCATGCCTAATGCCCATGTGTCTGCATTCAGGTGTATGAAGCTTGCTGATATTTGTAATGTGCAAATGGTCAATAAAAATGTTTTGTGGAAAAAAAAAAGAAGTCTCGGAAGAGGCTGCCCTCTTTGACCCCGCTGAGCCAAAAAGAAGGGGTTAACACAGATTCCCAAGAGGTGGTCGATCCAGACAGCAGGCTCAAAAAGGCCTTCTTGATGAAGTCGACGGTGCAACACCCATGACCCAGGCAGAGCTTCAATGGTGGTTCTATTACATGGAGGCCTGGAACGGCTGAGTGATTTTCGGCGACACCCCGGATACAATTATAGAGTCAGATGCAAGCAGAGCCAGCTGGGGAGCCAGATGCGGAGGGATAGAGCCAGTGGGGAAATGGTCAGCAGAAGAGCTGCGGTTACACATAAATTGTCTCGAACTTCTTGCAGGGTTCTTCGCAGTGCGTGCTTTTACCAAAGACAGGGCCAACTTTTGAGCCTTACTCAAGATGGACAACATATCGGCAGTTTGTTATATAAACAAAAATAGGAAGGAACCAAATCCAGCAGGATGTTAGCGTAGCTTGCGAAAGATTTTTGGCACCACTGCCTACAACATGACAGAACGATAGCGGCAAAATATTTACCAGAATATTTACCAGGGGAGCAGAACATTGTAGCAGACTGGAAGTCACAATATCTCGTGGACTCCACTGACTGGAAGCTCCACACACAGGTTTTCACACGATTACAGGAGATTTGGGGTACCCTAGATCTGGTTGAACGCACAGACTCCCAAGTACCTCAGTTGGAGGATAGACCCGGGGGCAGTGGGAACAGATGCCTTTTTGCACCTTTGGTCAGGAGTTTGTAATGTTAACGAGGGTCTTCGCCAAAGTCTGCAGAGATTCTGCGGCGATAGTGATGATAATCCCGTTGTGGAGATCCCAGGCCTGGTTTCTAGTAGCGATGGAACTTTCCTCAGATTTCCCGAGGATAATTCTGCATCGTCGGAATCTTCTGCTCAACCCGTACAGCCAGCCACATACTCTAATTGAGAGAGGCAATCTTTGCCTATTAGCTTGCAGTGTTTCAGGAAAAGATGGGACTTGTCGGGCATTTTGCTGTGTGTGGCCGACTGCATTAGAGACTTGTGGGTGCCCTCTACCATCCGGAGCAATGGCGCCGCTTGGGATCGCTGGTCCGACTGGTGCACAGAACGCAGTGTTCATTCCATTTCAGCTCCTCTAGTACAGGTTCTCAATTTCCTAGACGACAGATTTCACGACGGATGCGCCTACAGGACACTCAAAGTTTATAGGTCTGCTTTATCGGCAGAGCACGATAGAATAGAAGGTAAGCCCTTAGGTGAACACCCTTCAGTTAACCCCCTACTTAAAGGGATTAAGTTGAAGAAACCACCAGAGACCAAATACGCAGTTCCCTGGGACGTCAGAGAAGTGTTCCAGCAGTTTCTCAACTGGCCGAAAACAGCAATCTCTCACAATCTCAATGATCAGGGAAACTAGCAATGCTCCTCTGCTTAGTGGCGTGTGGGAGATAATCGGATGTAAGAGCACTATGGATAGATAGGAAGATATTCGGACCCAGAAGGCGTAGTGTTTAGCATTGCAAAAAGAACACAATGTGATTCTAAGATAATTTCCTACCCCTACTTTCTAGAGAACAAGAAGAGATACGTAGCGCAGTGCATAAAAGATTATGAGCTAGCAACAGCCAACATTAGACCATTGGGAGTAACCAAGATGCTTATAGTACGTAGGAAGCCGTACCACGCTGTAGCTACAGGCACAATAGCCAGATGGGTCAGAGAGGTTATGCATTGGGCTGGCATAGATTTGTCCGAATTTGGCATGCATACTGCAAGAGGGGAAATGGCATCTAGAGCCTTCACAGCAGGAGTGTTGCTGCAAGACACTATGAAGTCAGCCGACTGGTCTTCGGAAGCAACATTTAAGACTTTTTATTTTAAGCCAGTTTCGAGATGACAGAGTGGTAGAGAGCTTTGAACAAGCATAATGCTCGCCTCCTCTCTTGACATAGAATGAAGATTGCCCATGCATTTAGCGCAGGGTAGTCTTGATTCTATTAAAGACACAGAGCGAGCATTATATCCCGCCCAATATACGGCAAGGAGTTTCAATGTGACATGTATATTCATGATGCATGAACTCTCTAGCGTATTCCCACCCTAACAATCTCACTCTCCATTTCTCACAGGAGATGACCAGAAGGCAGCCTGAGACGTAGAGGTAAAAGAGAGCAAATTTTGATTTCGGGGGCACATACGTTACGCTCAAGTTTGCCAAATGAACAGTGAGGACTTAGAGAAGAATGGGATCTCACTGGAGATGGAGATGGTTGAATGGTACAAGCAATGTTACGTTCAATTTTGGGCAGAGTTTCACTGCCAAAAGAAAGAGGAAAGGGCGCAGGACTGAAGCTACTTGTACTGGGCCCTTTGCGCTGATAGGTGGAAGCTGGGAGCCTCAGGACTACTATACACTGGAGGCTCATGGGGATTAGTAGTTTTCAGTTAAAACCTTTTGAACTCTTTAAACTGTTGGAATTTTCATTAGTCTTAGAGGAACAAAACAACAATGGTGAAGTTTAAATTTTAAAAATTTGAAAAGCTGCGAGTTGCAGTATTAAAGAAAGTACAGCATAATGCTTGCCTCTGTGTCTTCAATAGAATCAAGACTACCCTGCGCTATGAGTATGGGCAATCTTCATTGTCTTTTTGAAAAAGTGTAAATAGGGGGGGTGTTGGGAATAGATAAAAATCAATAGGGGATGGGGAGGTTGGGTGAACCCTCAAAAAATAAAAATAAATCAATTTTGATTCATTTTTTTTGGTAAAAAAATACTTGTCAAAAAACCCATCGAAATTACACCTGTCGATGTACTGCCATAGAACCAGTAATAGCAGGTGTTATGGGCCAGAACGGCCGACGTATTGGCCCAAGAAGAGGCTGAGGGCAGATCATTTTGGCTCAGGGTCTCAAACTCTGTTTAACCCTTGCCTAGGCATAAAAGCGTTTAGCACCCGGCCGTGGGTGGCAAATTTTGTCTTTCGTTTCAATTTACAGGCTCTGAACAGGGCACCTTCACATGCATACTTCGACGATACTAAGGAACTCTGGGGGCAATGGGGAACCACCCACTCTGTGATGCAGCCCCTGAGGATGTCAATGGGTGATCTCCCAGCCTTTCTGCCAAAGGTAATGAAGAGCAAGAAAACATGAGCCTCGAATAGATATTTGGCGGGTACCACATAGTCGGTATAGAAGCCGCAGACACACAAACATAGCAGTTCACAGTTAGCTGGTAAGGTACAGAAATACATGCCACATAATCTGAACTGGCTGCCCAGGCACAGAGGAGGAGACCCAGCTCTATACACCTCAGAGTGACAAAGCCTGGCATGGTTTGTGACTAGGGCCTCAAGGCAAAACATACAGCAATCAGGAAGTGACCAGAGGCAGGCACTCATGCTTGGTATGCAAACGTGGATCACTGCTTTCAGTTAGCACACGCAGGATGAAAGCATGGAAAGTCAATTCAGGTGCCTAGGACCAGAAACGGTGAGTCCAGAGAGACTGAGTTGTGGCTTAGAGCAGGATGGCCGTGAGGAGGCCATCAGCATCAGCCAGAGAGAAACCTATAGTTAGCACACAGGTAGAGAGAAAATAAAATCCTATCCTTAGGGCAGAATACCTGCCCACGATGACCCAACTATGGCAAATAAGCCCAAGAGACTTCTTAGTGTGGAGCCTGAACCACTGATAAGACTAACCAGTCCATGAGGACGAGAGGTCCAACCATTGCTGGAGGCAATCACACCGATTCAGGAGACAAAGCGGCTCAGACACAAACGCCAAACAGTGTCCAGCATCCAGCAAGGACTAAAAAGTGCTATGAGACACTATCTCCACGAGACTGTGCGGTACAATGTTGGAGAGCTTCTCCTAGGTGTGACCACTCAGGCACCTTGCTTACTAGAATGGCGCCTGGACTTTGAGCTCAGGACGACTGGTCCTTCTAGAGCAGGTGATAAACTTTATTGTTTCACACATCCTCACAGCTTTGATTGTAAAACACTCCTTTCCTCAACTGTGTAGTGAAACACATAGGTGCCACAGGAATTCCCAGACCTCATCCCTGAGAACGTCAACAGAGGAGATCCCCAGGTTACGACCCTATCAGAACCCAGGTTCCATGCACAGAGACAATCCTTAAGAGGTGGTGGGCTTCAAAAACCCCAGGAGTGTTCCACATTGTCTAGGGATCCGGGCCCACAAGTTGCCCGTCGATGGAACCCAGTAGGAATACCATAGGCAGCTAGGTAGACTATATTTTTCCTTTTACCATCCTGCTCGCCCGATGGCTTTCTATTTTGTTATTTCACTTTATAATTGTCGATGAACTGTGTAAGAAGTCAAAAGCTGTTCTGTTCCACCCTGTGTGTGACAGTTCATGGGAAAGGGCCCATACCAAAATAGCATCTTGAGAGGGGAGAACAAATTAATTCCCCCTTTTACTTTTTTGCCCATGGGGCAGCAAAAACAGAGATGCAAAGAGGTGTGAGCATAGACAGGTAGGAAAGACCATCATAGTATGGAGAACCAAATTGCCACAAGGGGGTGCATGCACGAGCAGTGGAGTCGGGCTGACAACCAGGGTGGATGCAGGCATCAGGAAAGCCATTTTGATCTGAGGAAACTAACCATATTCGTGTTTATTGTTCAGAAGACACAGGCGCTGACTGGCAAATATGAATTATGTGTTTTATATATGCTATAAATACTATGGTACATCACCAAGTTCATATACAGAGCTTCAGAAATAAGAATAAATAAGCAATGTTTTCAAGCATACCAACAATGGGGTTTATTAAGGGTTATGCTACCGTTATGCCCTTTGGTTCCACTTTCAAACAAAATGCACTTGTGTGTTGAAAGGCACTAACCTGTGAGAAGATATGCTGCAGCATCATCAGAGGGTGCCCATTCAGTATGCCATACTCCACCAGTTTAGGCATATAACTATTAGCTTCATCCATCTCTTTAGGTTCAGCTATAGGTTCTAAAAACAATGGATCATTTTAGATGCACAAATATTTTAAAATTCACTCAAATCAATACATTTTATGTATTAGTGTTTGCTAGAGAAATATTGATATGATTGTGTGTTCTCTACAGTTTACTCCCAAATAGTTTCAAGTGATAAGATACAAATACAATATTGAAAAAGAAGCATCACTTACAGTTTTGAACCAATAAAACAATGCACAGCTGATCTGTAGAATGGATAGTCTAATAACAATAATATTTAGCCAGGGTTCAAAGAGCACATGTAGAGTAGTATGCAGTATCTTGTATACAAAACAAAGCGCACTTCTTTTATATCCCTAAGCTATATAAAGTAAAACCTGTGTGTGAGTATGTATTATTAAATTACCTCCAGGCCCAAAGAATACTCTAATGTAGAGGCCTAAATATGTCGACGAGTTCTAGGGTAGCATTACTGACTTAATAGAAAAAAGTATGGGCCTCATTACACGGACGGCGGTAACCATGGCGCTATTAGCGCCATGGTTGCCGCTGGTATTTTACTGAGTCCGCCATGGTGAATGGTGGAATTACCGCCCTATTCCAAGGTGTGTGGGGGCGGTAATTCCCCATTCACCATGGCACTTCCCCATTCCCATGTTTGCCCCCATAGGGCTCAATGGGAATGGGGAAGGCGGTAATTACGGTACCGCAAATTGCAGTACCATAATTACCTCCAAGGTCCCTTTGCGGGTCCCGTCCTTAATGGCTGGTAAAACCAGCCGTTAAGGTAGGGTCCCAGAAAAGGGACCTTGTAGTAAGGCGGTAAGGGTTTACCGGCACTGGTACCCTTATCGGTACCGGTAAACCCTTACCGCCATCCGTGTAATGAGGCCCAATATGTTTACAGCGTATTATTATTCAATGATTAAACATATATGACCCCAAACGTAAAAGTCTTTTACATCCGTAAGCCACAAGTTTGATGCATGTGCACCTAGTATAGAGACAGAACCCCATTGCTACGGTGAGTCACCCTGCTGACTTGAATATAGAACAAACACTCTTACTGTTGAATTCCCTTATCAGCATAGGAAAGAAACACGTCTATACATTGTCATCTTGTAATGACTTGACTGGAAGAATTGCTAAAATATGCCTCCATATACATCATTCAATAACCCTTGTTTGTAAAGTCAACCTGTATGTGAAAAGATTTTTTGTCACATACGGGAAGAGGGTCACATCGCCTGAATGTAATGCACTATGTTCATGTTTATTAAAGGGATGGTCTAGTAAATATTTTTATTTAAAAAATAGATAGGCAACATACAAAAAGAAAATACTAGCATTCTCTGTTTTAAAACTTCTTATGTAAAATTTTGAGCTATTCAAGCTCAAAATTCGCAAAAGCAAGCACATGGGCGCATCCATTTTGTGAATATGTCTCTACTGTTTGGGCGAGGAACACAACCCCCAGGACTATCGGTCGTGCCATTCCATGTACCCGAAGGCCCTCCAAGTGCATGCCACGAACCTATTTATCTTTTCCCACATGGAAAAAGACATCAGGGGTTGCTGTTTGAGATCCCTGGGCACAGACATAAAATAGGTCCCAGCCTGAAACGAGAAGAAGCACGACAAGAGGTCTTGCTTACCAGCAGTCTTCTAAGCACCACTCTTATTTGAAGAAGAGAAGTCACTGCTCCAGGGACTACTTTGAAGAGATGGCACTGTAGGTACAGTTCCCAACCCAATCCTCCACCCCAGAGGAATGGGAGGCATTTCAGCTAAAGATGTTAGACAACTTTGCCAAGTCCCCAGTGGTGACGGCTTCAGCCTGAGCAGCAACAAAGACCCACTGCACTTGGACTAGCCGGGAGGGACCCTGCATGGAACTGTGACTTCATACCCATAGGCGCGGCCCCCCGGCACACTCCGGTGAAGACCAATCATGGTGCAGAGCCACTCTGTTGTCCTACGTCAAGGGGCTGGTGCCAGCTCCTTCCTCAAAAGCACCATTGGCACCGTCTATGCTAAAGTTCCTCAGGTGCCCGCTCCGATCCCTATGGGAGCATCATGACAAAGATGGGAGACATCTTTGACCAAGAGGGCGATTCTTTCCCTTTTGCACAAGAACCTCGATGCCCTAAGGAAATGAGTGATTTCCCTGGGGAGTTCTATAGGGAATGTGACAAGCTGTTGGACCTGGCACTCCAACTTGCATGAGGCCAGTTGGCTCGACAACTCACATGAGGTGGACATGTAACTGTTAAGAAAGATTTCTCTTTTTGCAACTTTCCTTCCATAGTTCTATGGACCCCCAAATGTTTTGCTTTGGTTTTTGAACCGGTCCTGACTTTTAAAGGGAAGTGAAGCCTTCAGCATCACTCCCTGGCCTTTTGCTAATTATTACTAATTATTACTATGGGGAAAATGATCAGCCTTTCAGATTATCAGTCTTTTTACCTTTTTAGGTAACTTTTTCACAGCATACACAGCATCTTAAATGCAGTTCAGTCAGCATACTTTTGTATCGCCCTAGTCTTTTAAACTTCAGATTTTGTGGTTACTTTTATATGTGCCTAAAGACAAGTTGGTGGCAGCAAACCTATATTTACAATTTTTGCATCGTTTATAATGTGCACATTCATGTTTACTGTGCATGGCTACTAAACGTGGCTAGTGCCCTAAAATGGCCACAACACGCGATTTTCACTTGTTCCTTGACCATATTGTTATTTGGTCTTCTTCCTGCCTTCTCAGATCGGTGCTCCGGGACAATGATTAAGCACCCCTGGCCTAACACTGTGGCCACCTGGCTGGTAGGCCCCCACCACAGTATTTGGGCTTTGCGCTCCACCCGTTTGCCTTTTTGCATTTTTAATTCCCTCTTTAATTGCGAGAATCAACTTTTCCGAAAAGCGATCCATTTCTTCATCCACGTGGATGCAAACAGGTGTTTCTGAAATTGAAGATGCCTTTGTTTACTGCAGCATTGCCATGCTAATATGGCCACCCCTATTGTTTGCAGTGCCCCTTGTTGGTGTGCCTGGCCGGCTCCCGCTCCCATTGGCCAACGTCATTCTCTTTAGCAATCATAGAAACCGGGAGGCGGGAGCCAGCCCGTCTGTTCTAAGGCCCGAGTCTCTACATCTCTCCGTGTGGCGAATGAGGAGCAGCTGATCAGTGCTCCGGAACCATCATTAAGCACCCCTAACACTGTGCCCACCTGGCTGGTAAGCCCCCACCACAGTATTTGGGCGTTGCGCTCCACCTTTTTGCATTTTCAATTCCCTCTTTAATTGTGAGAATCACCTTTTCCGAAAAGCATCCCATTTCATCACCCACGTGGATGCAAACACGTGTTTTTGAAATTGAAGATGCCTTTGTTTATTGCAGTATTGCCCTGCTATCCTGGCCGCCTCCATTGTTTGCAGTGCCCCTTGTTAGTGTGCCTGGCCTGCTCCCGCTCCCATTGGCAGGCCTCCAGGCCAATCCTAGGAACCGGGAGACGGGAGCCGGCACGTCTGTTCTAAGGCCTGCATCGAAAGCCCTGTCTGCTCCCTGTCTGCTGCCTGGCCATGTCTGGGGGTCTGCCCCTCTACTCCCCACATAATCACATGGTGGCTGATTTGAGCCTGCTCTCTCTCAGAGCCCACTGAACACTTTGTGACACTCTGCTTCCTTGTGGGCTAGTCGCCAATACTTAACATTACTTCCTACACCTCTTGAATGAAGGACTTTCCCTCCCTCATTCCGTCTCACCTGGACTTCCGTTCTCATTTCCCCTAGATCTGTTGGCATCTTATAAATCCTCTGACAAGCTGGCCTGCGACTTGCTCCAAAGGCAATAACGACTCTCTGTCCTCACTGAGAAGAGAGCTCAGATACAAGCACGTGTTTCAGCGGCATCTAACAACTCAGCCGGACTCTTTAAAATCTGCAAGGAGCTGGCCAATCCTGCCTCAATCTCTACCTCTCCTGTTCCTTCCCAGGACCTCTGTACGGCCCTGAATTCTCACTTCATCTCAAAAACCCAGAACATCTGTCCACACTCTCAGCTTCCACTGCTTCTCCCTCCAGTCTCCCCTCTTCCTCAGGCCCCCCTGCGGCAACCCTGCTCACTTCTCTGCCTTTCCTCTCTTCTCCCCTAATGAGGTTTCTAGACAAGTCTGATCTATGAAAACTTCTTCAAAACAGGTTCTTCCCTGTTCCTCCAAAACCATCAAGGACCACATTAACACACTCGCACCAGCCTTGGCTGACTTCTGCAACCACTCTTTCACCTCCAGAACAGTCGCCTCCCCCTTGAAGCACTCCCTTGTGCAGCCTCTTCTCAAGAAATCCTCAGCAGAACCCTCTCTTCCAGCTAACTTTCGCCCAATCTCTATCACTCCATTCCTGGGCAAACTCCCCCCAAAAGCTGGCCATCTCCCAGCTCAATCGTCCCACTGAATCTGTGGGCGGTCTCCATGACCATCAGTCTTGCTTCAGAGCAGCCAGAAGCAGAGAAACTGCTCTCCTGAACATCCATGAAGAACTGCTCTCTAATCTCAATTCTAATCTCCCTTCTGTCCTCATCCAACTTGATCTCTCCTCTGCCTTTGACACGGTCAACCATGCTACCATGCTCAACTGGCTCCGCATGGCTGACTTCTTTCCTCTCTGACCGACCCTCCCAGGTACAACTTGGGTGATTCCTCTCAACTATCTCGCACTCCAACTGTGGTATTCCCCAGGGTTCTAACCTTTCTCCCTGGCTGTTGAAGCAATACCGGACACCTCTCGCCCACTGCATTGCAGCGCTCTGCTCCAACTTCCAGTGCTATGCAGATGACACCCAGCTCGATTTCAGGCTTCCCTCTGCCACCTCTACTCCTTCTCTCATCCTGGATTGTCTGTCTGCAATCCAAGAGTGGTGCTCCGCCAATGATCTCTGCCTGAATGCCAGCAAGGCAGAGAGCCTCCTCCTCAGCTCACCAGCACGCATCTTTCCCTTCACTCTCTGGCCGGCCTCTGCTGGCTCTCTTCCTGCTCCAACCTGTGAGGCTAAGAACCTCAGGGTTATCTTTGAATCCACACTCTCCTTCTCGCCTCACATCAATGACGTCTCTAAGAAGCTAACTATCAACTGTACCTCCTCAGAGGCATTCTTCCTTTCCTCTCCTTCCCCGGGAAGCTCACTGTCTCTAGAGCTCTGGTTGGTACTCCTTAGGCTTCACTACTGTAACAGCCTAATTTTAAATCTGCCCGCCTCTACTCTCCGTCATCTGCAACTCATCCAGAACTGGACTGCAAGACTTGTCCTTGTCTCAAACCCAGGGATCTGATCTCTCCAGCACTGAAATCTCTCCATTGGCTCCCAGTGGCTGCAAGGATCAGGTTCAAGACCCTTTGCATTGTGCACAAGACCTTCTGGGGCCTGGTACCAAAATACCTCCAGCTTTCTCTTCTGAAGTAGCTTGCTACTCGAGCTCTTCGCTCCTCTACCTGCAACTCCTTGAGGGTCAGTCGCTTTTCCAAGCAACAAGCTGGGGGCAGATCTCTCTCTTCTGCTGGTGCCTCCCTCTGGAACAGCCTCCCAGCCTCTCTGAAGTTTGCGCAGAACCTTCTCAGGTTCCGGAAGCAGCTCAAGACTTTCTTCTTCACTTCTGGCTTCTCTCTTCCTCTTTCCTGCTGATCTCCGGTCTGATACTGCCCTTGTTTCCTGGCTACCCTCTGAACCACAGGCCCAGGTCCCTGCCTTCCCAGTTTCACTCCTGCACTATCCAATACTTGCTGTCTGCACTTAAGCCTTGCACTTAACCACTTCCACCTGCTGGCGCACTTCCTGTATTATTTTATGTTTCTATCCTATGTCCAGCACTTGCTCCTCCTCCCCTTCCCCCGGCACTTCTCCCCTTTCCTCTCCCCTTCAATTATGCAATCTCACCGTCACTGGGCCTAGTAAGATCGTCGTCTTGTCCCCTCCCCGCTCCCTTGTTCCCCTCCCCTGCCTTGTCGCGCCTTGAAACACTTGTGTATAGGCACGGAATAAATAAAATATGATCACATATATCAGGTCAGGAAATCCCATATAAGGTCATGCACTTGCCAAAGAAAGCTGCTGCTTCGTGGGCTAGTGATGCCTTTGTGTGTGCTTGGCCTGGGGAGGGGGGTGGGGGGCATCTGTGGTGACTGAAAATCTAGGTTTGTGGCAGGAGTGAAACCCACAGCTGGCCCCGACTGGACCACTCCTGGCTGTTTGAATGGTGCAGATCCATACCATTGGTAGGCTTGGACTTGCTTCCTGGCAGCATCTTGGATAAGAAAAGCACTCCTACAGTAATTTCTTCAGATCAGCGTTGGAGTCAAGAATCCTGTGTAGAAGAGCAGCTGACTGAAAATCTGTGGATGACTCCCGAAGAGGCCCAGCATCCCTTCATGTGTTTGGCCCAGTGAAGCCCTGTTGGACCTCCTGATCTGGAAAGGCCATATGTGTTGCTTCTACCCTTGGACTGGTGGGGCCAACCAGTCCCGACGCGTTTGAGGAATCAGCCGTCCTGAACCTCCAGAAGTGCTCCCGGACCACCTGGGGGACTGACCAGCTCCACTCACTGACTCAAAACAGTAACTCGGGTAAGTGTGAGAGCCGCTCCATTGATTAATTATTTTTATAGCACAATTGGTGAAGAACTATTAGTAGCCCCATCACAAGAACTAAAACTTTGTGTTTACTTTTTCCCTTCCCTTCTTCTGCAGAGTTCCATAGGGAGAGAAGTGAACTTTTCTCATCTTGTGTTTTATCATGAAGCAGTAACCCTTGCGACATAGCTACACTATTATTGATCGCCTGAAGAATTTCACCCAAATAAGCTATTTCTTGCAATTTACAGGAAAGAGACATGTTGGGTTTGCTCTAAATATTGACACACATGCATTGTTCCAATTAGCGTGTCTTTTAATTCACTATGGCACTAGTTATGCGTTTACAGTGTGCGAATACAGTGTTGTAAAATAATGTTCTTGTCACGTTGTATGTTTTGCACTGTGTTAGTCTCGTTGTAATAACTAGCTAACTGGCATTTGTATCATTCATACTTACAAGTGGCCGTTTTGGGTGTAGCTTAAAATTCATGTTGGTAGAGAACTACGTAATTAACTTTTGATACCAATTTGTTTTTTAGAAAACATACCTAATGATTTAAATAAATGGTGAGAAATATGAAACACAGGTTTAGAGTGTTTATTAAATTGTTATTCACTCATTGGGATGGCTGTTCCTCCTTATGTGTGGACTCTGACGAAAGGAAGGATATAAGATCAACCAGTTCCATTGTCTGTTTGATATGATATAAATTCAGGGAAGACCAGTTTGCTCTCTTTAACCCTGGTGTTCCCCATTAGTTCACTAGGACTGATCAGCTCTCCAGTGGGCAACCTCAATAGAATGGTTGCCATTCCACGTTCGTGGCAGGAACTTTGGTAGTCGCCAGCTTGTGGTCTAAGTCGCCTTCCTGATGAATTCCAGCCTCCAAGCTTAAAGGGATCCTGTTCTGGAAGGTCTCCTTCAAACACGACTGGAAGGACGCATGCTGTCACCTGTATGTGACTGCCGTCGCTGGAACTCGCCTTCTTCAGTCTGGTGAAGTGTCCTGAATAGCTCTTCATCAGTGCCTTCTGCATTTCTTCCTCACCAAGGTATGCACTAGGCTCCTGGAACCAACCAGAAGAATTCTTGCACCTGCAGCTCCTGGGCAAATCTCACTGGAACCAATGGTGGGAAAACCTACCTCCAGCGACCCCCAGTCGACACATCTAGTCATCTGGGAAAACCGGAATCAGGCAGGTATGTAACCACAATGCATTAATCTCCCCTGTTTTCCTTGCTTTTTGATCCTCGCATCGAAAAGTTGCTGCACATGAAAGATAGGAAGATAATTTTACTTAGCAGTGTCTTTGTTGAACATCTCTCTGGACCATTTCACCAACACAATAACTTTTCCTGCATTGGACCCTTTTTCTAAGATAAAACTTTGTGACTTGTGGGCACAAAGCCCCACTCATCATAGGGATTGGAATTATAGGGGGTCATTATGAATTTGCCGGTATCCCATCTGCAATTCTGGCAGGAAATCATCAAACTGATCCTACCGTTTCCGCCACCCGATATCCCGGTATTACCGGGACATTCCAGGTGGCGGAAACGCTGATAAATCCATATTCCATTGAGTCTCAGAACTCCCTGGAGGGGATTAACAGAATTAGCGGCATCAGTAATACCGGAACCGGTAATTCTGCCATTTATTTGCCAGTAGCGGTCTGATTTACCAGCAGCTCAGGGCTGGAGGTAAATCACTGCCCCCACCGGCAAACTTGTACGTTTTCCAGTCCAGTAAAATTGCCAGTGACGGAATTATCAGCAACTATACCCGCAATATCTTCTGACTGGCAAAGCTGCAAGACCCCCATAAAGTTAGGGTATCTTTTGTGACTTGCTTCCATTGTACTGCATCACTACTTACCTTTTAAAATGAAATCTTTTTATTGGCATTTATAGATGGTAAAACATATAAAAGCATTGCTCGAGTTGCGGCTATATTTGAAACTCCCACTTAAGCGGGAGGCCTTCCCAGAAACATCAAATAAAGAAACCTCAAACCACAGAAACAGCACAACACAGAGGCATTGCCCAAATTACCCACACGTTGCTACA
The DNA here is from genome assembly GCF_040938575.1 of Ambystoma mexicanum. NCBI lineage: Eukaryota > Metazoa > Chordata > Amphibia > Caudata > Ambystomatidae > Ambystoma > Ambystoma mexicanum. The sequence goes on along the minus strand of NC_090932.1, from coordinate 1,514,029,310 downwards.
AGAAGTTAGAAAAAAGTATAAGAATGGGTCCCAACAGTTCTGCAATAGGGCTGTAGACCTTTCCTAGGAGAATTTGAGCAGTCCCATGGCCTACAATCTAGAGGGGCATGTATAGTCTCTATTGTTAGCCCGCTAATATGCAAACAACTCTCCCCACGTCCATAAAAAGGCCTGGACCTAATTTTCTGAGCAGAAAATGACCTAAAATGCCATTATTGCCCACATGCGTGTCCACCAGTGATCCACAGTTGGGAGACTTGCAGTCCTCCAGAAGGACGCTATTGTGGCCTTTGCTATGAGGAGCATAGTGTGTACCAAGGCGATGTTGAGATTTTGCCCTGCGTCTGCTCTCCCCGGAAAACCCCCAGAAAGCAGATGATCAGATCAAGCGGTAGTGAAGACCCTGGTATACAATTAAGCATGTTCAGTACACCAGACCAGTATCGTGTGAGCTTAGGACAATGCCACCAAATATATGTAAATATGTTCCTGTGGCCCCGCAGCCCCTCCAGCACAGCCCACTTTCACTCTGTCCCCCTATGTTCCACATCAGATCAGGTGTTAGATAGCCAAGAACTTAAATCCTCAATGTCCATTCTGGACACTCCTAGTGGCCCTCCTCAGCCCCCTCCAGAACCCCCTCCAAGCCTCTGGTGAGAGCTCCACCCCAAGATCCTTGTGCCATGTCTGCAAATACAACCGAAGAGAACCCCCATTGTTCCTGCTCAGACAAGAATAAAGGCTGGACACAAGTTCCCTGGAGGTACTGGGCGAAAATATTAGTTTTTCAAATTCTGTAAGCGTCTTAGTAACCGCTATCCGGATAATGGGTTGCATCGCCCAATGTCGCAGCTGCCAATACTGGAACCTATCCCTCTCCTTTACCCCTAAAGGGTACAAGAATGAAGGGAGCTCCAGGGGTAATGCCACCGATTCCCAGACCCACATAGTCACCCTATTAGCAGGTAGTTCATATACACTTTGCGGTCTATCCCCTTTAGGCAGCCACAGAATGTAGCAATGTGGTTTACCCGACACGTCCTCCTCCAGCTGACACCAAACTTAACTGAGCTGCTCTGTAAAATCTACATATATCTACGTGTAATAATGCTCTGTAATATCTACATATATCTGATAGTGCCCACTCTTTCCCTGGGCCTATAGAGAGTAGCTTTAGAGATTCAGGCTTTCCCACCCTTCCAGACATATACCATAATCTCCCCCTGCAGTGCCGCCAGAGTAGAGGCCTGGGATAGCGACCAGGAGTGCATGAAAATAGTATAACAACCTCGGCAAGATGTTCATTTTAATCAATGAGCCCGTCCCAAGGCAAGAGATAGTCTTCATCCCACAGGATCGCAGGTCAGCTTTGATGGTGTAGAACAGGCCAGGGTAGTAGAGCATATGAAGGGGTTCCCAGAGAACTTCTTAAAAAAGAAGGGGATTCAAGATGGCCGCTGCCTAGTGAAGTCCTGCGCTCCGCCCGGGCAGGATAACAAAAAGGTGAAGAAAACAGCGTATAAGTGCCTAATAACCCCCGAAATAGCCTCCAAATGCAAGCGCCCATCCAAAAGACCTCACAGATTTGATCTGCTTCGGAAGGAATACCAAACTCGGGCGAGGCCAAAACTACGTAGACCCCGGACAGTGGCCCTGAGGCAATGAGGACAATCAAGGGAGAAACCACTGTGGCGCTGCATCGGTCCAGCAAACCGAAACCGGAGCCTCTGCCCATCCTTGGGGCCGCCAAATCCGGACCTACAGCAAGGAATGGGAGGTGCAGTACGCCCCAAGGACGTAAGCCGAAACCAGAGAGGGACGGCGTCCCGGCACTAAAGGCCCTGCTGCCCACCCGCTGAGAAAGAGAGGTTGGGAATCAGAACACAGGACACTGGCGTATGAATCAGAGAGGTGGTGACGGGGCTGCTGTCTCGACAAGGCAGCCGGTGGAGGATTTAGACGGCCAAATCAGAGGTACCGGGGTACGGAGGCGTAGAAGCTGTCCACCTAAGTCGAGGGTTGGAGAGGAGGAAAGCTCCATCTCCCCCCCCCTCCCCAGAGAAGAAATAAGGACTGGGTCAAAGGGCACCACCTCACAGAAGCGCTGTAGGCGCAGACGGGTCTCATAGCAAACTTCGAAGGGGCCCACCTCAGAAGTGAGATCGCAGAGAATCTTGGGGCAGCACGTTACGACCTGACCTGCATCATACGGACCCAGAAGCCGGGGATCACTGACTAGAACCGCTGGGTCCAAACTGGCAAAGCCCCCCTGGTGGGCGAATGGACGACGTAAGCTACTCATAGAGGAGAGTTATACACCGCTGGTTCTAAGAGTATACAGGGTTCTGAATAGTGGGTGGAACATCTCGGGCGGGGAACACCCCATCCTACAGACAATCTACAAGCGCCCTACAGGCAAAAGGATCCCACAGAACTGTCCGGTGGACCCCACACAATAACAGCGGCTAGAGGTCTCCTAAAAGTGCAACCATACAGAAATTAGCATACACTCCTGCTCCTGGGACGCAATAGTGGCCTAAAACACAGGAATAACTAAACTCATTGCGCAACCAAGCAGTAGCCTAATCCTACTGCCACACCTAACCCCCCGCAAGGGAAACCAGAATAAAGACACACAGCCAGCCCCCAGGTATCCAGGGATACCCAGTAAGGACATCAAGAGACCCACTGAACGGGCCTGAGACACAGATGCCAGGGGCAAAAGCCAAAAAACCAAAGCAGCAAGAACCAAATCTACAGCCAGGTCAAGGGACGGATAACTTGAACTCTGCTGGAAACAACACAGGGAAAAGAGGGCAGCACAAGAGCAACATGGAAGAACAGAATTCCAGCAAGGACACAGAAGAAACTACAACTATGGCGCTAAACAAGGAAGAACTGCTAGAATGCATAAAGAGCATGGAAACTAGGATGATGGAATCCCTCCAAACTCAATTAAGTACAATAAGGGAAGAACTACGATCCTCCCTGCAGGAGGTGAGGAAGGACATCCCAGAACTAGGGGAAAGAGTGGATGCCAGGGAACGGGGACTCTCAGAGACTACCGAAGACGTGCAACAGAATAGTATCCTCCTGGAACAAATTGCCAGAGCAACCCATAATCTAGAACTGCAAACAGAAGACTTCAAAAACAGATCGCGGAGGTATAATATAAGAGTTAAACACCTGGACGAAACTATAGGGGATAAGGACCTCAAAGACACAATGCAACAGTGCTGCAGTAGCATGCTCGACAGCATTCCACCAGAAGACATACATATAGACCGAACACACAGAGTGGGGCCCAAGAGAAACTACCCCGGAACCAGGCCAAGAGATGTCATGATGGCAATTACCTCATACTCAATGAAGGAGAAGTTACTACAAACAGCACAAAAACAACAGACCGTCACCATTAACGGTAACCAGATCCAACTGTTTCAGGGCCTAGTACTCTCCACGTTACATAGAAGGAGACTACTGCAGCCAATCACAAGGACATTAAAAGACAAAGGGATCACCTACAGATGGGCATACCCTTTTGGCCTACAATTCATGTGAGAAGGCAAACACCAGAAGATCTCTACCTGTGAGGAAGGAATGTCCTTGCTACAAATCGAAGAGGAGGAATCCCGACGGAATAAAGAGGCAAAACAAACTCAGAGAGAAGGAGGCCCCAGGCAATGGGGGTGGTCCTCAAATAATAGAAGTAGTAGAGGCACTGAGCCCACTTTAAAGGGGCCCGGACCAAAGTGACACTCAAAAGAAATCATCCAAGCACATCAACACTGCTAATGAATCGCTGAACGACAGACCCGGCCGAAAGGCGAGGGCGGAATTCAAGAGGGGGAGTCCAGGAAAGTCAAGATGGTGTGACGGAAGAAGTAAGCCCGGGTGGGGGCGGGGGATGGGATGCAGGATATAAACACGTCCTGGCATGGGAGAGGAAGAAGAGAATGGGGGATCCAATGCTCCGAGGGGAGTTTGGAGGAGGCTCAACGAAGCCTTGATCCTAGAGGAGGGGAGGGGAGATGGGTGGGTGAGAGAGACTATGGAAGTTTTTAAAGTTGAAGTTTGGTTACGGGGGAATTGTTCAAGGTATGGTTCACAACAAAAAGACAGCGTGGTATCTGTTATGGGGGAAAACAAGTTAAACAACGAGGAACAGTCGATACTGACACCATGTCTGAACTGAATGTTCTAACCCTAAAGGTACAGGGACTAGACTCACCGCAGAAGCGGCGTTCCATTTTAACCCGATTATAGGAGCTCCATGCAGCAATAGTCTTCTTACAAGAAACCCACTTATTTTCAGGGCATGAAAAAAGAATGGCCCACAGGGCATTCCCCAAACAGTTTTTTGCTTCAGGGGGGAAGAAAACTAAAGGGGTATTGATCCTACTGAGTGCTGGGGTAGCATTTAAAATATGGACCTTATACAGAGACACGGAGGGTAGATTCTTGCTCCTCAAGGGGACCCTAAATGGTCAAACTTATACATTCATCACGATATATGCCCCAAACGAGAGGCAGGATCTGTTTCTGGGGGAAATCTTGCCGAAACTGGGGAGTTGGACAAACCATAATCGGGGCAGACTTCAATTGTGTAATGGACTCGGTCTTAGACAAAACCCTCCCTCCCACAGGGGCTGACAAAAGAAATAGGCAGGCACTGGGTAAATTGTTTAGGGACCTGGAAGTGGTGGAAACGTGGAGATTTATCCATGGGGAACAGAAGGAATTCACCCACTACTCAGCAGTCCATAGAGGATACTCGCGAATAAATATGATTCTGGTCTCAGCCACACTAATCCCGCAAATTGATAGGGTACAAATAGGAGTCCAATACCTGTCGGACCATGCCCCAGTCCTTCTGCAAATAATTCCCATAAAAGAGACCGCAAACCCGTAAAAACTGGGAGGTTGAACGAATCGATGCTTAGATACAATGTTCTTAGAGCACACATGAGGCAGTACTCAATAACTGCTTCCATGACAACGATAATGGGGAAACAAACTGGGGAGTAATCTGGGATTCCCGGAAAGGCAGTCGCCCGGGGAGAACTCATATCGCAAGCCATAGCATACATAAGGGAGAGGGGGTTCATCAAGCGGAAACTGGAAGTAGAACTACAGGAGGCAGAAGCGCTGCAAAAAGCTAAACAAATGCCTAAAACATTAAAAATCCTCCGGAAGGTCAGAGCCAAACTCGAAACTCACGCGGCGGTCCGCCCTGCACAATCACTCTTACACACCAAACAGACATATTACGTGCATAAGGGGAAAAGCCAACAAATTCTTAGCTGCCAAACTAAATAAACAGAGGTCCAGAAACTACATAGTGTGGCTCAAAAACTCAAAAGAGGAAACATGCACATCGGAGGAGGAGAAGCTAGACATAATGGAGAAGTTCCACCAGGACCTTCTAGAAAGGGAGAACCTCTCTCCACAAGCACAAATAGACTACACGTCGAAACTCACAGTGCCCCAAATTACTGACGAAGATAACTTTACCTTGCATGTCCCTATCACAACACAAGAGATAAGTGACGCTTTAACACACCTTCCTCCCAATAAGACCCCGGGACCAGATGGATTAGGGAACGGGTATTATAAAACATTCCACGATCAGCTCTTAGGCCCACTGACAAAACTCTTCAACCACTCTTCAACCACATGCTTGTCAGGATTCAACATCTTTCGAAGGTATGGAATGCCTGGCGTTTATAGTAGGGCCAGGAATAGACACAGCAGTCTAGTCCTCACCCAAGATGGCGGTAAAGCCTATAAAGATTAACCACGCCCCCCTCTCGGCGCGTTGTATCTGTTTGTTTGCTAAACTTCCAATGCTCCGATACTCTGGCGAGTTTCTACCCGCCTTGCTGTCTACTTGTTTTCTTGCCCTTTCGTTTCCATTCCTTGTCATTTCTCCTTCGTTTCCTGGTTAAGGTTACCTGCTCTGTTTTCCATTCCTCCCTCACGCCGGGACCTTGCCGGTGTTGCTTATGCCTCAGCTTTCTGTCTGTCCTATCTGTCTGCCTTTCCTGTTATCTTGCTGTCTTTCTTTCCTGCTACGCGGTCCAGTCTCCTCGGGCACCGCTTCTACCAGACTTTCGCTTTTCATTCGTGCCGCGGATTGGACACGATTCTCTCCTTGTCCCTTCCACGCTCCTCTTCTCTACTTACCTTGCGCACGGTTCATTTCTTTCAGGTACGTGGGTTTCGATATTCTACTGCTTACCACGGGTCTTCAGTTCTGTATATTCTTACTTAACTTCTAGTACAACTTTTCTCTTGTTCAACGGTGGTACTTCACTTCCATCCTGCATTTACTACTTACAAGACCTCTTGATTCAGTCTGGTGACGTGCTATCCTAATTTCACAGTTCACGTCCTTACTATTCTTTGCTCAGTTCTACTACCGGATTGGAATCCATACCAGCTTCTCAGAAGACTCCAATCAGTGTTTCATCTACCATAGTGAAATACACAGGAAGAAGGACCCTCTGTACAGTTTACATCTATCAGGGGTTTTTTTTTATTGCCCAGAGCCTTTTTCCTTGTTCTTAGGGGGTCTAGCTCCTCAGGGTTCCCCTTAGGTAGGTTCCATTCCCTGCCAAGGTATTCTCTGGGGAAGCTAGACCCTACTTGCACGATAAGAAGAAGAGGTCACCTAAAGAAGGACCGATACCCGATCACAAGAAATCTAGAAGGAAGACCTTCACAGATTCCAAGGACAGTTCATCTGAAGGAGCAGGTGAGGAGGAGGTTTGGGAGGCATGACCTTATTCTGACAGAATACAACACCAGTCGATCCCAATGGCGTCCTTGGAGCAGTATCAGACACTAGTTGCTGCTATGCAGAACCTCACAGTGGATGTACAAGTCCTTAAGACGGAAAACGTGGCTCTGCGCCAACAAGTGGTCTTACATAGAGATGATCGAGGGGATTTACCACCTATGGCACTGTCGTACGGGAATTATGATGGTCATCCAGGAGGATTGAAGGAGTTCCTAGACGCTTACCCGGTTTATTTTACCTTCAGGCCACACACCTACGAGATGGCCAGATCCAGAGTGGGATTCATCATTGCTAATCTCATCGAAAATGCATTAAGCTTGGGCAACCCCACTAGTGACCAACAATGATCAAGCCTTAAACTATTTTGCCGCTTTGTAGGACTATTACGAGAGCGGTTTTATCGTCCAGAAGTATTGTACACCTCGTTTGAAGCCATTTTGGATGTCAGACAAGGCACTACTGACGTCCAGACTTATTTCTCCCGATTTCCGAGACTGGCAACAAAGGCAGATTGGTCGGACTCAGCCAAGCAAACCATCTTCAGAAGAGTTTTACAAAGGTAGCGGGCGCCCCTCTCTCGCAAGAACAGACATGATAACCTGTTCAGTGGTTATTAAGGCACAGTGAGTAAAAGCAGTGGCTGCGAACTCTCAAGTGGTTAATAACCACTGAACAGGTTATCATGTCTGTTCTTGCGAGAGAGGGGCGCCCGCTACCTTTGTAAAATTATTTTTTAAGAAACCTGGGATTGGTAACCCTAGGTCTCCTGGGGGCAACCAGACGTGGTCTCCCTCTCACTGTGCTTAGAGAGGCATCAGCTTCACCTCACTGATGATCCCCAACAAGGGTGAAACACGTGTATGGGGTTGCTGGTGGTACTCTCGTTCAGATTGGAATTGCCACTGTATTTCGGTGCTGGACTGCCCCTGGGCAGGACAAAGACTGATATGCAAATGGATATTTCCCATCTGTGAAAGGCACAGTGAGTAAAAGCAGTGGCTTCGAACTCTCAAGTGGTTAATAACCACTGAACAGGTTATCATGTCTGTTCTTGCGAGAGAGGGGCGCCCGCTACCTTTGTAAAATTATTTTTTAAGGAACCTGGGATTAGTAACCCTAGGTCTCCTGGGGGCAACCAGACGTGGTCTCCCTCTCACTGTGCTTAGAGAGGCATCAGCTTCACCTCACTGATGATCCCCAACAAGGGTGAAACACGTGTATGGGGTTGCTGGTGGTACTCTCGTTCAGATTGGAATTGCCACTGTATTTCGGTGCTGGACTGCCCCTGGGCAGGACAAAGACTGATATGCAAATGGATATTTCCCATCTGTGAAAGGCACAGTGAGTAAAAGCAGTGGCTGCGAACTCTCAAGTGGTTAATAACCACTGAACAGGTTATCATGTCTGTTCTTGCGAGAGAGGGGCGCCCGCTACCTTTGTAAAATTATTTTTTAAGGAACCTGGGATTGGTAACCCTAGGTCTCCTGGGGGCAACCAGACGTGGTCTCCCTCTCACTGTGCTTAGAGAGGCATCAGCTTCACCTCACTGATGATCCCCAACAAGGGTGAAACACGTGTATGGGGTTGCTGGTGGTACTCTCGTTCAGATTGGAATTGCCACTGTATTTCGGTGCTGGACTGCCCCTGGGCAGGACAAAGACTGATATGCAAATGGATATTTCCCATCTGTGAAAGGCACAGTGAGTAAAAGCAGTGGCTGCGAACTCTCAAGTGGTTAATAACCACTGAACAGGTTATCATGTCTGTTCTTGCGAGAGAGGGGCGCCCGCTACCTTTGTAAAATTATTTTTTAAGGAACCTGGGATTGGTAACCCTAGGTCTCCTGGGGGCAACCAGACGTGGTCTCCCTCTCACTGTGCTTAGCGAGGCATCAGCTTCACCTCACTGATGATCCCCAACAAGGGTGAAACACGTGTATGGGGTTGCTGGTGGTACTCTCGTTCAGATTGGAATTGCCACTGTATTTCGGTGCTGGACTGCCCCTGGGCAGGACAAAGACTGATATGCAAATGGATATTTCCCATCTGTGAAAGGCACAGTGAGTAAAAGCAGTGGCTGCGAACTCTCAAGTGGTTAATAACCACTGAACAGGTTATCATGTCAGTTCTTGCGAGAGAGGGGCGCCCGCTACCTTTGTAAAATTATTTTTTAAGGAACCTGGGATTGGTAACCCTAGGTCTCCTGGGGGCAACCAGACGTGGTCTCCCTCTCACTGTGCTTAGAGAGGCATCAGCTTCACCTCACTGATGATCCCCAACAAGGGTGAAACACGTGTATGGGGTTGCTGGTGGTACTCTCGTTCAGATTGGAATTGCCACTGTATTTCGGTGCTGGACTGCCCCTGGGCAGGACAAAGACTGATATGCAAATGGATATTTCCCATCTGTGAAAGGCACAGTGAGTAAAAGCAGTGGCTGCGAACTCTCAAGTGGTTAATAACCACTGAACAGGTTATCATGTCTGTTCTTGCTAGAGAGGGGCGCCCGCTACCTTTGTAAAATTATTTTTTAAGGAACCTGGGATTGGTAACCCTAGGTCTCCTGGGGGCAACCAGACGTGGTCTCCCTCTCACTGTGCTTAGAGAGGCATCAGCTTCACCTCACTGATGATCCCCAACAAGGGTGAAACACGTGTATGGGGTTGCTGGTGGTACTCTCGTTCAGATTGGAATTGCCACTGTATTTCGGTGCTGGACTGCCCCTGGGCAGAACAAAGACTGATATGCAAATGGATATTTCCCATCTGTGAAAGGCACAGTGAGAAAAAGCAGTGGCTGCGAACTCTCAAGTGGTTAATAACCACTGAACAGGTTATCATGTCTGTTCTTGCGAGAGAGGGGCGCCCGCTACCTTTGTAAAATCATCTTCAGAAGAGGTTTACATGATGATTTAAGAGATGAGTTGGCTCGTGCTAGACCAGCTTCTTTCCAAGAGCTCATGACTCTAGCGCTGCAGATAGAATTCCGCTTGCTCGAGAGACGTCAAGAGAATAGAAGACGATGTTCTTTCCTTCCTTCAGGTCTCCTTCACCAACCTCCCAAGGAAGTTCCAGTTAATGAAGAACTCATGCAGATAGGAACAACCCGTGGTCCGCTGACACCCAAAGAACGCAAGAGGCGCTGAGATTCGGGACTTTGTATGTATTGTGGCTCATCTAAACATCTCCTCAGGAACTGTCCAGAAGTTCTCCCTCGTCGGAAGGAAAACGCCAGCCCCCGAACTTATGCAAGGGAAGTGTTGGGGGAACAGTCAGTAACCCTTGCTACTTCACCAGACCAATAGAACACAATAAAGACAATCATGTCATGGTTTTCAGGGTACAACTATGGTTGTCGGGACCAGAACTATTGGAAGCATTGGCGATGTTGGACTGTGGAGCTGCGGGCAACTTCATAGATGTCGAATGGGCCCGTGAAAATCAAGTGACCGAACGGCTCAAACCAAGACCGATTCCGGTTGAAGGAGTGGATGGCAATCCACCTTCTTCAGGCCCTATTGTCAAAGAATCCATTCCATTAAGGATGGAGTTGGGACAGCATCAAGAACTCATTGTATTTGACCTCATTAGAGCCACCCACTTCCCTTTAGTCATTGGCATGCCATGGTTGAGGAGACATAACTCCCTCATGGACTGGGCCACAAATAAAGTGAGTTTCAACTCTTCTTACTGACAAATGCACTTTTGGAAGTGTCCTGTTGCAAGACAGAGTTGGAAGAGACATTGACCCCCCAAGAAGATGACAGTATCTTCTATTCGCCTCCAGTACCAGGACTACACAGAGGTATTCAGAGATGTGTTGCCAATATTTTTACCACCGCACAGGGCAGAAGACTGTGCCATCGACTTGGTACCTGAGGCACAAGTACCTTATGGACGTACGTATCCCTTACCTGTGCCCGAAAGGAAGGCATGCTTTGAGAGAGTACCTTGATGCTCACTTACTGAATGAGCTTATTCAAGAATCCAGATCTTTATGTGGGGCATCCCTCTTTTTTATTCCCAAGAAGGAATCATCTGAATTAAGGCCTTGTATAGATTATCGAGGTCTCAACCAAATAACTATCAAAGACTGATATCCCATGCCATTGATTAGGGATATCTTGGAAGCGGTACAAGGGTCAATAATTTTCACCAAGCTCGCCCTCCGGGGAGCTTACCATGTCCTGAGGGTCCGCAAGGGTGACAAATGGAAGAAGGCCTTTCGGACACCTCTAGGATTTCTTGAATACAAGGGGATGCCGTTCGGGCTGGTCAACGCCCCGGCCATATTTCAACGATTTATGGACAAGATTTTTGCTGACTTACTGTTCATCTCAGTAGTGGTATATTTAGATGACATTTTAGTCTTCTCCCAAACTTTACAGGATCATCGGAAGCAGGTCAGAGAAGTGTTACACCATCTCTATACTAACCAACTCTTGGTCAAACCTGAAAATGTATCTTTGAAACAAATACAGTGTCATATTTGGGATTTATCCTCTCCAGAGAGGGTATACAGATGGACCCCAGTAAGATCCAAGCGGTCCTAAACTGGAAGGACCCACAGAATGTCAAAGACAAACAAAGATTCCTTGGGTTGGCTAACTTTTACAGACAGTTCATACCAAATTTTTCTAAGCTAGTGCAACCCATCACAGCTCTTCTCAAGAAGGGAGTGGTTTTTGCCTTTAATCAAGAACAGAAGGAAGCATTCCACCAACTAAAGGAGCATTTTACTTCGGCTTCCGTTCTTGTGCAGCCCAATCAAGACGAACCTTTCATCCTAGAGACTGATGCCTCTGCTGGAGCGGTTGGAGAAGTTCTCCTACAAAAGGCTGATGATGATATGGAACATCGTGTAGCCTATTATTCAAAGTCTCTGACCAGCAGCAAACGCAATTACTCCATTCTTAAAAAGGAACTGTTGGCCATTAAATTGGCTTGTCAGGAGTGGCGTCACCTCCTACAGGGAACTAAACACAGATTCCTTATACGTACCCATCACAGAAACCTTAGAGTCCTGCAAAAGATGGAGTGTACCAATGCTCGCCATGCCAGATGGGCCTATTTCTTCTTACAGTTTGATTTCTGTATTACCTACATCCCGGGAACTGAAAACCAAGTGGCTGATGCCCTATCACGAAGTCAAGGCGAAGAGGCAGGTATTTACCAAGGTCATGATCTCGTTCTACCGGGGCTGTAAACTATTGCTGTGGTAGCTCCATTTTTACAAGAATTGGTGGAACAGTATAAACAGAGGACCGATATTCCAAACACGGTCCTACTGGGCAATGACGGGCTCTACTATCATAATACTGCCCTGTATATTCCTTCCAAGACACTTCAAGATCAGATGCTCTTGTGGTGTCACGATACCCCCTTGTCTGGACATCCAGGTAGATGAAAGACCCAGGAATTGATCAGACGTAGATTTTGGTGGCCCACTATACCTCAGGATGTAAGGAGATATGTCTCCTCTTGCCCGGTCTGTGCATGCAACAAGTATACTACAGGTAAGCCCATTGGTTTACCCCAACAACCTTTGTTACCAGGTCGCCCCTGGGAGCACATTTCTACGGACTTCATTGTGGATCTGCCAGTCTCCCACAGCATGAATACATTCATGTTAATTGCTGACTCATTCAGTAAGATGGCTCACTTTTCTGCTCTGTCGCATCTTCCATCGGCCCCTGAGACTGCAGTAGTCTTTTTACGTGATATAGTTCGATTACATGGGCTACCGAGGACTATCATATCTGACAGAGGGTCACAATTTACATCAAAGTTCTGGTCAACTTTATGCCAACAATTAGGTATTAACCATGCCCTATCCTCAGGGTACCACCCACAAAGTAATGGCCAGATGGAAAGACTCAATTCGGATCTTGAACAATATCTCAGATGTCTTTGCAGCAACAGACAAGATGAATGGGCCTCCTTTCTCCCTCAAGCAGAGTTTGCATACAATAACTCCCTTCATACTTCCATTTAGATGAGCCCATTTTATTGTACTTATGGTTACCATCATCAGCCCTTACCATGGACCGGAATGTCATCCACAAGCAAACCCGCTATTGACAGTCTGTTCACTGAACTCATTGCCATACATAAGACTGCCCAGAAGGCCTTGGTTTCCAGTAGACAGACACACAAGAGGTGGGCAGATCTTAAGAGAAGAGCTAACCCAGAACGGAAGCCGGGTCAATTGGTTTGGTTATCCACAAAGTTTCTACCCAAATGGATCCATGCAGGTAAATTTATTTGCTCCTCGTTACATGGGACCCTTTCCTATAACTTCCAATATAAACCCAATGGCATTCAAACTACACCTTCCCCAAAGTCTATGACGGATCCATCTAGTTTCTCATACTTCATTACTAAAAGAACACAAGGACGATCCGTATAAACGGAAATCAGGGATCCTAAAACCCCTCAAACACCCCATGCAAGAAGAATACGAGGTCGATTATTTGGTGGACTCCCGTTACAGAAGAGGAAGAGTGCAGTATTTGGTGCATTGGAAGGGATATTCCATTGAAGAAAGGACATTGCAACCCAGGAGTCATATACATGCTCCGCGATTGTTGAGACGATTTCATCTTCTACACCCGGGGAAACCCGGAGGACCCCCAAGGGGAAGGGGGTATACTGTCAGGATTCGCCGTCCATGGAAGGTATGGAATGCCTGGCGTTTATATTTGGGCCAGGAATAGACACCACGGTCTAGTCCACACCCAAGATGGCTGTAGAGCCTATAACGATTAACCACGCCCCCCACTCGGCGCGTTGTATCTGTTTGTTTGTTTGCTAACCTTCCAACGCTCTGAAACTCTGCCGATTTTCTACCCGCCTTGCTGCCTACTTCTTTTCTTGCCCTTTCGGTTCCATTCCTTGAAAGAAACCACCCGCTTGTCATTTCTCCTTCATTTCCTGGTTACGGTTACCTGCTCTGTTTTCCGTTCCTCTCTCACGCCGTGACCTCGCCAGTGTTGCTTACACCTCAGCTTTCTGTCTGTCCTATCTGTCCTATCCGTCTGCCTCTCCTATTCTCTTGCTGTCTTTCTTTCCTGCTATGCGGTCCAGTCTACTCGGGCTCCGCTTCTACCAGACTTTCGGTTTTCATTCGTGACGCGGATTGGACACAATACTCTCCTTGTCCCTTCCACGCTCCTCTTCTCTACTTACCTTGCGCATGGTTCATTTCATTTCTTTCAGGTACGTGGGTTTCGATAGTCTACTGCTTACCACAGGTCTTCAGTTCTGTGTATTCTTACTTAACTTCCAGTACAACTTTTCTCTTGTTCAACAGTGGTACTTTACTTCCATCCTGCATTTACTAGTTACAAGAACTATTGATTCAGTCTGGTGACATGCTATCCTAATTTCACAGTTCACGTGCCAACTTCCAGTCCTTATCTATTCTTTGCTCAGTTCTACTACCAGATTGGAATCCATACCAGCTTCTCAGAAGACTCCAATCAGTGCTTCACCTACCATAGTGAAATACCCAGGAAGAAGGACCCCCTGTACAGTTTACATCTATCAGGGTTTTTTATTGCCCAGAGGCTTTTTCCCTGCTCTTAGTGGGGGGGTCTAGCTCCTCGGGGTTCCCCTTAGTTGGTTCCATTCCCTGCCAAGGTGGCCTCTGGGGAAGCTAGACCCTACTTGCACGATAAGAAGAAGAGGTCACCTAAAGAAGGACCGATACCCGATCACAAGAAATCTAGAAGGAAGTCCTTCACAGATTCCAAGGACAGTTCATCTGAAGGACCAGGTGAGGAGGAGGTTGGGGAGGCACAACCTTATTCTGACAATGCGATTGATTGGTAACCCTATTTGCTTGTAAAAATGAAAATAAGGTTTGGTTAAAAAAAGAAAAACAAAGAAAAGGGAGGTGCTTAGGCCATCCAGAACAGGGGCTCTACCTACCCTCAGGGACGAGATCGCCTTCAGGATTTTCTCCTTGGTGACCTCACTCTCAAGTAGATTGCGCTGCTCTGTGGAGAGCCTAGGTATGGGGCACTGATCCAGAAATTCCGATACAGATGCTTGGCCCAAGTGGTCGGAAGTACATAGCATATCATACAAGGTGAAAAAACTCCACCAGCAGTTCTCAGTTGCTACATAGCATTTTGCCTGTCCTATTCCTGATGGCAGCAATTTTACCCGAGCTAGTTTGATGCTTGAGTTTCCATGAAAGGATCAATCTTGCTCTGTTACTTTCTTCAAAGTATTTTTGCTTTGCCCACATGATATAAAAATTCTGCCCTCAAGTACTCAAACATATTAACCTGCCTATGCGCTGCCTATAAGGCATGAAAGGCTGGGTAAACCAGTTTCCCTGTAGTCAGTCTCCCTACTCTTCAGTTCCTGAGTAAGCAAGGTGGCTTGCTCTCTCCTGAGTCTAATAAACAATATCAGCATAATTGACCTAAAAACATTTGACCTAAAACATTTGATCGAATTTTTGTGACATTTTTTCAGTGACATTTTATTAATTTTATATATGGGGTGGGTAAGAGTATAGATTAGGTTGAGGGAAAGTGGGGGGTGGGGCTGTGGGGGTTCTCCCCCGTATTTTAGAACGAGAAAAAGGTCAAATAAATTCAATCAAATGTGATTAGGTGAAATGTTTTAGGTCAAATAGTCCCAAACCTATTAAACACAGCAGCCTTTGAAATAAAAACACCCCCTTATATATACCTTGAATGCATTCCATCGAATGACATCCGGGATGTGACCCGAAGGATTAGTCTGGAAGAGCTAAGCAATCGCCAGATTAATCTCCTCCCGTACAATCGGGTAAATCAGTAGCGCTTGGCTGAGCTTCCAGCATCTGCAGCCAGTTTCACTGGGGGTATAGTTATGATATGGCATTTATAACACGTCTATACACGAGTGTTTCAAGGCGCGAAATGTTAGACATATATGGATCAGAGCGTGGTCTAAGAAATCAATCGTACCTATATCAATGTTGCCCACCTTAGAGATTCAATCGTCCTTCACCCAGAAGTAATCTATTCTCGAGCATATGCGGTGAGTGTGCAAAAAAAAAGTATAGTCCCTCACATTTGGATGCAAGCAACGCCATGCTTCAACCAGCTGCGAGTCTGAGATCTGCTTGAGGAGAACATTAGAGGGCCGTGCAGATCCCCAATAATCCCTTTTACACTCATCCCAGCTGGGGTCCACAGGCAAGTTAAAATCAACCTCTAGAACAATATCCCCTGTGGAAAACAATAACAGCTCCTCAAGTCATTCTGCCCCATTCTCGGGCCATAAACCGGCGCTAGATTGACGTGAGAGTCCCCCAGTAGGCCTGTTACAACGAGAAACCACCCCGTCCATCATATTTCACCCCTTTAATGTTAAAGGTTTTTATACCGTGCACAGGTTCCACTTGCGTGGTAAAATCGGCGCTCTGGTGGTTCTGTGATAAGAATTATTAATGAGGGGGAGGATAAGGATAGTGGGAGGAACAGGAAAAGATCAGGGGTGCGGTGATGATGGAGTGCAGAAGTGATAGGACTATGACTTACTATCTAGCAGACCTTGGTAAGCTATATTGAGAGGCTGAGTAGGCAGTAGGGCTTTCCGGAATACTGATTGCTGTATTCCCCATCCAGACTGCTCTTACTTTGTCTGTTGCTGCTGGTTGATGGCTACAGGCTTCACAGATGATATGAGAGAGGAACTGCTTCTTCGGGAGCTGCCCTTTGCCTCCGGCCCTTAGCCGATGACTGCCATGCGGGAGCTGGTGAAGAAGGATAGGGGATAAAAGCAGGCTGGGGCCCATGGCTTACTAACTGCATGCCAGGGAAAACTACAGACAATGGACAGGCAACCCTGACTCCCTCAGCCAATTGCTAGCAACACGGGAGGAGAGAGGAAAAAAGGAACAGAAACAAAAGGACTACACCCCCAAGGCAGTCCTCTCTAGAAGTTGAACCAGCAGAATACGATTTGGAAAATCCAATTCAAACACAGATAGAAACCCCCCAAAAAGACCACAAGCTGGAAACAATTTACCAGGTGCTTGCTGTAAAGAATGCCTATTGATTACTAACTGCAAGCCAGGGAAAACTACAGACAACTGACAGGCATCCCTGACTCCCTCAGCCAATTTCTAGCAACATGGGAGCCCTCTCAGGTGCTTGCTGTACAGGATGCCTATGGATTTAACTTGGAACGGGACCCTCTTCCCAATAAGGATGCCAACCCCTCGATTCTTGAGACGGTGTGGAGAAAAACTATTGCAGGACCTCTCTAGTGCTTAACCTAACCACATCTGATCTCCACAAGGGTGTCTCCTGAACAAGCCAATACCAACTTGGTGCTGCTCAAGTCTGTGTATCAGTATACTGTGTTTTCTGGGGGAATTCAGGCCCCTAACATTGTGGGTCAGACATCTTAATTCCATCCTGCCTTAGTGAGTGAGATAGCACTTGCGGGCTGCCCCAGCCTACCCCACAAAAGAACCCATGTTGAGACCCGTCCCTTGTCAAGATGTTATAAATCAATGCATCCTCCAGGTTTACATACCAGCAACAAGAATAAACACAAACAAACTTAAACCATACCCAGGTGTGGAGAGGCAGATATGCCCAGTCAGGAACCTTTTTTCCCCCCAATCGGACAAGCCTGTCTTCCCCTCCCCCAGGCGAAACACTCCCGTAGAACCATCTAGAGCTCACATTCCCAAGCCAGAGAGAGGGCAAGAGCCCCATTCATCAAACACTCTCTTCTGTTGAGACATTAAGTCATCCTGAGGGGCCCCGCCCTCAGTCTCATGCCCTGCATGCGTACTCATCTCCTTTCAATGTCATTATCTTTATTCTATTCCAGTGAGATCCCCAGGACCCTGGCTGCCTTGTCAGGTGCAGTTCAGCACCATTGCCTTCCCTACCACGTAAAGAGCAGGCCAAACAGGAACAACCATCGATATTCTACCTGCTCCTGCCAGAGTTTCCACATTTCAGGCCTGAACGCCAGGTGTTCTTGGAGTGTAAGAGCAGCCAAATCATGGAAAAAGAGGAGTTTCTGCGTGCCGTAGGAAATCTCCCCCATGGACTTGGGGGCCCTCAGGATCTCCTCTTTGACGTGAAAGTGCGAATTTCATGAGGATGTCTCTGGGCAGGTCTCACAGGCCTTTCTGGAGGGGCCCAACCCTATCTACCCTGTCGAGTATGATGGGATCCGTAGAAATGTTGGGGAAGGTTTCTTTGAAAAAAGCAGAGAACCCATGCCTACAGGTCTGTTCCTTCAGCTGTTTCCTCAAGGCCCCGGATCTTGAGATTCTCTCTCCTAGGTCTATCCTCCAAATCTTCAATGGTGGAGATTAGCTATTCCCTTCCCCGTTTGGCACCAGTAAGCTCCCCATGCAGATGAATGACATCCTCTTGTAGGAAGTGTACTTCTCCACGTTCCTCACTCTTGTGTTGATCTGCTTCAGGTCCTTAGAAAGCACATGCAGAGACTTCTCAAGACCCACCATTGCAGATGCACTCTCTTTTCTGACCGAGGTTGAGAGTTTCTCCTCAAGGGTGGCCATGCACTCCAGCAGGTCTTTTTTCCTTAGACTGGAAGCACCAGCTCTCACCTCTTTTGCTATTGCCATTGTCTCTCCAGACGGTTTACCAGTGCTACTCGCCACTTCACGCTCAGCCACAGGGACATCAACCACCTCAGCTTCTCCTGTGCCTTACAGGGAGACATACAGGTAGGCGCTACAATGCCCGCCACCCCTCTATGCTGCTAGGCTCACCTCTGAGTGTTGAGGTTAGTAAATAAATGTTTTCAAACCAATCATCTTTGAGTCTGTGTCTCTCTTGATACCATGCCTGTCTCAAATGTTCCAGTCCCCAAAAGCAAAAGTGAAGTCCCTGGGCCTAGCAGTGCAACAAACTGCAGCTCCCACTACTAAAGGTAGAACATTTCGGCCCTTTATCTCCTATGGTCACTAGGGGAGAGGACAGGATCCCTCAGGCAAACACCAACCAGGCGTTCAACTAGGGGAAGCGGCTGGGGTACCTCTAAAGCTGGTATCTCCAACTCCATAGTGCCTGTTTGGGTTTTACAGGTTCACGTAGCCTTGTAGGTTCTTCCAACCTGTACACAAAGTATTTGTATTCCTCTTGTTCTGCTTTACGTTTGGGCCTCTCAGGCTCCCATAACTGTGTAGGTTCTCTTAATTTAAAATGTTTGTGCTTTCCTTCTCCAGCATCATACCGGGTGTTTGCTTATTCGGGTTTCTCACATTCCCATAACCTTGTAGGTTCTCTTAACCTTGATTCAAAGTGTTCGTTCCTCTCAACAGTACTCTCTCTGTGGGAGCGTTTCCTTCCCTGGTACTGCGTCACTTGGCAGTTAACGTCTATCGGATATGGAGCTCAGGGATTCGTGTCTTCCCCAGCGATCTGGTCTCCGCATCAGTAGCTAGGCCCCCGGCCTATCATGGCTTCTTTGCAGTCGTGTCACCAAAGGAAACGGGGGCTTCCACATCTCCACCTCCCCCTCGCCCTCCAACCCTGGCTGCTCAGTCGGACAGGATGTCAACCTTGCATCATTCGGCTAGCTTTAGGTCTGCGTCCCACACTATTGCCGGCTCTGCTGTCTGGCGTGGCTCTGCCTCTTCAGGGCTTGCCTTCCGCAGAGGTTTGTCTTTGCATGGGATTCAATCTCCTCCCTGCGTTGGAGTTTTCTCCTAGTTCACAGTTCCTCCTGCGCTTCAGGTCGTCATCTCAGTAAAAAAGGGTGTACTCTTCTTTGATTGTGGAGTTCAGACAAGATCAAACATTACCTTGATGCAAAGAAATTAAAGAAGTGTCACTGTTTGGTGGTTTTGAAACAGAAGTAACAGTCCTTTTAATACCCATGTAGGTTGACATGGCAGTCTGTTCCGGGAGGTCCTTCATGGACTGGGAGTCCCTGTCCCAAAAAGGGTAGTCACTCCCACTTGTGCAGACTCCTAGCTCACTTTCCTAGCCACACAGGGGTTGGCTCCCCTCTGGGGAGAAGGGACAAATTGACCAGATTCATCACACATGCCATATCCTACTGCCAAACAAGGGAAACTGAAATACCAGAATTTCTCGTCTTGCACCCAGCAACAGGCAAGCCGCCCTTCACAAGTGATTGCCGAGCAGAGTGAGTCAATCGCAGCTGCTCTGCCCCTGAAGCATTACCCACATGCTCCTGGTGGGCTGTAAGGGACGATAAAGGCCCACTGCTTGATGTAATGATAACTAAAAGATATTTCCACGCAGCACAACCTGCCACGGAGGGCATTATTGCAATTAGCATTCATGAATGCTAATGGACAAAACCTTTTTTTAAGTAAAAAATAAACAATTAGGTAAATGAAAGGAAAACCTCAAAAGGAGAGGGCAGCCAGGAGGTACAATGAGTCACTTTTCCATTTACCATTATTGCCCAAGTACAAATGTCAAATGTCATTCTCCAAAGCTGTGAAATCAGAACGAGAGAAATATTTTATAGCAACGTGCTGCTTTAAGGCAAAATCAGTGACCCACACAATACAGATCAATTTTGATAGGAGAACTCAAGATAGAAAATGACATGTTCAAACTATAATTGGAGTCAAATTAACTATGCAGAATAGTGATAACTTCAAATGGAAAAAGCTGACAGCGTAAATGTAGTGTGTGTATAAAGGAATTAGACCTACAAATTATAAAAAACAACAGACATCCAAAAGATAAATAAAGGGATTTAACTATATCCTTCCTTTTACTTTATCCCTATTTTAAAAACACGTACACCTTGTCCTACCCTGTTAGCAGACCAGGTTGAATGAAAGTCCACATTTACAGCATAACATTATTTTTGGATTATATTCTTTTTACAATTTTAATCCGACATTATGTACATTTTAAATGGGCCATTCAACATGTTTACCAATGTATCGTCCCTCATTTTCCAGTGATGATCAAATGTGTGCATTAGAATCCTTTCACAGAACAACTTTAATTTCCTAACAATCATAACATTTGATCTATGGTCACATAAAATGTCACCGTTCTGTAATATGCCATACCTTGTGTATTCCTGAGAAAAAACAAAACATTTGCATTGATGAATTGCTCAGGAATACTGTTATACGCCAGGTGAAGAACTGGGTGGTAAATCGTCTGGATGATAGTTTTCTGAAATTAAAAAAGATAGTTCGATATAGTTTATAGCAGGCATTTATTGTATTCCAGTTCTGAAATACCGCTATTTTATCATGCAACTCTAGTCATCTGCAGGCCAAACTCACGATAGATCCCAAGGGATCCAGAAATCCAATGCAAGGTTTGAGACTGCATCATCTACATACCATTACACTATTATTCTGCCTCCGCTACCACAAAGATGGCATTATAAATACAGTTTAAAAAGTTGTGAAATCAGATGAGGCAAAATTAAATGACAACTTGTTATGTATTTGTATTTTATTGGTTATATAATGCTTTAATCCAAAAGGCTTTACAGTTTAACAACACAGCAACATTAAAGATGTAACATAGAAGCAACAACAGTATATTTGAGACAAACCAGAAAAACAGCACGTGGAACAATTTGCATTTGAGGAGGAAGAAGAATGGAGGGGACGGAAAAAAGGGAGAAAGGGTAGGGAATGGTGGGAGTTAGGAGGGAGGATGGAGATCATGGGGAGACAGGGAAGATAGAGGGACAAAGAAGAGGGTTTTGAAAGGAGAGAGAAAAAGGTGTCAGAGAGGGGAGTGGAGAAGGAGTGCTTTCAAGGAGGAACGGAAGGAGGAATAGGTGGAAGTGGAGCGGATAGTGAAAGGAAGGGAGTTCCAATGTATGGGGGCAAGGAGCTGAAAGAAGCAGAAACGAGAGGAGGCGCAAGGTGGTGGGGGGGGTGGAAAGTAAGAAGAGATCTGCAGAACAAAGGGAGAGAGAGGGGGTATAGAATGAGAGGGGAGAGGTAAGGAGGGGCAAGGTCATGAAGAGATTTAAAGACAAGACAAAGGAAGTGAAATTTAAGTTGGGAATGGAAAGGAAGCCAGCCAAGGTTGGAAAGTGAGTTGGAGATGGAATCATGGGGAGAGAGAAGACAGAGGGTACGGATGACAGAGTGGTAGAGGGATTAAAGGGGAGCAAGATGGGAGGCAGGGAGACCAAAAAAGAGAGAAGAACAGTAGAAAAGGCGAGAAAAGATAAGGGAGGAGATTAGGAGCTTGGTAGCACGGAAGTTGAGAGAAGAACCAACTTTACAGATATTGAAGAGGTGGTAGCGACAAGAGCGAGACGTAAGGGAAATATGGTGAGTAAAGGACAGGGATGAGTCAAAGTAGATTCCGGGCATGAGGGGAAATCGGAAGATTAGAAGGGGGAAAATAAAAAGAGTGAGGGGGAGAGGGAGGAGGAATTGTGTTAGAAGGGAAGAATAAGACCTCAGTCTTGTCAGTATTAAGAGAGAGATAGTAAGAGGACATCCAATTTTTAATGGCAGTGAGACAGGAGGAGAGAAGGAAGAAAAGGAGAGGAAAAGCTGACTATCATCAGCGTAGAAATGGTGAGAAATACTGAATGATGAGATGAGAGGAGCGAGAAGTGAAGTATAGAGATGGAATAAAAAGGGTCACAGGATGGAGCCTTGGGGAACGCCGTAGTCCAGAGGGAAGGTGGAGCAAGTATGTCTGTCCCAAGAGACGGCGAATGAGTGGTGTGAAAGGTAAGAGGAGAGCCAGTTAAGGACTTGTTTGTCAATAGGATCCATTATCACAGTTATGTTGACCCTGCGTATGAGAGATGTAACAGATTTACCCAATTGGTATATACTGTTTAACAAGTATGAATGAATTTTGCAATCTCCCTGAATGCAGACAGATCAAATTGTCTCATGTTAGGTGTGGGTAATGTAAAGGAAAAAAAACAGTACTTTTAATCACACCAGTTATGGTCACATTTTAGCTTTCTGCATAATACAAAGCAAAAACAAAATGTCTTCCTAGGATGCTCATGGAGACAGTCATACCCCCATGCTCATCACAATTAGCTATGTTTGATACATTCTGGAACCAGTAACGACAGCGAATAGGTAGGCTTTATTTGAGATTCAGCATGGGGTAAAAGGGAGGGATGTAGTAGTTGTACTGGCGACTACCAGTTAAACAAGGCAAATGGTACATTTCACAGACTTTCAGCCTCACCATAGTATTAAGCCACATCATTATAAACCGGCGCCAAAATAAAACCGCAACAGGGAAGATAAGGCTAAAATCAGGAACAAATGATTGAACATTATTAAATATTAAAACGCTCTGAAGATCTGCTCGGACAATGCAAGCACCAACCTCACTATCAAAGTTCAGAACTTAGTGCTGTGTAAAGGCAGGCCCAGAAGCCCATATTGCATCCTTACAGATTTCACCAGAGTAACGGTTTTGAGTAAAGCAGAGTAAAGTGGCATGCAATCTTTTCTTCCATCAGAATGCTCAGGGTTGCAGGGGTTCATACCAACTAAGTGTTGCTTGGTTGTCACAGGTTTCCCCCCTTCTCACCTGTCTATGTTGCCTGATGTCCTCTTTAGGTGGAGTCTTCTTTCGTATGGTTCGGGACCTAAATAAGCCCGCTCGGTTTCCAGATTACGTTCAGCTTCGATGTCCAGGATCACGGGAAACTCTGGGATATTTCAAGAAGGAGTAGGGGGGCAAGCGGAAGCCACGCAGGGATTCCGGGAAGTTAGGAAAGAGGGAAGAAGTCGGGAGAAGGGAATCCAGGGGTCAGGGGATAGCAAGTAGCACTAGAGAAGGTTCGGAGCACACATCCGATCACAGCTAGTAGCAGCGTTGAGACGCGCGGGGCCGCAGGGGTGTGGCTTCTTTATAGAGGACGCTGTGTAGAACGTGAAGACTGGAGAGCAGCGTTCTGATCTTGCCGCCATGTTGGTAGTATTATGGAGTGTAAGGCCTGACGTGTCAGGGACCAGGAGGCCCAGAAGGGGCGAGTTCGATAGTTCATGACAGCATGCCTCCTCCGGAAACTCGTTCGACTGGGTGTATGAGATGGAACCTTCTGAGTAACCTGGGGGTATTTAGATTTGAGATAGGTTCCCAAGTGCGTCCACTGGGGGGATATCCTTTCCATTCCACCAGGTACTGGAGTTTGCCACGTCTATATTTAGAATCGCAAATCCTGGAGACCTCATACTCCAGTTGGTCATTGATGAGTACTGGTTTGGGCCGAAGGTTAGTTCGAGAAGTCTGAACATATGGCTTCATTAAGGACGTGTGAAAGACTGGGTGGATTTTCTTCCAGGAGTCTAGAAGCTTGAGTCGGTAGGCCACTGGGTTGATGACTTCCTTTTTAAGGAATGGCCCATAATATAGAGGAGCCAATTTATTTGGTCGCAAATGCCGTGGTAGCAGTTTCGAGGACAGCCAAACCTTATCCCCTATTGTGTAGGAGGGGTTTGGTCTTTGTTTGGAATCCGTATACAGTTTGGTCTGGGTCCTGGCCTTTTCTAATTGTTCTTTGGCTTCTCTTTGAACATTAATGAGCATTTCAATCCAGGAATCGACTGTTGGAACTGGTGTAGGATGAGGAAGGATAGAAGGTAGAACCGAAGGGTGGAACCCTTGGCTACAGAAAAAAGAACTGGTCTTAATAGCAGAGTGGTCCGAATTATTATAGGCGAATTCAGCCACTGGTATTAAAAGCGACCAATTGTCCTGGACCTTGGTAGCGAAGCAACAGAGGTATTGTTCCAAGGTTTGGTTTATGCGCTCTGTGGCTCCGCTGGTTTGGGATGATATCCTGAGGAAAGAGCGCATTGGATTCCTAGTATTTGGCAAAGATGTTTCCAGAACTGAGACATGTATTGGGGCCCTCTGTCTGATATGATCTTGGAAGGAAGTCCATGCAGTCGGAATATGTGTTCCAGGAAAATTCCAGCAAGTTCTGACGAGGATGGCAGTTTAAAACAGAGGTGTAAAATGGGCCACATGGGTGAACAAATCAATGGTGACCATGATGGTTGTGTATCCCCTAGAAGGTGGTAATTCCACAATGAAGTCTGTTGCTATGAATTCCCAAGGCCTTGTTGGAAGTGGAGGTTGCTGCAATAGACCCTCTGGTCTCTTGTTGTCATGTTTGTTTTGATTACAGACAGAGCATGCCTGGATATACCTTTGTACATCAGCTTTCACTCCAGGCCACCAAAATTGCCTTTGTATTAATCTGAGGGTATTGGTAATACCACGATGCCTGGAGTAAAGAGTATTGTGACAGAGATTTATTATCCTTTGCTGTAGTTTTTGTGTTGGGTTGACCAAGGCATTGTCTTTGAACAAGTATCCATTTTTGGTTTTCAGTTTCCACTGGTTCTTGTCCGAGATATCTTTCTAGAGTTCCGAGGAATGAGTCTGAATGCAGACTTCATCAAGGAGGCTGGTCGCCTGGGCTACAATTATTGTGTGGGGAAACATCTTGGGAAACGTTCGGTCATCAGGAGGTTCATAGTCAGGGCGCCGAGACAAGGCGTCAGCAATTCCGTTTTGTGTTCCCGGAACATGGTGAATCTGGAACTGGTATTGGGCAAAGAAGAACGCCCAACGGGCCTGACGGCTGTTCCTGCATTCCAGGGCCTGTAACACTTGGAGATTTCGATGGTCCGTCCGGACCTGGACAGGATGTTTAGCTCCTAGAAGTAAATGAAGCCACTCGGTGAAGGCTTGACGGATGGCTAGAAGTTCCTTTTCTAAGACTGAGTAATGAGTTTTACTGGAGGTCAATGTCCGTGAAAGATAGGCAATAGGATGTTCTAGCCCGTCATCGAGTTCCTGTTTCAGAACTGCTCCGATGGCATAGTTAGAGGCATCTGTTTCCACTAGGAATGGTCGATTTATATCAGGTTGAACCAGGATGGGGGCTTGTGTAAATTCTGTTTTCAGGCGTTGGAAGGCCTTCTCCTGGGCTGGGGTCCAATGATAGGGAGTATCTTTCTTCAACAAGGAGATGATCGGTTGAACAATCTCAGAGAAAGATGGTATAAACTTCTGATAGAAATTGGCCAAGCCCAAGAAAGATTGGATCTGTTTTACAGAGGTCGGAGTTGGCCAGGATAGTATGTCCTTAACCTTGGATTGATCCATGCCTATGCCATCTGGGCTACGGATGAATCCTAGATAGTGAACACTGGAAACATGAAAAAGGCATTTCTCGGGTTTTGCTAGAAGCTTGTGTTCATGTAGCTGTTGTAACACTGATTTAACATGTTCTTTATGCTTGAGAGGATCCTTCGAGAATATCAAAATATTGTCCAAGTAGACGATGACGAAAAGAAATAGCATATCCGAAAACACTGGGTCCATAAAGTGTTGGAAGATTGCCGGAGCATTAGAGAGTCCAAAGGGCATGACCAAGTATTCGTAATGACCAAAGGGTGTTCTGAAGGCTGTCTTCCATTCGTCACCTTCTATAATACGAATCAAGTGATAAGCACCCCTGAGATCCAATTTGGTGAATATTAGGTCTCCTCTTACGGCTTCCAGGATATCTGAAATCAAAGGTAATGGATAACGATCCTTAAGGGTGCACTAATTAAGACCTCGATAATCAAGACAAGGTCTGAGTTCCTTGGTGTCTTTTTTTAGGAACAAAAAATAATGAGGCTCCAGCCAGAGACTTGGATGGGCGTATGGTGCCGTTTTTTAGGTTAGTATCTAGGTATTCACGAAGGGCCTTTTTCTCTGGTTCAGACAGGATAAATGTCCTTCCAAAGGGAATCACGGCTGAAGGTTCGGTTTCAATAGCACAATCCTCAGGCCTATGGGGTGGTAGGGCTTGTACAATAGCAGAAGAGAACACATTGGCGTATTCCTGGTAGGTTTTAGGAACCTGGATGATGTTGGAGACCATAAGAGGATCTTGCTGAGTTGTCGAACGTTCTTCTGATGTTGTCGGTGAAGGATCCTGGAACAGACAATGGGACATGCAAAATTCGGAACCTAGGAACAGGGAACCAGCTGTCAAATTGATGTATGGGTTGTGTTTTTGTAGCCAGGGCATTCCCAATACCATTGGGTAATGGGCAGATTTTATGATGTCAAACTTTATCCTTTCTCGGTGATGGTTTATAGCAAGCTCAATTTCCTTAGTCTGAAGGGTTATGGGTCCATAAGAAAGGGGTCTTCCATCAATTGCTTCTACAGGTTGCAGGACGTTCCGGGATTCGTAAGGAATATGATGTTTAAGGACCCATTCCTGATCTATGAATATTCCCATGGCCCCACAGTCCACTAGTGCCAGAATGGGGTAGGATTCCTTCTTGGATGACGATAGAAAAGCCTGTAAGACTACCAGGGAGTTTTGTCCAGGAGAGTTCAAGGATGGTATAGATGTGGAGCCTGCATCTCTCTCCCGAAACTGAGCTCCATCTAGGATCGGGAGCTGGCGTTTCCTGAACGCCGTGGAGGGGCTAAGGGACATTCTCTGACTAAATGCGTGTCCGAGGCACAGTGCATGCATAAGCCAGTATGGATCCTTCTCAGCCTTTCTTGGGGGGATAGGGTCCACGGAAGGCCCCTAGCTGCATGGGTTCGGGTTCATTTGTAGGAACAGGAGAATCTTCGGATTTTGAAGAGCTCACAAGAGGATTTTTTAGGATGGTTGTCTTGGTCTTCTTTTTCTCTGCCCTTCTTTCCTGGATGCGGAAATCAATCTGTAGAGCAAGATCCATAAGTGCCTGGTAAGAACTAGGACGTGCTACCCTGGCTAGTTCATCCTTAACATCTTCATTTAGCCCTCTTCAAAAGAGGGTGAAGCAAGCTTCAGAAGGCCAACCTGCTTCTTTAGCCAATTGCTTAAATCGAGTTACGTAGGTGAGCATGTCCTGAGAGCCTTGCTGGAAATCGAGTAAACGTTCTTGAGCACTAAATACCTGTTCTGGACGGTCAAACATAGTCTTAAGTGCTTGAATGAATCCATCATAATCATCCAAAAGGGAATCTCCGGTGTTAACTAATGGTGTGGCCCAGGCTAAGGCATTCCCGGAGAGGTGAGAAATAATAAAGCCCACTTTAGCCCTGGGGTTGGAAAAATAATAAGGTTTAAAGGTAAAGTGGACCAAACAAGAATCCAGGAATCCTCGGAGGGTTTTTGCACTGCCGTCATATTTGTCAACAATGCTGCCCAATAGCACGCTGTCCTTTGAGGCAGAGTCACGTGAAAGTACCAATTGTTTCAGCGCAGCGTTCTCCGCTTTCAAGTTCTGTACTTCGGTCGATAGTTCTTGCATGCCACGCATAAAATCCTGGATGGCCGCCTCCATGTCTGTATCGACTTTGGTCAGGTGGCATCTCAATCTGTCACAGGTTTCCCCCCTTCTCACCTGTCTATGTTGCCTGATGTCCTCTTTAGGTGGAGTCTTCTTTCGTATGGTTCGGGACTTAAATAAGCCCACTCGGCTGTCCTCGGCTTCCAGATTACGTTCAGCTTCGATGTCCAGGATCACGGGAAACTCCGGGATATTTCAAGAAGGAGTAGGGGGGCAAGCGGAAGCCACGCAGGGATTCCAGGAAGTTAGGAAAGAGGGAAGAAGTCGGGAGAAGGGAATCCAGGGGCCAGGAGATAGCAAGTAGCACTAGAGAAGTTTTGGAGCACACGTCCGATCACAGCTAGTTCAGCGTTGAGACGCGCAGGGCCGCGGGGGTGTGGCTTCTTTATAGAGGACACTGTGTAGAACGTGAAGACTGGAGAGCAGCGTTCTGATCTTGCCGCCATTTTGGTAGTATTATGGAGGGTAAGGCCCGACGTGTCAGGGACATGGAGGCACAGAAGGGGCGAGTTCGATGGTTCATGAGATTGGTAGTTTGGTGCTGTGCCAGCCTTCTCTGGGCTCTAAATGAGAACAAAATGAGTTCTGCCCTCTTTTTGATTTGTACTGCCGAAAGGGAGGTTGATGTGTGGAAATACAGCTGGTGCCTCTGGAAGTACGAAGTTGAGGGACATCCCAGACCCCTTGACGGGCAGGTCAATGACTTTGGGCACTTACAAGGCAGAACAGCTGCTACCCTTCTGGTCTCTGTCTTGTAAGTCATGCATACCTCATCCAATCGCTTTCTCAAAAACTGCATGCCTTTGAAAGGAGAATCCAAAACTGTAGCCTGCACTTCAGCACTAAAGCCTATAGGCTTCAAACAATGTTGGTCTCTCAGAACTACACTGCAAATCTGTCCTCAAAAACATGCAGTGATTGAGTCCAGTATTGCGTTCATAACATTATTCAACACCTGGGCGCTTTCCTGAAACAGATCCACTGCTTCACTCTGCTTATTCTCTTGAAGAATTCAATTTGGGTGTGTGCCTTATCCTGCAGGTCTTTCTTGTAACGTGCTACAATGACAGCCATTTCAGAGGTTATCACTGCCAAGGATGCGGGTTGCATTACCTTTCAGCCGGTGGCATCCAATTTATGAGAATTATTGTCTGGAGGGAAGGTGCAAGGTGACCCTGGAGTAGCTAATGTGATTACTCCTGTGGAGTCCTCACTGATCCCCAGCCAGAGATCTCCTCCCATATGACCAGGGGATGGCAGTCGCTACCTGATCCTGACTCTGGGGGTTGTATTATGAGGGAGGATCACCCCATCAGGAGAGACGCAGTATTCTTCCCTTGTGAAGAAGACCCTATACTTCCTAAATTCCTGATGGCCTGTTGTCCTTATACAAACCCTTCCAATTGTAAAACCCTAAAACCCCTGCTTGCCAAACACCCTAGACAGGATACCATTCACACTTCATATGTACCTAACACCTCTTGTTTCTGATGGTTTTGGTTTAAACAAAAATCCAACACAATACAACTTTAAAAAGTACAATACTCTTAAGGACTCCAACTCCCATAAAACCTCAAGTAATGAGACAAGGAAAAGGGAGAAGGAGTTAATGTGGACGAAAATAAACCTCAACCTAAACGTGCAGACTATTTGTTGTGATGGAAATCAGCTGTGCGGGACATTTAAAAATGGTGTTCCTCTTCAAGTCAGAAGAGAAGGTGGCGAAGAGAAATGCGGAGTCAGCGAAGCGGGAAGCAGAACCGAAGGCAGACACTCAGGAGAAGACTGTGCTGTAGGGGGCAGGCGCTTCCTACCGGAAAGGCGTGGGACCGGGAGAAGCACAATGGGTGCCGCAGGAAGACTGCTGTGGAGCTGGCAGCAGCGGATTGGCCGTCAGGGACGCTGACACATTGAAAAGCAGCAATACAACGGGCAGGTGAAGGAGAAGCCAACGGGAGAACTGGAAAAGTGTCTACAGAGCAGTAAATGCTTTCCCGTAGCAAGGACTTCACCGCAGCCATATGCCACGGGTCGGGAACGCCAGCAAACACTGGGGAGTCTGCCCAGATGTAATCGCAACCCGGGGTGAACCAACAGGCATACAAACAATGGGAAACTTGTTTTGAATATCAACCAAGTAATATAACCAAGTAGATAACCTGAGTATCACTGATCCGGCACTGGCCTGGCTGACCTCCTTTCTCACTGATCGACCCTTCCAGGTCCAACTCGGGTCCTTCCTCTCCTCTATCACTCTCTCTCTCTACCTGTGGTGTTCCCCAAGGGTCTAATCTTTCTTCTTGGCTGGTCAACCAATACCTGGCACCTCTTGCCCACCGCATATTTGCCCTCTGTTCCAACTTCCACTGCTATGCGGATGACACTCGGCTCTCCTAACTCCCCCCAGCCACCTCTACTCCTCTCATTCTTGACTATCTTTCTGCAATCCAGGAGTGGTGTACTGCCAATGATCTCTGCCATAATGCCAGTAAGACTGAGATCCTCATCATTGGAACATCGGCTCCCCCCTTTCCCCTCACTCTCTTGCCGTCCGCCCTGGGCCCTCTTCCTTCTCCTACCTGTGAGGCTAAGAACCTCGGGGTCATCTTCGACTCCACACTCTCCTTCTCTCCTCACATCTCTGATGTCTCTACTACTAGTCAAAGTACTAGCTGCACCTCCTCAGGAGGTATTCTTCCCTTCCCCACTTTCCCCCAGAAGCTCTTTGTCTGTAGAGCGCTGGTTCTCTCTAGGTTGGACTACTGCAAAAGCCTCTTTCTAAATCTTCCTGCCTCCACTCTCTGTCCTCTACAACTCACCCAGAACAGGACTGCAAGACTTGTCCTTGCCCTCAAGCCCAGGGATCATATCTCTCCAGCTCTGAAATCCCTTCACTGGTTCCCAGTGGCGGCAAGGATCTAGTTTAAGACCCTATGCATTGTCCACAAAGCTTTCTAGGGCCTGGGACCAGACTACCTCCAACTTTCTCTTTCTAAATATCTGCCTTCACAAGCTCTCCGCTCTTCCACCTCCAACTCTTTGAGGGTTAGTGTTAGGGAGAATTCTCCGTTTAGGCTGAATTTCCTAACCTAGTGAGTCCCCCAGCAGCTTTGCTGGATTTTGGGGGTTTATTTTTTTCTCCTGCCAAGAGTGAGACTCTTTTACCCTCACTCTTGGGCATGATTTGAGTGTGTTTCTTTGAATCTAGATGTGTTTAATGGGCTATGGGGTCTTTTACTCCATAGGGCTTCATGTGTTTTTGTGATGTGTGTTACACAGCACCCTCAGTGCAGTGACACGGGGTGTCATAGTGACCCCCCCAGTATAGACTCCATACCCTGGGACTGACTACTGTCTCCCAGGGCATGTAAAGTCACCATTGACTTTACTAGTCTTAAATTCTGAACAGAACCAGTACAAACCATCATATTGTGGACGTACTGGCTGGGGCAATTCAATTGCCCCAGTGTCTGTTAGTCGAGGGGGCATGTCTCCGTCCCCCCTGATCGAGTTTTGGCTGGTGGCAGTGGATAGTACTTTTATATTTAACCGCAAATATTTTCCTATGGGATTTCCCATTGTTTTAGGCTACTACCTTTATTTAATTATTTACGGTAGCCTCGAACATACCGCCGGTTTATTTAATTAATATTAATTCTCCGGTTGGTCTTTTTTTGCCAAAACTTGATTCTAAAATGGCGTTTGTGTTCTCTTCTGTGACTCCAACCCAAGTCGAGCCCTTTGTTCCACTTTTTGGCGGGCTTCTCCACAGAAGCCCTCTAAAGTGGTGCCACTCTGTCTGGGGTACTTAGGAGGGGTGGAGGGGGATTTAGGCACCCTGGACTGAGTTGCCTAGGCAACTCAAGTCGCACTCCGTCCTGATTGG
Organism: Ambystoma mexicanum; assembly: GCF_040938575.1. NCBI lineage: Eukaryota > Metazoa > Chordata > Amphibia > Caudata > Ambystomatidae > Ambystoma > Ambystoma mexicanum. The sequence goes on along the minus strand of NC_090932.1, from coordinate 1,513,997,315 downwards.
CCCAAGTGGTGAGCCGGCCGGCTCACCACTTAGCATGTTTGAGTGACAGCTAGGCTGTGTGAATGGGGGTTTTCTGCATAAAAGCAGGGCTTTGGGGACTGGAACTTCAGAAGTCGCCACAGGACCTAAGAATCCGACGAGGGAGAAGCTGAGCCGACCTGCCACGACACCACCACCGGTGGAGCCCTGCTGGACCGTCTCACCACTTTTCCCAACGACAGAGGAGATCTCCCGCCGGAGAGTCTTCTTCCTTTGACTGGTGGGGATAACCAGTTTCACCGTCTTTTCGCCTTCCCGACGTACCTCGTGGCCGCCTTGCCTGTGCCAAGCACCCCGGCAACCGGGATACCACGTTTTACCACGACCGCGAACGAAGGTACTTCTCTTCCCCTGGACGACGACGCGACTTGCACCCACTGCCAGGAACAACTGCCATCGCTGGAGGATCCTTCCCACTTAAGGTACCGTGTCCCGCCCGGCTTCCCTTGCTACCGACTGTACTGGGTAGATTTAGCCCCCGGCTTTCGAACCTGGGTTAGCCTGGGACACCCTGGCTAAACTTTCCTAAGCCTCTCTAAACTCTTTTTGAACTCTCTGCAAGATTTTCTAAGCCTAGAGGAACTGTGTGATCTTGTGTGCATTTGTGCTCTGCTCTCTCTAAGAGTGGGCCCAGCCTTTTGGAATTTGGCTCCCCAGTGACTTTTGCTCTTCTACCTTGCTAACAGTGTTCCTGAACCTTAGAGTGGTGTACCTTTCCATATTCTGTCTTTTTCCCTCCCTTTCTCACAAACTTATTGGAGTGCCATCTAGTTAAGCGCTCACCTCTGTATGAAAATAAGTGGTGTTTTACTGTGACTTATCTGATAAGGAAAAAGGGATGTACATATTACAATAGTAACTGTGTTTAGAATATTTTACAACAAGAGTGCTGGAGTGTTTCAAACCGTGTGTTTTTAAATAAATAATTATATACTTTGATACCAAAGCTCTGGTCAATGTTTGCTTGTATTATTGGATCTGAGTGCCTATTGAGTATACTTTCTGCATAACTCTCTTGAGGGAAGTCTGACTGCTCAGCCACAGCTACCAGGTAAATCAGGGTGGTGCAGACTGCTACCAAGTGGGTTTACTGCCAACACCTGTAGTCTTTAATCTTTTGCAGTGTTCCCTAAGGGAACTGCAGAGGTTTCTGCCTAACAGTTAGTCGCTTTTCCAAGCAGAGAGTTGGGGGCAGATCTCTTTCATCAGCTGGGGCCTCCCTCTGGAACAGCCTCCCTGCCTCTCTGAAACTTGAACAGAACCATCTCTGGTTCCGGAAGCAACTCAAGACCTTTCTCTTTGCTTCGGCCTTCTCTATTCCTCTCCCTTGCTGATCACTTTCCTGTTCCATGCACTAGTCACCCTCTGAATTCGGGCCGAGATCCCTGCCTGTCCAGCTGCAACACTCCTCTGCACTTGTGGTCTGTATCTGTAACCCTACAGTACCCTCTCTTGCACTTATTGCCACCTGCTGGCTGCACTCTTGTTTTTCTCCTTTGTCCCGCACTTGTCCATCCTCCCCCTACCCTTAGCACTTCTCCCCTCCCCCTTCCCTGCTCTTGCACGATCTGAGTGACACAAGGCCTAAAAAGATTGTTATTTTGTCCTCCGTTGTTTTCCCCTCCTAGTCATGTCGCGCCTTGAAACACTTGTGTATAGGTGCGTTATAGATGCCACATCATATCAAATAGAAAGACAGAATTTACACAAGTCTCCATATATGAGATCTCGATATGGGGAAACTGGAGTAAAAGTTGACATAAGCAATAGAACACTAATGAAGACGTTGAAAGGCAAGGTCTATACAAATCTTCATATACGAGATGTCAATGGGGGAAGATTGAGACAAGTATTGCCAGAAGCCAATGAATACTAACAGGCAAGTTAGAAAACAAAACTTGAACAAGTCTCCATATATAAAATGTCAATATGGAGTAAGTTGGAACAAGTAATACCTGGAGCCAATAAAGTATAAACAGTGAAGGAGCAGAACCGTGTTATGCTTAAAGAGAAAAAGAACTGAAAGATAAAGAAAAGGTTATAAAACCTGGTGAAAGAAGTACATCAGGAAGTGCGCCTTTGGGAGAAAGATACTTGGCAGAAGAGTATACCAGGGGATCTTCAAAGCCCAAAGGGGGACTCCTGGCAGGAAAGTACATCAGGTAATCTATCTAGAGTATGTGAAAGGAAAAGACATTGTGAAAAGGTTCATGGAAGGTTCATGGAAGGAGAGTATACCAAGAGACTCTCTTTAAGAAAGTGTTGTATAAAAGAGACAGACAAAAGGAACCATTGTTTGGAAATGACATGTTTCTCATCATCCTTATGGAAGTGCTAAAACACCATTACTTAAGTTGTTGTGTAGAAGAGAGACTTTTGCCACCCTTTAAAACACCATTGCTAGGAGAAGACACTTTTCATCATCTTTAGGAAAGTGTTATATGAATAAAGACATTTGTACTATTTCTAAAGAATAATTGTTTGAACAGAACATTTTCAATTTTCTACTTGGGACAGTTCAGGAGAAGGGAATCATCCCCTGGATGCAAGGATTGATTTGTTGGATTTACATGCTTATTTTTTGCACATTTTTGCTGAATCTAAAGCAGAGTCATTTACCTTGCACCTTTTGTTGTTAATTTTAGTGTGAGTGTCAGATACGTTTTGGACACAAGGACAGTTGGCCTAATGTTAACGACGAGACACAAACTGATCTTTAGTTTTGATTTCTTAGGCAGGGAACTCACTTTAGGATAGGGACAGAAAGGCCTTTATCCAAACCCTTTAATTAAATGTCTAATGTTGAAAAAATTACAGCTTCCCATTTGTGACCCCTCACATTAATCACTGACTCAGAGCACAGCCATGATGGAATCTGGTCAGGGCTGGTTCCTGAAAGAAAACAGGAATCTAGTCCATAGCCATGTGTTTCTCATCCGGAAAACCTGTGACTGGGGAAGTCAAGACTGGTGCTCTGAAGCCCTGAACATGATCAGGATTAACAGTGCAGTATTAAAAGCTCTGGTCAACTTTGCTGTGAGGGCAAAATTCTCCTCTTGCAGAATTCGAATGTCCATATTAAGATGGGGTACAACGCTAGACATTGTGCACTGGAAGGTAACATTATTGTCTGATGGAGACAGATATTTTCAGAATTTGGCTCAATTTCCCACCATTCAGCAGTTTTACAGCAGGCCATCTTTCTCACTTTGCTCGGAGGTTTGGACTCAATATACCAACATGCAGTAGTTCCTTAGTAAGCTATTTTCTAATTTCTCTCTGGCAATGTGCACTCCATATCCCAGCATGCAAGGGTTGCCCATTACGCCATTTTCTTAGTTTGCTCTGGGAATGTATGCAGACTTTTCATATCAAGTAGCTCACTCAAGAAATTTGGACTCAAAACCTCAACAGGCAGCAGTTTCACAGACAGTCATTTTCATCTTGTCTCCTTTCTTCATAGGTGGATCAGGCTTCTCTATAATGGTCAAGGAATGCAGTCTTACTCCTTGGATTTTTCCATCTCTCCGCTCCCGATGCCACTCTCCCCTTTTTCACAGGTTTTGGGAGCGCACCAACAAGCACTCAAAGTGCAGTCTGATCCCTTTCCTCTCCCATTCTGGTTCCTTTCCAAGCTCTTCGGGTCAGAGCATGCCCCTGGTAGTATTCTGCTCAGCTACAGCAGCTCATATTCCTCCTAGCTTCTCTGCTCCCACTGTCTCTGAACTGATCTATATTCAACAGATAGCATTCAATATAATGCACATTGCAGTTATCACATTGTAAAGGACAGAAACATCATCTAGAGGATGTTTCTACGTGACAATTCAACAGACTATCAGTCTGTTTAAATTAATGTAGTCAAGATCTCAGATGCTCTATTCATTAGGACCGCCTGAAGCAGCAAATGTCAGAAAGGGGTTTCAGGCTGTTAGACACCTCTCATGATGATGATATTCCCTATGTTATTCAACCATTATTTGGTCGTTGGGGTGACACAGACTCCCATTTATGAGCTATTGATAATCTAGCTGCGATTAGAATATGTGTGATAAACTTACTAGAGTTGGAACGGAGTAGATAGGCAACCCAATAAAAGGATGTATAGAACTAGCGATAGTGAAACTTGCGTGATGCATTTAATCAAGTTGACCACATCAACCCAAAATGCAAGCATGGCCGGGTATTCCCACGAAATGTGAGAGAGGGAACCCATTTATCCACAATTTCTCCAGCATGTGTTTGATAAATCTGATAAAGTTTAAGTGGGGGCAAGCACCAATGGTAACAAAGCATATACGCTACGGTTGTATATTGAAGACTAATAGGCGATCGTGATTCTCCCTATTATAGAAATGCACAATCCTTGGCTTCCAATGTTAAGAAGTAAGTGGACTTGTTTAATTTAGATTAGAGTGATTTATGGATTTGCAAAATAATACCTTTCTCAATTTTTTTGGGAAACTAAAGATTCCGCTTAAGCTTCATCGCTTCATCCACCCTACTGGACCTTTGATTGAAAACAACAATGGAATAGTAGAGTAGATACATCTATCCACATCCAAACTTAAATTTAAATGTTACCATCATCAAAAGTCAGTGGGTGACCATTTGTGTACAGTTGTTTTAGTCCTCCGACTATCCTTTGCTGAAATCGTGCTACTTAAACCAATGGTGTGAAAGCTGGGTTTTCAAAGATTCAATAAATAGGAAAAGGGCATGATTAAATTGTGTATTTTCAAATTACAGTTTTCCAATACCATAAGGTGTTGTGTAAAGTAGGCAGAAAGCCAAATTGGTCACGCCAGGGGATGACTCCAGTGGCGATAATGTGCGGTACAAATATCCTTTAACATTAACATTAACATTCCATATTGGTTGGGAAATCCAGGCCAGCTTGTCTAGAGTCATGATCGCACCCAGTTGTTCAAGATCCTGTCATTACTCATCATTACTCATGGATGGCCAATCTAGAACTGCAACAATATCGGATGCAAACAAATATTTTTCATTAGCACCCTGGGAGGGGGTGCTGGCCAATTAGGATGCCCGGAACGCGTGCAGTATTCTATGGTACAAGACTGTGTTCCAAGCAACATGGTTAGCCTGCGCCCACTTCCCTTACCCAACCCCACGTCTCTCACCCCTTAGCACCAGCATAGTTTTTTACGCGGGTGCTAAGAGTGTGTTTTTTTTAAAGAAAGAAACACCTTTGCAGCGCGGCCCGGGATTGCACAGTGCTGTCCATGAAGTCCATTTTCAGGGTTGATGACGTCATTGCGTTATAGTCTCCCTTTCCAGAATTCCAAATAATGTTTCAACAAAAAGGTCATATAGGCCCCCCCCCTCTGTCGGGCTCAGGCCTTTTACAACAAAGTTCACATAGGTCCCCCTCTGCCGGGCTCAGACCTTTCACAAAACAAAGTTCAACAAAACTTGCAAGGGGCTTCCTTGCCCAAACTTATTACACTTCAGGTCAGGCTGAGACTGCTTTCGGATGTCGAAGACTTTCAAATGTGCGTGGATTTCTTTACAGACCTCTGCAGGACCACTTGGACTCAAACTTCAAGTATCAACTTTCACTCGCCCCTTCTCTAGGAGTTAATTTTGCTTACTTAGCTTTTGCAGCTCATTTGCTTTATCGTTTCAAACAATGCTCCTTTCACTGAGACTCGAGTGGGCTACTTCCTTTCGACGGATGACTTTATTACTCAGTATCGCCGATTTCACAGTTATCCTTACTTCAAAGTTAATTTGCAGGTCTGCCTTTCTTTGCATCTCATCCACACGCTTGCAGCATTCATTTGCGATAAAATGTTGCCAGTTCAAACTGTCTTTAGCACATACCAGTCTCTTAGGTGCTTGCCACCTCACCGGCTGTGTGCGTTTCTTTCCTGGTTTTATGATTTTCAATTCTCGAGGCAAGGTTAGTACTACAGACTTGGCCTCGCCTCACCTCCCCATCTGTGCCGTTCACCCGGGAGTGTCGCTGGCATCCTTGAAACACAATGCAGCCTTCTGATGTGTGATCTGGCCTTCTCCACGTGACTTTCACGGCCTGTCGGAGGCAGTGACCTCCTGTAGGGAACCCTTGGGGTTTTCGACCCGCTGCTTTCATCCCTTGGTCCGTCGCTCTGCTCCAGTATGTTTGCCTTTGCCCTGGAAGTTCTGCTCGTACTAGTGTTGCACCTTGCTCCGAGTGTGTCTCTACGGTCTGCCTTTTATCTGTGAGAGGAGAACTAATTGGTATCAGGTGTCACTTAAAGTCAAGTGCCTGACTTTTTCTGACTAGATTAACAGGACGTGTCCAGTACAATGTATGGGAGTTAGCCTTGTTACACTCAGTCACCCTCTTCCTCAGCCTAGTGCTTGTGTAAAAAGGGGGGAGTTAGGACCTCAGAGAACCCTAAAAAATAGGATGGGTTATGTGATCAAAAAAGGGGGGGGAATACCGCATCTCCCCATCACCTGCCTCTCCCCCACTCCCTGAGGACCCCTCACCTAGGTGACCCTGCGCCACTGGTCCACCCCCAGTGTCTGGATCAAAGGCGATGGCTGGGCCCTGGCCACCTGAGAGATAGAGATCCCCAGGGACTAGCGGGTGAGACACCCTCTGGTTTCTCACACAGTCTTTGCCATCCCAGTAGGCCTATGTGCAAGGAGTTTAGAAGAGGAATGTTGTGGTTATAGAAATTCTCATAATCACTTGTGATTGCAATACCCATATAAGAATTGCGAATATCTACAATACCATCGAGGCTTGGATGAAGTCAAACTGTCTCTGCTTAAAAGGAAGCAAGACCGAGCTTATGATCTTTGGCTCGTCCCAAGCTAGGGCCAAACTCGGTTCAGGCTACACCTCCTTCACCATCAGGGACACTCGGATACCCGTATCCGACAAGGTAAAAACCTTAGGTGTTTATCTTGAAGCTTCCCTGGGAGCGGAATCTCACGTAGTGTACTTGGAAAGAAATTGCCAATAGTACCAGAGGCTGCTCAATCGGATCAGACCCGTCCTGAGTAAAAAGAACTGTGCCACAATAGCTAGGGCTACAATCCTCTCGAGTCTGGATTATGGCAATGCCTTGTTAGCCGGTGCAAACAAGAACTACATCAGGCAATGCCACATTATCCAGAACAACGCTGTGAGAACCATCTATGGTTCAGCCCCAGCCTCTCCAAATCAGATGTTTTTCCAAGCAGAGAGTGGGGGGTAGATCTCTCTCCTTCTCAGGTGCCTCCCTCTGGATTGACCTCCGTGCCCCTATCAGACTTGAGCTGGATCTCCTTAAGTTCCAGAAGCTCCTCAAGACCTTTCTTTTTCTCTTCTTCCTTCCCCCTCCTGCTCCCCTGCTACTGTCCCCTCTGCCTGAGACTGGTAGCCTGGTTCCGTCAGAGTCCTACAGGGCCCCAGGCCCTCCCCTGCCCAGTCTACCTCTGAGAAGAATCTCAGTCGTACTGGCATTAAGGCAGAGATCATTAGTAGTGCACCATGGCTGAATAGCAGACAAGCAGTCAGAAATGACAGAGGAGGAAGAGGAGGGTAGCTTGAAGGAAAATGGTACCATGTTGCTTACGTTAACATGGTACCCCATTCAATTTTGGAATCATCCCAGTTCCCTTAGTATAACACAATTGAATTCTGGATGGATAACAATTGGATGTGCCTCAATGGCAATAAAACAGAACAGATGGTTTATATGGTTTTTGGGTCCCACCAAGCTCGGGCCAAACTAACCTCCCAATACGAGTCCTTCTATATCAAAGACTTTCCCATCCCGGTTGTGGGTAAGGTAAAGACACTAGGGATGATATCGGAAGCCTCAATGAGTGCAGAAGCATAGGTTATGTATGTGAGTAAAAACTGTCCATACTACCTCAGGCTCCTCAGAGCAATCAAACCCTACCTGAGCGAAGAAAACTGTGCGACTATCGCTAGAGCGACCATACTATCATGGTTGAACTATGGGAACGCACTTATGCTAGGAGTAAATAAACAATACATTGCAAAATGCCAGCTAATCCAGAACAATGCAGTCAGAATAGTGAAACAAAAATCTAAGAAAGAGCATATTAGTAAAGACAGAAGGGACCTGCATTGGCTGACTGTAGAAGACAGGATACAGTTAAAATCCATGACACTTGTCCATAAATGTCTTCATGGAAAAGCACCAGCCTACCTAAAAAAACAAAGATCACCCGCTTTGTACCAGGGCAAGCTTTGAGATCAGAAGCACTGGGCCATATTATAGTTGTACCATGCAAGAGAACAAATGGCCTAGGCAAAGTTTTTCCAACTGCAGCTGCAACCCAATGGAACAACTTACCGTTACACTTGAGACTAGAGTCTAAATATACCACATTCAGGAAAAAACGTAAAACCCTCTTCTTTAAGTAAAATCAGTTATTGTCCTATAAATTAGACAGGTAGCCCTCTATCATGGTTATGCAATGTGTCCCGTCTCTACGTATGTTCATCTGTCTTGTGTCTCTATGTCGCGCCCTGATGCCTGTGGGCCTTCGGCGCGGTACAAATAAATACAAATAATAAATCATTAAGGTTACATATAAAGCGAAACAGATAATCTGCAATAAGAGCTCATTTATAGTATGTTTTGATGGCTTCAATACCTTGATCTACTTGTCCATCCTCAATGAGTATGCCAGAGGTTCGACTGAAAGGGTGGATAGTAAAGGTGAAAGAGGGCAAGTGTACCCCACTGTAGTAAAATTAAGGGCAAAATAGCCTTATTCATTCCGATAATAGGTTTGGGCACTTGAAAGTTAGCCAGGACCCATTTTAACACCAGTAGGCCAAATCCAAATGAAATTACATTTTATCGCCATGTCAGGGACCCAGAGATATCTAATCTTTGCCATATGGAAGGTTTGAACGACTTTGTGATGGAAATAAACCTTATTTTTTTTATGTGTAGTTTGTATTATTAGCAATACATTCACAAACATTGGAAACAGTGTCATGGCCATACAAACATTTTTCTATGAGTATAAGCCTGATTATTCCTTTGGAATTATATCCAGAGACAAATGTTTGCCACTCTGCAAGCCAACCATATTTTATGACGCTGCTCCATATTGTAATTAAGGGAAGGATAACACAACTTCCAAAATCAATTTGGCAATGCCACCAATATAGAAGAAAAAAGTAGATTTTGCTGGGACGAACTGGACTGAGATACCATCTGAAGAAAAGCTTATAAGCACTACGTTTAATTTGAGTGCACAATGAAGATGTTGCTGCTTATACCATGACCGCTCTGAGTCTCATATGACTCCACTGATGTCCTAGCAGTGACCTCCTTCCATGTGGGCATGGGATGGCAGCCGCTACCTGATCCTGAGGGCGTCTTAATGAGGGAGGATCACATGGGAGGAGACAACCTCCGGGGAGATGTCATGGCTTCATTGGATGAGACCTAGTATCCTCCAATTGCCCTTGAAAATAACCCTCTCATAACCAACACCCTCGTGGCCTATTGCCATACCTCTACACCTCCCCCTTGGAAGAACAGAAAAGATTCTTCACAAAACACAAACCAAACTCCCAACCTTGGACTACCATGTGGAAGTAATGTTAATACCTTTATCAGTTCTACCTATTCATCACCCAGAACTGCTTTACCATCCAGGCATGTTGAAAGTGATTATCCAAACTCTTTTCATCAAACACTAATAATGGACTCCTTGTCCCGGAATCCTCTGAATACTGGGACGAAGAAGAGGAGAAGTGCAGTGCAGAGAGGAAGAGGCTTTCAGCCCAACAAACATTCTAGCTGTTGAAAGAAAACACCTATTGCTGGAAATTTAAAGACAAGCAGCCCAATGTCAAAGGCTGCTGTTGTTGGCAAGAGAATGGTCCACCTCTCTGTGAGGCTGGAGGTCCTGAACAGGTGTGGCGAAGCAATGCAGCTCAGAGCAGATGAAGGGAAACGCTGCGAGAAGGGGGGGAGGGCTGCAGATCTACTGGAAGAGCAAAAGAAACTCCTGGGTGTTTGCCGACCGCAGAAAGCAGACCCTTACCTGTGAAAGCCCAATCCGAAAGCAGCGTGCTGATTGGAAGCCGTGGGAAACAGTAAGACACAGAGAAAGCAGTTGCAAAGGGAAAGCATGGCAGAGTACCTTCACTGAGTAACCATGAAAGAGCCTGAGAACACCAACAGGAGCCGGTGAGTCAACCCAAGGATAGTGGGGACCCTGGGGTGTATCAGCAGGCACACCAAATGCAATTGATAGTAATTCAGTCTAATGAATAAGAGAAAACAGAGAGACTGTTTGAAAAAGGGAAAGTTAATTTAAACCAAAGCCCTTACAGGTATGTGAATCAAAATATATGGAAGCACAGAAGCGACTAGTATGTCAAGAGGCTATATTGTTCAACAAAGTGGATGTACAATTGTGGAAGTGGATGAATATAAGAAGTCCTGGAAGAAAAGTATACAAGGAAATTTCAAGTGCATGAAGATGGGAAGTACTGGCAGGAAAGTATACCAGGCAATGACAATTGCATCTAGATAAGACGTCCTGGCAGGAGAGTATACCAGGCAGCCGCAGGGGTGAAAATACAAGAAGCCCCGGTGGGAGACTATACCGGGCAATTTGCAAATGTGTTGGGAACAAGAGGTCCTAAGCAAGGATATTAGGACTGTGTGGGCCAGACAAACGGGAGTAAAATCGTGGCCACCGAACTCTGAAGTGAATATAACTACAGAACCACTGTGGGCCCAAAAAAACACAAGGAACTGTTGTATAAAGAACTGTTTCTGATAAAGAGGAATACATAGGAATGGAGTCACCCTCAGAAACAAGGATTATTTATCCCTGAAGATCTTTTGAGTTGGAACTACTTATCCTTTCTTTACAAACACTTTTTTTCAAAAGGCATCAACGGTTAAAGACATTTCCCTTTTCACCTTTTTGTTTAGTTTATAGTGCAGGGGTCAGAGTAGAACTTTTGGACATAAGGACAGCTTTGATTTTGACATCCTGACACAGACTGATCCTTAGTTTTGGTTTAGGCAAGGAAAATCCACTTACAGCAGGGTCAGAGAAGCCTTTTCCCAACCCTTTCTTTTGTTTAATAAATGTATTTAACGAGAAACACAACTTACTTGGATCAGAGTTTCATTCCCGACTCCTCACAATATCATGTCGGAAAGAGGAGTGGGCTCATATGCCATCTAAAATAGATTAATTAGATCTTTTTAGAGACTTCCAAGAACAGATTCTCAAATTTAGTTCTGTCTCTCACCCCCAAAGGTCTTGAATGTGGGCTGGGTGATTCAGTGATGAAGTTATGTGTATACAAATCTATCTGTAGTTTGGATCCTTCCTCACAATTAATTAAGTAAAGTGTTTGACATTGATCATCATCATCAGTCACTGCTCTTCTGAAACAATATTTGCTTTTAAGTACAACCATTGCATGTCCATCTTCTATATTACCCCAATTATCATCTCATCTTCTTCAGGTTATAGCTAATAATCCAAGGTTGGTGTAACGCTCACCTGGTATCCACGGGGACGTCACTCAGCCTGTTCTGACCTCTTACAACCTCGAACCCTTCCCTGGTGTCTACTCGACTGGAGACTGGGCTTGAAACACATGATTGGTAGAGTTTAACTCACTATTGTCTCTGTGTGCTTGAACCCCTTCTTCCCCGCGGTCCAACCCTTCCCTTTGATCCACAGCTCATCTTGTTTTCTTGGAAAGTGTGCTCTCCGTCCTGCTTTCAGCGCAGGGGCGGGTTGATTGATGCGGGCTCGTTGCTGCCTAGTTACTTCGTTACTTCACTGGCAAGAGTCCGACAGGTAAGTATAATGAGTCTTTTGAACAGTTCCTAACTTCGTTCCTTTCCTTCCTTAGATGATGACATCCCCGGCCTGCCGACGTGCTGCTGAGATGAGTAGCGCTGAAGGCAACCCTTTCGTATTTGTATTGAACTGAGTTCTTTTTCTGTGTCTTTTAGGTGCTGCAAAGTTTTCAGCGTGGATACCGCTTATGAAGAAGAAATGCGGTGAGTAAGCATGCGGTATGCGGCGCCTCTAGATGTTTCCACGTTAACCTGGAGTGTCTTTTCCCTCTTGCAGATGGACAAGAAGTACCGGAGACAGAGTTCCCCCAGAGCGGCTGGGATTCAGGTAAGCGTTTGAAGCTTGTACAGTCTTTAAAAATAAACAAAGATTTGCTGAATGCTTACTAATACCTTTTTTCTGTTCTTTTCCCTTTTCCTTAGGAAGCGGCGTGCCGGGATGGGAATGACACCACCGAAGATGCCCGCAGAACAGAGGGAGCGATGAATGATGGGCAGAAGCGCCGCAAGGTAAGGCTGTTCCTAACAGTGTTCTTGTTCTTGCAGGAGCTGAGCGCAGAAGAAAGATGCAGGCCTACTGGAGACCGATCCGAACACGGTGAGTGTCACGCTGCAGGTGCAGAAAACACAAAGCATGTTTCTCAGCCTGGGCCTGGCTTAAATAGTCTGTGGGTATCCCAGGTGTGTCTGGGCTGAACCACAACCAAATGACTAGACTGCACATGCAGTTCTGGGAACCGAAATATGTGAGGGCATCCATCTTGTCCCCATCAATGCACTACAAGTCCAATCCCCAATGTTATCCTATGGGAGTGAGTGAGTCTGGTGCCACAAGCGCCAGGTCTGACTCCAAGTGGGTCTTTGGAGGGATGGAGAGGCCCTTGAGGGCCATGTAGGTGATCGTGGCCTGGCTCTAGCCTGACATCTTGGAGGGCTGGGGACATGAGGGGCAGGAATCATGACAGCTGGTGGAGTATGAGTGGATGTTGAGTGGATGTAAACAGATGGAGGTTGTGTACCAATCCCCCGAAACATGCAGTGAGTTGGTGAAAGCCCGGTGGGCTTGTAGAGCGGATGTGAGGAGGATTCGTAAACTGAACCACAGGGGTTCGCAAGAATTAATTCACAAATGCAGACAGGCCTATAAAAACTGGGTCAAAGCATCCAAAGCCATAAGAGATCAGAATGATGCAGAAAATCTTTTACTAGCAGTCTGCAGGAAGAACTCTAGATATATGTGGGAGCTCATCAATAATGGGGGTAATTATAGAAAAAGCACACATGATGGGCTGCGTGACCGAGGAGAGTTGGGTAAGCCATTACTGAAGGTCATCGATATTCCAAGAGGGTCCGGAAGATGGGCATTCAAATTTGAGGTGGTAGAAATAAAATCTATGATAATGAAGCTAAGCTCCTCCCGACCGGCCGGCTCTGATGGCATTTCCAAATTTTGCTTTAAAATAGAGCCCAGATGCCAGGGCTGAGGTGACCATGGTACTATTTGATCAAATAACAAAATCCAAACAGGTGCCGGGCTCATGGGGCGAGGCATGGGTGGTGCCGGTATTCAAGAAGGACAATAAGGCTGATCCAAAGAACTATCACCCTATCGCTCGTCTTGATTCTTTAGGTACATTGTTTGCATCTGTGGTCCTTCGGGACCTGTTAGCTTGGGCGGTTGACTTCAAGATTCTTGACCCGCGACAAGCGTGCTTCGTCAAGGGTGTGGGCACTTCCCTAAATCGCCTCATTTTGAATCTACTTAAACACAGAGCGATTGAGAATAAATCGACGATCTATATGGCCTTTTTAAATCTGCATCAGGCCTTTGATGGAGTGGATCGAAATCGCCTGTGGGAAAAGTTGAGGAGGTAGAGCTGCCCCCCAGATATTTTGGAGGCTATGCAAATCCTATATATGGGAACATCCATTCAAATCAGGCTGGGAACAGAAGGGAAATTATTAAGAAAGATTAGGACGTTCTGTGGGTTAAAGCAGGACTGAGCGCTGACCAAATTACTTTTTAGCCTCTAGTTGTCTGAATTGGGGAGCTCACAGGAAAATATCCGAGCCTTTGCACCCAAGCTAAATGACTGATCCTGTGGTTACTATACGTCGATAATATAGTTTGTTTAGTAATCAAACAGCCATTGGACTCCAGCGTAGGATTACCGCATTTAACGACTATCTGAGTGCCAAAGGCATGAAAATAAATACAAAAAGAAAAAAATCACAGGTTTTGATCACGACATTGCGCGCAGTAAAAAGAAGGCCCCTTTTAAAGTGGAAGGTGTAGGAATGCTATCTAGAGATTCCAGAAAAAACTATTTACCTTGGGGTTGCAATTAATAAATACATAAATGAAAGCGCACATCTTGGTGTGGTTCGAGATAAACTGAAAAAACATACAAACCAAGGTTTAGCCATTCCTAGGCGATATGGGGCCTTTTCACTCATACCGGTTATTACCTTTTATAGACAGAAGGTGATACACATACTTACCTATGGAGCAGAGGCTCTCCGTAATTTAGTGTGGAAGGTATGGCCGCTGATGGAGGGGTACTTTTGGCGGAGAATATTAATATTGCCAAAGTCCCTACCCACAGCTATTATTCGCCATGAGTTGCGCTTGCCTTCCATGAGTTCGATAGTGCGATGGAAATCGGTCTCCTTATATCGGAAATGCGTGTCTAGTGATGGTCCACTCCCTTTCTCGATTCTGAAAACTGGGGGTTTGTCCAAGGAGAGAACGCTGACTAGATGGTTTGTTAGTATGAGCAAGATGCTGTGGCAGCATGAAGTGGATACTGAATTGTTGATGACAAATCCACAGAAAGTTAAGACCATGTTAGAGAAGGCAGATTGGATTCAGACAAGCAAAGCTAGAGTCATTCATCCTTGGACCTCGAGATGGTGTAAGTAGAACAGGGGGTTAAATGATCTGCCCTTATACCTTCAGAAATTCCCTTCAGCCTTCTTTAGAGACCTCCTTCTAAGATGCCGCCTTAACATCATGCCCACACGAGAGGTACAGTGGAAAAGGCATCAGATTGGGGTGGATGGTGCCTCCTGCAGATATTGCACAAATAAAAGAATTTGTGGAATCACTGTTCCAGTAAGTGTTGGAATGCCAAGCTCTTGCTGAACTCCAATCACTGTATTTGGGGGAACACATGTGAATGATCAGATCATTGGCGATGGATGATCGATGGGATTGGCTGCTGATGGGCCGAAGGCTGGGGTTGGTTTTGGGAATGTTTACATTTGTGAATCTCCTATTGGGACTGAAGGTGAAAACTGTATAGACCCTTGTTGAAAGCTGAGACAAATAGATTTGATATCTATGTGTTGGTTAATCCTCTCTTTTGGAAATATTACTCCTGTTTGTTGAAATGATGAATTCTGCAGATCCTGACTGATGTACATGGATATCTGCTCTGCTTTTTTAGGTTTTTTGCAATTCCCAATTAAAGTGTAGAAATTGTGAGTTCTGTTTGTAATGAAATGTTCATCTTTACATGTAAATGTAATGTTTTAAAGGGACAGGGAAGATACTGTTAAAGGTTTCGCTTGCTCTGATCTGTTGGCATGAAAGCAATAAAACGTTTAATAAAAAATAAACAAATAAAGGTTTTCATACAAAATTATCAAAAACAAAAATAACTTAACGTTCATAAAATGCAAAACAGCCTTCTAAAAATAGTCACAGAGACTGGGGATGGAAAGGACAAACCTTTGTGTTGTTTAATAGAGTAGGACATATAGCGAAGGTTGGTGCTAGTGGATTGAAGAGTAGCTACAGGTAAAGAGCTTGACTGCGGAGATAGGCAAAGTAAGTATTTTAATATGGTGAGAAGACCAACTTCTACAACGGCTAACAACTTTTGTTGTGATATCTTAAGGTGCACTGTGAGGGGTCAGAAATGTGAGACGGACACAAAGCTATCGTTTTCTCAAGGTTTGTCATTTATTACAAATAAAAAGGGTGAGCTAAACGCCTATCTTTCCCTATCCTAACGAAAATATCCCTACCTAGCAAACTAACGAAAGATGACCTAGTGTCCAAAAAGCATCTGACCCTAACACTAATACATACCATCAAAGTCTACATGGAATATTTAGCTGTCTTCAGTTCAACATAAAAGGGTGAAAGTTCAAACTTATAATCTTAAGCAAGTACTCCTTGTGTTGTGACAAGGGTTGGTCTCTCTTTCCCTGGATGATCAATTCAGGAATAACCTTGGAAACGTTCTGATTGAACAAAGTTCTGTTCAGTTCAACACAAAAGGTATTTTCCATCCACTGCATCCTTCCACTTGATTAAGTAAATGTCACTTTCACAAACACTAGTTCACAAACCAAGGCAGGTGTTTTTCTCCACATAATGTCTTTATTAGAATTCAAAGCAAATATTACCATATCACAGTTATTCTTCCAATGGAATGATTTTGTAAGGATAGTGCAACAACTACTTTTAGTGATGCCACAGTCTGTCAAAATGATATCATTACCAATGTCTTTCCACAACCACATTTCTTCAGACAAACTGTTCCATTCTAAGATTTTACTCATTGGCACACCCACTCCCTCCTTCCCTGCAGCTCTCTGGCCAGCCTCCTTTTGCCCTCTTCCTGCTCCCACATGCAAGGCTAAAAACCTTGCGGTCACCATCGACTCCACACTCTCCTTCTCTCCTCATATCGTCGACATCTCTAAAAACTCACAGTACCAGCTACACCTCCTCAAAGGTATTCTTCCCTTCCTCTCCTTCCCCCCAGAAGCTCACCGTCTCCAGAGCCCTGGTTCTCTCTAGACTGGACTATTGTAACAGCCTCTATCTAAATCTGCCAGCCTCTACTCTCCGCCCTATGCAATTTATCCAGAACAGGACTGCAAGACTTGTCCTTGGCCTCAAGGCCAGGGATCGTATCTCTCCAGGTCTGAAATTTCTGCACTGGCTCCCAGTGGCTGCGAGGATTAAGTTCAAAACCCTCTGCATTGTCCACAAGATTTTCTGGGGCCTGGGTCCGCAATACCTTCAACACTCTCTTCCCAAATATCTTCCTACTCAAGCTCTTCGCTCATCCGCCTCCAACTCCCTCAGGGTCAGTCGCTTCTCCAAGAAACGATTGTAGGATCTGGGTTGGCTCTAGATGTGGAACCAGCCTTGTCACCGGACAAGAACCAGCTCACCAAGGGCCCAACAGGAGCCACGCCTGCCTATAAGATAGCCACCTTAATGGAACCAGGACCCCACAGGGGGCTCAGGAACATTGACATTAGCCTTGATAAAGACCCCCAGGGTCGAAACACGTGTCGGCTGACCACCCAGGTGCACAAATGCCATCAAGTGTATATGACACTTATCAATTTACTACGAGTAACTATTCGATACTATCACCAATAAAAGCGAAAATTATATCGCACTAACTATTGTGTTAAAACAATCATTTCATTCACTGAAGCAAGATAACCAGGAGAAAACCTACTTTATCTCCAAGAAACAAGTTGGTGGTAGATCTCTCTCTTCGGCAGGGGCCTCCTTCTGGAACAGCCTTCCTGCCTCCCTGAAACTTGAGGAGAACCATCTCCAGTTCCGGAAGCACCTCAAAACCTTCCTCTTTGCTTCTGCTTTCTCTCCCCCTCTCCCCTGCTGAATTCCTGTTTGTAATTGCACTGGCTACCTGGCCACCCTTCTGATCTCGGGCCCCCCTTCTGATCTCGGGCCCTGGCCCCACCAATTGAACACCTGCACTGCCTCCCCGGCAACCCCTGCACAGGGAACTGTTGTTCTGTATCCCTACAGTCCCCCCTACCAGCCCTTATGTCTGCTCTTACCTGCACTTGCCACCATCCGGCCATTCTATCATCTTATTCATTCTACTATCCCATGTACTGCACTTTCCCCTCCCACTTTCCTCCTTTCCATGCACTTGCGCGATCTGAATGACACCTTGCCTAGTAGGATCGCTGTCTGTCCTCCCTCTGTTTCCCCCTCCCTTGCCTCGTCGCACCTCGAAACACTTGTGTATAGGCGCGTTACAAATGCCATATCATATCATATCATATAATTCCTGGTCTACTCGCCCACCAGGACTAACTAATAGTGGTCCCTTTCATGGTTCAATCTCCTGCCAGGAAGAAAACTCCTACTACTACAGTTGATCTCTTCTTAATGGCAATATGGGTTACAGGTTTCGGTTTCCCCAGGTTGACATCTCAGAAATTGAGAACTGTGCCCTTTTTGCCTCCTTACTTCTTCGAGGTAGTCTCTTGGCTAGTGGTAATGCAGGTTACAGGTTTCCCTAGGTTGACATCTCAGAAATTGAGAATTGCATCCTTTTTGACATGTAAGGGGTTAAGGTAGGCATTCACTTAACTTTCGTTGCCTCCCCCACCTTTGTTTTCTGGCTCCCCATGACTCAATTGCAGGAGCGGCAAATGCTACAAAGTGCCCCGGTGGCCTGTATGTCTTCTGAGACTCACTGGTTACTGTTGGCAGCTTCGGCGTCCTCCTCATGTGCTGCACGGCTGAGTGGTTCTTCTCTTCAGTTCTCTCGCCATCTGGGTCTGTCTCTCACTGGGAGCCTCAGCTGCTCCATCGTCAGCGACCACGGCTCTCTTGATCTGGCTTCATCCTCACAGACACTGCCACATCCGCCTTCTCGCCTTCCTGCACACCTGTGGTCCCGTACACGATCCGACCCAAACCATAGCTTGGGAGAGTGAAGTCTCTTCTTGCTTCACCTGCAGCTGCAACCACTTTGGAATCTTCATGGACTGCTTCTGCCTCTGCTTTCCTTCCTCATCCACCTTCACACACACCTGTATTCCATTTCCAGTTTTAAATGTCCCGTTCAGGTGCTTTGCCTCCAAACAACAAGACAGCACATTCTCTTCAATGGCACTTTTGATCCTCATTGAATCTTGGCCCTTCTTCCTTGTCCCAGTACCACAGGCATTATGGATCTTGGAGTCCATATTGAAAGTAAGTTTTTTTAAGCCCAGTTATTTCTGTTTGCTTGTTGAACTGGATGTTATTAAAGTTAGGAGATGTTATATGAGAGATGTGTAACTTAACATTAGGGATAAGATTTCTACACAAGTCAGAATCATGGCCACCAGAGAGTGTTATATCTAACTCAGCAACTTCCAAAGTATATAACGTGTTCTGCCTAGGTAACTTTCATAAAAGGATCTTTGGATTTTCTCATGAGAGGGACTTTTGCAATAATAGCACGCCATTAGATATTTGGGTTTTCAGGACTCTCATACTCACAAGAAGATGAATACTGTGTCTCTCCCAAAAGGAGTCACCACTTCCCCTTAACAGCCATCCCCTCCCATGTGATCCTCCCTCATGATACCACCCCCAGGGTTAGGATCAGGTCGTGTTTGCCTTCCCCTGGCCACATGGGAGGAGATCTTAGGCTGGGGTTCAGTGATGACTCTGCAGGATTCCTCACACCACTCTAATGTCACAGTGAGATTGGCTCCCAATAAGTATCATGCTATATTAGACACTGCACAGCCATCCTTCACATGAGAAGCCATATGAGTGTTACCCAAGACTCTGGAGATTTTAGTTTTCCAATCAAATTTTAAAAAGTTGTCCCAATCTGATCATTTTCTATATATAAAAGAGGATGCCGGCAGTTCATTTTAAATTCATGAACTATTGCAACACAGGATACCTTATCCCATCTCCCTGGAGCACAAAAGAGAGAAGCCAGTATATCAGGGTCCTAATAAATTCACAGCACTATGCTCTAACCAATTCTCTCATATCTTAGCACATACAATGGTCTCCTTCTTTCAGTGCTATTCGACATCAGGGAAGGTTACCCCTTCCATGGGCGAATTTGTGATACATTTATATACTAATTCAGAGAAGGATTCATTGCTGTGCTCCTCCTAGCGCCCAATAGTGGGACTGAATTATGATACTGGTATTTAAGCTAAATTATTAGCATCTAAACTAGCATTAAAACTAGCATCAATCCTAGCTAGCCTTCATATTTAGGACAATATTCAGCGTTTAGTAAATATTATATGCATTTGGCTTTGGGTAATCCTTGTTTAGGATCACAAGGGTATTTAGGGTTCCTTCCTGGGCCTTAAGCTGGTCTAAGTGTATGGAAACACTGCCAGCTTCCCGGGAGCTAAAATTATTTAGATCTGCATCAGTCCCAGGCCAGTGCCATCTGCCCGTAGGAATTATCATCTGCAAGAGAAAACCAAGATATAGCTGTCCTTCAGTGAATATATGTATTCTTTTGTCTCCATTAAGGGAAATAAAATGGTCAATTTTAACAATTGAAAAACAATCGTGTGTGTCCTCCATTTGTGGAGTGTAAAAGTGCCAGTGCTCCTGCGAAGGCTGAGTAACTATAATGAAAGGTGACTTACTAGAACATTGTTATATATTTTTTTAATTTATTTATTGTGCCATAGTTAAACTTTTAACACATTTAAAAAAAGAATCATACAATAATATTGTAGAAACCAAAGCTAATCTGTATCTTTCTGTAGTTCATAAAATCAGGGTATCTCTACAGCTTATTAATAAAAGATAGTTTCTACTTCAAACATAGTCACTAAATCTCTTTTTTCCCTCTTTCCAGATTGCCCAGGCCTCGGCCGAGATGACTATAGATTTAGCACCAACAAGCATTGCCCAAAAATCGGTCGCTGGTGATGTCATCTAAATGTTCTATGACATCTGTGTAGGCTTTGCGATAGCAATCTGTTAGAGTTTCACAAGCCGTCAATATGTGTCTGTTGCTCTCCACTTTGTCGCAACACAGCCGACAAGTATTGTCCATAGATTCAGTTTTTTTCCATTTAGCCCGATGTTCTCTCGTCGGTAGGAGATTGAATCTCAAATAGATTATGAAGCGCTTCAATTCCATATAGCATAGTTCAGTCAAGAAGCTATTCGGTCTGTACATGGGAAAACTCTGGGGAAAAAATTCATTACATCTTTGTTTTGCATATAGAGTATTAATACTTTTGGCTCTGTCCCATAGTTTTGACTTTATTTTAAGTTTTTTTTTCGAAATTAAGGTCAGTTTCAAGCATAACCATGTGAAGGCCCACTTCTTCTAGATACTTTTCTGTTGAGAGTTTCAGCTCCAATATGAAGGCATTATTTTTTCCGGTGACTTTATTTTTCCCCCAATAGCTTGTACAGTTGGTTTGAGTTGGAGTTAATTTGGAGACATTTGGTGCATAGTAGGGTCCTTTGCACTTGCCAAGATGATCTTAATGGTATCTGCCCAAATTCTAGTCTCAAGGCCACAACCGGAGCAGCTTTAGGCAGATTCATAACAGTAGGCAGGATCTTCCCTTCCAGACAGTCAAGCCATTTAGTCAGATTATAGGGAAGTGCTGCCAGTGCATACAGTACACCCTGTATTATGGCTGTGTGGTAGATTTCCAAGAGGCTATGAATGTTACATCCACCGTGATGGCTTATAAAATGGCAAACAGCCAACCATTTTTTCAAAATCTTTCCAGAAATGTGGGCTTCATAATAGCTGGAAGCTGGATTTAATTTTATAGGGAAACCCAAGTAGATGTATTCATCTACATTTTCCAGGTGACAATCCATTAGTTTCCATCTCTTTTCCTTCATCCTATTGCAGTTTATCCCCAAGGTCATGGTTTGTTTTCGATGTGATAGTATTATATCATTCGCATAGGAAAACCATGGCACGTGTATCCCATTTATCTTAGTTGGAAAATTGTGTAAGGGATGAAATATGTGTGGTAGACCAGTGTGATAAGGAGACTTCAGGAGACAGGCGGATGCTGAAACAATATTTATTCTAATGGGTAAAGGGTCCTTAACACAACAAAGAATATAGTCCTCTGGTTTCCTTCACCAGTGTTTGTCCCTTCCAATGTGGATTGAAGCAGTCCCCAACTTTGTCCTATCTCGTGGTGTCCGGATAGGCCCACCACTCCGATCTACGTTCCTCGTCCTCTTCTCTTTCCTGGAAAATGAGAGAACCTTGTCACTTTCATTTGGCGCGCTTTTAAAGGCTTCCCTAGGTTCAAGTCCCCACCAATCAGCATCAGCCTTGTCTGGCTTACACCTTATTGGCTGCTGAGGGGTTGTCCCGCCTCCCTTAAAGGCTGCCGTGCTAGCGTGCACCATTTTCTGCTTCCCGAGACCTGGAAAACGCCAGAGGCAATCACGTGATCGCATCCGCGACTGCGTTGGGTATGGGCGGGCTCTGGGTGCCTTCCAGCCGCAACCCGCTCCGGGGCCGCCGCGGGGCACGCCACGCGTAAGGGCCGGTCGCCCCCCCCTCCACGCCGCCATGGAGTGCCTGCGCCCTCATCCCCCCCCTTCGGGGTCGGGCCTCCCGTCAGGTGAGTGCAGCTGTGATGCGCCACGTTTCCGAGCAGCGGCTCGCGTTCCCTCACTCTCGGCGCTTATGACAGCCGAGAGCGAAGGGGCCGACCCGCTGCCTCGGTTCTTAGGGCCCCCGATCAACGGTGCACCCAACACACCCTGCTGGCGCCGAGGCGTATCCCCACAACCAGCCATGTACCGGTTATAGAGAATGGGCGAAAAGACACATCCTTGCTTCAATCTGCAATTTGTGCTGCTATAGTTGGTATGCAAGCCTGCTTGGTTTAAGCAGACTTTTATGAAAGTGTCTGTGTATAGTTGTTGAATAAAAAACAGTATTGTCGGATTTATTCCCCAGTCTGTTCATTTCTTCCACAGTGCTGGGCGCGAAACCAGATCCAAGGCTTTGGTGAAGTCTATAAAGCGGCAACATAAATTTGATCTGCGGTCATTGGCCGTCCCAGCAATGAGATATTGAAGGGTACATATATTAGTAAGAGAATTGTGAGCTTTACGAGTCCCTGTCTAGTAGGGATTTAGCAGATAACTTTTTTCCCATCCAATCTGTGAGGTCTTTTAATAAGACCGTAGCAAATATCTTGTGGCTGGTGTCGATCATGGCTAGGAGATGATAGTTGGCCACATCTAACCTATCACTCCTTTTAAAGATAGGAACTAATACTGATCTACACCAGCTATCAGGTATCTTTCCAGTTTGCTCTATATGATGGTACAAATTTGTCAATATCTTTGCCCATAAAATGGGATGTGCCTTCATCACTATATTGGGTATCCCGTCTGGCCCGGGTGCTTGAGGGTTTTTTGATTTAACAATGATGTTCTTTATATCATCTTCTTTGATGTCTAGTTTTGGTGTAACTAAGTCATCATATTTCAGAAGCTCACAGTGTTATATTACTACGCTGGCATTTTTAGTTTCACCTTAAGAAAACAAAAAATAAATTGGAAAAATAAAGTCAGAGGAACAGACATTCAGGTAGAATTGGAGCCCATGGTGCGCTTCTTCCTGTCCACTGACAATCGCATGTGTCTTTGTCTTCTGTGGCTTCTCCTCTTATCATGCTGCAATCAATTTGATTAAGTGAAGCTTGAGAGGGACCCTTTGCTGGATCCAGAACATTCACAGGGACACTGAAGAACGTTACGCCAGTTCCAGTGTAGAAAATTGATTCTGGATGTTCTTCAGCAAAAAGGTAATTTTAAAAGGGGAAACGCCAGTAGTAATTGCTTTTTAAAATTATTTTATAATGTGGTTAAAACCTTCAACCTTTAATAATAATACAATAAATAAGACAGCACATATAGAATAACATTAACATGAATGTGAATACAGATCAAGTCCCATCTTAAAATCTTAAAAATAAAAACCAAAACAAAAGAAAAAGTTAGAATTTCATTATCTAAAGGACCATTATACAGTGTTTTGTAGGATCAATGATTTTATAAAGCCTACTATGGCAATTACAATGGAGGTTGTCTGCCCAGCCAAACATGAAAGCCATAAATGGTCAGTTTCAACAGGCAAAGTTGTTGACAAATATTTTTCAAACCAGAGCAGCCGAGCACTCCCCAGAGGCATGCATTCACTTACCCAGTACTTAGGAGATTCAAATGAATCCGGTGCATTACAGAAGCGACATGTATTCTGTTCGGAGGATAAAATATCATATCTGGCAAGAACCTGTTTGGTGAGCAACAAGTTCCATCAAAATCGTAGGAAAATGGGCCTCATAAGTTTATCCGGGTAGATGCTTAATAAAGGTGCTAAAATGCCCAACTTCTTATACTCAGTACACACATGATTCAGTGAAGAGTAAGAGTGCATAGAATCCATTGTTTTGATCCAATCATGATTCTACAAGGATAATTGAACCTTCTGTGGATTATGCACCAAATCTTCAATGGAACAATTGACAGCATCTAAATTAATCTACATCTTTCTGAGATGGAACAAATCCAGACACACCCTTGAACATGAAGGATTTTGTTTAAATCTAAAAACAAGGATCCCTGAGTTGGACACAAAATCTTCTGGGATAACAATAGGATTCGCCATTCTGCTCTTGGTTGTAATGAGACAATACCAAGTTCATACCTTATGGCCTCAATTGGCAGAGAATTCAGGAGTCTTAGTGTTCTTCTCCAAAAGAGTGCCTCGAGAGCTGATAAACATTTAATCAAACTGGGAGGATTTGTTTCAATGCCATAAAGTAACTTTGGCACAAGTTTGCCGTCATAAAATGTTATCGCCGGTTCCAAAGAGAATGTGCAGTATTTTTTTTATCAACCCTTACTAATTGGGAAGAAAGAGCATGAGAACGATGCTGTCAAACTCAGCAGCCTTAGAAGAAGTATCCACAACCTCCTCCCCTTCCTCCTCACCTGAATCCTCAGAAGAAGTTAAATGGTGGATGGACTTCTTATTGGTCTTCTTTTTTGAGCAGAGATAGGGCCGTATGCGGTGGGAAGCCACCCTGGTTCCCTGCCAAGCAGGGAAGCAGGAAGCTTCCTTTCCGCAGGGACCGAAAATGAGAGGGAAAAAAGCAGATGCTCAAAAAAAAACTCTGAGTAGGAAGACAGTTCAACAGGTCTGGAAGATGAAGCGAAGAAATTCTGCAGACCCAGTGACAGACGGAGGCTGCCTGATGGAGCTTTTCTGGACTGAAGACCGAAGGTGAGGCAAGTCCTTCAAATGGTTCCGGGAGAGATGGGTGATGGAAACAATCCAAAACGTTGGAGCAGGAGCATCAACTGTAACAAGTAAGAAAGGAAGAGAAAGCAAAGGGAGCAAGCAGGAAGACAGGAGGACCAGAACAGCGAAGAAACGCTGCGTAAAGAAGGTAAAAAAAACAGAGTGGCAAGGGGATGCCACGAGGTAGAAACAGGAGAGAAGGGACGGCAAAGGAACACCGTCAGAGGCCCAAAGGGCTGAGTGAGAAGCATGGAGGAAAAAGCACACGGAGCAAGCAACGAAGTAGAAAAACAAAGTTGCAACGCGCTGAACCCGGAAGAGGGTGGAGCTTAAGTAGTGAAAGCCAGGAAAACAGAGCAAAGACTAGAGCGGGAAACCCGGAAGTGGACAGAAAACCCGGAACATTCTAATGGCACCGCCAGCGCCAGGCTTTCCATAGCCCCCACCGGCGACTAGAAACCGGCAGCATGACAGCATGCCCCCTCCCCATGGAGACCCCCCCAGGTTTGCCCGGAAAGAGACGGTGAAACCTCTGAACCAAAGACGGGGCATGAACGAGAGACCGGTTCCCAGGAGTCCTCAGAATGGGGGTTCCCCTTCCAATTAATGAGATATTCCAGGCGACCTCCCCGAAAGCGGGAGTCCAAAACGGAGGCCAGCTCATACTCCTCCGGGGGTAAAGCAGCAGGGATCGGCACAGCCGGTAGGGAGCGATGATAGGGGTCCGGCCTATATTCCCTTAAGAGAGAGGAATGAAAGATAGGGTGAAGGCGGTGCATATGTTTGGGTAGTGAAAGCCAATAGGCAACAGGATTGATCCTGCGCAGTATGGGAAAAGGTCCTAAGAACCTGGGAGTCAATTTAGAGGGATGCAACCAACGCAGGAGGTATTTGGTGGATAACCATACCTCAGTCCCCTACTTCCAAGCGGGGGAGGGCAAGCGCTTGGGGTTACTCTGATCGCAATAGCGCTGGCTACTAGCCCGTAGACTATGGACAGCAGTTTTGTGGGCCTCTGTCAAAGTAGTGAGAAGAGAATCCACAGAAGGAACAGTAGAAGGAGCAATAGACAGGGAAGGAGTAAAGCTGGGATGATACCCATAGGAACAGTAGAAAGGACTAAGACCAGTGGCACTGTGTACAGAGTTATTGCAGGCAAACTCAGCAGTAGGGAGAAGGCTAACCCAATTGTCCTGCTGATTGTTGGTGAAGCAGCGTAGATATTGCTCAAGGGTGACATTCGTTCTTTCCGTTTGTCCATTGGTTTGGGGATGAAAGCCGGACGATAAGGCACGTTCAATGCCCAGCCTCTCACATAATTCCCGCCAGAAGCGTGATGTATACTGCGAACCCCTATCAGAGATTATCTTGTCAGGAGTGCCATGCAGGCGGAAAATCTCTCAGGCGAACATGGTCGCCATCTCAGCAGCAGTGGGTAACCCAGCCAGAGGTGTGAAATGGCCCATTTTAGAAAAACAATCAACTGTAACCATGATGCAGGAACATCCTTCAGAAGCTGGCAGATCGACGATGAAATCTGTCGAGATAAGACTTCAGGGTCTTTTCGGCACCTCACCTTGCTGTAGGAACCCAATGGAACGTTGAGTAGAATACTTAGATCTACAGCATATAGGACAGGAGCGAACATACGAGATCACCTCTTTAGACAAGTTAGGCCACCAAAAACTTCGCTGAAGCAGTTCCAGGGTGTTCTTTACCCCCCTGTGCCCGGCCACAAGATTGTCATGACACCATTTTAGCGCAGTGTGCCGAGTCTGTGAATCGGGTAGGTAAAGACGTTGTTGTTTGAATCCCAAACCATCCTGGATGGTTATGTCTTCCGAGCGTAGCGTAGTGAGAGGAAGACGATCAGATTGAGTGACATGACGTACCTTCTCCAAGAAAGCATCGACGGTATATATGAATTTGACGTCAGAAAGCAACAAACTGGGAAGTTCCTGGGCAGGACCACCGGGACATGGTCTCCTGGAAAGGGCATCTGCTAGAATATTCTTGGATCCCGGCAGGTAGGTCAGAAGAAAGTCATATTGTGAAAAAAAATGGGCCCATCGGGCCTGGCGGGAGTTGACGCACTCCATATTCTGCAGGACTTTGAGATTTTTGTGGTCTGTTCTGATCTCGAATGGATGAATAGCCCCCTGCTGAAGGTGTTGCCATTCTTCACAAGCACTCTTCATGGCCAGTAGTTCCTTCTCGATGACTGAGTAATGAGTCTGACTGACATTCAGGGTCTTGGAAAGGTAGGCCACCGGGTATTCGAGACCAGCATGTTCCTGTAAGAGAACTGCCCCCAAGGCAGCTGAAGAGGCATCGGTTTCCATTATTAACCTTAACCCTTGGTCCAGTTGCCGGAGAATGGGAGCAGAGCAAAACTTCTCCTTTAACAGTAAGAAGGCTTGGTCAGCTTCTTGAGTCCAGGAAAAAGGGTTGGAAGTTTTCTTAAGTAGTCTAGTGATGGGAAGAACCGTTTCTGAGAATCCCTGAATAAATTTGCGATAAAAGTTCGCAAGACCAAGGAACTTTTGAATCTCCTTCACTGATCCCGGAGGAGGCTAACGCAAGATAGCTTCGGTCTTGGCTGGATCCATGCGAATGCCTTTCCGAGGACAGTATGAAACCAAGGTAAGATACTTGAGGGACTCCAAAGACACACTTTTCTGCATTAGCTTTGAGGTGGTTGTCTTGTAGCCTTTTAAGAACTTGGAGGAGATGAGTGTTGTGGATCTGGGCGGATTTCGAGTATATCAGAATATCATCGAGGTAGACAATAACACAATGAAAGAGAAGATCCGAGAAGGTTCGATCCATAAAGCGCTGGAAAATTGATGGCGCATTGACCAGGCCGAAAGGCATGACAGTACTCATAATGTCCAAACGGAGTGCGGAACACAGTCTTCCATTAGTCTCCTGAATGGATGCGCAGAAGATGGTAGGCTCTTCGGAGGTCTATTTTGGAAAAGATCCACACTCCCTGGACCGCCTCCAGAATATCCCTTATGAGAGGCATGGGGTAACGGTCTCTTATCGTTACTTGATTGAGGCCCCGGTAGTCGATGAAGGTCGTAATTCATCAGAACCTTTCTTCGGCACGAAAAACAGGGAAGCCCCTGCAGGAGAGTGGGAGTTTTGTATGAGACCGTGTTGTAGGTTGGAGTCAAGGTAGTCCTCTAGCACTTTCTTCTCCTTGAGGGAAAGAGAGAACATTCGTCGAAATGGGACCACCGCATTGGGTACCAGGGTGATGTGGCAATCCTCAGGCCGATGCGGAGGTAGTTCTTGTGGGCCCTCATCAAGAAAGTCTTCCTGATAGAGAAGACACTCCTTGGGAATGTTGTTCACAGATAACACATCTGTCAGGGTATGACGATCAGGCAGTGTGTGGACTGTAGCAGCCAAAGGTTGGATTGAGCAGGATTTTTTACAAAAACTAGAAGAGAAAGTCAATTGGTTCTTGGTCCAATCAATTGTAGCATTATGTTTCCGGAGCCAGGAAACCCCCAGAATGACGGGAAAATGAGCTGCTCGGATCAAGTCAAATTGGATGGTCTCGGTGTGATGGAGCACCTTCATTATCATGGGAGATGTAGCGTGAGTGATAACGGAGCTTAAAGGCGTGCCATCAACACCCTCAACCTTTTGGTCTTCTTCCTTCTCCAGGCGGCTAATACCTGTCTTGTCTGCCCAGACGACGTCCATGAAGCATCCTGCCGCCCCGCAGTCTAGTAGCGCTAGGACTTCGAATGTCTGATGTGAGTGGTTCAAATGGACTGCGATAACCATGAGACGGTTGTCTTTGGTGGCACTGAGTGTTGGTGTGATAGACAAAGAGACGTAGGGACCGGAATATCCCCCTCGGTAACTGGTCCCCACTAGTTCCGAGGTATGGCGTTTCCCGACCTGCGCGGTGGTACATCTGGGCAATCCCTTAAAACATGGGTGTTGGAACCACAGTACATGCAGAGATTGAGGTCTCTGCGCAGCTTTCATTCTTCGGCCGTAAGTGGGCCTCTAGTGGTTCCAATCTGCATGGGCTTGTCTTTCGTTGAACCCGTAGGAGCCCTCTCAGCGAAATTTTGAGACCCACGTTGCCTCCGACGCTCAGACCGTCTTTCAGATAGCCGGAGGTCGAGCTGGATGACCGTAGCCCAGAGTTCAGAGAGTGTGGAAGGACTATTAACTCTGGCTAGTTCATCCTTAAGGTCTTCTCTCAGACCTCGACGAAAGATAGTATACTGAGCATTCTCCTGCATCAGCAGCCACCCTCTTAAAGCGGGATATGTAGGACAAAAGGTCCATGTTTCCCTGACAAATGTCTAGTAGCTGTTCACTGGCTACTACGGTAGTCTCTTGTCGTTCAAACGCCAGCTTGAACTGGGCTGTGAACCCAGCATAATCCTGAAGTAGAGGACTGGCACTAGTCACCAAAGGGGCTGCCCATGACAGGGCATTCCCGGCAAGATTAGAAATCAGAAACCCTATGCAGGCTTGGTCTGCAGCATAAGTATGGGGTCTGAATGTGTAATAGATCACACAAGCCTCCATGAATTCCTTGAATTTGTTGGGTGATCCGTCGTATTTACCGCAGGATAAAGGCATGGGAGGAAGGTCACTGCAAGACTGCTCGAAAATGTCTAACCTCTGTCTGAGGGTAGTATTTTCCGTTTTGACTGCCTGTAAATCCAGTGTGAGAGTATGCACAGCTGTGAGCAGTTCTTGCACCTGCTCGGGAGAGGCCATAGCTCTTAACTGTTGGCGTTGCAAACTGTGAAACTCAGCCGCCTTAGAAGAAAGTATCCACAACCTCCTCCCCTTCCTCCTCAACTGAATATTCAGAAGAAGTTAAATGGCGGATGGACTTCTTCTTGGTCTTCTTTTTTGAGAAGAGATAGGGCCGTCTGCGGTGGGAAGCCACCCTGGTTCCCTGCCAAGCAGGGAAGCAGGAGGCTTCCTTTCCGCAGGGATCGAAAATAAGAGGGAAAAAAGCGGATGCTCAAAAAAAACCTCTGTGAGTAGGAAGACAGTTCAACAGGTCCGGAAGATGAAGCAAAGAAATTCTGCAGACCCAGTGACAGACGGAGGCTGCCTGATGGAGCTTTTCTGTACTGAAGACCGAAGGTGAGGCAAGTCCTTCAAATGGTTCCGGGAGAGACGGGTGATGGAAACAATCTGAACGTTGGAGCAGGAGCATCAACTGTAACAAGTAAGAAAGGAAGAGAAAGCAAAGGGAGCAAGCGGGAAGACAGGAGGACCAACGGCGAAGAAACGCCGCGGAAAGAAGGTAAGAAAAAACAGAGTGGCAAGGGGATGCCGCGAGGTAGAAACAGGAGAGAAGGGATGGCAAAGGAACGCCGTCAGAGGCCAAAGGGGCTGAGTGAGAAGCACAGAGGAAAAAGCACACGGAGCAAGCAACAAAGTAGAAAAACAAAGTTGCAACGTGCCGAACCCGGAAGAGGGCGGAGCTTAAGTAGTGAAAGCCAGGAAAACAGAGCAAAGACTAGAGCGGGAAACCCGGAAGTGGACAGACAATCCGGAACATTCTAATGGCGCCGCCAGCGCCAGGCGTTCCATAGCCCCCACCGGCGACTAGAAACCGGCGGCATGACAGCTGCTTATACCACCGTCTTAGGTTTTGCTATACAATGCTTTGAGTTCATCACAAAACCTAGCTAGGTCATGGAAGTTGCAGTATTAATTATTGCATCTCATATCTTCCAGCGATATAAGCTCTTGATTTGGTAAATGGAATCATTTTTATCATTTTGGAATTAAACCGCAAGGAGTGAGCTTCAATATAACTAACAAAAGAGGTTATAAGGCGCTGAAGTCCAAATGCAGTACAATCAAATAATAATAAATCATCCGCATACGCCAAGAATCGCAGTCTTAGGCAACACAATTTGGGTGAAACAAATATAGCAGATTTTAAGCAATCATTGGCATCAGCTAAATACGAATTAAATAGGCAGGAGGTCAATGCACACTCCTGCCTAACCCCACATGCAGTGGGAATTGTTCTAGAAAGACCACCAGTGTGATTGAGGCAAACTTGTATATTGGATTCGATGTAAAGTCCCACAATGAGCCTGAAGAGACCAGGAGGAATAACCCATGACTGAAGCTTGAGCCAGAGTTTGTTATGATCAACTGCATCAAACGCAGAGCTGAGACCAAGAAAAGCAACAAAAATTCATACTTCCCTCCCCAGGCTACGTTTTGTAAGCAATTCACCATAAGACCATTTAGAGACGTCCCTAAGTGGCACATGAATCCCGTTTTCTATTTGCCCAATACCTGAGAGTCAACAATCCACAATTCAAGATGATTCAGTAATATCAAGGCAAATACCTTGCTTTCTGCATCTTGGATTGCAATTGGTCAGTGATTTATGTTCTCGCACTTCTTTTGTAGATCAGTATTACCAAAGCAGAGGACCATGAGGATGGCAGCTCACCAGCGATAACTATGTTTTGAAATAGACATAAGACATCAGCCCAAAGATTTGGGTTACTCCTGAAAAAAAAGTTAGAGAGACCACTCGGATCTAGAGCACAAGAAGAGCTAAAATGAAAATGGCCCGATGTCATTTCTCAGGCCCAAAACCTTCCAGATTCAGGCACTTGAAGTTATTGCCTACTAAAAGCTTGGTACCTAGCTCATGGTCATCTCTAACAGACAGAACAGTTTTGAAATGAGCAACCCATACCGATTCGTCACTGCATTAGTTTTCATGCTAGATTGTGACAGATCATTGCTGTTGACCAATCTCCAGAATGCTCTAGAGTCCTTGTTTCTTAGACAGTTTAGCATCACTTCAGAATCAACCTGAAGTCTTTCTGCCCGTGAATTTTGCATCCAATTTTTGTAGGACTGACATTTTTTTGATGCGTACTTGAGCCTCATTAGATGAAGGGCCCAATTGAGATCTAAGGTGTCTTATATTTTCTCTCATATCCCCTTTTGTCAATTCCATTTCCTCATTATTGGTATGGGCATTTCGATCAATAATACCTCGTTTTGACAACGTATTCAACTTCCCACCTTTACTTATGGCACAGCAGATCGTCATCAATGAAGTAACAAAGGTGCCAAATTTGTCAGAGGCAATGGTCTGGACTTCTCTTCCTCCGTAGAGACACGCTGGAGGTGTGATAGATGATAATTAACCCAAGCAGCAAGGCCCGCATTCCAAGAGATCCTGGTAACGGCCACATTAACCACCAGATCACAGGGTTTCCATACAGATTCATAATCATTAGCCATTTTAATGTCAAACACAGTCTATAGCATGGCATGATCACTGTAACTGTGAATGTGACTATAAACTTTATGCATTGCCCATACATCCACATGTTGACAAAAATATAGTCCAAAATAGAGGATTGGTTACCGTCTGTCCATGTAGGTGCGACAGCAGCTGGGGAGGACAAACAGTCATTCGAAATATCCAAACCCAAACCACCCAAAACAATTCAACCACCACCTGCCATTTCCCCTTTTGTTGGAGGTCCAAACTCCTCTCCTACAAACCTCTCCCGGCGAATCTGGGTTGATACAGTCAGAGTTTAGATCTCCAACAAGCAGTATGTAGCCCATAAAAAATTGGTAGACCATTGGAAGCAACCAAATGGTCCCTTCTCAACTGGGACAAAGCCCGGAAAAAGAAGGGAATCCCACAAGGGCTAGGCCCCAACACTTCACTAATGCATAATCCGGAGTTCTCACCGGACCTGCAAAAGACGTTCTGGGAAGGTTGGACAGGCGCAGATAAACTGACCCTGCAAGACTTGTACAACAATGGCACCCCATTGCTCTTCACAGAATGCCAGCAGAAATTCGGCCTAGAAGAAAAAGAGCGATACAGATACACACAGATTAGGCATTGGATAACCCACCCAGCAGTGAAGCAGGCGGGCACAAGGACATCATCAGGCCTAGAACTGACCCTACAGGAGGGCCAAATGCCAAAGGGAGTGACCAGACTTTACAGATTACTCTCCAATGCACAATCGGAAGATGTGCTCCCATAAAAGAAAGCTGGAACAAAGACCTAGACGAACCCATAACCGAGCAAGAATGGAACCAAATTTGGACAAGAGCACATGGTACCTCCAGATGCACTACAATTAAAGAATCGGCATATAAATTATGCTTCAGGTGGTACTTGACCCCCTACCGGATACACAAAATCAACAAGTCCTACTCACCCAATTGTTGGAGGAAATGCGGAGAGAGAGGCGACCTAATCCACATGTGGTGGACGTGCCCCAAAGCGAACGCTTTTTGGAAAGAAATATTAGGCCATATCAGAGACATTACAGGGGTGGAACTGCCAATGTCTCCAAAAACTATACTGCTGGGAGTGCCCGTAGAAGGGATATATGTAATGTTAGGGCCCAGAGCCTCCTTAATCACTCACTTGCTATCGGCAGCGAGA
The DNA here is from genome assembly GCF_040938575.1 of Ambystoma mexicanum. Taxonomy (NCBI): domain Eukaryota; kingdom Metazoa; phylum Chordata; class Amphibia; order Caudata; family Ambystomatidae; genus Ambystoma; species Ambystoma mexicanum. The sequence goes on along the minus strand of NC_090932.1, from coordinate 1,513,963,914 downwards.
ATGTCCCTAGCACAGAACTGGAAGAATGAGACAGGACCACAAACTGCCTGGTGGTGGGTCAAGATCTGGAATGTAATGGCCATTGAGAGGATATGCGCCCTCAACTCCGGGAAATACCTACGGTTCCCAACTATAGGGTCGGCATTCCATGATCTAGTGAAGGACAGAGAAGCCTATTATTTCAAGCCACGACTCCTCAGAAATATGCAGGTTATATGAACCACTACTTTGTAACGACCAAGACTCAAATGCCTACGAAAACTTTACTCAGTTAGAGCTCTACATCCCAAGTTTGAACGTTGGAGAAATAGAGTGTTTAACGGGGGGACGAGGGAGGGAAGGGGGGGTAGACCAGAAAACACTCGAAGGTTTACGGACAAATTTCACCCTGAAGAGCAAGAATGCAGGTGATGCGCAATATCTTACCAATCAATAAGGCTATATCAGTGAATAATGTAACACTGCATTGTTTTTGTATGCCTTTGATTAATAAAGTTGTTTAAAAAAAATAAAAAATTGGTAGACAATTCCGACAGAAAACTAGTAAGACGGCTCAGTATAGAATCCAATTCCCCCAGTTTGTCATGCCAAAAAACATTGAAGATCATGACATTAATTTGTTCCTTGTTGTTATACTCATGGGTTACCAGTATTCTGAAACACAGCTCATATGACCCAGTTATTGATATGGTGGGGGAAGAACGAACACCTGTGATTAGGCCACCATAGGGTGACCAAGAGCTCCCAGTCAGGCAAGTTGACATGAAATATGATAACCATCCATTACAAGCGATTCCAGCAAAAAGGTCTTGTGGAGAGCAATCAGTAAGAAAGTTTGTAATTTAAATCCAAGTTCAGCATTGATTAATAAGTGTTCATGACCTCTTGTGTTCCATGAATGATTTTTCAGGAACACAAGGAATTCACTTATGCTGTGCAGCTTTTAATAACCATGACCAATTATTTGTCTGCTCAGAGATATGCATCATGCGTCTTAGACATTGGGCCTCATTACAAGGTTGGAGGTAGCGTTGCTGGTAGAACTGGCAAGGCTACCTCCAAACTTGCAAGAAAGTCCGGCACACGCAAATTAGCAATTACCAGTGTTTTCTGGCCCTGCCAGACCCGGTAATTACCCTTTCACGGGTGCCGGAATCGGGAGATCCCCATTCCCATTGAGCCCTACAGGGCTCAATGGGAATGGGGATGCCTGTAGCACCGGCACTGTTCATAACGGTGCCTGTGCTACAGGCATGCTGTGCTCGCGGGTGCCTTGCATTCCGCCAGGTCACACCTGGCGGAATGAAAGGCACCCGCAAGCACAACTCGGAGTTTGCCAGTCCGGATACAACGGTACTGTTGTAGCCGTACCCGCAAGCTCGTAATGAGGCCCATTGTATTTAAGCCCTCGGAACAGACTCCGTTCCCATGTGACGAGTTTTGGTGCTATTCTCACATGGCCATTCGTATTGAGAAATATCAAATCCAAATACTCTGAAATTCTCCCTTTCCTTCATTATGTGTTCAAACAGAAATTTTGATTTGAGAAAGACAATGGAGGAGCTTGCTCTAGAGCGGTTTATGAAGTCAACTGTTTGCAAATCATTCAATGTAATTTCAGGGAGACTCAGTATTGCAGAAAGTAGTTGCAACACAGTTGTTCGTCTAAGTATTACAGGTTGATTTTCAGGCAAGAGACCTTCAAATAATATTGCGTATGAATGTTCCTCTAAGGTGTGTTTTTCATTAGGCAAAATTCCTCTATGTGTTAGGCTAAGACATGGCTCATGCCTTCTTAAGACATCAGGATACAGTGGAGTTCAAATGGCTAAGTTCTTGCTTTAGTCAACAGACACGCCAACCACTATCTGGGAATTACCCATAGCTCCACTCAAACAATTAATAGATGCTGTATCGGGCTGCTGTAATTTAAATGATTTTAAGATTATCATGTTATTAGGGCTTTCAGATGGACCGTGGGTCACGTTCGGGGTGTAAGGTTTGTTCAAAGCTCCCGTCCTTACTAGGGAAGAACAACGAGTGACACTCTGGCCTTGTAACAAAGAGGACATTTTTTGATGACGAATCACATAACTTTGTTCAGATTTAGTTTTGGATACTATTTTAGCCTCACCACTCACTTCAAGGGGAAGTGACCGATCAGGTTTTGTACCCAACACTGTGCTCATATTTTGAGATGCTTGGCCCACTCAATACAGAGCAGGATTTAGCTGTGCCATGTTTGAAAACTATGTTCATGTTGTCAGTATGACCGTCCCTCATAAAGCAAGTTTTCCCCGGTCCAATATTGATGGGTCCATTGGTAGATTTGGATACTGCATTAATCTCGGGACTTTGTCTTAATTGTAATTGGGTCAGATTTTGACAAGGCAGCTTTTACAAGGGGCTGATCCAAAAAGGAAGAAATAAAGTGTATTGATGGAGTATTAGGGGTTTCTTTTTGTGAAGGTATATTTTTAGTCTTCCGCTGTTGCTGATTTGTTTTTGCATTAGATTTGTTCTCATGTATGTTGGTAGTTGCAATGGGTAAGGAGGAAACGTGTAACAGAACAGGAAGCCTCAATTTCAGAGTCATAATTAATAATAATTGGATAATGCGTTGGTGTTGTGCAGAGCACCTCTTCATCAGACAGAGTCTGTAGATGAATTTGATAATGCTCCATGAGGAGGTTCTTTATACTCAATGCCAGAGTGTCATGTGTTTTTCCTCTCTGGGGTTGGATGGGAGGTTTTCCATAATGGAACCATTCACTCGAAGTTTCCCCAAATTCAGTCTTTCATCCGAGAAGCTAACATCTTTAACCACATCTCCCCACCTTAAGTTACCCACATTAGGCATTTTCTCAACCTCTAATGTCAATGGACAAGACTTCTGTTGGAAGAGAAACTCCTTAGCCACAATATGCAGTTTTAGATTATCGAATTTGAACAAAAGCGATTCCAAGGCCACAGTGTTGGCTTTAACTTCTGTCTTTAGGCCTTCATAAATAGGTACCAGAATGCATAAAACTTGATTTATCTCAAGTAAAGTTTGATTAGATGGAATATTCCAACTGAAATTCTTCCTGGAGTTGTTGTTGAGAGTCGTATTGGTTGAACTGATGCAGATGGAAAGTCGAAAAAGGAATCTGTACCAGAGCTCATTACATAGTCTGCAGGAGGGTCAACAAAGCTAATCTCCACAGAGTCCACATTGTCACCCGTGTCAGGCACCTTCCCCATTGGGACTTGTGCATTTCCCTGACATATCGATAAAGAAAGTAATGAAGATGGTAATACTAAAAAGGTACCAAATTGTGTCCGGACTTGACTTCACCTATTGAGGGAAAAAAGGATATAATCAGATTGTTTGTGTTGGTAAGACTAGTGGTTTTTCATGTTTAATGAAGCAGGGTGGAGCTTCCAGAGCATCAACACGTGCTGCCATTTCAGAGCCAGAGTTTGACCATTGTTCTGGTTTTTCATAGACCCCACCTGGAGAGTGGGGGGAGGCAAATGTAGGGCCGCCATCATATCTGCATCCGAAATGTATTGAATTTTATCATTCCAGTGCATCAAAGTTTTCCCACTTCATAATTCACAAATGGTGTTCGTCACTCCCACTTTTAGCAGACGTAGTGAGATGGTGAGTGTTACAGCAGAAAGAGGGAGGACAGGAAGATCAAATTATAGGTTTCTGTAAAAGGACACAAATATTTAAGGCAAGCAAAAAAAGGAGAACACAAATTTAAAAAAGGTGGAACGGTTATGAACCATTCTCCTGCGTTCACCCTCCCAAACCACCTATAATTTTAATAGGGTGCATAAAAAAGGTGGAAGGGCTATGATCTGAAGTCCATTGCTCACACTACCAGACCACCTATATTTTGACAAACTGCGTGCAAGAGTCGAAGGGCTATGAGCTAGGATTCGACGCACACTCCCAAACCAAGTGTATTTATGGCAGACAACATGCAAGCATACTGTTTGCACACTGTGCCACTTTCCCACTATGAGCAATCACTGATACTTTTAGACTCAGAAAAGCTCAAAAAAGCTCCAGCCACACTCGCAGGGCGATAGAGTTTCTCACTCATTCACCCACCGCTGCACTGCGGGAAACACTGGAGATGCTGAAGGCACTAAACACAGGAGGTCTGGCAACAGACACACTCCGTTGCACTCCCAGACAGCGGCTCCTGACTCCTGGGTCACAGCTCATGGCGCGTCACACCCAGCACCGCATCCGGCTTCTGACTCCAGGCACAAGGCTTCGGGCTGCAAAGCTCCAAAGCAGCCTCACTGCCACGGTATAAACGGCCGTTAAGAGTTAGAGGAAAGCACATAGCACTACCATGTCAAGCCGCAACTCAACAAACAAGAGAAGAGCAGCCGCTTCCAATGAGTGCAGGCAAGGCAAAACTCTCTGGATTAGTAATAAATCTTCATTTGCTGAAGCAAGGTGGTGACAGGTTTGATTTGGTGATGTTTTAAAATCATTGCAGAAGCAAGGTCTTCATAGCTATGCAGGTGTGCACCACACACCTCTACAGTATTTTGGGCTCCTGTTTCTGACAAGATCTTTTCTTTATCCTGAAAAAAGTTAACCCTAGGTAGGATTTCTGATGAGACATTTGCTTTGATGAAATTTCAAGAATACTCAGAGTCCTGCCCCGGCTAAGATCAGATGTTTCGTCAGCCCCCCATGAGATTTCTCAGAACAATGCTTAAACTCAGGCTTCCAGTGTTTTTTGGGCAATTTCTTTATGAACATCTCCAATATGAACTTAATTTCTTCTTGAGTCATTTTCATAATCATTCAGTTTGCCGGCCATAATGGAAAACGGTTCTTCCTGCATCTGGACCAACTATATGTTGTGATGTCTTGCTAAATGTCCTTATGTAGGTCTTCAAACATTTGAGCAATATGTGATTCAGTTGCGGGCGAAGCCGTTGATCCAGTGTATACCCTTGCTGAAGCGGAGTTGGGAGGGTGTACAGAACCGTGGAGAGTATCCCTTGAAGAATCCAGGAGGGAGAATAGCTCAGGGGAAACACGTTTGTCTTGGCAGCAAGAGAACGCAGAGCAGCAAAGTTTTGAATCCCAGTGCAGCGTTTAGAGACTGGTCTCCAGAATTAGGTGCGTTAAAAAAGACTAAATAATTAATCCTTTGGAGATTACAGTATATCTTAAATGGCAGCTAATAATGGATCTCTGTCTTTTGCTTTACATTGGCCCAATATGACAATTATTCTGACTTAATTTTTGACAAAGTGAGGAGGTCTTAGCTCCAGAAATGAATGTGCTGTGGACAAAGGCACAGTTAAAGGGGATGGAGAGAGAGACTGGGGTAACAATTCACCCGACCACTTGTGTAAAACACAAAAGGTTTCTTTCCAGTTTTGGAATGGTAAACTTAGCAGACATTTCAGAAGTCATAAATACTTTAAAAAGGTTGTGAAGTTTGCAGATGAAATCTCTTGTATAATGTGGATCAACCAGGAGAGTTCTCAACATGTGCCCGCCCCCACTGGCAATGCAAATTAAGAGAGGTAGATGCAGCAGCCTTAATTAGTAGAACACATTATCCAAATTAGGAATGCAGCACACAAGAAGCACCTCCAACATTAGGGCTTATTGGGAGGCTATATCTCATGGACACACATCCAACTAATGAGCATGCTCACAAAAGAGTGTGGCTCTAAGCTCCAATTCCCTCTGACGTGCACTGGTTCAAGAGCCAGAGGATCTCAGCTTCCTTGAAACAAGAGAGAGACTTGCAAGTTCACTGGAGGACAAAACTGTTGGACATCAACAACTGGAGGGAATCCGGAACATCAAAATAGTGGGAGTGGCGAGCACCACCGCCCACAAGAGCCCAGTTGCAGCTGGCGCCGGCCTCCAGACAGCACAATCGAAACCTGCACCATTCTGGATAAGTATGTGGTGGGGAGGAGAGGGAGAGTGGTGGGCTAAACTAAGCTGCAGCAATATAATTAGTGGTCGATCCATCTTATTTACTCCTGCAGATTCAATAGAACCACTGTCAGTGCCAGGCTAACAGGGGCCCCCACTTCAGTGCACCGCCAATAGGCACCATGTTAGGAAGATCATTCAATAGTTCCAGCGCCAGCACCCAGGTAGTCGGTAAGGTTAGCGATGAAGGCCCGCTTTGCCTCGGACAAGTCACAGTGGAGAGGAGGGGGAAGATGGGAATCAGCGAAGCCCATAGGGATTCAAATAGTGGACTATTTACCCCAACAGACTACCTAGAGAAGAGAATTAAACAGCTCTGGCCACCAGGCCGGTTGGGCACTCACACACAATGCGCTGCCAGCAAGCACCATTTTAGGGTGAGCCTCTGGCAGTCGTGCTACTGCTAACCATCTTCAAAATCCTTGTTAATCTACCTTGTTTTGTGTCCGGTCTGCTGCCTCTTCTCTCAAGGGGATTCCAAATGTAATCTGAAGTCTATCCAGGGGTTCCTTCTAAGTGTATGGAAACACCCGTAGCTTCCCAGAAGATAATAGTATTTAGATCTGCATCAGTGCCCAGCCAGCCCCCCCCTCACCCCTGCATCCCAAAGTAAAACATTTTAAATTGAGAAATAATCTATTAGAATTTACCGTCAATGGGATGCGTTCTATATCGTCATCATCCGATTTACTCTCCAATGTTTCATTAGATTCAGAAGTCACTGCCGACAACAGCCCTTCTGTATTTGAAGGGTTGCTTTCCATTGTCTCTGAGGGACCCACGGAATCTTTTGCTTTTTCCTTTTTTTCTTTCTCTGAAAAAGATGCAGAAATGAACGTCAGCTGTGCTTCAAATCCATATCATTATCGGTGCAAGCAGGATTCTAAAAGAGAGAAAGAGAAAGGCGAGGAAGACAAATAAGGTAGCAACATAGATGCACAGAGTCAAGGAAAAGATATTCAGTTTCTGAAACTGGCATCCGCTATAGTCAATCCCTTTATGTACTCTAGCATACCCGTTAAAGTAATTTCGCATGCATACAAGATTATTTTTTTAAATCACTGAATATGCAATGGTACAGGTGTATCAGACTGCCTAAGATTTCCGATTGCCAATACTTACTTTCGTCTGATGCTTCAAGTGCAGACTCTGTCGCCAAAACATCCGATTCTTGTGCATCGTCCTCGTGTGGGGCTAACTCGGGTTCTACCTGCACTTCTGGCTCTTGAAAGAAATAAGAAAGCTCTGTTATAGAAAGAACCAATACATATGTCCTTGCTTCACCAAATATAATAGCAAGTATCACATGGCATTGCCCGCCTAAAACCCAGCCCTCCGGTCTTTGCATTCAAAAGAAGAAAACATTTCAAAGATGTTCAACAAGAGACATACGGCAACCACCACAGAAAGAGAAAAGCGTCCCAGAAATGTGGGGCTTTGACAAAGTTAGAGGACATATACCGCGCGGCAACTGTAGATGCTGCCCATTAACAACAAAAAGCACGGAACGTGATCTGGGCCTAAGAACGCCATGGGAACCGCGTCCATTAACTAACTGTAATAGCAAAATGGCTACCCATGCGATCTGGTGCCCGTGTAAATTGCTCTACATTGGAAAAACAGGGAAAAAAATACGTACCGGAATTACGCAGCACAACATTTGCATACGTAACATGGTGGAAAATGCACCTTTAGTGAAGCACTTCACAGAGTGTAATCACAAACACGAAGACGTTCAGTGGACAGTCATTTATACATTGAAACCTGGAGGACAGGAAAGTAGGGACAAGGATAAATTGTTCAAAAAAAGAACAAGAACTTATTTTCCTATTGAAAAGCCACACTCACGGGCTGAATGAGAATACTGAATGATTGTGGGTTAGTGTGTGAATGAGCTTCTGTTCACATCAGTGCAGAAACCTCACCAGACGCAGTTCATGCGTCAGGATAAACCTCTTTTTAGGTAAACAGACAACAGTGAAAGGTTATAAAAGGACGCTACAGAGCCATTTCACAGTATAGCTCTCAGTCTTTAGAGTCCATATGTGTAGAGTTAATCGGTGCAACCTGGTTTTTGTATAATGTGCAGGCTATGGAAGGAGATCTAGGCCCCTAAAAAAATAAAAAACAAAAACAACAGCAATAATGAATAAAATAACCTGCATGATCTCGACAGCTAGAGGTATTGCTGTTGGATGCAGTCGTTAACAGTTAACATTGAAAGTTAATGATATATATTTTTTGTATCCATATTGTGGTGCGCAGGGTGCATATAGCGCAACTTTGAAGGAAGTAAGACCATCTATAGTTTTCTTTTTCGGTCTTCATTGGTTAAGGCCTCTGACGAGTATTTTCTTTTTTGTGTGACAGAGATCAGCAGCATGTAGAGTCACGCAGTTGTGCCCAGTGGATGCACATTTCGTGTATACACACCACTCAAGAGCACAATCTTTGCTACTTACATCTTATTGGAATTACTATTCGCTATAGAGGCGCTATATAAATAGCAAATCATTATCAAATGCCAGGGTCATGGCTTCTGCTTAGAGTACCCTGGGAGGGTCGCCCACAAATTAAGTACTCACCTGCTGCTGTCGTTCACAGTGGAGCCGGCCTGCACTTCACAAGATAGAATCCTGCACAAGCCCATTCGGCCTTTCATCTTTCTAAGGTGGTTGGTACCCCGGCCACTATTCATTGGAATAACACCACCTGCTATTACAGCACTTAAAAGCAGGAGTAATCCGGTGCGACCATGAAGCACACTATATAAGAATGCAAATGATATGGGTGGAAGAGGGAGCCTGAATGCAGCTGTGTGCTGTGGTCAGATGTATACATTCTGCTTGCTGTGTTGGTTTTCTCACTGCCCTAGAGGAACCCTTCAGTGCCAAGACTCATCTAACTGTGGCATCGTTATAGTTTCCATGTTGTGTAGATTTCTGGAATGTTATGTTGTGCGTTAGTAGCTCTTCACAGCCACAGGGCAGGGATAGCACTTGTTTTTTGGATGATTCCTGATATCCAGGGGCTTCTTTTACCTCCTGCTTATCATATCTTTATTACAATCATCCCTGAGCTGTAGGTATACAATATATACAGTGAGTGTTTCTAGCTTTATATTCTTGTCTATGTTTTTCTAAGCCAGACAAAACCTCAATTATCCACTACAGCCAAAGAAGCGCAGAACTGCGGTGGATAAGTAACTGCTAGTAATTACTTGCGTACCTGTAATGTAGTGTGATGTAAGGTTTGGCACACTTCGGCCATTTCGGCAGCCTCTTTGTCCACCTGCTATCACCCCAGGGGAGTGTAATTGCACCAGTGACTAGGCAGAATTCCTATCCTGATCTTCCAGGCCTAGATTAGAGTTGGGCAATCAAACAGCCACATTTTCCAATCTGGTCAAGCTGTGTTCTTGCGAGGGATGCATAATCCATCCAGCCTTAATTTGTGCCAGCACTGCGCCCCACACAAGAAAATCTTGGATTACTGTTGCAGGGCACAAAAGCAGGGACACAAGCAGCACGGGGTACTAGAATGGTTGCCCAAATGTCACCTTTGTGTGCATTCAACAGGAATACACTTGCCATAAATGTGTGCAATATTGCATGCCATTCGTTGCATTTGATCAATTTGGAAAAATGTTATGTGTACACAACAGAATACAGCTTTTCCTTCTTAGGTAATATCTTCCCTCAGACTTCAGACCATAATACAATGTACAGCCCAGCAGGAGAAATGGCATTAATGCACCCGGTCTTATCATTGTGTTTGCGTTGATTACTGGAACACTCCGCGTGTTATAGGCCCAACGAGGCATGGTTTCCTTTTTAGAGGTGGGAGGTTACTTACTGGCCAGTCCCCTCCCGCTTTTGTTTTGCTGGGACATCTGTTATACGTATTTGGTATTGTTTGCCCTTTGTTGACTGACCTAGCTCTGTTATACAGTCACATAGAAACATTGTTGCTGTTTATGGAAAGTCTGCTTTAATGGCACTGTCGGGGGCATACAGTAAAGGTCAGCTAGACTGACAAACTCTGACCTAAGGTAGAGATCAGTCAAATGCCTTCACTCACAAATGTTTTCTTATTGTATTGCTAGTTGCGATGGCAGAGAGGTGTGATGTTTTTATGTTCTATCTCTAGGAAATACCTTCCACTGCCAGGCTAGGTATCCTCTATGGGCAAGTTGCTTGAACCGACTGTGACATAGGCAGAATCCCCTTAAGGTAATGTTATCTTTTGGCAGAAATGTATCCAAAAAAAAAAGAAAAGTTGAGCTGAAAAGCTACGAGACAAGTAGAAAAAACGGATTGAGGAAGAAGTCAGAAAAAAATAAACAAATGAAGATATGTTTCCAATTCAGATCATCAAACAGCCATGTGGCAGCGCTGGAACTACAGTGGAAGGTGAATTTGCATCTTCTTCAAACCCAAATGTTAAACCTGGTTACTCACTGGAATTATCAACAAGGGTTCAAGATGTGGGCAGAGATGAAGTGAGCGAAGCCAGAGTCTCTGAAATTATTGAGGACATCACCACAGAGGCAATTGCAGCAGCAACTAGACTAGCAGAAATAAATGTAGATCCATTACAGAGACAGTAGTAGAAACCAGTCTCTTCAAAAGAACTGGGAACATCAAAGCAGAGGAAGTGGCAGGAAGTAGTACCATTTTGCAGATATATTTTATGATGCCCCCACCACAAATGAGCTGTCAGAAACTAGTCTGTCAGAAAGAAATGAGGACATCGCCCCAGAAGAGGGGATCCTGTGGTACCAGTCAGTCACAAATAATTATTGATGCCCCGACAGTGGTAGTAACTGGTCTGTCCGAAAGAATGGAGGACATCCCCCCCAGAGGAAGTGGGACCCTATGGTACCAGTCCATCACAAATAATTGAAGATGGCTCCACAGGCAAAAAGGCAGAAAGCAGTCTGTTCAAAAGAACTGAGGACATCCCTCAAGACAAAGTGGCAGCCGGTAGTGGTATAATTCCATCACAAACAAGTGTAGATGCCTCCAGGAAGGCAGTAGAGGGAATACATTTTTCGGAAATAGCAAAGGGCATCTCCATAGAGGAACTGGTGGGAAGTGGTACCATCAGTCTGTCACAAACAACTGAAGATGCCCCCAAGGAGGAAGTGGCAGAAACCAGTATGTCTCAAGGAACTGGAGACAACATCATCATCCCCCAAGAGGAGGTGCCAGGTACTAGTCATTCAGAAGAATCTTTATCTGCTTTACTACAGACAAAATACTCAGGCAACTGGGGTGTAGTGCACGGACCACAGAAAGATGATCCACAGGTGGCAGAATATTGGTTTCAACGTCCAAAATTAAGATCAACTTTCCCATTTCTTTTAGCAGCATCCAATTCAACCTTCCAAACATTAAAAAAAATTAAAGGAAAGTTAGCATTTTGGAGGAAAGATGGGAGTGAACAGCATTGGTTAAGGTACTCTGAAATACAAAGGGTCTTTTTTGCACAGTTTGTTTGGTGTTTACTAAACATGGACAGAGTGGTCCTTTCATCCTTGGGGGGGAAAAACTGGAGACATATTTACCAGCGCATTATAGAACATGAAGCAAGCCAAGGTCAACAGAGGTGTACAGATTCCTATATAATTACCTTTTCAGGGTCGAAATAAGCGGTCTTCCACCGACTGAAAATAACTCAAAGTGAGCAAATCAGAAAAAAGGAGAGACATATTGGAGCTTATTGTTGACCTTGTAAAAGCCATTGGGAAAAGTGGGCTCAGCTTTTGTGGGAAATCAGACTCCGTGTTTGAGCTGGATAATGAGAGCTGGATCATGGCAACTTCCTTGAAATCCTTCCCTGCTCCAAGTAAATATGACCGGCCTCTAAAGGAACATATTGAGGCCCTTTAATCCAAATCCATAAAGAAAATTGGGCAAGAACGGGGTGCTTCTGTGACATTCATGCCAAATACCACAGTTGGGTATGTGATTGAAGCCATTTCCAAACTGATAAAAAGGGTAATCAGTCAAGAAATACAGGAACAGGACTATTTCCAATCCAGATAGACTAAACCCAAAAAGTGAGTGTTACTAATCAGTGCTCTAGAATTATTATGTATGTTAAGGACACAAGTGAATGGGTCAGTGGAACAAAAGCATGGACCCCTTAAGCAAGTGCAGAAACAAATCACACAGATCAATTCTGATCTCACACCTCAATTGTTTCAAAATATTTCATTGTAGTTCAAAACAATCGCATATAAATGTCTACTGAGACACAACACAGAACAACATTTTTGCGTTCATAGGGCAATGTCAATTGCAACAGGTATATCGACAAGAAACATTGCTTGGAGGGAGTACATAACATTTACACAGTACATATCCTACTGTCAAGATAAGACAAGACAGAGGTCATAACAGATGAACAAGTACAACAATTCAACACAGTTACAGGAAAAGACAGTGAGAATTTGGAAGTCTGCATAGTCAGAATAATAGGAGAAACAAGGTGGTGGGCAAAATATGCAGCACTACGGAAAGTTTTTGGCTCCTCTAATAACCCTCACAAAGAAATGTTCAGTGATGTGGTAGTAGCACTCAATAATATTGGCTCAAACCCAGATCAATTCAATTCAAACGTTCATGACCAATCTTTATACTTTGTTGGACTGCAAATTCCAAACAGTGCTCACAGCCCAGTTTTATCTCAGAGTATTTAATTCTATGATCCCATTATCTAATTATCTCCAGACAAGTGGAATGGACATCCTCCAGACACAGCCATTGGTCTCAGACATTACAAAAGCACTTGCTGCAGAGTAAAAAAATGTTAATTCTGTATACTGTGCAGCTGAAAGAGTTGCAGAATGGGCCAACATGGGCAAGGAAGAAAGAGGCTGTGATAAAGGAGTGGAAACTACACTTCCCCAGGGAAAAGTAGAGTGTCCCGCAAAAAGAGGATGCCTGGAAGGAGTGCAAGGGATGAGCCGATCACCTTGGCTAAAGACTGGTGTAGAGTTAGTGTACATAATGCCCCATTATGGACAACATTATTCAAAGCCTAACTGGTCATTTTAAAACCCGCTCATCTCTTGCCGCAGATATATCATGCCTGGATCGCAGAAATTTCAATGAAAGTCTACCCGACAATGCTCTTAGAAATATTTTCTCCTTGCTTGAAAGACGGGTAGACTCCATAACGGTACAGCTGTTAAGGGAAGAACTCTTGGAATTTGCAGCCAAGTGGTTTAAACTGAGTAGGACCAGAAAAGTATGCCTTTGAAGACCTACGTAGTGAAGATCGAGTACTACAATAAGAATGTGGAGACCAACCTAAACATTTAGTACAGAAATGCAATAAATGCCTTAACTGTGCAGTATGTTGCTACAGAATTCTAAAAAAGTATAAACTTTTCAATAGTGCTTACCGGGAATTGTATTGGCATACAAGTTCATCTTTACTTTATCCTGTACACAAGTAGCATGTGAAAGGAGTTTTCCAAAATTGAAGACTAATAAAACTCGCCTAAGAAACCACCTCAGCCAGGACAACCTTGAAGCCTTTATGCTCATGTATGTGGAACAGAATGTGCTTGTCCAATTGCAAAAGCCGGACATAATCGACCTGGTTGCACAAAAAAGGAAGAGTTTTGTGCCAGCTTTTGTATGCATGCAACAACGAGACTACATTTCTTGAATGCAAAGAGCCTAATTTTGTCTTTTAAAGTAAAACAGTAAATTTGAGTTTGGATAAGTCACCAACTAACATCTTAAAAACATACTGTATGACACCTGCAAGATTCACATGTGACCATCATCACTATGATCACTTCAGTCACTACGACCTTCACTTGGTTCAGTTGAAATGCGCAATACATTTACTCTTAAACCAAGATGTGTCCAATTAAAGACCAAAGTGGGAAGGGTGACACAGAACTTAGAATCATAAAGTTTCTGTTTCTGAGAAGATGGTACCCATCAGAAGGGGAAAATCCATTGTAGTATTTCTGCAAAAAAAGGGTGTTTGCAGAGGTACTAAACAAAATCTGCCAATGTCAGTGTGGGGGCATCACTACAGTAAGGATAAAAAAAAGTTGACTAGTTATTGAAGTTCCAATTGTGCATTCTGTGCATCACGCTCCCAGGTGGGCCCTCTTCCTCCTCCTTCTGGTCATGGTCTGGATACTGCTCCAGGTCAGGCAGAGGAATCTGGAAGGAGATAGCTGTGTTATCAAAGATGAAGCTCAGGATACCAATGTGTCAACCATGGGGGAGGGGTCTTACAATGTGCCTGGCTTTTCTCTTCATGCTGGTTCCTTGGGTTACAAAAGGAGGTCAGGAGCATTGGCAGAGTAGATATCCAGAGTCGCATGCAGTGTTTAAACGTGTATGACCAGAGTGACGCTATACACACGCATGCTCTTTCTCAGGTGCATTGTAAATGCAGAGACTGTCCATGCCTTCTATCTTACACCATTCATCTATGTGCATGGCTCAGATATTGATGTCATCTTTTCACAGAATTGTTGGGTTAAAAAATATAGGTGTGCAAAAAGTGTGTAGAGATCTGAAGGGGTGCAGAAAGTAGTGTGGGTCCCAGTAGGTTGACCCTGTCACGTGCCTAGCACCCACATCAGGATTTGGCTGTTTGACTCCCCAAACCTGGGCATGGTGCCATTGAACAGGCTCATCGGTCTATCCCGTGAAGTGGACAAGCAGTACATGATAGAGAGTGCAGCATTCCATGTCATATACATATTCAGTTGGCACGGTTTCTAATTCTTACAAATGTACTCCTTGCATTGAAGGGGGGGTGGATGACAAGGGAATATGGAAGCAGTCCAGTGACCCGAGCATACAAGAGAAGGCAGAGATGGCAAAGAAGCTTGCTTTTGAACTGCTGTTTGGTGGAGAGGGAGATATATGCATATACCTGGGTTAAGAGGGCATTCAGGATCAGGCTCAGATCCAATAAGAATCTTCGCTCCAACATTCCATGCAGCAGTGGAGTGACAGGTTGGAATGTCCCTTTGGCACAGAAGTGCAGAACTGCAAGCAGCTTGTGCAGAGGGGGTATAGTAGTCTGCATTCTGATATTGCCTTCTAGGTCTTCCAGGATGATATGGGCAAGGCAGTTGATGATCTTCATATCCAGCCTGTTCAAGGTCAGGATGTACTTACTCATTGCTGCGTTGCGAAGGAAATCGTCTTCACTTTGAAACGTGGAGCTTCCTCCTTTTTTCTCCTCTTTCCTCTGCTTGCTCCTCTCCTCCTTCCCCTGGTGTGGGACTGCTTTTCAAAGCCCAGCATCGGACCCTGTACTTGTCTGTCCAATACACCTGCCCAGCACATGTTGTTTGCAGGTATGCAGTGATTTAAACGAATATAAAATAACAAACAACATTTATATCTAAACATTTATAACAAAAAATACTGACTTTTTAAAATATATGTATGGGGGTGGGGTAAGGGGTTAAAACAGGTGGAGAGGGGGTTGTGGTGGGATTATAAACAAAGGGAAACAGTGGGTTTGTGGGGTGCCTCCAAAATATAAATAAATATATTTTTTTCGTTACAAACGTTTAGTTAAAAAAGTGTTTGTTATTTTTCTGTTTGTTAAAATCACATGTAACCGTTGTTGCATGTTTTCTTTCTGCTGATGGACTTTTATACCCTTGTTCGGGTGATTTTCTGCACCTAGAGTTTGGCGTCTCCTAGCAAGTGTCGATTGTAGCATTTGTCCTCATTACCCAGCCATGTTTGAAGTATTTCTATGGGCACTAGATGTTGAATTACACTATTTATTTATTGTTAAGCGCTTATACGGCAAGTAAATTCTGTTTCAAAGTGCCCACTGGGCAACTAGGAGGGGACATGGGAATGAGACAAATTAACAATACATAGAAATATTAAATACAGTGGAGGGGGAAAAAGGACGAACCTACTATGCCTTGTGAGTATTCAGAACATGCAAGTGCAGAAGGGAGGGGGCAGTGGGGAGTAAGTGCTGGGGTGTCCGTGCTCGCGGTTGAGCAACACATGAGTTCAAGGTATGGTAAGTACGAGTCTCCAGGACGGAGGGTGTGCCGAGGCAAGTGCTGAGGGTAGACAGAAGTTGGCGGTGATTCGGTGTGGGAGGCAGTGCACTGAGGATGCATAAGGGGGTCTGGACACCAATACAAAGCAACTGTGAGAATTAGCAGAGGATAAATGGGGCAGAAGGAGGAAAGTTTTGAGGTGCTTCCAGAATTTAAGGAAATCCTGCTCAAGATGCAGAGTGGTGGGAGGCTGTTCCACAGAAGGGAGCTAGCTGAGGAAAGCGATCTACCTCGTGCCCCCTGTTTAGCAAAACGCTTTGCACACAAAGAGTTGGTGCCAGAGGAACAAAGAGGCCTAGAGGGAGAATATTTAGTGAGAGAGTTGCAGATAGTGTGGACCCCTGCCTTAGACAGCCTTGTGGATGATACAGAGGGATTTGAATTTAATCTGTGAAGCAACTGGGAGCCAGTGAATACTTTTTAGGGGGAGAGATGTGGTCCCTGGGCTTGAGGCCAGGGATAAGTCTTGGTGCCCTATTCTGGATTAGCTGGGGGAGGGGGGGGGTCGCAGAGGGGAAGAAGGGAGATTCAGGAGTAGGCTATTGCAATAGTCAATCCTATAGAGAACCAGGGTTCGGGTAACATCCAGTTTCTGAGGGAAAGTGAGAAATGGTAGAATTGCTTTGAGAAGGACGAGCTGAAAGTGAGTGTGAGGGAGAAAGGAGAGAAAGGAGTTGAAGATTACTCCAAGGTTTCTGGCTTCAGAAGAAGGAGCAGGGGAGAACCCAGGGAGGAACGCCACAGTGAAGGGAAAAAGACAGGAGCAGGGGTCCCAATGGGAAAGATCTCAGTTTTGCTGGCATTGAGGCAGAGATCATTGGAAGTGCACCAGGCGTGGATGGTAGATAGGCAATCAGGGATGAAGGCAATCAGAGATGAAGGAAGGTGCAAGAGAGTCAGCAGGAAGTTTGAAGAGTTGTGTGTGTGTCGTCTGCATAACACTGGAAATTGGGGGAGAAGGAGCCGATGAGGAGTGAGAGTTGAGTAGGGTAGATGTTAAAGAACCAAGGGGAGAGGATAGAACACCCTGGGGGACACCACATGTGGAGAAGGGAGTAGGAGAGGAGAAGGTGCCCAGGATGACTTGGGAAAAGTGTTAAGTTAGGAAGGAGGTCAGCCAGTCCAGTGCCCGTTCCGAGATGCCAATGGTGCTGTGGAGCCTTTGTATGAGAAGGGAGTGGTTGACCATGTCAAAAGGTAGAGAACCGATCAAGTAGGATGAGGACAGCTGGTGAGCTGGGAAGTTGGAATCCAGGGATGCAAGACGTTCTTCACAAGTGTTCAGAAGAGCAGTTTTCGTGCCTCTGGATGCTCGGATCCAGATTGATGGTCATGTAGACCACCAACAAGTTCAGTGTGAGAGTTGAGTTGGGGCAAGGCCAACTTCTCCAGCAGTTTCCCCAAGAAAGGGGTGATGGAAATAGGGTGGTAGTTGGCTGGACAGGTAGGGTCTGCTGACGGTTTCTAAAGAAGGGGTTCACAATGGAGTGCTTAAGGGAGGAGGGGAAAGATCCAGTGGCAAAAGAGTGGCTGCAGAGATTAGTGAGAGTGGGGGCAACAGAGCCAGTGTTGTCCTTGATGGTTCTGGGTGAGCAAGGGGAGACCTATTTGGAAGAAATCTTCATGGAACAGACAACTCTGGTGACTTCTTCAGGTGTGACGAGGGCAACGGAGGAGAAGGAGGAAGGAGCAGGGTGAGGGGGCCAAGGGAGGCAAGGGGTTGTGGGACGGGTTGGGAGGTGAGTAACACGGCTGTTCATGATGTCCTGAGTTTTGGGGGGGAAGTGAGTGGCCAGTGCATTGCAAAGAGCCTGGGAAGTAAGAGGAGAGGAGAAAACTGGAAGGTTTGGCGAGTTCCCTGCAGATTTTGAAAAGTTCAGCCGTGTTCTTGGATGCACCAGATACCCATGCCTGAATGTGGGCCCTTTTCTTGACATGGATCGAGAGTCTGTATTGCCTTTGGAGCAGGTGGCAGGTCAGTTTGTCAGAGGGTGAGTCTGAAATTTGCCAGTTCCATTCTGCCGCTCTCCACCTTCGTTTCAGGGCTGCAAATTCAGAGTCGTACCAGGTGTTACGCTTAGAGGCGGGATTGAGGCAGATCCCCATGACTGGGGCAAGAATGTTGGTGGTGGACAAGTGGAAGTTGCTGAGAGCATTGTCGGTGGTAGTGTCTGATTTAGGGGGCAAAGGTGGAAATGAAGGCCACAGCTGACACTCGTTTCATTGTGCGGATGTTCGTGAACGAGGTTGGCAGGGCTTTTGGGGGTACAGTCAGAGGGCCAAAGGGACCCAGGTGGGAGGAGAGAAGACAGTGTTCTGACCAAGAGAGAGGGATGCCCAGAGGAGATGAGAGAGGGAGGTCAGAGTGGATGATGGCTTCCAGAGTGTGTCCAGCAGAGTGGGTTGGACCAGAAGAGAGAAGGGAGAGGATAGAGAGGTGCAGAGGTCAATGAAAAGTATGGTTACTGTGCCAGGAGAGTCCAATTGGATGTTGAAATCACCCAAGAGGAGCAGATGGGAGGTTGATAGTAAGGAGGAACAGAAATGCACCCATTCAGAGAGGAACAGGGAGGTAGCGCCTGGAGGCCGGTAAATGGTAACAATGGTCAGGATAGAGGAGGGAGAGATGATGACCAACTTGCATACCAGGTTCTCAAAGGAAGAGTGGAGCTGGGTGGGTAAGAAGGAAGAAGGTACCCACTCAAAGAAGATTAAAACAACCCACCGCCAGCACGGTGAGGTAGAGGCAAATGATCTTGAAGCCGTCAGGTAGTAGGGAGTCAAACGCGGTGACTGAGCTGGTATTGAACCATGTCTCTGTAAGAGCAAGAACGTTGAGGTCAGTGTCTTCAAGAAGGAAGCAGATGTCAACAGACTGCTTGTTGGCTGAGCGGGCATTAAGAGTCCTCAGGTGGAGGTGGTCTCTGCCTTTGAAGGTTTTCTGAGGTGGCGTACAGGGACGTGGTACTCCAATCAGAGGGGGGGTGTTAGGAAAGATTTCCATTTCATGTGTAATTTTGCCGCCAGTTGTGTACCCCCCCAACTTTTTGCTGATGTTAAACACCATACTCTGACTTTACCAGAGGAGCCCAGCCTTCTGCTGCACTCCTCTGGGCTTTTCGCTCACTTTATTATGGGGAAACTGACATGCCATTAAGACAGTCAGTACTGGGAGACTTTGTTTCCCTTAGTCCTTTCCAATGTTGCAACTTTTCTGCAACATGTAACACGTGTACAATGTACCTTACAGTACAGTGCACATGGGTCTAACAGTCATTTCCAAAGGCCCTAGATACTCTTGAAGGATTTTTTAGGAGAAGTGCAGATGTGCCTTGGACAAGGCTGGTGGCAGCTTATAATTTTGTATATTTGTAACCCTTTCCTGCCAGGTAAACCGCGATTACTGCGTTTGGTGGCACGAATAGGTGGCCTGGCTCCAAAATGGCCATGGCACAAGGTTCTTTGTCCTGTCCTTTGGCCATCTTGCCCCTTCACCTTACCCAGGTCGAGCCGACCCAGGTCAGTCCTTATTTGGGCATGCATTTTCCTGCAAAACGTCAAGCTTTCACGGTCTTCTGCATGCCTTGTGTGTGTGCCTCCAGGATGTGTGCTGGAACATCTGGTTCCAATAGACATCCTGGGTGCCAGAGAGTCTGGAGTGCTGTGAATGCCTGGGACCACCATGGCTCGTGATTGGTCCATGTATGGTGGGCCTGAATGTGAGCAGATCTCCCATTGGGTCCTCTTCATTTTGGCGCGAAGGAGATTCTGGATAGAGAAGGGCCCACACAGCCATACCGTGTCGATCTCTGGAGTTCTCACTGAACGAAGGATAGGATCCAAGTATCCTGAAACTAAGAAGCTGAGTCGATGAACCACTGGTGACCCGCTGAAACGTTTGGCACCCTGAGCCCACTGTTGTCCCCTGGGACCCCTCTGCATCTGGTCGTCCTAGAAGGTCTGCGAAGACGCTTTGACCCATTGGAATAGTGGGACCAACTATACTCGGCACCTTCATCAAACCCTGCAAATAAGCCATCTCGGAAGTGTCCCTGGGCTAACCAGTGGGCTGACCAGCTTATGCAGACTCTTTGCCCTGATACCGCTACTCTTTCGAGGAGACACTCAAAACTTGGTACGCCGCTAGCTCTGTGTTCACGGCACTCACACCGAATTTCGTACACTTGGCATTCCCAGGTCTGGTGTAAAGTGAGTGTGCCCAAACCGGAGTATACGCGGTTACCGTGTCGGCCAGCTGCGGTGGCGAACTTTGCAGGTGTGCTGCATTTGTGCCCCTCTTGCCCCTGAAGCCTGCTGCAGTGAAACTGGCCTGATCCATCCACCAGCATCGAAGAAATCGCAATTGTCCCATTTGGGAATCAACGTTGTAGCTTTGTCGCTGAAAGCCGCAGAGCCGCCAAATTGCTGCACTTGAACCTGCAACCAAAGTGGACTCGACTGCCGAAGTTTGGTCCGGAGTGCGCCGGGGTCGGTGAGTAATCCCAACCCTAACCGGTGGCCCCTAGCTCCTCCATCCATTTTTACGCACAAGTGGCCCCTGAGAGCCCCTCTCCTTTCCATTGCTAGTGCGAACTAGCAAACTATTCCCAACTCTTGGAATTGACTCTGCCCTCAAGTGGAGGCCCTCCTCAAATAGTGAGAACCTATTCTTCATCGCCTCACCCACCTTCCTGAGCTGCTACAGACCCTTGAAGAGACCCCGTTTTGCCCATCTGCATTACCACGTGCACCAGCATTGCAAGTACATTTGAGCTATAGGCTCCACTCTTCTTAGGGATTGGATTGCCTCTTAGTTAGGAGTGTGTTGGATGTAGAAGGGACTAAAGACTATTTGCACTGCCTGTTTCCTCCCCCTTTTAGGTTGTGGACCCATTTCGTGCATTAACCCTTTAGACCCCATTAGTCTTGTATATATTTATTTTGATAAGATTGTGTTGGCTTATTACTGTGATTAGATTTGTGTGTTGAAATTCAAAGGCCTTGAAATAAATGTATTTTTATTTTGCTCTGTGTGCTCATTGAGGTCTTTCAGTCACCCTCACGCCTCCTGAGACCTACTCTTGACTGCCGCCAAGCTACCTTCATTGGTCTGACTTGTCCAGAAGTTTACCCTGTTCCAAGAAACTAGGCTGGCCTTCTGAACCCCTGCCCACCAGGCCAGAGTTCAGAAATCCGTCTTAACAGGGGGGTAGGGAAAGGAAGAAAGTTAATGAGGGATGGCAGGATACGGCGAAAGAGAAGGAGGTTGGCTTGAGCACCCTGAACCAGGATAGTGCCAGTGTGGTAAACATCAATGATGCAGCATGATGAGAAGAAGCCCGCCAAAACGACTTCCCACTTAGTGCCACCATTAATGGGAGAGCATGTGAAAGGGGAGAGAGTAGAGATGAGGAGTCCAAAGGTCTGGAAAGGGGACAGAGAAAAGGATATTAGTGAATATCTCTGTGCAAGGTGCCCTGACATAGGTGTCTACGATGGGAAGGCCAGGAGTAGCTCCCAGAATGTCTTTCTTGTGTTTTTTTCATCCAGGCATCATGAGAGAGGGAGGGAGGATAGGTGATAGTGTAGCAGTTAGAGAAGATAGGAGAGATGGTGAGTGCCATCTCAGTGGTAGAAGATAGATGAGAGAATGAAAGAAGTGGGAGGGGCTGCACTGCACAGTCCTTGCCCTTACTCCAAGGGGGTTTTGTAGTAATGAGGGCACAAATACAAATGCAGAGCAATAGGTGGGGTGCAGGAATCAATTATAAAAAGTATCACAATGCAGTGCACAAAATGGATGCAAGATGTTAAGCACACCGGCCTATATACGATTTTAAAAAGGCTCACAAATTAATGCGGTGCATACTGGGATGTGAGATGGAAAAGGAAGAAGCACAACTTGAACGAATTTGCCTATGTAGAATGCAGGGTGCAGTGAAGAAGTAGGTGGTCGAGAGAGAAAAGGCAGAATAGGAATGGCAAAGTTATGGTTCAGGGAGATAGGTGGAGGAGGCAATAGGACAGTTCAGCAATCAGTTACATTTGAGCAGGAGGGAGTCTGGAGGTGCTCGGTTCCAAGTTCCTGCAAGAGCAAGACGTGCACAGGAGGATGCAGCATCATTTGTAGAGGGGGCACGAAGGTGGGGACCCTCCCGAGCCCTTCCAGGCTCACACAGGAGCCTTAGGAGTGAGGCCTTGGAGAGGGAGCTGGTGTTTGCCTGCTGGCTTTCTGATTGGCCAGGTTGGTGGGGGCACAGGCCAATCATAGTAGCATCAGACTGCTTCAGGTAGGGCTGAGCATTAGAACTGTTGTTCCCATGATTACTTTGTCATCTGTACTTTTTGTGATGTGCTAGCTGCAGAATGTTCTCATGTGGGATTTGCAGGCACCATTAATTTAAGCCGTATATTTCGCATGGATTATCTTCCAAATACTCCAAGCAGATTTCTTGACTATTCCGCATGAGATTAATACTGCATGTAAAAATTGGCAGTATTCCAAGCCCTGCCCGTTTGACCTCTTCTGCCAAACTCATAATGAGTCCATAACGTTCAACCATTACAGTTTCGCGTCATCCTCATATTTACCCTGGCCTTCACCAACCATAGACTTGCCACCTCCACCCTAGGCCACATCCAAAGCTCTAAGCATAATCCATTCAGTAATGATCTTTTACTTTGAAGTCCTCTACTTTTAACTATACTTTTCTGCCATATGAAAGCTAGGATTACAAATCTCAGAATGCAAAATCAAAATAAGGACTGCAAAACCTACTCACACATGCCATTGGACAACCTAAAGCGCTTTGAAACACATTGTGTATAGGCGCTATATAAATAAACTATCATATCATATCATATGCATCTCCCACCTAATTCCAGTCCACAACTCTTCATCGTCCTCTTATTCAGTGCTCTCAACGTATCCCATGTCACAGGGGGGGGGGCTCATCCAGACGTGATGTGGGTTTGTTTATTCTTTAAATTCTGGTAATTATAGGTTTGGTTTTTCCGTAATGAAGGCAGGATTATGAGATTCTAAGAAAATAGCAAACAAGGCTGGATGGGCTCCAGATAGTGGTGGTGGAGCCAGCCCATGCTAAGTGGATGACTCCAGCTTGGCTTAAGTTTCGACTCGGCTATGGTCTCAAAAAATAGAGCACAGTGGTGCCTCCTTATCCAGGAAATCGGGCATCCCCCAGGAAAGGCCATTTTCATTAAAGTCCCTATGCTTATAATGGGCCTTTTGTTTAGCAGTAGGCCCCCACATCCCCGGCTCGCCTGAGGAAAACCAAACGTCTATGCCATTGAATAAATGAATTTAGTTGGTTGGAAGAGTCTGTCTAATTTCCTGTCCCATCCCAGCGCAAGTCCTCACTCCTGGCCACCTTGCTAGCATTGATACTGAGATTTGAACAGTCTTACCTGCTGTTCAGGAAACAATTTAAGACTCTACTTTTCTCGTTGAACACACCCCTCCCCCTTTCCCCAGGACCTCAATTACACTGCCTGTTCTTGTTCCGTTTCAAATGTGTCAAACTTGATGTAACCAGCGCCTTGATGCCTCTGGGTTTAGTGCGCTCAACAAATGCAAAAATAAATAAATAAATCCCTTTTCACACATTTGCCTCATTGTTATTACAGAGCAACGTGGGAAGATCTTGAACAGACAAAGCTGTGTACTGGGAACAGTCATTTCCCATGACAACCACCCCTATAAAGACGGTACACACTTTGAATTCTGGGACTTGCAGTCCAGGTTGTATAATAAGGAAATCCAGGACTACAAGTCCCAGAGTGCAAAATTAAACCCAGGACTGGCCTAGCATTTCATGAATGGAATGGAAAATTCTGGCATGTATTATGTGTACCCATGAATTCTCTGGCTCCATTTCTCTAGTTCCACCAACCTAAAAGAAGTTGTGAGCCCTACAGTCACTGATTCCATTCAAATCTTGACGCGGACCCTGAACACTAACCCCATTAACCTTGGCCTGTCGGTCATGAGCACCCCCTCCTGGCTTGCCCCTCACCTATGGCTATCTCCACCTCAACCTGCTCCTCCCGGAAGGTCCTGAAGAAGAGCAAGGAGGTGGCATACTCCTCTGTCGATGTCTCGTTCAGAAAGTGGAGCAGAGATTGTCCGTTGTCCTCTTCTCCCCGACTCAGCAACTCCTCAAAGCACGACGTGTCCGAGATGCTAAAGGCGGCATAAACTCGGTCCCGCAGCCAGACAACCCGGAGATCATCCATCGTTGCCGGCACTGATAATGCCAACTCTGAGCGTCCCTTCCCCATAGCAACGATATGGGGCGGAGACCTGACAGCCGCCTCTACCCAAAATGCGCAAGCGCTCGTTGAGTAGTTGAGGGAAATAGAAAAGGGACACTAAACGGGCGCCCGCAACACACTCTGGCATCCATCTTAGAGTGGTGTAATATCACGTTACGATAACACTCTTCCGAATCGTCTGTTTCTTAAAATAAGAAGTTTAATATTTGTTAATACAGTGAAGTCACTTTATATGTAGTAGAACCTTATTGCCACAGATAGATTTTATTTAGATATCAAAATAGGCATGGCCCAATGTTATGCAATGTAAACGGCTGGAACGTCCAACGTATTTAAATCAATAATGCGGTGTGCAATAGACAGCTTCTGTCATCACGTATTGGTGGTACGCGTCGCCTCGAAGATCGCTACCTTGTTCACAACTGTGAAGTCTGGAAGATGTCGTGTTGGGAGCAATTTCTTACCTTTCTATTATTGAGGGGCAGTTGTGCCTTCTCAAGTAAGAGCTGTTAAACTGTTACTAAGACTATGTTAGTAGATGGCCACGCTTTCTTCGGAGAAACTCAGGCGAGGTAGACTTTATACACGCCGCCGTCCCAGTCCTCGTCCTATTCAGGAAGGTGACCCCCGATGTGTTCATTAATATGTTGTTGTTTCCATAGATTTTGTACTTCCTGCTTCCAATGCTAGTTTACTGGTAAAATGTAACTCTTCCTCTTTCAGCCTCGTTTTTCTGCTGTCCACTAGGCATCCGTTTTGGCTTTGCCAATGCCTCACTGTAGTACTGTGAACTGAATTACTTCTAGAGACTGCCAGGTCCGACGACACGGAGCCAGGCAAAATGGAGGAGGCACCCCTGATAACCCAGGCGGCGTCCTTCTCGGTTTCCAGAACCCTCTCTCCCTTGTAAGGGGGCGGGGGGTCGCTGGGTCAGGGCGGCAAAGTGGAAAGCCCGCGAAAGGTAACGCGCGGCAAAATCAGGAATTGCCCGCGAAAGGGAAGCGCAGCAAAAAGCAAGGAAAGCCCGCGAAGGGCAACAAAGGAAGGGGGCGCGGTTCCCTCTTCATAAGGAGCGGAGCGCCCAACAGTGGCACACAAACAACTGCAGCCGAGGGACACCCGTGCTCTGTGCACAGGACTGCAGTGGAAGGTTTTCGTTTTCCGGAGAAGGAAGGAGGGGCGGGAGCCCTGGTCCGGAGAGCGCAGCGGAGCGGTAAGAGGAACCAGCCGAAGAGCATCTGATAGCCGCGTCGCAGCCCACACGGACCGAAGGAGGAAGGCGGGGCTGGAGCTCGGGTCCGCAGAGCACAGGGGAGCGGTGTGCAAGACCCAGCCGAGGAACAGCTGAGAGCCGCGTCGCCGCCTACACGGACTGAAGAAAGGGAAGCTGGGTTGGAGCCCAGGTCCGGGGTGCGGTGCACAGCGGAGCGGTGAGCCGCACAGCGGGAAGAGAGCTTGGCCAGCGGTGAACGACGTGACAGCGTGGACTGTGCAGGCAAACGCTAACAGGCCAAAGCCAGGCCGGCATAGCGATCTCATAGGCACGGTGCAGCCGGCGCAACTACAGCTCGCTGACGTGATCTGGAGTCCCAGTGGCCAACAGCTGGTGAGCTGTTCCCTGGCTTGCATTTTTACGGCAAGCTCCCGCTTCAAGGAAAGGGAACACTGAAGGATTACTTGCAGACTGAGAGCCGAAGGATCTCGGGACCGGGCTCAGTTTGAAAGCGTTCGCCCGCTACACAAGCAGCGGGGAGCATGGACATGGAGGCTTTCATAGCTATGGCCAAAATGGTCACAGCTAAACATGGCACCAACTGGATGGAGGCGCTGACCAGTCAAGCAGGAAGAAGCCACACGGGTGCTGGGGAGAGAGTTGATTCGCCTCTAATGTTCCAAGAGGACGAGGAGAACCTTGTGGAGGAACAGGAGGAGATATTGGTGGAAGAAGAGGAACCTACGAGGAAAAGGAAAAGAGTGATGACAGAGAAGGCCAAAGCTAGCAGAGAACAGGCCACGAGCAGCAAGAAAGGGAAAACAGGCAACAACCCGGGTAAAGGACGTGCACAACAGGTTGAGGCCGTACCAGCACCTGCACCTACCCCTGTTCTCAGGAACCAAGGGGCAGCCAACACGCTTGAGGCCAGACCAGCGGCAGTGAAGGAGATGGGATCACCTTCCATGGAGGTGGTGAGAGGTATAGTTTTGCAATGCATGCAAGCCTTGGGGAATGGGGGTAATGGTCCACTCTTGAGTGGAAATGTGAATGCTTTTAATCAGTTGGGGCACGGGGCTAATGTAGTATAAGGGGAAATACCGCTGAGTCAATCGGGAGGAGCCATGGGTCAATCAAGTGGAGGGTCTTTGTTGACCGGGGGGTCTAACACAGGGGTGCAATGGCCAAGTGGATGGCTTAACGCGCCGGCAGGGAACGGGGTCCAGCCGGTAGTGTGTCAAGGGGCTGTCGGGGCTAATTACAGTAACAACGCTGGGAACCCTGCTGCTTTACGGGTCTCCTTATGTCAGCAGGCGGCGGCAGGGGATTCTGGAAGCCCGGTAGGGGGGCCGGGCTGGTAGGAGGTGGTCCATTGGGTGATACATCAACTTGG
Source organism: Ambystoma mexicanum (assembly GCF_040938575.1). Lineage (NCBI taxonomy): Eukaryota > Metazoa > Chordata > Amphibia > Caudata > Ambystomatidae > Ambystoma > Ambystoma mexicanum. The sequence continues at coordinate 1,513,936,952 of NC_090932.1, read as the reverse complement.
GTGGCTAGTATGGGGATACCTCAGGTCACCGGTAATGGACAAGGAGGAATAGGGGGTACTATGACTGCATATGGAAGGACCATGCCTGGTTTCGCTCCGGCAAGGGTGTCAGTGAATTCCTTGTCCTGGCACATACCCGCCTCAGTTAAAGAAAGGGTGTGGAAAAAGGAATTTGTGGAGATTTTTGAATTTATAGATATGGAGCCAATGGGGAACGGTTTAAAAGAGTTATCAGAAATGGAGAAGGAGAAGAAAGAGAAGGAGACCCCTGAAGCTGAGGCGACCATACACAATTGGATTAAAGCCTTTCTAATTTATACCTCCATAATGATTGAGAAACACCCACATGATGCCTCTGCAATGTTAGCATACTGCCACTACATCCAAGATATTTATTTGAAAAGGGGGGGGGAAGGCTGGCTTAAATCTGACGGGGCATTTCGTTTAAAGATGCAAGTATGGCCAGCACTAGCCTGGGATGAGATGGATGTAGGGGGAGTGGTGGATAAGCTGGTACTTACAAAGGAAGGGGGTGAACAGGCCACTGGGGAAAAGACCCAAGTTGTATGGAGGGGCAGAGGTGGTTTCACGCGGAGGGGAAGGGCGTCCTTTCGGGGGCACTCCTCCTGGAATAACAGAACCAGCTACCAGGGGGGAGCAGGCAGAATGCTGGAGGGTCAACTCTGAAGAGGGTTGCCCGTTTGGCAAATCTTGCAGATTCAAACACCCAAGGGGAGGGAGCTATAAGGATCATAACTCCTCTGTCAGCGAAAGCAATCACAGGCCCAGTCCTAAGGAAAAGAGTAAGGGCAAAAAAGAATGAAGTACATGTCTTGTTGCCAAAATTTGCGCCACTACAAATTTGTAAGGCATCTTTTAAAGGTTGGCTACCAACCCCAGTTAACATCCAGGCTATGACTCCATGGTTAAATGTGTATCACAACTTGAGCATGCTAAACTGCTGTGGGAGGGGTTTAGGTGGGGTTTTAAGATCCCATGTGCAGAGAGGAAAAAGGGCGCAGAGGTGCGCAATTTGCGGTCTGCTTTACAAATGCCAGGAGTGGTGAGCCAGAAGGTAGCTAAAGAGGTGGACCTGGGCAGGGTAGCGGGTCCTTTCGCACAACCCCCATTCCCGAATTTAGTCATATCTCCGCTGGGGCTGGTCCCCAAAAAAGAGCTGGGCCAATACCGCTTGATTCATCATTTATCCTTTCCTGAAGGGGAGTCAGTGAATGATGGGATCAAAGAGGACGAGTGCAGGGTTCAGTATGCCTCCTTTGACGATGCGGTTATGGTAAGGGCGGCAGGTAAAAGCGCCCTCTTGGGGAAAGCGGACATTGAGTCAGCGTTCAGGCTGCTGCCCATTCATCAAGAAAGTCAGCATCTGTTGGGTTTCAAGGTCCAAGGAAGATATTATTTTGACAAATGCTTACCAATGGGGTGTGCCATTTCCTGTTCTTATTTTGAAGCCTTTAGCTCATTTTTGGAGTTTGTGGTCAGAAAGGAATGTCACAAAGGGGCACTGTTACATTATTTGGATGATTTTCTATTCATTGGGAGAGATGGAACAGATGAATGTCATGAAATCATGCGGGTCTTTCAGGAATTGATGGGGATGATGGGGGTACCATTGGCCAAAGGCAAGACAGTGGGCCCCGTGACTTGCTTAACGTTCCTGGGGATTGAGATTGATTCAGTGCAAGGGCTTTGCAGGCTTCCCCAGGACAAGGTAAACAAGATGAGGACAGCTATCGCAAGTTTGATGTCCAAGAAGAAGGCAACGTTGAGGGAACTCCAGGTCATGGCAGGCAATCTGAATTTTGCAGGCAAGGTCATCCCAGTGGGGAAGACGTTTGCCAGGGGCATTGAGTTGAAAATGATTGGATTGAAACATGCTGGTCAACATGTCAGGTTGGGGTCAGATATTCAGGAGGACTTGGCCATGTGGGATGAGTTCTTGGATAGCTTTAACGGAGTCTGCTTGTGGAGATCTGCCTACAACAGCAAAGAAAGGCGTAAATTGTTCACAGATGCAGCAGGGGGTTTGGTGCAATTCTTGGTACACAATGGTGTGGGGCGGCATGGCCGGCTGAATGGCATGACCGAGGGGTCACCAAAGACATCACCCTGTTGGAGCTCTTCCCGATTGTGGTAGCATTCAAATTATGGGGAGAGCAGCTGGGAAACAGCAAAGTCATATTGTGGTCAGACAATCTAGCGGTGGTTCAGATAATTAATCACGGTTCAGCTAGGGGCTCCAAGGTGTTACGACTATTGAGAGAGCTCAACAGGTGCATGCTAAAGTGGAATATTGAAATGCGCGCTACACACATCCTAGGGGAACATAACACAGCTGCTGATGCTCTCTCTCGTTTACAGTGGGGAACATTTCGAGAGTGTTGCCCGGGAGCAGAGAGAGGGATGACGCCATTCGATGCAAAGTGGTGGGACATGATTTGGGGGATCTAAGTGCCCTGATTCAGACGGCGTTAGCTCCAGGCACGAACACAAAGTATCAGGCATGCTGGAAACGGTATCTAAGCTTCAAACAAGAGGAGCTGGGAAATACCATGTTGGAAATGCCTGTAAGGGCATTTGTGGTTTGGGGATGGCAAGCAGGCAAGTCCAGGTCATGGATGGCTCATCACCTGGCGGCCATCGCCCATTTTTCCAAATTACAAGGGGAGCCCGATCCCACTAAAGAACATTATATTTCTATGGCCATGAAAGGATGGGCCAGGCAAGTAATACCAAAAGTAGATGAGAGGCGCCCCATTGATTACGTTAAATTACAGAGGGTGGTGGCCATCCTAAGGTTCATCTGTCACGGGGATTTCGAAGTAACATTGTTCAAAGCTGCCTTCTCGCTAGCCTTCTTTGGGGCCTTTAGGGTAAGCGAATTAATCCCAGAGAACAAAGGCGCAAAGGGTTCAGGATATTTGCAGATGCAGGATGTACAGGTCTCTGAGGGCGGACTATCCTTATGGCTGAAAAAATCTAAAACAGATCAGGTGGGTAAGGGGTGTACGGTGGCACTACAACCCATTACATGGAGCACGGTGTGCCCAGTCGAGGCCGTGGTGGCATTTCTCGGAGTGAGGCCTCCTTCTGAGAAAGGAGCACCGTTTCTGATACACGAGGATGGCTCTGCTCTAAGTCGGTTTCAGTTTAAGAGGGTAATGGAGATAGCATTGGCTAAAATTGGAGAGAAAGAGGGAGTGTTTGGAACGCATTCATTCAGGATAGGGGCTGCAACATCAGCGGCGGCAATGGGGATGAGTGAGGCTACAATCGAACAGATAGGCAGATGGAAGTCAGGGTGCTTTAGGCCGGAAAAAATGTAAGGGTGACACGCCTTCTTCTTTCTCCCCCTTTGTGTAGCACCCGCCCGGAATAAGAAGATATCCGTATGGGTGGTAGGACACTCTTTTGTGTCCAGGGCGAGGGCCAGCTGGTCAGAGGAGCAGGAAGCACTGACAGCCGGGGAATTCAGGATTGGGTGGCACGGGGTGCCGGGCATGAAGTGGGCACAACTGCAGGGCCATCTGCGCAAGCTCTTAAACGGCAGAAGAAAACCGGACATCTTGATCGTTCACTGGGGGGGAACGAATTAACAAGTCTAGGGAGAGGGGCTCTCATGAGGGAGATGATGTACTCACTGCAAGAAATTGCAGGACAGCTAGGGGAAACAGAAATTTTACGGTCAGAAATCATCCCAAGAAAGGAATGGAGGGGTGCTGATAACCACGCCGCAGTGGAAAAATCCAGGCGGAAGCTGAATTGTGGGATGGCTAAATTTTGCAAGGGCAGGGGTTTTGGCCAGATTAGGCACGGTCTCATTAACCTAAAATCTCCAGAGTATTTTTCAAATGACCGGGTGCACCTATCACCGTTGGGGATGGAGTTATTTTTCTGGAACATATGCACAAAGGTCTTAGAAATGTAAAGGAGGAGGAAAGGGGGGAGCCACGTTGGGCGGAAACCCACACGTGGCGTGGCGGTGTTTGGACAGACAAACACAGGAGACAGACTCCGGAAGAGCCAGGAGAATGCGGGAAGGGTCTTCGCTCTTCCCAGACCCAACGCCCCTTGGGAGACTAAGCGGCAGGGGCGGCGGGGAAGGACAATTACGGCTCAGCTTCCCCCAAAGAAACGGCACTCTCCCCGCTCAGGAGCACCTGCAGGGGCAGGACAGGCTCGGATACTACCAAAGCAGGGAGAGTTGGGCCTACTGATGGACTCTTGGGAAAGGAAAGGGGAAAGCAGGTTCTTGGGGCACGGAGTAGTCGCCGCACCTGGCAGACAAAGTTTTTCCACAGTTATGTACAGTTTGGGTTTTGTATTGTGGAATAAATTCTGCGGCCTTCCTATGCCAACAAACACGTCTCGCTCTGCACTTTCTGGGGGGGAAAGGGCAAAGAGTTATGGTTATATGTTGTATGTTGGTCATAGGTGGACGGATGCCGTGGTTATGCCAAATTGCCAACTTTGCCAGATAAGGCACAATGAGATCATATAATTTCCCAAGATCACACACTTTGGTTAAATGATGAACACTGGATATAATCCCAGCCTGAAATGTAGGTACTCGCCACTAACCACAAATCTAATCAGCTATTGTGTGGCGCTGGCCCTTTAAGGGCGCGCACGCGATGGTGTGACGTCCACTCCGTCGCATGTGGTTATAAATAAACGGGGCGTTCCTGGCGGCCTCAGAGCCACCGGGGAGCCCACACGATCAGCACCTAGTCTCTGTGTCTTTGTGTTCGGGGAAGTGGGGGGCTCACGGGGCGGCGGTGACTGCACACCGCCCACCGTGGCGACGAGCGTCGGATCCTTGCCCGGGACAGGCGGTGATCTCTGGAAAGGTGCGCGATCATCTGCTGTGAGGCGCACCTCCCAGAATATGCCGCGGAGAGGGGAGTGACACACACGGTTGGCAGCCATTTTGCACAATAGGCCCTGGGAGGCCACGGCTTCATAACGAAGCGACAGTGAGCCATCCAGGCCAAATTTTTGGACAATCCAGTAGCGGATAGCTACTAGAGGCAGCACATGCCATTTTCAGTGTGATTCATTCGCTTTGTCACTGTTTTTCACCAAGTGATTGGGTGTGGAACCAAGGAAGGCCTATTGGGTGTATGCTTGGGGCCCACCCTGCTCAATTTCTGGATCCTCTACTTTGCCTGGCCACCTGATCTGCTACATTGTGGAACTGCTCCTGCCATACTGCACCTGAGGAACATTTGGCATCTGTGGGTTGCCTGTGGCCACATCCAGGAACATCCTTTACAGAGAGACACTGAGTGGTGTGGTGGTGAGTTGCGGCCCCATTTTCTTTACATCCCAGGGGTGCCTGCGCGCTTACCACCATGAGCCAAGCTGCGGCCGCTGCCCAATAACCTGCTGCTCCTGTAGCAGCCCCACTGCCGCCACCCATCCTGCCACCGAGACCACTACCTAAGCCACCTGGCGCTCTACAGCCAATGCCTGTGTTTGATGTATCGGGCACTCCATCGAGTCTGGGGCCGAGGTGGAAGATTTGGATGGACAGATTAGAGATGTACTTCCGAGCCACAATGGAGACTAGTGATGACAGTAGGTTGGCCACCCTCCTATACTGTGCAGGCCCTGCAGTCCACAAAATCTTTCTGTCCCTTCAACCAGTGGATGGGTCATTTACGGTGGCCAAAAAAGCGCTCCACAATCATTTTCTGCCCATGGCGAATGCAGATTATGAACGTTTTCTGATGGGGGCTGCACGTCAGAAGGATGATGAGACTCTCGACGTGTTCTATGGGAGGCTGCGCAGACTGGCAGTACCATGTGCATGGAATGACCCAGACACCATGTTTCGAAACCAACTCATCCAAGGGTGTGTTTCGGGCATCACCTTTCCATGCATTCTGGAACTGGGGAGGTGCCATGAGGTCTCTGAGCTGCGTGCAACCATGATGGAGGCCGGAGTGCGGCCCAACAAAGCAGATGACATCTACGTAGTCGGCAGAGGCCGTGGACCCAGACGCCCTGCGGGTGCACAGGGACCTAGAGAACAAGCAGTGAACAGTTTGTGCTCAAAATGTGGATATGATCTCCCACACCCAGCAGAGTGCCCGGCCATTGGAAAAACATGTGGGGGTGCTGACCATTATGCCCGGATGTGCAGGGCCGTGTGTCCAGATCCGAGTCCACCTCCCCTTTCTCCTCACCTGACTCCTCCGAGGTAGGTACACAAGGATCCGTCTCAACCTTGCCTGGCTTCTCCTTAGTCCTTGGAACCTTGCCTTTCTGTGTTCTGGTCTTCTTTTCGTGAAGGTAAGGTCTGGCCCCTCCGGAGGCCACCTTGACAGAAGAGTGGACCTGTCACCGGGGAACCCCAGGGGGCCAGCCTCAGCTCTAGGGAAAAAGCCTGAAGGCAGAAAAAACCCTAGTCCATAGATGGGTTCGGAAGACAGGTCCTTTAGATGGTACAGATCTTTAGTTTGCAGTTCCAAGATGCCAGGTATGATGACGTAGTCAGTGTAGCTGAAGGCAGGAATCCAAGAAGCTAATGCCAAGATACGGAGTGGAAGGGTAGCAGACCCTGGGAGAAGGGTAGGTAAAGGAAGGTATAGAAAAGAAAAGGTATACAGGAGTTAGAAGCAACAGGAAGGGACTACTGTACCAAATCAGGGAGAAGGCAACAGGAATGCTTCAAGTAGTCTGAAGCAGCGCTGAAACACCGCGGCGGAACGGAAAGGAACAACTCGCCAGAAGGCAGTGCGCCGAGAAGGCAGAAAGGTAGAATAAGCAACAAGGGCTCAAGAAACGCAGAAGCGGCAAAGCGCAGCGCTTCCGCGCCTGTTAAAGAAAGAAATTACCAGCCAGAAGGGTTGAGAGAACAGCCGATAGCAAGTCCAGCAGGGAAGCTCCTGTTCACGGACGCGGAACACAGTGCGAGAAGCACCCTCGCGGCCGGAGTTAGGATGGAGACCAGGTAGAAGTAAGGTAGATAGAAAGTTTAGAGCGAAGGAAGAAATAAAGAAGCGGAGAGGCACCGCAGCAGATATAACAGCGGCACCCGTGAACACAGAGTAGAACTGTAGCGAGCACGAAGACAATAGAAAGGTAGTGGACAAGGGATAAAGGGAAGGAACAAGGTGAAATAGGGACTAGGAGGGTAATACACAGGATGGCGATAATCCAAAGTCGGAGCGTTGACAAAGTGATACAACAGATACAACGCGCCGTAAAGTGGGCGGAGCCAGATTATATAAGCTCCAGCGCCATGTTGGGCGCCATGTTGGGTGAGGACTAGACCGCTCACCGTCGGAACCGCCAGCGATTGCAATGTTTCCAATCTTGGGTCCTGACAGTATACCCCTTTCCTCTCGGGTACCCCCCGGCTTGCCCGGGTGAAGGCGATGAAACCTTCTCAAGAGCCTAGGGGCATGAACATGGCTTACCGGTTCCCAAGACCTCTCCTCCACGGGATAGTCTTTCCAGTGAACCAGGTATTGGAGCCGACCTCTGTGGTATCTGGAGTCCACCAGGTATGCTACTACTTCGTATTCTTCTGGAACGGAATGTACCTGTGCTCGACTTTTGCGGATGGGTCTAAGGAACGGGTCTACCTTGTACTCCTTGAGCAAAGAGACGTGAAACACTGGGTGAACCCTTTTGAGATAGTCAGGAAGTTTGAGCCGAAAGGCAACCGGGTTGACCTGTTGGAGAATGGAAAACTGTCCGAGATAACGGGGGGAGAATTTTCCAGCATGAACCCATCTAGGAAGAAATCTAGTTGATAACCATACTAGTTGTCCTGGTCACCATGTAGTATTGGAAGCTCTGCTCCTATCTGCCCATCTCTTCTGTGATTGTTGGCTGAGTTGGTGTGCCTTCTTGGCGAGATCATGAACCTCCTGAAGTTTCTGTAAAACGCTGTCCAAAGCTGGAATCTTAGTGGCTAGGGAGCCAAACCCGGTTAGGTGTTTGGGATGAAAACCGTAAGTGCACAAAAAAGGACTCATTTGGATAGTGGTATGCAGGGTATTATTATAAGCGAACTCAGCTTGAGAAAGGAAACAATGCCATCTCTCTTGTTGTGTACTGCAGAAACACCGTAGGTTCTGCTCCAGGTTCGCGTTTAACCTCTCGGTTTGTCCGTTACTCTGGGGGTGGTATCCCGAAGAAAGGGCTCTGTTGATACCCAGGGTCTGGCAAAGCGAAGCCCAGAATTTGGACGTGAACTGAGGTCCTCGGTCAGATACAATGGTCTGGGGTAGACTGTGTAGACGGACTTTGTCTCGGAGGAAGATAGCAGCAGTCTCAGAAGCAGAAGGAATTTGTTTAAAAGCTGAAAAATGGGCCAGTTTGCTGAATGAATCTATTGTGACCATAATCACCGTCATACCCTCAGAAGGGGGAAGATCGACGATGAAATCTGTAGAAATATGTTCCCATGGTCGTGACGGTAAGGTATGTTGTTGTAGGAGTCCGAGCGGTTTACCAGTTCGGTATTTGTTAGAGGCACAGATTGAGCAAGCGGTAACATACTGATATACATCAGTCTTCAATTTTGGCCACCAAAAGCCTCTTTGCAAGAGTTCATAGGTATTTCTGATGCCCGGGTGACCCGACAGAGGGGTATCATGGCACCACGAAAGGACAAGCTTCTGGAGATCCTTGGTGGGAATGAAAAGGGCGTGATCATGATAGTACAGTCCATCCTTGCCTTGGATGACCGTGGCGGGTAGTTCTGCACCGGACTGATAATGAGGTATCAGATCTCGGAAAAAGGAGACAGTGGAGGCTAAGACTTTGAGATTTGGAAAAAGGCGGTCATGTTCATTGTAGGTTCCTGAACTGTCCCTGATACTTCGTGATAAGGCATCTGCCTTTTTGTTTTCTGTGCCTGGGATATAGGTTATTATGAAGTCGAACTGTAAGAAGAAATATGCCCACCGAGCATGTCGGGCATTGGTGCACTCCATTTGTTGTAGAACTCGGAGATTGCGGTGGTCAGTTCTGATACAGAAGGAATGGGTTGCGCCTTGTAAGAGATGCCGCCATTCTTGGCAGGCTAACTTGATGGCTAAGAGTTCTCTCTCCAAGACGGAGTAGTTCCGTTCACTACTGGTGAGGGTCTTCGAGAAATACGCCACCGGGTGTTCGTAGCCATCAGCTGTCTTCTGTAATAGGATGGCACCTACTGCTCCTATCGAAGCATCCGTCTCCAGGATGTATGGTATGGTCTGGTCCGGCTGTATCAAAATGGGAGCGGAGGAGAAACATTCCTTAAGGGTCTGAATAGCTCTCTTTTGTTCATCCCCCAAGGCAAACTTGACCCCTTTCTTGAGCAGGGATGTGAGAGGAAGCACTAGGTTGGAAAAGGTAGGTATAAATCTTCTATAAAAGTTGGCTAACCCTAAGAAGCTTTGTAGCTCTTTGATAGTGCTGGGTTCTCTCCACTCCATGATAGCCTTGACCTTGGCTGGGTCCATCTCTATGCCTTCGCCAGATAAAACAAATCCCAGGTAGGATACGGAAGTGGTCTCGAATTTGCATTTTTCTGGTTTCACCAAAAGCTGGTGTTCAAGAAGACGTTGGAGTACCTTTCTCACCAGTGACCTGTGTTCGGTTAACGACCGAGAGTATACCAGGATATCGTCCAGATACACCACAACCGAGACAAACAACATGTCTGCGAACACCTTATCCATATACCTCTGAAAGACAGCGGGGGCGTTGACCAGGCCGAATGGCATCACCCGGTATTCGAATAACCCGAAAGGAGTGCGGAACGCGGTCTTCCACTCGTCGCCTTTTCTTATTCTTAGGAGATGGTAGGCGCCTCTTAGGTCCAGTTTGGTAAAATATACGGCTCCTTGCACCGCCTCCAAGATGTCTCAGATCAATGGCATAGGATACCGGTCTCTGATCGTCACCTTATAAAGCCCTCTGTAGTCAATACATGGATGCAGTTCGGCACTGTCTTTCTTTGGTATAAAGAATAAGGAGGCTCCACAGGCTGATCTCGACTCTTGAATGAGCCCGTTTTGGAGATTGGAGTCCAGATATTCTCGCAGGACCTTCCTTTCTGGGAGTGATAAAGGGTACATCCGCCCGAAAGGAATCACTGCTTCAGGTACTAAGTCAATGCCGCAGTCTTCCGGTCTGTGGGGAGGAAGATCACAGGGTTGGATGTCTATGAATACCTCAGAGAATTTGAGATATTGAGGTGGAACTGAGGCTATGATTGTCGAACTATGTGTAGGAAGTGGTTCTGCTTCGGGATGAGTGGAGGAAACCATGCTGCCCACACAAGTTGACTTACAAAAGAGTGAGTTGAAGCTCACTCTATTAGCCTTCCAGTCGATGTGGGGATTGTGTTTCCTTAGCCATGGAATACCGATGACCAGAGGGAAATGGGCCGCTCTGATCTGATCGAAGACCAGATATTCCGAGTGATGGCTCATCTCCATTCTTAGTGGTATTGATTCTGTGGTGATAGGTCCGGGTGACAAAGGTCGACCGTCTACGCCCTCTACCGGAATGGGAGTCGTCTTAAGTTTGGTAGCTATGTGATGTTCTATAGCCCAGTTCACATCCATGAAGTTACCTGCAGCTCCACAGTCCAGCATGGCAAGTACCTCAATGGAACTCGAAGGAGATAACCATAACCTGACTTGGAACACCATCAGGCTGTTTTCCTCAGGGTTGTTCATGGTTCTTGAGTGGTTGCAAGGGTACTTGGCACTTCCCCCGAGACTTCCCTTGCTGTAGATCGGGGGGTTGAAGTTTTCCTTCCTCCGGGGTGGCACTTCCGGGCAGTTTCTCAATAAGTGTTCGCCGGAACCACAATACATGCATAACCCGGTCTCTCTTCTTGGTTTACGCTCTTCCGGTGTAAGGGGTCCCCGGGTAGTTCCGACTTGCATGGGTTCTTCAGATGAGACGTTGGTCAGGGTTGCAGGAGAGGGGTTCGATAGACTGATAGACTGAGGATTGCTCCTGAATCGTCTTTTTTCTTGCCGCCTTTCTGTTAACCGGAACTCAATCTGTAACAACAAGGTCATCAGTTCTTGGCAAGATACTGGGCGGGCTACACAAGCTAACTCGTCCTTGAGCTTGTCGTGGAGTCCTCTCCGGAATATAGTTTGTTGGGCTGAATCAGGCCAGTCTGCTTTAGCCGCTAGTCTCTGGAAGCGGGCGATGTAAGTCTGGACGTCTGTGTTCCCTTGTTCGACATCCAGGATAGCTTCTAAAGAGGAGTAGAATATCTCTGGTCTGTCGAATCGTTCCTTGAAGCCCTCTATAAAACAATCATAATCAATCAAAGAAGGGTCGTTTCTGGCAACAAGAGGAGTGGCCCAAGCCAGAGCATTTCCTGTGAGATTGGCAATGATGAATCCAACCCTAGATCTTGCCGATTCATAGGCATGGGTACGGAAGGCAAAATACACACCACAGGCATCAAGGAATTCCTTCATTCCTCCCGGATGACCGTTGTATTTGCCGAAGGAAAGGGGCACCGCAGGTAGATCTCCACGGTCGTCTCTATGTAGGACTACCTGCTGTCGGAGTGCTATGTTCTCTGTCCTCAAAGCTTGGACTTCAACTGTGAGGTCCTGCATTGCCGCCACCAGCTCTTGGTATTGTTCCAAGGAAGCCATGTTAGGGTTCGGGCGTTGTATTCTGTCCAGATCCGAGTCCACCTCCCCTTTCTCCTCACCTGACTCCTCCGAGGTAAGTACACAAGGATCTGTCTCAACCTTGCCTGGCTTCTCCTTAGTCCTTGGAACCTTGCCTTTCTGTGTTCTGGTCTTCTTTTCGTGAAGGTAAGGTCTGGCCCCTCCGGAGGCCACCTTGACAGAAGTGTGGACCTGTCACCGGGGAACCCCAGGGGGCCAGCCTCAGCTCTAGGGAAAAAGCCCGAAGGCAGAAAAAACCCTAATCCATAGATGGGTTCGGAAGACAGGTCCTTTAGATGGTACAGATCTTTAGTTTGCAGTTCCAAGATGCCAGGTATGATGACGTAGTCAGTGTAGCTGAAGGCAGGAATCCAAGAAGCTAATGCCAAGATACGGAGTGGAAGGGTAGCAGACCCTGGGAGAAGGGTAGGTAAAGGAAGGTATAGAAAAGAAAAGGTATACAGGAGTTAGAAGCAACAGGAATGGACTACTGTACCAAATCAGGGAGAAGGCAACAGGAATGCCTCAAGTAGTCTGAAGCAGCGCTGAACCACCGCGGCGGAACGGAAAGGAACAACTCGCCAGAAGGCAGTGCGCCGAGAAGGCAGAAAGGTAGAATAAGCAACAAGGGCTCAAGAAACGCAGAAGCGGCAAAGCGCAGCGCTTCCGCGCCTGTTAAAGAAAGAAATTACCAGCCAGAAGGGCTGTTCACGGACGCGGAACACAGTGCGAGAAGCACCCTCGCGGCCGGAGTTAGGATGGAGACCAGGTAGAAGTAAGGTAGATAGAAAATTTAGAGCGAAGGAAGAAATAAAGAAGCGGAGAGGCGCCGCAGCAGATATAACAGCGGCACCCGTGAACACAGAGTAGAACTGTAGCAAGCACGAAGACAATAGAAAGGTAGTGGACAAGGGATAAAGGGAAGGAACAAGGTGAAATAGGGACTGGGAGGGTAATACACAGGATGGCGATAATCCAAAGTCGGAGCGTTGAGAAAGTGATACAACAGATACAACGCGCCGAGAAGTGGGCGGAGCCAGATTATAGAAGCTCCAGCGCCATCTTGGGCGCCATGTTGGGTGAGGACTAGACCGCTCACCGTCGGAACCGCCAGCGATTCCAATGTTTCCAATCTTGGGTCCTGACACCGTGACTCCCACAGTGGTCCCCAGAGGGCCCGTTCGGACTAGTTCCTTCCGCCCCCAGAGGTCATCAAACGAAACACGGGTGGACCAAGGGGATGATGGCGCCCTGCCTGAGGGCGACGAAGATGAAGAAGACGAAGAGAACATATTCTTCGTGTACAGCGTGGGTATCCTGAGAGCCAATGCCAAACGACAGCCCAGGTGCAACGTGCTGGTGAACGGGGACTCAATACCGATGCTGGTGGACACTGGTGCGTCAGTTAACATAATGGCCAGGGAACACTATGACACCATGCAATCCCCGCCGGTCCTGGCTGCGCCAAAGGCGCGCATCTTCACTTTTGGCGGCGACCAGCCTATTCCCCTCGATGGTGCATTTGTGGCAAGTGTGAAGTATGGGAACACAGCAGTCCGGGCCCGGTTCTACGTTAAACCGGTAAGTAACAATACCCTGCTATGCTGTGCTGCGGCAGAGGCCCTTGGGATTGTGACATTTGCTTACTCGGTATACCTGGACGACATACAGGTGTTACTGGACAAGCATGCGCCGTTGTTTGAAGGCATTGGACAGATGACGGGAGAACCTGTACGGCTGCACATAGATGAGTCCATTCAACACGTGGCGCTCAAACATCGGCGAGTGCCATTCCACCTCAGAGACCTGGTGGACCAGGATTTGGACAACCTAGTGGGGTTAGACATCATCGAAAAGGTGAAGGGCCCGACCCCGTGGGTGTCTCCCGTTGTAATCGCCCGCAAGCCCAAGCAACCCGATGCAGTGAGAATCTGTGTGGATATGCGCCTCCCTAACAAGGCAATAAAGCTGGAACGGCACTTAACCCCCACCATTGATGATATCATAACGGAACTACAAGGGGCGAGGTTCTTCTCCGAGCTGGACCTCAGAGCTGGGTACCATCAGGTGGTCTTACATCCAGAATCACGATACATAACAAGGTTCACCACACACAAGGGGCTGTACAGGTATAAAAGACTGAGCTTTCGAGTCTCCCCAGCGGCTGAGGTGTTCCAGAACATCATCAGAGGGGCACTGGCAGACCTGGAAGGAGGCCTCAACATCAGCAATGATATCCTGGTGTTTGCGAGGTCGGAGGCCGAACATCTGGCACGCCTGGCTAAGACCTTCGAGCACCTAAGCTCGCTGGGACTCACTTTGCACAGGGACAAGTGTGAGTTTCTCAAGACGATTGAGTTCTTCGGGTTTGTCTTTAAAGCGGATGGAGTGTCACCTGATCCACGCAAGGTGAGAGACATTAAGTAAGCACAGCCACCAAAGAATGTAGCGAGGTGAGAAGCTTTCTGGGCATGGTCACTTACTGTGGCCGCTTCATCCGGAACCTGGCATCCCGCTCCGAACCGTTGAGGACACTGACAAAGAAGGACACCAGATGGCAGTGGGGGCCACTCGAACCGGCAGCCTTCGACGACATCAAGGGCACTCTGGCTGCAGATGACACCATGGCATTTTTTGACCCAGGGCTACAGACTGAGATTGTTGTGGATGCTACCCCGTACGGCCTAGGGGCAGTGTTCACGCAAGTCGGTAGGCACCAGGCGGTCTGCCCGATTGCCTACGCACGCAAGGCACTCTCCGAGACGGAGCAGCGATACTCACAAATAGAGCACGAGGCACTGGCCGTGCTGTGGGGCTGCAGATATTTCCACCTGTTCATTTTGGGAAGACCAGTCGCTGTAATTACGAACCACAAGGCCCTTTTTCCCATCATGGCGGGGTCCTCGTCTAAGCCACCGATGAGAATAGAGACATGGATGCTGGCGCTCCTCGAATATGGAGTGTCGTTGGTCTACCGCACAGGGAGCAATAATGCAGCCGACTACCTCTCCAGGCACCTGAGAGGGGGTCCCCAAGCGTCCACCGGCATGGAGGAGGCGGAGGAGCACGTCCGGCTGGTGATAGAAGCGGCCACCCCGAACTCCATGCAGGTGGAGGAGACGGAACTCGCATCGAAGAGTGATGAGTGTTTTGGCATCCTGAGAACGGCTATGGAACAAGGGGCCTGGAAGACCCTGTTGGAAACCTTAGGCCGAAGGACAAATTAGAGGAAGGTGATGCTGGAGCAGCTCTGGAGAGTGCAGGAGGAGCTGACGTTCTCGGACTCACGCCTGTTGCTGAGGGGAGACAAGATCAAGATTCCCAATGCAAAGGTCCAGCAAGTTATCGCCCTGGCACACCAAGGGCACCAGGGAGCTCGAAAAACGAAAGCTCGCCTCAGGCAAAAGGTGTGGTTCCCGGAACTGGAGAGAAAAGTGGAAGAATTTGTGGCGTCCTGTGTGTGGTGCCAGGCAGCCTCACCAGCACAAGGTGAGCCATCCATCGAGATCATGCCCCGCGGAACAAGGCCTTGGGAAGTGGTCCATGCCGATTTTGGATCAATAACGAGAGGCACCCACTTCCTAGTAGTAGTGGACGAGTGGTCCCGATATCCAGAGGTGGAGTTTGTGGAGTCGGTGGCTTTTGACAGAGTCGTGGTGGCACTGGAGAAAATGTTTGCCACCCATGGACTGCCCACAGTGTTGTGCTCCGACAACTGTGCTCCGTTCCAGGGTGACAGCTTTGCGGACCTTATGAGGGACTATGGTATCCATCATAGGAAGGTCACCCCGCTATGGCCTCGGACAAATGGGGAGGCAGAACGCATGATGCGCACTCTGAATAAGGGCACTGTATGTATTCCTCTTGGGATATCGGACCACACCACACTCATCTACGGGTGTGGCACCAGCGGAAGCACTGTTTCAGAGATGCCCGAGGGACATTATACCGGAGGTGGGCGAGCGAGAGCCCGCTGTCATCAGTAATGACCAGGTTGAGGAAGAACACAGAGTGAGGACAGAAATGGAGAACAATAGAAGAGGCCTAAGACTGCCAAAGATTGCCCCGGGGGATGAAGTGCTTGTGAGGAATCGTCACCCGCAGGGCAAGCTGTCCCTCACGTATGAACCCTCTCCATTGGACGTGGTGGCAGTCAAGGGATCGATGGTAACCACGTCCGATGGCACTGCGTCCGTCACCAGAAACGCCAGCTTCTTTAAGAGGCTGGGTGAGCCAAGAGCGGACACTCCTGAGGAATTGGCCCCAGAGGAAGCACCGGATGAAGGGGCGGTCGTCCGTCCCCATTGGTGTCTCCGGCCTGTGGTGGGCCAGGCGAAGGGACACCGGCCAGATAGACGGGTAGGAGGTACCCCCTGAGAACAGGGCGTGGGAAACCTGCCTGTCTTACGGACTATGTGATGGATAAGAAGGCGGTGCTGCGTGATACAGACTGTACCACTGTTTATGTGGGGTGCCCACTGGGGATCCAGGGCGGGTACCAATAAACGGGGGTCAGTTAGGTTTTGTTAATGTGTGCTGTTAATGTGTGTTAGTTAGATCCTCGCTTTTCAGTTTGTTTGTTATGGAAAAGGAGGAGTGTGGCGCTGGCCCTTTGAGGGCGCGCACGCGACAGAGTGACGTCCACTCCGTCTCGTGCAGCTATATATAAACCGGGCGTTCCCGGTGGCCTCAGAGCCACCGGGGAGCCCATACGACCAGCACCTAGTCTCTGTGTCTTTGTGTTCGGGGGAAGTGGGGGGCTCACGGGGCAGCGGTGACTGCACACCACTAACATATTGTTGCCACTGATAATGTGTTAATGTTAAGCTTCTCGTGGTTACAAACACATGTTGCATTTTAGAGATTACTTTAAAAGTACACAAAGCACATAATAAATAAACCGGACACCATCAATTGCTCTAGAATGGGGATCTGAACCCTTTAGCTTGCCAGATGTTTTGTACTAGAACCCCCCATCAGCACTAGCCAGCATAGGCAATGGTGAGGGATCATGTGAAGTGAAACCCAAAACAATTGGACAGCCACAGGTTGCAGACCCCTGCTCTACGACTACCACGTTAGATTTTTTCCCTCCATCTGGTAGAGGAAGGCAGTAGGCAGGCCAGGCATCTGTGCATGGAGGTTGGGTGAAGCCAGGTGCTGGGGTGGGGGGAGGTATGACAATGTCTTCTGATCTTCAGAGCAACATTTACAAGGAGCTGCAATCATGATGCTATTTATGTAGGCTGATATTTCTCTTGTTTCTTTCAGTGTCTGTAGAGGGGGCAACATGAGGGTGTGAGATGCCGGCCAAATTGCCCAATGTAGCGCAAGGCACTGTGCTAGATCACAGCGCCACCCCACTCAACACCACACAGCCATCATAGGAAAACCTCTGCTCAGGAAAAGCTTCCTTCTGTGACTTTAAGCTGTTGTTGGCACTTCAGTCTAAAGTGCTACACATGTTCGTCCTCCTTTTTTTGATGGCACCCCCTTTCCCTGTTTCTGAAATGTATTTAATCCAGACCACTTTATATCCAAAACCAATGAATCAGTAGAGTCCATTACGCCACCCATATGCTTGTTTTAAAATGCAGATTGTCACTATTTAGGGCCTGATTCATGAAATGGGGCGCAGAAATGGGCAGGATGTGCACGCAGAGAAGGCTCCTGCCTGAGCCGTGGCGCAGAAAAAATATTGCACGCCACGCATATTCATGGATTCCAAGACTCATTACTAGCCGCTGCGCAAGTAACAACAAGCTGCGCGAGGGAGGCCCCAACACGCCCCCACACACCCCAAAAAGCAAGAGAAAGGACTAACACGGCGCATGTGTCCTCACCATCACATGACCAGCATCCAGCACCCCATAGAAAATGTGCAACAAAATATCACAATCCCAGGCGGTATCCTGCGAAATCGCATGAAAAAACATTGCATTTCCAGGCCGCACCCCAGAGAAAACGCGTGCCCTCCCTCGCAAGGCCAGGTCGAACACCAGTGAAATCGCACGACTACACCTCGCGTTCCCACGCTGCACCCCACGCAAACCCAGCCTGTACCCCAGCGAAAATGCATCGCATTCCCAGGCCGCACCCCAGAGAAAACGCATACCCTCCCTCGCAAGGCCAGGCCGTATCCCAGCAAAATTGCACGCCCCCTCGTACGTGTACGCAACATCCCTTACAAAACATGTGAGTTCACTCTACACCCTTGGCCCCCACCCTGTCCACATAGCCCCCTACTGCACATGAACCACTGTAGTCCACAGACCACCCCCAGCTCCCCTCACCTGTGACGCTCCCCGCAGGCAGCTCCCTCCAGACGGGACACCACCCCCAGCCACCCTCACCTGTGACGCACCCCGCAGGCAGCCCCCTACAGATGCGACACCACCCCCAGCCCACCTCACCTGTGATGCCCCCTCCAGACGGGACCCCACCTCCCATCCCCCCTCACCTGTAACGCCCCTGCAGGCAGCCCCCTAAAGACGGGACCCCCTCTCAGCACCCCTCACCTGTGACACCCCCGCAGGCAGCCCTCTCCATACGGGACACCACCGCCAGGCCCCCTCGCCTGTGACACCCCCTGCAGGCAGCCCCTTCCAGATGGGACCCCAGCCCCCCTCACTTGTGAAGCCGCCCGCAAGATGCCCCCCCCAGACAGGACTCCCCCCAGTCCCCTTCACCTGTGATGCCCCCCGCAGGCAGCCCTCTCCAGACGAGACACCTCCCCAGGGCCCCTCACCTGTGATGCCCCCACAGGCAGCCCCCTCCAGACGGGACACCCCCAACCCAGTCACCTCACTTGTGATGCCCCCCGCAGGCAGCCCCCTCCACACGGGACACCTCCCCAGGCCCCCTCACCTGTGATGCCCCCACAGGCAGCCCCCTCCAGACGGGACACCCCCAACCCAGCCACCTCATCTGTTATGCCCCACGCCGGCAGCCCCCTCCAAACAGGACCTCCCCAGTCACCCTCACCTGTGATGCCACCCGCAGGCAGCACCCTGACAGTGTGACACATCACCACTGCAATGAATGCCTGTTGCTCACCTGAACGTCCGTGGTGTGACCGCTCCATGAATGACTACATGAACATGTATGGTGTCCGGTTAAAGTTTTGACTACAAAAGGATCGAATGCAATAGGGTCGACGCAATAGGACCAAAAACAAAAGGGTCGATTTTTTTAATTATATATATTTTTTTCGGTTTCCGGTAAGGGAAAAAAGTGTTTTTTACCACAGAAACAGGGGTTGGGGGGGACCCCCAAACAAACCCCATCCCAAAAAAAATGTAAAAAAAAAAAGAATTTTTTTTCGACCCTTTTGTTTTCGGTCCTTGTGATTCGACCCTTTTGTCATTCGATCCTTTTGAGTCGATCCTTTCACCTATAACCAACATGTATCGTGTAAATGCAAACAACTGCAATCACCGGAGGTCCATCCATAAGTGGAGAATCTGCTCACACACCCTTCCAGGCCTTAATCATCCCCCAACGTACACATGTGACAAGTGATAGCAAAAACATGTGCATGCTGTACATGCAAAATTGCCATGGCATCAAAGCACAGTGACAGAATGTGAGTGAAGAAGCAAACGTACATATGAAACGTAGCAAAATATACAGACAATGGCCAGGCGTGTCCCAGCCTGACCATGAATGAGCTGGGTGGCCAAATAGTTGTCAGGGAATTCTCATGTGACCGGTCAATGCATGGCTGATGGTAGGGCAGTCAGAGACAGCATGACTCACAGAGACTGGTGCATTGTGCTGTCGCCCTGGAATATGAAAAATGTGCCACTACTGCATACCAGTGGTAGAGGTTGATACCACATGCTGCTGAAGGTGTATGCACGACATGTGTTTTACACAGCAATAACAAAGTCATGTAAAATGATGGTGTCCATGGAACACTCCCACAGTTTGCCCAACTCCCTCCACCCCAACCACAGTGAAGCCAAACACAGAGTGATGCAGCACAGGTCAAAGGTAATCCAATCAGACAGTGCACACCAATCCGTCTCGTTGACATACCACCACATGTCAGGCACATGTGCATGCTGCCATCACCAACCATTCCAGCGAGAACAATGCACAAGCATGTACGCAACCAGACACATGACTCCCAAAGGAGAGAAGCACGGCCTCAAAATAGAACTAGCAAACAGGCCCACACCAAAATGAACAGCAAGAAGCGAGGAATTGAACAAACAAAAAGATATATTATCAATAAATATTTACATCATACATTTCCAAACAAAAAATAAAGCTGTCCATGTAAATTTACAAAACAAAATACTCATTATGCCTAAATAACTATATACAATTAAAAATAGGAAGGAATGTCTGAAAAGTCTGGTGAAAATCCCGAAAATAAAAGGAAACCTACACCTAAATAACTATATACAGTAAAAAAGGTGAAGGAATGTTCGAATAGTCTGGTGAAAATCCAAAAAATAAAAGCAAACCTACACCTAAATAACTTTTTACACAGGCAGCATGCTAGTCCATCTCCTCCTCACCAATGTTGCTCAAACTCTCCACCAGGGCATCATCCAGCGCTGCGTCCACTTCCCCCAAGTGGGCCTCCGTTGTTTCCTGGAGGGCTTGCAGGTCTTCCAGCATATGTCTCTCCATCCCCTCTGCCTCCCTACAAGTTGCTTCCAGGATGGGAGCCTGCCTCCTTGCCCGACGCTGCGCAAAGTCTGCCCTGGCCATCATCACCCTAGCCTCCCGAGCCTGCTACCCCTCTGCTCCTATTCGTTGCCCATAGTGCATGAACATGGAAGACATCCTCTGCCTGAGTTCCACATTTGCATCCTGCCTCACACCGTGAACCTGCCCCCTTGTGATGGTTGGCCCTGAGAAAAATAGCCTCCTCCTCAAAGCCTGCTGCTGCCATAGCGCCTGGTGCCTGCTTTGTGTGTACACCCTCCGGGCTGATGACGAAAACTGGGGGCTTACGGCCATGCCCTGCTCATGGGTGCCTGCTGTCCTTCCATTGCTGGTGTTCCTGTCAGTGTCTGGATCGGCACAGTGACCACCTCAGCCGATTGACCATCGACTCCTAACTCGGGGAGGGATGTTGGCACCACCAGACTGGGCAATCTGGGTGGGGGTTGCATTACTAAACAGCCCACGCAGCACAAACTGGACCAGGAATATTGCGAGCCACATGAGGAGACGGCATACCTTTTCGTGATGACGTGCAAGTAGTCTACGTGAAGCCTGCACATCATCACGTATGACGGCTCTACGCCTCGCCACACTGACCTGCATGGGTACCACAATGTCTTTAACCTTATTAGTGCCAAGGGCGAGGTATCTCGTCCTTGGGATTACCTCCCTGTTGCCATGGACAAGATACCTCGTCCTTTTCGGCACTCTGTTTTGTGCGATCCCTGCTCAGCAGGGATCACACAAAACTGTAATCCAACCTCCGGGCTATGAGAGGGGGAGGTCCCCCTTCACTGCCCGTGGGTTCGATTACCTTCACTTTCACATCGGCGTGCATGATACCACGCCGACATGAAATTGAAAGTAAATTCACCACGGCAGCCATTTTCGGCTGCCGCAGTGAAAACAGAAGGTAAGTGTTCACCTTACTCTGCCTCGATCTCCAGCTGTATTTCAAGCCAGAGACCGAGGTAGGTATCGTTGGAAAGCCGAGATTCTCCCCTTTCCAACGATGCCTTGTGTGACAGCATTGCTGGTCACGGATCGGGCAGAGCTCGATCCGTGGCCAGCCATGCCCACTAGACCACCAGGGATCTGTTTTGGGAGTGGGGGGCTGCTTACTAGGTAAGCGGCCCCCTCTCAAGCCCCCAAAGCATGACACCACGACTGTGGAGACCCCTGGGGGTAGTGATCATCTGCCCCCACGGGTGTGGATAAAAATAAACATTTTAAAAAATTCGAAGTAAGGTGGGAGGTGGAAGGGGGTTTGGGGCCCTGGGGCCCACTAGCCACCAGGGATTCTTGAAAAAGTGGTGTCGTTGGAAAGGGGAGATTCTCCCCTTTCCAACAACACCATTCATGACGGCATTGCTGTTCACAGATGGGGCACAGAGTGCTCGATCCGTGACCACCAATCCCACTGGACCACCAGGGATACGTTTGTGACGTGGGGGGAGGGGGGCTGCTTACAGTAAGCAGCCCTCTCCCCTGGCCCACAAAGCATGGGGGCACATATCTGATAAACCCTGGGGGCAGATGGCTGATCATCTGCCCCCAGGGAAGGGGGCAAAATAAAAAAATAAAAATAAGAAAAGAAAAACTGAGATGGGACGTAGGGAAGGGGGGTTTTCTTTTTGCCCCCCTGAAAGGGTGGTGGCCCCTCCCCCTCCCACACCAAGTGGAAAGGGGGGCACCCCTTGTAGCCCTCCCTGGGGGCAGATTTATGCCCCCAGGCAGGAGTACATGAGGTGGCCCCCCATCCAATTGGGGGGTGGGGAAGAGGGCCACCAGGAATAAGTGTGCAGGCCCACAAAGGATGGGGCCTGCATGTTAGGGCCCCCCTAGGGGCAGATGGCTGATCATCTGCCCCCAGGGAAGGGGGCAAAATGAAGGAAAAGAATGAAAAAATGAAATAAAAGGGAATTTTGGGTAGGAGTGGGGAGGCCACTAGCCACCAGGTATTTATTTTACAGAAACGGGGGTTGGCCCTCTCCCCCTCACCCCAAGGGGAAATGGGGGGCACCCCTTGTAGCCCTCCCTGGGGGCAGATATCTGCTCCTAGGAAGGGGCATCTGACCCCAGGGAGGGATGAATGAGATGCCCCCCTCTTATCTGCCCCCAGGGAGGGCTGAATGAGATGCCCCCCCCCCCCTGCATTTGGTGTCACCCCCACATTACATTAGAAAATTACCTGGCGGTTTAGAGTGCCCCTCAGCCCGCCCTAAAGTGTAGTGTACCATTTTCCATTTTTTTCTTTGTTTACGAAACTTGCCTTGGCACAGAGGGGCACATTGGTGAGCCAATCTGGCCGCAGGGTGCCCAAACCTTACTGCCCCATCCACCGGGGGGCCTGTCCCACACATTTTTGGTGGCCCTCTCCCTCCACCCGAAATGGAGGAGGGGTGTACCTCACGCAGCCATTTGTAGGAGGCCCAGAGAGGCCTGCATGAGGTGCCCCTGCCACCCATTTGTGGTGAGGGGGAAGAGGGCCATCAAAAATTGTGGGACAGGCCCCCCAGTGGGTGGGGCAGTAAGGGTTGGGCACCCTGGGGCCAGATTGGCACACCAATGTGCCCCTCTGCACCAAGGCAAGTTTCGTAAACAAAGAAAAAATGGAAAATGGTCGAATGCATTTTATGGGGTCTGTGGGGCACCCCAAAGGGTTGGGGAATTTTCTAATGGGGCGGGGTGGTGACCCCGTCTCCCCCACCCACAATGAAGTGGGGGCCATGTCATGCAGCCCTCCCAGGCCCCAGATATCTGCTCCCAGGAAGGGATGCCTGAGCCCAGGGAGGAGTGCAGGACAGCATCCCCTTATCTGCCCCCAGGAAGGGCAACATGAGATGCACCGCCCCTCCAATTGGGGTGGGGTGGAGAGGTGCACCCCCCTTCACATTAGAACATTTCCCAGCGGTGTAGGGACCCCTCAGCCCCCGCTAAAGGGCAGCCTGCCATTTTGAATTATTTTCTTTGTTTATTAAACTTGCCTTGGCGCAGAGGGGCACATTGTTGTGCCAATCTGGACCCTGGGTGCCCAGACCCTACTGCCCCACCCACTGGGGGGCCTGTCCCACAATGTTTGGGGGCCCTCTCCCCCCACCCCAAATGGAGGGGGGTTGTACCTCACCAGCCGTTTGTAGGAGGCCTAAGGTGGCCTGCATGAGGTGCCCCCGCCACCCATTTGGGGTGAGGGGGGAAAGGGCCCCCAAAAATTGTGGGACAGGCCGCCCAGTCGGTGCCAATCTTGCCCTGGGGTGCCCAAACCTTACTGCCCCACCCACTGGGGGGCCTGTCTCACAATTTTTGGGGGCCCTCTCCCCCACCCCAAATGGAGGGGGGGTGTACCTCACGCAGCCGTTTGTAGGAGGCCCAGGGAGGCCTGCATGAGGTGCCCCCGCCACCCATTTGGGGTGAGGGGGGAGTGGGCCCCCAAAAATATGTGAGACAGGCTCCCAGTGGGTGGGGCGGTAAGGTCTGAGCATTCAGGGGCCAGATTGGCACACCAATGTGCCCCTGTGCACCAAGGGGCGTTGGGTTACCAAAGGAAAAAAGGGAAAATGGTGGAACGCATTTTAGGGGGGGCTGTGGGGCACCCCAATGGGACGGGGAATTTTCTAATGGGATGGGGCAGTGACCTCCCAGCCCCCACCTGCAATGGAGTGGGTGCCATGTCAGGCAGCCCTCCCTGGGACTAGATATCTGCTCCTAGGAAGGGATGCCTGAGCCTAGGGAGGAGTGCAGGACAGCCCCCCTTATCTGCCCCCGGGGATGGCTACATGAGATGCGCCGCCCCTCCAATTGGGGTGGGGTTGGAGAGGTGCACCCCCTTCACATTAGAAAATTCCCCAGAGGAGTAGGGTGCCCCTCAGCCCCTGCTAAAGGGCAGCCTGCCATTTTGAATTATTTTCTTTGTTTACTAAACATGCCTTGGCGCAGAGGGACACATTGGTGTGCCAATCTTGCCCCGGGGTGCCCAAACCTTACTGCCCCACCCTCTGGGGGGCCTGTCCCACAATGTTTGGGGCCCTTCTCCCCCTCACCCCAAATGGATGGGGGTGTACCTCACCAGCCGTTTGTAGGAGGCCTAGGGAGGCCTGCATGAGGTGCCCCCGCCATCCTTTTGGGGTGAGGGGGGAGAGGGCCCCCATAAATTAATTGTGGGACAGGCCCCCCAGTGGGTGGGGCAGTAAGGTTTAGGCACCCCGGGCCAGATTGGCACACCAATGTGCCCCTCTGCGCCAGGGGGAGTTGGGTTACCAAAGGAAAAAAGTGAAAATGGTGGAATGCATTTTAGGGGGGCTGTGGGGCACCCCAAAGGGACGGGTAATTTTCTTATGGGATGGGGCATTGACCCCGCCACCCCCCACCCGCAATGGAGTGGGTGCCATGTCAGGCAGCCCTCCCAGGAACCGGATATCTGCGCCTAGGAAGGGACGCCTGAGCCCACGGAGGAGGGCAGGACAGCCCCCCTTATCTGCCCCCGGGGAGGGCTACATGAGATGTGCCGCCCCTCCAATTGGGGTGGGGAGGTGCACCCGCCTTCACATTAGAAAATTCCCCAGCGGTGTAGGGGGCCTCTCAGATCCCACTAAAGGACAGCCTGCCATTTTGAATTATTTACCCTGTTTAAAAAACTTGCCTTGGCGCAGAGGGGCACATTGGTGTGCCAATCTGGCCACGGGTGCGCAAACCTTACTGCCCCACCCACTGGGGGGCCTGTCTCACAATCTTTGGAGGCCCTCTCCCCCCTCACCCAAAATAGGTGGCAGGGGTACCTCATGCAGGCCTGCCTGTAGGCAGATATCTGCCCGTAGGAAGGGGCAAATGGGGTTTCACTTGGGGGGGGGGGGAGGTTCAGTAGACCACCAGGGATGGCTTGCAAGGGGGGTGGCATATTGGAAAATGATTTATTTGTTTTTGCTGGTGTGACCGTAGGTAAACATGTTTTTTGTTTTGTTTACAGCTTTTTCTACACGAGCAGCTGCAACGTTATGCGAGTACTGTTTTTTATTATTCTATGGTTAGGGCCCACTGTCAGTGGGGTGGGTGAGACTGGTGCTGGATTGTTGGTGGTGTGGGTAGGAATGGGCCGTCTGGGCAGATATGTTGGTGGGCTGGGACACAATTGCAGGAGCAGGACATAAATTTCCCCCCCTTGCCAGCAGAACATTGGTGTTTCCATGGGAGCGGATCCCTCCCATGTGGGTTTTCCATCTGCAAGCCCAGGCTCCACCTCTGGTTGTGCTATGTTACAGATGTCACCTTCGGGGAGGAATGGGGATCCTGTCGGGGCTCCTTGGAGCTGCTGCTGTGCTTAGGGGACAGTACACCCACATGGTACATGAATGTCCAAGGCCAGGGACATCACCTCCAACCGTCCTGGAGTTGTGGCTGGGCTGCATTACAGCTTTTCCCTTCGGGGAGGTATTGGGGTTGTAGGTCAAAGGATCGACAGTAAAAGGGTCGAGAGGTCAAAGGATCGACCCCAAAGGGTCGACAGGTCAACGGATTGCATTTTTTATTTTTATTTTTTTTTATTTTTTTGGGTGGGTTCCCCCCCAACCCCTCTTTTTTTGCTAAAAACCACTTTTTTTCCCTAAACGAAAACCCCAAAATATATATATATAATTAAAAAGAAAATTCGATCCTTTGACCTGTCGACCCTTTGGTGTCAATCCTTTGACCTGTCGACCCTTTGGATTCGATCCTTCGACTAGACACCAGGTATTGGCACACTGCTGGGACTCCCAGGTGGGGAGAAGCTGTAAAGCAGGGAAGCCAGGGCTCCAGCAAAGTTGGCAGTAATATCCCTGGCCTTGGGCACCCTTCTCCCATGTGGATCTTTGCCGGAGGTTCTGGGCAATAAACTCTGGGCCGATTTGCATAAGTCAGACCTCTGTGGATTCCCACGGGTGTTCTCTTTTCGGAAATGCATGGGTTTCCCTGTTTTCCTTGGTGACTTGGACACTCTAGTATGTTGCCCACATAAACAAAATGTGCTGTGCCGAAAGGCTTGGGGTTACCAGTGGGTTACCCTTTTCCTTTTGCGCCCCCGGTAGGTGCACCCACACATGTGAGGTACCGTTTTCATCGGGTCACGTATTGGGACGCGGGAAGGTAGGCCATGTGTTGTTGGCGGTGTGTTTCGGTGGGTGGCCAGAGCGAAATTGTCTGAGAATTGTCTTCATGTTGTGGGCTGCTTCGCGCAAGGCAGACCTCAGTGCATTCCCACGGGTGTCCTCTTTTCAGAAATGCATGGTGTTCCGAGTTTTCCTTGGTGGCTTGGACACCCTAGGCCCAAATCTGTATGGTGTGCACATTAGTCAAAATCCTGCAATCCTGCTGTGCGAAAAGAGTTGGGGTTACCAGTGTTTTAGGCTTTCCCCTTGGTGACCAGTTAGGTGCACCCACACATGTGAGGTACCGTTTTCATCGGGACACCTGTGGGAACGCGGGACGGTAGGCCATGTGTTGTTGGCGGCGTGTTTCGGTGGGTGAGCCGAGTGAAATGTGCGGAAAATGCATTTTTTCCCCCACATTTCTGACTTTGCGGGGGTGTCTGGGTAATAAATTCTGGGCCGATTTGGGCAAGTCAGACCTCTGCGGATTCCCACGGGTGTCCTCTTTTTGGAAATGCATGCAGGTCCCTGTTTTCCTTGGTGGCTTGGGCACCCGACGCCCAAAACTGCATGGTGTGCCCATCTGGAAAAAGTGTGAAATTCAGCTGTCAGAACAGACTTGGGGTTACCTCTGTTTTAGGCTTTCCCCTTGGTGCCCAGGTAGGTGCACCCACACATGTGAGATACCGTTTTCATTGGGACACCTGTGGTAAAGCGGGACGGTATGCCATGTGTTGTTGGCAGCGTGTTTCGATGGGTGAGCTGAGTGAAATGTGCGGAAAATGCCTTTTTTTCCCCACATTTGGACTTTGCGAGGGTGTCTAGGTAATAAATTCTGGGCCGATTTGCGCAAATCAGACCTCTGCGCATTCCCACGGGTGTCCTCTTTTCGGAAATGCATGGGGTTCCCTGTTTTCCTTGGTGGCTTGGACACCCGAGGCCCATATCTGTATGGTGTGCCCGTCTGGACAAAGTGTGAAATTCAGCTGTTAGAACAGACTTGGGGTTACCTGTGTTTTAGGCTTTCCCCTTGGCACCCAGGTAGGTGCACACACACATGTGAGATACCGCTTTCATCGGGACACCTCTGGGAACGCGGGACGGTAGGCCATGTGTTGTTGGCAGCTTGTTTCAATGGGTGAGCTGAGTGAAATGTGAGGAAAATGCGTTTTTTTCCCCACATTTCGGACTTTGCAGGGGTGTCTGGGTAATACATTCTGGGCCGATTTGCGCAAATCAGACCTCTGCGGATTCCCATGGGTGTCCTCTTTTCGGAAATGCATGGGGTTCACAGTTTTCCTTGGTGGCTTGGACACCCGAGGCCCATATCTGTATGGTGTGCCCGTCTGCACAAACTGTGAAATTCAGCTGTCAGAACAGACTTGGGGTTACCTGTGTTTTAGGCTTTCCCCTTGGCGCCCAGGTAGGTGCACCCACACATGTGAGGTACCGTTTTCATTGGGACACCTCTGGGAACGCGGGACGGTAGGCCATGTGTTGTTGGCAACGTGTTTCGATGGGTGAGCTGAGTGAAATGTGCGGAAAATGCGTTTCTTTCCCCACATTTTGGACTTTGCAGGGGTGTCTGGGTAAAACATTCTGGGTCGATTTGCGCAAGTCAGACCTCTGCGGATTGCCACGGGTGTCCTCTTTTCAGAAATGCATGGGGTTCCCTGTTTCCCTTGGTGGCTTGGACACCCGAGGCCCATATCTGTATGGTGTGCCCGTCTCGACAAAGTGTGAAATTCAGCTGTCAGAACAACCATGGGGTTACCTGTGTTTTAGGCTTTCCCCTTTGCGTCCAGGTAGGTGCACCCACACATGTGAGGTACCGTTTTCACCGGGACACTTCTGGGAACGAGGGATGGTAGGCCATGTGTTGTTGGCAGCGTGTTTTTCGATGGGTGACCTGAGTGAAATGTGCGGAAAATGCCTTTTTTCCCCACATTTGGACTTTGCAGGGGTGTCTGGGTAATACATTCTGGGCCGATTTGCGCAAATCAGACCTCTGCGGATTCCCACGGGTGTCCTCTTTTCGGAAATGCATGGGGTTCCCTGTTTTCCTTGGTGGCTTGGACACCCAAGGCCCATATCTGTATGGTGTGCCCGTCTGGACAAAGTGTGAAATTCAGCTGTCAGAACAGACTTGGCGTTACCTGTGTTTTAGGCTTTCCCCTTGGCGCCCAGGTAGGTGCACCCACACTTGTGAGGTACCGTTTTCATCGGGACACCTGTGGGAACGCGGGACGGTACGCCATGTGTTGTCGGCAGCGTGTTTTGATGGGTGAGCCGAGTGAAATGTGCAGAAAATGCGTCTTTTCCCCCACATTTTGGACTTTGCGGGGGTGTCTGGGTAATAAATTCTGGGTCGAATTGGGCAAGTCAGACCTCTGCGGATTCCCACGGGTGTCCTCTTTTCGGAAATGCATAGGGTTCCCTGTTTTCCATGGTTGCTTGGACACCCGAGGCCCATATCTGTATGGTGTGCCCGACTGGACAAAGTGTGAAATTCAGCTGTCAGAACAGACTTGGGGTTACCTGTGTTTTAGGCTTGCCCCTTGGCGCCCAGGTAGGTGCACCCACACATGTGAGGTACCGTTTTCATCAGTACACGTGTGGGAACGCGGGAAGGTATAAAAGTTGTTGTGTTTATGTGGTTTTCATAACGTTGTGACCCATTTGCTGGTGCCCTTTGTCACACAACCCTTTAATTTCCAAAATGTGCCCTACATTTAGTCTCTGCTTTAGGCACCATACACTTTTGTAACCTGCACAAGTCACCTACCCTTGAAAAGGCCTGCCTGTGCTCTTTCAAAAAATGTATGCTTGCCGTTCCTCACCACATTGGTTTTCCTGATTTACACATGCTAAGTGCGTCTGTTCAGGCCGTAAGCATAAAACTCCTGTGTACCTTGGCTCAGTGTTTGGCTTGTGGTATTGCTTGTTTTGTAAAACACTACAAACAATGTGTGCTTTCCTAACTGCAAGAGTCGGGGGAATGTAGCGGAGCATTGCTTGTCTCAAAATTCATAGAAGCCAATGGCGTACCAAGCCAACCATGTCCAACACATACCTTCTTTCGGTCATTTTCCTGCTTTTACCCCAATCTATGGCATTTTCCCCTACCTAGTTGTTGCCCGACCTACGCAAATCACCCCTTCCTAAACTTGGAATTTTGTCTACTTTTCAGAAATGTATGCCTTTCTGTCCTCCAATTCGGCTTTCCTACCCTTTTCTTCCATTCCGTCCATGCATGTCCAATTGGAAAAAATTGCCAAAATCGCCTACCTCTCACAAAACGGTTGATAACCACATCAAAATATTTTTTTTTGTTTCCACTCAACCTGTTTCTGAAAGCCAGGAAATTGGGGAATTCAGCACAGCAAACCATTTATTTCTAGATCTTACAAGGAAAAAACCACAGGCTTCTTTGTACATCATTTTATTGGCATTTTAAAAAAAAACACAATGTTCGCCCTTTTTGCTTATTTTCTCTCACCCCCCCTACAGCAACCTTGGATTCCTGGGTGGCGTTACGACCGCCTACATGTGGGAAAAAAGGGGCCAAATTTGGCCGGGATATCTCACGTAACACAAAAGTTACAAGGCATTGAATGGCGACATACCAAAATCACCAAAAAAGGCCTTGGCACTGGGGGGGGGGAAATCCCATGGCAGTTAAAGGGTTAATGGCAACAGCCGATGGAATTGGGGTGTCAGTCTGTATGTACACATCTGACACCAGGGTCTGGGTTGAGGCATGCCGGCAGGCGCATACAGCTGCATCTGCTGCATCTGCTGGCCCAGGGACAGGAGTTTGCACAGCCACTGCAAGGGTGGCCTGCACAGCCTCAAGCCCCAGGAACAGGACTTCAGTAGTCATGCCCGCCTCATCACCCCCACCTGACCCCATGAGCTGGGTTTCCATGGCCACCTCCTTCCACCTCCACCCCCACCAACCTGGATGACTCTGGGGCATTTTACGCACTGGATGGCCCCTGTGTTGCATCACCTGTCCCCCCCCGCTGCTGAGGAGTCCACTCTCACCTTCGCCCTCTTGGACTTACCCCCAGCAGCATTGCCCGATGGTCCCGGCGTGGTCCTAGCCACCTCGCTGCCCGACAATGTGCTGTCATGGGGGCATGGCTGGGCCTTGCGCCTCTGTCTGGTGGAGGCATTCCTGCTGTCATGCTCCACAGCACTGCTTCCGCCCTCTTCTTCCGATGCAACTGTGGAAAAGGAAACACAGAACACAAGCATCAGTGTACTGCACCAATGTGTGCGTGGCAATACATACATTCACATGAAGTCCACTAGTCAAGGGAACAACCATCATCCTCCATCACCACACACGGACATGCAATCTACATACATGCACATACATGCATGTCTATCACTACAGACATTCACATCAGGGTACATGCCACTCTCACAACCAATTAATTGCGTATGCTACACACACATGCACATGTGCTCATACACATGTCATGCACACACATCAACTGAGAGTCCACAAGCAGTGTGATAAGCAATCACATCAGAGTCCCGTCAACTGTAATCACTCGACATGACTACATCAGACATTGAAATGCATGTGTTGCATCCAGCCATGAGTGATGGCCAGTCACACATTCCCATCTTTGACACATAAACATGAACACCAAGCATGCACATGACATTGCCAACACTGCCTCAACTGTCACACTTGTCACACCGGCACGTCTCAGACACAAGTAACAAAACACATGCACGGTTTGAAATGCAACTGACATCTCATTAAAATTACATATGGTTCAATGCACACATGGAGAGCACTGTCTGTGGCATGCACGCAGACATCCGTATCAGAGGCATACTTGCTGAAAGCCTAAGGTACTCACTCCCAACATGCAGGAACATGCACATGCACTGCGGAGCATAGAAACACATGGATTCTCACCAGACGACTCCAGACGTTGGCGCAACTCGCAGACCTGGGTGTGCCGCGCCGGGAAAATGTTCTCCAGGACCCGCATGTTGGTGATGTTCAGTCAGCACCTGCGCCCCGCTACGGGCACACCGGCCTTGAGGAAGTGCAGGGCCTTGCTGTGGGTCCTGGATGTAAGGTCCTCCCAGCGCTTGTGCACAGTCTTGAAGGTCCGGGATGCCACTCCCTCTGCGTTGATGACTTCCCTTATCCCATCCCAAATCCGCTAACGTCCATCCTTGCCGCGTTGCATCGATGGGTTGAACAGGGCATCATAATTCCCCAGGACCTGCTCCACCAGGATGTCAACTTCCCTGGCAGTGAGGTTGACAGCCCTCTGCCTCACTGCCATGGGGTTGCCACTCTGGTCAGAAGTTGATGGTGCTGACGACATGGCAACCCCCGAGGCAGGTGTGGGTGGGCAAGGTGGGCCTGAAGACAGGCTGTAGAGCGATGGTGATGGTATAAAACGTTGGGAGTCTGGTGAATCAGCTGAGGTGGTCACAGGGCCAAGGACAGGAGCACTGGCAATGGCTGGACAGCAGGCACTCAAAAGGCAGGGCAGGTGGGCCGCAGGCACACACTGGGCAGGCAGCAGCAGATGGCTCGGTAGGAGCAATCTCAGGGCAGGAGGAGGCAGGTTTAAAGGCTCATAGGCAGAAGCGTGGGTCTTCCGTGTCTAATGCGTGGGCAGCCGGAAACAGAGTGACGGTTACTTTGCGTGTTTGAAATTAGGCGGAAATGTCAAATTCGAGAAAAGGCCCTCAGCGCGTAATTTACGTGAGACGCACTGACGTTCCGTACACCAGAATCGAGATTATAGAAGTACGCGTAGAAGCAAATCTGACCGTACGTGCGATTGGTAGTAGACGTCGAGTGGTTTACTGCCATTTTTGTGGTGCCACGCAAATCGATAATTTCTGGGACAGTACAAACTTCTTATTTTGCCCCTGTGTATCGCGTACCTCCATTCTTACCTTTACAGCAGCTTTGCAGGCTTTCAGTACGCATTTTTAGTGTTGCTGGGTGTTAGGGAGAATTCTCTTCTAAAGGCTAATTTCCCTTACCTATAGAGTCCCCCAGCAGCTTTGCTGGATTTGAAGTGTTTGTTTTTTTCTCCTGCTAAGAGTGAGATTCTTTTTCACACTCTTAGACAGATTGCTGATGTGTGTTTTAGGCTATTTTTGTGCTTATGGTCTATGGGGTTTTTCTCACCCTCATAGGTATAATCTTTTTACGTGTGTGTTACACAGCACCCTCAGTGCAGTGACACAGGGGTGTCCTAGGGACCCCCAAGCATAGACTCCATACCCTGGGACTGACCACTATCTCCCAGGGCATGTAAAGTCCCCATTGACTTTACTAGTCAATATTTATGAACAAAACCTGTACAACCCATCTTACTATGGAAGTACTGGAAAGGGTTAATAGTTTTTCCCTGGTGTTCATTTTCGAGAGGGTACCGTCCAGTCCCTCTCTCCAAAGTTTCTGGCTGGTGGCAATGGTTACTACAGTAAATATTCGACCACAAATATTTTCCTATGGGATTTTCCCATTGTTCGAGGCTATCACTTTTACTGACAGCCTCTAATATACCGCTGGTTTATTTTAATATTAACTTTACTCCGGTAGGTTTTTATTGGCAGATCTTTGATAATATTTCTTTCTCGTGTCTTTCTCTGAAATCCTAACCCCGGTCAGGGATCCTTTGTTCGTCCTTTTGGCGGGCTTCTGCACAGAAGCCCTGCATTCGGTGCCACTGAGTCTGGGGTAGACAGGATGTGTGGGAGGGGGAATAGGCACCCTGGAAAGGGTTACCTAGGCAACCCAAGTCGCACTCTGCCCTAATAGGCTGGGGGGTTATCCCGCCAGGATAGCCACCCCACTGTGTGAGTGACAGCTAGGCTGTATGAATGGGGCTTTTTCTGCCTAAAAAGCAGGGCTCTGAGGACTGGAGGACAAGACGTCGCCACTGGAACTAAGAAACCTGAAGAGGAGAGAAACTGTAGACATCTGCAACGACTGAACCACTGGTGATGCCCTGCTGCAGATCCTCACCACTTTTCTCCAACGACTCGAGAAGATCTTCACTTGCAAGAGTCTTCTTCCCTTGAGCTGGTGGGGCCAACCAGTTTGCCAATCGCCTTCCAGGACCTGCCTTGGTCGAATCGCCAGTGCCCAGCACTCGGAGACCGGATAGCCAGGCACCCGTCCACCACGACCACGATTTAAAGGAGTGTACCTTTTATTTTGTTTTGGCAGCACCCCGGCTGGCTTCATCTATGGGCAGTCCAGTAACTCGAACTTTCCTCCACGACAAGAGCCTCTCTTCCTCTGCTGGATCTCCCAAACTGCAGGAACTGCCAGGAACTACCGCCACCGCAGGAGCAACTTCTACTTTTCAAGGTACATTGTTCCGCCAGGCCTCCCGTTTCGTTGGGTACTGCTAAAGGTGTTTTAAATCCTTTACTTACCTTCTGGGTTGGCCGCCCCTTTCGTCTAACATTATCTTTTACCTTCTGCAACCACCTTTTCAATTCGTAAAACAAAGACTTGACTGCAGCTACTAAAACAGTTTGATCCTGGGCACATTGCCTCGTACCATTGACTCTGGCACAGGCCTATTGACTCTGGCTAAATCTGTTACAACTGCCTTCTCTAGATTGCTTTTCATCAAGAAATGTGTTGGTGCACCTAAAACTCTTATAACCACTTTTCCTTCCCTCTTAAGTATTGTTGAAGTGCCATTTTGCCCGGTTTTCACCTAAGTATTGCTTATGCTAAAGTACTGCCTTGCCTAACTTGTTCACAATCCACTTGGGAAGTGGTGCTGGTGTGTGTTAGAGTCTAAACCTGTATAACTTGTCCTTTCCCTCCCTTTTGAGAGCCGTTTTGCTCAGTTTTCACTCTTGCTCAAACTTGTCTACAATTTAAATAGGGAGTTGTGTATACTTTTCTTGACTGTTTTAACTTGCTTTAATGATAGTGATTTGTGTGGGACTTGTGTGTGAACTTTAGAGTGTGTAAAATAAATATATATATATTCTTTTTGATACAAAGCTTTGGTCAGTGTTTCCTTTTTCCATAATATTGTAGTCCTATTGTGTAAACCCTGAATACTGCTCATCTCCCTCTTGAGATAAGTCTGACCGCTCAGCCACAGCTACCAACTAAATCTGTGTGGTACAGACTGATACCAAAGAGGATTTATTGCATATACCTATAGTCCTAATCTTCTGTAGTGCTCCCTAAGGGAACTGCATAGGATTCTGCCTAACACCGGTGTACAGCGTTGAGGATAAAAGTATTGGATTTACATTTTAGAGTACTGCTAGTACCTTGGTTCAATTAACCACAAGGCTTAACAATCACCACCAGTGCCCATTAGAAGAACTTGTATACCTATTGAAGCACCAATAACCAGACAACCATGGGCCGCACGATACCCATTGAGACAACCATATCAGCAGCTGACACGAAATGAAGACTACTTACAAACTGTCCCGGAAGAGACCCAAAGTGCTCTTATTGGAGGCGAATGCTGACGTCACAATGGTCCGGACAGACTCACAGATGAACGAAATGACAACCAAAAGGTGATAAACAAAGACGAAATGTTGCGAACAAGGATGTAATGAACATAAAAGAAGAAACAATTTGGTTGCGCTCACCTGGTATCCACAGGTACGCCACCCAGCCAGGTTACTCGCTGGTATGCTTCTCAGCTTTGCCCTGATGTCGTCTGTGGGGAAGGTTCTGCCTGAAAATACAGGAGGACTGTGTTCAAGACTGACCGACTGGGGTAAGTATCCCCCCTCCACCCTGTATGATTTCAGTCCCTCTGGCGCCCTCTCCTCAACTTGTGGTAGAATTAGGTGTGCTCTCCGTCCTGCCTTCTTTGCAGGGGCGCGTTGTCTTTCATGGGCGAGTGCAGTCCAGTTACTTCACTGACGCCGGCCCGTTTGATATTGTTCAGGTCTTATTGCTGTTCTTTAGTTTTGTTGCTATCCTGCATGCCTTTTTTTGTTTAAAATGTCTCTTTTTTTTCTCCCTTAGGTATGCAGAGCTTCAGCGCGGCGAAATGGCTATGGTTGAGCCCCGCTGGTAAATGATGGCGCATAAAGAGCGCTATGATGCGGTAAGAAAGCACTATGTGCAACGCTGCGAAGTCTTGCCTTTGCTAACCTGTGTTTTCCTTCCTTGTAGGTCGCAGTGTTCTTCAGCGCGAGTGTAATGTCCTGAGTGGTGCCAGCCGAGAGGCGACTGTTAGGCAGAAACCTGTGCAGTTCTCTCTGGGACCACTGCAAAAGATTTAAGACTACAGGTGTTTGGCAGTAAACCCACTTGGTAGCAGTCTGTACCACACAGATTCACTTGGTAGCTGTGGCTAAGCAGTCCGACTTCCCTCAAGAAGAGTTAGGCAATATACAGAGTATTCACAATAGGTCAAAAGAACACAGTAGAACAAGCAAACACTGACCAGAGCTTGGTGTAAAAGAGATATAAGTATTTATTTAAAACCACATCTAATAAAACACACAAGCACTAATTTTAAGCAGTTCAAAAACACGGTCACTAAAAGATATACACTCCCTTCAACGATTAGCTAGACAAGTCTTAAGTAAAGCAACACTTATTTTCAGACAGCGGTGAGCGCTTAACGAAGATGGCACTCTAATCAATCGGTTTAAAAGGGAGAGAAAGGCAGAGCAAAGATAGAAACAGATCCCAACACTTTCAAAAGAACACAGCAAGAGAGGAAGGCAGAATCAAAACGTGAAGTTAGAGTTCAGAGAGCCGGATCCACTTTAAGAGGATCAGAACAAAATGTGTCCAAGGTCACACGGTTGAAAAGTGCACAAAAAGTCTCAAAATCAGTTCGGAAAGAGTTGGACCAAAAGAAAGGGACCAGTTAGATGGTCAAGGCGGCCAGCCCAGTCCAGAAGGTTAAGGGATTATTATTACCTTGTAGCAATCTTTAGAAAGGGAGGCCTGGCGGACACGGCACCTTACAGTGGTGAGAATACTCCAGCGGGGGCAGTTGTTCCTGGCAGCGGATGCAAGTCGGTGCTTCGTCCGGGGGAAGAGAGGATCTCGTCGGGGAGGAAGACAGGAGTCCATTGCACTGCCAGGAAAGAAACCAGCCGCGGAGTTCTCAGTTAAAAGGAGCGGTCCTTTTATTCGTGAATTAATATTAAATAAATAAACCGGCGGTATGTTCGAGGCTATGAGAATTAAATAATTAAAGTTGGTAGCCTCGAACAATGGGAAAATCCCATAGAGATACATTTGCGGTCGAATATAAAAAGTAGTATGCACTGCCACCAGCCAAAACTCGATCAGGGGGGATGGAGACGTGCCCCCTCGACTAACAGACCCCGGGGCAACCGAATTGCCCTGACCAGTAGGTCCACAATATGATGGTTTGTACTGGTTTCTGTTCATAATTTGGGACTAGTAAAGCCAACAGTGACTTTACATGCCCTGGGAGACAGTAGTCAGTCCCAGGGTATGGAGTCTATGGTGGGGTGTCACTATGACACCCCTGTGTCACTACACTGAGGGTGCTGTGTAACACACATAGTAAAAACACATGAGACCTTATGGAGTAAAAGACCCCATAGCCCATCAAACACATCAACATTCAAAGGAACCCCTCAAATCATGTCCAAGAGTGTGAAGAAAAGAGACTCACTCTTGGCAGGAGAAAAAAAACAAACTCCAGAAATCCAGCAAAGCTGCTGGGGGACTCACTAGATTAGGAAATTCAGCCTAAAGAGAGAATTCTCCCTAACAGCGACCAACCAGTTAAGCCTTTTGAGCAGTTCGTAATTTGTAAATGTCTCTACTGCTTTCTTTAATGTTGCCTCTATCTTCCTCTTTCAGGTTGTTCTGTCCGGGAGGCGTGCAATGCGAGTGTTTAAAGATGAAGACTGCAGGTAAGATGCTGCTGCTAATGATGTTCCTTTTGCCTCCTTGCAGGTTCTGCTTCTCCAAGGTTCGAGGGAATAGCTGGACACAGTGAGCGTCACGTTGCAAGCTGCAAAGTAACACGAAGCGTGTTGTCTTGCTCGGGTGTGGTTTAAATAGCCCCAACAAAATAGTCCAGGTAAAGTAGTCCCTAGGCTACCACACCCAAAACACTAGACCGCATAGCTTGGTTCTTAGGAACTAAGCTATGTGGATGCCTCCATGTTGGCTGACAATACAATAAAGTAGTTCCCAAGCACATTGTTTTTCAGGGTGTATGAGCCTTGCGCCATAGGCGCCAGGAATGGCCCCATGTGGGCTTTTGAAGAGGATGCCAGGCTCTAGAGGCCCGAGTCCTGACTCCACCTGGCCAATGGGTTTGCCAGAGGAGGTTTTGGGCAAGGGTCGTTAGACCACTCCCCCCTAAGGTCCCTCCCATGGCGTTCCTTCTGTCTGGCCCAGGTTTGGTTGGGAAGTTCCGATGGAATTTCCTGATTAGACGTGGTGCGTGGATATTCTCACTGGGCTCCCAGGATCTATCTTGTGGTCTAAAAATCGACGAGATAATATAGCATGGCCCTAGAGTATGTAGAGTACAAGATATCTTTGACTTCGAATTCTGGTTCTCTGTCAACAAGTATGGGCTTAGGTGGTGTCCCAATCCGGGTTGCATTGGTTTCAGGAGGGACACATGGAATAGCGGGTGGATGTGTAGATTAGGTGGTAAATCCAGTTTCACGGCTGCTGGGTTGATGATTGCCTTAATGGTATAGGGTCCTAAGAATCTGGGATGAAAGGTCCGGGTTCCCATGATGGGTACGAATTTAGCGGCTAACCAAACATTGTCTCCTACTTGATAATCAGGGGCCTTTTTCCGGTGTTGGTCGGCGAATCTCTTTTCTTTTTCTTTGCCATGAATAAGGTGTTCCTTTGCCCTTTTGAAAGCCTGAGTAATGGTTGTGGGTAGAGTCTTTACCGCTGGCATTTCCAAGCTGGCTGGAAGGTCTAGTTCAGAGGTACGTGGATGTCTGCCATAAAGGGTATAGAAGGGCGTTTGTCCCGTGCTTGAATTCAAAGAATTGTTATATACATATTCGGCTATCCATAGAAGGTCTTTCCAATTCCTTTGTTCGTGGTGCAGCATGCACCGTAAATATTGCTCGAGTGTCTGATTGGTTCTCTCGGTTTGGCCGTTCGTTTGGGGATGGTGACTGGTAGATAGCCGAACGTCGATCTGCACCATTGCGCAACATTTTTTCCAGAAGTTTGAAACAAACTGGCTGCCTCGATCAGAGATCAGAACCGAAGGGAAGCCATGTAGCTTAACCACGCCCTCCAGGAACACTTTTGCTAAAGTGGCTGCATCTGGGAGGCCTTTGAGAGGAATAAAATGGGCCATCTTCGAGAATAAGTCCACACCTACAAGGATGGTGTTGAACCCTTGTCTTGGAGGTAGATCAGTGATGAAGTCAAGGGAAAGAGTGTGCCATGGAACTGGAGGAATGTCCAATGGTTGTAGGAGACCAGATGTTTTTTGTGTCTGTGATTTATTTTGTGCGCAGACACCGCAGGACTCAATATACTTAATTATGTCCTTAGGCCAGGTAGGCCACCAAAAGTTCTCTTTTATCTTAGCTAGGGTTTTGGTGATACCAGGATGCCCTTCGATCAGTGAATCGTGATAGTTTGAAATAATATGCTGTTGTAATTTCTTTTTGGGTACATATAGGCGGTCCCTAAAAAAGGGTAGATGGTCCTTGATGGTATATTGTTCTCCTTGAGTTTGCCATGCGAGGTAGGCATCAGGATTCATTGTCCGTTGGATTTCTTTTCGTAGTTCTGCTTGTGTTAAGGCTGTCATGATACCCAATAGTTTGTCTTCAGGTATAATAGGTACTGGGTCTGGAGTTGTATATACTATTTCATCTATGCCCATGCGAGATAAGGCATCCGCCTTTCCGTTTCTGACTCCTGGTCGAAATGTGATTACATAATCGTATTCGGCGAAGAAAATGGCCCACCGTAATTGGCGCGAGGACTGGGCCTTGGCTGTTTTTAGATATTGCAGGTTTCGGTGGTCTGTGATGACTGTAATGGTGTGTCTGGACCACAGAAGGTAGTGCCTCCAGGCTTTAAAGGCGGATTTGATAGCCAGGAGTTCCTTGTCCGTGATGGCATAATTAATCTCTGGAGGTGAGAACTTTTTCGACCAGAACGCCACAGGATGTAGCTGGCCGGTTTCCGGGTCTCTCTGTGAAAGGACAGCCCCCATTGCGAGACTGGACACATCAGTTTCAACGACATAAGGGAGGTCTGGACAAGGATGTCTCAGGATTGGAGCAGAGGTAAAACTTCGTTTAAGTTCCTGAAAGGCTTCTTCTGCTTCTTCGGTCCAAGCAAACTTTTTATTGTTTTTTCGTAATAGTACTGTGATTGGGTACACAACCTGAGAGAAGTCTGGGATGAACCGGCGGTAGAAGTTCGCAAAGCCCAGCATGCTTTGTACCCCTTTCAGAGACGTCGGTGAAGGCCATTTCAGAATGGCATCTACCTTGTGCACGTCCATTCTGATGCCTCCTGGAGTAAGGATAAAACTAAGAAATTCTACCTCGGTGACGTGAAAAAAGCATTTTTCAAGCTTTGCAAACAAACGATGTTGACGGAGCTTGGTGAGGACTGAACGAACGTGCCTGACATGATCTTGTTCCGAGGCTAAGTATACTAAGATGTCGTCTATGTACATTAAGGCGCACACATCAATTAACTCCCTTAAGACGTCATTCATGAAATACTGGAATGCCGCAGGAGTGTTGCATAACCCGAAGGGCATGACTTGATATTCAGACAAGCCGTACTTAGTACAGAAGGCGGTTTTCCATTCATCACCTTTTCTGACTCAGACCAGGTGGTACGCTCCTCGAAGGTCCAATTTGGTATAAATCTGGGCATCTTTAACTTGGTCTAGCATCTCAGGGATAAGTGGCAAGGGGTAGCGGTTCTTCATGGTGATCTGGTTCAATGCGCGGTAGTCAATACAGGTTCTCAAGTCTCCTTCCTTTTTCGGTACGAAGAACAAAAGACTGGCTGCGGTGGACTTCGAAGGACAGATAAATCTGTTTGCAAGGTACTGGTCTAAATAGGATTTCAAATTAAGGTTTTCTGGTTCTGTGTGAGTGTAGATACTGCCGCAAGGGATTTGTGCACCTGGAACAAGGTTGATCTGACAGTCATAGGACCTGTGCGGCAGCAATGTATTGGCTTGGTCCTTTCGGAAAACATCCTGGAAATCATGGTATTCACTTGGCAGGGTATTAGATGCTTCCAGGGTTGATACTGTTGCTCCGGGAGTCATGGGGATACAGACGTCGGGTTTCTCCTCTTGGTAATAGCAGGCAGGGGAGCAGTCACCGGGGAAGGTTAATTTTCGTGCCCGCCAGTCTATCAAAGGATTGTGAGCAACCAACCATGGCATCCCTAGTATTAGCCTGAACTGAGGAGCCTTGATGAGATAGAATGAAATAGACTCCCGATGTCCATCCTGGCACAGCAAGGTTACCCTGGCTGTGCACTGGGTACTGGTCTGGAAGCGATTTCTGTCCCCTCCACGGTGGTTACCTTGTCCATAGTTGGCTTAGAACACAAAGGAAGCCCCATCTCTGCTGCCAGTTCGTGATCCATATAATTTCCAACTGCTCCGCTATCGATGTATGCTTCAACGGCATGCATTCTTGACGACTGTTGGTGGTTAATTAAGATCACTGGTATTGCAAAGTGCAAGGTCAGCAACTCTTTCTTCTCACTCGACAAACTGACCTCTATGTTTGTCGAGCTTGGTAGTTTTCCGATTCCTTAGCTTCATCCTTCTCTGTGGCCCGACTGTTCTTCTTGGTGGTTTTACTGGACAGTCCTTCAGGAAATGTCCTGGTTTCCCACAATACAAACAAAGCTGTTGTTGTCTTCTTTTGTCCCGCTCTTGTTTTGTTAATGGAGGCCATATCCCTCCAATCTGCATGGGTTCTACAGCATTTTCAGGTACACGGGGTGTGTTTTCCCTTGGTCGAACATACACGGTCCGAGGGTCCATCTTAGACCGGTCTGCCTTTCGGTCCTGCAACCGGTGGTCTAGCTGCATGACCAGATTTATGAATTTGCACAGTCTCTGGGTGGATCAACCACCTGGGCTAAGACGTCCTTTAATTCGCCTCGTAAGCCTTGATGGAATAATGTTGTTCTTTTGTTTTCTGGCCACCTAGCTTCGGCAACCAGTCCGTTGAAGGTAGCAATGTACGTTAACGTCAGAGGGACAAGAGTTTATTGTCTACTGCTTGTTCCTGGGTATGGCGAGCAAAACAGTTTTTCAATTTCCCTCTGGAACCCCCCAAAGTCATGTAATAAAGGATCGTCATGGGTTACCAACGGCACCGACCAATCTGCTGCACTACCACTCAGGTATGATAAGACAAAAGCTACCCGAGCTTGGTCATTTGGAAATGCTCCAGGCCTACAAAGAAAATGAAGGCGGCACTGATTGATGAATGCCACATACTTCCGTGGGTCGCCTGCAAACCTTTCTGGTGGTGCCAGGGGCACTGTTACAGGTAACGTGATCTGTACCGGAGTAGGTGGTTTTGCCGGGTTTTTCCATCGTTGGATTGCTTCCAGGTAGAGGCGTCTGTCCTGCCTGTGATTGCAAGTATTGCCTGCTAATCGCTTCAGTGCATTCTTTGGTCACTATTAGGTCTCTCTGGAGGGCATTAGTCTCTTGTCAGGCAGAATGAACCTCAGCACGAAGCTCTCCTAATAATTGGGCCAATTGGTCCATTTCTGATGTCTCGATGGCACCCAGGTGAATTTGTTATGGTAGGCTTCGCGTTCTGTTACGCTCACTTGGTATCCACAGGGACGCCACCCAGCCGGGTTACTCGCTGGTATGCTTCTCAGCTTTGCCCTGTGTGGTCTGCGGGGAAGGTTCTGCCTGAAAATACAGGAGGACTGTGTTCAAGACTGACCGACTGGGGTAAGTATCTTCCCTCCACCCCGTATGATTTCAGTCCCTCTGGCGCCCTCTCCTCACCTTGTGGTAGAATTAGGTGTGCTCTCCGTCCTGCCTTCTTTGCAGGGCGCGTTGTCTTTCATGGGCGAGTGCGGTCCAGTTACTTCACTGACGCCGGCCCGTTTGATATTGTTCAGGTAGGTCTTATTGCTGTTCTTTAGTTTTGTTGCTATCCTGCATGCCTTTCTTTGTTTAAAATGTCTCTTTTTTCTCCCTTAGGTATGCAGAGCTTCAGCGTGGCGAAATGGCTATGGTTGAGCCCCGTTGGTAAATGATAGCACATAAAGAGCGCTATGATGCGGTAAGTAAGCGCTATGCGCAGCGCTGCAAAGTCTTGCCTTTGCTAACCTGTGTTTTCCTTCCTTGTAGGTTGCAATGTTCTTCAGCGCGAGTGGAATGTCCAGAGTGGTGCCAGCCGAGAGGCGACCAGCCAGGTAAGCCTTTTGAGCAGTTCGTAATTTGTAAATGTCTCTACTGCTTTCTTTAATGTTGCCTCTATCTTCCTCTTTCAGGTCGTTCTGTCCGGGAGGCGTGCAGATTCGAGGAAGCTGTTCTCAGTAGCTTCGAGTGTTTAAAGATGAAGGCTGCAGGTAAGATGCTGCTGCTGATGATGTTCCTTTTGTCTCCTTGCAGGTTCTGCTTCTCCGAGGGAATAGCTGGACACGGTGAGCGTCACGTTGCAAGCTGCAAAGTAACGCAAAGCATGTTGTCTTGCTCGGGTGTGGTTTAAATAGCCCCAACAAAATAGTCCAGGTAAAGTAGTCCCTAGGCTACCACACCCAAAACACTAGACCGCATAGCTTGGTTCTTAGGAACCAAGCTATGTGGATGCCTCCATGTTGGCTGACAATACAATAAGGTAATTCCCAAGCACATTGTTTTTCATGGTGTATGGCGCCAGGACTGGCCCCATGAGGGCTTTTGAAGAGGATGCCAGGCTCTAGAGGCCTGAGTCCTGACTCCACCCGGCCAATGGGTTTGCCAGAGGGGGTTTTGGGCGAGTGTCGTGACAGATTCTGAACTATGAAGAAACGTAACCATTTAAGCAGAA
The DNA here is from genome assembly GCF_040938575.1 of Ambystoma mexicanum. Classification (NCBI taxonomy): domain Eukaryota; kingdom Metazoa; phylum Chordata; class Amphibia; order Caudata; family Ambystomatidae; genus Ambystoma; species Ambystoma mexicanum. The sequence continues at coordinate 1,513,893,439 of NC_090932.1, read as the reverse complement.
TGGAAATATGCTAGTGGCGAAATGACTGTAAATAGGCTTGTAACGCAAGAAGCTAAGGAACCGACACTGCTAGCAATGCTTAAGTAGGAGGATAGAGCGGCAAGCGCCAACTATATATGTACCTCAAGAAGCACATTATAAAAGTGCGACTCCACTTTACAAAAGTAGAATTAAACCTAGGATGAGTGAGGACGAAAAGGCCAGGATTCATAAGTCAGCTCAAAGTCAGACAGAAGAGCAGAATCGAAACTCAGCAAGAAGATGCTCATGGCTAGGAATTCGAGGTGAACCCGAGGAAGGGAGGAGAGCAGCAACTCAGAAGAATCGAAACTTAAGAGCAGTGAAGCCTATCCTGTGAAGGTCGAGATAAGGAGGCCCAGGCAGGTGGCAAGGCTGAACAAAGGATCTAACAAACAAATAGAGGGAAATTGAAGCCGATCCACAGTGAACAGACACATGACCAGGCTGGCACGGAGAGGTGCCAACATCTGATGTCATCCAAACCCAGAGGATGCCATAACTTTTCCGGATAAGAAGTTACAGTCCGAGGCCACTCTCAGCCAACTAATTGACACATAGGCCTGAAGGTACTGATTGATGGAAGGGAGGCAGGGTGAATCTTGGGCCATCCCGCACCTGGGCGACCATTCTGCATGCTGCTAATTAAAGTGGAGATTTATGTCTAGGGGTGTAACCGACCCAATCACAATGGACCAAATAATCTAGGGTCCTATAGCAAGTAGAACCAATAAGACGTCATACCTTTAGTGACGTCTATCACGAGTGATGTCGAGGGATGGGCGTAGACGTCCACCCGATAACAGTTATCCAATCGCTACACTCTGTTATCATATACAGATATAGTACCTATACTTAAGTTACCTTTTCCAACCAATAAGATTGCATGTCAAACTTATGAGTTTTACACATCAATGATGATGAGAATTTGCTATAAAAGTTACTGTTTGCATGAAGAATTTGGAAGTTGAAGCGAGACAGGCGATCGCAGCTCTGATGATTTCCATTTGTTTCCCCGTTTTTTGTACTTGTCATTAAACTGACTTCCCTTTGCCAAACCATTGACTTGTCCTTATTGATTGGTGTTGGAGTAAGAGAATCCTGCACCCCATCCACCTCAAGGTGCAGCTATCTCGTTTTAAGGTGCCGGAGGGCAAGCTCTGAATCTCATGGGCCCGTTCAGAGGTTGCTCTGCCCTCCAGTACATCATGCACTGCATGGTGTAGATTTTCCATTCACACATGTACTTAGGTGGTTTCATGCTACAGATAACTTCAATGAAGACTACCAGCAGGCCTCACAGTGTGCCATGAGTGACATTGCATTTTTCAACACTGTACACATCCCCGCTGCAGCTATGGCAATGATCCCGGTGTCAAAGTTTTGTGAGGATTCATCCCTGTTACCCTCCCACACTCAGCACACACTCCATGGGTCCATGCCCCTGTCCCTCTTGTGTGTCACTGGGCCTTATTATGAGTATGCCGGTCTGGTAACAACGGTGCCGGTAAGCTACGGGCATCATTGTTACCGGACTGGCATACTCCGAGTACTGCGTGCGGGTGACCTGGCGGGCGGAAAGGCACCAGCGCGCAGACTTTGACGGATGCACCGGCACTGTTGCACACCGTCGTATGGGACTCAAATGGGAATGGGAGTAATTTTCTCCGCCGCTTGGCGTTGGGGAATTACCGGGACTGCGGGAGCTCTAATGCCTTGGTAATTCCCCAAAGCCAGGCGCCGGAAAAAATGCACAACTCTGGCGGCAGCCTGCCGTTTTTACCGGCATGGCTACCGCCGGGGTTGTAATGACCCCCACTGTTCCTTCTTCCTATCTCACAGTGCATGTAATTACTCTCACCACATTACACACCTTGTCTAGGTGTTACTCTTACAGATATACTTCAACTGGGACTCCACACTCAGGCCATGTCCACATTGTGTGCACTCCCTGTGCCAGTTCAACGCTGATGTGTCATGTGAATGATGTGCACTTGGATGTGAATATGTGTGTACGTGTTCACATGTAATGTAATAGCATGTTACAGCGCCACATGACCATGCCCATTTAGCATGTATGTGTCAATAGTTTGTTGTGTCATGGGCCAGAATGTGCTTTCAGAGAACCATGTCTATTGGCAATGTGTCCACTGGCTACATGGGCAGGAACATGGAATGTTGTTGCAAGTCTGCATATGCCATGATCAGATGGCTCCTTGTACATAGTGTGTGTATGTGATTTATGCCATGGTGACATGCCCGGCATTGTGTTGCAGGACAGCAATGTGATACAGATGTTTACTGTCAACACAATTCACATGAATCCTCATGTCTTATATATGTCCTTGTGCAGGTGATAAGGCATAGATGCAGAGGAGGAGGAAGAGGAGGAACAAGAGTCTGTGCCGGTCCAGACTACCAGGGGAGGATGTGCTGTGGCAGCCCAGGAGAATCCACTGGTGCTACAGACCATCCTGGGAATGTCCAGATATGACGCTGACTCTTAAGAATCCAGTAGCTCTGGTGCTGAACCGGATGTCCAGTCCTCAATGCTGTTGGAGGTGTGTGCACCAAGTGTTGGAGCAGTTGGGGCCCGTGAGTCTACAGGGGGTTAGGTGCCTTCACAAGGCCAGTCAGTGGTGTCATGGCCATCTGTGGTGGTTACGGCTGCAAGGCCACACTCACAAGTATTGGGTTCTGGTCCTGGGCCAGAAGTCCAAGGGAGGGATGCAGTCCTGCAGCCAGAGACAGTAGCATCACAGCAAGGACCATGCTCCCTTGGGTCAGGCAGGCATGGGTCCCGCACACAGGGACGTGGGCAGGCTGGGCAGACAGTGTGGGAGCAGTCGATGTTGCGTGTTGCGCAACAACAGGGTGCTGCCTATTAAATTTTGGCTGAGGGCATGGATAGGGTGGCTAGTTCCATGATCCCACCAGCAACACAGGTGGAGCACTAGCTGCAGGCAATGCGGTCCGCATGCTGTTCACACAGGCTGCACATGGAGGCCAACACATCAGGAGCCAACGAGGCGATCTGAGGTCTCTGCAGGCATCCCTTCTTGCAGATGGTCGGGCCCACAGGGAAGCCCTGAGGCAAGAGTTATTGGTCCTGCAATCGAAGAGGAAGAGGCAGCCCGCAGGAGACTGCACCAACAGGAGATGCAACTATTGAGGCAGACCATCTCAGAGGAATTCTGTGCATCCCGTGAGGTTATGCATGGTGACCTCCAAAACCTCATTGTGCTGGTGCATTCATCAGTGTCACGTCTGGCTGCAACCACTGAGGAACAGGCAAGGGCCCTGCGTGGTGAGCCTCCGGCACCACTACCGCCTTCTGATTCTACCCAGAAAGGTGGTACCAGCAGAGACATGCTTCCCAGTCCAACATAGCCGTGAGAATTGTTTTCTTTTTCAACATCCACCCATGTGGAAGTTGACATGCACCCTGCCCCTCCCCTCTGGCTCCGTCCCCCGGGTCCATGATGGACATTTATTTATTTTGTACAACCTAGGCCCAGATGTTGGCATTGTATATTTTGATTTGCCCTTTCCTGGTTTTTATTTTTGTTCATGTTTTACTTCATTTCCCTTGAGGTGTGCCATTAACATCTCAAGGCCAATACATGTGCAGTGGTGTACATGCAGGCATGCATAGTGAAGTCAACTAGCATGTTTGCGTGGTCGTTTCTCATGATGGCATGTACAGGTAATTATGGGTTTTGCGTTCCGTTGCACGCGTGTGCTGTGTCAATGGTACTTCACAGTGGCTGTTTTAATGTCTTCTCCCATGTTGTTTCAGTAATCCGTGATCTGGCGGTGACTGCTGTCCCCGGGGGGAGACACCCTGCACCCTTTGACGTCCATGCTCCCCATGCCCTCCAACAGGTACTGTCCTTCCTGTACCTGATTAGGAGACACAGTTCCAGGTTAAGGTGATGCGGGATTGACACCATGCCGGCACAGTCAGTGGGTAAGCTTTAGCACTGTCTTGCATTTTGAGCATGCTTCATTGGTGTGCATGTTTGCTGCATGTCTTGCTTATCGTATATGTCCTTTGCATGCTGACATGCCAGTATGGTAATTTACGTGGTGCTCATGTCACTGTGTTGCCTACCTATGTGTATTGCTCTATGGCCGCACCTACTGTGCTGTGCTGTACAGCATGTCATTGTACATCTGAAAACCAGGCAGTGCACTCCTTGATCTGCCATTTCCTTGGGATTCCCTCTCTGTGTAACTCTCTCGCCCTCTCTCTGTTGTGGTACACTGTACTCCTGGGATAATCACAATCTATTACCATTCACCCTGTGGCACCCTGTGTTGCTCCTGCAGTGGCTGGTGTCTGCATATTTTCTTTATGTAATCACGTGTTGTAATATATGGGCATGTTGTATCTGCTGTTACTATGCATAGTATTCAATTTAGAGGAATCGTCTCCCAATGGTGTGCATCGTATGCAAGGTGAATGGCATTTGCTGACACTTGTGTGGTGCTTGCATGGGAGTGTGGGACTGTGTGTGTTCACTTTGGATTGACCTATCTTGTGGTCCAACACTACTTCTTAAGGGGGGCATGTTTCACAGGGGGCACTTCTAATGATGGGTATGGCCATGTTCTTCAGATGGATTGGTGAGGCCACTGTTCACTGATTGTAAAAACTGTGCATTGTAACTGTGTGGGGCTTTCATGGTTGTTTGCAAGTGGGTAGCATGGTCAACTGTTTGTGGCCTGTGGCAGGTGCTGATGGTTGGGCTGATGTGTGTCTCATGGAACTTTTATGATGTGTAATGAGTGATACCTCAGATTCCTAGCAGGGTTTGTGGTATTATGGCTGCATGTCGGTGTGCAGCAGCAGTTTAAAGCCACAAACATGTTGGTATGTATGCATTTTTGTGGGATTATATGTTGTGTACCAGCACATTAGGGTTAGTGGTAATTTCACATGCATGCTGCACCATGGTGTTTGCAGCTTCTAGTGCAACGCGGCTGGGTGCATGGTACTACTGCAGTAGTTGTCAATTTGTTGACAATTTGTTTGCTGTGACAATGAAGTCTGCATTGACCATGGTCTGGTTGTTAACAATGTACTTTTAGCATGACTTTATCATTGATTGATGTATCCCATTGCTTTGTGTTGTCTGCGTATGTCTTCCATTGCAGCTCTCTCGGTGGGCAGCAGTACATTGTGACATGACATCAAGCATGGTTCTGGCGGAGATGCAAGAGGTGAGGATTTCAGTAATTGCCAACCCATCCACTGTATATTCTGCAACAGCTCCGTCACAGTACCTTTGGAATGCACTTACATCCCATATGTTTTGCAAATACACATGACTGACTAAACCTACTTGTGACAGGCACTTCAAACACAGCCCTCTGCACCTCTGCCCCCTACCACTCACCCTCACCATTCCTCATTCTCCTCATTCACTCATGTCTCCCCTGAAGTAGTCACCAGAGTTGACAACTCCATGAAGGTGTCATCCCAACTGGTGTGCCGGTGCTCCTACAGAACCATCAATGGCAACATCTCCTCTCTGGCAACTGTTCTTGCTGATCTCTGCAACCACTCCTTTCCTGCTGTTTAGTTTCTATCCTCCATCCAGCACTCCCTTGTGCGCACCATCCTTACTATGCCATATGCAGAGCCTTCCTGACCATCAAACGACTGGCACATTTCTTTCAACACCTTTCTGGGGAAACTGCTTGACAAGTTTGCACTCCCACTAATCGACGCCAATGTGGGATGTCCATGGACACCAGTGTGGATTGAAACACAGACACTGCTCTCCAGAAAACACATGAATAAATGTTAGCATCCCTCAATTCATAATCCCCTGCCACCCTCATCCTCCTTGATATCTCATCTGATTTTGACACAGTGAGGCATTCCATCCTCATTAAAATGTTCCATGAGCGGCCAGTGGACTTGCTTAGCTCATTCCTAAACAACCATTCCAAATAAACCATTCTGTGTCCTTTCTTCTACCCTATTTCAGCCTCCACCTGTGGCGTCACACAGGTGTCCATTCTTTTGTCATGCATCTTTGACATATACATTTCCCTGCTGCACCACTTCTTTGACTCATTGTGCAACAAATTCATGTGCTATGATGACAGCACACTACTCTTCAGCAATGTTCCTACTGACACACTTGCACCCTCATTCACCATGACTGCCTCTCAGCCATCCTGGCCTGGTGCACTGCAAATGGCATCAGCTTGTGCGCCATGCAAGAATTAGATGTCCCGATTGGCTCCCCTGCAGCCTACTTTGGCATTGACTCTGTCCTTGCTCCATGGGCTCACTCCCTGCCCCCTCATCCCAAGGCAGGAATCTTGGATTCATCTTCGACTACCCCCTTCCCTTCATGCCTCATATTTGTGAGATTGTCAAGAAGTCTGACTTTCAGCTCTTGATGCTCAAAGTAACTACCTTTCCACACAATCACACAGAGGGGCAATGTTACACGTGCTGTGGTACTCTCCAGGCTACACTACTGCAAGAGCCTACTCCTAAGTGTTCCTTGGTCCACTCTGCGCCCCCTACGGCTTACCCAGATTAGTTCTGCAAGAATCATCATTTGACTCAGGCCCAGGGACCACATCTCTCCTGCAATATAAAGCCTTCAGAGGCTCACAGACTCTGCACGGATTACATTATTGTCCCTGTATATCATCCACAGGACTGTTTGGATACCTGTACCGTTTTCAACGCTTAGTAATCAAATACTCCACTTCGATACTCCTGCATTCTTCTGGCAACTACTCCCTGCATGTGAAGCACTTTGGTATTGAAAGGGCTGTTGGTGGGTCAATTCCCTATGCATGATGTCTTCTGTGTAATAGACTCACTCTCCCTCTGCCTCTTGAGCATGAACTCCTTAAATTCCCATTAATCATCTAGTACTTTCTCTTCTCCACTTCCTTCTCCCACTCTCTTCCGTGCTATTGATACAGCAGCGTGCCTCATGTCCATGGCCCGTATGTGTCCTTGGTGGCATGACCCCCCACATGTATCAAGTAATGTACAGTGTATATACTGAACTTGCTCGCGATCAGCATCACCATGTGAGTTAGCACTTCCATTTGTGTATTATTTTCTGACCATTTCACCACAAGATGTTCTCCATGAACTAATTCGAACAGTTTCCCTTACCACCATCACCTGTACACTTGCACGTTGTGAACGCTCAGAAGGCATTGTGGACTTGTCTCCCCTCCCAGTTATTGTCATGATTTCCTGGTAGTATTGTTTGTATGATTGAGCTCTGTTACTAAATCATTGTCTACATTCACCTGTCCCCAACCTGTTGCCCTGTGGGCACTTGTCAACGTTTGGGGTTATTAGGTGAATGCCTAAACAATGAACAACACATGTGTTTATTGATAATGTGCTTCCATGACTGTGTGCAGTTACCGTCCCAATACTACGCAGTTGATGGCCAGCCTTATCATGACATTGGTAGTCTTCCAAGGGTAGGCCATCTTTTGGTTGGGATCAATTATATGCATATGTGCTGTCTTCACATTTTCATGCAGCATGGGGTGTGAAGCGTGCATTGTGTATGTGACATTGTGCAATGAATGGGGATGTGGTGCGTGCACATTTGCTGCATGTCATTGAGGGGGACAGGCAGTGCGGGTGATGTTTTTGGGTGTAAGCGTGTGTGTATTGTGTGTTTGAATTGAATGCAGTGTGCAGGTGTTTGTGCATGTGTGCAGGGACACATGTTGATGGCTGTATTGGGACTTGTGCTTTGCATGTGTTTGATGTTACTGATGGGTGCCCGTGGCTCTTCAAGTATTTTATTGTATGTATGTCGTACATGAACTATGTTTCATGTTTTCCTTTGTCTGCAGATTCTTAAGTCAGGTTATGATGGCTATTTCATGTAATGAAATTTGAGTGTCAACTGCATGGCAAGGGGACAGGTAAGATCTTCTTTTATATTGATCATTATGGCATGTTACACATTTGACCAGTATGTTAGTTATTCACATCCACCACTGCAGAAGTGGTCCACTACAGTGGGTATGGTGCACAGGGTTCACAGATCTGGCTGTGGTGTGATTAACCTCTTTTCTTTCTGACCACCCATCCCAGGTGGAAGCATCTAACTGGACATAGCTTGGGTTGAGTTGGAAATGCGTCATAAGAAACTGATTTCAAGCCTGTTTTTGTTCTTTTCGTGATGAAGAACGTCATCCCAGTCAGAGGGGTGACGTTCTTCTATGGCTCTTTCAAACTGTGGCGTTCCCCCTGGTTCTTCTAGGTGTACATGGCTGACATTGCACGTGTGATTAGCACTTTCACCTTTCATCTCTTCATCACTCATATCTGACTGTCTGTCCACGATTCAATCATGGTGTGCTGCAAACAACCTCTGCCTTAATGCCAGCAGGACTGAGTTCATTTGCACTGAGACCCCTGCTCCAGCTTTCCCACTTTCTCTCTGACCAGACTCCCTTGGCCCTGGAGCCGTAACCTCCTGCGCAGATATTAATCTTTGGGATCATCTTTGCCTCCACTCGCTCCTTCTTGTGTCACTTTTCAGACATCTCTAGAAAGTACAACTATCAGCTACACCTCCTCAGAGGTACTGTACCTTTTCTCACTTTCCCCCAGTAGGTGACTGTCTGGTTATCTCCAGGATGGACTACTGCAACTGCCTCTTTCTCAACCTCCCTGCTTCTAATCCGCACCCTCTATGACTCATGCAGAACATGACCGCAAGAATTATCATTGGCCTCAAGACAAGGGACCACATCTGTATGGCACTGATATCACTCCACCGGCTACTCGTGGCTGCAAGGGTCAAATTTAAGAAACTATGCATTGCACACAATGCTTTGTGGGGCCTGTGAACTACCTATCTGCAACTATTCATACCTAAATATTCTCCCTCTCGAGCCCTTTCCTCATGTACCTCTAACCTTCTTCGAGTGAGCCCGTTCTCGCAGAAAAGATTTGGAGGAAGATCTTTATCGTCAGCAGGGGCCTCCCTCTGGAATAGCCTCCCTGCCGCCCTCCGTATGGAGCTTCATATCCTTAAGTACCTGGAACTCCTCAGGAGTTTTCTCTTCTACTCTTCCTTCTCTCGCCCTCGTCCCTGCTAACCTATCCCTCTGCTCTCTCCCTCTCTCCATACTGTTTTCCTTACAGCTCGATGACTGGCCGTCTAATGTACCTCAGGTTCTCACAGGCCCATGGCACCCCCGGCAGTGTTTTGTACTCTGAGACCTGCACTAGCCTCATCATCACTGCACTTGGCGAATGACCTTAGAGAGTTGCATCTCTCTGCACATACCCCCCTCCACTGACTGGATGCACCTAGACCACCCCAAACTTGTTTCCACACTCCACCTACCACTCCCCTGTAAACATCTGTGCACTTGCTCGTTCTGATTGCACCATGCATGTACATCGTCTTTCTCTTCCACCCTGTCCTTGCTCCCTGCATGGTGGCACATTCATGCACTTGATAAAACTGTAGATTCATTGTCAAACCTATCCTCTGTTGCCGCCACTGTTAATCGTATAAATTGCACTCACTCTGTCGGTACTAACTATTATGGTTTCAGTGATTCTATGGCTCTGAACAAGTGTTCTTTTTCCCCTTGTTCCATCCATCCTTGAGCGCTTTGAGACACTTGCCTTGTGTATCGGGCCTTTCAGAATATACTTTTGCATAACATGGCATACCATAACACAGTCTAATGATCATTTTACATGACATATGGGATGGTTCGGGTGACACAGAGGTGATTTAATGAAATGGTTGGCATGGTGGTAGTGGGGTTATTGCGTTTCTTTTTGGAAACACAAAGAGAAATGTCTTTTTAGTTCTAAGGGATGCCCACAAATTTTCACTTCCAAGGGCACATTCTCAGGGTGGTTTTGTGGGCACACGGGATTGGCCATTGTCATCATTGAATGGCACCTGGGATGTAGCGGGCTTGTGTGCACTCCACAAGGGGGGTTTAGGTGAAATACGTTGCCATAAGCTGCGTACGTGCAGCCTCTCCACGTGCCCTTTGCCCAGCCATACGCAGGCGGCAGGCCTGTGGGTGTGGATGGGATGCCACCACCATGTCCACTGGGACGCCACGCCGTGTTGCAACATTGTGCAGGACACCTGCTGCCACAATGATCCTGCAGACTAGTGGTGGTGCATATAGCAACACACCACCAGATGGTCAAGGGAGCGAAAACGTGACTCTAGCACTCCAAATGTGCGCTCCACTATGGCCCGAGTTGCAATATGGGCAATGTTGTATCTTACCTAGCAGGGGTGTTGGGGTTGCGTATTGGCGTCATCATGTATGTGCCCAGAGGGTAGGCACTGTCCCCTGTAGAGGTGAGAATGTTTGTCATTTCTTGATAATGTATATTTGTAGGTGTGCAACATGCATGCACACCATATTCATACAACATTCATACTCACCAACGAGCCATGTGTTGCCATGCTTCCCAGCTTCCAGGGGCCGGTGTAGGGGGGACATCCTGAAGATATAACTATCATGGGTGCTGCCAGGATAGTTGGCATAGCTGGAAGTAATGATGCCCTGAGGCATCACACACAACCTGAACGTTGTAGTGCCAGTGTTTTCGGTTGCGGTATAAATGCTCTGTAGGTCGAGGTGGACGTAGAGCAACATGGGTGCAATCAATGGCACCGAGCACTTTTGGGAAGTGCACCACCCTATAAAAATCCTGCACCACTGCCTGCCTTTCTGCAGTTGTTCTGGGCATGTATACATGCCGGCAGACAGAAGGACGTGCAGTTATTATTGCCAACACCCGGTGTAGGCAGCGTGACTGAGTGGCCTGTGAAATGCCCCCAACTATGGCAGTGGTCTGCTGGTATGAGCCAGTGGCCAAAAAATGCAGTACAGTGAGCACCTTTTGCAAGGGGCTCAGTGCTTGGGAGCACAGCGTGGGTGATGTGAGGTCATCTTCCCACTCCGTGACCAGGTCTAAGATGATATGAGGGTGGAACCTATACCTGGCATTGACCTGGCCGTTAGACATCCCAAAAAGGGTGGTCCTTGGGTGGAAGATCCGGGCCTGGCCATCCTCCTCCTCCTGCAGTGTCCCACGATCACTGCTGCAACAAATGGTACATTCATCGTAGCTGTATACATGTTTGTTCATTGCGTGTGTTTTTTATGCATTTGTTTGTGTGCACATTGACGTTTATGCCTGCTATTGCATGGCGTACGTGTTTCAGGATTTGGCCTATGTTGTTGCGAGCCCTGTTCAATTCCATCAATACGGTTGTTTTGCCTGCTTACGGGTGGTGCAATTGTTTGACTGTGGAACGTCCCCCGTAACACCCACATTTTTGCTTTTTCTTCCTCATTCTACGCATTCTGTTCCCTTTTTAGGTGCCTGCACAGTCCCGGCCGGCGTTTCGTGGGAGTCTCGCGGAATGCCTTCGTGGTGTCGCAGCGATGTGTTGGACCGGCGCGGATTCCTCCAAATCCCAGGTAAGCCCTGGGCATTTTGTTCCATGAATCGACGAACAGGGAGTTATGGTGAAATCGTGCAAGTCCCTGATTTTCCACGAAAATTATTCCATGAATCGGGCCCACAGTCTCCAAGATTCCTTCTTCTTTTTTATAAATAGTTTGGTTTTCAGGAATAGACATACATTTTTCCTTTCTCTGATTTCTTTAATTAAAAAGTTACCTTTGTGTCAGGCTCTCCTCGCCTGCACTCTCACCCTCCTTACACAGTGGTCTCTGAGCATGTGTTACAGCAGGGAACGCGAAAGGTTCAACGAGAGCCTTCCCATTAGCATTTTCAAAATATTAAAGCTAGGAATCTAGATAACCCACTGCACACTCGAGTCGTATTTCCCAAATATGCAGGCACAGTTCTTAAATCCATGTAATTTTGCATTCTCGTATATTTCTAGTTTTACACATTATAAAGCAGTCCCTATATTAAACAGAATGTGCAAACCTGCAAAAAATGGTGAACATGTTTCCATGTCAACCAAGCAGAGGTAGTACAGACCATTCTACATTATTAGGTGTAAAAGTGAGGTCTATGCCCTGAAAGTGTTTAATTTGGAGTAGGCGCAGATTATGAAACCTTTGAATTCTAATGGGCCGTTACAGTGAACTGTGATGTGCAATTCCCGCACAAAGTTTCACTCACGTGTCTGCTGTGGCCTTCATTGTAGCTTTTGCTTGTCGTTCTCTCACTGAGTCTGAGCACAATTTCTCGATCATTGAGAAAGAGATGCTCCTGTGCACCTGGGCCATGGAGCACTCCACAAACTAAATTTGGGGGAGAACATTCATGCGCCACACAAACCACAAACTCCTTTTTCACATTCTGACATCAGGAGGTATGAGCAAAGTCACATCGAGGCTAGCTAGACTTGGGGCTAAATTACAAGAATGTACGGTCAATATTGAATATGTCCTAGGCTGGAAGAATTTGCAAGTAGACTGCCTGTCGAGACTACTGCTGCCGCACAAGCCGGGTGATGAATGGGATGCTAACGACTGTGTTGTAGCATCAATACAGGATGCAGAAGAAAGCACAGCACACAGCGTTTTGGCACATCAGTGGGTTGACATTACCCTCCACCAGCTAGCTGACTTCACTAAGTCAGGATGGCCATAAAAAATATATATTCCACCCAACTGTGCCCTTACAGCAAGATACAAGCCAAAATCACAGTAGGAGACCTACTTCGCAGAGCAGGCAAGCTCATTCACTCGAGAACGCTTTGCTGGTGCTTGCTCACAAAGGTCATTTAGATTACACACTGTTGAAATGGAGACTGAGAGAGCACACTGGTGGCTGTGTATGGAAAGTGACATGGAGAGATATATTACTGCTTGTGCAATATGCAAGGAAGGAGATCAAGGAAGGAGATACATGCCTCATCTCCCAAATTCTACCAATGACATTCGTTGAATGGGACGGAAATACTTGGCTTAAAATAGACATAGGGCCTCATTACCCCCCAGGCGGTAGAGGGTTAACGGCGCCGGTAGAGCATCCGGCACCGTTAACCCTCTACCGCCTCATTACGAGGTTTGCTTGCAGATCCCGCTAAGGACGTCTGGTAAAACCAGGCGTCCTTAGCGGAACCCGCTAGCAGACCACGATGCGGGCTCAGTTGAGAATGGGGATGTACCGGGTCCGGGTCCCGGGAAAGGGAATTACCGGGCCCTCCAAGGTGGAATGGCCCGATATTTCCCCATTACAGGAACCCAGACCCAGTACCCAGTAAGGTGGGTAGCCAGGCCGCTAAAAGCAGCATGGTTACCTCCATACTCGTAATGAGGCCCATAGACTTCATTGGTTCCATGGATCATATGCCCACCGAACATAAATATGCACTGATACTGGTGGATCAGACCTAGAAGTGGGAGGAGGCAGAATTAATGAGCAAGATAACCACAGGCTCAATTGTTTAGGTTCTCACGAGAGTCTTCTGGAGAGAATGATGTCCTGGAGAAGTAGTCTCAGATAACGAAGTACAGTTAGTTTCTGCTTCTATGATAAACTATCTGGCCTGGAACGACATAAAGAACATTCATGTGTCCTTCTACCACTGAGGGGTAATTGACAAGTAGAGCAAGCAAATTGCAAAATCAAAGAAGCAACCCTAAAGCATGTGGCCAGGAGGGACACAGCGGGCATCATTGGAGGACCGTCGGAGCACTGGGAGCAGCAGCAGAGCTACTGGAGACACAGTTGTGCCGGGAAGCAGCAGTCTTTGTCCCGGTCACGGAGAGAAGCCAGGGGGTGAGCCCAGAGCTGCTGGGAGTGCTGGAGGAAGGTCTGCAGTTTGAAGGAGGCCATCCCAGAGAGGAGGCTTCATCACAGTGATGTGCCATGGGTCGGGGACGCTGTAAGATACCGGTGAGTCGGCCCAGCGCCATTGGGGACCCTGGGGCGTACCGAGAGGCATGTAAGCAAATAAGAATATTTGAATACCGATTAAATAAAGTACAAAGACAGAACTTGAACAAGTCTGAATGCATGAGATGTCAATGTGGGGAAAGTTGGAACAAGTAGGACCTCAAGCAAATGAAGTAGATGTATAGTCAAGTAATGCAACTGTGCTATACTAAAGGGCAGTGAAACAGAGAAAAAGTCCTGGTGAAAGGAGCACATCAGGCAATGAACATTTAGGGGTGTGATACCTCGCAGAGAAGTATACTAGAGAATCTGCAAGACCACAGAAATGGATAGCTGGCAAGGAGTATACCAGGCAATCCACTCACAGTATATGGAAGTATAAGACATTGTGTCAAGATACCTGGCAGGAGAGTATACTAGGGGATCTGAAGAACCTACTAAAGGATTCCTGGCAGGGGAGTGTACCAAGAGGTCGACTAAAGTCGTAGAAAGAAGCTTACCTATTTTGAAAATCACATGGTAGAGAAGTATACCAGAGACTCTTGGAAATTACATGGGAGAGATCTTGTGGATATATGTACCAGGCACTTGTTTTTGTGAAGTTGAACAAATACCTTTTCATGTTGAAACCAAAATACCTGGCTGAGGGATATACAGGGAGACCTGAAGAGGTTAAAGCAAAACCTTATACGGAATTTTGCATCTGAATAAAATCCTTTTTGTGAACTTAGTACAAAGGAACTCAGAAAGAGTTTAATGTTCTAAAACATATTGTTTGCATAAGAACTTTCTGAACTGAGTATAAAGAACCAGAGGAACTGTGGTTTAAAAGAGACACTTTTACCATCCTCAAGGAATTGTTGCTTGAAAGAGACACTTTTGCCATCCTCAAGAAACCGTTGTTTAAAAGAGATGCTTTTTGCCATCCTACCTAAATATCCAGGGGAAGAGAATCACCCTCTGGATCCAAGGGTTTTCTAATTGGAAAAGACAGTTTCTGTTGGATGTATCTATTTGCTTTAATTACGAACACTTTTTGCCAAACATAATTCAGACATTTTTCTTGTACCCTTATTTGTTCATTTCAAGTGTGAGGGTCAGATTAGTATATTTTGGACACAAGGACAGTTTATAAATTTGATGACTGGACACAGTGTGAACTTTAGTTTTAGTTTCCTAGGTATGGAAACTCTCTTTAGGTTAGGGATAGAAAGGCCTTCATCCAACCCTTTAATTTCTGACACCTAACAATGCCCTTTGTAGGTGTGTGTGTAGGCATGTTGCATTAATGGGCTCTTTCTTTATGAAAGACTCTTTGAAGGCTTGTTACCTAGCAAAGATGTACACACTTACAGGGTATTTAAGACAACACTTTTAAAGTTTAGTCATGATGGAAAAGGGGTTGCTTTATATGGGTAGACAAATGCATTACTGAATGCCGGAACTTTGTGACAAAAGTAATCTAATTGACATTGCTACAGTGGTAATACAAAAAAATGATTTGTTTTTCAGGCTTGGAGTATTTTGCATCCTGTGACTTTTAATTTTCTATTCATGTGGAAAATAAAGATGCAATATTCTTTTGGCTCTACATCTTTGTCCAAGGATTTACTTATTGTAAGGTTGCATTTATATGAGATACGTGTACGTAAACTATCAGAGCTCTGAAATTTCCTGTGGGCATGGAGTCCTGTTGTTTTCCCTTTGGATTCTGGGACTTGTAGTTTTTTCTTTCCCATTTGAAATATCAGAAAACGACAAGTCCCAGAATTCCATGCAAAAACCAGAACTGGATAGCCTTCTCATCCATAGCCACAGGAAACCTGAGGCCTCTGCTCTATAAGACAGTATTGTTGTAGGCTGCGAAATATAACATGTTAATATTTGTGTCAAGTGGAGCTTGAAATGTATGTGTTCAAGGGCCTAATCTGTAGCATGGGTAAAAATCACAGCTTCACTGTACAACCAAAGTGTTGTCCTGAGCCAGTAATGTAATCTGTTCTTGTATAGAGGACAGATCTAAGCAGAGCCGACATTAATGCCCTCCCCTATTACTGCAAGTCACCAGATTTGTGTCGCCATCCAGAGTACTAGACCCATGGGAGACTTAGTGAAACTCCTTGCAGTGCACTGTTATGCCAGGTCTTGTATAGCACACAGTCTACCATTTTCACTGTTTCTTGAAATTTCAGGAACTGTAAGAGGTGGGGTTTGGGGATAACTTAGGAACAGGACAAGGTTGCTTTGTAGCAATCTTGATGTGTGCATATATGAGATGACGGATCTCTGTGGTTTGTACGTTTTGTTTATTGTGAGTTCTCTGGAGAAGTAGCTAATGAGCGCTCCAGGTTGGTGACATGTATTGTGTAATTGTGTCTACCGGAGTGGTGTTTGAGGAATGTGGAGGATTGAGTTTGTGCATCTGTGGTGTGCTAGTGTACTATTTAGGGAAATGTAGTGTGGACGTGTAAAGGTCTGGTCCCAGAAGTAATCCAAAGAAAATACCAGCTAATCGAAAAGGAGTGTACAAATTACAAGAGAGAACACAGCTTTATTGGCAAAAGCGTCCAGGAGAAAAAAACACAGCTCTGTGGAACTGAAATGAACCGTCTTAATCTGCTATTTCCGGGTTACAGCATTTAAGGTGGAAAAACCGCATGTTGACAATTTCTATCATTTGCAACAAATAGTAAATTTCTAGTAAGGTGGTTAGCTGCTCATCATCAAGCCCCGGAAGAACACAATACATTGACAAATCCCATTGGAGGTTGGTACTCCTTGCAACAAGAAACGTACTACCCCTCAATGACATCATACTTCGCTGATTGACAGAAAATACATGCTCCAGATTGGTTGGCACACTCCAAGATACAATTTGATATAACGTCTTGATGCTAATTGCACAGTTGTTATGGAGACAGCAGAGGCAGGAGCATCTCACCAAGCCCGACCCATCAATTTACGAATGCATATTGGCAAGTTCGAAAAAAGTGTTGCATCTCCTGGAACACCCAATCCCTCAGTTTTGATTGGCTTCTTCGGCACCCACCCCGTGCACCTGCTCGCCCTGCACCTCTCCAACTCCCTTCTCATGACAGGCTGGCAACTTAGTTTGAAAAAATCTGGGCACACCAATGATGTTGGAAATCAATTTCTGCTATTTATTTGTCTGGCCATATTACTTTTATTTCCAGGCCTAGTGGCCTGTGGTAATTAAGGGGACTGTTGCAATCAACTTAGTTATCTAACCTGGCATTACTGCTGTCTGGCCTGCTTGTGCATGGCAGTGTCCTTCATGATCACTGTGTATTCATACTGTTATCGTCTGGGGGCACAGCTGCTGTCTGGAGATCAGCTTTGTGACCATGAGCAAATCCTTCCGTGCAACAACTAATTGGAGCCGGTTTGGTATCCCGTTCCTCATTGGCCTTCGCTGTTTGAGCTTCTCTGCCCAGCAGCAGAAATATACAGGAATTGCAGCCTTTATTTTAGTATGGCAGACGATGCAACTTTTACCATGGACCTGCCAAAACATGGCCGTCGTCTTGCTCGCTGTAACACCTAACCACTATACTTAATAGCACTCATGCTACCTACTGAAAACCAACACCACGTACCTGCCCTTCACCGAATAAGGTAAGCGTGCTACATAAAAAGTGCCCTATACAAACTATCATTTTGTACGTGTGTTCTTCTGCGCAGTGCCAGCACCTTGACGTGTGTCACAACTATATCCTAAATGCGCCATGACATCACCAGCCACGTGTCCCCTGTGTCACTACTTGGGTGAAAGGCCTTGTTAAAAGTACTTTCTTAGTTTTTACGTGTGCCCCCGTTTCGGGGCGTTGGATCGGCATCTGCACAGATGCATGCCTTCTGGTGGTGTGCCTTCCTTTTTGTAACCTGTGTTGTTTCTGTGGAGGTTTTGTGTTTAGAGATGTGTTGTTGGTTAGGGCGGGTTATAGAACTACTTTCAGGTGCTTTCTGTTACCATATCTTGCACAACAGACTACTTAATAACTAGGGACAACCTTTTTCACATTGGCAACATCACAGTTGGTCACATTTCTTTGCTTACATCAGTGCCTTGTTATGCCAAATGCAATTTAAGGCTAAGTCTTGCTAAATCAGGTGACATGGCAACAAAATATTGAATTCTCCCATTGGGTTGCATTGGGATACAAATTTATTTTAGATGGGAGAAAATAAAAATAGCAAAACATTTTATTATAAAAAATCGGGAGTCTCCTGCACAAATCGGGAGGGTTGACATGTCTGGCCCAACATTAAATGGGAAATCCCCAGACTGGCCCACATTGTTTCACATGATCTGGGGCTACCTGGCAGTTATGGAAGGGAGCCAAGGACGAGATGGTTGATAGACTCAAAAAGCTGAGGACCAAAGGAGAGCGACTCACCAAGGAGTGAAGGATCAGTTGGGCATTGTGCGACAGGCCGTAGAAGCCAATGATGCGCTTTTAAATACCGTATATACAAGAAATGGAAACAAGAGACACCACATATCAGAAACATATAATTATAGTAAAATATGTTTGTTCTAAAACGATATGTCTGTGTTCTCTCTATGTGTGTTTATGCTATTATGTATGCTATTGTGTTATGTTTTTTTACTTTTGAGACCTATCCACAGTGTTTTAGGTGTGCACTTGTTTTTTCTGCTTATTTGGATGGGAGTCAGCTTTTTTTGGGCTTGTTTTTGAAGGGCATTCAGCTTATTTTTTCCTTCCGACATGGCAACACTGGGAGAGAGAGTTGTAGAGGATGCTCCCTCGCGGCTGTCCTGGCTCTGCTGCAAAGGCACTGCATACACCCAGTCGGGTGTTGGAATTTATGTAATTAATAAAGTACCAGCAGTGGCGTACTGAGAGGCGGTTAGAGAGGACACCTTGCCCCCCTCCAGCCCCAAGTGGCTCCTTTCGGAGCCAGACCGGGACATAGGCAGGACAATGAGGGTGCTGAGCAGGAGTTCCTGCTCAGCACCCTCATTGTCCTGGCACTGTTCGGCACCCTCATTGTTCGAGCTCTGGGCAGCAGAGCGGCACTCCCAGCGGCCTGACATATTGCTCTGTGTCAACCGAGCATTACTCTGAGAGCCATTAGGCACTAATGAGAGGGTGGGAATACTATTAGCTGGGACTTTTGTCGATTTAGAAATGTGAATGGGGGTGATCAGAAGTGAGAAGGGTACATAATGTTGCATGCTTTATGCATTAATGACTATTGCTTTAAAACCCAAGGGGGATTTGTTAGGCTCACATTTATCTGCATGATGCTATTGTAATTTTACATGCAGGATGGGGACAATACAACTAAGGCCATATTGGTATCACTCAACATATTATCAGGACTTATTTCATGGCTCGCCCCCTGTACCCCCACTCTTGCAATGTTGGATACAGAGGCGTAGACAGGATTGTCTAACAAGTGGGGCCTGAAGCTAATTTAGTTGGACCCACTGCAGTGACATTAACATCTGTAAATGCCCACAAAGCACATCTGAGTGGGCATTTACAGATTTTGGGTGGGCTTTGCCCACTCAGGCTCTACCCTGTCTACGCCAACTCCCCTGTGTACCAGTCTAACAAGAAATAACAATTGCAACGCGAATCAGGGCGTTGAGGGGAAGACAATCGAATCTTTCTTCTCTACACAGGGAAAAAGGAAACAAAACATAGAAGATTCAATTGAACCCTAAGCAAAATACAGATGCTAGCCTACTAACGCCTCATATAAAAGTATAAAAATCTGCTGGTATCTCTCCTGATGAACCATAGGAACCACTATGGGGAAACACGTGTTGAGAGATGAATGAACAAGTGTTTGAACAAGTAACCGAAGAAAGTAAATTGTATGAAACCAATACAAATGAATTGAAGAAAAGTGTATGAAACTAATACAATATAACTGAAGATAAATGAACTAAACACAAGAAAGTACAAAATCAAACACGTATGTGTTTTTTTTAAGACAACCTTCATCCTTGAACTGTTAGGGCACAGTCTAGAGGTACCAGACACAATTCAGCATTACTTTCTATCGTTGTTACGGTCACAATACAGGTGCCAGACGTGCAGATAACAGTACAAATATAATACATCGCTATTGTAGACTCGCCCAAGGGGGATAAGTAAAAGCCTATTGTGACCGTAATCAGTGTAAGCAAATAACGATTGCATGTACTAATGCCCATTTCTACAGGATGGTCTGGGTCACAGTGTTTTACAAGGTACCCTAGTTGAGGAATGGTGGCATACTACTACCTGCCCGCCCACGCTTTTGCAGTGCAGCTTTGACATCGGCCTCAGGGCTTCATGCCCACGGGGAGGGAATAAGGAAGTCCTGGCATGGATGTCACTGGCAGGGCCTCTGGAGGTGGACCGGGCTGTGCCTGCGGATTTCCTGATGCTGAACTCGTTATGGGGCGAGGACTCGAGGGGTGTTGGAAACCCCTGTGTTACAGTGCATGAATGGAAGACTTTCAAAATTGTGTACCCTGGCTCGAATCTCGCATCAGCATGATAACCATTAAAAACCTGGCTCCCTGATCATGTGCAGTGTGCCCAGGGCTAGTTGAAGAGGATGTGATGGAGGGCATTTCAACATGTCGGTTGGGTTCCCACTGTGATGATGAGCCTGGTACAGGTCAGGGCCGGAGCTATGAAGGACGACGCAGAAACCAGTGTGTTGTAATGGGTCTCCTGCTCCAACTGGCGCATGCGCTGCAGGGGCCCACCTTTATTGGATGAGTATCACGGGACTGTGTGTGTAACACTGGCACTTAAAGGGGCACACTACACTCCTTTCTTTTCATATTTTCAAACAAACAACAACAGAATGCATGCATACATGCACAGCACAATCATGTAACATAAGTAACCAAGTACCATCTAAATAGCTGCACCAACGGGTGCCCTCAGGAGAGATCTACTTCAGAGTCACGCAGGTAGCTGGGCTGCCTGTGGCACTCTCGTACAGGTTAGCGCCTCTCCCTGCCAGGATCGTCTTCTGCAGAGATCAAACCTCCTCCTTGGGCTTTCTTCCACGCTACTGAATGCCGATCCTTTCTGGCTAGTTCCTTCTCTCTCGCTGCTCAGGGTTGGTCATCTCGGTAGGTGCTGAGACCTCTGGCGTCGTTCGGGGCTTGAATCCGGCAACTGCCCGATCTTCCTGAAGAAACAGGAGTTCCTGGTCACCGTTGCGTTGCTATCCGATGCGGTCACCATCAATCCCTTCGTGTCCATCGCTCTGAGTGGGGGCAAGGACAACTTCCCTCTCACATTTCTGGTTCTCACCAGCACCTAGTCACCAACCTCCAGTAATTCGCTCCTCAGTCTCCTCCGATCGTTCTCCCTCTCGTTGGCTCTTCTTCTTCCCTCGGATACTGCATCGTCTTCATTGACTCTGGATGTTCCTGGTGTGTGATCCAGCAGAAGTCCTCGTGGGCACCTTTGGAATAGCCCCTCAGCTGGGGATGAGTGAGGGGTTGCACAATACTCCGCCAAGAAATTGTAAAGGGCGCCCTTCCCCTTGTCCATGGACTATCCTGAAGACTTTGTTTAGGGTATGCATCAGTCTTTCGGCCTCCCCATTTGCCATCAGCCACCAGCCACCAAGGTGTTATCTTTCGGTGAGTGATGCCACGGTCCTGCAAATACTCTGCAAACCCCCTATCCTGGAAAGGTGTCCCCATTGTCGGAACATATTTCCACTGGGAGTCCATGCGTGGCAAACGCTTTCTCCAATGCCAGTATTATCTCCTCCAAGGACGTGGAGTCGATGAATTCGACAAGGACCACAAAATGATTATCCCTGCAGGTCGACCCTAACTCCATGTGTACCATGCACCAGGGCACACAGCTACTCTCCATAAACTCAATACGGGGCTACCGTCAGTGTGGGAGTGCCACCTGTCACCACACACAGCCGTGGACAAACTCTTCCACCTGTTCCTCAGGGCCCGGAAACCACCCCTTCATGCGGAGACGTGCCTTGGTCTTGGCCACACCCTGGTGACCTTTGTGCACAAGTTCCAATGATTTGCCCACAAGACCGGTAGGAACCATCTTTTTCGAGCCTCTTAACACGATGCAATCTTCCATGAAAGTGAGCTCTCCCCTCACTCTCCACGTCTGCTATAGTGCGTTTCTCGCTTCTTTGGTGCGTTTGTCAAGCCTTTCAAGGACTTTCCACCACTTACCCTTCGTTCCAGCGGCCTGGAGTATCTTGAAGCACTCGTCCTTGACCAAGCCTTTCTAAAGTCGTCAACTGACATGGAGACGGGGGTCACTGATTCCGCTAAACTGTGCAGGTATTCCTCTGTCTCTGCCTCATCTGTACTCTCGTTCCCGCAACTGGAGTGGCGTGACACGTAGTCTGCTGTTTAGTGTTTGCTGGGCGGTATGTCAATTCAATGTTGTACTCCTGCAGGGCGAGTAGCCATTTCTCAATCCTTGACGGTGGCTTGGAAGAAGACCCAGTCAGGATCGGTATCAGGGGCTTGCGTTTGGTGACGACTTTCACGGGTTTGCCATAGATGTATAGGTGGTAATGCCTGCATTCCCATAGCATCGCCAGACCCTCTCATTCAATTTGTGAATACCTTTGCTCGTTCGCAGACAGCGCCCTGCTGGTGAATGCCCCTAGTCGATCCGATCCACTCTCATCCGGCTGCATAAGCACAGCTCCCAAACAAAACGGGCTGGCGTCAAATGTGATAATGTGATCTCCGACCTCTTCCCCGGATTGAAAAACGCCCCGGATTGAAAAACACCATTGTGTCCTCTGCTGTTAGGGCCCCTTTATATCATCAAATGCACTCTGTCCCAGTGCTTTCCACCTCTACGCACAACCTTCTTGTGAGGCTTCTAAGCGGTTCAGCTAAGGTGGCCAGGTTCTGTACAAACCTTCCATAAAACGTGGTCAACCCCAGAAAACTTTGCACCTCTGACGTATTCACCAGGGCACAAGCTTTCAGTATATCCTTTACCTTCGACAGGCCAGGGGAAATGCCAACCTCCTGGAACACGAACCCAAAGAGTTCAATGTTCCTCTGCATCAGCGCACACTTGTCCCAGTGTAGGGTGGGACCCAGTTGTTGAATACGCTTTAGGACATTCTTGAGTCTTTCCAGATGTTCTTGTTTGGACTCCACGTAAACCATGATGTCGTCGTTGATATTTATCTCCCCTTTCAGGCCACCAAGCGCCCCTCTGATGAAGTTTTGGAAAACCTTTGCAGCCGACGATATTCCAAGGCTCAGGCGCTTATACCTGTACAGGCCCATGTGCAAAGTGAACGTGGTTATGTGGCGTGATACAGGATCCAGCACAAACTGATGGTAACTGGCCAGAAGTCCAGCTTGGAAAATTAGCGCACACCCTGGAGATCTGCCAGGGTGGGCGTGATGTGTCTCTCCCATTGGATCGCTCCATTCGGGAGGCTCATGTCCACACAGATGCGTATGGCTTTGGGTTGTTTGGGCTTTCTTGCAACCACAATGGGCAACACCCGTGGGGTTGGTCCATCCACCTTCCCGATGATGTCCAGCCTGACCAGATTGTCCAGTTCCTGCTCTACGCGTTCTTACAGATGAAATGGCACCCTCCGATGCTTAAGCACGATGGGCTGGAACATGTTGTCAATGTGCAACCGCACCGGGTCACTGTCATGAGCCGGCAGTGTAAGTGCTGGAGCAGGTGGAGTTTGCGATAGTATGGTTGTGAGTGGAACCATACAATGCGGTCTAGACTTCTCCTAAAATGGCTGCTGCCTTTATTTCTATGGACATTTCCTGTTGTCCAGCGCGTTGTGTCTGTCTTTTGGAAGCTATTGTTCTGCTTGTACTTCGCTCCTGTGGTACCAGCCTATATTTTCTTGTATCTGTTTTTCTACCATCTGTTTGGCTCTCGAATCCTCTCCTGTACGTTGTTCTGTACTTTGCTGTACCTTATTTCATCCTTCTCTCGGGTAGGGGTTTTCGTATCCTTTTGTTTACTTTCAGTTTCTCTCTGCATTTCTGTTCCGTGCCTCCGCAGCTCTGTACTTTTGTCTTAACTGCACCTTTGCGGCACCCTTTTCTCCTTAGCTATAATTGTTTGACTGCTTTCGAAGTTTGTATTCTCACTCGTAACCGCGTTACAAGCTTTCTAACTTTACTTGGTATGACGTCTGATTTTCTCCCCAGCGGCGATTCTATCCGTTGCCACGCCCTCTCGCAGTACCGCCTTCTATTCTCTTTTCTTTCACTCTTAACTTATTCTTATATTCTCACTCTCTCTGTTCTGAACCTGACCACTGGACGACTTCTTCCTTTTGTCATTGGTTTTTGGGGTATCTGCCCTTTTTGTATTTGGCGCTTCAGCCGGTTTCTCTCAACCCTACTTACCTGTCTCCTTCCGTCAATCTACTGCATTAACCTTCCTTGCTGTGACGGTGCTCCTCCTCCAGTCTATTGTGGGGAATCCAGACTTACCTGGAATTAATTAGGGAGATTGTGTCCACAGATCAGTGGAGTCTCTTCCTGCTGTATTCAATCTCATTCAAAACCAAGAAGACTTACTTTCACTTACAAGTTCTACTGCCAAGATACGTCTCATCAACGACAACAGGGTTTTTTCTGTCATGAAGGCTTTTTTCCTGAACTTTTGGGACTTGCTCCTCTGGGTTCCCAGTGAGCTGGGAACGCTAACTGGTCAAGGTGGCCTCCGAAGGAGGCCAACCTTATTTACATCAAAAGAAGGACAAGAAGTCTAAGTAGACTAAGAAAACCCAGAGAAAAAAGGATTCTGAGACCTACAAAAGCACCTTGGAAGAATCGGGTGAGGAGGAGGAACAGGGAAAATCAGCAAGTCTCGACAGTCACCCACCAGTCTTCCAATTCCAACGACACTCGCCTATGATATGATATATTATATGGCATTTATTAAGCACCTATACACAAGTGTTTCAAGGCACGACACAGCAAGGGAGGGGGACCAGAGGGAAGACAGAGACAGCGATCCTAGTAGGCCAAGTGTCATACAGATTGCGCAAGTGTAGGGAAAGGGGGAAGAGTAAAAAAGGAGTGGGAGGGGGGTGGGGATAGTGCAGTACATGGGATAATAGAATAAATAAAAACAATATGAGAAGTAGGGCCAGCTGGTGGTAAGTGTAAGGGTAAGTAAAGACATCAGGTCTCAGATGCTGGTGCGGGACTGTAGGGATACAAAAAACAGTCCCCGAGTGCAGGGGTTGCCAGGGAGGCAGTGCAGGTGTGTAACTGGCGGGGGAGGGGACCTGGGCCCGAGATCAGAGGGTGGCCAGATAACCAGTACAGTTCAGCCAGGAATTCAGCAGGGGAGAGGAGGAGAGAAAGGAGAAGCAAATAGGAAGGTTTTGATGTGCTTCCGGAACCGGATATGCTTCTCCTCAAGTTTCAGGGAGGCAGGGAGGCACCAGCCGAAGAAGGAGATCTACCACTGACTCGTTGCTTGGAGAAGCGACTGACCCTGAGGGAGTTGGAGGCGGGTGAGTGAAGAGCTCGAGAAAGAAGATATTTAGGAAGAGAGAGTTGAAGGTATTGAGGCCCCAGGCCCCAGAAGCCCTTGTGGACAATGCAGAGGGTTTTGAACGTAATCCTCGCAGCCACTGGGAGCCAGTGAAGAGATTTCAGTCCTGGAGAGATACGATCCCTGGGCTTGAGGCCAAGGACAAGTCTCACAGTCCTGTTCTGGATGAGTTGCATAAGGCGTAGAGTAGAAGCAGGCAGATTTAGAAAGAGGCTGTTGCAATAGTCCAGCCTAAAGAGAACCAGAGCTCTGGAGACAGTGAGCTTCTGGGGAAGGAGAGTAAAGGAAGAATACCTCTGAGGAGGAACAGCTGGCATTGTGACTTCTTAGAGACGTCAAAGATGTGAGGAGAGAAGGAGAGTGTGGAGTCGAAGATGACCCTGAGGTTTTTAGCCTCGCAATTGGGAGCAGGAAGAGGGCCAAGAGAGGCCGGCCAGAGGGTGACAGGAAAGGAGGGAGTGGGTGTGCTGATGAGGAGAATCTCGGTCTTACTGGCATTAAGGCAGAGATCATTGGCGGCACACCACTCCTGGATTGTCATGCCTGCTGGGCCCTCTCACGTCCGAGTTCAGCACCCTACATCTACAGCCCAGAGATCAGCCAGACCATTTTATACTCGGTGGCGACTCTGGGGAAAGATTCCTGGTAAACGCCTTCATTTCCGCTAAAACATGGCAAACTTCTTTGTCAAACACGCTGCACACATTATCAGTCCATTCGATAAGTATGCGTGAGTATCACATGACTGGACGTCAACGCGCTACTCACGCATTTTACGTCAGCTGACTCTTATTTAAACGGAAGTCTCCCGCTATTCGGCGCTTCTGATCGTTGTTTCTTGGATCTCCGTTCCGGAGCTTGGTTCTACTTTGCTTCTAAGCAGCTTCCAATCTGCTTACCCTTTGCTAGCCGAATCCACGCTGCTATTTCTGGTGGTTCCTAAACTGCCTTTCCTTTCTACTAGCTGGATCCGCACTGTTGTTCTTCTGGTCTCCTGTTTCATTCCAAAGGTCCCAGCCAGTCTCAGTCAATTATGGACATTCACGTTCTAGGATTACCTCCTCTTCCAAATCCTCAAGTTATTACTACTTTCAAGAACTGTGCACTGAACTTTATGGACGCTATCCGGTGTGCACCGACCCGTCCCTAGTGCGGCCCTCGTTCCTTTCGGGTTAGTCTCCTTACTAACCTCCCCTTTTCCTTCGTTGGTTTTTATTTTGTATATTCTTCCTGGAACTCAATTTCATCCTCCAGTCCACACAACTACAGGTTAGTGCATATCCTTAATCTGACACATACATTAAATTAGGTTAAAATTGAATAGTGATTAAAACATATTATTCTTATCCTACAGACTGGTGAATCCATCCAATATCTGGACCTTTCCACTAATTACTCTTTCAGGCTGTGTTTGTTTATTATAGTCTGAGAGTGGCATTGGTTGGAAGGTTTCAATCATCAAATTCTTCTCCTTAGAAGACACTCAGAATAGTCAATCGGGAGAAGCTCTACAGGAACTCAACTTGTATCCTTTACTAGAGTATCCTTTTTTGGTGTCGTTCTAATTATATTCAGTAACCACAATAATTCTGCAATCTGAATCTTAACATGGATAGCAAACAGACAGTCGGAGATGAGAGACAGAGAAGAGGTGTCCGAAGGTAGCCTGAAAATTAGCTGAGTGTCATCTGCATAGCACTGAAAGGTGGGGGCAGAGAGCGGCAATGCGGTTGGCAAGAAGTGCCAGGTATTGGTTGAACAGCCAGTGAGAGAGGTTAGATGCCTGGGGGACACCACAGGTAGAAATAGAGATAGGGGAGAGAAAGGACTCAAGTTGGACCTAGGAGGGTCAATCAGAGAGGAACAAAGCCAGCCACGCCAGGGCCTGACCGGTGATACCCAGGTTATCATGGAGACGGTTGAGCAGGATGGCATGGTTGACTGTGTCAAAGGCAGAAGAGAGATCAAGTAAGATGAGGACACAGCGGGTGCTGGAATCAAGATTTGAGAGCAGGTCTTCAGAGATGTTCAGGAGAGCAGTTTCCGTGCTTCTGTCAGCTCTGAAGCCAGACTGATGGTCATGAAGACAACTGACAGATTCAGTGTGAAGATTAAGCTGGGAGATGGCCAGCTTTTCCAGGAGTTTGCCCAGGAAGGGAGTGATGGAGATTAGGCGATAGTTAGCCGGCAGGACGGGTCGGCAGAGGGTTTCTTGAGAAGAGGGTGCACAAAGGAGTGCTTCAGGGGGGTTGGGAAGACTCCAGTGGTGAAGGAGGCATTCCAGAAGTTGGCCAGAGCAGGAGCCAGGGGGTCAATGTAGTCCTTGATGGTTTTGGAGGAACAGGGATGAACCTGTTTTGATGAGACTTTCATAGATCGAACTTGTCTAGAAACCGCGTCTGGGGAGAACAGGGGAAAGGCAGAGAAGGAGGGTGGAGAGGTGGCCGAAGAAGGGCCAGAGGAAGAGCAGGGAGTAGAGAGGGGAGGGGGAGAGGAAGAGAGAGAGGACAGCATATGCTGAGTTTTAGAGAAGAAATGAGAAGCCAAAGCCGTGCAGAGGGCCTGGGAAGGGACAGGAGAGGTAGAGACTGCAGCAGGATTGGCCAATTCCTTACAAAATTTAACAGAGTTTGTCCAAGTTGTTAGATGCTGCAGAGACACAGGCTTGGATGTCAGCTCTCTTCTTGGGGCAGACTGAGAGCCGGTACTGCCTTTGGAGCAGGCGGCAGGCCAGTTTGTCAGAGGATGTACCAGAAGCACGCCATTTCTGCTCAGCCACCCTGCACTTGCGTTTGAGGCTGACAAGGTCTGAGTCGTACCAGAAATTGCACTTGGGTTTGGGCTTCAAGCGGATCCTCATGACAGGGGCAAGAACATCGAGAGTATCAGATATAGCAGAGTGGAGCATGGAAATGGAAGTGTCAGTGTGTGAGTCAGCCAAAGGGGGACGAGAGGTGAGAAAGCGGCGGCGAAAGCCTCAACTGACACACGCTTCATGGGTCGGATAACCGAGAAGGTAGGTGGCAGTACTGAAGGTGGCTTGGCCTGAGGGGTGGAGAGAGTGAGCTGGGAGGAAAGGGGAAAGTGATCACTCCAGGAGAGAGGAGTGGTGAGCGGGATCGAAAGGGGAAGGTCTGTAGAGATCAGAACATCAAGAGTGTGCCCTGCAGAGTGAGTCGGGCCAGAGAGGAGAATAGGGAGTGAGAGTCGCAGAGGTCACAAAAGAGTCCAGAGGAAGGACAGGAAGCATCCAGGTGGATGTTAAAGTCTCCAAGGAGGAGGAGTTGAGTGGTGAGACCAGGAGGGAAGAGGAAAGGTCCGCCCATTCAGAGCGGAAGGATGAGATCTGACCTGGTGACCGATAGATAGTAGCCACAGTAAGGGAATGGCTAGGAGAGAGAGAGAGCCTGCAGACGAGGCATTCGAAAGAGCAGTAGGCCAGCGTAGGAATGACAGAGGCAGGAATCCACTCGGGGAAGATCAGGGCTACACCCCCACTGGAGCGGTTGGATCTGGGCACAGAGAGGATCTTGTAGACGTCAGGGACGAGAGTGTCAAAGGTTGTGACAGAGCTGGTCGTGAACCATGTCTCGGTGAGACCGTGGACATGGAAGTGAAGATGCTTCAGGAGGTGTCAGATGTCAGAGGAATGTTTGACAGCTGAGCGAGAGTTAAGAGTGGCAATATGGAGAAGGTTGCCATCCTTTAAAGACTTGCGTTGAGTGGTACAAATCAGAGGTACGCCCTGCTGAGGTGTAGAAGAGGAAGGAGGAGAGGGCAAGGTTGCCAAGGAGGAGACAGCAGGGGAAGGCGAGGTAGCCATGGAGGGAAGAGAGGGGACAGCAGGAGAAGGAAGGAAATTGATGAGGCGCACAAAGTGTCTATCAAAGAGGAGAAGATTGACCTGGGGACCAATATCTGGTGAGCAGGCTCTGAACGTCCTCAAGTACACCCCAAATGCAAAATTCACTATGCGCAGTGCCACAGCGGTGGCACCCCCTACTGTGTCACTTCGCTCACCTTGGTGACAAAGAAACAGGCCCTGATGGACACGTCCTCATGACCGACAAGGGCTACGAACACTCCTTCCAGAGTCAGTGGGTGTTTCCTGCCGAATGCAAATATGCGCACATTCGTCTTGGTTAGGGGTGGATCATTGTTAAATTGTCAGTAATGGTCTTCCACCATGACGCTCATGGTGGCTCCAGTGTCAATCAGTACGGGGACCGGGGAGTCACAAATAATGACCACATACTTGGGCTGGCGTCGTCACGACCATTGCAGCACAGACATGCTTGAGACGAAGAACACATTCTCTCCATATTCTTCTTGTTCCTCGGGTTCGTCCTCCTCCGCTGTCGGTTGGTCCACTTAGGCCACCTTGCATTGCGACTTCTGAGTTGTTGGCCTTATGGACACCTGTCCCCTCTAGTGTGTGTCGATGGCGCCTGCGCCCTGCAGACCCGCGCAAAATGGTTCACTATGCTACAGCGTCCGCACACGTGCGCCTTCTCTGGGCAGTCTTTGAAATGCGGCAGGTAGGAACCGCAGTTGAGGCATGGGACCATCTCCCCCACTTTTCCTTCTTTCCTGCCCCACTGCTGGCGCCAGTCACCGTGCTGAAAAGGACGCTTCGTTTTTTAGCTCCCTGCTCTCTGCCGTTTTGGGATTAGTCTTTTGTCAGGAGGTCCTAACGTAGATAGAAAAGGTACCACAGAGGCTTGAGGCGATGCCCTGAAGGGCTTCAAATGCAGCTTGTAATGTGTGCGCTGACATTTAAATTCCCGAATGAAAGGCAAAGATTGCCATGTCATAAGATTACTGACTTCCAACATTGGGGTAGTTGCTGGGGCCCCCCAGAGGTCAGAAGCCGCTTTCAACTGAAATGGTGGAAAGGCCCTGATGGCCTGTTACACTTTCTGGGTTTTTCCTGGGCCCTGGAAACTGCAGGCAGTACCTCGCGCTGATGAGAGGGGTGGTTGGAAGATGGATTATTTGCAACACGTGTGCTACCGTTTCGGGTCTCTGGGCAGGAATAACTAGCATTTCAACTGCCCCTTTTTAATTATGGCTATTAGGTGGTACTCGCACGCCACTAATATGACAAAACAATTGTTTTAGGTAGGAGGGAGGTGACGTGAGGAGGGACACATCCTGCAGGTGTTGCTTATTTACCCACACATTGAATGTGTATCACCATGGTAATCCCTATGGCCCTTTCCATGCACTAGTACGTTGCCCTCAATCCCCAAAGCACATTCACCTGGGATCCCTTGAGCTAGCTCTATGAAGCATAAACATCAAACTTTGGCCTGCCACTGTCATTTCTAAGCAGACTGCTGAGAGTAATTGCATCTGTGGATGTGCTACTGGTGTACTAAACATGTCTTTACCTTCACCCACTACATTTATATCTGTTCCTTGCACTGAAATCCTGTTAAAAAGACAAAGCCAACAGTTTACCATTTTATGGCGAGGTAGTACAATTTATGTCAGTGCCTGGCAAATGCCTATTCAGGCCTACACAAAAGGCAAAACTGTTGGCTTTGCCAGTGCTTGTTTACTGAGTCATGGTAGGAGGCAGGTAACTATGTGTTAATGGTGGTGTGCTTGATCATTGCCTGTTGTTGGTCAGTGCAGATCAAACTTCGACATGAGCGCAGTGGGGAAGAAGAGGATCTGTTATAGGCGTCATATGGAGGTGGCGTCTTCTGAGGAGTCGGTGGCCTCTGGCTCCCCTCTGTCTCCCCTCATCCAGTGGGGAGCTTAAGAGGTGGCATTCTCTGAGAGGTAGGTGCAGATAATTGGTGAATAAGTGGGGTGTGACCTTCCCATAGAAGTTTACTGATACACATCTGATTTTAGTGCGATTACATAAACTGAAGAAGAGGCTCTCATCAAATTGGCCTCCAGAACCAACAAATGTTAAACCCTAAAATAGCTCTGGATATTCAGAATCATTACCCATGGCTAACCCAATTGGAGAAAAAAGCACCGACAAGGAGAACAATAACTCTGGTAAAACACTATTTAGCTTAGTAGCCATTATTTAATCAGAAACCTTTTAAACTTTTTTTTCAAACAAAGAAAATTCATGCATACAAATTCACACTATCATAAATAAAGTAAACTAGCAAAAACAATGCCTAAAACACAAGTATGGATTGTACTTGTGAACAAAATTTGCTACAAATATGCAATAACAACAGATGCAAAGCAATGATTTTGTTCTGTAAACATGATAAGCGAAGGAAACATCGTTTTGCCTATATCATGTATAGTTCGTGAAAGAAATTAATTCACCACCCATAGGACTCCAACCGGCTGTCATCAGGTTTAAAGGTTTTTTGCATTCCTATCGCCTAAAAGATCACTTTCTTGTGGCTCTAAACCAGTTCAAAAAAAGGAATTGTGTCTTGGTTAGATAGGAGACCAGTCTATGGTTGCTGCGGATGTGTAGAGGTCTCTACAAGCCGGCAAGGCTACCTCCAACCTTGTAATGAGGCCCTATGTCTTATTAGAGTTTGTACTTGGTTTGATTCTGAACAAATGCTTACACTATGTTCTGGTGAATTTCTTGATCACCAGTGTGTTCATACAAAAAGAGTTTAATAGGACTCTGAATAGCACCCATGGATGTTACTCATATAGTGGATATCGAACTGGCTATTGGACTATTTGTGCTACTTACATTTGGAGACAATTGGTAAACACACATAGAAAGATGTAATATTCAGGTATTATTAGAAGACTACAAACTAAGGAGTTCATTCAGAGTTGGGAGGATTTTTTATATACCGCTGAAGAATGTTACCAGCACCAACTGTGGTATTTCTGAAAAACCGGCCCACTCAAAGTTTACCAGCAGCAGAGGTGTATTTCTGAAATACTTCCAGTGCTATTTCAGAAATGCCACCTTTGATGTCTGTAAGCTAAAAAGGTTTCAAACTTTTTTTCCAGTAATTTCTTGCAGCAATGTGAAGGGAGCACTTTATTATGTACAATAGTGGCTCATATCTCAATTGTTGATTTTCTTTATACACAAAAGGGTCAGCTCTGGCTCATTTATGCATCATATGAGTAAGGTGGTCTGAGGCGGTCATCAGAGATGCCCACCTTTTTACACTCTCAACATGACCATTAGTAAAAACGTTTTTCCTTCTATTGAAAGAAACCACATGTGCTTCTGTTCTTTACAGTAAAAAGAAAGACTTAAACATGTGGGGCCAGTTTGGATTTGTACCTCCACCCTTAAGGTGCAGGTAAAAATAGGTGGATTTTCTGCAAAAAGTCTGCCTAAAATACGGCCACCGGTATTCCCATGGAATACCACCAACGATATTTGATCAGACCCTGAATTTAGTGGACGGTACAATCAATAGTATTTGCCAAAATACTGACGATTTTACTGTTACCACCCAACTCTGAACGACCCCCAAAAACCGTGATCATTGTTAATTGTCTTGACCAGAACATGCTTCTCTTATGGGACCAGCAAAAGACACACATGCACATCAACACCAGATTCAGATATATAATTACAAAGTCCCATGTACACTGATACATCCTTCCACCTATACTTTACACTGTCACAAATGCACTGAAACACATTAACGAGTCACAGAAACTGAAACACACACACTCCACCTTATTTGAAAACACATAAATGTATCAGGTTGATCTTGCTCCCGCTCCATCACCAGGTCCAAGGTGTATTTCTCTTGCAGTTCTCTGTGCTTCCATGAGTTTAAATATGCAGCCGACTTACCAAGAAAGTGCAACTTGGGAGCACCAAAAACCCCATATCGCATTGCCGTCCTTCACTCTGCATTAAGTGCAAACCCCATAACCACAATTACCAGCAACTCCCTGACCATTGATTCTTATCGTGTCTGGCAGAGGCTGATTAGCAAATCAAGGTCTAACTGAAAACAGGGCAAAGTAAGTTAATGAGGGGCAAGGAATGGGCTTGGTATGATGGGCAATTAAAGGGTGTGAGTGGCAAGGAATTGGAGACTGAGCTATGTAGGCAAAGGAAGGAGATGTGTGTTAGGTAAGGGGATTGAATTAATAGTTAAAGGATGGAGCAAAAGGGGAACAGAGGCTGTGGGAAACAAGGGGCTATTCTCCCATTAAGACAGAGAATCCTCTATTCAGGTGGCCTGGGGAGGGCCATCGCTCTTGGATCCCAGCCCTTGGGGTGAACGAGCGAGGGAGGAGCACCTGGGTAGGGGAGGCCGGGTTTGCTCTAGGAGATACGAGGTATTCTAATGGGACAGTGGTGGAGGAGGAAGTCCCCGATGCCTTCTTAGGATATCTTGTAAACCCATTACCAAACCCAGGTAGCAAAATCCTTAGAGCTCATTCTATCAGCCATGGCCGCAAGGCAAGAATAGAAAGAGTTGATTACTGTAAGGAACTCCTGGTGGCAACAGTAAGGACAGACACAAGTGATCACAGTTCAAGGACGTTTATTAAACTGTATAGGAAGGTTGGAAAAACACATAATCTCAACCTAAATCTAAGATGGGAGCAAGCTACAACCATCAAATAATAATAAGGCAGTCCTAGTGGCGTCTTGTCAAATAAAAGGGCCTATACTAAGAAAACCTATTGCCAATACTTACGC
Source organism: Ambystoma mexicanum (assembly GCF_040938575.1). Classification (NCBI taxonomy): domain Eukaryota; kingdom Metazoa; phylum Chordata; class Amphibia; order Caudata; family Ambystomatidae; genus Ambystoma; species Ambystoma mexicanum. The sequence goes on along the minus strand of NC_090932.1, from coordinate 1,513,859,331 downwards.
TAAATACATAATGGGTGTGGTATAAGGTTCATAAAAAGAAAGAAGTGTACACAAATAATGAGTCAGGGTGTGGAAGCCGGTGTTCTCCCTTCCCCACGTTTTAAGCACGGGACAAGATGGGATTCCGGAGCACAGGACCCGCTCTCGCTTTTCCAGCACGAGCCAACAGTTCTGCTGTCAGCTATCAGTGCCTTCGGTGGTTAAGCGACTCTCTTTTCTACAAAAAGTATCTTGCCTCTGAGTACCTGATGTATCTCAAAATATAAACAAAAAGTTCCTTTCCACGTGTACGTTGGGTGATGACCTTCACCCAAGGTCCCCCTCTTCCGGGCTCAGACTCCTCTTGAATCTCAGCCTCCCTCCATCAGGTTGAACCCTCGCTTATATTCAAAAATATTTTATTTGCTGTGGTTTATGTGTTGATGGATGATGGCTTTTCACCTCTGTATCCCCCTCTTCCGGGCTCAGACCCTTCTCGAATGTTAGCCTCTCTCCGTTGGGTTCACTACAGCTTTTCCAACCAATATCGCTTCTCGCATTCACACATTTTTAACAGTTCTCGCATGTACGTTGGGTGATGCCTTTTCACCCCTGGGTCCCCCTCTTGCAGTCCCAGACCCTTCTTGAATGTTAGCCTCCCCCGTCGGGTTCACTACGGCTTTCAACACAATCTCATCTGTCACATTCACAAATCTTAATGTCTTCGTGAACAGTTCACGGTGGACGCCCCTCTGCTGGGTTCACTCTTGTCAACACACTATTTATTGAGACTTTAGGCTTCGCCCCCTCTTTATCGGCATCCCTCTGTCGGGTTTACTCTTGATATGATATGGCATTTGTAACGCGCCTATACACAAGTGTTTAAAGGTGCGACCAGGCAAGGAAGGGGGAACAGAGGGAGGACAGAGATAACGATCTCACTAGGCCAAGTGACATTGAGATCACACAAGTGCAGGGGAGGTGAAGGGGAAAAGTGCCAGAGGAAAGGGGAGGGGCAGTGCTGTACATGGGATCGAAACAATAACAAGAAGAGCTGCCAGCAGGTGGCAGGTGCAAGGGTAAGTGCAGACAGCAGGTGATCAAAAGTGCAGGTAGGGGGACTGTAGGGGTACAGATACAGACCCAAGTGCAAAGGTTGCCAGGATGCAGTGCGGGTGTGCAACTGGGCAGATAGGGACCTGGGCCCGAAATCAAAGGGTAGCCAGGTGACCAGTGCAGTATCAGACAGGAAATCAACAGGGTAGAGGAAGAGAGAAGGCAGAAGCAAAGAGGAAGGTCTTGAGGTGCTTCCGGAACCAGAGATGGTTCTCCTCGAGTTTCAGAGGGCCAGGGAGGCTGTTCCAGAGGGAGGTCCCAGCCAAAGAAAGAGATCTACCACCAATTCGTTGCTTGGAGAAGCGACTGACCCTGAGGGAGTTGGAGGTGGAGGAGCAAAGAGTTTGAGTAGGAAGGTATTTACGAAGAGAGAGTTGGAGGTATTGAGGCCCCAGGTCCCAGAAGGCCTTGTAGACAATGCAGAGGGTCTTGAACTTAATCCTTGCAGCCACTGGGAGCCAATGCAGTGATTTCAGTGCTGGGGAGATACGTTCCCAAAGCTTGAGGCCAACGACAAGTCTCACAGTCCTGTTCTGGATGAGTTGCAGAGGGCGGATAGTAGAATTAGGCCAATTTAGAAAGAGGCTGTTGCAGTAGTCCAGCCTAGAGAGAACCAGAGCTCTAGAGACAGTGAGCTTCTGGGGGAAGGAGAGGAAAGGAAGAATACCTTTGAGGAGGTGCAGTTGGTAGTTTGAGTTCTTAGAGACATCAGAGATGTGAGGAGAAAAGGAGAGTGTGGAGTTGAAGATAACCCTGAGGTTCTTAGCCTCACAGGTGGGAGCAGGAAGAGGGCCAAGGGAGGCCGGACAGAGAGTAACAGGAAAGGAGGGTGCAGGTGTGCCAATGAGGAAAATCTCTGTCTTACTGGCATTAAGGCAGAGATCGTTGACGGCACACCACTCCTGGATAGCAGACAGATAGTCAGAGATGAGAGAACGGGAAGAGGTGGCAGAGGGGAGCCTGAAAACGAGCTGAGTGTCATCCGCATAGCACTGAAAGTTGGAACAGAGAGCGCCAGTGCAGTGGGCGAGAGGTGCCAGGTATTGGTTGAACAGCCAGGGAGAGAGGTTAGACCCGTGGGGAACACCACAGGTAGAGAGTGAGATAGAGGAAAGGAATGACCCAAGTTGGACCTGGGAGGGTCGATTAGAGAGGAATGAGGTCAGTCAGGCCAGGGCCTGATCAGTGATACCCAGGTCATCATGGATACGATAGAGCAGGATGGCATGGTTGACCATGTCAAAGGCAGAAGAGAGATTGAGTGAGATGAGGACAAAGGGGAGATTAGAATCAAGGTTAGAGAGCAGGTCTTCACAGATGTTCAGGAGAGTAGTTTCGGTGCTTCTGGCTGCTTTCAAGTCAGTCTGATGGTCATGGAGATAATCAACAGATTGCCAACTTTGCCAATCATACAATTCCTTGAACAGTACTTACGATGCAGGATTCGCTTCCCTAGCTTTACAATCATCTGCCAGTCAAAGATGTTTGACTGTACAGAGGATTTTACTAAACCCCTGTATGACCACTTTTGTCGTGCCTCTCCCAAGGGCTTCTTGTAGCGGTAGTTTCAACAATAGGGTAATTGGCCAGAGGTTCCAGAGTGAGCACCCACGTGGTTCCAGACTCTTCTGAAGCTGGTTTCCCCCTCTTGTATTAACAGTTCTTTGTACTTTCTTCAATTAGCCGTTTGCTACTTTTGTTCCACACAGTTCAGTTTCTTATCGGCTCTCCCCTCTATTCACCAGCTATGATGAACCCCTTCGCTTTCTTGTCTCTGGAGTCAAGGCCTGTAATACTGTGGCAAGTGCCTATCCCCGGCTTGGTTATCAGCAGAGGAGAGCCCCGTGTACCGTTGACATCTGCTGCAACACACACTGGCTTTTGTTCACAGTCTTACGATTACTTGCATGGAGGTTTTACAGGCCTGGCTCGGAAAGGGCAAGGTTGCTTCTCTCCTCGTCACCCTCTCGGTTCTCCTCCTCTTGAACTGTCGTGCTGACTTAGCTCTTTCTTTGTGCGGTCTGCCTTGCTCGTCTTGTGCACTTGTGCTCCACCTTTTATCCCTGTGGAGAAAGGAAAGGGCAGTCAGGTGTGTGTGATTCTGGTCAATTGCCTGACTTTGCAAGGGACGGGTACTTCATATTTGACGAGGTACAAATAGAGGCACTCACAATAACCAACAGGTTAAATCAGTAAAGACTGTGGGGGTAATTACGAGTATGGTGGTAGGGGCTTAACGGCACCGTTAAGGATGGCGGTGCCGTTAAGCCCCTACCGCCAGATTCCGAGGTCCCTTAGCGGGTCCAGCAGGAACGGCTGGTCTGGCTAAGGGACCATGGAGCAACATTTTGTGAATCAGATATAAATTGTAATATGTTAAATATGTGTTTTACTGAATTGCTCACACCTAAATATCATCAAATGTGATTGATCATGTATCATGTTTTTTAACGAAGGATTGCATTGAAAAGCTGTATTTCATACAGATTGAATTTGTTATTTGAAAAATTGATTTGATGTATCATTTGTTTTTTGAATTTGTACAGCACGAACATATATATAAATATGTTCTTACATGAAGAAAGAGACACAAGGGGTCATTATGAGTGTGGCAGTAAGGGGTTAACGGCACCGGTAAAGGTGCCGGAGCCGTCAATCCTTTACCGCCACATTACGAGTTCTGCTCGCGGAAAACCAGGCGTCCTTAGCGGGTCCCGCGAGCAGACCAGGGTGCTAACAACGGGCCTGTTCCGTTGTTAGCATCCTCCCCATTCCCATTGAGCCCTATGGGGGCTCGAATGGGAATGGGGATGTTCCGGGTTCCTTGAATGAGGAATTACCGGGCCCTCCAAGGTCGGAGTGGCCCGGTAATTCCTCATTCGAGGAACACAGACCCGGTACCCGGTAAGGGGGTAGCCATGCTAATAGCGGCATGGCTACCTCCAAACGTGTAATGACGCCCACAGTCTTTACTGATTTAACCTGTTGGTTATTGTCAAATATGAAGTACCCTTCCCTTGTATATTTAGTTGATCCGGTAGGATCCAATAGGGAGCACAGGGTAATTGTAACATATTTACTTACTATCCAAGTCTCATATTTATTTGCTACGATCTGAGTGCCCCTCTACACCAAACTAATACAATTGCCTGACTTTGCCTGACCCTTATGTTGGGACATGTCAGGTAAACAGTTCTCATATTAGTCTGTTGTCTTTCGTGGTGAAAAAAAGTGTTTGTATTTGAAGGGGGAGTGGTTAGCGTTTGGTAGGGTTTATGAAATAGACAGGGGGGATTGCGGGAACAGTAGTGTCAATGCAGATGGGGAGTTCGGGAAATAATAACCAGAAGGGCGTGGAAAAGAATGACCAGGAGTATTCGGGTAGGCAACCGAAAAAATGGGATTCTGAGAGAGTTTGTTTCCTACTGTAACGGGGTTTGGGTTCTTAATAGGTTTACCAGAGGTTTAGTGATGGTTGGATTCTGGTAAGGGAGACTCATTGGGCTGAAGGGAGGTTGAGTTGGTGCAGCCTATGAAGGCCTCAAGGACTGCGTTCTCCTTTTGTTCTTTCCCGGTACAATACTGCGTCTGACCTGGGAGATTCCCCCAAGCGTAACCCCAGCCTCCCCTAACCAGGTGATCCTCCCCCACCCGTCCAAACCCAGGGTTGGGATACGAGAATGCCAGCCCTTCCTGGCCGTCTGAATACAGGATTCTCAAGGTGTACTCTGGAGAATACCTTCAGGTTTCTCACATTACCCAAGAATAAAAAGGGAGAAAGGTGCAAGTAACACAAGATCAGAGCACTGAAAACAAGATCTATGCATCCTCTCTAAATCATAGGGAATACCACCTAGCGCCCTATACACATAAGCCATTGACAGACACAAAGAAGGGGAAAACGTCCTCCTTAGGGGAAGAACGAATGAGGAGAATTTCTTATACCCCTGTCAACAGCCTGATAACATGATCAGAACTCAGTCTAAATGTTGTTACACTTCTAATCTCTTTGCCTTAACCTCAAGGGGGTGTTTACAAGCTCATTTCATCGCCCCCTCCCCAGTTCCAACAAATACTGAGGCGAGAAGGACGCAACTAAGATCAGTAAAGATTACCCATAGGAATAACATGGGGAAAGTAAGGGAAACTTACCCTAGAAAGAACACAGGTTGTCTAAATAATAGTCAGGCATTCAATAGTAACTACTCACACGGACTCCACTTGACTGGTTTGTTCACTATATAAGGTGTGGTCTTGCATAAAGAAATGAGCAAGCTGGGAATACAGTCTGGACCGGAGGAGCCCAGCAGCAGAGAGAAGCAGGAGCTGCAGGCTGGAGGGGGACGGCGTGCGGAAATGCTGGCCCGGTGAGGATTAAGGGCTGCAGCACGCCGAGGGAGCCGTGCCTCCAGAGAGCCAGAGAAGCGCAGCCTGGAGGGCCAGGTTCAGGAGAGTGCTCGTTCCCTTGGGGCCTGTGCCGAGCCCCAGGGTGGCTGAGGGGCAGGTGGTGAGATCCTAACCTCAACCCAGCATTTCCTGGAGGAACCGTCTCTCAATGCGACATTGCCCGGTGAGTTTTACGGAGAATGTGAGAGAAACTCGGGAGCATGCGCTTGGATGATGAGTGGAGTGGGAGAAAAGACATGGACAGTAAAAGCGGTACGGAATCGCAAGGAAAGAAAAGTGTAAAAACTGAAAGCACAGCTGAAAACAAGAGCGAAGCAGAAAGTATAAAGGCTGAAAGCAAGATCAAAGCAGAAAGTATAAAAGCTGAAAGCAAGAGTGAAGCTGAAAGTATAAAAGTGACAGAACCGAGCAGAAAGAAAAGCAAAAAGCAGATCGGAGCGGACAGAGAGAGAAAGTTAAGAAAAGAAAATGGATACGAGTGGCCGTAATAGGAGAAGAGAGGGGCAGAAGAAAAGTCAAGGAAATGTGCCACGAAACAAGGAAAACACACAAGAGGGTGCAAGGTAGCACAAGGAGAGTAAAGGATAAGTGCCAGGGGCACAATAAGAAAAGATAGGACTAAACAGTGCAAGTGTGCACGTAAAGGGGTGCAGGCAGCATCCAGAATGAAAGGAAGAAAACAAAGAGTGGGGCAAAGGGTCAGAGTGGTCAAACTCAGGGAAAGCAAAGGGCCTCTGATTCTACTCCATAAAAGGATGGTCCCATAAAAGGATGGTGTATGTTAAAGATTGTCAATACGGAAAAGGTACATCCTGACCAGCTGAATTTGTGTTTTGATTACAGGGGCCTAATCCTTGGGAAGACTACTCTGTGAAATCAAGAAGGAACTGTGATATATTATGTTTAGTGTTAGAAGGCTGGAAGAGGCCTAACCTTTGGGGAAGGTAACCCTAAGAGGCCAATTAAATGTTTTGTGTTTGAAAGCTGGAAGAGGCATAAGCTTGGGGAAGAGAACGCTGACAGGCCTATCAAAGAAAGTATCCTGATAACAGTGATTTTGTGTTTGAAAGTTGAAAGGGGCTTGAGCTTGGGGAAATGAACACTAAGAGGCCCAAATACATTGGAAGACTTGTTAGCTTTCTTTATAGTGTTGAAAGGATTGAAGTGTGGGGAAGGGACCCCAGAGAAGCTTATGAAAGGAACTGTGTTACATTTCTTCCATGGTGTTTTGAAACTTGAATACGCTGAAGCTTGGGGAAGGGAACACCAAGGAACTCAAAGACAAAGGCCATGTGGAGAAGGTCTTACGAACAGCCCTGTTGATTGAACTAATTTGTGTGACATTGACCAAACAGCACCTGGTGAGAAGACCACCTGAAACCAACTTTGGTTGCCCCCTTTTTGTTGAACGACTACATTTCCAATCACATTTTTGTACAGAGTGAGGGCAAGCATAGGTTTAGACACAGATATACTTTTATTTTGGACTATTAGACAACGATGGGCATTAAACACATCAGTTAATTGAACTAACCCTATAGATTTAGGGCCAGCCAGACATTACATAAACCCAGGAACCTTAGTAAATAAAGGTTTTCAAACAAAGCCTTTTAAGTCTGTGACTCGCTTGATACAATGCCTGTCTCACAAGGTCTAAAAGTTAATTGTAAGAAACAAGGGGGCATTCAGAATGTCTTGCAAGGGAAGGACATCGAAGGATGAAGGGTGAGGAAAATAGGGTAAATGAGACTGAGGTACACATCTGGAATGGTAGAACGGCATGTTAACTGTTGTTGCGATCTTTGACCTGCATGCCGCTGCACCCGATTGTGGGGCTGGATTGATTCCTTTTATTTTTCTTACTAAGTGATGCATACTTGCCTTATGAACATATGCTTCAATTACTACTTATATTTTGTTTGGTATCTTTAGCATGTGAGCATGTGACTTGGTGCTTTGAAAGTACAGACAATTGTACAGACTAAGATTATAGTGATACTACATTTTCTTTTTTTTTTACTTTATTTTTATTAACATCTCGAACATACAAACAGGTGCATAGGAAATCCCTGGCACTAGAACATCCACGGAGAAAGAAGGTGTTATCTTTTCCTTAAAAGCAATATAAACCGCAACCTCTCTCCCCCTCTCTACCTCCCCCGACCCACCCCCCACCCAAGAACATTCCAAGATCTGGAGAAATGCAAATTGCAACAACTGTGGAAAGGACGAAAATGTACAGCTAAGACCATTCAACAAGGTTGACAAAGTGAGGTAAACCCTCTACACTTAAATCTTTCTGCTAGAGGCGAACACAAGGCAATGCCCAGAGTTTTCTGGTAAGACCACAGGCCTCTAGAATTTACATTCTCATGGAGTCACATTGTTCATTTAAAAGGACAGCCATCCATTCCTGCACAAAGGAAGACATAGTACCATTAGATATAGCTGCTATCTTCTCACAGATAAAGATTGCCTTTAGCTTGTTGAGCCATTCAGCTTCGGAAAGGGCCAAAGGACTCTTCCATTTCTGAGCAAGAGCCAGCCACCCTGCTCTCAACATCGCCCCTACAACTTTCGGAAAACCATTCATCTCAGCGTCTGGCATGGGCGTACTCAAGAGGACATCCAGAGGGAGTAGGGACGGACAGACGCCCGTTATATCCTTGATCCAGCTAAGTACTTCGAATCAAAACACCTGGATCACAGGGCATTCCCACCACATATGGTACCAAGTACCTCGCTGTGAACACATCCTGGGACACAAAGGGGACACTTTTTTAAACATTTTAGACAAAACAACCGGTGGGCGGTGCCATGAATGGTGTACCTTAAAGACGTGCTCCATGGCTGCGGTGTACAGCGCCCCAGAAAAAATTGATTTGAAAATAGCCCTCCATATTGAGATCTCCAACGCCATGCCCAGCCTCCCCTCCCATATTTGCCTTGACCAACAATTTGTAAATCTTAGAGAGAGAACCCTTCCTGGACGGGGAGTTGACAAGAAAATGTTCAAAGGGGGAGAGGGGATGCTTCAAATCAGAGACCCACCGCGGATGAGTAAGTATTGCCTTCAGGCGTAAATATTCAAAGACAGAGAGAGAATTGACACCCAATACTTCGGACAACTGATCGTATTCAATGAAACCCCCCTGACGAAAGAGCTGAGCTGCCCTCTCCAACCCCCCCCGTCCGACGATGTCTGGGTGTTTCGGAAACCCTGGGAGGACTCCAGACGCTATGGGGCGATGGCCAGGAAGAGAGCTGTTTGTTAATCCTGCCAGGTTTCCAGGAGTCCCACAGAACAGCAAGAGTAGGATGACATTTAAGGCGGGAAGGGAGAGATTTTGGGGAAGCCCACAACAGATCCCTCACTTTCTTCGGATGGGTATGGCAGTCCTCAATATAGGTCCAATACGTCCCCATATCATCCCTTATATGCTCCAACATCACACGAATTTGAGCTGCCTTATGGTACAGCCTAAAATCTGGAAGGCCAAAACCACCATACAGCTTAGGTAGGGTAAGACCCGCAAACTTGCTTTTTTGCCATTCCAGATAAAACGGTGAATACGAGAATGCAGTACCTCAAAAAAGGCCTCCGGAATAACCACAGGGAGAGCCGAGATGAGATAGAGAAGACGGGGCAAGATGTTCATTTTCACCGTGACCATACGCCCAAACCATGAGAGGGTAAGAGGGGCCCATCGAGTAAGATCTCTACTAATCTTTACCAATATCGGGGGGAAGATCGCTTGGAAGAGTTGTGTCACCTCTCTGGGGATAATAACGCCCAAATACGAAGTAGCATCCCGTTTTATTCTTACACTCAGAATCTCAGTTTTCCCTCGTGCGTCGCCATCTCTAGTGCCCATCAGCATTATGCAAGATTTAGAGGCATTCACCTTAAGCCCCGAGAAGGAGCCAAAGAGGGCTATGAGGTCCAACAGCCGGGGAAGGGTGGTTTGGAGATTAGTAAAATAGGCCAGGATGTCATCCGCAAACAAGGAAAGTTTGAATTCACAGTCACCACACCTAACTCCAGTGATCTCCGATCGGCTCTGACCGCGATGGCCAGGGGCTCCATTGCCAGGGCATACACGAGAGGGAACAAAGGACATCCCTGACGAGTGCCCCTGGAGAGGGCCAAAGGAGACGAGGTGCACCCATTGACTAGAACCCGCGCCAAGGGACCGTTGTACAGGGCCGAGACCCATCCACAAAAGTTATCCCCCACAACCATTTTCCAAAGTACTTTACTCATATAAGGCCATTCGACATGGTCGAATGCCTTTTCTGAGTCAAGTGAGAGAAGGTACACTTCCTCAACCCGCCTAGAAACCTCATGCATAAGATCTAGGGTCTTCTGCACATTATCGGATCCCTGACGACCAGTGATAAAGCCAACCTGGTCCCCATGGACCAGCGTCGGAAGGTGTTTCGACAGCCTATTCGCCAACAATTTAGCTAAAATGTTGACATCCGTATTAAGGAGGGAGATAGGGCAATATGACTGCCATTGGGACAGATCTTTCCCTTCATTGGGGAGAACCACTATGAGGGCCAACATCATGGTGCACGGAAGGGTACCCAGCTCCAGTGCAGCATTAAACATTTTAGCCATGAAGTTGGCCAGGGTGGAGCAGTACGTTTAAAAAAAACTGACAGTAAAACCATCATCACCTGGGGAGGTGCCACTCTTCAGGGAAGAAATGGTGTCAATTATTTCTAGGGGAAAAATAAGATGTTCAAGAGGATCAGCTTTTTCGGGGGGCAGACGGGGGATGGGCAGGGACTCCAAGAAGCAATCAACATCGGCACCACCCCTAGTATACTCAGCATAATATAAACGCTTGTAATATAATCTAAATTGCTCAGCTATCTCTTCCTCCCGCAGAGCTATACCCCCTCAGGGGTGCGAATAGAATTAACTCTCCTACGGTTCCTAAGTTTGCGAAGCCTCCACGCCAGTATCTTATCTGCTTTCTCCCTTTTCTCCATGTATTCCTGTCTCAAGAAAGACAACTTTCTTCCTGTCCGCCCCACAAGTAGAGCTGCTAGCCTCGAGCGCAGCTGCTGTAATTCTTCCCATCTACCTGGAAACATCTGCATCTTCAATTTCCCCCCAGGCTGAATAGCTGCTATCTTTTCTCTCAACTGTTTTTCTTTCCGGTCCCTTTCTTTTTTTGTCGAGCCCACCTCAATGAGGACACCCCTAATGGTAGCCTTAAATGCGTCCCAAACTCCCATGACACCCACCTCCCCGTTGTCATTATAAGAGAAATAGTCTATGATAGCAGCTAAGACCATTTGTCGCACCTCCTTATCCTGCAGCAGAAAGTCATTGCACCGCCACTGGGAACCAGCCGAAGGGGAGGGGATACCCATTTTAACCCTAACCATGTCGTGATCGGACCAAGGAATGACTTCTAGCCCAAATTCCGTGAACTTATCCTTCAATTACAAATCTACCAGGATATAGTCAATCCGGGAGAACGCTGCATGTGTCTTAGAGTAAAAGGTAAAATGCGGATCCCGATCTTGCTCCAGGGTCCCTGTATCCCACAGCACTAATGCCATTTTTTCTGTGCTCGCCAGTGTTACGCTCACCTGGTCTCCGCGGGGGCATTGGAGCACGGTTGGAGCCCTCCCTTGACTTGACTCCTCGGAATCGCCTTCCCCTCCAGATAGTGGTTGGACCTGCGGCTCGAGAGATGGGTGTTGCCCCTGAGTGAAGAGGAGAGGCAATGAAAATGGAGTGGGGATATTGTGGCTTCCCCCAACCCTTTCATGCCAAAATATGGTGTGCAAGCGCTTTCCCATATAAGCTTACCTGTAGTTTTGTAATGTTGAGCTATCCGTCCTGTTTATCCTAGCAGGGGTGCATGGAACGGACCAAGTTACTTCACTGGTCCATGGGAGTGTTGATCCAGACCAGCTGCGACCAATCCACTTAAGGTAAGTCTTTTGTTATCACTATTGTTCGATTAGACTGTCTGTATTTCGTCTAATTATAATTCTTGCAATGTCTCATTCCATTTCCATAGGTACGGAGAAGTAAATCGGGACCGAAGAGAGTCCGGAAGACCTAGAGGCTGATGGAGTTTCAACAGTGACAGGTAAGTTGGTCTTTATAAGGGAACTCTAGTCTCTTGTATGATGCGGCCGTGCGTTCGATATGTCCTCGTAGGTGCAGGTCGACTATGAAGAATGGTGTCTGGATTCTCGATGAAGATTCGCGGTTGCAGGATGAAGACTCCGACTCGGACCGTGATGGAATGCCGGTGAGAAAGAAGACTTTGGCTCTGACCGTGATGGAATGCAGGTAAGAAGAAGAGTCCGGCTCCGGCCGCGATGAGTTGAGGTAAGAAACACACTCAGTGATGTATCAGCTGGCAGCAGGTAAGATGCGCGCTCAGCAATGTAGCAGCTGGCAGCAGGTAAGATGTGCGCCCAGCGATGTAGTGGCTGGCAGCAGGTAAGATGTGTGCCCAGCGATGTAGCGACTGGCAGCAGGTAAGATGCGCGCCCAGCGATGTAGTAGTTTGGGTGAAAGGCGCTCGCGGCGATGTAGCGGTAGACTGCAGGTAAGGAGCAGGTAAGGAGCGCTCTCAGGAGTATCTTCAGGATGGGGCTGCTGGAATCCAGTGATGTGCAGGTAAGCACAGCGGCGAGTGTTACGCTGCTGAAAGCCAAATAACGCGAAGCGAAGGCACGTGGATGGGCTGGCCTTATATAGGCTGGCTCAGGCCCCTCCCTTTAGCCCCGCCTACTGACTCCACCTTGCCCTTCTTTGGGACTGTAGCACGTTGCTTCCAGTTCTGTTCTATGGCCACGCCCGGCCCAGCTGCACACGCCCCTGGCATAGAGTGTGCAGAGCACACTCTTACATGAGCCTGACGCCAGAGGTGCCAGTACTGGGTCCAATGGGACCCTGGCAGGAGGAAGGACTGGCCCCTTGACTAGTGGCCATGACAGCCAGTCAGGGCAAGGTATGGACGACCTCCTATCTCTGTCTGGACAGAGGGTCATATTAAAGTCCCACTCACCAACAGAATACCCTCTGTGAACTCCACAACTTTACCGTTCATCCCCTCCCAGAAGACATCCTGTGCCTCATTCAGAGCATATATACATACCAGTGTAAACATAGAACCATTCACTTCTCCCTTGACCATAATATACCGACCCTCTGGGTCTGTTTTTTGGGCTTTAAGCACAAAGTGCGCCTTGGGGGAGACCAATAGGGCAACTCCACGTTTTTTGGCAACATAGGATGACGTACATACATGCTGAATAGACGTGCCCCTGATTTTTGGTTCTTTACCTTTAACCCAGTGTGTTTCCTGCAGAAAGGAGAAGTGAAGCTAAAGCCTAGTAAACTCTCTCAACAACATTAACCGCTTTGTAGCGGAGTTCAAAACCCGCACATTCAGGGACTCCACCATCAACCATAGAAGCTTATACTCCATTAAAGGAACAATTGATGCACATATGCCCATTTGGGGATCTCTTGGTATCGCCCCTCTGCCTAGTTTCGGGGCCTCGTAATAGTACAAAATGCCCTCCAAATCTGCAACAATTCCCGGAATACTTGGAATAACTGGAACACAACCCCCGTGAACAACCCCCAGCAACCACCCAGACCACCCCACAGAACGCCTGCAACCTGAGCGACACCATCTTGCCGCTAGGTCCGGCCACCAGTGTCCCACGCCGGGTACCATAAAACCACCAAAACAGCCAGAACAAGAACAAGAGCCCCCCCCATCACCAGTGCTGATCCGAGGAGCATCTGCTGCCTTATTGCCCACTTCACCCCAGGCCGCCAAGGGACCCCCACTAGCTCCCCAGATCCAAGCTAACCAAAAAGAGCTAGAAATTAGATCACCCCCCCATAGGATCGAAACCATCGCCAATGCAAGAAACAAGGAAGAATGTCAGGTGCTAGAAGCACTCGGCGAAGCTGGAGCCACTCTCCTGAATTTCCTGTTCCCTCTGACTTTCCTCCTTTCTGTGGAGGCCCCAGACCCTACTGGGCCAGCCGGGGCGCGCTTCTGATCATGGTCCAATGTTCCCCCGGCTGGGTCACCCAAGAGCTCGCGTGAAACCCTGCAGATATCTTCCTCAGTGACCAGCGCGTATTTGTAGCCCTCTAATTCGAAAGAGAGCGAGAAGGGGTATCCCCATCGATATCTCACCCCCTTGGCCTGCAACATTTTTGTAAGAGGAGAGCAAAGCCCCTGTCTTGCCAAGGTGAAGGCTGAGAGGTCTTGATATACAGAGCTCTTTGCCCGTCCCACTACCCTAGGCCTTTTCTGCGTGCCAGTTCAAGTATTTTGCTTTTCTCAGAGAAGTCATCATCAAAGAGCATCCTTACAACGGCTCTGATAGCTTTAGCAATGTCCGACTGCGTTTCCCCCTCTCGCTCCGGGAGGCCCAAAAAACGCAGGTTGCATCAGCGCTCATTATTCTCCAAATCGTCAAGTTTGAGAGCACACTTCTCCTCCCTCCACTGGCCGCCAGGCGCATGTCCAACTGTGTTTCCAGGATATCCACTGAAGTAGTATTGGCCTCCAATGTTTGAACCCTATCATCAATAGATTCAATCTTCTTATCCATGGTATCCAGCCGTACCGCAATGACCGCCCTAAAACCTCGAATTTCCTCCAGAAGGGCTGCCATACCATTAGCAAACAGAGGAAGAATCCCACACCTCCGGGAGAGCGGGGGACGCCATTGCAGGATGAGGATCAGGGGCTGACCTGCGAAACCGATGCAGGGCCTCAGACCAGTTCATGGGCTCATGCAGCCCTCCACTCCTCCGACTGGAACACCCAGCAATTCCCCAGGAATGAAGGCACCACCCTCTGACCAGGGGGCCAGCCAGGTGTGGGGTTCCCTGTAGGCCCGGGGCCAACCTGACAATGACCAGTAGACCATGGGCTCACCTCCACAGGCCGCCTGAATAACAAATCCCTGGTCCCTCTCTCCGCCAGGTGAAGATCTTCGGGGGAAAGGGAGAGGGTGCAGACCCAAGGAGGGGTCGCACCCCCAGCCACTGGCTTGAAACGACCAACTAGGTAAAGCTCCAACACCAACCTCTACATAGGACAAACAGCTATCAGCAGCCAGACGCTCCTCAATTGGAAATGGAAATGCTGGGGGCCGACAGCAGGGGGCCCCCCACCACAGGCTCCGGGGCAGACCCCGGGCCACCCCAGAAGCCGCGGGAACAATATTGAGCCACCAGGCCGTGTCATTCCTTCATGCACCGGTGCCCAGCCACGGATACCTAGGGAGCGCAATCAATAGCCACATGCTCCTACCTTGGACAGTCATATGGCTCCTCACAAGATGTCTCCGAGTCCCACCCGCATGGCCACGGGCGCCCGCCCACCGCTGCAGCTCCGGTCCAGCTGCCTCACCCCCGGCCTGGAAGGAGCACGCCCGCCGAGTCTCCTCCACTGCTGCCCAGCCGGTGTTCCTCGCAGGGATGAGAGGCGCTCCTCCTGCCTCTGCACATACCTATCCGCCCAGCCTCGCGCCCCGCCAGTGATGCGTCCCCGGTCTGGTCCTCCTTGCTGGAGAGCGGAGCACCCCTCCAGCCTCTGCACACTTTCCACCAACAGGTATCACACCCCTCCCCCATCGCTGGCAAGGCCTTTTGCTGCGGAGCGGCTGACGGGGGCCGCTCTTCAAACCTCGCCGCTCGAGGCTGGCAGCTCGGTTCTTCCGCTCTACTCCACCTCCAGAGGTCAGAGTTTCACCCCCAGGCTCACAGGGGCTAGGAGCGCTGATTCAGGAGGCCAGCCACTTCACAGGGGGATATAGGGGGGTTCAAGTCCCACTTACTCGGACCCCGGGGAGAGGAAGGCTGAGGCATGTCAGTTCATCTCGGCGCCCCCTGGTGGTTCCCGTGATAGTACATTTTCATTATAATCTTAGTATCTTAATCTTTTTCTCAGATGTATTTGCCTCAGGATACAGGCAATTAATAGGCTTTCACCCTTGTAGATACTTAGTATACTGTTTTAATCCTTGAATGACAACTTTGCAGAAAGCATTTCTTTTGTTTCTAATATTGAAGATGGAATAGGGGGAAGTTGAGGTCTCTGCTGCTTTCGGAACTGGAAACTGTGGAGCCAGAAAAACAGGGCTCAAACCCCCATCTTCCACATTTCATACATAATGTGATCCTGAGCCATCACTTTTCATCACTGTGCCTTATTTTCCTTAACTATCTGTAGAGAAAGCCTCACTCAAATGGGTCTATAGTCTATAGTGTTACTCTAGAAATAATGTTAATTTATGTTAAGCATGCTTGTGAGGAGTCAGGTTGACAAGTTAGGGTCTAATGTTGTGGGGTGTGTGCAAACAGGGTGCAGGTGTAGGATTTGTGTTGTGGGCTGGGGTGGTAGGATGCCAGGTATGGGTCCTTGGCCATACCAGCCCATGTTTGACTCTGAGAGCAAACCCAGACACCCGGTTTAGCAATGTCTCTGCTCTATCAATGAATTCTCTAGCTGTGCAAACTCTTTACATTGTTCTGAAACTAAAGATGAGATGGGATGGAATGTGATGTAGCCTGCTGACAAATTACAAACTGTAACACATTGAAAACTGGGCTCAAATCCCAGCTTTCCCATTTCACCAATTATATTATCCTGGTGAAATTATTTCACTAGGTTTGGTAAGAGGGCAGAAATCCTTACGGATGGAGGAGCCTGATGGGGATGGCTGCAATATTTTCTCAGTGAGGTGGAATGTTCGTTGTCTGATCCATGGGCTAATCGAGTTCTAATGATGGGATACAGGATATAATTCTTGTCCCTGCCCCATTCAGTTGGGCCCATCATCACTCCTTGGCCAAGGAGCAAGCTCAAGAGACTGGACCTTCATTAAGGGGTGTAGTTGTTGGACAAGAACACTATTCCAAGGGTGCCCAAGGACTGTGTGGGTCAGCGATTCTGTTGCAATGTCTTTCTAGTTTTCAAAGGATTGGGGAAATTCCGGTTGGTGATGGACTTAAGGAATCTCAACCAGTATGTGGCCATGCACCCACTCAATATGGAGACACTGTAGAGCATCATTCCCCTGGTGGGGAAGGAGAACTCCCTCGCCTCCATCAACCTGGAGGATGCATACTTTCATATCCTGATCAAGTGGTCCCATCAGCAGCCCTTGAAATTTGCAGTCAGGAGACTTCACTTACTATTCAGGGTCCCCCATTCGGATATCAGACATCCCATATAGTATTTAGGCAAGTATGGGCTCCACTGGTGGCCTCTCTTGACCTGGAGGGGTTGCAGGTTTCCCAGTTTTTGGATGATGGACTGGGGAAATCAACCTTGAGTGTAGCATGCAAGTTTGTATGTTCTGCGTGCTATCACTTGATGCACCTAGGGTTCCTGGCCAACCTTGTGAAGCACCTGATGTTCATTGGTGCCCATTTCTGGACAGACCTGGGGTAGGTCCAGTGGATCTGCAGGAGTTGTTGCTACAATTGATAGAAATGGAGATGGCGTCAAACAAAAGGGCATATGGCTTTGTTTATCTTTGTGATGCCATGGGCAAGGTTACGCCTAAGGCTTATAGTGCCCCATCTACATAGACATTGGTGTCAAACCTCTCTGGAATTTGAGACATTGTTGCCAGTGGTCCAGGTGCTTAAGAACAGCAATCATAGGTGGCAATACTTGGGCATGCAGAGGGAATCCTTCTCGCTGATGTGATCATTGGCAACAATGCTTACCATTGATGTCAGCATGGAGAGGAGTCATTCCTGGGGAGTTCACACATCAGGAAGAGTGGACCAAGATGGAGGCGATGCATTAGTCCTATTGGAGGGATTGGTGGCCATTGCTAGGGCTGTGGTGGCCTTTGCTGACTGGGTGCAGGGATGCTTGGTATTGGTCCGGATGGGCAATACCACAGTGGTAACTTATCTCAACAGGCAAGGGCGCACTCATTCAAGGTCACTGGAAGAGTTTCTGAAGATCCCTGTAGACAAGGCAGAGTTGCATCTGGAGTCCCCCTAGGCAGTTCATATCAGGAGAATAGACAATGGGACAGTAGATAGGCTCAATCTGGTGTTTCTGTAAAGATGTGGCTTCGGCCATTCAATTTCCAGAGGACAGTGGTGAGGTTTGGTATTTCATACCTGTACTTCCTTGCAACTCCAGAGAATGCCTCGCTCCTTTTATTCTGCTCCAGGTTCCTGATCAAAGCGGCCTATGGGTTGGATGCATTGTCCTTGATGTGGCCAGAGTATTTCCTCTATGCATTTCCTCCAATTCCACTGCTGCTGGAAGTATTGAGCAAACTCTGGGACAAAAGGTCAGAGTTGATTTTGGTGGTGCGCTTTTGCTACAGGTGATCTTGTTTTCCTTTCTGGTGGACTTGATGGTGGTTCCAGTATGAAACTTACTGAAGTATGCAGTGCCTCTCAGGCCATCGAGCAGGGATCTCTGGTGCAATAGTCTGTTTGGAAGTTGCGAGGAGAGGGTGGAAGCATTTAAGCCTTACTCTTTAATTGGCACACTCCCTTCAGTGATGCACGAGGCTGGAAACCCTTAAGTGCTATTATGAACATTGGAAACGTTTTGTGTATTGATGCATGAGTAATGGGGTGCAGGTGCTGATGCTTGGCATTCGAGCTGTGTGGCAGTTCTTGATAGATGGATTCAATTAGGGGTGATCTCCCCTTTGAGGGTGGAGTGGTTGGCTGGAGAGCCATTCTAAAAGCCCTGGGAAGACACATCTGAAAGAGAAAATCTGGTGGGAAGTCTGTTGCACAGTTTCTCTCTCTCTAGGGCAATGGACTACTCAGTGGCTGTGCCTTGAGATCTTCCACTGGTGATTAAGGTTATTTGGGTCTCGCCTTCTGAGACATTAGAGGAGATTGATGTGAAGTTGTTGACTCTGAAAACAGTATTTTTGGTTGCAATCACGTCTGCCCACAGGTTGGAGTAGATCAGGGCTTTGCTGTGTAAGTAGCCTTTTCTGAAGTTTGTGCCGGAAGCATTGGCACTTCGCTTTGACCCTACCTTTGGCTCTACGGTGGCATCTAAAATCCATAGGTCACAGTATATTATGCCTCAGGCCTTTCATCCAAACCCTTCCTCAACCGAGGAGAACATTTTGCATATGCTGGATGTCAGGAATGCAGTGTTCATGTACATTGGGGGAATGGTCATCCTTTGGAAAGTGGGCAACATGTTTGTGACATTTGGGGCCTCAGGGACAGGCAGAAAATCATGATATGATATGATATGATATGGCATTTGTAATGCGCCTATACACAAGTGTTTCAAGGCGCAACGAGGCAGGGAGGGGGGACTAAGGGAAGACAGACAACGATCTTACTAGGCCAGGTGTCATTCAGGTCGCGCAAGTGCATGGGAAGATGGGAAGGGACAGTGCAAGGGGAAAGGGAGAGGGGCAAGTGCAGTGCAGGGGTAGTAAAATAACAAGATAAATAAAAAAGGGCCAGCTGGTGGCAAGTGCAAGGTAAGTGCAGACAAGTGCTGGGAAGGGGGCTGTAGGGATACAGAGACAGTCCCGCTGTTCAGGGGTTGCCAGGGAGGCAGTGCAGGGGGAGAGTGGCTGGGCCAGGGACCGAGATCAGTGAGAGTGGCCCAGCGCAGATTCAGTGCAGTTTCAGTCAGGAATTTAGCAGGGGAAAGGGGGAGAGAAAACAGAAGCAAAGAGGAAGGTTTTTAGGTGCTTCCAGAACCGGAGATGGTTCTCATCAAGTTTCAGGTAGGCAGGAAGGCTGTTCCAGAGGGAGGCCCCTACCGCAGAGAGACATCTACCCCCAACTCGTTGCTTGGAGAAGCGGCTGACCCTGAGGGAGTTGGAGGCGGGTGAGCGAAGAGCTCAAGAGGGAAGATATTTAGGAAGAGAGAGTTGAAGGTATTTTGGCCCTGGCCCCAGAAGGCCTTGTGGACAATGCAGAGGGTTTTGAACTTAATCCTAGCAGCCACTGGGAGCCAGTGCAGAGATTTCAGTACTGGAGAGATACGGTCCCTGGGCTTGAGGCCAAGGACAAGTCTCGCAGTTCTGTTCTGGAAGAGTTGCAGAGGGCGGAGAGTAGAGGCAGGCAGATTTAGATAGAGGCTGTTACAGTAGTCCGCCTTAAAGAGAACCAGGGCTCTGGAGACAGTGAGCTTCTGGGGGAAGGAGAGGAAGGGAAGAATACCTCTGAGGAGGTGCAGCTGGTAGTGTGACTTCTTAGAGACGTCAGAAATGTGAGGAGAGAAGGAGAGTGTGGAGTCGAAGATGACCCCGAGGTTTTTTGCCTTGCAGGTAGGAGCAGGAAGAGGGCCAAGAGAGGCCGGCCAGAAAGCTGCAGGGAAGGAGGGAGTGGGTGTGCCGATGAGTAGAATCTCAGTCATACTGGCATTAAGGCAGAGGTCATTGGTGGCACACCACTCCTGGATAGCAGACAGACAGTCAGAGATGAGGGAAGGAGAGGAGGAGGCCGAGGGTAGCCTGAAAATGAGCTGGGTATCATCCGCATAGTGCTGAAAGTTGGGGCAGAGAGCGGGGATGCGGTGGGCAAGGAGTGACAGATATTGGTTGAACAGCCAGGGAGGACACCACAGGTAGAGAAAAAGATGTCAGAGAGGAAGGACCCCAGTTGGACCTGGGAGGGTCGATTGAAGAGTAAAGAAGTCAGCCACGCCAGAGCCTGACCAGTGATACCCAGGTTATCACGGAGACGGTTGAGCAGGATGGCATGGTTGACAGTATCAAAGGCAGAAGAGAGATCAAGCAAGATGAGAACACACAGAGTGTTAGAGTCAAGGTTGGAGAGCAGGTCTTCACGGATGTTCAGGAGAGCAGTTTCCGTTCTTCTGGCAGCTCTGAAGCCAGAC
Organism: Ambystoma mexicanum; assembly: GCF_040938575.1. NCBI lineage: Eukaryota > Metazoa > Chordata > Amphibia > Caudata > Ambystomatidae > Ambystoma > Ambystoma mexicanum. The sequence goes on along the minus strand of NC_090932.1, from coordinate 1,513,838,947 downwards.
TGATGGTCATGAAGACAGCCCACAGATTCAGCATGGAGATTAAGCTGGGAGATGGCCAGTTTCTCCAGGAGACTGCCCAGGAAGGGAGTGATGGAGATTGGGGGATAGTTAGCCGGGCAGGAGGGGTCGGAAGACGGTTTCTTAAGAAGAGGGTTCACAAGGGAGTGCTTAAGGGGGGATGGGAAGACTCCAGTGGTGAAGGAGTGATTGCAGAAGTCAGCCAGGGCAGGAGCCAGGCAGTCGGTGTGGTCCTTGATAGTTTTGGAGGAACAGGGGTGAACCTGTTTCAACAAGACTTTCATAGATCGGACATGTCTGGAGACCTCGTCAGCAGAGAAAAGGGGAAAGGCAGAGAAGGAGGGAGGAGGGGTGGCTGCAGAAGGGCCAGAGGAAGAGCAGGGAATAGAGGGAGGGAGGTGATAGGAGGAGAGTGAGGACAGGATGTCCTGAGTTTTTTAAATGAAGTAAGAAGCCAGTGCCGTGCAGAGGGCCTGAGAGGGGACAAGAGAGATAGAGACTGCGGCAGGATTGGCCAGTTCCTTGCAGATTTTAAAGAGTTCAGCCGAGTTGTTAGATGCTGCAGAGATGCAGACTTGGATAAGGGCTCTCTTCTTGGTGAGAACGGACAGCCGGTATTGCCTTTGGAGCAGGCGGCAGGCCAGTTTGTCAGAGGATGGACATGAAGTATGTCATTTCCTCTCTGCCACCCTGCACTTGCGTTTTAGGGTGACCTCCCCCCTGCTAAGGGTACGATGTGTGCTCCTGGAGGGGAGTCTTTCCTTGGTCACCTGAACTGAACACAAATGTTTTCACTACAGCTCCCATAATCCTTAGAGACTGCATTAGCAATTTAATTGGATTCACCTGATAAGCAAGGCAACACAGCCTCCCTGAAGAGTGTTGGGACACAAAAGCGCTATGAGGAGGAGAACAGCAGAACAAATGCAGCAGAAGGGATCCAAACCTGTGAACATTTTGGCAACAATTGGGATCTAACCCAGTGAATTGGACACTTTTGGGATTTAACCCAGTTATATATTTTTTCTTTCTTCAGGTAGTATATTGACCAGGAATTGGAGTGCGCGCCTCACCTCCTCTTTTTTACATGTAATTTGTGGAGATCCGGACTCCAGAGGCTGCAGCACCGGGGATAATTTGCCCTACAGTGGAGAACCATAGTCATGGTTTTCCCCCCTCCCCCTGCTAAGGGTAAGATGTGTCCTCCTGGAGGGGAGTCTTTCCTTGGTCACCTGAACTGAACAAAAAAATGTTCACTACAGCTCCCATAATCCTTAGAGACTGCATTAGCAATTTGATTGGATTCACCTGATAAGCAAGGCAACACAGCCTCCCTGAAGAGTGTTGGGACACGAAAGCGCTAGGAGGAGGAGAACAGCAGCATAAATGCAGCAGAAGGGATCCAACCCTGTGAACATTTTGGCAACAATTGGGATCTAACCCAGTGAATTGGACACTTTTGGGATTTAACCCAGTTATACATTTTTTCTTTCTTCAGGTAGTATATTGACCAGGAATTGGAGTGCGTGCCTCACCACCTCTTTTTTACATACCAGGAGTTACATTTGGCTTTGGGCTTCAGGCAGATCCTCATGACAGGGGCAAGGATATCAAGAGTATCAGATATAGCAGAGTGGAGAGTGGAGAGGGCTGTGTCAGGGTGAGAGTCAGCCGAAGGGGGAGAGGGGGATGAGGAGGTGGCGTCGAAAGCCTCAACTGACACGCGCTTCATGGGTCGGATGACCGAGAAGGAGGGTGGCAGTGGTGAAGGTGGCTTGGCCTGAGGGGTAGGGAGGGTGTGGTGGGAGGATAGGAGGAAGTGATCACTCCAGGAACGAGGAGTGGAGAGAGGGACAGAGAGGGGAAGGTCAGAGGAGATCAGAGCATCAAGAGTGTGCCCTGAAAAATGAGTCGGCCCAGACTGGAGAATGAAGAGTGAGAGAGAATCGCAGAGGTCGCGAAAGTGTCCGGAGGGGGGACAGGAGGCATCCAGGTGGATGTTGAAGTCTCCAAGAAAGGGGAGTTGAGTGGTTGAGGCCAAGAGTGAGGAGGAGAGGTCCGCCCACTCGGAGAGGAAGGAGGAAATCGGACCAGGTGGCTGATAGATAGTAGCCACAGTAAGAGAATGGCTAGGAGAGAGAGAGAGTCAGCAGACAAGGCATTCAAAATAGGAGTAGGTCTGCGTAGGAGTGACAGAGGCAGGAATCCACTCAGGGAAGATAAGGGCAACACCCCCACCAGCACGGTTTGGCCTGGTGGATTTGAACAGTCATTTACATGGCCTACAGGTTATGGGTCTTGCTGTCGGAGAAGGTGCAGGCAAGGTTGAAAAGAGGTGGATGTGCAAGGAGTCTCTCTGCCTAACATTTATAGGGCACCTATGTGTAATGGCCAAACACGCTCATCAGCCATTATCAGAGAAATGTGATCAGCTTCTTTCGTGGAACTGGAACATTGCAGTGGTTGTTAGACTGGTGAATGTTCCAGAGTGGTCTAATATCGTTCGTGGTTATTGCCCTAGTGGCAACCTGATCAACTGACTGCAACTATGCTCCAAGGCTAGTAGTGTTTAGAGATTCCTGCAACGGGTAGACCCATTGATGGTCTTTTGGTTTGGATCTAGGTGTCACTTGGTTGGAAGGTAGAGGTCATATCAACATCTTCCCCTGACCTCCATATGCTCCGTATTAGGATCAACAAGGAGGAATATTTCTGTTTATTTAACATATAGAATAGGCAGCTGAGTTTGCAGGATCTTGCACCCGTGGAGTGTCTCCAGGATATGACGTCCATCGAACCTGTCCAACCTTCTATGCATATTTACTTTTTAGTAGTCAGTGACTTAAATTTACAGTTGGAACCACTGAAAGAATTAGAGGGAATGTGGGACGACCAGGACTTGACCTGGGACATTCCCAGCTTAATTGCACGCCATCCCCGTAGATAACATCATTTGGCAGACGACTCTGCATGTATTATGTATAACTTGAGGTATGTGTCTATTGGATGTGGGAGATTTTTTTAACAACTTGCAGGGACAGGTTTGGAAAGAGGTGCTGCGTTTTTCTGGTTCTCTGCCAAATGCCATCATTAGGCATGAGCTGGGACGTATCTCCCTAAATACTCTATTGAGGCAGCTCCTAAACTTTGCTGAATTTCTAAATCCGCATTGTAATTCATTGTATGTTGAGTTGGGTCTAATGTTGGTGCAATCTTCTTGTAACTCTGTTAATTAATATAGGCAAAGAATGTGTTCACTCCTCTCGACTATTGAGCCGAACGAAGAGTAACTCATTAACCGTCCTTGTAGAATAAACAAAAAATATTATAGTTATGATTGGAGCAACAAAATTGAAACAATGGGAACTTATAGTCTTTATAGGGAATATGCTTTATTCCCTAGGAAAGGGGAACAGTTATACACAAAAACGTTTCCCTTGTAAAAAAGCACACGCACTTTATATGCGCTTTCGGCTCAACCAATTTGCTACCAGGGAACGGACGAAGTATTGGGCATCATTGAAAGTGTTGGTTTTAACTACGTATTGCCGTTTTTGCAATCATGAAGAACAGCTGGAAACATTATAGCACTGGGTAATTGATTGTCCCCATTTTAGTTTGATAAGATTAGGACTTTTTAACTTTTACCTGAAATCTGATTATGCTCAAAATCTTTTTTGTCTGTACTCAAGTGGGGTGAGAGCATAGCACTGGTTTCCTTAACTCGGTTTTGAACTGTTATTGACTTACAGATCACAGGGCTGTGAACTCACTGTTGGGATGAAATATTGTAATGGTGTATTTTTAAGTGGCATATTTGTTCACCATGTGATTTGAATTCAATAGGGATTGTTCAACCTTTTATGATGTAAATTGTTTAAGAATTGACTTGCTGACGAAATTAATAATGTCAGAATATTGTTTTAGATTTTGTAACTTGTGTTTTGAATGACATTTTTTGATGTTCATATATAAACCAAATACAGTAAAAAAGTAAAATAAATAACTTGAAGTTAAGAGCTTGTAATGGAAGATTTGCCAATGACCAACCAGCGAAACAGACTTTTAGGAACCATATTGGTCATTCTCTTATTGACTATGTTTTCATTTCGGCAGCTGTTTGGGGGAATGTGGGAGAGTTTGGGATATTGGAATGGGCTGAGAGTGACTATTTGCCCTTATTTGTTTGCATCCCACAGACAAATCTTGGGGTGGGCAGTGCTGGAGTCTCCCATGTCACACAGGAGATAAAGATTAATGGCTATGCACTTAAAGCAGTGCGGTGGGTTAACATTATGGCCGTGAGGCAAAACCAAACATCTGTCTTTCAATTGTTGATCATTTAAGAACTATCAGCGAATTATATTGTTTGGATCCGGCAATCTTAACTGTATTCGAAAAGCTTAAACTTAACATGTATCCTCTTGTCACCGTTCTGGCGGCTCAAGTCAAGTGGAAAACGTTGTGCCAGGATAGCTGGTACAATGGGGTCTGTGGCGCAGCTAAAAGAGAAACTGATAAATGTGTTGGCTCCCCACTGGGGGTAGATAGAACTAAATTACGCCAGTTAAGAGTCAATTATAAGAACTTGATTGCCAGTAAAAAAGAAAGAATATGCTGTGGAACAGTGAGAGGCCCTTCGCACTGCCCTCTTATCCGGGGACACTGTGCCTTTTTGGAAAAAGGTAACTGACAGGTAGTTGAGGGGTGAACGATTTCTGAGCTGCTGCATTACTGGAGCTGATTGAAGGTCTATTTTATCGGGTCTATATTGCCCCTCTTATCCATCCTTTCCTCCTCAAGCAATCCAAAAATTACAAATCCTGGGAATACCCATGAATACGGAAAAAGAGTTAGCAGACGCCATTGTATCCTTGAAAAATGGGAAGGCTGCGGACCCAGATTTAATCCTGTCAGACCTATATAAAGATGAGGTTCATATTTGGGCGCCTGTCATGTGTAAAATATAAAATGCCATCCTGCTACAGTGGGAGATCCCTGATTCTTGGCGCAATGCGATAATTGTCCCTATTTATAATAAAGGCGGAAGGGACAGCCCGTCTAATTACAGGCTGATCTCCCTATTAGATGGTATAGGAAAGCTCTTCGGTAAGGCCATGCTGAATCGCCTGCAAGCCTAGGTGGACAGTAACGATGTCCCCAGTGACCTCCAGGCAGGTTTTAGTAGGGGCAGAGACATGGTGGACCAATGCTTCATCTTGTTATTGCTAATCCAAAAGTATACTGCCTTGTGGAAAATTAAGGTGTATGTGCTGTTTCTGGATATAAAGACAGCTTTTGATTCAGTTTCCAGAGTAAAACTGTGGCAGATGCTCTTGGCACGCAAGGCCCCTCATATCTGATTTCTATAATATCTAAGCTTTACTCAGATACCAAGGCTGTTATGGGCGTGGCAGTGAGTTAGCGAGTGCCTTTAATGTCGAGCGGGGGGTCAGACAGGGCTGTGTCCTGTCCCCACTTTTATTTAATATCTACATTCAGGAAATCATAGATGCATTAATAAGTGGTGCACAGGACTGCCCTAAAATGGCCACAGACAGTGCTGTTTTGATTGCCACCACACCACTCGACCTGCAGAAATCTCTGGCTATATTTATGAGCAAGTGTAAGGATCTCCAAATGGAATTGAACATCAGCAAGATCAAATTGATGGTGTTCAGACCCCAATCTTTGAAACATGTATCAATTAGGATGGAGGTGGGGGTGCTCAAATAGAGCAGGTCCAGTGGTTAGACTACTTGGGAGTAAGATTTCAGGAGTGCCGGTAGTAAGATTTTAGGAGTGCCCGGGATGGGTGGCTGAGATAGACAAGCCTGCCCTAACTCTGGGAAAGTACAGTGGAGCTGTTCTGTCTTTCTTTAAGTGAGATGGGAGCAGTGCCATATTGCCGGCCTTGAATTTTTACAATAGGCACGTATTGCTGGCAGTATTATATGGAGCAGAGCTCTGGGAATACACGAACGCTGGCAGATTGGTCATAGTAGAGAATACATTTCTGAAGAAATTATTGTTACTCCCCTTGAGTGCACCCATAGCGCTGGTCCATCAAGAATTTGGCACTACTCCAGTTAGTGCGGAAGCTATGTGTAAGAGGGTATCCATTTGGGCCAGAATATGGACCCAACCAGGTTTTGATCAGTGCAGGGGTGCAATTTTACATCTTTTATCCCTGGATGGGGGTGGCAGCCTGAAATGGCTGGCCCATGTTAAGAAGATGCTCCTTGAGATCAACCTAGCTGAGTTATGGGAGGATCCAGGCTATTCTTTGACAAATGTAGGTACTCGAAAGGTGTTATCCAGGTCATGGGCGCTAGAACAGCTCATGATAGATGCTTCTAAACTGAAATTAAGCTCTGAGTACTTTGCCCATGAGTCGCTGAGGGGGTTAAAAAAAAATTTGGGCATCATTTCCCCTGCCTATGAAAAATCGCTGTATGCCCGTTTCAGGCTGGGTATTCTTCCAGTAGCAGCTTTCACATACCCGTGGAGGTGATATGAATCATAGTTATGTCCAATGTGTGGCACCGCAAATGAAACTGTGTCTCACTTTCTGCTAACTTGCCCCTCAACAATTTGATCGAGGCGCTTGTATGTGAGGCCTATATTACAGGATGCTGGCCTTCGTACATTAAGGATCTGCTACTCTCTTCTTTCTGCAGACCTCCTATTTAACTGTAGTATTTGGCACGGCTCGTTATATTCTCAGAGCCTTTACACAGAGGAAAAGGGCAAAGAATTAATTATACATGTGTATGTTTTAATTGCTAATAGTGTACTAATATTTTATGAGCTTATTTATACTATTACGTTTTTAACCCAGTCTTATCTATAATGGTTTTAGTGCATTTTGCATGACTGTTTTGTCTTTTGTATATACCTGTAGACTCTGTGTCGAATAACGGAATTATGACTGACTGGATTGTGATCAGTCAGTCAGTCTGGGTTTTTGGTACCAGTGTTCTGGGTTCTGCCTCGCACTCAGGAAAGTGGGTGCCAGTGGTCTGTTAATACAGTTGGTATTGCGGTGTATAACAACATACATATGAGTTGAGTGATGTTTCTTAGGCCCTATCCTGAATGTGTTTGGAATTTTGCAAAGGTAAGTACTGGGACGATGAGGAGGAATATGGAGGTAATGCTTTGTTAGGCAGAAACCTGTGCAGTTCCCTTTGGGAACACTGCAAAAGATTTAGGACTACAGGTGTTAGCAGTAAACCCACTTGGTAGCAGTCTGTACCACCCAGATTTACCTGGTAGCTGTGGCTGTGCAGTCAGACTCCCCTCAAGAAGAGTTAGGCAGTATGCAAAGTATACACAATAGGCACTCAGATACAACAATACAAGCAAACACTGGCCAGAGCTTTGGTATCAAAGTATATAATTATTTATTTTAAAACACACTGTTTGAAACACTCCAGCACTCTTATTGTAAAACACTCTAAACACAGTTACTATTATAATATATACAACCCTTATTCCTTATTCGGTAAGTCTTAGTTAACACCACTTATTTTCATACAGAGGTGAGCGCTTAACTATAGATGGCACTCCAATAAGTTCATGAAGAAGGGAGGGAAAAAGACAGAATATGTGAAGATACACCACTCTAAGATTTAGGAACACTTTTAGCAAGGCAGAAGAGCAAGAGTCACTTGTGAGCCAAAGTCCATAGGCTGGGCCCACTCTTAGAGAGAGCAGAGCACAAATGCGCCCAAGATCACACAGTTACACAAGGCTTAGAAAGTCTTGCAGAGAGTTCGAAAAGAGTTCAGAGAGGCTCAGAAAAGTTTAGCCAGGGTGTCCCAGGCTAACCCAGGTTCGAAAGCCGGGGGCTAAATCTACCCCGTACAATCGGTGGCAAGGGAAGCCGGGCGGGACACAGTACCTTAAGTGGGAAGGATCCTCCAGCGGTGGCAGTTGTTCCTGGCAGCGGGTGCAAGTCTCGTCGTCGTCCAGGGGAAGAGAAGATCTCGACTTGGAGTAAAGATGAAGGTCGTTGCACTGCCAGGGAAGAAACCAGCCGCAGAGTTTTCCGGTTAAAGGTATTACCCTTTAATACGCGGTCGTGGTAAAACGTGGTATCCCGGTTGCCGGGGTGCTTGGCACAGGCAAGGCGGCCACGAGATACGTCGGGAAGGCGAAAAGACGGTGAAACTGGTTATCCCCACCAGTCAAAGGAAGAAGACTCTCCGGCGGGAGATCTCCTCTGTCGTTGGGAAAAGTGGTGAGACGGTCCAGCAGGGCTCCACCGGTGGTGTTGTCGTGGCAGGTCGGCTCAGCTTCTCCCTCGTCGGATTCTTAGGTCCTGTGGCGACTTCTGAAGTTCCAGTCCCCAAAGCCCTGCTTTTATGCAGAAAACCCCCATTCACTCAGCCTAGCTGTCACTCAAACATGCTAAGTGGTGAGCCGGCCGGCTCACCACTTGGGCCAATCAGGACGGAGTGCGACTTAAGTTGCCTAGGCAACTCAGTCCAGGGTGCCTAAATCCCCCTCCACCCCTCCTAAGTACCCCAGACAGAGTGGCACCACTTTGGAGGGCTTCTGTGGAGAAGCCCGCCAAAAAGTGGAACAAAGGGCTCGACTTGGGTTGGAGTCACAGAAGAGAACACAAACGCCATTTTAGAACCGAGTTTTGGCAAAAAATACCAACCGGAGAATTAATATTAAATAAATAAACCGGCGGTATGTTCGAGGCTATCGTAATTAAATAAATAAAGATATTAGCCTCGAACAATGGGAAAATCCCATAGGGAAATATTCGCGGTTGAATATAAAAAGTAGTATCCAATGCCACCAGCCAAAACTCGATCAGGGGGGACAGAGACGTGCCCCCTCGACTAACAGACCCCGGGGCAATCGAATTGCCCCAGCCAGTACGTCCACAATATGATGGTTTCTACTGGTTCTGTTCAGAATTCAAGACTAGTAAAGTCAATGGTGACTTTACATGCCCTGGGAGACAGTAGTCAGTCCCAGGGTATGGAGTCTATACTGGGGGGTCACTATGACACCCATGTGTTACTGCACTGAGGGTGCTGTGTAACACACATCACAAAAACACATGAAGCCCTATGGAGTAAAAGACCCCATAGCCCATTAAACACATCTAGAGTCAAAGAAACACACTCAAATCATGCCCAAGAGTGAGGGTAAAAGAGTCTCACTCTTGGCAGGAGAAAAAAATAAACCCCAAAAATCCAGCAAAGCTGCTGGGGGACTCACTAGGTTAGGAAATTCAGCCTAAAACGAGAATTCTCCCTAACACTCGCCCCCCCCAGACTAAGGGACAGGAGGATTTAATCCACTCCTGGATGAACCTCATACCTCTAGTCGATGACATACATCCTAGAGAGTCCATCAGCATTTTGACGGTGACACCCTGACCTGTGCTCAATGGTGAAATCAAACCCTTGCAGGCAGATTGACCACCTCAATAGTTTTGGATTTTCTCCATTCATTTGCATTAACCATCTGAAGGGTTGGTGGTCAGTCTGAATGACAAAAGTAGGACCATACAAGTATGGCCTAAACTTCTTCAGTGCCCACACAATAGCAAAGCATTCTCTTTCGATTGTTGCCCACCTTGTCTCAGGATCCTTCATCTTACGGCTGATGAAGCAAAAGGGGTGCTCCTTACCCTTCTCATCCAGTTGGCTTAGAACTGCACCTATACGTACATTGGAAGCATCAGTTTGTACAATGAAAGTTTGGTGGTAGTCAGGAGCTCTCAGTACTGGAGCTTGGCAAAGAGCTTTCTTCAGTTTTTCAAAGGCCTGATTGCACTCCTCATTCCATTTGACCTTTTTAGGGAATTTTGGAGAGGAGATTACATTCAGTGGAGAAGCTATGGTCCCATAGTTCTCAATGAAATTCCTGTAATACCCAGTGAGGCCTAGGAAGGCTCTCACCTGGGTTTGAGTAGTAGGTGTTGTCCAATTTTGCACAGCTTCAATTTTGCTGAGCAAAGGCCTTATGTCTCCACCTCCTACCTCATGCCCAAGGTAGACCACTTTACTTTGACCGATCTGGCATTTACTTGCCTTGATAGTCAAATTGGCCTGCTCAAGAGCCTGCAAAACATGCCCTAGGTGGTTCACATGTTCTTCCCAGGAGTGGCTGAAGACTGCAATGTCATCCAAGTATGCCATGCAGAAGTCCTCCATCCCAGCTAGAATTTGATTCACCATCCTTTGGAATGTAGCAGGTGCATTTTTTAATCCAAAAGGCATGACCTTAAACTGGTACAAGCCAACTGGGGTTGAAAATGCAGTTTTCTCCTTGGCATGGTCTGTCCAGGCTATTTGCCAATAGCCTGACGTAAGGTCAAATGTGCTGAGGTACTTGGCTGCACCAAGTTTATCCACCAACTCATCTGTCCTTGGCAAAGGGTGGGCATCAGTCTTTGTGACTGCATTAAGAGCTCTATAGTCCACACAGAATCTCAAGTCTTTGGATCCTGCCTTTGGTACTAACACAACTGGGCTAGACCATGGACTAGTAGAGGGCTCTATTACCCCGAGATCAAGCATCTTCTTTACCTCCCCTTTGATATGGGTTCTCACATTTTCTGACATTCTGTATCCTCTGCTTTTGACTGGCAGACAGTCACCAGTGAGTATCTCATGCTGTCCCCAAGGGGTCAAGCCTGGTGAGAGTGAGAACAGGGAGGCAAACTGATTTAACATAGATTTGCACTCCTCTTGTTGCTCAGGTGTCAGATCTGAAGAGAGATTGACTCCTTCAATTTTCTCATCTAAAGGTACACCTCTGAGGAGATCAGGGAGAGTCTCACTCTCTTCTTCCTCTGCTGCTGAAGCTAGAAGCAAGGCTCCTACTTCAGGTCTGTAGACGTACGCTTTCAGTCGGTTGGTGTGGAAGAGTCTAGGAGCTTCCCTGGGTCTGCCCAGATCCACCAGATAGTTGACCTCCCCAAGTTTTCCCACAACTTTGAAGGGTCCCATCCATTTGTCTTGCAAGGCCCTCTGCCTTGTTGGGAGCATAACGAGAACTAGCTGGTCTTGAGTGAACTCAACCATGTTAGCCTTTTGATCATGCCAATGCTTGACCAAAGCTTGTCCAGCTTTCAGGTTATCACTAGCTTCCGCCATCATGTGTGACATTCTCCTTCGGAGACCTATCACATAGTCAGTCACTTTGACTGGCTTGAGGGGAGGAGCACCTTCCAATCCCTCCTTAATCAGGGCCAACGGACCTCTGACTGGATGGCCATAGAGAAGTTCAAAGGGAGAATAACCTACTCCCTCCTGAGGGACTTCTCTATAAGCAAAGAGAAGGCATGGCAGTAGAAGGTCCCACTTTCTTTTCAGGGGTTCCTCTAAAGCACCTATCATGCTCTTCATGGTTCTGTTAAACCTTTCTACCAATCCAATGGTCTGGGGGTGGTATGCGGTTGAGAACTTGTAAGTAACTCCGCAGGTCTTCCACATGGCTTTCATGTAGTGGGACATAAAGTTTGATCCCCTGTCGGATATTACTTCCTTAGGAAACCCAACCCTGGTAAAAATACCAAGGAGGGCCTTAGCTACAGCCGGAGCTGTAACAGTCCTCATAGGAATTGCCTCAGGGTACCTAGTAGCATGGTCTACTACAACAAGGATAAACCTGTTGCCTGAGGAGGTTGGGGATCAAGGGGACCAACAATGTCAATCCCTACCCTCTCAAACGGGACTCCCACAACTGGGAGAGGCACTAAAGGTGCCACATTCTTGGAGCCAACCTTACCAGACGTTTGGCAGGTATGGCAGCTCTTGCAAAACTTATCTACTTCCGCCCCCATTTTTGGCCAATAGAAGTAGAGGGAGAGCCTTTCCTTGGTCTTCTTGAAACTCAAGTGACCAGCCAAAGGAATCTCTTGGGCTAAGTGCAAGAACTGTTGTCTGTTTTCTTGAGGTACTACAAGGCGCTTGTAGTCTCCAGGTTCAGACTCAGTTGGTTCAGAAGAGGCCATCTTCCCAGTGCAACCTATACTTCCCAGGCTCTTGCCCATCAGCCTGAGCAGCTGCCTGGTGGCGGAGACCCTCCAGAGTTGGACATTCTCTTTGTCCCTTACGAAAAGCTGCCCTGCTGGGCCCACAGACTGCAGCTCAGGATGGTCCTCAGGGTCCAGATCTCCAATAGGTTCTTGGCCTCCCACTAGCTCGTCTTCAGAGTCTAGTTCAACCACACATGGTTGTACCTCCCTCTCAGCCTCAGCTGGAGGTGGAGTTACAGGTGTAACTGGGGACAACCGAGGGGAAGTCCTTGTTGGAAGCACTGGAGTGCTTGCTGCTGACTTTTTCCTAGGAGTCTTGGGTTGCCCCTTTGCTCCTGATCTGGTAGTTACTGCAGTGAGTTGCTCCAGTGGTAAAGGAGTGATCTCTGTCATCATCTCCTTAGATAACCCTCGCAGGGTTTTCTCTCTTGTATGTTTTGTGAGCTCCTGTAACCTTTTACTAGGAGGTCTGGGGGTATGTGACACAACTCCAAGAGCTTTCAGGTCATTACCCAACATAACCCTACCTGGTACTTCACATTGTACACTGACAGGTATCTTTACAGCCATATCATTACACTGGATGAGAACTGGTAACTGGGGACACATCTGCACAGGCCCTCCAGCTAACTTGGTGAGGCATTTGGGTGCCTTAGCAACATCCTCTGCCTTGAAAAATGATTCATCCACCACAGTTATGCTGGCCCCAGTGTCTCTAATGGCAGGAGTCTCCTGACCATTCACCTGTCACTGTCTTTATAATACTCTTTAGTATTATCTGGGATAGAATTATACACATCTAAATTCTGTTGTTCCCACAACCCCAGAGAGACTAAAGAAACACTGGCTGAGACACCAATGGGTTCATCAGCCAGCAGTAGAAAGTTTCCACTTGCCATTGGGACTTCCTCTTCTGGAGCGAAGGCTAAGGAGGCAAGTTGGATCCCTGAAGGTTTACCCTTGCATCTGGGATCTCCTTTCACATGGTCAGTAGAGCCACAAACAAAGCATTTACCGAATGCCTTGTGGAATGGTGGCTTGTTCTGGCCTCCCTCTGGTTTGGCACCAGAGGGTACACTATTCTGCTGTGGTTTCCCTTGTGGCTTACCCTTATGGTTTTGTTTGGGGCCCTCTTTGGAATTTGAAGTATTAGAATTCTCTTTGGAGTCCTTTTTAGGCTGTTTCCCCTCATCCTTTTTCTGAGTTACCCCAGATTCCTTGTGAGTGGCCCTGTTGGCAAACCACAAGTCAGCAGCCTTAGCTAGTTTTCAGGAATCTAATTCCTTTGAATCAGCCAAGTGCTGTCTGAGCTCAGGAGAGCAGGCATCATAAATTGACTCCAACATAAAAATATTCTTCATACCTTCATAAGTGTTCACTTTGTAACCCTTAATCCATCCCTCTAAGTTTTTCAACCCTTCACTCACCCAGGTAGCCCAAGGGGTACCATCATGCTTTTTGAGGGTTCTAAACCTCTTAAAATACTGGGAAGGGGTCTTCCCAAATCTAGCTATCAGAGCTAGTTTCACACATTCATACTCTTTCCTATCCTCCTCCCCAACTCCATTACCACATCAGTTGCAACAGGGGGAAGCCTAGAGAACAACCAGGTGAGTAAGCCATTTCCTGTGATGTTCTGGAGCCCATGATTATATTCAAACAGAGACAACCAATCCAACACATCCAACTTAGGCTCATACATACCAACCAATTCTTTAGGCATCCGGGGTCTTTTAGGACTGGAACCTCTAGAGGAGCCAGAGAGAGAAGTATTTTCAACAGACAAATTCTTCATTTCTAGCTCATGCTTGAGCTCCATTTCCCTTAGCCTTAGTTCTTGATTCAGTTCCTGGTGTCTTTGTTCAGCCTGAGTATTCAGTCTCTTGAACTCTAGTTCAAGTTTCATTTTTTCTAGCTCAAGATATTGAGGACTAAGTGTGGGACCTGGCAAAGGTCCAGTAGGTACAGCTGGCAGAGCAGACACAGGCCTAGGGGGGACAGTCACAGCAGCCTCACCCTCCTCTTCTGACTCTTCCTCAAGATTATCAACATTTTTATCAACATCAATCTCTATACTGTTATCTACAGTTTCTGGCATGGTAGGTTCCTCTGAACCATCATCCAGACTTTGGTTAGCTAACAACCTTTCTATCAATTCCATTTTCTTGCCTTTAGTCAGGAGATTCTTATGCTTACAGAGAACTCTTAAACAATCAGCAGTTTTTGTAGCAAGGGACTCTTGACTATAATTTTCCATAGTTGACATGTTAGAAAGATTACTTTTTCAGTGCTAAGCTTTGTGGTTAGTTGTACTAAGGTATCCTAAAGCACTCTAAAATGTATACTCAATACAAATCCCACCGCTGTACACCAGTGTTAGGCAGAAACCTGTGCAGTTCCCTCTGGGAACACTGCAAAAGATTTAAGACTACAGGTGTTAGCAGTAAACCCACTTGGTAGCAGTCTGTACCACCCAGATTTACCTGGTAGCTGTGGCTGAGCAGTCAGACTTCCCTCAAGAAGAGTTAGGCAGTATGCAAAGTATACACAATAGGCACTCAGATACAACAATACAAGCAAACACTGACCAGAGCTTTGGTATCAAAGTATATAATTATTTATTTAAAAACACACTGTTTGAAACACTCCAGCACTCTTATTGTAAAACACTCTAAACACAGTTACTATTATAATATATACAACCCTTATTCCTTATTCGGTAAGTCTTAGTTAACACCACTTATTTTCATACAGAGGTGAGCGCTTAACTATAGATGGCACTCCAATAGGTTCATGAAGAAGGGAGGGAAAAAGACAGAATATGTGAAGATACACCACTCTAAGATTTAGGAACACTTTTAGCAAGGCAGAAGAGCAAGAGTCACTTTTGAGCCAAAGTCCATAGGCTGGGCCCACTCTTAGAGAGAGCAGAGCACAAATGCGCCCAAGATCACACAGTTACACTAGGCTTAGAAAGTCTTGCAGAGAGTTTGAAAAGAGTTTAGAGAGGCTCAGAAAAGTTTAGCCAGGGTGTCCCAGGCTAACCCAGGTTCGAAAGCCGGGGGCTAAATCTACCCCGTACAGTCGGTGGCAAGGGATGCCGGGCGGGACACGGTACCTTAAGTGGGAAGGATCCTCCAGCGGTGGCAGTTGTTCCTGGCAGCGGGTGCAAGTCTCGTTGTCGTCCAGGGGAAGAGAAGATCTCGACTTGGAGGAAAGATGAAGGTTGTTGCACTGCCAGGGAAGAAACCAGCCGCAGAGTTTTCCGGTTAAAGGTATTACCCTTTAATTCGCGGTCGTGGTAAAACGTGGTATCCCGGTTGCCGGGGTGCTTGGCACAGGCAAGGCGGCCACGAAATACATCGGGAAGGCGAAAAGACGGTGAAACTGGTTATCCCCACCAGTCAAAGAAAGAAGACTCTCCGGCGGGAGATCTCCTCTGTCGTTGGGAAAAATGGTGAGATGGTCCAGCAGGCCTCCACCGGTGGTGTCGTCATGGCAGGTCGGCTCAGCTTCTCCCTCGTTGGATTCTTAGGTCCTGTGGCGACTTCTGAAGTTCCAGTCCCCAAAGCCCTGCTTTTATGCAGAAAACCCCCATTCACTCAGCCTAGCTGTCACTCAAACATGCTAAGTGGTGAGCCGGCCGGCTCACCACTTGGGCCAATCAGGAAGGAGTGCGACTTGAGTTGCCTAGGCAACTCAGTCCAGGGTGCCTAAAACCCCTTCCACCCCTCCTAAGTACCCCAGACAGAGTGGCACCACTTTGAAGGGCTTCTGTGGAGAAGCCTGCCAAAAAGTGGAACAAAGGGCTCGACTTGGGTTGGAGTCACAGAAGAGAACACAAACGCCATTTTAGAACCGAGTTTTGGCAAAAAATACCAACCGGAGAATTAATATTAAAGAAATAAACCGGCGGTATGTTCGAGGCTATCGTAATTAAATAAATAAAGATATTAGCCTCGAACAATGGGAAAATCCCATGGGGAAATATTCGCGGTTGAATATAAAAAGTAGTAACCACTGCCACCAGCCAAAACTCGATCAGGGGGGACGGAGACGTGCCCCATCAACTAACAGACCCCGGGGCAATCGAATTGCCCCAGCCAGTACGTCCACAATATGATGGTTTGTACTGGTTCTGTTCAGAATTCAAGACTAGTAAAGTCAATGGTGACTTTACATGCCCTGGGAGACAGTAGTCAGTCCCAGGGTATGGAGTCTATACTGGGGGGTCACTATGACACCCCTGTGTTACTGCACTGAGGGTGCTGTGTAACACACATCACAAAAACACATGAATCCCTATGGGGTAAAAGACCCCATAGCCCATTAAAGACATCTAGAGTCAAAGAAACACACTCAAATCATGCCCAAGAGTGAGGGTAAAAGAGTCTCACTCTTGGCATGAGAAAAAAATAAACCCCAAAATTCCAGCAAAGCTGCTGGGGGACTCACTAGGTTAGGAAATTCAGCCTAAACAGAGAATTCTCCCTAACATGCTTTGATTACTTACTGGTAATCCCTGGTACTCTTAGTCCGACTCTTCCTCGTTGCATTACTTAGGTCCCACCTCACCGTCCCAGAGGCGGATGCTAGGGCCCATGATCCTATATGGAAGAGAGCTTACCTGTAGTTTTTGGGCAGATGGGGGTATTGTACCCATAGGAAGGAGGGACAGAGCCCTCAAAGGTTCAGGCTATGGAGGCTGACTGATGTCTTAAAGTAAATACTGTGACGAGGAAGAGTAGAAGTCAGAATTAAGAGGATTTCCAGTAAATAATGTAAGCATTCCTTAAGGTATCGGCCTCACAATCGAAGGCTGTGTTACTTTAGATGTGCTTTTGCTTGCCAAAGGCAGATCTCTCTGAAGGTCGTTCAGTAATCACAGACATGTTTTACCCTGGTAGCAGCTCTTTGGTGTGGGGCAGCAGATATGGTTGGAGAATAATGAATTTGAAGGTGGACCCATGTGATATATCTTTAATGATATAATCAGGGAAATCCCCCATTGGAATTTGCATCAGGAAACATATTCTCCACTATAATGTATTTACCACACAGCTGCCTCCACCAACCAATGTCCTTTACCTATATGTTACATTGAATTAATTCTTCCCATTCCATATACATTATATATTGTGTAAAAAGCTATGGGCTCCTGGGATGCACAATTGTACCAACTGAAAACTGCTTGTGAACAAAAATAGTACCACATTTTCCATTCCCTGTTTCTGGCAATTTTAGCTTCTTTTTATACCCTGTGCAACTGATGGACAATAAAGATGTATCGAGCAACCAGGGCAAACGTTTATCGTGCGAGAAGTCTCATTGTCAACATCCGCGTTCTACGAATTATTCTTTCAGTGAAGGCGCGGCTAACACATCTTTTCACAACAGTGTTTGCATGCTGTCTAAATTACCCACCTTCTGATTTAATATAGATTCTCTATACTTGTTAGTATTATAGTTAGGAGTTCTACTTCTATGAAAGACACAGAGGCAAGTATTATGCTTCACTTCCTTTTCTGAATCTTTCAACAGCAAACATAATTCAAACAAACTACGTTTGCCAGCAACATCTGGGCTCTTTAGCAGTTTTCTTGAATTTGAAGCATTGAAACCAGTCATTTTATTCTATTGCTAATCTAAACCTAAATCTAAGATGGTAGCAAGTTTTGACCTTCAAATAATAATAAGGCAGTTCTTGTGGCGTTTTGTCAAATAAAAAGGGCCTATACTAAAAGAAACTATTGCCAATCCTTACACTAAATACAAAATGAAGTGTGGGATAATGTTCTTTAAGAAAGAAAGAAGTGTTCACAAAATGATAAGTCTGCGATACTTGACGTCTCCCTTCCCCACGTTTTCAGCACAAGACAAGGTGGGACTTTGGAGCACAGCACACGCTCAAGCTTTCTCTGCATGAGCTAACAGTTCCGCTTTCAGCAATCAAGGCATCCTGTGGTTAAGTCTCTTTTCTGTCAAAAAGTTTCTTGCCGCAGGGGCCTGATGGGTTCAAACAAACAAACAAAAAGTTCCTTTCCAAAAGGAGCTTTCGGGTGATGACTTTTCACCCCTGATCTCCCTCTTTCAGACTTGGACCCCTTTCAGATGTCCATGCGGATCCAAAAGCGATGGCCATGTCCTGGTCACTGGGATAACTGATCCCCAGGGACTAGACAGGGAGACACCTTCAGGTTTCGCACAGAAGGCAGGGGTTAGGAGGAGACAGGGGGCAGCCAGGACGACTGAGGAGGCTGGGTGAAGGCAGACCCTAAAGGTGGAGAGTCAAAGGATCCAGTGGGCCGGGAGAAGGACCCAGGAGGTTATGAAAAGGTAGGTAGAGAAATGATCAGAGATAGAAGTGGAAAACCTTGCTGGTTGTGAGGACAGTACTGAAAGGAGTGCAGAAGGTGCCCAAAAAGGTCAAGAAGGTAGGAGAGTATGGAGTACATTGAGGATATATCATTGTAATAATAGCAGTACCTAAAGGGGGTGAAGAAGGTAGCCACAGGGGTGAAAAGGTTGGGAGAGTTGGAAGAGAATTGGAATATCTTAACAGTTTCAAAGGAGGGGCCCAAAAAGGGGAAGAAGGAGGGGGAGAGATAACAGAAAATTGGAAAGCTTGAATTGTTCTAGGGGAGGTCCCCAAAGTGGTGAAGCACATGTGGCGGAAAGCTGACAACTAGTGTGAGAAAATAGTGATGACACAATGGTTAGGAAAGTACAAGGGATAGAGGAAAGTGGAATATAGTGGGTAGAGGAAGTGTTGAAACTCAGAGGGGTGAAGACACTTTAGAAGAATTAAAGTGGATGTGATAGAAAGAAGTGAGGGGGAAAAATTGTGGAACCTAAAGGAGGCAATAGAAAGAACCGACAAGATGAAGACAAAGCCCAGTAATGGACTAGGTGAGAAAGCAGTACAGATAGCTATGGAGTGGAATTATATTGAAGAGAAGGTAGCACACCCAAAGACCAAGAGAGGTACAGCTAGCAATACAGGTAACCAGTTGTGAATCATTTTTGCAAACAACGAATGAGGGGAGAGGAGACGCATTGGAGGAGCGAGAGATTGGAGTAGGTGGCAGGAGTAGCGGAACCCGGGCAGAGGGAAGCAGTGGGGGAAATAGGGAAAACCCCGCCCCAACGGGAGGGCAGCCTCCTATCATCCTCTGGCTCCAATCCATCTAAGATGGTCCATCACTCAAGGTTCCACTTGCAGAATCCACCCACAGACTCCAACCACAGAGCTAACAGCTGGGACTGAGAACCAAGGAGAAAAGACACTGTAATCTGTGGGAAACAGATTGTGGGAACCTTTAAACATGGGACTAAAATGCAGGGAAAGAGGCCCCAAGAACTGTGAGAAATGGGATGTGGGAACCCCCTAAAAGCCAGCACTGAAAGCTTCAGATTTGTTGTGGGGACGTATAGGGGTCACTTCCTTCGCCATGACCCACACAGCCAGACATCCATGGAAGCATATACTCTGTGTGAGACAGAGAGACAAGGAAACAGCCGGCTGGGAGTGAATTTGTTTAATCACTGCTTTACAGTTGAAAAAGGAACATCTCAATTCTGTAATACATATACCATGGGTATTATACAATGGCAACAAATTGCACAACAAGTTATGCTAATATGGACCTTACATTTTCAAATATTTTAATCGGTCATTTTACTAAAGGTCAAAACACCACATTCCCCATTGGTCATAAACACCTCCTGATCAGGATGACTTGCTATTTTCCAAATTTCCTAGATGACAAGAAATGGTGTTGCAACTTTGAAAACTAGAAAATAGCAGTTCTGGGTGTGACGCATTTCTTCAGTGTTTTAGTACATTCTGTCAAAGGTCACCTTGCTCTGCTTATCTGCTTCACCCTACTGCCAAATTTTATTTATAGAGAACCTTTCGACACTACTGTTAGAAACTGTATATTCCTACCATTTAAACGCTTCATTTCTGTGTTTCCATAATTTTTTAAACACTTATAAGTGTTTGTATTTTAGTGGATACTTAGAACTGCTCCTGTTATTTTACATATTATACTGGTTCCATACTCCCAATAAGCGATATTCACTATGTAATCTAAGCATGTCCGTTCTCTGCCCAGCGGTTACAACAGAGATTGTATTTTAGAGGATTGTGGAGCTAGCACCTAACCTCCTTTCTCAGATGCTGTAAATACCTTCCCAAAGGGGCTTTGAATTGCAATCTGATTCTCTAAATGGCATAGTACTTGGTTAGATATCTGATTAGTGCACCTCATACTATATCTATGGTGTTAATTATGAATGTCAGATAGGTTGTGTGATGGAAAAACGGCTGTCACTGTTATATCTTTCTATCCGCTTTCCCTCTGTCATTTTTCTCTACCCACAATATGTACCTTTTATGTATTTATGTTTGTTTTGTTTATGTCTGCACCATAATGCCTACGGACTCATTGTGCGCATTACAAATGTAATAAAGTAAAGTAAATAAGATTCTGAGACCTACAGCCATTTGTACTGAGTATCCATTTTAAAAGAATGGATTATCTGCTAATGTGCAATTTCTTATGTCAGGGAGCTGTATGCTGTATGTATTTGAGCACTACATTTTATAATGTCTGGTATATATTGAGTGTGAATAATATCCTTCATAACTAAACATAGTTTGGCCTATTGTCTGTGTTTTGTATGTTGTACGAAAAGTAAGCATACATTTTACGTCCTATGCTACCCCAAATAAGTGTGTCCAGTGTTCCCTATTTCCAATGTACTTTGCCTTGAATAAGGGAAGATTAACTACATATATAGACAATACTCCTGATTTTATATTCAATTATTCAATTCTTTATTTGTTTTGATTGTGAATCACAACCTTTCAAATATCATCATGAACAGCACAATTGTCATACATGAATAAAATAAGTAAATGAGTAGGTATTTACAAGAAAAACATATTCATTGGCAAATGAGGTTAAAAAGAGTGTTAACGATTCAATGGAATATAAAAGTAAATTCATAATTTAGTCAATTAAGATACAAAGAATTATATGATTCAAATGTCATTACAATTGTCAAGAGATCATTTTTTACCAATGTGAATAGCATAAAGACCAGAAACTATGAGATGCACATAAGTTATATAAAAATAAGACAATGGGCCTCATTACGGGTCCGGCGGTAACCCTGCCGGTGCTACTGGCAGGTTCCCATCGGACCTGTACAAAATTACCGGCGCCTGACTTCCCAGTGCCACTGTGCTATTCCAAGTCCGGCGGCCGGGAAGTCAGGCGCCAGTAATTTTGTTAGTCCCCATTCCCATAGAATCCGATTGGACTCCATGGGAATGGGGACACAGGAGCACTAGAACCGTTGCTAATGGTGCCAGTGCTCCCATGAAAACTCTGCAGGCGGATGCCATCCCACCCCGGCAGGTCTGACCTGCTGGGTGGGACGGCTCCTGCCCGCAGAGGTGTAGTGTGCTGGTCCAGAGACAACACAGCCTGCAGATGCGTGTCATACTATTGAAGAACCAGGCATAAACTGTGACGAATCTGGTGATAATGTCACTGATTCTCTGGATGGAAACTTCACTTAGTTGGCCAGGGAAGGGGAGAAGCTACCTGGGGGTGGCTATCTGCAGGAGGACCACATGGGGGAAGACAAACTTCAGAGAGAAAGGACACCCATAGACCACGATTGCCTGATAGTCAAAATTTCATATGACACACATGCGCCTTTCCAACATACCTGTATGGCTTTCTGTAGTGTGGAGAAAGACATTCCAGGTTTTTCCAACCAAAGTTTGCCACCCCGTCCCTATTTTAGTACTGAGACAAGGAAGGGAGATGGAGCAATGAAGATGACTAGACACGGGAAGCCAGTGTTGCATTGTAGTCTTTGGAGAAGGCTGGCTTTTGCAGGGATGTTTCAAACAGCCACAGATGATTCAGAAGGGCGATAGTGGCAGAGTAGGAAGCTGTCGCTAGCTTGTGCTAATGCTGAACAAGATGCTGGAAACTGGCGGAGAATGAAGCGAACAGTGAGAGGAGAGACCAGACCGAAAATAGCCTACCGCTTGGTGACTGGGAACCGTGGGAGGTGCCCTGAGTGCAAGACACAAAAGCAAAGGTGGACCAGCTGACAGGCCGAATGCCAAGTCAGTGGATCAGGAGGGAAACCAGAGAGGAGACGCAAGGAACGACAAAGCCACCCGGTAAGCCCAAAGAGAATGAATGGGTTACCAGAACGCCTGTGAAAACTTGCTGGGTTGCATTGATAAAACATGAGAAATTCATTGAGGATGTTAAGACAACAGATACAAAGGGGAACATTGTGAAAGAAGGGTCGGTGACCCACCGTTTCAAAGAAGAAAGCAATATCCACATGAACAATGTTAAAGGTGGGGCAGAAGCCCAGTATTTGGTAAGAGGAATTGATGAACATACAAATAATGCTGAAAAGTGGTTAGAGATCCGGCCATTGAGAGGAGGAGTTGAAATACATATGAACAATGTTGAGAAAGGGTTGAGAACACAACCGTTAAAAAAGGAAGATAACAGTAATACGAACTTTGATGAGAAAGGGTTAGTGACCCAGCTTTGGAATACTACTGAAACGTGGATAAGAGTAAAAGAAGAAAGGAAAAGCTGTAGCATGTTAGTGCACCAGGCAACCCAGATAAGAAGTAAAGTGATAATCCTGGCAGGAGAGTAAACCAGGAGAGACAAAAGGAAGTGATACCCGGGCAGGAGAGTAAACCTGGAAAGAGAAAGGAAGTGGTATCCTGGCAGGAGAGTAAATCAGGAGAGAAAGAAGTGAAGCAATACCCTGGCAATGGAGTAAACCGGGAGTGAACAAGCAAATAAACCTGATGTGGATACAAATGAGAAGATTCATAACCCTTTTAAGGACCAAAGAGAAAGTCATGAGTGCCCTAGTGTCAATAAAGCTTAAGGAGGAGGAGATCAATCCCATCTCCCGAACCACAGAAGCAGAAATAGATCGACCCTCCCACCGTGGTTGGCATGGGGGCCTGATGTACATAAAACAGGAAGCCACGTGACAGCGAATGGGGGGAAGACGGAGTTAGGGAAAGGGGATGGAATGACAAAAGGAAGGAAGGGAAGAACCATATGCATACATGGAGAAGAAACCTAAAACACAGCTTATGCCTAACCCAGCAATTCCTGACTTAATACCTCTGAAATTCTACCGTACACCCCTAAGTCTTGACATAACACTTGAATTTGTAAAGCATGACCTAACTCCCATGGACTCACAAACAAAATACATCACACATGGAAGTTAGTATAGTTACTGGAATGAAAGCACATCCTCAATAACCAGTTCTTGTTACACTTAACATAAAACATTGCATAAACATATGGCACACACATATAATTGGCAGGACATGATGTGGCCTGAGACACATGGCCCTAATGGGGCAATCCAAAGCAACAGAACATGAAACGTAACATTGCACAGCATGGAAACATCCACATGGTGTGTGTATGTGTGCCCCAAGCACTTCAAATGCCACTTTTCTTAGCATAGCACTTCATGAACCAAACTCAGTCATTTGCTTGTCTGAACCCATAAGTGCCTGTTTTGGAAGATTCTGCAGGTAATCACCCAACCGGGTGCTGTGACAATGTCCTAACCAAAAGAAAATCTTAGTATACACTTAACTGCTTGTCCGGACGTCTCCTGAGGACGTCCGGACCCAAATGATATGCAGCCGTAATGAAATGTAGTAGCCGCCTTAATCACCGCCGCGACCTGAGCATTAGCATACTCAATTCACACATCAAACAAACTCAGGGAACACTTAACTGGCTGTCCGGGCGCCTCCTGCGGCTTCCCCGGACCCGAAAGACATTAGTGGGAAACGCTTCATCAGTTTCCGCACCGCCGCAACCCGACGTTTAATTCCAACGTCTCCTCCAGCGTTCCGTTTTGCCTGCCAGAACTCGCCTTCAGTCTGCTGCCATCACCGCCGCCACCGCCTGTGCTCTCCAACATTAATACTCAGCACCGGAGCGCGGGCGGATGGCCGTTTATACACACCTTCCTGATTACTGGCAGCTGGCGAGTGGCGCGCACGTTAAACTACACATTCTCCCAATGCCTACTGGGAAATGTAGTTTCCAACCTCATTTACGCACCATACACCTCCTTCTACTCAACCCCTGACACCTAGCAGGAGAGTACACCAGGGGTAGAAAGTGGACACAGTGTGAGAAATCGAACATTATAAAGAAACTGCATGCTTGAAGGAAACTTAGAGGAAGATTAATACTCTTTTTGAATACAGTTAACCCGTGAGAAGGAGACATTTTGAACTGCCAGAATGTGTTACTCATCCAACCGGTGAATGGAGGAAGTGAGGAGACGGCATTCAGAATCCTAATCTCCCAGATTGATTGTAGAGCCAGTGTTTTGTTAGAACCCGGGCCTCATCTCTTGAGGGAAAACTCTTTTCTATGATATGCCCCTTTGCTGATTGTGATAAGGCAGACAAAGGAGCTGATCACCTAAAAGAGCAGGGAGAACACACCGCCACAATACCAGCTGGAAAGGAAAAATCCACAGGTTGCTTGTGTTGATGGCATCAAAGACTGACTAATGGTAAGTAGTGAGATATATCCACCTGTGCCAACTGTTTCCCCTCTCTCCTACAGAAGATGATATTCAAGTAGCTGATGTGGCCTTATCCCTATAAGAGTAAGAAAGGAAAGGTTGCTATGTGTTCTCTATGGGGACAGCAGAATTAAAGTATAACCGTAGGTAAACAGGGAATTCCTTATTGTTGTAGCAAGAGAGCATGAGCGTGATGAAGAGCGTTATGAAGACCACAACGACAGGAAAAAAAATAAAAAGGTAGTTTAGAACAGGAGAACTTGACCCGGGCGGCACGAGGTTCCGGAATCCAGAGGTAAGGCAGAAGCAATCCGGGCAGGAGCAGGAAGAGGTTGGTACACAGCAGTTTAAAAGAATCCAAGGCGTGAGACAGAGGCAGTCCTTGTAAGTGAGAGCTGAGTCGGAACACAGGAGTTCAGGAGAGTCAAGCCGTAAGGCAGGGGCAGTCCGTGTCAACGAAGGCAGGATTCTGTGCACAGGAGTTCAGGAGGGTCAAGCCGTAATGCAGGGGCAGTCCGTGTCAACGAAGGCAGGATTCAGTACACAGGAGTTCAGGAGAGTCAAGCCGTAATGCAGGGGCAGTCCGTGTTGACAAAGCAGGATTCGGTACACAGGAGAGTCAAGGCGTAATGCAGGGGCAGTCCGTGTTAACAAAAGCAGGGTTCGGTACACAGGAAATCCAAGTAGAGGTAAAGGTACACGGAAGATAAGACGGAACTTTGAGGATAGCTGGGAGCTAACTTCAAACAGAAGCAGCGTTTGGCGGGTCGATGATGCTTATGAGTCCTTGCTGAGGATGAGGCTCTGGGCGTCCATTGGCGGTCTGGATCACGTCATGAGTGCAACGGAGGAGTCAAGAGTCTTTTTGGGAACAGCCGGCTGCCATAGCCTAATTCCATGGCAACCTCCAATGTTAGAGGAACGGGGCAGAGAAGCGCTGTATTAATTTCCGAGCGGCTGGTAAAAGCTTGCATTTATCAGCCCTGTTGGGCATGTTCCTCCTAGAATCCGTAATACGGGCATGGAATGTTGGAACCGTCCTCCGAGGTGTAACAGCAGGACTCTAGCGGAAGGGAGCCCCCTTTCCTGGCAAAATTTGTATTACTTTCTGTTCTACCCTTTAAACCTTTATGTTGAGAACTTTTGAAGCAAGTGTTGGGGAGGGGAAGACGATCTTCCCACACCCCCAAGCGGTTTAGGATAAGGCAAAGGCAGTGAGATGTAATGTAAGAGACCAGTGGGGAGGAGGGTGCTCTTAAAGTCCTCTACACAATCACATTATTGCATGCTTTGTAGATGTAGTGCACATGCAAGAACAAACGCCATCTCAGATATTAGCAGCCATATTGCAACCTAAGGCTTAAATGCGGTGCAGCAGCCAGCATCACATCACAGGTCTAGGCCGTGAACATAAGTAAATGAATTGGTTGCATCCCGGGCATTATGATCAAGGCCAGAGTCGCAGAGATCCATAAACCCTTCATTGTCTTAAAAGTTGCCAGCCTTCGTGCTCTATGAAGAATGCACCCTGCAAGGTCACGGGAGGAGGACTGAGTGCCTTTGTATGATACAATCCCACGAGAAGGAGGGCACGGGCCTCTGCCCCCACCAATCCTAGCACTAAGTTATAGCACACAAATGCCCTAGTCTCAAGACCTCTGAATTCCAAGATACCAGTCAGCCCCGGTCCCCTCATCATAAAACTGTTAGGGTCAAGTGATTTGTACTGCGAGGTGCAGGCAGGGATACCATTATAGCCCAGAATGAGGGGTATCAGGTAATAATATCGCCATATATATGGTCGCCGTAAATAATATCGCCAGGAAAATGTCGTGCCGATATTATTTAGGTGACCATATATATGGGGATAGGGGCAAAAAAAAAAAATATATAAATTTGGGGGTTGCAGGGGTGTCCCCTGCATGTTCCATGCAATAATGTCGCCACAAAAAACGGCCATTTTTCGGCGATGCTTTTGCATGGCGAGATTTTTGTGGCGACATTATTACATGGAACCGAATGAGGTTGGAAGACCTTGGAGAGGTGCTGACCTGCCTGAGATCGAGTGAAGCTTGTGAGTTAGTATGACCTCAGCTTTTCCCCTGAGCCCTTGTCTGCTTGTACCAGGAGCACTGCTACATAGAAAGGGATGTACTGTTTATTTTGTACATAATTGTGAATCAACCACTGCCTCATGGCCGATGATGAATGCAGCATCACTCACGTGGAAGAAGATGGACAGAAGGGGCTGGGACCAATGGCCTGCCATCCCCTATGGAGCGGGCAGCCTATGTATAGGGTCTTTCCAACCAGCCGGGCAGGTTTCTACTGTATATGATGATGTGCTGCGCATGCAGATTTCACCAGAACGTTCGGCAGCAGCAGAGCTCTTTGCTTGTTATCCTTGCAAGAGGTGTACTGGACCTTTTTCCCTAGCGGGTTGTACTTTTTCAGGTGTGAGCATTGAGGAGCTTTCCTACACAAGCTATACGTATGTAGCTAACCAGAACCTCTCTTGTGCATACTATATTAATTTTAGAGTGCAACGGTCAGATTAGGATTTTTGGACAGAGGACACTCTTTTGTTTAACATCCTGACGCAGACATTACTTAGTTTTTTTGAGGCATGGAAACCCCTCTTAGGTTTATCAATAGATAGGATTCCCCCAACCCTTATCATAGTTTTCTGGAAATAAAGGTCTATAACCATCACTTACTATGCCACTGTGTCTGAGTCTTACTCTTGACCCCTTACAAAACCCAGATAGGTGCGTGTGAATGATATGCCCCATAAACGGAATTAGCCTATGGGATGAAATATTTGTGAATATTTTAACATCAGTTAGTTAAGGACTGAGGTCTATACGATCTAAATTATCAACTGGTTTACCATGGTTTAGTCACAGTGCTATAATGGCTTAACACATGGATGATGGGAGCAGCCGCCTCTCCAGAGATATTTCCCATGGTTTTAAGTAAACGTGGGCCAAGGATAAGCTTATATTGCTTGACTCTGCATCCAGCCAGTCGGATCCTGGGGATTTGCCCAATGAAAGGTCATCAATAGCAAGTATCACTTCCTCTAACGCAATTGGCTGATCAAGTTGTGATCGGGTGTCATCCGAGAGTTGAGTGATCAGGAGTTTATCCAGAAATCCATACAGGGGCAACAATTATTCAAGTTGCTAGCCACCCATAAAAAAAAGTCACTCACCACCTCATTCTGTACACAAACACAGCACACCATTTTGTACTTGCCAGGAGTCAAATATCACTAGCCAACGGCTAGTGGCGAGTGAACATTTTGCACACTGATATATATTTATATATATATATCCTCGGTGATGCATGTATCTTGCTGCAAGTATATTTCAGTAAAGAAATCACAAAATATTACATTAGTTTCTCTGCTAACGCATACAGTTTGACCTTTCATATTTTTTATGGAGGGGATACAATTGCTCCCCTTTCGTGTACTAGTAAACGAGCAAATGTTCTTCTGGGTCTTTCTCCTTCACCCTATCATCTGACGGATATCGGGGCTCCAATGAATTTTAGTTCTCCATCTGCAATTTGGCGAAAATGTTCTACTGCGATTTGAATGTTCGCAAGGAATGCTTCAGTGGAGCTGGTTGAGTGCTCTAGTTCAAGTTTGCGTAACATTTCCTTGCATATATTAATATCCTTTTTAAGACTCCAAATTCAGTCGATGTGGCTATTCCTGTATATATACACCTTAAAAGCTAGCCACAATGTTTCTGCTTTTTCGACTGAGCCAGTGTTTAATTAAAAAAATATTTTTATGTTTTCATGTATATTGGAGGTGAACACCACATCCTGCAGTGCCTGAGGTTTAAGCCTCCATTGGTTATATTTATTTCTATGGCCCTCGAAGTTTAATTGAAAGATTATGGGTGAATGATCAGAGTACATTCTGGGAAGTATCCTGATCAAGGATGCCTCGTCCATGATAGTAGAAGAAAGCAACCAAAAGCCAATCCTCGAAAAAGAATCACGAACTGAGGAGTCATACATGTATTCTCAGGTGCATGGATGGAGACCCCCCTTCCCCCCCATGCGTTCACTAGCTCTAATTTCTGCAAACCTTCTAGGTTTGCATGAGCAGATTTAGTTAGCCATCAAGGTTTATGTTTTTACGGTCCATTGCTAGGTCCATTATCATATTAAAACCACCTCCCCATATTATTTGTATCCCTGGAAAGGTTTCACAGATTTCTATTACATTGAAGTAAAGCTGTGGATTGTCTGTATTTGGTGCATAAATGTTAACTAACAGGGAATCTCCATCCCTTCACTTTTACTGTGTACTGTTACAAAACAACCTTAGGGGTCAACGAACGATTTTATGTGTTTGAACATGAAGGATGAGTCCTGTTGTCAGAACGCCTCTGGCCTGTGAGGAATGAGTGGTGTATTTAGTATTACCCAATGTTTTAGCAAAACCCACTTTAGCTCTATCTTTTGCATGTGTCTCTTGCAGAAATAGTATCTTAGTTGTATGCCTCTCGATGCATGCCAGCAATGAACGCATCTTCACTGGATTACGCAACTCACAGGATGTCTTCCTCCCAAGTTACATTGTGTAGAAATCATCAAGCCCTTAAGAATATGTTACATTTGCAAATTCAATTCAGCAGCAACAGATCTATGTAAGCAAAATGACGAAAGACAATTTATAATATGGCTGAAGTGTACCAATGGCCATGGAGGCGATTGTCTTTCTTCCACCAGGTGTTGGTATATTTGATTCGATAAATGGCATTGCCTCTTCTGGCATAGTGAACAAGTATGCCTTAGTTTGAAATTCAAATTTACGTTTCGCTGGCTGTAACAATTAATATATTATCAACCTTTCTCGAGCAGCTTTTTGACCCCTAGAAATATTTTATGTTTTTGTTGTACGGTGATAGACAAATACGGATAAATGCAGTGTCTACTGGATCCAAGTTTTAGTTCACCTTTATCACGAGCTGTGCAAATTATGGGTCTCAGTGCTGTCCCAGGCTTGGGCTGTGGGGCAAGTTCTCTATGGGCCATCCAACAGTGAAGTTAGGCAATTCCATTGTTGGGTTATCTAGATGGGTAATCAGCATTTCCTAAATGTATATTTGCATATCGCCCTTGGTCAAATCTTCTTGGATTCTCACAATGTGGTTGTTATTATAGCGCAACTAAGATTCTATGTTGTCGCATTTCCTCTGGCTGTTTTGATCGCCTTTCGGAGGGCAATTAGCTTGGATTTCTTTTTGACATCATCTTCCACAATGTGGATCTTGTTTCCACTTCAGTAATTCTCTCCCCTGCTTTCTCAATTTTTGAATTAAGCGAGCTGATAGTAGCTGTAATATCGTCGAGTTTAGAGTTGATAATCGAAGGCCCTCCTGCATACCCCCGAAAACGTTTTGTAACTCACATGGTACTTTGGATGTTGAGAGCAAGTTATCAGCTGCCATAACTGTATTTTTGCTTGCAGCTTCCTGTACAGATTTTAGTAATGGTGTCCATGCTTCCTTGTGTTTTATTGGCCCTAATTGTCTTGTCCTCTTTGATTTATTGAATCAATAAGTTTATCCAGAAATGTATACCTCCATAAAACTATGCAACGCTAAACAGGTATTTCATATATATTATTTTATTGATCGAATTATTACAACAAACAGATAAACCTATAAAATCTTAAAATGCATGATAATTAACTTACGTCTCTGAAACGAGCAAGAAGATAACAGGGTTGCAGAAAAGACTAATGGTCCTCTGGAATCACAGGCAATATCAGAAGAAATGGACTCTGGAACGCTGGTCTCTGATAAAGGAGAGTTGGCAAGTTATGAGCCTTCCCACCGACTTCCAATAGCGGGGTCAGGCAACCCTGCCGAACCGGGAGAGGTGTAAGATCCTGGCCGATCAGACAGAAGTTGTAAGGCAGCCCACCGACTTCCGATAGCAGAGTCAGGCAACCTTGCCGAACCGGCATGTCGAAATGCTGTTTACAATAACTCATGTAAGTCGGGTTTCAGAGGAAAACCTCAACCACCAAACAGACACTTTTCAGAACACCACTATGATCAGAAAACATACAGTCCATACTGCTTACTTCAAATGAGGGTCAAAGGAGCTGCCTCCGGTCGGGCGTGGATCCGGCAACACAGAGGATCACACGGGCTGAAGACTCGCCAGACACGGGCAAGTTCGGGAAATGGAACACCGGAGACAACACAGGCAGGCAGAGCAGCATCATGGCAGCCAGGTCGGGAAGGGAAGTGGGGTGGCCGTGGATATGACCAGAGTGATTGGTCCTGCTCAGGGAAATGGTACTGATTAGTGAAGAGGGAGGGCAGGAAGTATAAAAGCCAATGACACTGTCACATTGTGTATTTTGAACATTACAGGAGGAAGAACACTGTGCAGAAGGATTCGAGTACTGCTGGCACTATTAGGCTGAAGATTGGAAAAGAAGATAGTAAAGCCCTGAAAAGCTTTATTCCAGAACTCTAACCCGTAAAAACTACAGGGGACAATTATGATTCTGCTTTGCTCAAGAAAGCTTATTTTCAAGTTGTGTACTTTTTTCTTTCAATTAAACACATTTTATTTAAAAATTACTGGTGTCCAGCTGTTAACTGCCCACATTCTCATATTTAATTCAGTATCCTATGGTTGGACACAATCTTAAAAAAATCATGATAGTTAACATCTCTCTAATATTTAATTCAACATCCTACAATTGAATCTTTATGATCCATTGTTAGATGGTAGCCATACCATTTTCCTTTAACAACTGTTCGCTTTGATTTAATATCTTAGGTAGATTTCTGTGAAGTGCCCAACTCTTCCATAGTTGTGTATTAACAGCTGTTGGGTCTTTAACAGCTGTTGACACCAAGGTTTTGTTTACCTTTCTCACCGCCAGCTATGTCCTAGATCTTCCACCTTCAGACTGAGGCGCCTTGTGCATCAAGCCAATTGAGTATTGTGCCATCATTTGGGAGGCTCATAGAGACTCACCGGTTGTCTGGAGTACTGCGATGACCTGGGGTATTCTGTAAGACCAGGGCTCCAGTACTTTCACAACCACGTGGATCACTCCCTCGGGCTAGTATATAGATGGATCTGGTTGTATCACGTAGGACCAGGCCCAACCGGCAAGCCATACCTTGCACCCCATGGCAGAAGTTTGATTAGCAAGTGCGACACAAAGGGACCAACCAGGTCGAGGGCCGCCTATCCCATGCGAAGTCCCCCGACTAATTTCCCAAGCCTAGACTTTACCAGGGCCAAGAGCCCAACAGACCACCTCCCACCCAGTTGCATGCCAAGAGTCCAGGGCCCCAGCGTCGGCACACCACACCGCAGGCTAGGTGCAGTGGGTACAGACAGCAGTGTGGAAGATGCAAGCAGTGGCCAAGAGACACTGCCACATCACCTTTGGCCGACAGGTCAAGCAACCACTCACCTCTCCGCCCACCAAACCACTCGGCTCCTGATGAGCAAACTCCTGTGCTCCCACCGACAGTGCAATGCCAGGCGGAGGTGCTTTACCAGGATCTTTACACCTAACTGTTATTTCAGAGCTTGTGCAATATGAGGGGCAGCAGAACCAGAGTGCAGAGCTTCGAAGGGTTGAAACCATCTTGCTCGCTGTGCAGCAGGCGCCCCTCAAGAATTGACTACTTTTGGGATCAATGAGCTAAATCTTAGTTATGAATCTTAAATTATGGATGTAATACAATAGAAATATGCTTACCCATTTCTTGATAAAAACGATTTGGATTTTTCTTACAGTATTCTTGTTAGTTAATTGTACATTCCATATTATTTCACATGAGGCTTCTATTATTATGTCAACTAGAGTTTTGCTCTGAGCTTTGTGATCCCTCTGCCAGACAAGACACCCAGGACCCAAAAGCAGGTCATTGATGGGACACCTTTGCCTTCTGGGCTGATTCACGAGAAGACAATTCAGTGAAATGTTGCCAAAACTCAGCATCTGGAACAGATTGTTGTTGATGTCATCAGTATCCCGTCATACCCCATTGTTTCCTGGCTAATGCATCTTAATGCTTACTTTAAATGGTGACTCGCACCCTGATATTTGGCTCTGACCGTTTACATGGTGTTGCTGCAATTCCAGACATTGTTAGTCAACTATGACGAGAAGGAAAGTCCAATGCAGCAACTGTGTTTGTTACAAGACCTTTGCAGCCCATAGCACATACCCCTACTGTTCAGTTGATTGAAAAATAAATCTTCCATACAAACCCATTCTCCATGAATGGATATACTCCATACTCCTCACCAGCTCTGGAGACAAGGGAGTTGCCAAAATATCTCAATTACAACTTGGCAAAAGGATAAATACTGCCCCAATCACCAGCAGTGATCCCTTGTTTTTTTTCCCAAAAAGAGGGCACACTTCTGCCCTGAATCGAATATCGCACTCTTTGTCAAATCACTGCTAAAGACCGGTCGGTACCTGTTTTCACTGATAAGGGATACACTGGAACCCTAAAAAACATAAGGTGTTTAGTAAGCGAGATCTCCATGGAGTATTCCATCTAATCTACATAAAACAGTGTGACAAATGAAGAACACCTTTGGGGGCAGCCATATATGAACAGTTCATGGACTACGTCTTTTCTGATTTGATGGGATTGAGTCTTGATTTATACGGATGCCATTCTCATATTGTCACCTTTTTGGGGGTGAACATAGGAACAATTTTAGTAAAGTATAGTCAGGCCTGGCCAAGAACCACTTGTACACTAGGACAGAGAGGTATGCCTTCCATCTGCCCGAATGGAGTCCCTGGTGTATATAATTAGTGGCACTGGGATACAGATGGAGCCACAGAAAACACAGGCCATCTTTACTTGGGAAAGCCCCCATGACCTGAATTTGATTGCATGCTTTGCCTCCAGACATAACCCAACTGCTTTGTTCCACTAAGAAATTCACCTGGTAAAACACCACTGAAAAGGCCTTAATTTCTTAAGAGGTTTTTTATGACCACTCAGACACTGCAACATTCAGATGACGCTCAGCCTTTTGTAGTTGAGGAGGATGCATCAGACATCGCTGACAGTTCAATCTTGCTACAGAGAAATCGGACCACAGGTATTGAACGCCCAGTTGCTTATGATTCTCTGGAGATGACTGCTAGTGAGCAAAACTAAGCTGTCATAGAAAAATGACTGCTTGCCATTAAGGAAGCATTCAGGCAGTGGAGACATCATCAGTAATGCGGTGCCCTTTTCAGTCGTCGTCTGTACAGATCATCACAACGTGCAACACCCGCGTTCCTTACAATGCAATAATAGCTATTAAGCACAGTGGACATTTTTCTATTTGCAATATGATATTACAATTACCTACATTCACTATTACTGGCAAAGCACTTTCTTAGCATCATAAAAATCTCCAGCGAGTATCCCATGGTACCCACACTCTCAAACCTGAACCCAAGCTCTAACAAGATTTGCCTAATGTAAGGAAGGCATGGTATCAAACAGTAAAACAGACACAGGTGACTGCAGTTCAAGGGTGTTTATTGAACTTCAATTGGGTTTGAAAAACACCTATCTAATCCTAAATCTAGAGATGGGAGCAAGCTAAGACCATCAAATAATAATAATGCAGTATTAGTCGAGTCTTGGCAAAATAAAAGGGTACTATACTAATAAAGCTATTGCCAATCCTTACTTCTAAATACAAATAGTGTGGGAAACAATGTTATGTAAAAGAAAGGTGTTCAAGAAATGATATGTCAGGATATTTGAGCAGTTGGCTCCTCTTCCCCACGTTTTCAGCGCAGGACAAGGCGGCACACTGGAGCGTAGCACACACTATGGCTTCCCTGGCATGAGGATGCAGTTCAAAACCTCAACATCAGGCATCAGGGCCTTCTGTGCCAAAGTCTCTTTGCCATTCAAAGTCTCTTATTTCAGAGGGCCTGATGTGAAAAACAGACACCAGAGAGAGTTAATTTCTTCTCAGGATTACACATGCACAATTTCTCGGGTTATTTGCTGTTCACCACGGGTCCCCCTCTGCCGTGCTCAGACCAGATTTATCTCATTTTCCAAACTTTCTTTACTGTATCAAAATCGACGACTTTCAATTGTGCGAAGTATTTTGCTTGATCCGT
The DNA here is from genome assembly GCF_040938575.1 of Ambystoma mexicanum. Lineage (NCBI taxonomy): Eukaryota > Metazoa > Chordata > Amphibia > Caudata > Ambystomatidae > Ambystoma > Ambystoma mexicanum. Next base: position 1,513,804,115 of record NC_090932.1, on the reverse strand, counting down.
CGCAGGACCACTTCGATTCACAATTCTTTGTTCTCGTCTCAATACAACTTTTAAACTTTCACGTCTGCCACTTCTCAGCTGGATACCTTACAGAGACCTTCGATTGAGCACCCACGTGGTGCCGGACCACTCTGTCAAAGGTATCGTATTTTGCTTTTCAAAGTTCAAACACTCATCAGCAGTTCAACTTTACTTGCATCTTATCACACACGTTTAAACAAAGTTAATTTCTGCGCTCACCATACAATGTTGCTGTTTGCAATGTTGGCTTTAACACAGAAAGGTCTTGTATCGGTCTCCCCAACTCACCAGCTGTTTTGATTTCACTGATGCTGCTTTGTTCTTGGAGCCAAAGATGGTACCACAGCGGATGCAGTTTCTCCCCACCTTGATTAGTGACAGGGGAGGGCTCCAGCTAACTCCGACACACAATAAAGGATTCTTTAGCCTAGTTTCCTGGTCTTATGCTTTCTGATCTTGAGGGCTCTTGAAAGGAACGGTTTCTTGTTGGAAAAGTCAAGGGAACGTCCCTCCTTGAGATCCCCTCCCGTTTTGCCATCTTTCTTCTCTCATTCAGCTGCCGCCTCAAAACTACTGTTTCCTCATGTGCTGTGCCTCGCTCAGAGTGTGCTTACATGCTCTGCCTTTTATCCATGTGGGAAGCTTAATGGATGTCAGGTGTGAGTGTCGGTAAGTAATTGCCTGACCTCGCCTGACCATTGTATTGAGACACGTCAGGTATACTGCTTTATACTGTTTTCTGCCAGAGCGGGCTGTCTGTGTGAATGTGTTCATGTAGGAAAAGGGGGTGTGGGGAAGGGGTAGAGTTCGTGTGTATCCTACCTGGTAGTGTGGGGTTAAGGTGTTACAGGGAGGAGGATACCACGTCCCGCCATCCAGGGTCCCACTGCCCGAAGGCCCCTAACCCAGGTGATCCTCCCGCCCTATTCCACACAAGGAACTGGATCCAAAAGCGATGTCCGTGTCCAGGCCACCTGGATGGCAGATCCCCGGGGAATAGTGGGTGAGACACCTTCTGGTTTCTCACACTACCTACACTGGAATTTTGCTTGGCGGTTTTATCTTGTCTCCATGATTTCCTCCATGATTCCCATATTGCTGACCATGGAGGCGAATGGGTGATTGACGTCAGTTCTGGTGGCCAGGAATGGCTAAAGAAGTACACGATTATGTTGGCGCCTGTCTAGTAGTGTGAAACACATTGTGTATAGGCGCTATATAAATAAACTATCATATCATACTGAGATGAAGACTGTGATAAGGTGGCCAGTGGGCTTGTTACAACCAGTGGAGAAACCATCATACCCATGGCACACCATCACTACAGATTTCATAGTGAACTTGGCCCGTTCCATCAGCAAAACCTGCATCTGATACTCACACACTGGTTAATAATTACCAATATAATCAATCTTGCATGTCGTCCTCCATGTTTTTTTATTCAGCCATATTGTTATATTCGGTTTGTCTTTGTGTTGGCTATATATCTTACCTGCAATGGCTTTGCAGAACGGGCCTCCAGCATGAAAGCTTTGCCATGCAGGGTCTTTACTATGCTGCAAAGCATGGCATATGAAGGGAGGTAGGTGGGGTGGTGGAGAATGGGTGAAGGGGACAGGTAAGGATGGGAAGGGGCAGACATGGCAGGCCAAAGAGGCGGGCAGGAACAGACAGCTCAAAGGTGGGGCATTTGGAACAGAGAAATCCAGTGAGGGTTGGGGTTAACAGGTTGAATGCGTCGATCCACCCTTCAAAAAAGGTCACCATGAGGAGGAGGGTGAAGGAGGAACCCCATTCCAAGAAAGGGAGTGGGTCAGGGTTGGAACACCCTCATGAGGTGAAGATCAGTGCGTGCTGAAAGCTGGAGTAGGGAAGGCATGGAGCCCTTTGTGGTATGTCCTCCTCGTCCTTGGATGAATGGAATGCTGACTGCATGTGGAAGATTGCTGCTCTGTGCCTGTGTTAAAGTGTGGAGTGCAAGTAGAATGGCTGCTGTGTCGAATGTGGGAAATTCATCCCTTTTCCTCCAAGGGGGAGCCACCCCCATTAAGGCTCGGTCTAGGCCAAAATCACTGGGTCCTCCCTGCCACATTAGATCTAGGTTCCTTTTTCAACTTCGAGAGATTGACAGCCCAGTTTCAATAGGAGGAGGCCCTAAAAACATACTAGTTAGCCACTCTTGAAAGGAGAGATACAACTTTGCCCGAGGTATTAGAGGCTCTCATGTTGGATCAATTCATCCTTGCCTTAACTCCTCCTCTCCATAGAGATGTGCTACAGCAACCCCAGCCTTCGCTGGAAACCGCTATTCAGGTAGCTTAAGTTCACTCTTTTACGTTTTCATATTTTTTTTAAACATCAAGGGAAGTCTCAGTAACCCAAGAAAGAATTTAAACCACCTAACAGGGTTACTCCTCCAGGGCCATATGGAGACGCAAAGATTCCTTCTCCCCTCTTCCAAAACCAGAGAAAGCAGGGCTCAACTCAGGGGAAACGCGTTTGTCTTGGAAGCAAGACAACACAGTGCACCACAGGTTTGAATCTCGATCCCATTAAGCACGTTATAAATGAACAATTATAATTGTCCCCTATTATGGCCACATGTTTTTCGTGTGGAATTTCCTCCAAGAGCCCATGAGAATAGACTGGATAAAGCTGGCTAGAAGAAGAGGAAGAAAAGGAGGAGTTTCAGGAGGAGGCTGAGGTTTGCTACTGTACCAATCAACCCTTCCAACTCATGTAGACATTGTATTGAATAACATCTGGGCTAAAGCCCTGATTGATTCAGGTAGCAAGCAGGTGGCCATTAGATCCAACCTTGTTTATCCAACAAACCTAGACAAGGAAGGTGTGGTGAAGATCATTTGCATGCATGGGGCTGCTGAGATCTACCCTAAGGTTCCCCTTCCTGGAGGTTAAAGGAAATTCCATAAAACGAAGAGGCACAGCTGTAGCAGGGTTACCTGAAGAGGTCATTATAGGGACCGACTTCCCCACCATGTTGAACCTCTTAAACCACGCTCCCCAAGGAAAATCTTCAGAGGGATACTCTCCCTTGTCCTCCTGGGAAGAGATTGTAGAAGAAAGTGGGAGCCCCTCATGGGTTTGGGTAAATGGTCATCTCCAGAGAATAGTAAGCCCAGTAGAGGGGAACCCATTTAACTGGGCGGTATTTGACAAATCTGGGAATTGTGTCCCTTTTCCCCAAGTGGAGCTACCCCAATTGAGGCTAGTGAGGTGAGCCCGCTCCTCAAGATCCTCTCTGTGAGCTTAGGCAAGCGGGATCTCCCTGCGAGTGACTGCCCCTTAGGAGAGTGAGATCTCCCAAAAAGACTTGCCACCTATATAGGGGGCCAAAGAAGTTGTAAATGTGACCAGGACTTTTTGTTTTTCTGACACCACTACTGAGCTCTCCTCAAACTCAACATCTTATAATCAGAAGTACGTTGCCTCTTGTTACAGAGACTCCTATAAAAAAAGATACAAACCTCAGCTGGAGAAGGAGATTCCCTGACACCAATCTGAATAGCAGGGCAGGAGACGCGTTGCTGCTGGAGCCCGAAACGAAGGCAGTCTGAAGGCGGGACCACAGAGAGGATGTGGTGGGCCAGGAGCCTGCAAAGCACTGTCGGATCCAGGAATGCACGGGGCTAAAGCCCTTCAGCCCACGTACTGAGGGTCGCAGAAGGGGAGAGAGCCCCTTGCATGGGTGAGGCCGCGAGAAGGCTGCGATAATAGGAGGCCTTCACGCCGCACGCAGGGAACTAATGCCGCCAATATCAGAATCAATTACTCTCCCTGGCGGAAGAGCTGTGAGCTGTACAGGAAGAAGGGAGGTGGGTGGTTGAACGCTGCGGGGAAGCCGAAACCCTGCATCATTCACTGGCCAGTGAGCCCGTAAACAACCTGAGCAAGGACCGAAGTGACCAGAGTTATAAGGAAACTGCTAAGAATATTGAAAGCCAAGAGAGCTATATTGAAAAGGCCCATTAGGAGGAAGGGACGCAAATCCTGCTAGAAATGGACAAGAGAAGCCCAGAGGTTAGATAACCTGGGAATGGATTACACAAGGGCCGAGGTGTCCCAAGGGACATGAGGACTGATACCATTACCGAAAACCAAGAGAGCTCCATTGAAAAGTCCCATAAGGAGGAAGGGAAGCAAATATACAAGAGAAGCCCAGGGATTAGAGAACCCATGAGTAGCCTGCACATGGACTGAGGTGAGGTGTTTTGAGGGGCACGAGGACAAATACTAATACAGAATGCCAAGAGAGCCATAAGAGAGAATAAAAAAGTGTAGCGTCTATGCTTCCACCAGAGTGTGAAGGCTCGAATGAGCGAGTTAGGCCTTAGGATGTAGTATTGTTGCAAGGGGATAGGTTGAGTACCCCATTGGATCCCAGCATTGAAACATTTGTTGAACTAAGCAATCCTTTTGAACATTCGAAACCTTTGCTTTAACTGAACTATTCCTTTTAAACCCTGGAAAACCTTTCATGAACTCAGTAACATTTTAACCAGAGAAACTGAGACAGACATACTGATTTCTTCTTTTGAAAGCCGCTGTGGTGACGCAGGCCAGGAACTGTGTCCTGGGATAAACATTTGATTCCCGAAAATTGGCTGCAGGAGAAGGGGGTCAGCTAGTAGGCGTTGACGACCCCCAGCGTGAAAACACATTCTCCTGTTTTTGTTTCCTTTTCATTTAGTGGTAGAGCCAGTTAGTTTTACAGGTCAGGACAGACGACTGATTTTTAATTTATTTGACATCCTGACGAGCACCTTAGTTTTTATTTGTTGGGTTTTATCAATAGGGTGAGTGAGGAGTTTTATTTTAATTTTAACAAAGGCAAGGTTAGAACATAGCAACCCTCATTATAAGTTTGCTGGTCTGGAAATAAGGTGCCAGTAACGTTATTGGCACCTTTTCTGGACTGGCAAACTACAAGCCTGCCGGTAGGGGCAGTGAACAACCGGGAGGCCTGACCTGCCGATAGTTCAAGCCCCTACCAGCAGATTTGTCACTGAAGCACTGGCACCGTTACTAACCTGGCAACCTGATGAGGGCCAGTGTCTTTCTTCTGGTTCGCCACACTGTTTACAGAGGAGACAAAAGTATTAATGTAATGAAGATTTTCACTGTGGGAAGATGAAGTCGTATTTGGAAAAAGAGAAAATCTAAAAAGTATGTAGGAAATCCCTTGAACATTCCACAAAGTTCTTAGCGATTACTGCAATCAGTAATTTGATCTCAGGTCAATGACTGTGAAAGTATATTAGAACAAAAGCATATTGTATGTAAGGTAGAAGTATGACATAAGGGTCTTCCATATCAATGGCTAATTTATCCAAACCCTCTCTGAATTATCCCTGTGAAATAGGTGGTTTTAAATCTCTGCTGCTTATAGTAAACGCACCCAAGTTAGCATCTGTGTCCATTCATAATAGTCCTCTAACTCTTGAGTGACGTCATCACAGAGGTAATCAGACAAACACATTTCCCGGTAATAGTGAAATATTCAGACTAGTTTCTTGACCATTGGTTTGTGTTCTGGAACTTTTGTGAAAGTTGCTTGAGATCGAATAGCTACCATATTATTTTGCACTACCGAATAACTCTACCATTAAGATGCATTTTAGGCCATAGAACGCAGAATCCAGATGCAAGACATATGATGCAGAAATTATGTCAATGGGCCTGCAATATGCAATAAAAATGTACTTGCAAAATATGTTTTTGGCCCATTTTTTTTTTTTTAAAGAAATGTGTTTTTAGTTTACATTTAAGCATTTTACACATTATTTACTTACTACATCATTTTCATACAAAATACTTTAAAATATCAATGTTACAAAACAATGTATTTAAATTCATAAATAATCCGATCAGACTGTGTGCAATGCACAAGGGGTTTACATATTTCTCACTACACCTGCTTAATCGCAGATGGCCTGCCATTTTTCCTGCCCCTGTTTTACAAATGATTTTATCTTCAGAAAGATAATATCTAACAGTTTACCTAAAGCCGATATCAGTGCTTGATGAGAAGTGGTGATAAGCCTATTCCATTGCAAGATGTTGCAACTCGCTCAGTAGAGTGCAGATAAGGGCCAACCAATCTGATCCAATCATCCCCAAAAGCCACACATTTCAACACCAAGTGAAACAATGATTCCATGTCCGGGTCACCACAGGTCCTGCAACCACACAGGGTCCTTGGCAAATGCAATTTGGGACCAATTGCCTCCATTGTTGAGAGTGTATTCATCCCGAATTTGAAGTATAAATCCCTGTACTTTTGGGATGGAAATTTCAAAATGTAACTTTTTGTAGTGGACTTTGGGATATAGACTAATTGTCTGTCTCTGTACAGTGTTTATCTTTCCAGATCCATCCGATCTGTAGTCTTATCCCATTGGCGGATCTTATTTTTCTTAAAATAGTCAGAATCAGACTCTTTTATGAATGTCATCTTCTCATAAATCATACAGCGTCGATAGAATTTCTTTAGGAAACAACCTGAATTCTGCATATTTATTAGACGTTTGTATACATATAAGGTCAAACTAGGCACTTCTGCACTTATTAAGGTATACAACAGAGACAGGCTAGGCTTCATGTACTGAGCCCCCCATGATGTTATCCCCAGCTCTAGATGAATTACACTAATTGGCACTGATCTTGGAAGATCCAAAACAGTGTCCTCCATATTTTGCCTTCTAAGGAGTCTAAGAATCTACGATTGTTAATTGTGATTAGTATACTCCCATACAACAACATAGCTGTAATATTTAGCTTATACAGTTCAATTAAGGGTGCTAGGGAAAACATACACAATTTAGACCTTAGAACCTTCATGAGAGAAATACACAGTAAGATCTTTTCAGTCATTTTCTCTCTTTGATTTGCATACAAACGCCTTGAGGGGATTAGAAAGCCTAGATATGTTATAGTATCAACCACGAAGACTGGTAAATCATGTAATCGCCATGTAAAAGATTTTACCTTACTTTTTTGTAAAGGTCATTTTAAATGATTACACATGATTGATTCTCAGATTGTTTCTCCGAAAACATTTTTGACTCCCTCCAAAGAACGTTGTAGGCCAGCCTGAGTGTAATCTATTGATATGAGGTCATGTGTGTATGCCAGAATATTTAGCCTCAGATCCTTCCATTTCAGGGGATACCTTTCCCACTCCAAACTCTCTGCCCAAAGATCTGCAAGGTAGAGGTTGAATATTGTGGGTGCTAAAATGCACGCTGACGAACACGTTTGGCAATCGGGATAATACTTAATTGATCCCCCCTCACCCCCTGAGTGTTCAGTCTCACATTCACTGAGTTTCCTGAATATAATAACTAAATCATTTGTAGGAGACCCCTGTCTATCTTCTAATTTATTAATTTCCCCCACAATTTATTAATATCAATATTGTTGAACGCTGCCTCAAGATCAATGACTGCTATGTACAGGGATTTCCCAAACTGTCGGCCAATGTCTGTGGCACATAAAGTTAATGCACTTGTAATAGTCCCAACCCCTTTTCGAAAGCCTGTTTGCAGCAGACTTAGTATTCTATTTGTATTAGCTCATGCTTTTACATCCCTAAGCACTAACTTTGCAGAAATCTTTGCAGCGGAATCTATTAGGGCAATATGACGGTAATTTTCGGGTCTGGTCCTATCTCCTCTCTTATGGATGGAAACTATCGGGGCAATCTTCCAGGAACTAGGGCTATCCGCTCCTGCAGCAATCTGAGAAAACAGCCTGACTAATATGTCCGCCCACAAGACCGGGTTTGCTTTATAGATCAAATTTGAGACCCCATCCAAGCCATTTGCTCTAGAATTATTTAGCTGTCCAATAACCGTCTCTATATCCAATCTATCAAATTTGAAAGAGCACCCCATCCTTTTTTGATTCTTTTTCCCTTGGGCTTCATATCCTATTCCTGTTTTAAATGTATTACCTGAATATTCAACCCATTTCCTCACCAAAACACACAGGAGCCTTGTAATGAATCCTGCTTCTCCTCAGTGCCATTTAAAATTTTCCAGATTTGTTGTGTGTCTTTTTTATGACATTTTAGAAGAGTGCTTGATTTTTCTTGATATATTTTTCCCATCTTTAAGTTTTAAGCCAGTTTCCATAAGCCTGTCACAACTGTTTTATCTTGTTTTAGACTTCTATTCTAGACTGAGTTTGATTATTACGTAAAAGGGCCTTGATTTTACTGCGCACATTTGTTCCTCTCATTTATTTGTTTATTAAACGAGTTACGATGGCCAGGTAGTACCATCTCATCATGTCTCTTGTGCTCCGTCATTGCTGGTCCTAATTTTTCCAAAAGTAAAACAAACTCGCTCAGGTGGGTAGTAACCTCTTTTTGCTCGTCATACAGAGAGATCCACCACTTTGCCAATTTTACATTTGCTCTTTTATTATATCCAATTCTCCCAAGCCGGTTATTCTTACCTGTAACAATAAGGTTTATGGGTCCCTGCGGATCTACCCTTTTTTCAATGTCCAAATCAAGGTATAAGTGAAGCATTGCATGATCACTCTGTTTGGTATTTACTATTTTGAATTTACAAACATTAGTTAACACCATGTTGCCCACAAACAAATAATAAATTGTAGATGCCCCATCTAGATTTTGCCATGTAGCCGTATATCTCAATTTTTAATCAAACAGTAGGTTTGTCTGGAGAAAACTCTATCTGGCAAATAGCGATGACCACACTCTACCATGAGAGTTTCTTTTAGTATTAACACTCACTTCAACCAGGATTGAACTTTGTTCCTCTTCCAAACAAGGAACCATAACCATAGTACAGTTACCTTCGCAGTTTAGATCACCCCCCACAATTATAAGACTTTTGGGATCCAGACACTGCCATTTTACCATGATTTTTTCAATTTAATCAATCACAGTATCTAATTCAATAGAAACAAGGTTGAAATAAATATTTCCAACTAATACATGGTGCATAGTGTTTATGTCCTTATCAATTATCTCAGTTGCTAAAACCGCATCTGATACACAAACCCAATTTTTGAAAGAGCGACCCTTCGTGATTCGTATGGCAGTTAATAACACTCCCCTTGGACGTCCTCTTATTTCTTTCTTGGCAAACTTCACATTAACCATAAAGCCATCAAGCACTGGGCTAGTTAGGAGCTAAGTTTCTTGTAACAGAACATAATCAAAATTACGTAAAACTTGAATGTTCTGTAGGAAGGAATCGAATCCTCTAGAATTCCAGCATAATATCCCTATTTTAGAAGCCTGGCCAAAAAACGGGGATTCCCGGCCGTAGTTGCAAGCCATTCCCCGCCATGGGATGATTTATCATTGTAGAAGTGCCTGCGTTGATCATTTTCATAATGGCAGGTAACTGTCAGATTTCTTCTTCGTTCAGTTTTCCAGTTCATATCTACATTGCCCATAATGCTCTCAAAACCCTTTAACAAAATGTCTTCCTGATGATGAAAGACAAGATTTTGAACTAACTTGGAAGCAAAATGAACGGCACATTTTAAAACCGAATCCCAAAAGCTTGAATTACAAAATTTGCAAAGCCTGCTTGTTCGCATTTTTTATCCGAACTTTCGGGATTTTGTTTTTCCCACTCGCTGGCCATTTAATGTATGCAGGGGACACCCCAGCAACCCCTGCAGCCCATGATACCAAACTATGGGAGCGGGGGACACCCCCGGTCCCCTTCTTTGGTATTACAGACTTCATATTTTTATACCAGGTCGAATGCACGGTAAGCGTACATTCAATCTTTTTTTCCAAATTTGTGGGGTAAACCCGAGAGGTGTGCCCCTCCCAATCAGATTACTTAGAGGTCTGGCAATAATCACCATTAGCATTATGGGTGGGGTTGATAGTCAATTAATTTAATCGGAACGCAGGCTGTTTTCAACTTATCAAATAGATGTACAAACTTCAAGTCAGCCGATGAGATGGAACTCAGTTCTGATACTGAGGAAAGCAATCTCAGGATCCTTGATCAATTTAATGGGAGATCTCGTTCTTCATGAAAGACAGATTCAAAAACTATAGGCCAGTTTAGAAGGGGCCGATTTTTGGAACCCGACAACCCTCTATAAACAGAACCAGAGTTTCCAGCTAACTCATGATCCATCAATAAACCAGCATCTTTTAGTGGAACCTGGTTCCTGTAGGTCATGTTATCCCCACCAACCTGCAATGGGATGTACCTCTCAATTTCATCATCACACTCCAATAACCTTGGGGATTTGTGACCCGTTGAGCCACTGCGTTTCTGGCCAGTATTCCCCTGTTCACATACTGGTTAATCCTGATGATTTTTTGTGGTGATTTTCTTTAACTTGCTGTGCAATTGGGGTTTGACTTCATTTGTGTTCCAGATATTAGCACAGGGTCAGTGGGCCAGGATCCCAGTTCTATGGACGCACTCAGATAGGTTTTTTCCCTTGTTGGTACTGAGAACCATTGATTTGCTCCATCTTTCTTTCCCTTTCGTCTTTTTGTTTCTCATTGCAGAAGTGATTTTGCGCAAGAATTTCCTGTAGCCTTTGTTGTTCTGTTTTTTTAGTACCTTTTATGTTTTTGGCTTTTTTCTCCAGAGTACTCTTGCCAGAGACCTCTTTAGTAGTGTTTTTTACACCAGATTCAACTATTACAAAGTTATCGGAGGCAATGACAGAATTCCGAGATGGAGTATCTCAAATAATTATCGAATCCCACAAAACCTTCAGCCCTGACTAATTTAACTTATTTGCTTACACCTCATATGGGCCTCCTGAAGTGATCGATGAGACCAACAACAGGGTCTTTAATTCCTCATGCACTGCCGAGTTGGCTCTTAATTCATGGGCCACAGTATCATACATTTGAATAAAAGACTGCAACACAATGTTTAGGGCTACCAAGGCATTCAAACTACCATCAGTACTTCCTTTTCCAGTAGATTGCTCTCCGTCAAATGGAAGGGAGGATTGATCAATCCTCACCTGTTCCTCTGTTCCCAGTACCGAATTTTCCACTGTGGAATCCACAGAGAAACTGGAGGCTTGTGTGTTGAAAAGTCCCGATGACATACTCAGCCTTTAAAATTCAATATTTTGGTCTGTAAATTCTTTTTCCAGACTCACCAAATGATCAGGCTGTGGACGACTCAATCGAAATTCAACTTCAGTAAGTACGAAGCCACAGACCTCACAAGTAGTCTCCTCCAAGATAGCTGTACCGGTAGTTATTAAATCACTAACATTGTTCCCAAGGGAAACAGCTTTGCTGTACTTTTTGGTTTGGCAAATTTGAAAAAAGTTCATAATTAGGCCTTGTTCAGGCACACCATTTCCATTTACCTTCTCGTCTTCACGAGCTTCAGTCACCACTGCTTCAATTATTTTCCCTTCACTTCTAGGAGGGTACCTCTTATTTTTACCCTTCATTTTGATGTTGAAGGGATAGCAGACTTACAAACAGGGGGTTAATAGGTTTGCTATGATAGACAAACCAAGATTGACAAAAACAATGTCCTCTTTAAGAAGGCATGCAGGATTTACCTCTGCTCCGGCAGTCGCAATAACAAGTCCTGTCTTGCTCGCCGACCGCAGACTGCCTTCACTTGCCGTCCACTTTCACACAAAAATCAAGATTTAAAAAGAAAGTTGAAATGTTAGTTGTTAACATTAAACAATTTTCATCTTAAGCATCGGCATTAAGCTTGGCAGTCATGTAATTAACGTTCTGGATTTGACATGGGGTGCAACCAAGAGATGCTGGGCAAACAAGCCACCTAATTCCTGGTATTGCCTGAGCACACTCTTGAGCCCCCATACACATAGCATACTAACTTGTAATTCCCCAAATCTGCATTGGAAACAGTCCCCTCTTTCCCCTCTTCTATTTTTCAGAACCATGGTCCACCAGATATTACTAACATGCTCTATCTCCCCTCATGTGAGGTTGCTTTTAAGGCCCACGTGGACGGGACGGCGTCTGAGTTGTTACAGAGTGATAATTTAATACACTGCCAACCACCGGAATCTATAACCTCTTCTGCCATTATATCTCCTCACAAAAAATATACAAGACGTCATATATCCAAGCAGTCCATGCCCAATTTAGTGTCCTGTGAAGACAGCACAAAGGTATCTATGCCACAGCGCACCTTAAAATATATGCTACTTAATACAAGGTCACTCCACAAACATGCCACAGAAGAGGCTGCCCTTATTGAAGAGTATAATTTAGATATCTGTGCCCTTGCGGAGACATGGAATCATGAAGCAGCCAACCCAGCACTGGCGCTGGCTCTTCCAGAGGGTTACCACATTATTAGGCAGGATAGAGCTCAAAATAGAGGGGGAGGTGTAGCCCTTATTATAAGATCCAAGCTCAAAACTTGGGAAATCAAGATAGATACCATCCCAGGAACAGAAGTTCTACTGGTTAAAGTAGCCATCAGTGCTAAACCACACTTAACATCCTTTTACTCTACAGAGCCCCCACATTAGACCCCACCTTTCCAGCTCTAATGAACAGTCTTTTTATTATCTTTCTTGAAACCCAATACCAAACTAATACTCTTCGGAGATTTTAATCTCTGGTTGGGTTGCAATACAGACGCCACTGCAAAAGCGATGGCTTCTCCCACTGTATTAGAGACCGCACTCACATCAAAGGACACACCCTGGACTGGAACTTGAACCTAACTGATATAGAGGTTAAGCCATGCCGGTGGTCGGACCCTTATTGCATATGCTTTCAGTCACAGATCGAATATTTTAACAAAAATGTTACTCAGCCTAAGCTGTCACTAGCCATCAGAAGTCAGAAAAATGTGAACAAAGAGACTCTGAGTGCTAATACACTGAATAGGAAAATTAGTAATACAGATAAGTTTGCTCCAGTCAAGATAAAAATTCAATAGATAGTGCAGAGAAACACATGGCTTAATAATGATCTTACAGAACTTAAATCCAAAAAGACTAAGCTTTTTTATGCCTGGCCTCAACTTAGAGAACCACTCAGCTTGGCAGCCTACAAAATTGCGGGGCCGAGTACAAACTAGCAGTATTCACAGCCAAAAAGGAGTCACTTAATGCTAGAATAGTTAACGCCAAATCTAATAGTAAAGAACTTTTTAAAATATTAAAAAAAGCAATTGCATACTCCTGGCCCCACGCAAGACCCTATTCTCAAAACCGAGGCTTGGTGCACAGAAATTCAGCAAGCTCTGTTCAACAAACTAGAAAATAATTAGAGCGGTAACAGGAGAGAAAACTCTGAGTAAACAAGAGTTTGAATACAATGGGCCTCATTACGAGTCTGGCGTTAACCGAGGCGGTAAAACCGCCTGGTTAACGCCGGACTCGTATTACCATTCCGCCTCCGTGATTCCCGGAATTACCGGGGCATCACAACCCCGGTTTTCCGGGAATCACGGAGGCGGAATGGTGTAAATCCCCATTCCCATTGAGTCCTATGGGACTCAATGGGAATCGGGATCATGGAAACACCGGCAGCATCTCGTAATGCTGCCGGTGTTTCCTCGTCCGCCTGCTGGCGGGCGGTGTTAAACCCGCCAGGTCAGACCTGGCGGGAACATCACCTCCCGCCTGCAGGGGTCGGGATCAGGCGGTCCGGAAACAACGGTGGCGGCGGGTTTACCGCCACCGTTATTTCCGGACCGCCAGGGTCGTAATGAGGCCCAATGTATACACTCCTGTTACTAAGGACAAGGAGCAGTGAGCTTTCCACTTCATGCCTATTTCGGAAGAAGAACTAGCTAAAACCATTGCTCAACTCAAAAGTACAAGCTGTAAGGGAAACCCCTGCTCCTCCCTTATGATTAAGGAGTGCTCCCCTATTCTGATCCCGGCACTTACCAAATTTGTTAATTCCTCCTTTGCTCAAAATAGGGTTCCAGATAATATAAAAAATGTCTGGATTACCCCACTTTTAAAGAAACCTAACCTCTGTCCACTAACCCCGTCCAACTACAGACCTGTTACTAACACCACTTTTCTGTTAAAAATTTTGGACAGAGTTGCTTATAATCTAATCTGAATTTTCTTTGAGCAGAATCAAATTCTTCATAACTACCAATAAGGTTTTCAAATTAATCACAGAACTGAGACAGCTCTTCTAGCCTAAAAATCACATCTCTTACAAGGTATGGACAAAGGGCAAATTGCCTTATTTATGATCCTCAACCTTTCGGCGGCCTTCGACCTGGTGGACCATGCCATTCTGTCCAGGTTCAGGGACAATGCCAAGTTCTCCACTAAGGCGACCCAATGGATTTTCTCTTTTCTGAAGGGTACCCAAGTAAGTCGCAAGTGACCTTGAAGAAGCAAAACCGACCACCCTCCTGTACGGGGCTCCACAGGGAGCATGTGTTTCCCTGTGCTTCTATAATTTTTTTATGATCCCCTTCTTTCATATGCTCGAACAGGAATGGATCATATTTGCGAATTATGCAGATGATACGCAATGCGCCATCCCCATCTCAGGCTTGCACCGTGAGGATGAAATCCATATCAATAAAGTGTATCAAAAGATACAAAACTGGATGGTGGCAAACGGCCTGGCCATCAATAGCTGATAAATCAAAGTCTTGCTTGTTGGGTCGGAGGCCAAACTTGAGAAATTAGGCACAATATACAACAACTTCAATATTGACAACTGTAATATTGAGTTTATGAGTAAGGTAAAGACCCTGGGGATCTATCTAGACAAAAATCTGAACATGAAGGGCCAGGTGAACAGCTTGATCTACTCCTCTTCCTACTTTATCAACCCTTTCCGCCATCTGCGACCCTTTATATCTGAAATAAATTCGGGGACGCTAGCGAGGGCCTTAATAGATTCCAATTGGACTATTGTTGTAGCCTGCTGGTGGGCATTCCTCTATCTGATTTTCAACGCCTCCAGGTAATCCAAAATGTGGCGGTTAGAGTTGTTAAGAGGGTATCCTTTAGGCTACTACTTATTACCCATAAATGCCTTGTGGGCCAAATGCCTGCCTACCTCACGGAGGCCATTGCAATAAAACACAGCACCAGGTCCTTAAGATCAGACAATAAGGCATGGAAAGGTGCATTTTGGTACAGCGGCCCCTTTGGCATGCAATGCCTTAATGCCCATGTTAAGAACCATATCCTCGACAGAGGTCTTAAAAAAAACCTGAAGACTTTGCTCTTCTCTTAAGGTCCACTGTTCCAGTTGATTCTTCTGCCCCTTGGGGCCGGTGCCTCTCCTACATGTTTCTGTTTTGTTCAGTTCAATGCTTGTGAGTTAGCGCCCGTAAGCCTTCGGGCACCAGCCTTCGGGTACCAGGTGCGCTTTACAAATATCTAAACATAAACATGTTATCACAAAACATTCTCCCCCCTCTGCATCCCTCCCTGCTTGTCAGAGGCACGTCCAGACTCTTGAGTGGGGTGGCCAAGTGGGGCACTGACTTATGAAGGGGTGGCATGAAGTACAAGCGCACACACAGATACTGATCATAGTTTAGGATAATGGGGTGGCACTTGGGTTGGCCAATCAGAATTTTGGGGTAGCACGTGCCACCCGCAGCCACTCCGTGGACACGCCTATGCTCCTTGTAGCATTAATTTCCTGCTTTCCCATCCTCTTATCATCCCTTTGCTCTTTTTCTTTCCTTCAGAAAACTAAGGTCTAGATAGCCCAAATGGAAGCAAAGGACGCATCTCCTTGGACAGTCTAGATACTCTGAAACTACTACAGCATATGAACATAACCGAATTGATGCACTGGTATCATTACCGTGTCTTCAAGTTCAATGAATCTAGAAGCATTTCATCATTGGCATTCTTTCCACGAGACAGATGCTTTTGCTGCCAAATTAGTGAAAGGCAATTGGTGGTCAGAAATCAGATACTAACATGATCAAATAGGTCCCCCGAGCTTTCAGGGTGGGGGTGTATAAGGTCACCAAAGGAGGGCTCAACTCACTTGCCTGGAGGGGCAATTAAACTGGCGACACATGGATGCGTGGGTGAACCATGGGAAATGGACAAAGAGTCTTAGGGCCTGATATGGAGTTGGGCGGTATCCCGGATGGGATTCCGCCCAACTTTATTTGCGTAAGCGCCCACCTGTCCGGTCGCATTACCGCCGGATCACGGGTTGGGTGCTAACCGTTAGTCCCCATTCCCATTCGGAGGAAATTTCTGGCGCAATTAATGCATGGTTATACCGCCAGCAGTAATTGTGCCGAAAATCGGTATTTTTCTGGCGTGTTTACCCCCAGCTCTAAGCTCCAAGCTGTGGGTAAACACGGCAGACTCGAGATTGGGCGGACCCTTAAATGTTAAATGCGGCGTGATTCATAATTTTTTGTTGCTGCATATAACATCATTCGGATGACCAGATTTTCAAAACTAAAAACCGGGACAGCCACCACAATAAAAGGACTGCCCCTCTGCCCCCACCCACTTACTATTTCCATTACTGCTCCTGCATATAATTTGCTGGTTTTGACCATGGATACATGCATAAAACAGAGCATATTACAGGCCTTGCTGTCCATTCATTTACCAACTGGCCTGGTAGCACAATCAGTGAATGGTGCTGTCATGATTCCCGCTCCCGGGGAGCCGGTTCAAGCCCTGCGTCCCCGAAAACGGACATCCAGTCCCCAAGGAAGGGCCCAGCAACCCCATATAGGGGCCCTTTGGACAGTGTCCTGGCGCCTATGGCGCCAGGCTCATAAAAGACATCAGTCCTGGCGCCATAGGCGCCAGGCTCATTATGGAAGTGCTTGGGTGCACTTACCTGATGCAGACCATGCTGCAGGATCCCGGCCTCCTTGAGGCCTGAAAGGAACTACTTTACCTGTGGGACTAATTTACCATCCGGGCGTGGTCGGGGAAGGATACATACCTGATTGGAGGAAGGATACATACCTGGAACTTCTTCCAAGGCTATTTAAACCCCACCCGAACAGCCACACATGCTTCGCGTTGTTCTGCATCTAGCAGCTGGACGCTCACCGTGTCTGCTCCTGCATCCTGACTTCTGCCACGCCTGCCAGCATCCTGGATCACCTGCAAAGGAAGAGAAGAAGAGAACAGAAGAAGGAAAAGTCCTTAGCTGCTAAATCCGCATCCCGGAGACATCTCGCCGACAATCCTGAAAAGGAAGACTTTTATTTAAAAGCTCATCGCGTCGATCGCTGCAGCGCCGCATTCCACTCACCTTTACAGGGCGCCTCCATGTTCAGCAGCGATCATCCGGATTCGCAGTCACGCCCCAGCGCCTAGGGAGAAAAAGACCAGAACAAAAGGTGAGAGAGAGAAGGGAATAAGGAAAGCTAAATCTCCATGTAAGACTTACCTGTTGATTCATTCTCTCTTCATTTCGGGTCTGCGCCGCATCCTGGCATTTCTGGACCCCGGCCCCTAAGGGGAAAAAGAGACATCAGCGTTAATGAGCGAATGAAAAGACATTACCAAAAAACGCTCATTAAAGACTTACCTGATTTCTACAAGGATTTCACCTCTCATCTCGGGTCGGTGCCTGTTCCCCGGCATTCCGTACCTCGGCCCCTATGGGGAAAAAGACACTAGCATTAGTACATTAATGCCTGGACACAAGGGGAACTTCTTATCAAAAAACTTACCTGGAAGCCAAGCAAGTTTGGTTCTCACCAATCCGAAAATCCAGTGAAGTAACTGGATACCAACGCGCCCCTGCATCAGAAGCAGGATGGAGAGCTCGTCCTTCAAGACCCTAAGGTGAGACGCTACGAGGAATCACAGAAGGGTTTCGAGGAGGGTGAGAGGGGAAAGTGGGAGACTGATTGCATTACCCCGCTTTCAGGGTGGGGGTGTATAAGGTCACCAAAGGAGGGCTCAACTCACTTGCCTGGAGGGGCAATTAAACTGGCGACACATGGATGCGTGGGTGAACCATGGGAAATGGACAAAGAGTCTTAGGGCCTGATATGGAGTTGGGCGGTATCCCGGATGGGATTCCGCCCAACTTTATTTGCGTAAGCGCCCACCTGTCCGGTCGCATTACCGCCGGATCACGGGTTGGGTGCTAACCGTTAGTCCCCATTCCCATTCGGAGGAAATTTCTGGCGCAATTAATGCATGGTTATACCGCCAGCAGTAATTGTGCCGAAAATCGGTATTTTTCTGGCGTGTTTACCCCCAGCTCTAAGCTCCAAGCTGTGGGTAAACACGGCAGACTCGAGATTGGGCGGACCCTTAAATGTTAAATGCGGCGTGATTCATAATTTTTTGTTGCTGCATATAACATCATTCGGATGACCAGATTTTCAAAACTAAAAACCGGGACAGCCACCACAATAAAAGGACTGCCCCTCTGCCCCCACCCACTTACTATTTCCATTACTGCTCCTGCATATAATTTGCTGGTTTTGACCATGGATACATGCATAAAACAGAGCATATTACAGGCCTTGCTGTCCATTCATTTACCAACTGGCCTGGTAGCACAATCAGTGAATGGTGCTGTCATGATTCCCGCTCCCGGGGAGCCGGTTCAAGCACTGCGTCCCCAAAAGCGGACATCCAGTCCCCAAGGAAGGACCCAGCAACCCCATATAGGGGCCCTTTGGATAGTGACCTGGCGCCTATGGCGCCAGGCTCATAAAAGACATCAGTCCTGGCGCCATAGGCGCCAGGCTCATTATGGAAGTGCTTGGGTGCACTTACCTGATGCAGACCATGCTGCAGGATCCCGGCCTCCTTGAGGCCTGAAAGGAACTACTTTACCTGTGGGACTAATTTACCATCCGGGCGTGGTCGGGGAAGGATACATACCTGATTGGAGGAAGGATACATACCTGGAACTTCTTCCAAGGCTATTTAAACCCCACCCGAACAGCCACACATGCTTCGCGTTGTTCTGCATCTAGCAGCTGGACGCTCACCGTGTCTGCTCCTGCATCCTGACTTCTGCCACGCCTGCCAGCATCCTGGATCACCTGCAAAGGAAGAGAAGAAGAGAACAGAAGAAGGAAAAGTCCTTAGCTGCTAAATCCGCATCCCGGAGACATCTCGCCGACAATCCTGAAAAGGAAGACTTATTTAAAAGCTCATCGCGTCGATCGCTGCAGCGCCGCATTCCACTCACCTTTACAGGGCGCCTCCATGTTCAGCAGCGATCATCCGGATTCGCAGTCACGCCCCAGCGCCTAGGGAGAAAAAGACCAGAACAAAAGGTGAGAGAGAGAAGGGAATAAGGAAAGCTAAATCTCCATGTAAGACTTACCTGTTGATTCATTCCCTCTTCATTTCGGGTCCGCGCCGCATCCTGGCATTTCCGGACCCCAGCCCCTAAGGGGAAAAAGAGACATCAGCCTTAATGAGCGAATGAAAAGACATTACCAAAAAACGCTCATTAAAGACTTACCTGATTTCTACAAGGATTTCACCTCTCATCTCGGGTCGGTGCCTGTTCCCCGGCATTCCGTACCCCGGCCTCTATGGGGAAAAAGACACTAGCATTAGTACATTAATGCATGGACACAAGGGGAACTTCTTATCAAAAAAACTTACCTGGAAGCCAAGCAAGTTTGGTTCTCACCAATCCGAAAATCCAGTGAAGTAACTGGATACCAACGCGCCCCTGCATCAGAAGCAGGATGGAGAGCTTGTCCTTCCAGACCCTAAGGTGAGACGCTACGAGGAATCACAGAAGGGTTTCGGGGAGGGTGAGAGGGGAAATTGGGAGGCTGATTGCATTACCCCGCAGACAGTTAAATCCCCTATTTTCGCCTACAGAAGGATACTTCTGCAAGCCAGACAAGGTAGGTTTGGGGGCCCGGTCCAGTCCGTCTTCCGAACCCTGCGCATCACCTTAGAAGAGGTCACAGCAGCGCGAACCAGGCCAGCGCCTCCGTGGGAGTCAGGTGAGCGTTACAGAACGCGAAGCCTTCCTACAAATTCCCACCCAGGCGCTATGGAAAGTTCTGAGACTGATCAGTTGGCCCAATTACTGGGGGAATTACGGGCCGAAGTACATGCCGCTCGTCAAGAGACTAATGCCCTCAGGAGGGAATTAATAATATCAACGGAAAGAACTGATGACCTGGCCAGACAGCTTTTGCAAGGTCAAGCTGGGCAAACTCCTCTACCCGGTTCCGGGGGGAACCCCGCTCCTGTGGTTTCCAGTAACCCTGTGCAGATTAATCTACCTGGAAACATGCCGCTGGCCCCACCCGAACGCTTTGCTGGGGACCCCAAACGATTTGCCGTATTCATGAATCAGTGTCGTTTGCACTTCCTATGCAGACCTGGGGCCTTCCCTAATGATCAGACCAAGGTAGCCTTTGTATTGTCATATCTCAGCGGCTGCGCAGCCGATTGGTCAGTTCCACTGGTTACTCAAGATGACCCGATTCTCCGTGATTTTCAAAGGTTTCAAGCAAGCATGGAAAGGTTATTTGCTCGACACTCTCAGGGGCAGGCTCTGGATGACGAACTTCTATCCCTGCGACAGGGCAATCAGGACCTCCTATCCTATATTGCAACCTTTAATAGACTAATTGTGGAAACGGGATGGCCAGAGGATAAAAGAGTCACATTGTTTTATCGAGGCCTACGCGGAGAACTTAAAGATGTCTTGGCCAAAGTTGTAAATCCGCCCCAAGAATGCACAGAGTATATAGACTTAGTGGTTCAATTGGATCACAGACTTCAAAACAGAAAAGCAGATCGGTCCAGGTTTGAGACCCGGGTGTTGGTCAAGACCCATGCTAATCCCAAGGGAGTTGATGTCTCTGAGCCTATGCAAATTGGAGGGGTTAAAGGACCCTTGACTCAAAAGGAACGTGAAAGGAGGCAGCAGTTAAAATTATGTCTTTATTGTGGGAATTCTGGACACTTTCTACGAGATTGCCCGGCAAAACCGCCCCGAAAGGCGGTAGGAGCCGCTGATAAAAACCATGAAGACTCTGTTTCGGGAAACGACTCCGCCCGACAAGTGTAGGGGTCCGCTTGCCGAGCTTGAAAACTAACTCTCAGACCTCGCATTTCATTGTGCCAATGGTTCTCGTAGATCCAGAACAGCCTAAGCGGTTGCATGCAATAAAGGCATACATCGATAGTGGGGCTATTGGAAACTATGTGGATCGTGAATTGGTCTCTAGGATTAACCTCCCTCTCCGTCCTAAAACCAGCAAAGATGTCATCACCACAGTCGATGGAACTGAAATTGCCTCTGGACCGGTAACACATTCCACTACTGAGGTGACTCTTATTGGTCCTGACGGCCATCGGGAGGGTGTTGTGTTTGATGTAATCAAGGCTCCACAGTTTCAGGTTATTCTTGGAATCCCTTGGTTAGAGACACATAATCCTCGAATTGATTGGCGAGCTAAGAGAATAACCTTCCCGGATTGTACACAAACCTGCTACCCAGAAAACCTAAAGATTAATCTAGCATCTGTAATCTCAGCCTCCACGCAACTACCTCTGGAATACCAAGACTTTCAGGACGTCTTCCAAAAGGAACAGGCCAACACGTTACCTCCTCACAGATCGTACGATTGCCAAATCAATCTGGTGCCCGGTGCACAACCCCTTTGTAGCAGGATTTATGCCCTTACCGAACCTGAGAATCTGCATTTGAGACAATATTTGGATCAATACCTAGCTAATGGTTTTATTCGCCCGTCAAAGTCCCCGGCATCCTCGGCTTTGTTCTTCGTGCCTAAAAAAGAAGGCGACCTTAGAATTTGTATCGATTACCGCGCATTGAACCAGATAACGGTTAAAAACCGTTATCCTCTGCCTCTGATCCCTAAACTCCTTGACCAGGTGAAGGACGCTTGCATATACACCAAGTTAGATCTCCGGGGGGCTTATCATCTGGTACGAGTTAAAGAAGGCGACGAATGGAAAACTGCCTTCCGTACTAAATACGGATTATTCGAGTACCAGGTGATGCCTTTCGGATTGTGTAACGCGCCGGCTGCCTTCCAATACTTCATGAATGATGTCCTTTGGGAACTCATCGATGTTTGTGTTGTCGCATAAATCGATGACATTCTGGTGTACTCCTCTTCGGAATCTGATCACAGAAAACACGTCAGGGCAGTACTTGAAAAACTGCGCCAGCACAAACTATTTGCTAAATTGGAGAAATGTGTTTTCCATACCACAGAAGTCGAGTTTCTAGGTTTCATCCTGACACCAAAAGGAGTCCGAATGGACTCAAGAAAAGTGGATGCCATCCTCAAATGGCCATCTCCTAGCTCTGTAAAAGGGGTTCAAAGCATGCTCGGCTTTGCCAATTTCTATCGCAGGTTTATCCTGGAATTTTCACGCGTTGTACAACCCATTACTGCACTCTTGAGGAAAAATAAACGTTTTGAATGGTCTGAAGAAGCCGAGCAGGCCTTTTAGGATTTAAAAGCTAAGTGTACCTCCGCACCTATATTGAAACACCCGCGTCCAGATCTACCTTATGTCGTCGAGACTGACGCATCCAGCCTAGCCATGGGAGCTGTCCTGTCCCAAAGAGATCCCGAAACCAACCAACTGCATCCCGTAGCATTTTGGTCCAGAAAATTCTCGGCACCCGAGGTTAATTATGCAATCACGGACAAAGAGCTGTTAGCCATTAAATCCGCTTTTAAAGCCTGGCGGCATTATCTGCTTGGCGCTCGACATACCATCACAGTGATCACTGATCACCGGAATTTACAGTATTTGAAAACCGCCAAGGCTCAGTCATCACAGCAGCTCCGATGGGCTTTGTTTTTCGCTGAATTTGATTTCGTGATTACCTATCGACCTGGCTGCAAGAATGGCAAAGCAGACGCCTTATCCCGAATTGGAATGGGAGAATCTGATACAAACTCAGAACCAGTACCAATAATTCCCGAACAGAGAATTCTAGGCATGACTTCGTTACAGACGCTTGAAGACATTCAAGCCAGAGTGAAACAACTCCTGGACCCTACAACCTTACAGGATTGGATACAAAAGGGATCAGACTTTACCATAGATAATTGTTTACCTTATTTCCAAGGACGCTTATTCCTGCCACATAAGGAATTACACGAACTAGTTATTTCCGGTTATCATGATGCATTAATAGAGGGACACCCCGGTATTGCCAAGACAGAGGAAAAGGTGAAACGACAATTTTGGTGGCCCTCTTGGCGAAAAGATGTTAAATCTTTTGTGATGTCCTGTGGTGTTTGCGCCCAAAATAAAAGTCAAAAGAAAAGACCAGCCGGTCTTCTTCAACCTCTAGACATACCTCTAGACATACCGCCAGCACCCTGGCACACCCTATCAATGGATTTTATTACGGACCTGCCTCCTTGTTCGGGGTACAATACTATTCTGGTAATTGTGGATTTGTTTTCCAAAATGGCCCACTTTATTCCTTTGAAAGGTTTACCTTCAGCTTCTGTCCTAGGCAAAGAATTCCTCGAAAATATTGTTCGGCTACATGGATTCCCATCGATACTAATCTCTGACCGGGGAAGCCAATTCATTTCCCACTTCTGGCGCAAATGTTGTCAAATGGCGCAGATCGATGTAACAACAACAAGCCAAGAGAAAATACAAGGAGAATGCTGATCTACATCGGAGTGAAGCACCTCCGTATCAGATTGGGGATCAAGTGTGGTTAGCTACCAGACATTTACCACTCAAAGGGCCTCGAACTTTTAACCCAAAATATCTGGGACCTTATTCTATTACGGCAATAATTAACCCAGTGGCTGTTAAACTTGATTTACCAGCTAGTATGCGAATTCACCCTGTTTTTCATGTGTCACTTCTGAAACCAGTGGTACCCGGAATCCGACTACTCAAACCTCCAGAACCTATTCTAATAGATGGGGAGCCCGAATTCGAAGTGAAGAACATTTTAGACTCAAAAATGTTTAGGTCAAACCTGTTCTACCTAATTGATTGGAAGGGGTACGAACCTGAGGAGAGGTCTTGGGAACCCAGCGACCATGTGCATGCACCTCGATTAGTCAGGAAATTCCACCGACTCTTCCCAGACAAACCAAAACCCCCGGAGGGAACAACCTTGGGAGGGGAGTGCTGTCATGATGCCCGCTCCCGGGGAGCCGGTTCAAGCCCTGCGTCCCCGAAAACGGACATCCAGTCCCCAAGGAAGGGCCCAGCAACCCCATATAGGGGCCCTTTGGACAGTGTCCTGGCGCCTATGGCGCCAGGCTCATAAAAGACATCAGTCCTGGCGCCATAGGCGCCAGGCTCATTATGGAAGTGCTTGGGTGTACTTACCTGATGCAGACCATGCTGCAGGATCCCGGCCTCCTTGAGGCCTGAAAGGAACTACTTTACCTGTGGGACTAATTTACCATCCGGGCATGGTCGGGGAAGGATACATACCTGATTGGAGGAAGGATACATACCTGGAACTTCTTCCAAGGCTATTTAAACCCCACCCGAACAGCCACACGTGCTTCGCGTTGTTCTGCATCTAGCAGCTGGACGCTCACCGTGTCTGCTCCTGCATCCTGACTTCTGCCACGCCTGCCAGCATCCTGGATCACCTGCAAAGGAAGAGAAGAAGAGAACAGAAGAAGGAAAAGTCCTTACCTGCTAAATCCGCATCCCGGAGACATCTCGCCGACAATCCTGAAAAGGAAGACTTTTATTTAAAAGCTCATCGCGTCGATCGCTGCAGCGCCGCATTCCACTCACCTTTACAGGGCGCCTCCATGTTCAGCAGCGATCATCCGGATTCGCAGTCACGCCCCAGCGCCTAGGGAGAAAAAGACCAGAACAAAAGGTGAGAGAGAGAAGGGAATAAGGAAAGCTAAATCTCCATGTAAGACTTACCTGTTGATTCATTCTCTCTTCATTTCGGGTCTGCGCCGCATCCTGGCATTTCTGGACCCCGGCCCCTAAGGGGAAAAAGAGACATCAGCGTTAATGAGCGAATGAAAAGACATTACCAAAAAACGCTCATTAAAGACTTACCTGATTTCTACAAGGATTTCACCTCTCATCTCGGGTCGGTGCCTGTTCCCCGGCATTCCGTACCTCGGCCCCTATGGGGAAAAAGACACTAGCATTAGTACATTAATGCCTGGACACAAGGGGAACTTCTTATCAAAAAACTTACCTGGAAGCCAAGCAAGTTTGGTTCTCACCAATCCGAAAATCCAGTGAAGTAACTGGATACCAACGCGCCCCTGCATCAGAAGCAGGATGGAGAGCTCGTCCTTCAAGACCCTAAGGTGAGACGCTACGAGGAATCACAGAAGGGTTTCGAGGAGGGTGAGAGGGGAAAGTGGGAGACTGATTGCATTACCCCGCTTTCAGGGTGGGGGTGTATAAGGTCACCAAAGGAGGGCTCAACTCACTTGCCTGGAGGGGCAATTAAACTGGCGACACATGGATGCGTGGGTGAACCATGGGAAATGGACAAAGAGTCTTAGGGCCTGATATGGAGTTGGGCGGTATCCCGGATGGGATTCCGCCCAACTTTATTTGCGTAAGCGCCCACCTGTCCGGTCGCATTACCGCCGGATCACGGGTTGGGTGCTAACCGTTAGTCCCCATTCCCATTCGGAGGAAATTTCTGGCGCAATTAATGCATGGTTATACCGCCAGCAGTAATTGTGCCGAAAATCGGTATTTTTCTGGCGTGTTTACCCCCAGCTCTAAGCTCCAAGCTGTGGGTAAACACGGCAGACTCGAGATTGGGCGGACCCTTAAATGTTAAATGCGGCGTGATTCATAATTTTTTGTTGCTGCATATAACATCATTCGGATGACCAGATTTTCAAAACTAAAAACCGGGACAGCCACCACAATAAAAGGACTGCCCCTCTGCCCCCACCCACTTACTATTTCCATTACTGCTCCTGCATATAATTTGCTGGTTTTGACCATGGATACATGCATAAAACAGAGCATATTACAGGCCTTGCTGTCCATTCATTTACCAACTGGCCTGGTAGCACAATCAGTGAATGGTGCTGTCATGATTCCCGCTCCCGGGGAGCCGGTTCAAGCACTGCGTCCCCAAAAGCGGACATCCAGTCCCCAAGGAAGGACCCAGCAACCCCATATAGGGGCCCTTTGGATAGTGACCTGGCGCCTATGGCGCCAGGCTCATAAAAGACATCAGTCCTGGCGCCATAGGCGCCAGGCTCATTATGGAAGTGCTTGGGTGCACTTACCTGATGCAGACCATGCTGCAGGATCCCGGCCTCCTTGAGGCCTGAAAGGAACTACTTTACCTGTGGGACTAATTTACCATCCGGGCGTGGTCGGGGAAGGATACATACCTGATTGGAGGAAGGATACATACCTGGAACTTCTTCCAAGGCTATTTAAACCCCACCCGAACAGCCACACATGCTTCGCGTTGTTCTGCATCTAGCAGCTGGACGCTCACCGTGTCTGCTCCTGCATCCTGACTTCTGCCACGCCTGCCAGCATCCTGGATCACCTGCAAAGGAAGAGAAGAAGAGAACAGAAGAAGGAAAAGTCCTTAGCTGCTAAATCCGCATCCCGGAGACATCTCGCCGACAATCCTGAAAAGGAAGACTTATTTAAAAGCTCATCGCGTCGATCGCTGCAGCGCCGCATTCCACTCACCTTTACAGGGCGCCTCCATGTTCAGCAGCGATCATCCGGATTCGCAGTCACGCCCCAGCGCCTAGGGAGAAAAAGACCAGAACAAAAGGTGAGAGAGAGAAGGGAATAAGGAAAGCTAAATCTCCATGTAAGACTTACCTGTTGATTCATTCCCTCTTCATTTCGGGTCCGCGCCGCATCCTGGCATTTCCGGACCCCAGCCCCTAAGGGGAAAAAGAGACATCAGCCTTAATGAGCGAATGAAAAGACATTACCAAAAAACGCTCATTAAAGACTTACCTGATTTCTACAAGGATTTCACCTCTCATCTCGGGTCGGTGCCTGTTCCCCGGCATTCCGTACCCCGGCCTCTATGGGGAAAAAGACACTAGCATTAGTACATTAATGCATGGACACAAGGGGAACTTCTTATCAAAAAAACTTACCTGGAAGCCAAGCAAGTTTGGTTCTCACCAATCCGAAAATCCAGTGAAGTAACTGGATACCAACGCGCCCCTGCATCAGAAGCAGGATGGAGAGCTTGTCCTTCCAGACCCTAAGGTGAGACGCTACGAGGAATCACAGAAGGGTTTCGGGGAGGGTGAGAGGGGAAATTGGGAGGCTGATTGCATTACCCCGCAGACAGTTAAATCCCCTATTTTCGCCTACAGAAGGATACTTCTGCAAGCCAGACAAGGTAGGTTTGGGGGCCCGGTCCAGTCCGTCTTCCGAACCCTGCGCATCACCTTAGAAGAGGTCACAGCAGCGCGAACCAGGCCAGCGCCTCCGTGGGAGTCAGGTGAGCGTTACAGAACGCGAAGCCTTCCTACAAATTCCCACCCAGGCGCTATGGAAAGTTCTGAGACTGATCAGTTGGCCCAATTACTGGGGGAATTACGGGCCGAAGTACATGCCGCTCGTCAAGAGACTAATGCCCTCAGGAGGGAATTAATAATATCAACGGAAAGAACTGATGACCTGGCCAGACAGCTTTTGCAAGGTCAAGCTGGGCAAACTCCTCTACCCGGTTCCGGGGGGAACCCCGCTCCTGTGGTTTCCAGTAACCCTGTGCAGATTAATCTACCTGGAAACATGCCGCTGGCCCCACCCGAACGCTTTGCTGGGGACCCCAAACGATTTGCCGTATTCATGAATCAGTGTCGTTTGCACTTCCTATGCAGACCTGGGGCCTTCCCTAATGATCAGACCAAGGTAGCCTTTGTATTGTCATATCTCAGCGGCTGCGCAGCCGATTGGTCAGTTCCACTGGTTACTCAAGATGACCCGATTCTCCGTGATTTTCAAAGGTTTCAAGCAAGCATGGAAAGGTTATTTGCTCGACACTCTCAGGGGCAGGCTCTGGATGACGAACTTCTATCCCTGCGACAGGGCAATCAGGACCTCCTATCCTATATTGCAACCTTTAATAGACTAATTGTGGAAACGGGATGGCCAGAGGATAAAAGAGTCACATTGTTTTATCGAGGCCTACGCGGAGAACTTAAAGATGTCTTGGCCAAAGTTGTAAATCCGCCCCAAGAATGCACAGAGTATATAGACTTAGTGGTTCAATTGGATCACAGACTTCAAAACAGAAAAGCAGATCGGTCCAGGTTTGAGACCCGGGTGTTGGTCAAGACCCATGCTAATCCCAAGGGAGTTGATGTCTCTGAGCCTATGCAAATTGGAGGGGTTAAAGGACCCTTGACTCAAAAGGAACGTGAAAGGAGGCAGCAGTTAAAATTATGTCTTTATTGTGGGAATTCTGGACACTTTCTACGAGATTGCCCGGCAAAACCGCCCCGAAAGGCGGTAGGAGCCGCTGATAAAAACCATGAAGACTCTGTTTCGGGAAACGACTCCGCCCGACAAGTGTAGGGGTCCGCTTGCCGAGCTTGAAAACTAACTCTCAGACCTCGCATTTCATTGTGCCAATGGTTCTCGTAGATCCAGAACAGCCTAAGCGGTTGCATGCAATAAAGGCATACATCGATAGTGGGGCTATTGGAAACTATGTGGATCGTGAATTGGTCTCTAGGATTAACCTCCCTCTCCGTCCTAAAACCAGCAAAGATGTCATCACCACAGTCGATGGAACTGAAATTGCCTCTGGACCGGTAACACATTCCACTACTGAGGTGACTCTTATTGGTCCTGACGGCCATCGGGAGGGTGTTGTGTTTGATGTAATCAAGGCTCCACAGTTTCAGGTTATTCTTGGAATCCCTTGGTTAGAGACACATAATCCTCGAATTGATTGGCGAGCTAAGAGAATAACCTTCCCGGATTGTACACAAACCTGCTACCCAGAAAACCTAAAGATTAATCTAGCATCTGTAATCTCAGCCTCCACGCAACTACCTCTGGAATACCAAGACTTTCAGGACGTCTTCCAAAAGGAACAGGCCAACACGTTACCTCCTCACAGATCGTACGATTGCCAAATCGATCTGGTGCCCGGTGCACAACCCCCTTGTAGCAGGATTTATGCCCTTACCGAACCTGAGAATCTGCATTTGAGACAATATTTGGATCAATACCTAGCTAATGGTTTTATTCGCCCGTCAAAGTCCCCGGCATCCTCGGCTTTGTTCTTCGTGCCTAAAAAAGAAGGCGACCTTAGAATTTGTATCGATTACCGCGCATTGAACCAGATAACGGTTAAAAACCGTTATCCTCTGCCTCTGATCCCTAAACTCCTTGACCAGGTGAAGGACGCTTGCATATACACCAAGTTAGATCTCCGGGGGGCTTATCATCTGGTACGAGTTAAAGAAGGCGACGAATGGAAAACTGCCTTCCGTACTAAATACGGATTATTCGAGTACCAGGTGATGCCTTTCGGATTGTGTAACGCGCCGGCTGCCTTCCAATACTTCATGAATGATGTCCTTTGGGAACTCATCGATGTTTGTGTTGTCGCATAAATCGATGACATTCTGGTGTACTCCTCTTCGGAATCTGATCACAGAAAACACGTCAGGGCAGTACTTGAAAAACTGCGCCAGCACAAACTATTTGCTAAATTGGAGAAATGTGTTTTCCATACCACAGAAGTCGAGTTTCTAGGTTTCATCCTGACACCAAAAGGAGTCCGAATGGACTCAAGAAAAGTGGATGCCATCCTCAAATGGCCATCTCCTAGCTCTGTAAAAGGGGTTCAAAGCATGCTCGGCTTTGCCAATTTCTATCGCAGGTTTATCCTGGAATTTTCACGCGTTGTACAACCCATTACTGCACTCTTGAGGAAAAATAAACGTTTTGAATGGTCTGAAGAAGCCGAGCAGGCCTTTTAGGATTTAAAAGCTAAGTGTACCTCCGCACCTATATTGAAACACCCGCGTCCAGATCTACCTTATGTCGTCGAGACTGACGCATCCAGCCTAGCCATGGGAGCTGTCCTGTCCCAAAGAGATCCCGAAACCAACCAACTGCATCCCGTAGCATTTTGGTCCAGAAAATTCTCGGCACCCGAGGTTAATTATGCAATCACGGACAAAGAGCTGTTAGCCATTAAATCCGCTTTTAAAGCCTGGCGGCATTATCTGCTTGGCGCTCGACATACCATCACAGTGATCACTGATCACCGGAATTTACAGTATTTGAAAACCGCCAAGGCTCAGTCATCACAGCAGCTCCGATGGGCTTTGTTTTTCGCTGAATTTGATTTCGTGATTACCTATCGACCTGGCTGCAAGAATGGCAAAGCAGACGCCTTATCCCGAATTGGAATGGGAGAATCTGATACAAACTCAGAACCAGTACCAATAATTCCCGAACAGAGAATTCTAGGCATGACTTCGTTACAGACGCTTGAAGACATTCAAGCCAGAGTGAAACAACTCCTGGACCCTACAACCTTACAGGATTGGATACAAAAGGGATCAGACTTTACCATAGATAATTGTTTACCTTATTTCCAAGGACGCTTATTCCTGCCACATAAGGAATTACACGAACTAGTTATTTCCGGTTATCATGATGCATTAATAGAGGGACACCCCGGTATTGCCAAGACAGAGGAAAAGGTGAAACGACAATTTTGGTGGCCCTCTTGGCGAAAAGATGTTAAATCTTTTGTGATGTCCTGTGGTGTTTGCGCCCAAAATAAAAGTCAAAAGAAAAGACCAGCCGGTCTTCTTCAACCTCTAGACATACCTCTAGACATACCGCCAGCACCCTGGCACACCCTATCAATGGATTTTATTACGGACCTGCCTCCTTGTTCGGGGTACAATACTATTCTGGTAATTGTGGATTTGTTTTCCAAAATGGCCCACTTTATTCCTTTGAAAGGTTTACCTTCAGCTTCTGTCCTAGGCAAAGAATTCCTCGAAAATATTGTTCGGCTACATGGATTCCCATCTATACTAATCTCTGACCGGGGAAGCCAATTCATTTCCCACTTCTGGCGCAAATGTTGTCAAATGGCGCAGATCGATGTAACAACAACAAGCCAAGAGAAAATACAAGGAGAATGCTGATCTACATCGGAGTGAAGCACCTCCGTATCAGATTGGGGATCAAGTGTGGTTAGCTACCAGACATTTACCACTCAAAGGGCCTCGAACTTTTAACCCAAAATATCTGGGACCTTATTCTATTACGGCAATAATTAACCCAGTGGCTGTTAAACTTGATTTACCAGCTAGTATGCGAATTCACCCTGTTTTTCATGTGTCACTTCTGAAACCAGTGGTACCCGGAATCCGACTACTCAAACCTCCAGAACCTATTCTAATAGATGGGGAGCCCGAATTCGAAGTGAAGAACATTTTAGACTCAAAAATGTTTAGGTCAAACCTGTTCTACCTAATTGATTGGAAGGGGTACGAACCTGAGGAGAGGTCTTGGGAACCCAGCGACCATGTGCATGCACCTCGATTAGTCAGGAAATTCCACCGACTCTTCCCAGACAAACCAAAACCCCCGGAGGGAACAACCTTGGGAGGGGAGTGCTGTCATGATGCCCGCTCCCGGGGAGCCGGTTCAAGCCCTGCGTCCCCGAAAACGGACATCCAGTCCCCAAGGAAGGGCCCAGCAACCCCATATAGGGGCCCTTTGGACAGTGTCCTGGCGCCTATGGCGCCAGGCTCATAAAAGACATCAGTCCTGGCGCCATAGGCGCCAGGCTCATTATGGAAGTGCTTGGGTGTACTTACCTGATGCAGACCATGCTGCAGGATCCCGGCCTCCTTGAGGCCTGAAAGGAACTACTTTACCTGTGGGACTAATTTACCATCCGGGCATGGTCGGGGAAGGATACATACCTGATTGGAGGAAGGATACATACCTGGAACTTCTTCCAAGGCTATTTAAACCCCACCCGAACAGCCACACGTGCTTCGCGTTGTTCTGCATCTAGCAGCTGGACGCTCACCGTGTCTGCTCCTGCATCCTGACTTCTGCCACGCCTGCCAGCATCCTGGATCACCTGCAAAGGAAGAGAAGAAGAGAACAGAAGAAGGAAAAGTCCTTACCTGCTAAATCCGCATCCCGGAGACATCTCGCCGACAATCCTGAAAAGGAAGACTTTTATTTAAAAGCTCATCGCGTCGATCGCTGCAGCGCCGCATTCCACTCACCTTTACAGGGCGCCTCCATGTTCAGCAGCGATCATCCGGATTCGCAGTCACGCCCCAGCGCCTAGGGAGAAAAAGACCAGAACAAAAGGTGAGAGAGAGAAGGGAATAAGGAAAGCTAAATCTCCATGTAAGACTTACCTGTTGATTCATTCTCTCTTCATTTCGGGTCTGCGCCGCATCCTGGCATTTCTGGACCCCGGCCCCTAAGGGGAAAAAGAGACATCAGCGTTAATGAGCGAATGAAAAGACATTACCAAAAAACGCTCATTAAAGACTTACCTGATTTCTACAAGGATTTCACCTCTCATCTCGGGTCGGTGCCTGTTCCCCGGCATTCCGTACCTCGGCCCCTATGGGGAAAAAGACACTAGCATTAGTACATTAATGCCTGGACACAAGGGGAACTTCTTATCAAAAAACTTACCTGGAAGCCAAGCAAGTTTGGTTCTCACCAATCCGAAAATCCAGTGAAGTAACTGGATACCAACGCGCCCCTGCATCAGAAGCAGGATGGAGAGCTCGTCCTTCAAGACCCTAAGGTGAGACGCTACGAGGAATCACAGAAGGGTTTCGAGGAGGGTGAGAGGGGAAAGTGGGAGACTGATTGCATTACCCCGCAGACAGTTAATCCCTTATTTTCGCCTACAGAAGGATACTTCTGCGAGCCAGACAAGCCAGATTTGGGGGCCCGGTCCAGTCCGTCTTCCGAACCCTGCGCATCACCTTAGAAGAGGTCACAGCAGCGCGAACCAGGCCAGCGCCTCCGTGGGAGTCAGGTGAGCGTTACAGGTACCTGTAAGGTTGAGGGTTTGAGCCCCTCCTGCCATGACGTAAATTCTGAGGTTAGTTTATTGTTTATTTATTTTAGTTTATTTACTTTATAATTGTTGCTTACCGCCCTTTCCATGGTCTCCCGCCCTTTCCCCAAAGGACAGGGTTTTTAAATTAAAAAAAACTCTGGGGAAGGGGGGATGAACGGCCAAATTCCGGGATGTCTGGTCACCCTAAAAGGCTGTTTGTTAACCACTATGTTGAGGTGAAATGTTTTACCAAGCAAATGGGTGCAACTGACCTTTGGCAGAGCGGAGAGTAACTATTCTTATGAACTTTGGGAAGAAATAATAAAAGGAGTGCAGGGAAAGATGGGTGACAAGACAGAAATACTTGCCTCACAACAGTAGGTGGGAAACGATACAAGAGAAAGTCATGTATATTCTATAATTTTGTAATAAACGCTGCATATGACAACACAATAGAATTATTTCAGGTTGTCGTCCATTTTCCTTGTCTGGATGGGGGGGAGCTTGAGGGTTTTACCAGTACTGGACATAATGGCTTCTCCTTGGTTCAACAAGAACGTCTCTGGGGTGTTGTACTGCTTAAACCATGGATGTGTTCCTGGGATATTTTTTGGCTTTACATTACTCACAGCATTGGTGTGGTGGTAGAGGGTTGAGTGTCCCAAACTTGGCTCGCCAGTTTGTAGATTCAGATCTAATGTTTCTCGACCTCAACTCCTAGGAGACCCCCTTCGTCTGAGTCTCAGGGCCCTTAATGCGCCTACATACAAGGCTTGGCCAGTGGTTGGCTGGGGTGAAAGTGGGCCTAGAGCAACTACAAAGAGATTGGCTACCTAGGCATTTCTTCAGGGTGGGTCACAGTACCTTTATCACCTCCATCATCTCCCTGTTTAGAGATGCTAGCGACGATAGATTGTTTTTCAGTGGATTGCTTTTCTCCAGCAGATTCCTCATCTGATAGATATTCCCTCCTGCTTTGGAAAATGTTCAACAGGGGGCATAGTGGACCTTGAGCCAGTCGTCAACCACCGATCCGTCTTGCTCGGCATCTTGCTTGCTCCGGATATGACATCAGGCTTCCTATAAATGCCACGTCACTACGCCAAACTTCAGTTTCTTTTTTCCACGCGCTAACACGCTGCTTGGAAACACAGAGCTTCGACTCTCTCGCTGTTTTCGGTAGAAAACGTTGGATTTTCCAAAATCCTCGACGCAAGATGTCGGCCGCTCGGGTATCAGTTTCAAACGGTGTTCCGATTGTGTCATCAAGATGTCCATCACAGACGCGAACGAGTTGTATCTCTGGTGCCTCGGCACGGGTCACAGTAGTGACGGGTGTCCATTGTGCACCAAAAGGCAAACTAATCCATTTGCGACCGAGCAGCAAAACTCGCTCTTGGTCACCACCCTCAGAATCTCCGGCATGGTCGACGGTTCGGTCTTTGGAGGCCATAACTGAGGGGCATACCCCTGAGAAAGAACACTGGTGGAAGAAGAA
Organism: Ambystoma mexicanum; assembly: GCF_040938575.1. Taxonomy (NCBI): domain Eukaryota; kingdom Metazoa; phylum Chordata; class Amphibia; order Caudata; family Ambystomatidae; genus Ambystoma; species Ambystoma mexicanum. Next base: position 1,513,769,613 of record NC_090932.1, on the reverse strand, counting down.
ACAGTCCTACTCGAGGAGCCACTCTTCCTCATCCCGAAAGAAAAAAAAGCATCACCGCCATCGTTGGAATTCCGAGACGTCGACGGAAAGAGGTAAGCCGTCGGCTGGGCCTAACACCCGCCAGGAGTGCAAGGATTTCAAATCCTTGATGCTTGCAATGTTCAAGTAGCATGCTGTAGTCAGCGTGGTTAACCCCCCCCCCCCCACTCCCACGCAGCATGCTTTGGAGCAAGAGCGGCACTCAGTGTACCCGACCCCTCTAGTGCCACGGTACCGACAACGTCAGCGCCGATAAATCTTTCGACGTCCAAAGAAATCCAATGAAAGCCAGATTACCCCTGTGCATCCAAGATGTCGACGCTACTGCGTCTCGATCCCGATCGACACCGACATCCAGCATATTCTCGCCGAAGGACAAACCCTTGATGGTTGTTGAGAAAATATTTACATTTACTCCACGAACCCAATCCGAATTTTCTTCGATACCATGCAAGGTTTCTTCGGTGGTCATGACGCCGATGACAGGGGAGATGTCAATCTGATTTACTTGGGTTCAGGAGGGGTTGATTATGCTGACAGCCAGAACCAGCTTTTACAGCTGGCTCAAGGCCTCCAAGACGTCAGAGGTCTGGACACCTTGCCAGACCTCGAGTTTCAGCAGTCCCAGCCCTATCTTCACAATACCTTTAAATTCAGGGCTCTGGTACAAAGGGTTATTGACACCCTGGGATTACTCATCAGTGGCGCCTGTACAAGGATATGACCTTACCGACAGTCTAGATAAAGGCCTTGCCACTGAACGCAATATGCCTCTAAACCCAGCCATTGCCGATCCTTTAGCAGTTATGTGGCAAAACCCATGTTCCATTCCTCCATCCAGCTCCACCATTTCCGGGAAATACAGGCCAGCTAGAGGAGACCCTTCATATCTCTCCTCTCACCCTTCCCTGGAGGGGCTTGTTATGCAGGCTGCTACAGTCTGTTCTAGACCTGCATCTTCTACATCCACTCTGCCTCCAGAGAGAGAAGCAAAAAAAGTAGATGCCTTGGCAAAAAAGGCATTCACTTCAGGTAGCATGGCCATCAAAGCAACAAATGTGGCAAGGGGTTTCGCCAAATACTCCTTCGCTCTATGGACAGCAGTGGAAAATGCTGCTCATTATGTCCCGGAAGGAGAAATGCGTGAGGGCTTCACAGCTAGTGGAGGATGGGAAGGAGGTGGCCAGGCAGTCGCTGCAGACGGGCCTGGACATCACTAACTGTGTGGGCCAATCTATGGTGTCAGCCATAACTCTAAGGCAGGCCTACCTAAAAACCTCTGGTTTCTCACCTAGCGTCCAAGTAAAACATCTGACATGCCCTTCGAGGGCGATCTTCTTTTCAGCAGTAAAGCCGACGATTCCTTGGAAAAGTTCAAGGAATCCAAAATCGCTGCCAAATCTTTAGGCCTAGCTGCGCATCTAGCCAAACCTCCATTTAGCTTCGCCTCTAGGGCACAGGGCTACAGGAGATATGCTCCTTCTGGCAGGAGAGTGCAGGCTAGGCGAGGGCAGAAGTGTTTCTCGCGCTCAGGAAGGGGCAGAGGAGTTTCTAGAGGTCAACAGGCAGCATCAGCGGCGGGGGCAACCCAGACTCCAAAGCTGCTTTAATTTTCCCCTCTCACTGCGCATTGGTTGGAGACGGTTGATGGAGCATTTGCTCCAGTGGCAGGGAATAACTGAAGCCTAGGCTCTAGAGCTCATTCAGTGGAGTTGTCAGCCATTTGTAAGAAAACCACGGTACAGACCGCCCCCATCTCCAATCCAATCAGGACAGGAGTTCCAGGCAGAACTGAGAGCCCTGTTGCTGAAGGGTGCCGTGGAAGAGTTACCACCCACGCAGAGAGGATCGGGCAAGTATTCCCGGTATTTCCTGGTGCCCAGAAAAGGAGGAGGTCTCTGTCCTATTCTGCACCTCAGGACCTTGAACAAGTTCTTGAGGAAAGAAGTTCAGGATGGTGACATTGAGAGAGATTCTCCACTCACTCGAACTACAGGACTGGCTGGTGTCGATAGACCTACAGGACGCCTATTTCCATGTGCCAATCCATTGAAAGCACAGGAAGTTCCTAAGGTTCACCATAGGTGATATGCGCTATTAGTTCAAGGTGCTTCCCTTTGGTCTTACCTCCGCCCCAAGGGTCTTCACCAAGCTCATGGCGCTAGTTGTGGCTCACCTCAGAAGATCCAGAGTCTAGGTATTTCCATATCTGGATGACTGGCTGATCCGAGGGAAGTCTGAAGTGCAGGTCTTGTCCCACGTTAGAGGACACCTGCTTGCTGCTGCACAAGCTGGGCTTCTCCCTAAACTTAAAGAAGTCCTACATGACACCAGTCTAATGGCTCCAGTTCATCGGAGCAGTCCTAGATACCCGGGTGGGGAAGGCCTTCCCTTCTGAGGAGAGAGTAGTCAACTTGACTCAGATGGTCGACTTGTTCCGGAACCATGCATCTCTACCAGCGGCTTCCTTCCTCTGCCTCCTAAACCTCATGGCCTCCTGCATTTTTTCTAGTGCCAGATGCCAGATTACACATGAGATCCCTGCAATGGCTACTGAGGGATCAGTGGTCTCAGTACCTTGGCTCTCTCTTAGATCATCTCAGGATGTCCGCATCGGTGGTCAACGACCTGTCCTAGTGGGCAGAACACAACAGCCTTTTGGAGGGGGAACACTTCTGCCCTCCTTGGCTTCAGATCCAAGTGGTCACGGATGCATCTTTGAAGGGTTGGGGCGCTCACTGCGAGGATTATCAGGCGAGCAGCCTCTGGTCAATGACGGAAGCCAGGTGGCACATCAACAGGCTGGAATTGCGAGCCATCAGGCTAGCCCTGAAAGCATTTGCCCCGTCGCTGCAGGGGAAACATGTCCTTATTTTGACGGACAACACAGTGGCAATGCACTCAAAGAGCAAGGTGGTGTGCACTTCTGCCCCCTCTGCACGGAGGCGATGATGCTTTGGTTCTGGTTGCTGGAGAACAGGATCTCAGTCTCGGCAGTTCATCTGGTGGGCACAGAGAACAACTTGGCAGATACTCTGAGCAGGCAGAGCACAGTCTTGCATGAGTGGGAAGTGTGCCAGGAAGTCCTAGAGGAGGTCTTCGCTCTCTGGGGTAACCCAGCAGTGGATCTGTTCACAACGGAGTTCAAGAGGAAATGCAAACACTTCTGCTCAAGGGAATTCCCAGCGAACGGTGCACTGGGGGATGTATTTCTGGTGGATTGGACCTTCCCTCTCCTCTACGCGTTCCCTCTGATTCCCTTCATTCCATGGGTTCTCCAGAGGTTGAAGAGGTTTTGAGCAACCATGATCTTGATCGGCCCGGACTGTGCAAGGAGACCGTGGTACTCTGACCTCTTGGACATGTCCATCTGTCCACCTCACCGGTTGCCTTGACGTTCGGATCTCCTAACCCAGTCGGAAGGTTGGATATTCCATCCGACTCCAGAATCCCTCAAACTAAAAGTGTGGCTGTTGAGAGGATGTGCTATGATGACTGGGATCTCACTGAGGAAGTACTTGCGGTGTTGCTGGCTACATGCAGACCATCTACAAGATCTTTGTACGCGTGCAGATGGAGAAGATTTGAGGCGTGGTGCAATGAACGCAAGATTGACCCCAATTCTTGTCCCACCACTACAGTGATGGAGTTCCTTCTGTCACTGGCCTCTGCAGGCCTTCAGGTCACCACAGTCAAAGGATATTTGGCAGCCTTGTCTGTGTTTAAAAGATCCCGAATCAAGGTTTGTTTTTTACAATCCCGGTAACGGCACAATTCCTGAAGGGCCTAGTAAATAGATTTCTGCCAACTCCCTTTGTTGTCCCAGGTTGGGACCTTAATTTGGTTCTGACATTTCAAATGGCAGCTCCTTTTGAGCCTATGCACTCTTTTCCATTACGACTTCTCTCTTTGAAAACAGCCTTCTTGATTGCTATTACATCCGCTGGGCGGGTGAGTGAAATACAGGCCTTATGCTGTAAGCCACGTTTCCTAAGTTTCTTCCGGGAGAATGTTTCACTCAGGGTAAGGCCGGCTTCCACCCTAAGGCTGTCGCAGAATTTCATCTGTCACAGTCCATCGACCTTCCAGTCTTCTATCCTCCGCCACATCCTTCTAAGCAGGAGGAGCGGTTACATCGCCTAGACCTGAAGAGCGCATTGAGTCATTATATCGCATGGGCAGCTGATTTCAGAAGAGCTGACCAGATCTTCTTTTCCTTTTCTTTAGCCCGTAAGGGCTTGCCCATAACCAAGCAGACTTTCTCCCGATGGATAAATTCTGCATAGATGAATGCTACCAGGCCGCTGGGAAGGAATTACCAGCAGGCATCAGGGCCCATTCGACAAGTGGAGTCTCAGCATCGACTGGATTACAGAAGGACGTTACTGTCCGGGATATTTGGCGTGCTGAGACTTGGTCATCCCTGCATACCTTTGCACAGTACTACAATCTGGATGTGGCTTGTACCTCTGATGCGCGTTTTGGCAGGCAGTGCTGCAAAATTTCTTAGTAAGACTTTCTGCCCGCCTCCTTGATTTACTTCTTTGGGAGTCTATCAGATGAGGAATCTGCGGACGAAAAGCAATCGACTGGAGTAGAAATTACCTTACCGTAATGTTCTTTCTATGGATTCTTCTCCCGCAGATTCCTCATCTCCCCTCCCATCCATCCCCGCTCAGAAAGTCGGTGGTTGATGCGCATCTCCTCTTTCACGTTGATGGTCCTCTGTCCGTTTTCTGTCTTCCTGACACAGTTTTTTAAAACAAAGATTTTTCTAATGCTACTTGTCGTGTTTGTTCAATTGTCCCTCCTTCAGAGGTTTATAGTTACTTTCTTTTTAAGGGCTCATTGGCCCATTTGTTTTCTCTTTTTCCAATCCAGTGTGTGGTGCTCTGTAAAAAAGGGGGAACTGAGGTTGGGGCGTGGTGACATGGTATTTATACGACGCCTGATGTCATGTTCAGAGCCAACGACTAGACACCGAACAAGACGGATCGATGGTCGACAAACGGGTCAAGGTCCACTACACCCTCTGTCGAAAAAATTCCGAAGCAGCGAAGCATTTATCAGCATTTATCAGATGAAGAACCTACGGGAGAAGAATCCATAGAAAGAACATTACGGTAAGGTCATTTCTCCATCCAAATCGTTAGCCAAAACAATTGTAGTTCCTACATTATTGCATCTGTTCATAAGGTATGAGTGTGTGTCCAGAAGGGATATAGTTCTACACTAGAGTTGAGATGGATAGTGGAGCAATACTGGGGCAACCAATACTATACAATTGAATCCCTAAAAATGGTGCTAGTAGTCATGCCAGGGTTTACATTGTTGCAAGCATGTTTCTGCAAACTGGCAAAGTGACAAATAGCCCTCCAATAGATGATGAATCCCCTCCCCAGACTATGCTGAGCTAGTGAAAGACCTAGCTATGTGTATGGTGATGATGGACAGAGTGATCACTGAAGCAATGTAGGGGGGAGGGCTAAAGCTAAGAGAGAACTGTGTTGAGTGTGGGTCCAAACCTAATGGGGCTCGCATAGGATGAAGACCCAATATCTAAGTGCAGGCTGCTATAACACAGGAACAGATGTGGTAACAAACAAAACAAAAAGAATGCAGGAAGTTGTGGCAGCTGTAATGCTAGGCAACAGGGTTGCAGAAGCCCCGATATCACAGCCGAATTTGTGGCTTCAAATGAGGACTTGAGATATTGTAGAGGACTGACCTGTGGAGGAGAGGTACTGTTAACGGACAAGAAGAGAAAAGACAAATTGGGTACAGTTTACCATTTGCCCCATGATGGCTATGGAGAAGGGAAGAAAGATGATTGTGCTCCGTTTGCCTTAATTTAATGTCAATATGTGGCTTGTACAATTATAATTGTTCTATAAAACAGGATTCGAACCTGCGTTTCGCTGAGTTGTCTGGCTTCCAAGACAAACTCGTTGCCCCTGAGCTATCCTTCGGCCACAGCTAATTGTATGACATATATAACAGGTTTCAAAATAAGGATTTGACTAGAAGGAGCTAAAAGCAGCTTCTGGGTATTTGGCAAGTAAGTAGGAGCTACTTCTGGGGAACCTGGAGCTGCTTTTATAGCGCTCCGAAGATGTAATACCCATATAAAATTTAAACTATAACCATACCAATTATATATGACCAATTATGCTTTAAATGCCTAATTTCATTTATAAACATTCCCAAAAATATAGATTTAATGTCACCAATATGTTTCAATAGCTCCAATTTGCGTGGGAAGCCAAAAGTAGCTCCTAGTAGTTGTTCATGTCAACCAACCACAGGAGCTAAATAGCTGCAAGCAATTTCGAACCCTGTATAAGGAGCATCAATGATGGAAGACAAGAAGTAATGGGTGGATGCAACTGAAATCGCACTGTAATTATTCATGCCATGCATACGTTTATCATTTGAAATGCCAATAAAGAGATGCATTTATTTAATGTTGAAACAGACAGTATCTCGTGTACATATGCCATATCGCACTGCTGGGCAGGGAGTCAGTAATCGCAGCCATGTTTCTGGGGATGGCATGGTGAAATATTAGATATTTTGACATGCACACGAGAAGCCATGAAACCAAATAGGAATGACCTAAGCCTCTGTCCAGGGCGTTGAGCCACCTGAGAGGCAGAGTAAGAGTCAAGTGGACGCTAGGTACACAGCCAGGTCATATTATGTGTAATGGAAAGATCTGCTAGAGGCAGTGTTCTGCCACAGGTGAATAGGTCAAACAGAATTGTACAGGTCTCTAATGGTGCTGTATTGGCATGCCGTCCAGGGTTGGTGGATGCTCTAGTAGGAAGGTCATTATTAATGTAACTAAATTTATCATATTGACTCTTTTGTATAAGGCTTATTGTGTATCTATGAAAACTCTTGTTTCTGTGCCACTGTCAATTTCTGTAAAGCTGTATGGAAATAAATCATGTCTCTGCTTTTGCTGCTGAGGTTGTTATTGGATTATATGGTGATTGATTTGGGTTCACCTTGCCCAACTGAGATGGTAACCGAAGAAGATCGCTTCCCCTTGATCCCTTGTGTTCATACTGACAAATCCTTCAATGTCGTCCCATCTCACGCAGGGTAGAACCTTTTCCATGTGACCACGGCGGTGTGTCTACAGTCCAATCGTCCCTCTGCGGGTGTTACACTGTGGGAGGATCACATGGGGAGGGGAACCCCTTGTTCGATTAGGGACAACAAATGAGGTAAGACGCAATATGGTCCCAAACCTTTCCCACTTCCCTCACCCTCTGCATGGTGACTTAGTCCCCCAAGCTCCCATGTACTATTGTAAGGTAGACTCTCACACATCACTACCTTCTAGAGAGGCCAGGTATGCTAGGAACTAGTTATGGAAATCTCATAACTACTGAGACGAGGAAGAACAATGCCTCCCTGAAATCTAATACTGGAAGTACTGGGACGAAATAGCATCACAAAATAATGATGAAGAACTAACACATGCAGTCTAGTCAATGTAGACCAAAAGGCACTGAGGCAAAGAGGAGGAGCAGAGGGCCTAATAATTGGTACATCATTGAGCATTCTAGTCCTCATTGGAGGCCCGGCCAGAAAGTCAATCATAAAAACAGCAGCCAGGCTGTCTCATATTTCAAACAGCTCCCGGAGGAACAAGACGCAGAGTTCGACCCTTTCTGGAGGAACGGAAGACCGGTCCACCGTACGGGAGAAAGAAACTGGCAGGACCGAGGCTGAGTACGAGACGCCACTCACCAGGAGAATCCCCAAGAAAAGCTGTGGTGAACCAATACTCCATTTTTATAACGGAAACAAGCGGGAGAAAGGAACCCTGTGACCAGAGGAACGGGGAGGATTGCAAAGTCCTCAGAAGCGAACTAGAGCAAACGGCAACCCTGAACGTTCGCAGAACAGTCACCAAAGCCTTTAAGAAGATAGAAACCTTGAGGACCAAAGCCTAAGGTATGCAGGCTACTGACGATGCTGGGAGAAGCTAAAGAGGCTGGCGAGAAACCCGAGACTAGAGGAACTGCAGAAGATGGGTCAAGGACCCAGGAGAAAAGAAACAAGTAAGAATAAAGAGTTCTGAGACCCGAAGGAACTGCGTAAGAATACAAGGGTCTGGGACCCTGAAGAACTGAGTAAGAATAAAAGGGTCTGAGACCTGGATGAGCCAAGCGATGTCTAGGACCCATGAGAAAAAGGACCTGGGACCTACGAGAAATACATGGCTGGATAGTGAACCAGGTATCAGGTTTTGAACTGTTTGTGAAACTATGTAAAACCCACAGAAGGCCCATACTCCTGAACATAGAGAAAAGCACAAGCGGGAAAGTCTGGGACTAGGAAGATTACTATCAGGACAATCTTTGTAGTCACAGTACCCGATAGCTTGGTGAATCAGGTACAAAGGGAATACTTGAACATTGTGGTGAAAAGCCAGGAGGAGGGAGACATCCTCCTGGCCTGTGAGAAAGCCAAGAGAGGAGAGGCAACCTCTTGGCCTTGTGAACATTATGACCAGGGGAGGGAAGTCATCCCGCTTGGTGTTGGTGAAGAAACTTGAGAAGGCTAAGAGAGGAGATGCATCATCCTGGCCTTGTATGAAACCTAGGAAAAGGGTCAGAGAAGTATCCAGACCCCCTTCGTCGCAGTACCTAGGAGCCAGGTCTGCCAACCAGGGTCTAGTATCCATACCGACAGAGAAGGAAGGAGAGAATTTTTTTTTCCACCAGTTGGAAACAAACTTTTGAGAACTTTCAAACCCCGAGCTATCCTTTTGTCTAGGGGAAGAGGACCATTTCTCTGGAGCAATGAAGACACCCTATTTATTTAGTTTTGCAGAAGGTTTAAGGGATGGGAATAGGTTTAGACACAGGACGGTGGACACTTTACTTTACAGACATCCTAACCAGGTCCTTAGTATTTTTGTTTGAGGCAAGGAAACCCCTGGTAGAATTAGGGCACGTGAGGAGTTTTTCCAACCGCACCTCTTACTTTTACTTTCAATAAAAGTCTTTACCCAGAAACATAGTACCACTTTGTCAGACTTGTACTTCTGCACCCTTACAATACAAAGGATAGGTTAGAGGCTTAACTGACATCACTATAAGGGGTTTCAAAGGATGGCAAACCGCTTCACTCCCCACACATCCACTTGCCCTGTTAGAGCAGTCCAAGCTAATTGTCTCTCATTAGCTAGATTCAAGCATCAGAAAGCAGGGGGTGGCAGTTTCCCGGTCCTCGCCACCAAGTAGTGGAACTCACTTTCCAACCCTCTCAGATCTGAATCCTCCTTCCACTCTTTCAAGAGAAAAGCCACACTTTGGCTTAAAGTGCAAGACTCTTAGAGCCTCCACCCGCCACTCCACCCATCCTGACCATAACAACCTACACTGCTCTCCTTCTGCCCAGCTTCGCTAGGCCTTGTTGTGTTGTCTAACACCCTGCAAATGTCTTGAAATTTTGTAATTATCTTGTAAATAATTAAATGTATATTGATCTATGGCTGTGGTACATCATGCCTCTGCAACTTGTATATTATTCTATGTTTGGTGTACATCATGCTTCTGTAACTTGTAAGAAATGCGCTAGATGCCTTTGGGCCAGGCGCGCTATCGCTATATAAATAAACAAATACAAATATAAATACGTGAAGGCTGGTGTTTCTTCGTTGGCTGCAGGAAAGCCTGTATTATTAAATTGAAAGGGTACCTTGTGTATACAGAGGAAGGCAAGATACATTGGGTTGGTTAAATGCAGTACAGGTGCTTGATAGAATACATTGGGGAGAAATAAAACAATGCAGAAATAATATGATTTGTGATTTTTGGAAGGTAGGGAAACAGAAGGGAGCTGTAGACCGAGCCAGAGGAGCAAAGATGCAGAGGGCGGGAGGCTCAAGGACAAATTAAATCTCTTTCTATTCAGATCTGTCCAATTGCAACAGAATAAAACATGCTTGAATTCATATTATAAACAAGAGGTTAATAAAAGTTGAGAACACACTTATGCGAGAGGGGTAAATCATTGGGAACAAAGAATGGAGAATCAGTCAAACAAGTGTAACACTCCTGACAGCGAGACAGGTGTGTAGTTCATGCACCTTAACTATAAACCAGAAACCTGTAGATCCTTAGGACAATGGAGCTGCATGATGAAGGGGGTCAGATGGCAATAGATGGGACATTTATCCTGATTCAAATTTTATAATTGGGATGTCCCTTAGAGGACAAGGGAAAGAAAAAAAACAAGAGGGGTGGGAATTCTTTTTGCATTGGTTTATGGAAAGGGCCAAAGAAAAAGTAGGTGAGAACAGTGCTGTCATTGGGCCGGATCTTCCCGGATCTGGGATCCAGCTCCCAATCTGGGGAATCCATGGGCAGCAGTGCGTTCGTGTCAGGCGCAATATTTGAATCGTGGTCCTAGATTGAGAGGCAAGGCACTCCCCCACAAGAAGATCACTTGAGGGTCTGAGCAGGAGTGCTCTGAAATCCCATGTTAATGCTGCACTGTACAGGAAATACTGATGTGCATTTTTTGGGGGTTTAAAAGGTGTCCACATTTTGTACTTTGCTGACATTATGAGATTCGGCTATTTTCCAAGTGTTCATGATTCATCTTTTGATTGGGCTGAGAGGCAAATGTTTATGGGGTGACTAACACCACTCCCTCCCCCCCACCTGCCTCACCCACCCCTTTACCCATGTGCTAGGTGGGGACCCCCAGTAAAAAAGTCAATTTCCATCATTGGGTGAGATTGAAGGACCTGTAGGATATGAATGCAACACTAATAAATAAAATAGAGAAACTGCATGACATTATTTTACAATACATGCCCCATGTACACCAGGGGATGTGATGAATTGGTCTAAAGCGTTTTGGACTATTAGGAATGATCCAGAAAAGTTTACTGAGGAGTTGAGACGAGTTATCCAGTGTTGTAACCCTTTTTGGGCTGACAGGAAACAGTCTATAGCTCTGGCCAAGGTATGCCAATGTTCATCTCAACTGTGGTTGGCCTGCTGAGGACATGAGAACTGGTACTGAATTGGTACAAGTGAACAATGCTTTGATACAGAAAATTGCAATAGTGTGTCCAAGAAAGACAGATTGGGGAAAGATAAGTACCTGTAAACAGAGGAACGGATGAGTCGACTACAGATTATCTTGGTCATTTGAAGATTGTTTTTACGCATCGCTCTGGTATAAATAAGTATCCTGAGATAGCCCAGGAAGCAGTGATGTTGCCTAAGGTTTAGGCACAAATGAAGAGCAAACAGCCCCCCAACTTCAGAACCTGTTTCTGTAGCAAATCAATGCTTTTCTTGCCAAGAACAGGAGGAGGAACGGAGTGAGTGTAAATGTATGCCCCTTCAATTGCAGTAAGCCAATTCAACACATGAACAATAACCCAAGAGAGGATATTTTCTTATGATAGTGTTGGAAAAAAACCTGAGCATCCGTACCAAAGTATTCCCACTAGGGCAAAGTTCCAATTTGAGACATTCTACCTGCAGGTTTTAATCCTTCATGCAGGTGTATGACAGTGTCCAAACTGGAAACTTGGCGACTGTGGTTCGAACCCCCACCACTGTTGGATCACAGAGTAAATTATTACAATTCCATTAAATAGAGCAAGATAGCGTGTTTATAATTTTGGGCCCATAAGTACATACCCGACTTGTGCCCTCCTGGCAGGTGGGTCTTCTATATGACCCATCACAGAAAAGATGAATTGTCAGCAAGGTGGGCTGGATCTTTCTAAGTCTTACTGGTAACGGATATGGATGTGCAGTGCAGAGAACTCCCCGCCTGGACTCATGTCCATTTTTGTGTGCTAGCAATGGCACCAATCAACACACTTCCTGCAGATCCTGCTGTGCATAATCCCGATTAGTTGTTCGTTACCCGGGAACTAAGGTTAGAACAACTCTTTTAGGTGTTTTTTCTCTGACAGATACTTCAGCAAGGGAAAAAAGAACACAGGAAGTAACTGCTACATAAATTAGAAATTGATGATGCTGCAAGTGGAGAAATATAATGGCAGTGAGGTGGTTTGGGAATTGGATTTCTAGTGCAAGTGAATGCACATTTGGGCAAGTGCCATCTGTTTGTAGGACCTTCCCAGAGTGAATAACTAAAGAAAGGTCATCATGAAGGCAGCCACTGACTCGGAGTGGGCTAAAAAGCAAAATGTAACAGTTACTATACAGGGAAAATAAACATAAAAGGGGGTTGCAAAGAATCACGGTGGCCAAGGCCAACATAAAGAACTAATATAACATTTTACTGTTCAACTCATTTGTATTTCCAGGAATTCAGCAAGAAGCATTGACAAGCGGTGCAGTTGACAAACAACAGTAGCGCGAGAAAGGTAAAGAACATGGTGAAGTCGCAAACGTGTACTACTAAATGACTTGTCTGAAAAAGCGTGAGATAACAGGTGCCCTAGGTCACTCTATACCCACTGACGAGAACTATCTAGAGGGAAAAGGCTATATTTAAAACTTTGAGGTTCTTACTGAACTACTGTCAAATCACTTTTGCTTGAGGGGTGAGAATATAGACAATATGCATATAAAACTGTGTGTATGCTCCTTCAACAAGTGCCCTACACTGCCCTAATGCACATTTTCTAAAGGAACAAAGCCCCAAGTGCCAGGGTACCAAAAGGTCAATATTTGGACAGGTTCAATAAAATAACTAATCTGAACATTACGCTTAGGTCCAGGCACTTTTATCTGCTAATACTGAACTTTCAAATAACAGCTCATTTTCCAAATTGTTTCCGCAGGAGCTGCAATAAGACTAGTTCAGCAACTGGACATGCTAATGGTGAAAAGAAGAGCACGAAGAAGCCTGGAAGACAGAGTCTGGGACAGAGTTAACCCAATAGCATCAGCCTGGAACATTTATCAAGGAGGCAATCACGAGGAGAGGCTGGGGGAGTTAGAAAAGATAGCTAGGTTAATAATGGGTTCACAGTTGAATTACACAAACCACCCAAACAAAGCTCATATTTAACATCACAGCTTGAAAGATCGCCTGCAGGATTACCTGAACAAATAGCTGAGATCGATTGGTGCTGAGGTTAGACACCAGTCCTGGCCAAAGGGTTGAAAGAATGAAGATTGGGGAGCCCCAGCAGCATTTTAGCTCTGGAGAAACTTATGGACGTTTTTCCAACTGATACTGCAACATCGAAACAGCGAGTTGCTGCTACACTGTGTATACGCTGGTCAAAGGCACACGAGGCCCAATGTATTGGGTAACCCAAGGAATCTGGGCCTGCAGTAGATTGCATAGGATGGTGCATCGAGAGGTCTGGGAAATCCAAATCCGAGGAGGAACTAAATATGTGGTGAGTGTTCCGGATATGAAACAAGGCTTGGGGTTCGTAATTGGAAATGAATGGACATTGTGGCTGAAAGAACCCCCACATATTCAATGTATGGAGAATGTAAAGCCAGGTAATATTTTGGCTATTCAAGATCAAATCTGTTGGGACGGGACTGCCAAAGGGTTGATGCCAAATGGAACGCAAATGGTTCTCTTAAATGACAGCTGCATGCATTCAAAGAAAAGGTTAGAACTTGATGTTAGTTTCTCTCTGATAACTATGACTGAGAGGCCTGCTGACCTTAAGTTTGAAATGTATCTAACGTACGAACTTAATTTTATTGGCTATATGTTCCCGCCCCCATCACTTCCCCAACTTGTTAGAACTATTACCAGATGTCGATAGACTGTCAGACATTAAGAAATAAATATATGTAATCAAAGCAACTTTGAGAAAGAATGCCTTTGAATTAACACTTCAAGCAGTGACCTTATGTACCCTGTAAGATTTAAAATGTCATGCACCGAAAAATTTGAAAATGGGCCCTATTGTTTGGAACGTAAGCTGCTATTGTGCTCATGTTTCCACTCTTTTGGTGGGGAGGCTGTTTCAAAAGCCTTAAGAACTCTTTACATATCCACAATGAAAAAATGCTCCTGATGTTACTTAGTATTGGCAAAAACAAATTCTAGACAGTCAACAGTGATCTTGAGGAAGATTAAAATGGTATGCTCATGTTTCACAGACTATCTTTTGATAGTCTGCAAATTGGTTGATTCTATTAGATAGGATGATTGCTTTGGATTTCTACAGTGTTGAGATAGATTTCTCGAATCTGGCCTGGTGGACACAATAGAGGTCAGTGGATGAGTATTCAAGGCTTAGTCTCTGGCGAGTATGTTTGGGGTCAGGGGCCCTCAATGAGTCCACACAGAATAGCATTGAATAATTCTATTTAGATAGTTGGTTAGAAAAATAGGTATTTATTTTAGGCCTTTGGAACCCACTGAAAAATGAAACTATCAGGTAGTACTATCAAACAACACTCTATAATACAATCACTATTAGGTTCATTCAATAAACATCAAATAACTTAATCAAGCAACGCATAAGGTAGATTATAATTGTTCTTCTATAACACGCTTGCAAGGAAAGATTTCCATTTAGCTGCAATTTTCCCTTCAGTTGCGAACCCCCCAACTTTTTGCGGTTGTCTAACCATCCTAGCCTGACTTTTGCCAGCGGAGCACATCCTTCTGCTGCACTCCCCTGTGCTTTTCGCTCACTTTGTTATGGGGAAACTGACATGTCCTTAAAGATAGTTAGTACTGGGAGACTTTGTTTCCCTCAGTCCTTTTCTTTGTTGCACTTTTTTAGCAACATGTTACTAGTGCACAAAGTACCTTACAGTACAGTGCACTGGGGTTTTCCTTTCATTTCCAAGGGCCCTAGGATTTTTTGGCAGAAGTACAAATGTGCCTTGGACAGAGCTGGTGGCAACTGTTATTTTTCACATATGTATAACCCTTTCTTGTGGATCATATCGCATTTACCGCATTTGGCCCTGGAAAGTGGCTTGGTGCCAAAATGGGCATTCCACAAGGTCCTTTGTTCTGTCCTTTGGCCATCTTGTACCTTTGCCTTCCCCCCAGGTCGAGCAGACCTGTCAAAACCCTTATTTGTTCATGCAGATCCCTGCGCAAACCAAAGCTTTTACAGGCTCTGCATGCCTTGTGTGTGTGCCTCCAGGATGTGGGCTGGACTGTCTAGTTCCAATGCACATCCTGGGTGCCAGATAGTCTTGTGTGCTGGGAATGACTGGGACCACTGTGGTCCGTGATTGTTCCACGTCTGGCATGGCTGTATTTGAGCAGATCTCCCATTTGGTCCTCTTCGTTTTGGTGCAAAGGAGGTTCTGGATACGAGAAGGCTCCAAACACCCATACCAGGTCAAACTCTTGAGTTCACAATTAACCTAGATTAGGATCCAAGCATCCTGAAACTACGAAGCAGAGCGGAGGAACCGCAGGTTATCAGCTGGAAGGTTTGGCACCCTGAGCCTGCTGTTGTCCAACAGGACCCCCTTGTTTCTGATCAAACATAGAAGGTCTGCAAAGGCGATTCAACCCATTTGAATAGTGGGACCAACTATTCATGGCACCTCCAACTAAACTTGAAAGCAAGCCTTCTCAGAAGTGTTCCTGGGCTAACCAGTGAACTGACCAGCTTGCACGGGACCTTTGCTCTGGAACCGCTGCCATCTCGAGTTGACACTTGGTATAAGGCACTCTTCTGCCGAGTTTCGTACACCTAGACGCCTTAGGTCTGGAATTACAAGAGTGCACCTGAACTCGAGTGCACACGGTCACCGTGTCGCCCAGCTGTGGTGACAAACTTCAAGGGTGCCTTGCTGCTGTGCCACCCTGCGACCTGAGACGAGCAGCAGTGAATTTCAGTTGATCCCTTCACCAGGAAAGGAGAAATCGCCACTGTCCCGCCACAGAATCATCCCTGGAACTCAGCCGCTGAAAGCCGCAGGACCGCACAATTGCAGCATTTATTTATTTGAACATTTATAAAGCGTGCAAAACCCATAGGTATAAACCCGCAACCCAAGTGGACTCAACTGCCGAAGTTTGGTCTGGAGTACACCTAGGGTCGGTGAGTACTTGCAATCCTTACCGGTGGCCCCTGGCGCGTCCATCCATTTTTACGCATGAGTTTACCTGAGGGCCACGCTCCTTTATAAAGGCAGCCTGTGCTACCGTCCTATTCCCAACTCTTGGATCCTTTTCTGCCCTCTTGGCTCCTCGAATAGTGGGAACTTATTCTTCACTGCCTCATCCACCTTCCTGCGTCACTACAGCCTCTGCAAGAGACCCTGTTTTCGCTCGACCGCACGATTGCGTGTGTCTGCACTGAAAGTATTTTTGAGCGCTAGGCTCCACTCTTCTTAGTGATTGGACTGCCTCTTAGTTAGGGTTTGATAAGTGAAGGACTACCTAAAGTATATTCGCACTGTATGCTCCCTTTCTCTACAGGGTGTGGACCCTTACTGTGTGCTATTCTTTTAGGCCATTGTAACTGTATATACGTTCTATGGTAGTGTTGTGTTGGTTTATGTATTACTGCTGATCTTTGCTTGTGTTTGATTTAAAAGGCCTTTAATAAATGTATATGTACTTTTGATATACACGTGACAGAGTAATTTGTAGTGTCCTTTGCTATAAGTGCTCATTGTGGGCTTTCGATCACCCCATATCCCCCAAGACCTAGTCTTGACCGCTGCCAATGCTACCTTGATTGGTCTGGCTTGTCCAGAAGGTTACCCTGTTCCAGGAAAGTAGGCTGGCATTCTGAACCTCTGCCCATCAGGTCAGAGTTCAGAAATCCATCTTAACAAAGCTTAACAACAGAGAGTGGTTTGTAAGCAAAGGTTCAGGATTCGAACCTGTGTGGCAGTCCATTGTCTTGCTTCAAAGACAAACGTGTTGCCCAAAGGTCACAGGGTCCAAAACAATGTTTCTCACAGGGATAAGTTCTCTGTAAAAAGGATCAAATGGGCTTGTGGTGATTAGTTTAAAACAATTTAGAAGTTCGACAACAATTTACCCAAGGATAGGTACGTTTTCTTTCTTCCGGACCCAACGATAACCCATGGACAGGATAACTGACCCAGGTTTGATCACCATAGGTGAGTGGAGGGGAGACAGGAGACAAAGGAACTTGTTCCCAGTGTTATTCTGTGGAGGACAGGCACACATATTCTTACTTACCCCCCTGACTTCGATTTTCCCAGATGTCATGGTGGATCGTCTGGTGGTGACTGGGGCTCAATCCTTTGCCTTTTGTTCCAGTGAAATGTGCCCAGGAGTTGCAGGTTTGGGGATTCTTCCGGTTGGGTGCAGTTGCAAGATGCAATCCCTGTCGGCAAAGAAATGCAGAATCCAACGATTCAGGCCTCCTTAGGACACTTCACAGGATGGAGGAATGCGAGTTCCATAGATGATCACCGTTTTCAGGCGACGACAGGTGTCATTACAGCTGCGATCACAGTAGCTGCTCCAGGACAGGTTCCCTTGAAGAGGGAAGATACAATATGGGGATAAGGTGACTTGTGTTATAAGCTGGCGACCAACAAAGTTCCTGTCTCAATCATGCGATGGTGACACTTGTGGTGAGGTAGTCCACGAGAGAGCTAGTCAGTCCACCAGGCAGTCCAGGGACACATTGGATGGTTCTGAAGTGCTGGATCCTCGAGAAGGTGCTGAGATTAGTTAGACCCCCAGTCCAAAGGCGGAAGCAATGCTCTGGGTCTTCGGAGATCAGGCAGAGGAACAGGGCTTCACTGGGCCAGACACTAGAAGGGATGCTGGGCCACTTCAGGAGTCATTCTTGTGTCACCTACAGTCTGTTCTTCTTTGAGGGATTCTTGGCTCCAAGGTAGATCTGAGGAATAGCCGCAGAGGTCCTCCTTTCATCCAAATTCCGAGCTGGAAGCAAGTCCAAGCTCACCAATGGTAAGGCTCTGCACCATTCAAACATTAAGTAGGTTTCCAATCAGGGACAATTGCTGGGTTCAAATCTGCCCCAGAAGCAGACTATCTGGCACTAAGGATGTGGACTGGCACTAGACAGTCCCAGTCCCCTTTCCGAGACAGACACAGGGAAAGTAGCAACTTTCCCAGGCATGTACACAACCGTATAAAAACTTTCCTGACATGAGAAGGCAGGAAGAAGGCCAACCCCAAAGAGGAAATCTCCTGGAATGGCTATATTAGGGCACCAGGCGCTTTTAGTAGCCATAAGTCGTAAACATGAATGTGCACTATGTGGTGAGCCAGAAAAAGTCGGACTAAGTAGTGTTATGGTTCAAAAGTGTTTATTTAAAATAAGAAGAAACGGCTATCTACCCTATCGCTATGAGGGAAGTTCCCTGCCTAACCAACTAAAAGTAAGGGTGATCATTCAAGTCCAAAAGAAATAGTCATTAGTCCAAATCCCACTAACTAACTGACCCTAACACTTAGGAAAACAGAATGAGGCTGGAGCAATGACCTCTGGATTGGCTTCTGCTTGACCCAACACTTGGTTCGATTAGACAAAGAGGAAGCCTTAAAATGTTGTCACATTCTGTATTTCTTTACACAAAGTTCATCTGTTTTTTGCATACAGCACTCAGCCACTCTGGAGGTTCTGTTTGCCAAGTTTAAGATTTAAACAGATTTCATACGGTTCCCTTTTCTTAGGAAAAATAAGTATTCCACCATTTCTTACTTGGTGCTTGACAGTGTTCTTGTCTTGTTAAACACTGGAACCCTCTAGGTCTTTCTGCTCCCAGTTTTGTTCACTATATTTCGTAGTTCTAGGACTCCCCAAAACCCTCTGGCCCTCTATCCGTCTGCCCGTTCAGCTCTTCTGGGTTCCAGTAACCCATGTGATTTCTCCAGCCTTGTGTTTTAATGTCTCTCGGTTTGGCAGGGCTCAAAAGTCTGTTAGGTTTGGTTTAGCTCTGCTTCGGTAGGGCACCTGCCTGCTCAGGTTTGTCTGGCTCCTGTAACCCTTGCAGCTTTCCCAGTCTTGCGTAATGTCTTTCGGTTTGGTTTTTCAGAACTCTCCAAAGACCTCCGATAGGCTTGCTTTAGCTCTTGTTCGGTAGGGTGTCTGCTTGCGGTTTTATGGCTCCCGTAACCCTTGTGGCTTCTCCGGCCCCTGGTATCACGATTCACTCCTTTCAAAGGCATTACCTCTTAAGTATTTGCTTCTCTTCCGCTGCTTGGTTCGGCAGCTAGCACACTTCTCGTATGGAGATCGGGGTCCCAACGTCTCCACTTCAGTCTGGTCTTAGCATCAGTTAATGGACCCCAGGCCACCACAGCTTCCTTGCAGTTACGCCACCAGGCGAGATGGTCGCTTTACTGCCCCCGTCTCTCTCCGTACCATCGCTTCTTGGTCGGTCAGGACACCAGCCTTCCAGCGTCCGGCTAGCACATCGCTCACTGTCCACCCCCCCGCCGGTTCTGCAGTCTAGCATGGCTCTGTCCCTCCAGGATGAATTCCTGTCAGAGGCTCGCCCTCTGGATAGGATTCGCTCGCTCTCTCTCTGATTAAGAGTTCCTTGTGGTTTTATGTATGTCATTGGAAACAAAAGGGCGGTGTCTTCCGGCAAGATCCAGCATTCCCTGATCCCAAAGGGATTGAAAAAATGTCATTGTTTGGTGGATTCAAAAATAACAACAGTCTTTCCAATTCCCACATATGCAGACAATTTACTTTGGACCGGGAGGACTAGGAGTTCTGGACTGGAATCGAAGTCCTTGTCCCTAAGAGAGGAGTCACTCCCAGTGAGGTCCCACTTGCCTAGATGACTAGGGAGGGTCTTGCTGAGTGGGCCCAACTCCCTAGCCTCAGAAGGGGGTGGCTCCCCTCTGGGGGCGAAGGGACGAATAGTCCAGATTCTTCACACCACCAAAAATAATGTAAAAACAGTAAGAATGTAACTGCTGCCACCAGCTTGTCTCTAGGCACATCAAAGTAACCAAAAATTCCATGTGTATAAAGCTAGGGTGATACAAAAGTATCCCCATTGCACTGTATTGTAAGATGCTGTGTGCCATATAAAAATACAAGAATTCAAACAAAGTTTCCAGTACACATACTCTCAAGGACTGATCAGTTTCCCCATAACAAGTTAGCAAAAGGCAAGAGAAGTGAAGCTGAAGGCTTTACTTCCCTTCAAAAAGTCAGGACAGGATTAAAAAACAGAGCAAAAACAATGGGTTTCTATAGGAAACTATGGAGAGAAAGTTGCTAAAAGAAAATTCTTCCTAAAATACAGTAAGGAACCCACTGCAACAGAATTAAAAAAAAGGATGCATCAATTTTTGATCATCTGGAGAATCCACTGGTCAAATATAAGCCACCTTCAATCTTGAAGAAACACAATTACTTGTCTTCTGTCAAAAGCTGAGTGAGAGGAAAATCGTTTAAAATGTGTTGCAGCAGGAGCCCAAGTCTGATTATTTACTGAAGACGAGCTATTTGGTCTTCATGCTCCCTTGGCTCTGGTGGCTGTTTTTCTTGTGTCACTCTGATAAGCCAAACGGGTGAAACTTAGAAATCACAGAGACCTCGGACTGCTAGGACGTGATCTAAGCTGCTGCATCATAAAGGAAGGCTTATCAGAGGCAGAGACCTTGACACTTAACGAGCCTGTTTGAATTTAAGAATTATAATCCACCTTTTCTGCAAGAGCTTCAACTCACAGAACATGTGCAGAAACGTTCCTTAGTATGTGGAGGGAAACCTGAGATTTAGAGTTAAACTTGATTTTTGAGCGTTTCGCAGAAATAAAATTGGTACTGTCAAGTCCTGTACACTTTGATATGTATCGATACCTCAACTCCATTCTAAGCTACCTATAAAGAGCCACTGCATTCTTTGGTCCTTCGTGATGGGTCATCTCCTTACCTGCCACTGATGTCCCAGATGGAGTGGATACAGCTTGGTGCAATGATGTACGGCTAGAAATAGAAAGTCCAAAGGTTACACTTGTTTTGGTAGAACATACATCTTTAGTGACTCATTATTCAGAAAGAGTGGAGAAAAAAATAGGTAATCCTCTGTACTTAGCAGTAAGCACCACCAAGGGATCCACAGATAAGGTTCAAGTTACTTACCTGTAACTATTGTTCTCCTGCATGGGTCATCAGTAAAAGAAAAAACAGTTCACTTTCACTTTAAAACTGTATTTCTCCTCTTAACCAATCACTGTCCTCTGGGTCATACTTCCCCCATCCAATGACAGTCCTCTCCCTAAGCCCCGCCTCCGGCAGCCATCTTCAGATGTGGTAAGCACGTAAAGTGGCAGTATGACCAAGAAGAGCCGCAGAGGGGCCAGGTGGGATGGTTGGCATGTGAAATCCATGCCGGAGAACAATAGTTAAAGGTTAAGTAACTTGAACATTCTCCAGCATGGGGGCTGCCATGGAATCACATGCTCATAAATAACGAATACACAGCAGTACATATTACACAACCACGTGAGGTGGCAAGGTTAAACAGAAGTAATCAACACTTACCCCTGGAACAGACTCACCTCAAGCGAACAGGTTGCGTAGCACTGCCAGCACTGCCTGGCCGACTCTGGACTCCTCCCTGGAATCCTGTCAATCCAGCAGAACCTTGTGAAGGTATGCGTGGACCTCCACATCGCAGCCCTGCAGATGTCGAGCAGGGGTGCACCAGAAAGGAACGCCACTGTTGCAGCGATCGCTCTGGCAGAGTGGGCTCTCGGGCGGCCTGGCAGAGGCCGGTTACCCAGCCGATGACAGTGCATGATGCAGCTAGAGAGCCATCTTGAGATGGAAGCCTTGGACAAGGCCTTCCCATTATTCACCGGTCCAAAGTTCACAAACAATTGAGAAGTCTGCCTGAAACTCTTAGTGTGTGCCACGTAAAACATCAAGGCACGAGAAACATCCACCGAATGCAAGGTCCTCTCCGCCGGCGACTAAAGTTTTGGGAAGAAAACAGGTAACACCAAAGGCTTGTTGAGGTGGAATTCAGACAGAACCTTCAGCATGAAAGAGGGGTGCGCACACAACACCACCCTCGATTCATGGAAAGTCAGATACGGCTGCTTGCAGGACAGGGCCTGGATCTCACCCACTTGTCTGGCTGAGGTTATGGCCACGAGGAATGCCGTCTTCCACGAGAGAACTTGAGTGGGGCTTGATGCATAGGTTCGAAGGATGCCCCCATAAGTCTTGTCAGGACTACGTTGAGTTCCCATGCCAGGGCAGGCGTCTTCACCGGCGAGAAAGATTGAAAAATGCCCCTTGAGAAACTTCTTTACGAGTCTGTGGGACCACAACAAGGATCTTCCAGGGGATCTGGTGCATCGTGAGATGGCTGCCAGGTGTACCTTGATGGACTTGTGAGTTATACCAGTGTTTGGCAAGGAAAGCCAGTATGGAAGAATCTGTGGGGATGTGACCTTCAGAGGGGTAATCTTCTGCAACAGGCATCATGTCGAAAAACACTTCCACTTATAGCTGTAGAACTTTAGGGTCGACGAGGCCCTGGCTTCGGTGAGGACCTCCCTGCAGTCCGCTGGCAGCTCATAACCCCCAAACTCCAAGGCTGCAGGAGCCATGCCTTCAGGTATCCTGGGTCGTGATGAAGGACTGTGCCTCCCTCTCTGGTGAGCAGATCCGGAGGTACCAGTAACTTGACTGGATGCGACGCTGACAGGCTGAGTAGGTCCGGATACCAAATCTGCCTCTGCCACGCCGGGGCGATGAGTATCATTCTGAACTGACACTGTCTGAGTGTGTTGATCACACGTAGCAGGAGGGGGAAACAGGTAAAAGCGTACAGAAACAGACCCTCAAACGGGAAGGAGAACGCATCCCACAAGTTCCTCGGTTGGTGGAATCTGCTGGCGAACTTCTGGCATTTGGAGTTTGCTGCCGTGGCAAAAAGATCGATTGGGTGTCTGCCCCATTTGACAAACAGATGGTCCACCTGACCCCGACAAAGTTTCCACTCGTGGCAGGTACGTAGTTCCCTACTGAGGGAGTCTACGATGGTGTTCTTGACGCCTGCCACGTGGATCGGGACGACACACATCCCATGTCCGATGGCCCAGTATCACAATCCCTGAGCTTCTCTGGAGAGCTCGGGATCGAGTGCCCCCTTGCTTCCTGATGAAGAACATGGTGGTGGTGTTGTCTGTGAAGATCCTCACCACCTTGTTCTTCAGAGACGGTGGGAAAGACTGGAGGGCCCAGAACACAGGCCGTAGTTTCAGGATGTTGATGTGCAGATCCTTCTCTTCTGGAAGCCACAGACCTCAGACGTGTAGACATCCAGTGTGAGCCCCCCCCAATGTTTCAGAGAGTCGTCCATGGTGACCGTCTCCCAGTATGGTAGGGTTTGAAATTCCGTCCCCTAGGCGATGTTGGAGCGCCCCCTCCACCATTCTTTCGCCGCTGGAACTCCTCGTTGAGGGGGATCTTGTCCACAAAACTCCCAGACACTTGTATCCAACGTGCATGCATCTGCAACCTGCAGAGACGGACGAGGTAGATGCCGGATGACATCATGCCCAGCAACGACTTGATGTCCCAAACTGTGGCCGTCTTCGATAGCGACAGTCGCTGCACCTTCCCTTGAATGGCTGCTAGCCTCTCCTCCGAGAGTGACATTAGGCAGGCCACTGTGTTGAGTCTGGCATCGAGGAGCAGCACGTTCTGCAATGGCATTAAGCAGGACTTTAGAACCCCAGCTCTGTCAGAAGCTGGATGGTCTCCTTTGTGTGCTCGTCGGCCAGTTCCTGGGAGCGGGTGCGTTTCAGCCAATATCCAGGTACGGGTATATGTGTATGCCCTGCAGATGCAGGTGGACTGCCACCGGGGCCAGGCATTTTGTGAATACTCTTGGGGCCGACTTAAAGCCGAATGGTAGGGCCTTGAACTGCTAGTGTTGGCCTTGTAACACGAACCGTAAGAACTTTCAATGTTTTCTGTGGATGGGGACGTGGAAGTAAGCATCCTCTAGGTCCAACGACATCAAGAAATCCCCTTCCTCCAGCTGGCCGAGCATGTGCTCCAACATGACCATCCTGAATTTTTGGATCTTCAGGTACTTGTTCAGAGGGCATAGATCTAGGATGGGTCTCCAACCCACCGACCCTGTCTTCTTTCTGACCAGAAAGTATCTGGAATAGACTCCAGAGCCCCAGAGCCGTTGGGGAATTAGCTCTATCGTCTCTTTCTGTAACATGGCTCGCACATCTTCCAGGAGCTGAGGAATGTGCTGCTCCTGACAGGGAACCAGTGGAATATGATGGCACCTGCGTTGGAACTCCAAGGTGTGTCCCTGGGCGAGAGCCTCCAGCACACATCTGTCAGTGATCTTCTTTCACTCGCTGATGAAGCTAGTCAGCCGGCCTCCCACCGGGGTGCATGAGTAGGGGCCCGACATCTTGACCGGTTCAGGCTTGCTTGGGCGCCCTGCGCTGTGGGCGACCGCGATGCTGACCTCTGCTACCATAGACCTGGGAGCTACCCCTGTAGGCTTCCTGCGTGGAGGATCGGGGAGGCTGTCTGTATGACGTGGAGTATCCCTTGGATGATCTGCTCGATTTCCCCCTGGAGCAGCGATAAGACGAGCGATGCTGCTGCAGAGTGCCAAGGGAACGCGCCATCTACGTGTCCATCTTTATGGCTTGAAGGGATTCATCGACAGCCATCCCAAACATATTTTCGCTGTTGAACGGCATGTCCGGCACCTTTGCATTAACGTCTTGCTGAAAGTTAGTGGCCTTCAAGCATCCCTGCCAAGTCCGCGATGTCTAGTGCCACCGTAAATGCATGGTCTGACGCCACCTCTGCTTCCTGGAAGAGGACGAGAAACTCGGTTTTCTTGTCGTATTGGGACAAGATAGCCAGAGCATTAACTGCTTTGATCGTGGATGCAGCCATGTAGGAAACTCTCTTTGCCATGGCATCAGGCTTCTTCCTCTCGTTGTCCGGAGGGACTGATGATGCGGATACCGGATTGGCTGAATGTTTTCTTGTGGCGGCGGACACTACCGAGTCCAGAGATGGTTGTGACCTCAGACACTTGGGTGCTGAGTCTGGCACCCTGTTTATCTTCTCCAACTTGTCCTGTTTGGTTGGAGCTGTGCATGGGTTCTTCATGAGGGCCAGGCCTTCCTCCCAAATGTTGGCCAAAAAGGGTACAGTCATGATCGTCTTCCTCTTGAAGGGTACAGCCATGATCGTCTTCCTCTTGGATATTGGAAGACCTCCTTTTTGGTTTCCTCAGGCACCAGCTGGAACAGCACAGAGGCCTTGGAGCTCATCGAGTGGAATGATCCCACCTCCTCTGCTGGAGAGCCTCTATGAGGGGCGTCCAGGTGCGGTGATTCGGCGTCTGCCGGGACGAAGTCGACATCCTCGTGGCGTGGCGTGGCCGTCTCCGTACCAGTGTCTGTGCTGTATCAGAGTCTGTTGGTGGAGTCGGCTCCTGACGTGGTGGAGGAGGCTGATGAAGCAGCGTCGGTTGACGCTTTCTCGTCTTGCGTGGAGGCTGGTCAGGAGCCTGTGGAACACCAGGTGCCGGTGCTGGGGGCAACCTCTACTGGATCTCAGTCAATAGGGTGTGGAGAGTTGACAGGATGTCCATGCATATGTCCCTCGGCTGAAGAAGGAATTATGGAGTGTCAGGCCCTGCACCGTCATCCTCCTTGTGGACTGTGTGGATGTACGCTTGGCCGTCGCTCGTGCAGATGTCCATTGGCTGAACGTAAACCTTGGAGGGCTGCTTTGGGGCCTTGTTGCCCGCCCTCTTTTTTCCCTCCTGAGGGCCCTGTTCCAGGACAGAACTGGTGCCTCCCCCCCCCCCCAAGGGGTGCCCGCCACTGCCTCAGCAGCTGTGTCACGCCTGGGATGCAGGGATACTCTTTGCTCTGTAGGGACCACACTTGCTGGGTCGGTACCACTCGCTGTAGCGGTCGCACCAGAGAACGTTGACGAAACGGTCGACTGCCTCTTTGGCTACAGCTGATGAGCCTGTGAGGCCTTCTCTTCGCCCAGCCTTTGTTTCTCCGATTTCTCCTGTTACTTGGCCGGGGTGGAGGACTTCCTTTTTGAGGAGGAACCCGGTGGCAGGCTGTTTAAGGAGGTGGACGGCGACCTATCCGACATGGGACCCGTATCAGCAGCAAACCCGTCGGAAACGGTCTGCGGTTCTTGGCTTTGTCTTGGACCCTTACAGATGGGGTGTCCTCAGAGGAGTTCGACCTCCTCCAAGAGGGAGACCGCTCCTCGGACCGACAGGTCCTGGGATACACATAACACTGCTCGGAGTACGGGTCAGAGGCCTTGCTCGACTTGAGCCATGCTGCCAGTCTGCTATACCGGTCTTTCTTCGTCTTCGAGAAGTCCAGGCATATCTTGCACCCATCCTCGATGTGGTCCCGGTGCAGGCAGTATAGACACTTTAGACTTTAGATGTTTGTCCTCCATGAAGATGTTCCTTACCGCATTGGGTACAGGGCTTGAAAAGTGTCCTTCCCTCCTAGGGTGCAGGGTCTGAAAAGTGTCCTTCCCCCCCTTTTTTCTCCTCTGTCATGTTCGGAGGGCGCGAAGTAGGCCCAAGTAGAGCCTTCCAGAAACTTCGACTATCACCCTTGAGGGGAGTGCAACTTCACTGACACCGGATCCCTGTTGCTGGCCGTTGAAGATAGGAGTACATGGATTGATGGAACAAAAATAGAACTTTTCTGTGAAAAACGTGGGGAAAAAAGTACATAAATAGCTCGGGGAGCAACTCGAGAACTCCCAACACTGAAGCGTGCCGTAATAATCTGAAGATGGCTGCCAGAGGCAGGACTTAGGGAGAGAACTGTCATTGGATGGGGGCAATATGACCCAGAGGACAGTGATTGCTTTAGAGGAGAAATACAGTTTTAAAGTGAAAGTGAAACAGTTTTTTTCTTTTACTGAGGATTCCCAGCCTGACGATGGGAAATATTCATGAGCATGTGAATCCATGCCAGACCCCATGCTGGAGAAATTGGCATAGAAGTAACTAGTGCAGTCAATAAATTAACTATACTTGCACACAATCTTCTTCCTGGTAGTAAGGTGAAGTAAGGCTTTCATCATTCTTAGGGTCCAGTGTAATGCTGCAAGAGAAGAAGGGTCTGACAGTTGACATCAATAGGTTTATATCTAATATAGTCACCAAGTAGGCTACAAACTCAAAGGTTTTGGTAGGCCTGTACAGATTTGAAACCCAACATGAGAATTCCTCTGTGGGAGTAGTCAGAACGTGCTTGTTAAGTACAGTCTAAGGTAAAGTATGTCCATCTCTGGCGTACTGATGTTTTTTCACCACACTATCCATATGGGTCTTCATGCTGCTAATCAGAAAAGTAACAGATGGCAGCCTTCCACTCTGCACCAATTTACCATATGCAATCTCCTTGTTCCCAATTCTCGAAGTAAGAAAGATCCAGCACTGCTAAGTATGATCTGTGGATGTACCCAAAACCCTGTAGTAACCCAACTTTTAACTTTATGTGCAAGCAACAAGGCTGGGTTTGACAAAGATAAAATAGTAGCACTAGATATGTGCTAGATCTGTGAAAGGTGCCAAAAGAAGGTGCAACCTATGGTACTAGAATGTTATGTGCTGAGGTCAATATGATGACCTGTTCCATTGGGGTAAGGGAGTAAATGGGTTTGCAGGCACAGACAGGTTTCCTGGGGTGTGTTTCGGGATTCGTACTGGATCCCATGACCATAGCTCACCCCCCACTGACCTCACTTGTGGAATAAACAGCAGGTACAGACTAGGGGGTTAGGAGGAAAATGGAGGGAGAAAAATACACCACATCCAAACCCTAGCTGGAAAAGAAGGCAAAGTAGGTTACTATGGGTTCAGATAAAACAGAAATCCATACACGGTTAGTAGTTCCTGTGAGATTCCACTGAGCTGATGCAAGATATGAGAATGCGGTTCGGAAGATCTTTCGGCTGGGACAGACTGGAGTTAGGAGTCTATGAAACACCAAATGTCTGACTGCATGATGATGGCAACTAAAGTCCACAAAAGTAATCCTCGGTAATGCAGAGGGACCTTTAAGTTCCCTGTATTGGGGAGGGGTGGATGCATGAGAAGAATGAAACATAGCAGGAGCAGCAGCTGGAACTGAAAGGAGAGAGCACAGTGAGCAAGGGGCAGCCGAATGAGAGTAAAACGGTTCTGAATGCCATAGGTCAAGTCAAACAGAACAAAGAGGAAAACAGGGCAAATAATACAAATCTATAAATTCATTGGCAGTTACAATAGGCCAATAGTTAACTGCAAATCAGGTCATCACTGCGAACTTGAAAATACATTATACAAAAATACTGAATTTCGAGATGCATATTTCCCCGCAATTATATGTGGGGGTGGTTAGGGTTATAAAAAATATAAGGGGAGTAGGGGCCACATTAAAAGTTTGCAGTGACCATATAGATCTGTTAACTGAGAGGCAGAGGAGGCAGTCTTGGATCATGCCGGGTCACAACAGATGAGCAATCAATACCAGAAGGGTGCATAGGAGGAGGTCTGAGGACATTCTGGGTCCAAACAGGAGAGTAACAAGTATATCAGCTTGAGGCAGAGGAAAAGACCTGGGATAAAATATTAATACCTGATCTTCGTAAAACAAGAATTAGGAACCATCCAGGGACACAAATATAAGCTGCTCCTTCTGGGGTTATAAGCCTGTACTGTGAGTAGGTTGTCTGGCTTAGCTGTCACTCTGGGCAACTATATTATTAAACCTGCAGAAGATATCGGGACCACCACAGCCTCTGGGCAAAGAGAGTACAACATGTCAGTATCACCCACTTATAAGGGCCTCACAATGTAAGGGGCAAGGGGATACTAGCAGTAAAATCATGCCTGTTGAGGGCATTAACCTTCCAGGATCGTCGCCATTCCAGTCCACAGGACAATGAGTTTGTACTATTTGGGAATGAAGGGTATCCTGGATCTTGTAGTGCTCTTGATCATATCACAACAAGGGTAGAGGGTACACAGGGAGATGTGTTCTAGGAAGAAAGGGGATTTACAGAGAGCTGTGAAACAATGGGTGGATCTTCACTATTTTGGCTGCGTCCATTAGGTTGTCTATGGGTTCCATCTTGTATGGGTGAGTGAGACATTCACAGGTTACAGGAATCTGTAAATAAGGGTCGAGAGTCAGACATGATCTTCCCATGTCTATAAACTGGTGCCTCCTATATAGGTTTATCTGCTTGCGTTTGGTAGGGAGATAACAACGTTTAATTGGATTGATGCATAGACTTGCTCTTACTGGTATAACCTTATAAGCACCTGTGGGATGGTGCCCACCATGGGCAAGGCAACAAGTAACATACAGGGATAGAGACCAGAGAATGCATAAAAAGCCTCCCTGCCTCTCTTCGTCTTGAGCCAGATCTCCTTAAGTTCCGGAAACTCCTCAAGACTTTCATCTCCGCCACCTCCCTCCCTCTCTGCTGCTAACCACCTCTTTCTGCTCTCTCACCTCTACTTCTGCTCAGTTTTGCAGATTGGCTTCTGAGCCTCATAGGTCCCAAGCTTTCCTCCCCCAGTCTCCTGCACTTGCCTCTGGGCATTTCACTTGCCGCAGCACTACTGCACTTCAGTTGCGACCCATGAGAGTGGTATCTCTCTGCACTTAAACCATGTTCTGACAGGACTGGGCGCACTTGGTGCCTATTGACCCCCCTCGCACTTCCTGTTCTGTGTACCTGCACATTCTGAATGTACCACGCTTAATAAGATTGTTGTTTTGTCTTCCTTATGTCTTCCCCTCCCATGCATGGTTGCGCTTTGTAACACTTGTGTATAAGCTCATAATAAATAATCAATCAACCCTGGTGGGAGTGTGGCCGTTGTTATATGCAAATCTGCTGACAGAAGCCAAATATATCAGGTATTTTGGTACTGTAAATAAAAACAACAGATATTGCTATAGGGTCTGATTCATCCTCTCCGTCTACTCATCTGCTTGAAGGTGATATGTAACTGACCCCTTGGGTGTTACTAAGAGTACATCCTGATGTTTGGAACATGCTTTTGCTTTCTGTCCGTTGCTGTCCCGCTAACGAATAAATTAGCACAGCAACAGGAAGATGGATTTGGGAGTGGGAAATTGGATATTTCTAGAATAGGTATGTGGTGACTAGGTACAGTCGAGGGACATGCAGATGAGGGGTTGTATTTAAGACCAAAAAGCCAGGGGGAACAGAGAATCCAGAGGGTGATCAGGTAAGAGACCATGTACAGCCTTTGACTGAGGTCCCCCACGCTGCTTTCCAACCAGACTATTGGGAAGCCTAGGTCCATCTCTTCTGGAGAGCCAACTAAGGGAGTGATGTGTGACGAGTGCCATCAATGTGAGCCTCTGGTTGGACTTTGGTACCCATATAGATTAGATGACAAGTGACTGGACTGAAAAAAAGAGGACTAATTAAATATGCGTGACAAGGCACCATTCAAGGCTAGTGGATGAGGACTGGGAGACCCTGGGGGGCCAGTCACCACCACCCATTCTGTCATGCTGGCCCCAGTGAGTGTGTAGTGGGGATCCCATCACATCCTCCACCTCATCTTTAGCCCTGGTTTTCAGGTATCTTCTACAGTCCAACGTCCCCCATTGAGACTCAAGAAGTATAACATGGATTCTGGAAAGAAGTCAGATGAATGCTAAGCGACATGCTCACTGACTCACAATTTCAGGGCTCTGCGAGCTGTGCATTAACAGTAGCAAGTCTCATCTAAGAAAACAGTAACAGCTAAATGAGCACCACTTGTGGGAGCTACCTCAAGCCTACTTCTCAGACAGCAGGGTCTGTGCTGGCATTCAAAAGCAACCAGAATTCCTACCCCAATAATTGTTTGGCAACAGAATACAGCAGTGCCATCATGGAATCAGCTAGACGGGAGGAAAGGGTTGCCAGATTCCAAGCTGATCGATGGTCACTTTATAAATTGCATGCATAGAGTAGTGCATCGGTTCACCACAGAAATCCCCTCACTGTGGAAGATTTATTATGCCCAAGCCTAGACCAATCAACAACCCGGCTCCAGACTGTGGGATGTATTGACCCACTTTGCTGTGCTATGCGGCATCACCCTGCCAGTTATGATGAAAGAAACTGCAACAATGGCGGCAAAACCCTTGTGCGCGCCAAACATCTACAAACAAACTGCGTCCTGCAACAACAAAAAGATGCATGCACAACCTGCCACCCATGGTGCATTTGAGGTGGGATAGAGCACATACTGCAGAAAATGTGCCAGTGAGCTCCTTCACCAGCAAACAGAGTGCAGAAAGAGAAGCAGCGCTTTACAAATGAAACCCCAAAAATGTGCCTACAAATGATATTTGCTTTGTTGCTAAAAACTCCAAAATGCCTATACACAACACTTCTCCACATTCAAAATCTTGCGTGGCGCTCAAATTAAGGTAATCTTAAGAAGCATTGCGAACATACAAAGTCCTAAATGTGAAGAGCAAAACATTTCCTCAGAAAAACCAGATTGTCTGTAAACTGACAGCCCCTGTCAAAATCTGTGTGCAGTACGTTGGGCTACCTGTGGATGACAGCTGTCAGAGGAGCCCTGATGAAACGTCAAAGTATTAAACTAAAAACCTGCTCGATTAGCAAACATAAAAAGGATTGTTGCCAAAAAGGAATACAGATCTTAGTTGTGTTTTTGATCCCACAGATTTTAAGGCTAAGAAAGTAATTATTTATGTTGGATGCAACAAATTTGGGTTTTGCTGGATTTAAGAAGTTAATTAGCCTGGCTGAGCTGCCTGAAGTTGAAAAACAGGTTTTTCCACCCAAGAGGAGGGCCTTCCTCTCAGCAGAAACTCACGGGGAGATGATAATTGTGGGTTAGAACAGACTATTGTCTACAGAAAGTGAATGAACAATAGCAGGCCTTTCAGCCCAGGAAACAGAGGTGTGAGGGTCGTAAATGGCTCCTGGAATGAACTTCCCCAAGGAGGGGGGTGTTCCTCGACTGCAGGGAGAGACAAAAGGGCGGACCATCTGTTGTTAAACATGAACAATGAACAATTTTTAAAGACTCATAACTTGTGATTCAAAGTAGTGAAAAATACACCAAAGACATATCTGTTAATCTAATTTCAGGCTGCACGTTTTAAGAAGCGGCAGAACTGTGTAACGTGTACTGGACAAGAATGGCAATATATGTGGTTTTATATGAAAGGTATTAATCCTAGAATTGTGAAAAGTTACACACGCATCCCTATGTTAAACACACGCATTTGTGGAAATGTGCATAAAGTTTGGAAATTGTGTTCATAGCAAAAATGACACAATTCTGTAGAAATGTACATTTAGTATAAAATCTGATTTTGAGACCAGTGGCTAAAGGGAGGTTTCTAAGGATTGTAAAGCAAACCATAAAATGTGACATCATCCAGCCTTGATCCAATCACTCAAAAGCAAGGCGGAGATGAAGTTTTGATCCAATTCTAGTGCACAGGGGCAAGCTTAGCTAAGCCGGCCCATACACCCATTTTGTGATGTCATTTGAAAGGATACATAGAGACAGCTGACAGCACATAGGGACTCACTGATTCACTCACTTTCCTGATTCCGGCAAAGCACTCTGATCCAGCATTCTACATCCAGCTTTCACATCCTTCCAGATCCAGATGCCAAGACTTTTGCCAGCAATAGAGAACTATTGATTTCAGCAAGGCCCAAATCCTCAAACTTATTCTCCACCCAGTGAAGCACTGTGTGGTGTGAGAAGGCCTTTTGAGCCCGTATCCTGAAATTCTCTGGCTTGCCACCACTAGGCTTTCCTGAAGAACTCGCTATCCAGCTGATTGAAATATCCACAAACAAGGAGGGCAGATTCCGTGCAAATCCGGTGACTAGCCTAGCTGATCCGATCCTGTGCCTGATGTGCTGTTCTGCCTAGACCAGATCCAATCCATGACTAGAACTGACGGTCCAATTTAATAACTTATTTTGTGAGCATTAATAGGAAGAAAAGTGACCTCTAGTATATTTGCATTGCCTTATCCCAATCTCAACCCATCCTATCTGTAAATTCAGAATCATAGCATTGTCAGAACCTTTCCTGCGCTGATTTTTCTCATTTGTTTTATAAAATCATAAGTCATTAGTGATTTTGAGTGAGAAAAGTAAATCCCAGAACGGAAATTAGGGCATCACACGTGAAGGGTTACGCTGGCCACGTAACTGTGGAAATTCACGTGTGACATTCTCTTTTTCATAGTCACAATAGTGTATTCAAACCCATCTTTTTCAAAGTGCATTTCTGTTTTCCATTCTCGCGCCTATTTTACAAATTCGACCTTTACTAAAAACTCTATAACTCCCTGGGTTTTTATGATAGAAACTAAATTTCAACTCCTACTTGTACCCTGTTATAGCGAATATCGCTCAAGGAAAAGTTTGCCACGAATTGAAATCCTGAGAAATTGTACATGTGTGTAATAGCTTTAACCCCTTAAGTGCCAAGGATGCAATATCTCGTCCTTGACATTACCTCCGTAGTGCCAGGGACAAGATAGCTTGTCCTTTTTGGCACCTTGTTTTGAGCGATCCCTGCAAAAGCATGTCCCAACGAAAAAGGTACCTCACATGTGTGGGTGCACCTACCGGGGGCACAAAAGGAAAAGGGTAACCCGCTGGTAACCCAAAGCCTTTCGCCACAGCACAATTTGTTCATGTGGGCAACCTACAGATTTGGGCCTAGGGTGTCGAAGCCAGCAAGGAAAACAGGAAACCCCATGCATTTCCCAAAAGAGGACACCCGTGGGAATGCACAGAGGTCTGACTTGCGCAAAGCGGCTCAGAATTTATTACCCAGAACCCCAGACAAAGTGGACATTGTGTTTTTTCCCCACCAAATATCACAATCCAATGTGCCTCCTTGGACAGGGCTGAGGATCTGGTACCGCCCTGCTTCCTGATGTAGAAGATGGTGGTGGTGTTGTCGGTGAAGATCCTCACCACCTTGCCCTTGAGGGACGGAAGAAAGGACCTGAGGGCCCAAAACTCTGCACGGAGTTCCAGAACGTTGATATGGAGGGACCTCTCCGCCGGCAGCCAAAGACCCCTCGCGTGCAGGTTTTGGGGTTACCAGTGGGTTACCCTTTTTCTTTTGCGCCCCCAGTAGGTGCACCCACACATGTGAGGTACCGTTTTCATTGGGGTTACCAGTGGGTTACCCTTTTCCTTTTATGCCCCCGGTCGGTGTAACCATACGTGAGGTACCGTTTTCGTCGGGACACCTGTGGGAACGCGGGACGGTAGGCCATGTGTTGTTGGCGGCGTGTTTAGATGGGTGAGCCAAGTGAAATGTGCGGAAATTCCTTTTCTTTTCCCACATTTCGGACTTTGCGGAGGTGTCTGGGTAATAAATTCTGGGCCGATTTATACAAATCATACCTCTGCGGATTCCCACGGGTGCCCTCTTTTCGGAAATGCATGGGGTTCCCCGTTTTCCTTGGTGGCCTGGACACCCGAAGCCAATATCTGTATGGTGTGGCCATCTGCATAAAGTGTGAAATTCATGTGTCAAAACAGACTTGGGGTCACCTGTGTTTTAGGCTTTCCTCTTGGCCCCCAGGTAGGTGCAACCATACATGTGAGGTACCGTTTTCATCGGGACACCTGTGGGAACGCAGGACGGCAGGCCATGTGTTGTTGGCAGCGTGTTTTGATGGGTGAGCCGAGTGAAATGTGCGGAAAATGCAGTTTTTTTCCCACATTTCGGACTTTGCAGGCGTGTCTGGGTAATAAACTCTGGGCCGATTTGCGCAAATCATACCTCTGCGGAATCCCACGGGTGTCCTCTTTTCGGAAATGCATGGGGTTCCCTGTTTTCTTGGTGGCTTGGACACCCGAGGCCCATATCTGTATGGTGTGCTCGTCTGCATAAAGTGTGAAATTCATGTGTCAAAAAAGACTTGGGCTTATCTGTGTTTTATGCTTTCCCCTGGGCCCCCAAGTAGGTGCAACCATACATGTGAGGTACCGTTTTCATCGGGACACCTGTGGGAACGCGGGACGGTAGGCCATGTGTTGTTGGCAGCGTGTTTTGATGGGTGAGCCGAGTGAAATGTGCGGAAAGGAACAAGTTACTTACCTGTAACTGTTGTTCTCCAGCATGGGTCTGGCATGGATTCACATGCTCATGAATATTCCCCGTCGTCAGGCTGGGAATCCTCGGTAAAGAAAAATCAGTATCAGTTTCGTTTCTGATCTGTCTTTCGTAGTAGTAACCAATCACTGATCTCTGCGTCATACTGACCACAGCCAATGACTGCCATCTCCCTAAGCCCCGCCTCTGGCAGCCATCTTCAGATTTGGTAGCACGTGAAGAGGCAGTATGACCAAGTGAAGAGCCACAGAGGGGTAGGCGGGAGGGTTTGCATGTGAATCCATGCCAGACCCATGCTGGAGAACAACAGTTACAGGTAAGTAACTTGTTCCTTCTCCAGCATGGGGTCTGGCATGGATTCACAGGCTCATGAATAAAAGAATACATAGCAGTACACACATGCACAACCACGGGAGGTGGCAAAGGCTCAACATTAAGCATTACATCAAAACTCAGCATTAAGCAATTCTTACCTCCTCACCAGGCTCACCTTAGGCGAACAGGTTGCGCAGCACTGCTTGGCCGACCCTGGACTCCTCCCTGGAATCCCGATCGACGCAGTAGAATTTCGTGAAGGTGTGCGTCGACCTCCACGTAGCAGCCCTGCAGATGTCCAGCAAGGGCACACCAGATAAGAATGCCATGGTAGCTGCGATCGCTCTGGTGGAATGGGCTCTCGGACGGCCAGGCAGCGGTCGGTTTGCCAACCGGTGACAGTACATGATTCGGCCGGAGAGCCATCTGGAAATGGAAGCCTTCGAGAGAGCCTTCCCCTGATTGACAGATCCAAAGTTCACAAAAAGTTGTGACGTCTTCCGAAAACTCTTTGTGCGGTCCACGTAGAACTTCAGCGCTCTAGCCACATCCAGCGAGTGCAAAGTCCTTTCAGCCGGCGACAAAGGTGACGGGAAGAAAACAGGCAACACCAAGGGTTCGTTGAGGTGGAAGTCCGATGGCACCTTGCGCATGAAGGAGGGGTGCGTCCTGAGCACTACCCTCGTGTCGTGAAAAGTCAAGTACGAGGCTTGCAGGAAAGGGCCTGGATCTCTCCCACCCGTCGTGCGGAGGTGATGGCCACAAGAAACGCTGTTTTCCACGACAAGAACTTCAACGGTGCCGAGTGCAGAGGCTCGAACGGAGGTCCCATGAGCTTGGTCAGCACCACGTTGAGCTCCCACGCCGGGGCCGGGGCCTTCACCGGCAGGAACGATCTGAACAGCCCCTTCATGAATTCTTTCACCAGACGATGAGACCACAAAGACGTCCGTCCCGTGGTTCTGGTGTATCGGGAGATCGCAGCAAGATGAATCTTGATGGAAGCGTGCGCCAGTCCAGCCTTGGCCAGCGTCAGCAGGTACGGCAGTACTTGAGGAGCCGTAATCCGTAGAGGGTTAGTCTTCTGTGCGTGGCACCAGACAGAGAACCTCTTCCATTTGTGTCCGTAGCATTTAAGAGTTGAGGACGCCCTGGCCTTTGCAAGAACCTCTCTGCAGTCGGCCGTTATGTCGTAACCTCCAAACTCTAACGCTGCAGGAGCCAGGCCTGCAAGTTCAGCGACTTCGGGTCGTGAATGAGGATGGCGCCTCCTTCCCTGGAGAGAAGATCCGCGTCCACTGGCAGTTTGAT
Source organism: Ambystoma mexicanum (assembly GCF_040938575.1). Taxonomy (NCBI): domain Eukaryota; kingdom Metazoa; phylum Chordata; class Amphibia; order Caudata; family Ambystomatidae; genus Ambystoma; species Ambystoma mexicanum. Next base: position 1,513,732,844 of record NC_090932.1, on the reverse strand, counting down.
TAACGGGGACGCTGACAAGTCCAGAAGGTCCGGGAACCATATCTGCCTCGGCCACGCAGGTGCGACGAGGATCATCCTGCACCGTGACCTCTTGAGCTGGTTGATGAGCCGGATCAGCAACGGCAATGGAGGGAACGCATATAGGAACAGGCCCTCCCAGGGGAACGAGAAAGCATCGCCCATGCTCCTCGGCTGGGGAAACCTGCTGGCGAACCTCCGGCACTTGGAGTTCGTCGCCGTCGCGAACAGGTCGATCTGGGGTGTGCCCCACCGTCGGAAGAGGCGGTCCACTAGATCCTGTCGTAGTTCCCACTCGTGGCACGAGCGCAGCGCTCTGCTGAGCGAGTCGGCGATGGTGTTTTTTATTCCTGCCAGATGAAACGGCACCAGAAACATCCCTTGGGCTACGGCCCAATGCCACAGATCCTGTGCCTCCTTGGACAGAGCTGGGGATCTGGTACCGCCCTGCTTCCTGATGTAGAACATGGTGGTGGTGTTGTCGGTGAAGATCCTCACCACCTTGCCCTTGAGGGACGGAAGAAAGGACCTGAGGGCCCAAAACACTGCACGGAGTTCCAGAACGTTGATATGGAGGGACCTCTCCGCCGGCAGCCAAAGACCCCTCGCGTGCAGGTTTTCGGTGTGCGCTCCCCATCCTTCCAGGGAGGCATCCGTGGTCACTGTCTTCTGGTGGCCCGGGGTCTGGAAGTCCATGTCCGCCGTCAGATGCGCGCGGGTTCCCCACCACCGGATCGGTCGTCGGAAACTCTCGTCGAGTGTGATCCTGTCCTCGAAGCTGCCCGTCTGGATCCAGCGCGCGTCCAGGAACTCCTGCAACGGGCGCATCCGAAGCCTGCACAGGCGGATGCGATAAATGTAAGAAGACATCATTCCGAGGAGGGACTTGATGGACCTCACCCTGGCCGTGTCCGCAACCAGCATCCGCTGCACCTTGCCCAAGATGGCCCTCGTCCTTTCCTCCGACGGAGAGGCCAGAAGCGACACTGTGTCGAGCTTCGCTCCTAGAAACAGTGCGTCTTGCGCAGGCACCAGGTGGGACTGGGCGTAGTTTATGGAGAATCCCAGGACCGTGAGTAGTTGGACAGTCCTTGCCGTGTGCTCCGCGGCGAGCTCCTTCGTCTTTGCTTGGATGAGCCAGTCATCCAGGTAGGGGTAGACGTGGATCCCCTCTAGGCGCAGCCGCGCCGCCACCGGTGCGAGGCACTTGGTGAACACCCTGGGTGCCGACCTCAATCCGAAGGGAAGGGCTCTGAACTGCTAGTGACGCCCTTGGACCACGAATCTGAGAAACTTTCGTTGTCCCTTTAGGATGGGGATATGGAAGTAGGCCTCCTCCAAATCCAACGACGACAGGAAATCGCCCTCCTGCAGTTGACCCAGGACGTGTTGGAGGGTGACCATCCGGAACTTCTGTGCCTTGATGAATTTGTTCAGTCGTCGTAGGTCCAGGATGGGACGCCATCCTCCCGTCTTCTTCTTCACGAGGAAGTATCTTGAGTAAACTCCGGAGCCCCGAAGCCTCTTTGGGACGAGCTCGATGGCGCCCTTCTTGAGCATCGTCTTTACCTCCAAGAGAAGTTGAGGGACGTGATGTTCCTTCCTGGCCACAGGGGGGACGCGCGGGCACCTCTTTAGAAACTCGAGCGCGTGACCCTGAGCCAGGGCGTCCAGCACCCAACAGTCGATGGAGATGGACTCCCACACGCTGACGAAGCTCGCCAGCCGGCCTCCCACCGGGGTTGCTTCGGTGGGGGCCCGACCCTACGGCCGGTTCAGTCCTGCTTCGACGAGGCTTTGCCGCCTTGTCCTCCTTGGCGGAGACGGCGGGGTCCGCCCGACTTGCCTCGTCCTCTGTAGGCTTCCTGTGACGACGAACGGGCCGCTTGACCATAGGTGGAAAATCCGCCACTGGAACCTTTGGAGGCACCCCGTTTGCCTTCCCCGCTCCGAAAGGGCAGCCGTCGATGCTGGAGAACACCAAGAGCCCGGGCCGTCTCCGTGTCCGCCTTGATGGCTTGTAGGGAATCGTCCACTGTTTTCCCAAACAGGTTGCTCCCGTCGAACGGCATGTCCAAGACTCTGGTCTGCACATCCTGACGGAAGTCAGTAGCCTTGAGCCATCCACGCCGCCTAAGGCACACACCGTTGCCCAACTGGCGAAATCCAGTGTCAGCGATGTCCGTCGCTATCGTAATGGCGTGGTCCGACGCCACTTCTCCTTCCTGCAAGATCTCTAGGGCCTCTGCCCTCTTGTTGTCTGGTAGGAAGTCCAGCAGGGGGGCGAGTTTGTACCACAACTCCCTGTCGTAGCGGGCTACGATAGCCAAGGCGTTGGCAGCCTTAATCGTCGTCGCTGCCGATGAGATGACTCTGCGTCCCATCGTGTTTTTCTTTCCCTCGCCGTCCGGCGGGGAGGTTGATGTAGAGGCCGAGCCCCCCCCTGCTTTCTTCCTGGCCGCCGCGGAGACGACTGAGTCTGGGGTCGGCTGTGCCCGAAGGCACAAGGGGGCCGCGTCCGGGACCCGGTACTTCTTCTCGTACCGATCCCTTCTCGCCGGCGTTGTGGATGGGTTCTTGAGGAGGGAGAGACCCTCATCCCAAATATCGTCCAGTAGAGGTACAGCGAGAACCGTCTTCCTCTTGGTCTTGCGCCGTTGATAAAGGAAACCTTCCTTCTTCTCTTCTGGGCAGAGCTGGAAAAGCTCAGATGCCCTGGCGATCATGGCGTGAAACGATCCAATCTCGTCGGGCGGGGAAGCCCGGAGGGGAGGTGACGACGGGAGATCCTCGTTGTAAACCTCGTCTTCTGTACCCGTCGAGGCCATGTCAGTCCCCGTATCCTCCCCACGTGTCGTGGACGGGGAGGAGGGCTGAGCAGGGCACGATGGTTGAAAAGGAGGTGGAGGATGAATCCTTCTTCTCTTAAGAGGAGGGCTCCAGTCTCGTCCTTAACTCCGAGCATAAGGACTGTATAGCCAACAAAATGGCCGCCGAGTTGTCTTGCGGCACTGGTTGAGGGGGTTCCGATGGGCGGTCAGGAGCCCCGTCGGCAACCTTGACGTTCTCGTTGTCTCCTACGTCGGGGTCCCTTGTCATGATGCCTACCTCCAAGGAGCCAGGTCCAACCCAGCAACCCCAGAGGCAGGCATCATTTCCCCCAGGGGAGTGCCAGCGGGCCCAAGCTGGGGCCCTTTGGACGCAGTCCTGGCGCCTTAGGCGCCAGGCTCATAAAGCTAGACATGTGTTCAAGTGTTTTAATGTGCACTTACGTGATGCAGACCATGCTGCTACATCCAGGCCCTCTTGAGGCCTGAATGGAACTACTTTACCTGTGGGACTACTTTCCACCAGGGTGTGGTCGGGGAAGGATGCATACCTGATCGGTGGAAGGATACACACTTGGAACTTCTTCCAAAGCTATTTAAACCACACCCGATCAGCAACTCACGCTTCGCGTTGTTCTGCTCCTCGCAGCTGGACGCTCACCGTGTCAGCTCCTGCATCTGGACCTCAGCCACGCCTGTCAGTATCCTGGGTCACCTGCAAAGGGAGACAAAAGACCTTACCTGCTAAATCAGCACCACGGAGACTTCACACCGGCGATCCTGAAAAGGAAGACATCAATTTTAAAAGCATTTCGCTACGATCGCTGCAGCGCTGCATTTCTCTCACCTATCCTGGACGCCTCCATCTTCAGCAGCGATCATCTGGATCCACAGCCACTTCCCATAGCCTAGAGAGAAAAAGACAAGAACAAGGTGAGAGAAGGAAAGGAATAGGAAAAGCTCAGTTTCCTTCTAAGACTTACCTGTTGGGTCATTCCCATTTCATTTCGGGTCTTGCCGCTTCCAGGCATTTTCCGGACCCCGGCCCCTATGGGGAAAAAAGACAAAGACATTGAATGAGCGAATGCAAAGACATTACCCGAGCGCTCATCCAGAACTTACCTGTCATTTACTGGAACTGCACGTTTCACTTCGGGTCGGCGCCATATCTCTGGCATTCCGAACCCCGGCCCCTAAGGGGAAAAAGACATAAGCATTAACGCTTGCTGCAACAAGACAATGAACATTATTTTTAAGCTTGGACTTTTGAACTTGCAGCAGAACTTTTACAGCGCCTTACCTGAATAGTCAAGCTTACCTGAACTCCCATCAATCCTCAATCCAGTGAAGTAACTGGGCTTCAACGCGCCCCTGCATCAGAAGCAGGATGGAGAGCTCATCCTTCCTGACCCTAAGGTGAGACTTCACGGGGAATCGTGGAAGGGTATCGTGGAGGGTTGGAAGAGAGTGGGAGGCTTGAGCATAACTCAGTCAGTAGGTAATACTCCCTTTTCACGCACAGGGGAATATTCCTGCAAGCCAGAGAAGCCAGAGTAGAGGGGCCCTTCCTGTCCATCTTCAGAGTCCTGCGCTTCACCATTGAAGACGCATCAGCACCTGAAGCCGGACCTGCGCCTCCGTGGGAATAACGTGAGCGTTACATCCCTCCCGACAGGATGGTCTTCTTCCACGCCAGCGCTGTGGCCTAAGACTTCGATCAGCTCCTCCTCAGAGGTTGAGGCCGAATCCACGACGACCTCCTGCCCCCCCTTTTTCTTCTCCGTCGGAGGTTTCACGGGGGTCCTGTCGATGGGCATGAAAGAGGACTCCCTCCGCGGTGGCAGGGAGATTCCGGGCCCCGATGTCGCCACCACTGGTGTAGCCTCCACAGGCTGAGCCAGGGCCGCCACGACTGTCTCGATAGAGGCCTTGGCCGGATGGATCAAGGCTTTCACCACCTTAGGTGCGCTCACCGCCTTCTCCTTGGGGGGAGGGTCACCACCTCGCTCCCCCTCCGATGGGGCCTTCGAGCACGACCGGGGTCTCTCCAGGAGCTTTGCCGGGTGCTCAGCCTTCCTCTTACCCGAGCCAGAGCGTTGGCTCGTGGTTGATGGCACCGGGGAGGATGCGCCCGTAGAGCCCGACCGTTCGGCGCTCCCGGTGCCAGCGGACTCGCGGTGCTTGGCCTTCTGTTGGACCCCTGTCGCCGGGGCGCCCTCAAAGTTCTTAGAAGACCACTCGGACTTCTTCTTCTCGCCTGACGGGCTCTTCCCTTCCAGCCAGTTGGCGAGACGCAGATGGCGGTCCTTCATGGTCCGCTCCGACATATTGCTGCAAAACGCACAGTCCTTCTCCACGTGCGTCTTGTCCTCATGCAGGCAGTAGAGGCAAAGGGAGTGTTCGTCCTCCTTAAAGACATTCTGAAGCTGGCCTTCAGGGCAGACCCTGAACAGCTTTCCGGGCGTCGAGCTTCCCTTCTCCTGGGCCATGCTCGAGAAGGGCCTGATAAACTTCTGGAGTCCTCCAAAAGCGTGGCTCGATGAAATCTTCACCCTTGAGGGGCGTAGAAGAATCCGACACGGGTCCCCGTTGGTCAGATGAAGAAACGGTGGAGCTTGAGGCTCTTTTGACCGAAAAAGAGAAAATTTTCCTAAGAAAAAGCACGAAAAAAGCACTAACGCTCGAGAGCAATAGCACGAGGATCCCAACACTTGAACGTGCAGTAAAAATCTGAAGATGGCTGCCAGAGGCGGGGCTTAGGGAGATGGCAGTCATTGGCTGTGGTCAGTATGACGCAGAGATCAGTGATTGGTTACTACTACGAAAGACAGATCAGAAACGAAACTGATACTGATTTTTCTTTACCGAGGATTCCCAGCCAGACGACGGGGAATATTCATGAGCATGTGAATCCATGCCAGACCCCATGCTGGAGAAATGCAGTTTTTTCCCACATTTCAGACTTTGCAGGCGTGTCTGGGTAATAAACTCTGGGCCGATTTGCGCAAATGATACCTCTGCGGGATCCCACGGGTGTCCTCTTTTCGGAAATGCATGGGGTTCCATGTTTTCTTGGTGGCTTGGACACCCGAGGCCCATATCTGTATGGTGTGCCCGTCTGCAGAAAGTGTGAAATTCAGGAGTCAAAACAGACCTGGGGTTACCTGTGTTTTAGGCTTTCCCCTTGGCCCCCAGGTAGGTGCACCCACACATGTGAGGTACCGTTTTCATCGGGACACCTGTGGGAATACGGGAAGGTATAACATTTGTTGCGTTTGTGTGGTTTTAATAACGTTTTGACCCATTTGCTGGTGCCCTTTGTCACACAACCCTTTCATTTCCCAAATGTACCCAACATTTAGTCGCTGATTTAGGCACCATACACTTTTGTAACCTTCACAAGTCACCTACCCTTGAAAAGGTCTGCCTTTGCTCTTTCAAAAAAAGTATGCTTGTCGTTCCTTACCACATTGGTTTTCCTGATTTACACATCCTAAGTGCATCTGTTCAGGCCGTAAGCATAAAACTCCTGTGTACCATGGCTCAGTGTTTGGCTTGTGGTATTGCTTGTTTTGTAAAACACCACAAAAAATGTGTTCTTTCCTAACTGCAAGAGTGGGGGAAATGTAGCGGAGCATTGCTTTTCTCAAAATTCAAAGAAGCCATTGCCGTACCAAGCCAACCATGTCCACCACATACCTTTTTTTCGGTCATTTTCCTGCTTTTCCCCCAATCTATGGCATTTTCCGCTACCTAGTTGTTGCCCGACCTACGCAAATCACCCCTTACTGAACTTGGAATTTTGTCTACTTTTCAGAAATATATGCCTTTCTGTCCTCCAATTCGGCTTTCCTACCCTTTTCTTCTATTCCGTCCATGCATGTCCAATTGGCAAAAATGGCCAAAATCGCCTACCTCTCAAAAAACGGTTGATAACCTCAAAATAATCTTTTTTCATTTCCTGTTCTTGAAAGCCAAAAAGTGGGAGAATTCAGCACAGCAAACCATTTGTTCCCAGCTCTTACAAGGAAAAAACCACAGGCTTCTTTGTACATCATTTTATTCGAATTATTTGAAAAAACACAGCATTTTCACCCTTTTTGGTTATTTTCTCTCACCCCCCTACAGCAACCTAGGATTCCTGGGTGGCGTTACGACCGCCTACATGTGGGAAAGAAAGGAGTCACATTTGGCCGAGATATCTCATGTAACAAAAAATGTTACAAGGCTTTGAATGGCCACATACCGAAATCACCAAAAAAGGCATTGGCACTGGGGGGAAATACCCATGGCACTTAAAGGGTTACATTGTTTCCGACTTGGATTTTGAGATTTCCATTTTCTTTTGACTAAATCATTGCTTCTGATTGTTTGCAATGGTCCAAAGCAGCTCCCATAGGAATTTATAACAATTTAAGTATTTTTGACCGCATTTGGTGTTTTTGCCCAGTCAATTCCAAAGACAATTTCAAAGGCATTCTGACAGCTGAAACGTCAATTCCGTTTTTCTCTTGTGTTTGAAGCGGGAAGGTGGGACTGATATTCTGTTTGATTTGTGCTATTCCGGAATACCTGCTCTCTCCTCCCATTTCTTTATATTACATATTGGTTGGTTCAGTGGTGTTGCATTTGGGAACCTCTAACCATAGTGCCATCTATTCCAAACCAACACAAAAGTATTCTTTTCCGTGCTGCATTTGTTTCATGCTCATTCCTTGATTCCTAGTGTATTAAAGATATCATTCAGTGTTCTATCACCCCATAGGTGATTGTTGTTACCTATTAAAATATATTGTGATTCAATTCTAAATACATAAATAAATATTTACCTTTGCCTGATTCCTGGGTGAGTGTGACCGGGGTGGTCTCAGAAGGGTGTGATATGAGTGGTATATCGTTCAGAATATTGAACTTGTAGACAAAAATAAATAAGGGCTTCAATTGCGCACTACATGCTGGCCGAGACTTGGGTGGGTGGCAGATTGAAATCACTTACAAGACCCACACACAACGGTCACGTACAACACACACACAATGCCCATTCCAAACCCTACAAGTGTCTAGAAAAGGAATGAGCAAGAGTAGAAATTAGTGAGTTAGGAGATGGCTGGAGAGTGAGTGGAGTGAGATATGAAGGAGAGCAGGGGGAGAGGTTGGAGCGAGGGAGGAACATGTAGAGATGAGTGGAAGAGGAGGTGAAACACACAAGAGGTTGTGAGAATTGTGAAGGCAAAGAAGGAACATCAAACAAGACAAAGGAAAGGAGGAGAAGGTGAACCAACTGAACAAAAAGAGTGAGAAGATGGCCAGAATGAGTCGGAAGAGAGAGAGAGGAGGTGGTAGAAACAATTGGAGGAATAAGAGAAGCCCAAAGAGGAGAAAGATAGTGGTAAATCTCAACTTCCTCAAGGAAGGAAAAGCAGTGAAGGGGAAGAGGCAAACGACTCCCCCCTCACAGCTGCAGGTATGATGGGGAGTGCAGGCCTGAAATGCTAGGCAATTCTTCTCTGAACAAGAGTACCAACAAACTGATATGCAAATAGATATTTCTCCACTGTGACAGGTGCAGACCGCTAAAATGTGCTTGTAGACCCTGCTGAGTGGGAGAAATTCCATAGAACAGGTTATTTGAACCTTGTTTGTTCTCAGTAGAGGGGCTCCCATACGCTGTAATATTTGGGGGTTCTCTCTAAGTAACCTAGGGTAACCCAGTTGTGGACCACTTGCTCACTGTGCCTCAAGAGAGGCTCAGCTTCACCTCACTGAGTTGGTCCTACAAGGCTGAAACATGTGTCTGGGTTGTTGATGGTACTCTTGTTCGGAGAATTGCCTAGCATTTCGGTGCTGGACTGCCCTTGTCAGTGGGGCCAGACTGATATGCAAATGGAAATTTCTCCGCTGTGAAGGACGCAGAGAGCTAAAATGTGGTTTCTGACCCTCCCGCATGGAAGAAATTCCATAGAGGTTATTTAATCCATGTTCATTTTCAGATGAGGGGCTCCTCACTCTTGTTAATGATGGAGAGAGACCTCTGCAACCCGCTCCCTCATTGGAATCAGTGGGAGAAACAACCCCACCAAGTGACAGCCATTAGTGGTTCTTCAGCCTCTCCAACCCTGAAGGGAAAAGCTCAGCAGACCCACTCACATGGTGTCTACAGGAGTAAGTCACACTAAGCTCCAAAGACGTTTTACGGCCCCAGACTTTGAGCTCCATTATATGGCCGCCCAGGCTCACTTCGCTGGACACTGATATGCTGTGCAGAATAGGGTGGTACACCTACCACTGGAGCGCAATAGGGTATCACCCACAGATCTCAGATTAGTAATATTCAGTGACAGGTACATTGACTCTTGCACATTTGATCCTGTCAGAACCATAGTCAATGTGTGGTCGATGATACACAGTAAATTAGAGATTAAAGCACCCTATAAAAGGGCAGTCGCCCAGTGGAGTTTTCCTGGTATTTCCCCCTCAGATGACAGGGAGATTAGAAAGTTGTGGGACAGCTTTGGTCAATTAACTATAGGGAATGTTTCCCGATGGGCGATTTGTGTCCCTAGAGGACTTCTCTAGTAGTTGGGATTGGCCCCCTTTGGGTGCTCCTTTCCTGTTGAACTCGAGACGCATGACTGTATTAGCGCGATTGTATTGGTAGACAGGACACGGCATGGGGTGCCTATGCTTTATAGCCTGCTTCAGACCCACCTCCCACGAGGAACACGATGAGGGAGGTCTGGGAAAGGGATATGGAGCTTTTATTGGGGGAGTAGTGGATTAGAGGTTGCCAGCTGATTAAAACAGTTTCTCTCAATGATGGTCTGCAGCGAATACAATTTAAAGTGTTGAACCATTTGCACTACACTCCAGCTAGATTGGCCACATTTTCCCTGGATTAAAGTGGCACTTGCATGAAATGTGGTGGCGCGCAGGCTGGCTCCTTTCCTATGTATTGGGTGTGCCCTCTGATCTTGTAATTTTGGGGAAGGTGGCGGGTGGGATAGATACTATGCTTGATATTTATTTTTAAAACAGAGGGCTAAGCTTCGAGTTACAAGGTGAAAGCAAGTCAGAACTACACGTCCTCTCACTGCTGGAGATGCACAGAACCATCCCATGCCTCCGCCAGCCAATCAGGGGACAGGCATTTATCCAGGGCCTACACAAAAGTTCACTCTCAGCACAACAATGTGAAGAGGTTTGAAGTGAGAATCAACAAAGCTTCAGTGAGACCTCAAGAAGGGTGTTCGAGAGGAGCTAACCCCCAGAGAGAGGATCAGGCATATGGTAAAACCTGGACAACAGAAGATGTGGCAGCCTACCAAATCCAGAAAGCAGAGGAACAGGTGGCTTTTCAGGCCTGGAGATTAGAGAGGGGGCAGTCTAAGACCTGGAGACCTATGGAGCGGGCAGCTGGTAAGACCTGAAAGGATAAGAGAGGCAAATCATAAGACCCAGAATCAGGAGAAAATGGCAATTTGTAGAACCTGGGAAGTGGATTGGTGGCGTGGAAAAGAAAACCCAGAGTGGACGAAAAGATGACTCCTAGAGGGTGGAGAAAAAGAATAAGATTGGAAAAGGAGATCCAGAGGAGGAAAACCCAACAAGGAGAAGAGGGTCGGCTACTTCGATTACACCCAGAATGGAAGTTGGTGAGTGGAGCACCTTCTCTCCAGAGAGAAGAGTATCAGGCAGTGGCCTACAAACAAGTAGGAATGGTCACCCAGTGTGCAACCACAGAGGTGGCGATGAAGGAGAGGACTAAAAGAAAGAAGATAAAAACCCTGGCCAAGGAGAGTGAAAAGAGAGAAAGTTAAATTCTGGCCAAAAAGGAGTTAAAGATAGATATCGCTGAAGCTGGAGCCAAGGGGAGGGCAGAGGGAAGAAAAGTGAAGCCATAGCCCCAGATAAAGCCCCAGCAGAAGGCACCAGGGCCTGACTCAAGGCCAGACACAGGAATATGAGGCCATTATGGAGCGGGCACAGCAAGAGAGGGCAGGGAACTCTGACCCTAGAAACGTTATATAAGATGAGGAATGAGACCCTAACCAAGGAGACGACGGAGAAAGATAAGATAAAGGCATTTACCAGCTCAGGGAGGAGGACACCCAGAAAAAAGGTCACCTGGGTACAAACCCAGGAGGAAGCCAGAGACTTACGTACTGTGTCAGGGACACTTGGAACACCCCAAACCATCCTGATAACCATAATAAACCACATTAACCGTGATGCCTGTGTGTTATCATCTGTAACAGTTTGTTAGACCATATAGCTTGGAGTTCACAAATCTAGAAAGACTGTATTCCAGGTAGGCATTTGAACATCTGCCAATGCCAGTCATTGTAATGGTGCCTGGACGACTGTTGTCAGAACAATGTTAAGGGTTCTATTGAAGATGAGATGGTTCTACTAGTGGAAAAAGACCACTGAAGTGCCTCCTAAACACCCAAGTCTGGAAGCAGAAGAAAGGGGCCGGCAGAGTTGAAGAATACACCAACTGCTGAGAAATAGGTGAAGCAGGAGCTCAGTTTAAGACCCGATTTCACCAAATATGAAGTGAATGACAACATTGTCCAGAGATGCATTAAGTGGATTGGTGCTTCTAGCCGCCAATGACCAGAAACATAAGTGCAACTACTTGCTGTTGTATTTGAGTGCAAGTGGAAGGTTTGCAAGCATCCCTTATGATTTGCAGATTGTCGGCAGAGGGGATCGGACCAAAGATTAAGTGCTCTGTGACCAAATCCCCAAGCTGAGCGATTCTGGGGAGGGGTGAAGAGCCAGCAATTCTTACTAGCTCAGGCTGGAGTGTTAACCAGTTCCATGTGATCCGAGAACCAATACTTCCCCCGCTACAGAGAAGCTACCTGAAGTAGATAGCAATGAGGTGACCTCATCAGCTTGTGAATCAGATGGGTTATCTGGAAAGTAAAAGGAAAGAAATTGGCATACATACTTCAGAATAAGGGCAGCTCCCAGGGAACTCTCTCATTCAACTGTCAAGGATGCAAACAAGGAACGCTTTTCATTGCAGGGAAGGACCAACAAGTCCACCAATGATTTTTCTCAAATCCAAAAAATGTTTCATAAAGACCAGGTCGCTGAGTTTCCACTAATGAGGGGAGTAAGACATCCTGCTCTGTCTGCCTGCTTCCTTGAGGGATCAGTCTCAACTTCAAAGCTGAAGATAAGGTTTCCACAGATGGGCAGGAAGGGGTTTGGTTACCTCCTGTTTGTTGATGTACAACATGGCCGTCATGGTGTTGTTGTGCATCAGGACATGAATGCCATGTAAGGAGGTGTAATGATGTCACATTTGGGAGGCTAGGATGCTAGACTATATCGAAGACGTTGGATCCCTGGGACCAGCACCCGCTCTGGGATGTTGGCTCTGTTGGTGGTTAATGTGATTGGGTGGATTCCCCAGAACCTTCAATCTATTCCTGGCCTCGTGGGTTATGTACCCCATAGCGCCCTGAGATCTCCACCACAGTCCAGGAGTTGTGCTATCTCAAGAGAAGAAACCTATGAAGCTTCGGCAAGGGCTCTTGCGAGCGAGCTACATGCTAACCATCCATGATCATCAGAGGGCAGTGTATGGCAAACAAGCATACGTTGCTTATGTGTTGTCTGCAAGTTTCCCTGTGTGCTCACAGATACTTCCATTGGATGAACGATTAGACTGAAAGAGAAGTTTGCTAATGGCATCCAATGGCAGACCTATCCTGGAGACGATCCCGACTCAAAGATGGTGGATGATCCTCACATTCCCTCATTTTTTCCGAAGTGGCGACCTGAAACACAAATGCACATGGAGAAGTTGTAGTGTCCCCTGTCCCCCAAACAAACGGCTGCCTCCGACTCCTGATTAGCACACAGGTATCATGTGCATCCCACTCAGAAACCCAAAAGCTATCCTAGTTAGAGTGTAAAAAGAAGGGCCAGCTAAGGGGGTGTGTGCGAGTTAGGATACTGTTGGAGAGCAGGGGCAAGCAGCAAGAGAAACGAAGCCAAGAGGAGGAATGGGTCAAAGCTGGGGGAGAAAAAGTATATATCAAGAGAGGAAGGCACGGAGGAAGAGGGGAAACCTCAGCAATGAGTGAGAAAAGGAGGGGAAATAAACTGGGATACAAGGGAGAGGATCGAGAGAAAGTGAAGAGGAGGTGGGAGTGGTTTGTACAAAGAGGAAGAAGGGGTTAAACATTTAGAGAAGAAAGGTGAGGAGGCGATGCTATAACATCAAAGGAGAATGGGAGGACAGGCGGAAGGGGTAGACCAATAAAGGAAGGAGGAGGAGAATCATCGAGGAATAGAAGTGGAAAGGAACAAGTGGGGAAAGGGAGAGTCACAAAGGAGGAGGCTAACAAACAATTGGCAGAAAAGGAGAGGAAGGAGGAAAATACTAGGAGGATGTAATAGACACTAGAGCTCTTAATGATCAAAGCCAGGAGCGCATTACTAAGCCGGTGGAGAAGGCCCAGACCAATGGAGACAATTAAGCTGGAAAGCAGAGTCTAGACCCAGGTTGAGGAAGATGTATATTGTAGGTTGCAATCATGAAGCAAAAGTTCGAAGTACTGTTGGGTCCAACTTATGCACAGTAACAGATGCCTAACCCCCATACAAGCTAATTGGAACCCAGTGGTTTTAGCTGGTTGCAAAGCCTATGGGGACCAATCTGTCAGTGACCAGTCTCACGTGCTCTAATGGTTGATTTGTTATTTATATAGCACTTTCATCAAAGACCTGTACATGACATATTTACATACAATTATCACCCAACTGAAGGTGGTAATCATTTATCAACTTCGGAAGGGTGAAAGGCTTAGTTAGCCTTGCCGTGATTCAAACATTTGACCTGCAGATCACACATTGATCACAGCAAAGAGTGCTCAACCCACTGAGCTATCTTAACTACTCTAGCTGGAGAAATGAAGGGGTGGAAAGGTAAGGCTGGTCCTTTCTAGAAGCCAGACTAGCCAGGGTTGGCGAGAAATAACTCTGAGGGAGGTCGTAGCCAGAAGGAAGCAACATGCAGGGGGAGGGGAAAGCGGATGTGCAGAAAAATAGTTATCCTAGGTGCCAGAAGCTGGAGAGCTGCTGCCAGCATGGACCTAAAGTGGAAGAGTCACTGCCAAGAGAAGCCCAGAAGAGAAGAGGCAGGTAAACTGTGAGGAGTTTCATGAAAACATTGATGTTAGTCAGAATGATGGGTTGGAGAAGAGACCGATAAAGAGCGAAAGGCCAAGATACTATACAATGAACAGATTGTTCACAACGCGGGAGGAGCGGGAGGCTGGAGCAGAAGGAAAACAGGGAAACGTCGACTTTGGAAGGCTAACTGGAGCATTGAGATGTGGAGATCCAGGTCGCGTCCTACTAGAGAATACAGTTCGCTGTTGTGCAAGACATCGCATCAAAATGCAACGTGGTCGAGCCCAACAGCTATCATAAATGAGGCTGTAAGGCAGCCTCCAACTACTAGTATACTGCGCATAGAGTAGCCATTGTGGAGACTTTGCACAGTCCGAAACCCCGATGACCTCTGTACCAAATAAGTCAATAAAGTCAATAAAGAAGTGGTTTGGACTACATATAGATAGAGATGGACATTGTAAAATAGTCAAATACACAGAACTTTGACTCCTCCCAGCCCATGGAGGCAGTATTGAACTAAGGGAGAGAGAGAAGGATTGAGAGGTATGGTTCCAAAATTTAGAAAAGGGCACAGTCAGATATCAGGCTGCTTGTTGAACTCTAACCCGATCACTGTTTGTTCATTCAGCTCCTTTACATTTGGTTAAGAAAAATCAGTTGATCGCTCAGCTGTCAGTAGCCAGAAATGATCAGACAGCTAAGACTATCGGCATCAGCTAAGCTCTTTACAAGTCCATTTCTTTCGCTGGCATCCTGAGATTCTGTACTTGTAGCTGAAGCATTTTTTCTCCCTATCCTGACAGGGAAGTCTCTGCAGTCATGAAAATTGAAGGGGCAAGTAAAAAAGAGGCCCCACCCCAATGAACGTTGGGGTATTGGGCTCACCAGCCAAGCTTCTCCAAAAGTGAGAGGCTCACCAGAACTGGGACCGAGTGGAGCGTAGTGTTGTGGTTCAGGTGAAACTGGATGACTCATATGTAGGGCCATGAAGAAAGGATCCATCAACCTGCAGAATGGCATTTATCCCAGAGACTTCTGGAAAAGGAGAGGAAGAAATTAAAACCGCTAATGGAAACAAGAGATGTCTGAAATGGCATGACTCCTCTGTGATGGAAGGAAAGTCTTGTCCATTCGGATGTCCCACAGCAAGCCAATAAACAGAGTCTCAGGATTACATTGGACTTTTTTTTCCAGCTGACAGACAATGTGAGCAACAGGTAGTGGGGCCTTATGTAAGGCTAAGACTGTCTGTTGAGGAGAGTGGACTTGGATCAACCAATGGTCTAGATACATGTAGATATGACCCCCAGACACAGACACAGACACAGACACAAACACAGACACACACACACACAAAATAGTAGTTACCCAGTCCTCATCAGCTTGGAAAAAACGTGTGGGGCCCTGCTGAGCTGAAATGTAGGACTTTGTACTGAAAACGAAGAGACCCCATTGAAAAAACAGCCATTTCCAATGTGGTTGTCGAAAAGGGATATGAAGATATGCACGCTGCAAATCCACTGTGCCTAGCCTGTCCCCCTGCTGGAGCGAAGTGAGGATCTACACTGGACACCATGAACATCTCTCAGGGGGAAGGAAATGGTTGAATTGGGAAATATTCAGGATGGTACTGAGGCCTGATTTGTGTTTCGCAACTGTAAAGAGTAGCCTTCCTCTCATGTGGGAACCATCTCATTCAGGAACAGCAATGTGCATACTCATTCCTTCCAGGAAGCAGAGCACGTTTGGCTGAGAGGGGGGAAAAGTATAGGGAAGGTAAAAAAGCAAGCTGGTACCCCTTGGAGCCACTTACAGTGTCCAAGCATCCTGAGTAATCTCCCTCCTGTCTTGCGGATGAGAGAATCAACCCCCCACACAGAAAGCTGCTGAATGTAATTTGCTGCAAGAGGTAACATTTTCAGGTTGCAGCCTCCAGTGTTCAAGGCAGAGAAGAAACCTTTTGTTCTCTGTATCATTCTAGTTAGGAATTCTTTGAGTTGGCCCTGCTTGATCCTGATGGTGTAACCGAAACAAAAAACAAAAAGCCTGAAAGCATTGAACCATGTCTGTCTTGGCAATAGGGTGAAGCATTCTGGGTAGGCGTCCAGAGGGCCATCAATGATTTAACCGTTATAGTGTCAGTCTTCTCTGATTCTCTTTAGTGAGGATTACAATCAAAAATCTGATGAGATGTAATACACCAAAAGGAAATTAAGCGAGGCATAGTCAGTTCATGAATGCTTGCTGCTCATTTCTACATGGAAGAGGGACAGTAGTCTGATTTAACGTGATTTAGACAACAGTTTTTAAAGAAAGCTTTAAGAATCCCCCAACATTAGGGATTGTTAGTGGATGTTTCACATACCTAATTAAAAAAAGTTTTGGAATAAGACTTATCCTTTAGAAATCTTTCAAAATTAAATTATGAAGATTATAAAATCATGCAATATTCAAATAGGGATATTTGGAGACACACAGCATAAGGCTTCTATATTATTGAGATGAGACTATTTGAATTCTCTTTACATGGGGGGCTTCTTTCATTTTCCATTGTAGTTTTCAGAGAGCTCAATTGTGAGCAGGCAGAACATTTCTTGAGTTATGAGGAAGCCCTATACAGGAAAGTTACAGTTTAACATGTTGCCCATTATCCAGTGTGCCATATGGTGCATGGTTCCTAGTTCCATGCAGAAGCTCAGGGTAAGATATCCTAATTGCTTAGCTCAATATGTGCAATGCAGACCCTACTGCAAAATCAAAGGAAATTAAATTGGGCAACAAGGAAGAGAATTATTTCAATAAAACACAAATAAAAACGAAGATATTCTGCTTATCCTTCACTCTTATTGGTTATGTAGTTTGTTGGTTCAGTCAGCTACATCCCACAATATAATAAGTGACCTTCCCAACCCTGGTAGTGCCCAAGCTCGGAAGGAACCAAACGCAGATGCAAGTATCACCAAGTGTATGAGGCCGTGTAGCACTCAACATTTCCAAGCACTTCTTCCATGGCTCACCATCGAGCTCGGATGCCCCAGCACTTACTCCTTCTTCCGTTCTGCACTTGCACGTTCTGAATACTCACAAGACATAGGAGGTTTGCCCGTCCCGCTCGCCCCCCTTTGCTCTTAATATTGTGTATAATTGTATTTCCCACTCTCCCTCCCTGACATGCGGGCGCTTTGAAACATTATATTCTTATTGTATAGCGCCTTAACAAGCAAACAATAAATAAATACCTTTACCTTAACATAGAAGTCAGAAAATTCAAACTTTTGTAAAGAAGACCCCCAGGATCATCAACACCTCTGGAAAAGTATTCCAAAGTACGGTAATCTGGGCTGGCCAATGTTAGGACGCCATTTCTATCTGGATTATGAAATTGGTAGGAACAACCTTGGGTTCTAGCATTCCATGACGATGCTAGTAGGAATATGGCAGAGAACCCCATTCAGTCAGAGGTGCTTGACTGTACACCTTCCCCATGAAGTCAGGCTTCTTGAGTGAGAAGACAGAAGCAGCATACCCATTCACTACACACATGTTGGGTTAAGTGGTGTGGCATTTAAGGACAAAGGCAATGGATGTTTTAAGAACTAATGTCCAAGAAGTCAAATACAGATTACAAAAATCAAAAGAAGGTGATTCTGCCTCCCTGGCTCCTGGTTTTGCTGTTTTCTCACCTTAAAAACTTCTAAAATAGGTTGAACTGAAGCATTGAAAAAGAAAAGAACTAGGATTTAAATATCAAAACTGAACCATGAAACCCCAAGATTATTAAAACAATAGAGGGATTTGAAAGCAACAGACAAAAACTGACAAGAACAACAAATGAAACCTAATGGAAACATATCAGAAATGCTGCCCACAAACCGGTTAAAGAGTATAGTGACAGAGCATATGGTCGATTTCAGTCGATGGAAGGGGCCTTTTAGAATAATTAAATTCTACAAGACGATACCAAAGCGGCTAAAAGAACTAAATATATTGAAAGCAAACAATAGGCCACAAGTATATTAATGCACTGAATACACATTTGAAGGCACCAGGAGACAACTACGGCATGTGTTTTATTACATAAATAGCTATTGTATACTTTTGCAATTTTCAAATAATTCAGCAGCATTGATCTGGTACTGTTTATGCATGGATGTTTATTTACATTTTTTAGGAAACATCATAGGAAATTGTTGGCAGCCTATGATATTCAAAACCGTTTTTCATACCATCCTACATAAGGGTCGTTGCCAACCAGCTACAATGAACTACGCCATTCCCTTTATACCAAAAGGGTTTTACATCTAATTTAAAATCACAAGAAATAAAACATACTCCAAAAATAGAATATTGCTATTTTAAAGGATGTCATGGAGAATATATTTATTTCATGAAACATCAGTTAGATCTCTAATAGCCAAAATATACCAACAATGTTTGAAGTGCATATACAATGAATAAACAGGAATGAACTGAGTACAGTAATTGCTCCCGCCCCCGCCCATTTGGCACCAAGTTCCCTTTAATCTGCTCCCTGAGCTTACGTGCAAAGCAAATATTAATGGCTCTCGTTCTAACGGAATTCTGCTCCAATACAGAAGGAGAGGCTGCTGCTTATTCTAGAATGAAAGCGTCAAGCCAATCCAGGTAGACCATCTACAAGACAGTGTCATTTCACGATTGGCTTTCCAGACATTCAGCCGCCCTCCACACTTCCCAGGTGCAATCCTTCAACAACGTCTGGTGAAGTAATTCAATCCTCAGGAGAGGCTGTTATTGGAAGTTTGGAAGTTTTGTGAGACACAATTTGCAATGATTTCATAATGAACAAGACACCAAGCGAATTAATCTTCAAGTAAACACCCTAATCCTTCTTGCAAATACAATTCGACCAAGAAAATGTCAGTAGGGAGTGATTATGTACATCATACATAGAAAAAGATGAGCTAAGGGACAGAAAATAATTTAAAAGTTACCTTAAAATAAAGTAAATACTCAAGACAAATGTTGTCTGAACTAGGTCCGGAACAAGTAAAAGTATTAAATAAAATGTTTAAGGAAACAAAATATTTCATTCTTGGATGAAAGGAGAAAATTACAAAATATACATTTTGGTCAAAGCCTTTACGCTGTACAATTGGTTGAAAAATCTGCCGTCCAGAATGGGATGCATGGCACAACCGTGCTAGGTTACTGAATCTTCTGGCTGCATTACATAAGGCGATCTGTGAAAAACACTTTTAGTACTGTACATTTGTAAAGATTTCACACATGATTTTTTGCCACCCTCATCAAATAAATGCATATTTACAGAGCCAACCTATACAAACTCGACGTTGTCAAAATGTAAAATGATTTGCTTGAATGAGAAGGCTGTAAACTTGTATCCTCCACCCGTGTAGAACTTGTTTTGAAATTCCACCCTGTTGAAAAAAAACAGGAAAACTGAAAAATGGCATTTCATTATGAGTTGTACATGATCAGTGTGACAGAGCAACATAACAGGAGATTCATGAACAATATCGATTTCAAGATATAACTTCTTTTCACAAATTAATTGCTCAATGACTTCGTTATATGGTGTCTTTGACTCTGCAGTGTTTTTGGGGATAGGTTCGAGACAACACCCTCCCTCTTCCTCAACTCTCTATGTTGCCATCCGATTGGCTGCAGGGTACAGTTTAAGGTGCATTACAAAATACTTGGCTGAGTTACAGGTCAGCATGACTGAAACATGGCACGAGTTATGCCTATCTGCCGCGGTCATGACCTTTGAGCGTCTGAACTCCCACTGTTTAAAAGGGTCCTTGGGCACAGGCATCGCAGTTGGTCATTTCTGGACCTCATATTTCTTAGTTGACTGACCTTTCTGAAGACGTTGAAGGCATATATTCATGCTTGCTTTCCCTTCTTAAATGGTCAGTATTTTTTACAATCGTATGTGTTTTTTGTATTTTTCGACTGTCCTGCATTTCAATGTAGTTCTTTATTTTCATTGTATTCCCCCCCCCATTTTTTAAAACTATTTTGTAACATCTTAAATATGGGCTCTACTGCTTATGCCCTTTATATCCAACTGAAAAGCGTCCTATTACCCATTTGAACCATGGTGTGCTATAAAATGAATTGGAACATAATAATGACTACATCTTAAGGGTGCATGCATGTACAGCTCAGTACGGGAAACAAGCTCACATAAACCATACTCCTGAAGACCTACACCAAGCACCATCAAAACATTTCAAGGAGTTTAAAATAACAAAGCAAAATATTCCACCTCAGAATCCTACACAATTTGTAGATTCTGGTACTAAACCATTATAGAGGCACGTGAAACTAATAGTTAAGACCACACCGATAAACCCAACTATCTACATAAGAAACACAAAGTACAACCTGTTCGTGAGCGAAGCCTGACTGTCAAAAGCACAAATGAGGGATTCTTTTAGAGCTCCCTATTGATCGTGTTGCAGTTGGCCATATACCAGTGGGCCATGTAGACTTCAGCGGCTGTTCGTCCACTATCTTTCTTACCCCCCCTTAAAACCTTAATGAAATGGGTATTCAAAAAAACGTAAAACTTACCAATGCAAACGCAGGGCGTGCAGGAACGCGGAAAGTCCTTCCATGATCAAAAGAATGAATATTGTCAACGCGGCAAAGAATCCAAAAACTGTGACCAGCAAAATGACTCCATAACTTGCGTCCACACGGAGACCCTTATCCATGATCATGTGCCACAGTACTTCAGATAGCTCTAGAAAATATTCGATTTTTAGCATTAGTTTTGCATCAAATGGTGATGGCAACCATATCAAGCAAAGCGAATAGGTATACATAAAAGAATCAAAAGCAACACATTTAACAGTATTAAATACTGCTCAGAAAACATTTGGATTGTAGTGGAAATTCTACTAATAAGTTATTTAGTGCTAGAGTGAAGGTGATTCCACTGAAGAGAAGCTAGAAGGAAGCAACCTGCCTCCTGACATTAGTCACACGAGAGTTGGGTTGATTCTCACACCAGCTATCAATTATCATAATGGAACGCCATGTGTCAATATCACAATGATGCAGCGTGGAAAAAATAAGTAAATCCAAGTAAAATATATATCAATCTCAGGAAAAGGAAAATAAAGTCCCTGAAATGTCCTCTTAAAATCATACTAGGTAGAAGATTTCACAGATACTTGAAGAATGTGCCAGGATGCAACTAGTAACTGGACAAAGAGATTTGAAGACCCTTGTAAAGGAATGGACAGAAAAAAACAGCATCTAAACAAAAATCCCTGATTACAGGAAAACATGCAAATTACTTTATCACTGCAAACACACGTTACGTGCAAAGGATGAAAATCCAAAACTTTACAAAATCATTAATGGTTAGGTAGTAATGCAAATTGTCTTACGTGCATGAGCAAGACTCAGTGCCCACAGTCGCAGGTAGGAAGCAGTGTTGGAGATGCAGCCCAGGCAATACTCAATAGTATGAATAGCTTGATGCATGAATACTTCAGCTGCATCAAACTATCAAAAAGAGAAATACATGTTTTTCAAAGCATGGTATGCATTACAGGGGTAGCACATTCTAACTAACAGAGGATTAGATGAACCCCTGAGGATTCGCATGCACTGCCTCCGTGCCGTACTGTCAAGTAAACGAAATGAGCACTTTGTATAGATTTGTCTGCAGCTTAGGCTTGTGTGGTTTGTAGCATTCCATTAGTACTAGACACCTTTTATGGAAATGAAGAGTCTCTAAAACTCAGCGCTCAGGGAAGCCACGTTTATTTGACATGATGCCATAGAACCAACACATATTACATGCTGTACTCAGTGCTTTTTCAAGGCTTTTGACAAGTTGAGTGTAACCATTTTGGTTTAGTACCAGTTAATTAACTGGGGCGATGTGGCGCATATAATCTACTTGGTATTCATGTTATACTATATGAAATACCCATACTGGGAGAAATGCCACTCACCACATCGCTCCTGTTAACATTCAGGTACTAAACCAACCGGCATACACTTAAATTGCCAAAAGGTTTAAGAGTGGTTCAAGCAGCAAAAACATGTGTAAGCAATATTGAATTAAAAAATTAAAATAAATCTTTCTTGCGCATACACTAAGGTGTGGCGTTTCTCCCCTTCAGTCTAATAAATTAGAGCTCACAGAGCAACATTCATTATAAAATCAATTGTTTAGAAATAATGTTATAAGTTGTATAAATGCATTATGTTTAACAGTGAAAATCAAAAGTCAAACCAGTAGAAACTCAGATAAGTAATGTGCATGAAATGGGGACATGTTAGAGTTCTTAAAGAGGAACCCATTTCTTTAAAAAATATTGAATGCAACTTCATTTTGGGTCGTACTTTCCCAGCTCTAGTGATTATTAGAAAAGTGTACATAAGCTAGGTAATTCCTAAAAAATGCTTGTGGGACTTTTTGAAAGCCCTTGAGGAGCCTTCGAACTCATATTGTAGGCACTGCTCCTAGGTTTGGAAGACACAGGCAAAGCAGGTTATTGTAAACAAATGCATCACAGAGTAGTCTGGGTGAGGTCCCGAGTTTCCACATTCACCTACTTAACCGTTTTTGTTCCCTATACTCAAGTACATAAATCCTGCTTCCAAACACACTTCTGATTTTTTAGATTTATTGTGGTGGGTAATCTAAATGTTATCTCAATTACTTTATGACATTCAACCTGGATTTCACCACTAAAATATATATGAGCACTGTCCAAGTGCTACCAGAGGACCCAGTCTACTCTTAATACTCATAACTTCTTGTTTTGCTGCCCAGCCTTCCCTCCTTTCTTATCGGGAAGAAGTGTTGGATATTGTATCCCACTATCATCTCTTCAGTAAATCCTCTTTTGTCCCCTTATCCACCCTTTTAGGTCCCTTTTGGCTATGCTGCACTCTTCCGCCCTAGTCTTTCTTAGCAAAAGGAAAAAGGAGGCTTCCTTTTCCTGATTCATGTAATAAAATACCTCCGATTCATAGCTCTGGCTAACCGTCTATCCCAGTGAATGCTTCTGCTACTGTTGTCATGTTAGAGGACTATTGCTCAGAGAGGATGGAGAAACTGGTATTCTGAATGTTGCATTTCGCTTAAACCCCAAACCTACTGCGCATGCAGCAGACACCATACCTCCTCTTTGTCTTTTTCCTTGTGGCTCTCGTGGTCTGATAAACTGTTTCCTTCTTCCAGTTCATGCGATTCCAGCAGAGAAAGTTCCTCTTCACTTCCTCTTCGAACCAGCTGATAACCATTCTAGTGTTAAAAAAGACATGGGTTAAAAAAGGTTTCTGAAAAACAAGATGGTTCCTAAGGTAAATGACTGGTACATGTTTGAACAAGGGAATTCATTATTCAATATAAACATAATGAGGAAGATGGAGTTTGCTTGTTGAAACAGGCTATGAAACAAAGTTCTGTTTTTGTGGGAAGTACCTTGGAATTTTAAAGTAAGTGCAGTTATAAAAATGACATTATAAAAGTTATGAACAGACTTTCATGTGCTGTCGACGGGATGGTCCTTAATATTTCTGGTTTGCCCAGGGTCAGATGGTAGAGTTAATATTTTTTGGGGGGGCTGGTGGGGGGGAACACCTATGGGGGGTGATATGGGAGGCCATTGCCAAAGTGGTTCTTCAAAGTCTTGCTTATGTCTTTTTATCTGGCCGTACTGCGTTTTATTTTTGTTCTTGAAAAAGTCAATAAAATTAATTCAATTAAAAAAATAAAAGTGGCTATGTAACAATGCCCGGGTGAATAACTCCAAATGGAGAACACTTTTGCAGTCTTCAGTCCATAAATCAGGATCCTATATACAGGTCTTTGGGCGCAAGAAAAACCAAACTGCAACTATAAACATTAAGTTAGGACTCTTTGGAGGTGACAGGAGGCTTTGCTTTCCTTTGAGCCTTTGCGATGCAGAATAAGTAACCAAGTTAAGCACTCGCAGCATAGATCGCTGAAAATGTATTATGCACAGTCCTAGATCATACCACTAGTTTACAAAATGTACAATGCGGAAAAGGAGCATTACTGACCTTTCTGTGCACTGAATTGCAAAGGTGGCGAGGAGGTGGACATTCAACATGTTAACATTTTCACCCCTCAGTAAGCGTCCCTTCAATACGGGGAAACATCTTTACAAATTTCAGGGAAACTTCCTCACTTTCTAGTCCCACCTCTTGTGTGAAAGTACACGTGTGGTATTTTATGCGGTATTCTGCTATGTAATCAGGCAGTATTTACCATTGGAAGGATTCCAGTGCATTGCCCCCAGCAGCAAATCTCACCAACCAAGTAATATGATGTGATGGGCAGTAAAGCAGGCAGTATCTGTAAGTATCACCTGTTTTTACTGTTACAAACATACCAGTAATGTGTGCCTTTGTGGGCTACATTCCCTTGAGATGGTTCCATGTGATCTTAATGAATCAAATAATAACGAAAACAATTTTAACAAATACATGTCACATTCTTCTTTGTTTTTTTATTTGAGCCCCCAGACCCTGTTTCCCTAGCTTTATTAACACACCCGACGCCCTCCCCACCTGTTTTAATCTCTTACCACACCCCCACATATATACTTTTAACAGAAAATGTGACCTTGTTTCGTTATTCATAATTCGTTATAAAAGTGATTCGTTATTGTCTATTCGTTGACATCACTGTATACCTCTTGAGATGTATGTTTACAAAGTAAAGTGTATCCTTACATGTCATCAGATTCAACCCAAATACACAATATAGCAGTGAAAATGAAGGTCTGAGTTACCAGTCAGGCTAATGAGATTGGCCAGAGTCCTTTTATGATTTCCATATCAAAAAGGCTAAAAATGTGTCACACCTTCATAACAAGTGTCATGTTTCACCGACTGAATGCAGAAGATGTGGACTTGCAGGCTCTAGTGCCACCCACTTTAATTGCACAACCAAATTCCTGCTGTAGAGAAGTGGTTAAAAACAGCCCAGAAAAATATTCACCAAAAGAGAAAAATTATTCGAATTAGGAAATTATAAATTGCTGATACACAAGTACAATTTTACAGATTTTGCACTTGCAGAATCTCAATTTCCCCTACTGCAGATTCTGCAAAGAGGAAAATGTGCAGCGTTTAAGTTGTTTATTGTGTATTTATTCATATCCTAGCGTTTACATCATCCAAGTATCAAGAATGGTGAGAAAGATCCAGCCGATTTGTTGATTCCCACATCCTCACCCATTACCCTCAGCTTGTAACATTGCACTTTATTTTAATCCCCCTTGAACAACCGCAGTTCCAGCCACAGTCAACTCTTTCAAAAGTAGACATTTTCTAACAAAGGCAAGAACTGCAACAGGAACAACAACGGCATCGCTATATGCCAATTCCTTGATGCTTAGCCTAGTACAGGACATTCCAAACGTGCACACGCTCGTAATTTGGTCAGCTGAGATCACAAAGACTTCTTCAGGATTTTGTGAACTTACATAACTGAATAAACTCCACCATGGAATACTCCTGTACAAATGTACAGTTACTGAATACCAGCATAGTCACTGGAAATATGGAACTATGATAGAACCATCTCAAAACCAGGACGAATAGGGTTAATCTTCTCTGTCTGTATAAGCTCTGGGTAGGAGTATTTTGTTGTTATTGTGTGTTAAGGGACCTTTTAGCTGAAATGTTCTCCCCTCCGAATGCTGCCATGCATGCCCCGCCTACGGTTTTGCTCTTGTCCAAGAGCTTTTCTCTCACAGCTTCCACCTAATAAAAACCTATTATTCCCTCAGAGTTCACGATGGCTTTGCAATACAGTAGGGGAAATAGGGATTCGGACTTAGGCCATACAATTACAGATATTGAGTGGAATCGTATTTGTGCGGGACGGTTAGGTTTAAGGTTAATTTGAAACTGCACTAAACGCAACAGCGGATTACTCACTATATATATTGGTCTTTTTGGAAGATGTGGTCCTGCAAGTTGTGTTGTGAACATTCTTGCTGGAACTGTAGAAATGACATGGGTACCACCTTGCATATGTTTTGGTTAGGCAGGAAAATGTAATTGTTTTGGGCTGGGGTTTTCCAATGAGTTTTGGGTATATGTCTGTGCCGAGTCCCACTAATTGGTGTGGTGGGTTTATTTCCTTCCCGTATTAGTCTGTCTAATGGTAAGCTCTTTTTGGCTTACAGAGCTCTCTTACTTGCTAAGAAAAACATCCTAACATCCTAACATTCTGGAAGAGTGACACTAGGAACTGTGGGGATGATTGGCTGCTGAGTTTGTCGCTCCCTTCTAGAAGAGAACATCTATTCATATGAAAGAACAGCACCACAGATATGATGGAAATTGGGGTGCATTTAATGATTTATATGTTTGGCTGCACTATTTCTTTTTTTCGCTCTTCTTTTCTAACCCATTGCCCATGTAAATATATTTGCTTTGATGAATTTATGTATATTTTGTGCTTATATGCTATGATGTAGTAATTGTTTTTTCTGCTTCCTTTGTGTTATCTTTAAAATAAACATTATGAAAAAAATAAAAATAAATAAAGGAATAGGATTGATCCTAGAGATGCGACTGTTCCCCCAGAGGTCACACACACATTACAGTGGCAAGACCTATAATCGCAAATCTATTTTGCCAGCATTTCAGGAATTAAACATTAAAGGACGTTTACACAGCCATCTCTGCTTGCATGCCTACTATGAGGGGTCAGAAATGAGAGGCGGGCACAAAGTTGTAGTATTTTCAGCATCACCCATCTTTATTAAAATAAAAGAGTTGAATGAAGGCCTCTCTTTCCCTATCCTAAAGAAAGTTTCCTTACCTAGGCAATTGAAACTATAGATCAGTCTGTGTATCGTTGTGAAAACATATAAACTGTCCTTGTGTCTAAAACATACCACTCTGACCCTCACACTAAAAATGAACAACTAAGGGTGCAAGGAAATTTCTCCGATTTATGTTTGGCAAAAAGTGCTCACAATTAAAGCAAGTAGGTGAATCCAACAGAAATAGTCTTTCCCATTGCTAAATCCTTGGATCCAGAGGGGGGTTACCTTCTCCTGGATTGTTTAGGTAAGATTTCAAAAGTGTTTCTTTCAAATAACAGTTTCTTGGGGATGGCAAAAGTGTCTCTGCGTGTATTCTTCTGCCAGGTATTTTGATTTCAACAGGAAAAAGGTCTTTATTCAACTTAAATACTTCAAATACCTGCTTTCCTAAAGTCTCTGTTATACTTGTTTTAATATGCGTTTGGCAAAGTAATTAAGCTTCCTTCTGTAACTTTAGTGGACTTCCTGATATACTGCCATGCCAGGAATCCTTTAGTAGGTTCTTCAGATCCCCGGGTATACTCACTCTCCTGCCAGGTCTCTTACCACAATCTTAAAGTCCTTATTTAACTTAAACCTGCCTGGTATTTTGATTGCCTGGGCTTTCTTTCATCAATGTCTTAGATTTCCAGGTTCTTAATTAGCGTGGATTGCCCGATATACCCCACTGCTAGGAATCCCCTTTCTGGGCTCTTGCAGATTCCCTGGTATGCTTCTCTGCAAGGTATCTTCCCCACATGTTCATTGCCTGATGTGCTCCTCTCACCAGGACTTCTCAGGTTTACTTTCTTTTTTCTATTACTTCACTGTGCTTCTACTTCATTCGCTTGAGGTACTACTTGTTCCAACCTTCACCACATTGGCATCTCATACATGGGGCTTGTTCAAGTTCTGCCTTTTAATATCTTCATTAGTATTAATTTGCTTGGGGTAACACTTGCTCCAAATTTCTCCACATTGATAACTCATATGTGGGACTTGTTCAAATTCTGTCTTTGGATTTTACTTGGTTGGTATAACATTTTCTTATCTGCTTACATGCCTGTAAGTACGGCCCTGGGGTCCAAAAGGGCTCCGGGAAGACTCACCAGTGTTTTGCAGCTTACTCTATCAAATGGCCTCTCACGCTGCAGGGCTTCCTTCAGCACTTCTGGTAGTTTTGCGTTCAACCTCCGGCAAGACCACTGCTTCTCGACACAACCATGTGCCCAGTAGCTCTGCTGTCGGCTCACCGACGGTTAACCCACGGTGTCTGCTGCGACTCTCTTGGCCTCGTGCCTTGCTGGTAGGTGACGCTTGCGATCGGCTGCATGGAAGTGGCTGCCTTCTCCAGCACAGTCCTTCTCCGCAGTCCTGCCTGCACAGACTCAGCGACTTTCTTCTCCGGCTCTGCTTCTTTCTTCTACTGCTCTCTCCTCTTGAGTGTGGGCCCCATTTTTAAATGTCTCAAGCAGTTGTACTTCATCAAAACAACTAGCACGCATGTTCAACTTTGTGCTCCTTTCAATCTACATTAACTCCTTCCTCTTCCTCGTCTCAGTACTTGAGGTATTATGGTAGTTGGGAGTCCATGGAATTTCTGGGACTTTTAATGTGAGATTGTTTAGAACTTTTGTTTTGAAAACCATCAGAGACAGAGATGTTAGATGTGTGTCATGTGTGTATGAGGTCTGAATGGTATTTTGCCTACGGTGATTTGCAAGAAGAGCCTTGTCAGAGAATCAGTGATGACTGTGATGCTGGAAATGCATCAGAGGGACAGGGCCTCCGTATCCTTGTCCTTTACTGCTTTTTATCGTATGTTCTGTCATGTTTTCCGCGCAGGAGTTCATGTGGGACTCCTGGCGGGGCAGCTCTCTCTTTTGGTTTGGTGAACAGACCCATTGGATACCCTTATGGCACCCATGGGTGGGGGGTACAACCCTGTGCCCTTAGTGTATGTTTTTGGGCACCTGTGTGTGGCCCACAGAGCAGGGTTCGGGCTGGTGGCAGCTCTGTGCTGAACTGACTGGTGCCCTGAGCGTCTTCCATTTTGGGATGCCCAGGCCCTGTCATTGGAATCGGTAGATTCCGGATGGAGACAAGATGGCCTCCATGGCCTCTTGCCTTCCATCGCCTGTTACCTTGATCTTCCTGAAGTCCCGGGAAACCCTGAGTCTGTCCCTTCCTCCTGACTGGCTGTTGGGTGGAAGTTCCTTATATGGTAGTGTGGGGAAGTGCTGTCCAGACTTGCTGGAGGCTTCTCAACGACCGTATGTTGTGGGTACGCCTGTGGGTGGGACCTGGGTGAATGGAGTGTGTGACGAATATGCATTCTGTGTTGTGGGTGTCTAGTATCTGGTGTTCGACACAATGACTGAGACAGCCCTGCCCGAAATCGGTATGAATTCAGTGTGGAGTGTTGAATGGCTGGGTACTTGTCCCAATACACACAACTTGTTGTGAGTGTCTGGAGAGAAGTGAATGGCCTGAATGCACTATGCACCTGATTGGCTGCCTACCTGCATGAATGCCCTTTGTCGTGATTGGATGCTCGAGTATCACCCAGCGGAATGAATGGGAGATCAACAGTATATCTGGGTACCTCTCACTGCTAGGAATCATGTTCAGAAGCTCAAGTCCACTACGACGAGTAACTGGAGTAACTGAAGCTTGACCTTGAAGCCCTGCTGGACGAGAAGAATTGCTGTTGCTCTCCTTCACAATCTGAAAGCTGCTGTGTCTCCAAGGACTGACCCAGAGAGGACCTGGTAAGGCGCCCTCTTCCCGAGCTACGAGGGACCATCGTGCACAGCTGATCTTTGCCAAAGCTCCCTGGTAGACAGACCTTTGACAGGCTGCCGACCCGAAACGGGGACTGCTGCGGAATCCCAAGGAGAAGCGCCCGGACTGTTGTCCGCCACTGTCGACGACCGCCGTCGCCGACTGCAGCCGCTGTGCTCCCGTTTGCCTAAGAAAAGAATCATCAAATCCAAGGACGCTCTCGTCCGCATCGTCACCGCTGGAGAAGGCCTGACCGTCGAGGCGCTGAGGAGCTTCCGCCGGTGGGTTTCCCGCCACCCAAAGCCCACAGAGACACAGACGACTAGACGCCCTTGCTGGGCCACTGTTCTTCAAACTCTTTGCAGTCCAGACTATCGACACCGAGGTGTCCCGTCCTGATGATGGCCGTGTTAAAGATGAGGCTCATCTAGCCCAACTCCAGACGGCCGAAACACCTGGTGTAGACGCACTACTTCCATGAAACTATAGCACATCCATTGCTGTCCACACATGCAAAACTCTCTCTGTGTCCTTAAAGTTGTTCTATGTTGTTTTAAGAATCCTGTTCTGAATCTTTACACTATTGATTGGTGCCACTTTGACAAACCCTCATAGAGGTTGGGTTTGTTACATGCACACTATTGTGATATTGTCCCAAAAATGTTTTGGTACAGTGTGTTGAAAACATATCTTTGTTTGTTTCTTTTGTGGTCCAACAAACCATTTTGATGTCTGATTTCTCCTTGAATTGTGCTTTTATGTTCTTGACTCGTACAATTCTAACATAAAAAATTTCTGAGAGATTTTTTTCTCTATGATTTAATTTGTAAGAGTAATTTCTTCTCTAAACAAGTGCAGAGTTTATAAAAACTGTAGGAGTTCTTTTGTATGAGCGCAATGACCTATGCTTGTCCTCACTTCTATACAATAATGTGTATGGGACTTGGTAAGCTCAATAGTGTTCAAAGTAAAAATAGTTTGGCAATGGAGTCTTCTGTAACTCCCTTCCCCAAGTTCAAGGCACTTGGGATTACAAAGTGCTACAGGCTTCTCTTAACTTTTGATAAGTGTATCCTCTATTGTGAACTTTTGACAAGTGAATCCTCAGTACAGGATTGTCAAAAAGTTCACAGTACCTTATTTGGCTTTTCCGGTCCCCTCTCTCCGAACCCAAAAAAGTACTTTGGTGTTTACACTTTTCAATGGGTCTCCCTGTCTTCCTTTGCCCAAGCTTAGACCCTTCTGATTCAACAGAGTTCACTTTCAAAATACCAATGTTCAACCCACTATCTTTAAACACAAAAGTTCAACTTGCTTAACACAAATGTTCGACTTACAAAACCATGACAGTTCAATGTGTTTCCTTCGAGGTTCCCTTCCCCATTCTCAATAGCTCCTCTTTGCTTATTTCACTTTAGTTTGTCAGGCACTTCACTTGTTCAATGGGGCTCCGTTGGTCGTGGCGCATTTGTCAGACTGCACGGTCCACTCACTACAGGTTGCGCAACCTGGTGCCCTGGGCTTTAGCTGTGTCCTCTTGCTAAAGTTCACAGATTCCACAAGCCTCAGAAATTACTGTTTCTTCCTATTTTCTTTACTGGGTTTCTGTGCCTCTCCTGGGTAACTTCCCTGCCTGGAAATCTTCTCAGTATATATTACTTTATGGTTGAGACTCTACGGTCCTCTTGGATCAATTTCCTGCCTTGGGGCCACACTGATACTTCATTTTCTTTTATCCCCACATTTATAGATTAGTTCTAATGAACTTTCACATTCCAAAGAAGAAAAACAACACTGCGGAGTGTTTGCAGAGTGTGAAGCTGAAAGCCAGAAGGAGGTTTTCCTGTTTTGCCAAGACCCGAGTCTGTCTGCAGCGTTTACTATTATCAAGACTGCATTTAACGTCCACTCCGTAGAGGAGCGTCTGCAGAGTGTTTGCAGAGTGTTAGCGTGTGTGAGAAGCAATTACATCAAGCATCGTACAACCCGCGAACCTGCAAGTAACGAGAAGCAATTGGCGTGTAAATGGACAAAGATGCTGGTCCAATGCACGCCCAGAGAACCAGGAGTAAGCTACGTATAAGCGCATCACTGAAAATTATGTTAACTAACAGTGAAGGTGTGCTAGGCGGTGTGGCAAGTTTGGGTGGGCAAGGAAAAACTAAGAATACGCATGACTCTTTTCCAGCGAGCACAAGTTTGTGCTGCTTGCAAAGTCCCTCGGCTCATTCTCACGGATCGGCCAACGTTATCGCGCCCAAGCCCCTGCATCAACCCCTGTTAGAAACATCCACCTCACACAAATTAACTGAAGCCGCTCAGGATGTGTCGGGGTTGGGAAACATCAGTAAGGAAGTTCTTCCTTTGTTTACCCAGTCAGAGGTAGCCAAGGTCGATTTGCCTTCCCCTTCCACAAATAGCCTGAATACAGACTCTCTCCGCAGTATGTTATGTCCGAGGTTCACTGCGCCAATTCAGACAATTTACGCAGCAATTTGGAAAGTACGCCGTTCTGAATATGAAAACACTAATGCAATCGAAAACAGCTGTTTCGAAAGCGAGGAGGAATCTAATGCAACAGGTGTGAAAAATCCTGAACTGTTACCCTTTAAACTTCACAATCTCATCACACCAGCTATGCCTATGATATGGAAAGCCAAAGACGTTTTACACCTTAGCAGTCCGAATCTGGGCACCTCACTTGCTCCTAACATTAAAACGAAAGACACTGATCCCCTGCTATAGATTAATACTAGTCCCTCCATCTCTGTCCCTCTATGAGGATATGTCGGTCCAGTTTCAGAAGGGAGACAATCGGCTCTTATGTGCTCTTAAGGAGAGATCTATGGAGATTCTTAGGATAATTGATTTGGACGCAGATACCCTGCTACAGAACCCGCTACAAACTAAAGAAAGCACTAAAAGAGGCGACTGGATATGAACCATTGAGCTAATGAAATTACTTAAGCTTTTCTCATCTCTCACCATCTAAGATAAACCTAGATCGTTTCTGGCTTCATATCTGAGAAAGTCCCCAGATCCAAGTGTGCAAATTGACTTTCTCAGAATAAGGCTGCATATACTGCCAACACTAGAAATTTTACATGCAAGAGATAGAGAAGCATTTCCATCGACATCTGCTAGGGATGCGAGCAGGGTCTTAAGCACTCGACTAAACATGTCTTAAATGAATGTCCAGGCACGTGGGCCTTGAGGGTCGCTCGATTTAGTAGATTTGTTCATAACATACATTTCTTAGACTCCGCCATGTTTTGCGAGAGACTAGCATCTGGTAATGAGATTTTTCTTGCAACTGAAGTGGTCAATCTCCTGAGGTCCATGAATCTTATGGATAGAATGGGTAGTGTCATGAATGAAGGCAAGTTAGGGGTTTGATGGATGAGGTATGATAAAATGTTAAAGCTCTTTATCTATTTTTCTTGTGTAGGTTTTGCTTGTTTTAGGTTTATTTGGTTTTAGGAATCTGAAGACATTATGTTCATTTTAAATGTAAATGAAAGTGATCTGTGAGTGTCTGTGTGTAAAAAGTCAGAATTGTTTTTGGCTAATGAACGTTAAATAAAAAATGAAATAAAAAAAAAAGATCCCCTGCTAGACAAAAAAGGTGACGGTTATGCAAAGAAAAGAAATTACTCTACCTCTGATTTGGGGACTCTCAAATGGCATTTCAAACCACGTGATTATAAGAAGGATTTCACGTGCGAAAGAACCCGCAAAACCGCTAGGACAAACAACAAAGTAGGAGGCATGAAAGTTACTCCAACTGGATCAAAAGACACAACTGACGAGGACCTGTTGTCTGGTATTGTGAGCACTGGCGTGGAACCATTGAAACCCCCACCTGTCACTATAGTTAAAGGAAACAACTTGATAAGGAACCATAACAAGCTCAATATAAGTTCCACTGATTTAACTACAGTCCCAGTTGGTCACTCGGATAAAACCTTGTCTGTGCAGGAGCTGGTTATTCCACAAACACCCCCCTAAGATGTCTCAGACTTAAATTGTGGATTTCAAGAGTTGACGGAGACTTCGAGGAAGCCCATCAATGATCCCCAAAGCATTCAAGGAGAAAGGACGTCCTCGGCCTCTATGTACGATGGAAAGGCCTCAAGCTACAACAGTATCGAGCATGTTCAGATGTATGATTATTAAAACACCAAAATGGGACAATCCTCACCAGAGAAAATTAACACTAAAAGCGTTGTTAGGTTAAGAATTGAAATAAGATTAGGTATTTCTGAATCTTCCAAACAACTCTTTGAAAAAGTGTTGCAACTACATACTGTTCATCAATCCAAAACAGCTTGTGAAGAATCCAAGCTCAATACTCCAGAGCCTTGCATTGCTACTCCAGAATGGGGAAAAAGCCTGCACATTTCGGTGATGTCACCAGTCACTATAACACTTGCGCCCTAATTAAAACTTTATGAATCCTTATTTGACAACCATAAGGATCAACCCACGTTAATCACGCTTATGAATTCAAAATTGATTGCAATAGAGAATTTCATGGAGCACGTGAAGGAAAAAAGAGGGAGAGAACGAGAAATGGACAGTGTAGTTTTGAAAACTTTAATTGACATGTTGCAGGATGCAAAAGAAGACAAAAGAACATTTCTAGAAGGATTATGCAAAATTGTCACACTGTCCAAGCCGGACATGACCAGGGGCAATTGTCAAATGCCACCGTTGCCAGTGGAAAGAGAGCTCGGCTTTACATCGAGATCTGTACTGACGGTGAATGAAGAGCCCTTAAGACACGAGATTCTAGATAAGGGAATAGTGGCTTTGACTCCCACTTATCCATGCAATGTCGAGACCCTCCCACAACCACCAATTACTAATCAAGTGCCTCCGGCAACACAATCTGTGAAGATTGTCACTGCAATGATGCACATTAACGTAGCTTGTTCGACCTCGGAAGTCAATTCACAGCCTATTACAGAAGGTCAAAATCCATAGCAGTTAAGTAATCAAATTAGCTCTAACCCCTTTTTGATCTTTAAACAGAATTCAGAGACCAACGCCAGAGGTTCCTATAAAGGAAAAGTTACCCAGACGCAAAAAAACCCTAAAAATATAAAAAAAATGGGCAAAGACGAAAACTTGTGGCTCAAGGAAGTTTTTAAGGATATTGAAAGCAGCAGATGAAAAGGCTAAAATAGATGACTTAGCTTCCACCGGTTTAGCCACAGTGACGCACATAGCTGGACCCGCATGTAAATTGAATCTTAAGACGAATAGTGTAAAACG
The DNA here is from genome assembly GCF_040938575.1 of Ambystoma mexicanum. Lineage (NCBI taxonomy): Eukaryota > Metazoa > Chordata > Amphibia > Caudata > Ambystomatidae > Ambystoma > Ambystoma mexicanum. Next base: position 1,513,697,953 of record NC_090932.1, on the reverse strand, counting down.
CTCTCAAATTGAAGCTTCAATTCAAGTGCCTCCTGACTTAAGTGTCACTGACCTGTTGGAGATTTCAACATACGATGATGAAGTAGTCACTCCAATAGAGCAATCCAGAATTGTTCTAATTAGCCCACTAAAAAGGAACGAGACCATTGAGACCAAGTCAGAAAGTGCTAGGCTAAGACATCCAAGATTCCGCACTTTCAGAGCAAAAAGGCAGTTGACTACAAAAATCGATTTGAGAGAGGAACCTCCTAATTCCCCAATATTCGTGAGGCAATCAGTAGCTAAGAACCCCAATACGGTGAAAATCAATATGACCAACTGTTAAGACGGATTTCTGAACTCTGTCATGGTGGCGCAGAAGTTCAGAAGGCCAACCTAATTACTTGGAACAGGGTAACCTCTGGACGAGCCAGACCAATCAAGGTAGCGATCGCGGCGGTCAAGACTAGGTCTCAAGAGGGGTGAGGGGTGAAATCTTTCCTAACACTCGCCCCTCCCAGACTATGGACAGGGGGAACTAATCCACCCCTGGATGAGTCTCTTGTTCAGGTCGGTTAAACATTCTGGACAACCCATCAGCATTGCTATGTTGACACCTGGCCTATGCTCAATAGTGAAGTCGAAGCCTTGTAGACTTATGGACCACCTAAGCAACTTTGGATTCTCCCCCTTCATGTTCATTAGCCACTTTAAGGGCTTATGGTCAGTTTGCACAGTGAAGTGGGTCCCATAGAGGTGGGGCCTCAGCTTCCTTAGGGCCCACACAACAGAGAAACATTCTTTCTCTACCGTGGACCATCTGAGCTCTCTGTCCTTAAACTGGCGGCTAATAAAACAAATAGGGTGTTCCTTACCCTTCTCATCTACTTGTGATAGTACAGCTCCTATCCCAGTGTCAGAGGCGTCCGTCTGCACGATAAAAGGTCTTTGATAATCAGGGGCCCTGAGGACAGGGGCCTGGCACAAGGAGTCTTTTAAGCCATTGAAGGCCTTCTCACACTCGTCGGTCCAAGTTACCTTCTTGGGTTTCTTCGGAGTTGTGAGGGCAGCTATGGTGCCATAGTCTGCCACAAAATTGCAGTAATACCCCGTGAGTCCTAAGAAGGCTCTCACTTGGGTTTGTGTAGTGGGGGTAGGCCAGTCTTGTACTGCTTGTACTTTACTGGGAAGAGGCTGTATCCTCCCTCCACCTACTTCATGTCCAAGGTAAACCACTGAGCCTTGTCCAATCTGGCATTTACTAGCCTTTATGGTCAAGTGTGCTTTCTGAAGAGCCTGGAGCACGATCCCGAGGTGTTTCACATGGTCTTCCCAGGTGGCACTGAAAACTGCTATATCGTCCAGATATGCAAGACAGAATTCGTCCAACCCATTCAAAACATGATTCACAAGCCTCTGGAAAATGGCAGGTGCATTCTTTAACCCGAACGGCATTACCCGGAATTGGTAAAGGCCGTCTGGAGTACAAAATGCTGTCTTCTCCTTGGCATGTTCTGCTAAAGCTATTTGCCAATAGCCAGCAGTGAGGTCAAACGTGCTGAGGTACTTGGAGGCACCCAAAGTATCCACCAGCTCATCTGTTCGAGGCAAGGGGTGTGCATCTGTCTTGGTGACAGCATTCAGAGCCCTATAATCCACGCAGAACCTCAATTCAGAAGTGCCTGCCTTTGGAACCAAAACCACAGGACTGGACCAAGGACTACTAGAGGGTTCAATGACCCCAAGGTCTAACATCTTGTTGACCTCGGTCTTAATATAAGACCGTGCTTTGTCTGACATCCTGTATACCCTACTTTAGGTAGGTACACTGTCTCCTGTGTCTATGTTATGTTTGCACCAAGGTGTCAAACCAGGCGACTGATAACAGGGGGGAAAACTGCCGAAGCAAACTTTTCACCTCAGCCTGCTGATCAGAAGTCAGGTGAGGGGCCACTCGGACACCCTCAAAGGAGCTATCTGAAGGACCGCTTTGGAACAGGTCGGGGAGAGGTTCCGACTCCTCTTCCTCAACATCTGAAGCCAGTAGCAGTGCTGCGATTTCGACTCTTGGGACGAAAGCCTTCAGCCTATTCATGTGGAACACTTTTGGAGCCTGTCCAGGCCTTCCAAGGTCCACTAAATAGTTAACCTCACCCAGGGGCTCCACCACTGTGTAAGGGCCTGACCATTTGTCCTGTAAAGCTCGAGGCCTTATGGGATTCATGATCAGGACTTGCTGACCAGGTGTAAAGTTGAGGGAAGCTTTCTGGTCGTACCAATGTTTCACCAGCGCTTGCCCTGCCTTCAATTTATCACTAGCCAAGCCCATCAGAAGTACCATCCGTTTTCTGAGCCCTAGCACATAATCAACTACATTGGCAGTAACAGGGGGAGTGGGCATCTCCCATCCCTCTTTGACGATGGCTAAGGGTTGCCGTACAGGATGACCGAACAGAAGTTCGAAGGGGCTGAAGCCAAACACCCTCCTGTGGTACCTCTCGGTAGGCAAACAGTAAGCATGGTAAAAGAAGATCCCATTTTCTTCTCCGAGGTTCCTCCAGAGCCCCAATCATGCTCTTTAATGTTCTGTTGAAACGTCCCACCAGACCATTGGTCTGGGGGTGGTATGCAGAAGAGAACTTGTAGGTGACCCCACATTCTTTCCACATAGCCTGCATATACTTCGACATAAAGTTGCTGCCACGATCCGACACAACTTCTTTAGGGAAGCCAACCCTAGTAAATATGCCAAGTAAAGCTTTTGCAACTGACTTGGCAGTTACAGTTTTCAATGGGATGGCCTTAGGATATCTGGTTGCATGGTCGACCAGCACCAGGATAAACCTATTGCCCGAGGATGTTTGCGGGTCAAGGGGACCAACGATGTCAATCCCTACCCTTTCAAATGGTACCCCCACAACTGGGAGCGGTACCAACGGAGCTTGGATTGTCGCGCCAACCTTACCAGACAACTGGCAGGAGGCACAACTCCTGCAGTGACTTTCTACTTGCACCCCCATCTTGGGCCAGTAGAAGTGCATGGATAACCTTTGCTTGGTCCTCTTCATACCAAGGTGACCAGCAAGGGGAACTTCATGCGCCAACTGCAGGAGGAAGGGCCTAACAGCAAGGGGAACCACCAACCTCCTATGGTCTCCTTCTGTAGACTCTGTGGGCTCACTATACAGGAGTCCACCTTCCCAATAAATCCTATGCGTCCCAGGAGGTTCACCCTCAAGCTGGGAGCAGGCCTGTCTCCTTAGGCCTTCCAGAGATGGGCACTCACGTTGGCCTTTACTGAATTCGTCCCTATCAGGACCTCCTTCAACTAACAAGTCTTTTAGTTCAGGATGGTCGTTGGGGTCAAATACTTCAGGCATCGCCACCTCCTCGTCAGGCCCGGGCGATTGACCAACTTCCTCCACCGCAGTGGTAGGCGAGCTCGGGGGAATATTCTCTTTCCCTTGTCTTGACTTGTCGACTCCTTTCGCCTTGGGTTTCCCCTTCGGCTGGGGCGGCGTATTGGTCTTGGCCAATGCTGCCCGTGCTTGAGACCGTGTGTAGGGTCTTTCGGCAGTGTCTCCTACGAGCCCTAAAGCTCTGAGATCATTACCTAACAAGACCTTTCCCAGGACGTTTCTCTGAATGCTCACTGGAATCCTGACTGCTGTACCATTTAAAGTAAGATTTACAGGTATTACTGGGAACATACGGAGTGGGCCGTCAGCCAATTTAGTGGGCATCAGAGTAGCTCTGGCAACTTCCTCTGAGTCTACCAATGTAGAATCCACTACAGTGCGACTGCACCCACTATCCCTAAGAGCTGGAGTATCTACTCCATTGATCAGCACACTGTCTTTAAAGTAGTGCTTGGTATTATCTGGAATCCTAGCATAAGCCTCTGCGACTTTAGGCTCCCAGGAACCCAGGGAAACTAAAACTACCTCAGCCTCTATCCCGCTGGGAAATGAGTCTGAGGAGAAGGATGCTCCTGTAATCTCTACTTCCTCGTAGGAGGAGAAGGCCAGATTAGCGGAGTGGACCCCCAAAGGTCTAACCTTACACGGGGATCCCCCTTCACGTGGTCAGTTGCTCCACAAGCAAAACAAGATCCATTGGGTCTGTTTACATAGGGAGGCTTATTGTAACCAGAGTTCTGTTTCGGAGGCTGACCTCCACTACCCTGTGAGTTCTCTTGTATCTTACCCTTATTTTTCTTTTTGTGGCCCTTTTGAGAAGAAGATTTATCAGATTCTCCACCCTCCTTATCTTTGGACTTTTTCCCTTCCTCCTGCTTACCAGGATGAGTTTTGTCCTTATGGGACACTCGATGTGACACCCATAAGTCTGCTGCAATGGCCAGCTTCTTAGGATCTATCTCCTTCGAATCGGCCAAATGCTGCTTAAGCTCCGGGGAAGAAGATGCAAAAATGTGTTCCAGCATGACAAGATTTATCATGCCTTCGAAGGTAGAAACCTTACAACCTTCGACCCAGCCAGTTAAGTTTTTCAAGGATTCAGTGACATAAGATACCCAAGTACCACCTTCCTTTTTCTTATACTCTCTGAAACGTTTCAAATATTGGGCCGAGTCTTCCCAAACTTTAAAATGTGAGTTTGCTTTAACATTGCAAAATCAGCTTGCTCAGCCTTCGACATTTCCATAATGGCACTACAGCCAGAATGGGGCAGTCTGCTGAGTAACCAGGCAATCTTATCAGCATTGTCAACTTGTTGAACTTCGCATGCATACTCGAACGCATTCAGTCAGTCCATAATGTCATTCCTTTCCTCATACACACTGAGCAGATCTTTCGGAAACCGTGGATGAGAGGAGGACCCAGACCCATGTCCAGGACCCTTGGACCCATTTGCAACCTGAAGCTTGGCCAGTTCCAACTGGTGATCCCTGTCTTTCTGTTTTTCTGCCTGTTCGATTTTTAGTTTGGCTATGCTGAATTCAAGCTCCTGCTGCCTAAACCGCAGCTCTTGCTTCTTGAATTCAAGCATAGCCTCCCCATCAGCACTGGCAGAGGAAACGTTAGACATCTCATCCTCCCTGTCCTCGTGGTCGCGGTGGATCAGTGCAGCGGCAGAACCGTCGGTTCTACCAGTGAGAGCAGCCCCACCTCCTTCCGCACTGTCCTCATAAGTTATAGCGTCAAGCTGCGCTTCTTGCCACGCCACGATTCTTTGGATCATTTCCAATTTCGTGCCTTGAGAGGAAACGCCTCTCTCCGCACACATCTTTTTCAATGTTTCTGATTTGGAAGCATTTAAAGTTAACAAGGTATTTGTTTCCATACTGTTAGATAGGACTATGGCCTTTTTAAAGTTATACTACAACAATTCACTACGTGTCCTGTTAGGAATAACTTGAAGTGCCTTAGTTTGTGCGCAACACTGGATACCTTCAGTCGTATCCCACCGCTGTAAACCAATTTGTTAAGACGGATTTCTGAACTCTGTCCTGGTGGCGCAGAAGTTCAGAAGGCCAACCTAATTACTTGGAACAGGGTAACCTCTGGACGAGCCAGACCAATCAAGGTAGCGATCGCGGCGGTCAAGACTAGGTCTCAAGAGGGGTGAGGGTGACTGAAAGCCCGCAATGAGCACCCAAAGCAAGGACACTTACAAACTACTCCAAACAGGTGATATATTAAAAATATATACACATTTATTCCAAGGACTTTAAAACAATGACCGTAGCGAGAAAATCACAATATAATGATAGTAAACCCACACATACCATACCAATACCATATGTATACAAATACAACACGTCTCAAGCGTTAGATGCACGAAATGTGTAGTCCACCTAAAAGGGAAGGAAAACAGGCAGTGCGAAATAATGCTTAGACCCAGTCCGCCTTCAGAGGCACCTAACTAAAAGGAAGTCCGAGCCCTGCGAAGAGTGGAGCCTTGTGCTCAAAAGTACCTGCACACGCTGGTGCCAACGGGCAAAAGGGGAGCCTCTTCGAAGGAAATCAGGCAGTTCAGTTAAGTGCACAAATGAAGAAGAACAGGTTCCGCGACTCAAGCGCAGCCTCTACTGTGGGCAGAAGCAGAGCGCGAGTACGGAAAAGGATGCTGTTTTGACACAGCGGGGAAAAGCTATGGGTCCCTGCAGGAGGGCGACCAGTTCCTAGCTATGCTACTCACCGGTCCCCGATGCAAGAAGACCCAGGCTTCTCCGCGTCAGTTTCAGTAGCTGGCACGTTCAGAAGAGCAGGGAACGTCTCGTCGTCGTGTTGAGTAAAAAGACGTCCCAATCGAAGAAACCCGCACAGTTTGTTACCACAGCAGGGCAACGGAGCGGCCGTGTGTATCTGAGCCAAATGTACACTACTCACTTCAGACCTGGGAACGCCAAGTGTACGAAGCGTGTGAGAGTGACAAGGACTCCAAATACTACACAACCTGGCGGCGGTTACAGAGCAAGACTCCCGTGTAGGCTGGTCAGTCAGCTGGATGGCCCAGAAACGCTTCCGAAGGCTTACTGGCAGGAGATGGTGAAGATGGCGAGAATAGCTGTTCCCGCTATTCCAAGGGTCGAAGTACCAGTACAGGCCTTCTGGTTCGATCAAAGGTAAAAAGGGTTTTACAAGGTGACAGCAGTGCAGAGGGGAAGTCCTCCAGATGGTCACCAGCGATTCCTCATATCAGCCTCTTGGTTGCAGGATACTTGGCTCCTGTATTCCGTCGTTTGTGAGAACTCAGGAGATCGACATGGTAGTGGTGTTTCCAGCCCCCTCTTATCCACAGTTCCCTTCGCGTCAAAACGGAGGGGACCCAATGGGAGATCCGCTCATCAACACTCACACCATTCGTGGACCAATCACGGACCACGGTGGTCCCAGGCATTCACACCACCCTAGACTCTCTGGCACCCAGGATGTGTATTGGGACCAGACATCCCAGCCCACATCCTGGAGGCACACACAAGACATGTAGAAGCCCGCGAAAGCATCCGTGTTTCGCAGGAAAGTACATGCCCAAATAAGGAAGGCCCCGGGTCGGCTCGACCTGGGGAAGGTGAAGGGAGCAAGACGGTCAGAGGACAGGACAAAGGAGCCTCGTGGTCTGGCCATTTTGGGAGCCAGGCCACCATTTTGGGTTAAGCGCGAGAAACGCGCCCAGAATGCCAAAAGGAGCTCAAAACACAAGAAAGGATCGCTGCCACCATTCCCGTCCCTGAATCACTTGCACCGATCAGATACAATCCTAAACGAGTATCTAAGGCCTGTAGAAGGCGAGAGACCAAAGAGAGCTGTAACTTAGCTTACAGTGCCCTCTTGTGTCATGTTGCACGAAAGCCACAACATGATAAAAGAAACTACGGAAAAAAGCGTTTCCCGGTACTGACTGTCTTAAGGGCATGTCAGTTTCCCCGTAAGAAAGGAGCGAAAGCCCAGAGGAGTGCGGCAGAAGGCTGCACTTCTCTGGCAAAGTCGAGAACAAGGTGAAAAACAACAGCAAAAAGTTTAGGGGTTGCCACATGGAAGGAAAATTACCTACAATTACGAAATCTTTCCTAACACCAACAATCCACACCATATTGAGCAACCACCGTTTCGGCTGAACCCTGTAGAAAAAAATAAAGAGAGAACGGGATTGTGGACTTCAAAGAGACAACGAAGATATGAACCTCATTTTCCTTGAAAGAATATTAAAATGCGAGGATAGATTGAGTTTAAAATCGTACGAACTTGATGATTTTAATGCATCACATCCCAAAACTGAGAGCAATAATATCAAAGGACAAAGATTTGCGCCTTTCCTGACGAAAATATGAATGATAAAGTTACAATCACCATGAAGTCAGCCATTGAGTGCACTCTTATCCTCGAAGTTAGAGAAGAGCTAAGAGCTCTAGGATTCGAGGTCAAAGATAGCAACCAGGAAGAAGGTGGGCATGTGGATCGAATTGCAATTTCTCCATTGATAAAACTGGTAAAAACAAAGCCTAATAGCTTGTTCTATCCACAAGCACTTTAGGTGATGACGACAAAGGTGGAGTAGACCAGAAATGTCAAGTTAACAAAGAGAATCAGGAACGCCAAAGAATAAAAATAACCATACAGTGCAATAACTCTAAGACTGAGCAACGCAATGCAACCGAAACTATCAACGCAAGCAGTCTTGGGATTGGCTTGCCAGAGCCTTAGTGTCAAACTCTCAGAATTAGAGCCAGAAGATTAGCCTGCATGACAGCTGGAAAGCTGACTGTTGGAACACTTGAGGATTCAGCCATTTATTCAATGAGATGCGCCCTATCCTTTTCGTGTTTTAGTGTTCGCAACCATAAATCTTTTGACAACATCGACCGTGACTTACCGTGGGAGAAATTAAAGAACAAAGGATGCCCAAGTGATCTTCTCGATATCATTCGAGAATTGTATTCAAATACCAACATGCAAGTGAAGCTTTATCAACTGGGAAATCTATCAAGAGCGATCAAAACCTCTAAAGGTTTGAAGCAGTGTTGCCCCCTACCGGCAACCCTGTTTAGCTTTTTCATTGAGGATATAAAAGAGGTTTTGTTAGACAGCACTACCTTCCCTCCGAAGATTAATGGGGAGGCCGTAGGATGGTTGTTATACGCGGACAAACTGGTCTTGTTAGAGCAGACCAAGGTCGGTCTGCAGAGGAAACTAACCATCCTACAAAAATATGTTGACAAAAATGTCCTAAAGATAAATGCATCCAAGTCTAAAATCATGGTATATGGAGACAAACAAAACAAAATGAAAGACTCTTGGATGCTAGATAAAGAGAGGCACTGCCCGGACCGCGACCAGAAATATCTAGGTGTCATCATATATTCTTTCAAAGTGAAAGACCTTGGATTGAGAATGTGAGAAAGAAATTAGATCAACTGACGGCAAAAGGTGTAGCCCTGAATAAACGATTTGGTAAATTCCCATTAACACCGATCCTAAAATACTTCAAACAAAAGGTAACTTCGGTTATCATATATGGAGCCGAAACAAACAAAGGTTTACGACAAGAAATTTGGGATCAGTGTCAGTGCTATTTTTGTAAAATAATTTTAAATTTACCTAAATCCTGACCAGTATATAATATTCCGCCACAAATCTCATTCCAAGATTATGTGGAATAAAATCTCACTATTCAGGAAATTGATCATAGAAGACTGTCCACCACAATTCGAAATACTCAGAGAAAAACTGGAAGATGAATGGACAGCAAAGAACTGGAAAACAGAGTGTATAACATTCCTCTCTTACCTTGGTACATCAACTGAAGCCCTGTGTAAAAATCCTAAACTTGTAAAGAAAACAATATGGGCTGATGACTGGCGAAAAACAGAGGAAAAAAGAGCAACGTCTAAAATTCATACATTATCCAAAAATATCATTGGGTTTCCGAATGTGACCAAAAAATATTTGAACAAATTCCCTAACAATCCTGGGTGGAACATACTAATATGGCTCAGACTGAACATACCACTCAACAACAGTACTCTAAAAAGATATTAAAAAAGGTAGCTGTAGATGAATGCCGGTTGTGTGGTTAGAAAGAAGAATCACTAAAGCATTTGGTGTTATTCTGGCCAAACTTAAAAGAACTACGCTCGATACATCTTCTCCCTGCGCTTGGACATATTGTGGGTTTGGATTCCGAGGAATGGTGGGAAAGAATATATCAAGCTGATAATCAAAGAACCAATTATGCCACAGTAAACATTTTGAAAGCAACATTGATTAAACTAAAAGACAATTTAGAGAAAGTCCCGCCAAGTCTTGCATAAAATGAGAGAAATCCAAAACAGACAATCGATACTTGAAGGCAATTTTGGACTGCATTAAAATCTGGACCCACTTGCGAGGGAAACAGTTTATGAAAGGATTTTTTTTTTTTATTAAAAATTTGTTTTAGTTGTAATACAACTTTTACAAAAAGAAACATTTTCACATTAATATTTCAACGTTTAAAATACATAACATTTTCACATTAAAATTATAAAACCAGTTTTCCACTGCACATGATTCTTAAAAAACTTTACAGATCATACAATGAAATAATTTTGCCCTGACTGTCATTTTGGATCATGAAATACACTGAACCAAATAGATTGTATTCATTTTAGCACAGATTTTATATAGATGTCTAAGTTGCAATGGATTCAGTTGTTATACTGTTTGTTATCATGTTTATGTTAACATCATTTTGTTCAGAACAGTATATATATTTTTACATGGCATACAGCCTGTTCGATATAATCAGATCCGGATTCATTAGATATCGTATTGCAGCTAAATTCAATGATATACTTTGAGCATTGCATATCTTTGTCCGTAACATTTCCTGATCCATTTTCCTATATTCTTTCAAACAGTTCATAAAGTATTCACATTTTAGCACACTCAGCGGTTCACATTCAATCATGATATGTCTCAGCGTTTCAGGCATGGTTTCTGCCTGGCAATATCTGCATTCAACTACTCTACAGTTTTGTTTCCATATGTTTAACGCATCAGTTCCATTGATGGTAAAGGCCTGCGAGATGTAACTTATTACTGTGTTTTTGTGTTGTTCTACGAGCCCACATTTACGTTATAAATTCAGAGAATCCCACTCAACTTGGATCTAAGAGATACCAGTCCTAGTTCATGATGGAGCACCACCATCAGAAAGCTTTTTGGGAGGCTTAGCAATTCTTTCCAGTACTTCGCTTCAAGGAATTCCCAATTTGGCCCATTTCTATCATTTTTACTAGAAGCCCTGTATATTATTGCTGGTACTAACTTTTGTTGGTAGTACATGACAATTGGCACCAATGTGTATTTACCAAATTTGCCTTGCATTAATTTAGCCTGAGAGCACAACATGGTAATTTTCTATATAAAATCGTCCTTATATGGCATGTCAGCAGGGTTGTCATTGATGCTGATGCCTAGATATTTATACTGCTTGGCAAGTATCATTCCACCATGATACCATTTAAATGTATTTGTTATGATATTTCTGTTTCCTATGATCATAATATTAGATTTTGTTGAGTTAATTTGAAGTTTGTCGTCATTAGCGTGCTCTTATCGCTGCTAGCATTCTGGCTAGGCCTATTGGGGTTTCATCTAGTAAGATCAAATCATCAGCGTATAGCAGTTATTTTATAGGCTGCTGGTTTAATTTAGGTGGAAATGATCTAACCTTACTGAAGTGGGAGTTGATTTCTCCGATATAAAAGTTGAACAAGATAGATGCTAGTAAGCATCCTTGTTTCAAACCAGTATTGGTCTCAATCTCTTGTGTTAATAGACCCTCTCGCTTTAACTCAACCCTTACAGTAGTTCCAATGTATAGTTGTTGTATGGCTCGAAGCAAGTGTCTCGGGCACCCAGCTATTTTGAGCTTTTGTCACAACAGTAATCTGAATACAGTGTCAAAGGCTTGCTTATGGTCTATGAATGCTATATATATAGTTTGTTTAATTTAATTGTTTGTTTTTTTTAAAGCCTGAATTATATGTAGGTTGGGGGCAGTCCCGAGGCCTGTGACAAAACCAGCTTGGTTGGTATCTAGCAAGTTGTTATCGGTTAGTCATTTTTGTAACTTTGACAATATTATTTTAGCATATATTTTCCCTGCTGACTCCATGAGAGCTAGTGGTCTATAATTCGTAGGCTCCATCCTACTTCCTTTTTTATAAACAGGGAAATAAATCGCTTGTTTCCATGTTTTAGGAATCTCACCGGTTTGCTGAATTGTCGTATTCGCAAGCTTTTTTCACAATAACGTTGGCAAGGCCATTAGGGCCGAGAGCTCGGGAGTCTTTAAGTTTGTGTATTTTATCTTCAATCATATCTACATCGAAATAAATGTCGAAAGCCTCCTCGCGTTCTTCACCTGCTGCTTTATGAATTCACAAGGAATAGAATTTTTCATATATGAACTCTGCCATTTCTGCTCACATATATTAACGTCACCTGGTTAGATTTATCTTAAACGTACTCAAGAGGTGCCACATTTTTCTTAAGTTCTTAGATTAAACAATACTTGGCAATTTTTGCCATTCAGCATGGGCTGGAGAATTTCCAGCCTTTCACCCAATTTCTATAACTATTTTTGATCCAAAGAATGGCACTCTTGAGTAGACAAAATGGTATACTTAATGCAGTGAACCTCGTAGCCAGCGAGGAATAGCATCCCGTTTGTATGATAAGTCAAAACATATTGTCCGCAATCCATGACGCTATCTCATCAGCCTCCAGATTGTTCACAAATGCTAACAGTATTTCAGACTGAGAATACGTTAATTCGTAAACTTCCTTAAGGTATTTGTCCGACCAATGTACTCTATTTCCAGAGACATTTATTTCGAAGTCACTGTTACTTTGAGTATCACGTTTTCCTCAACCTTCCAGTGTAAGGGAGAGAACATAATGGTCACTAAATTAACTTCCCTTTATCGTTAATTCTCTAATGAAAGGAATAGTCAAACCATTAGAAAATAAATAGTGTAGCAGATTTGTTTCCACATTTTTGACTCAGGATATCTCAAAAAGTATGGCCATTCCACATTTAACATTCATACTCATACAATAACTTGGTCCAAGCCGTACCTTTATCATTGGCCTTGCTATCTTCCTCCTTTACCTTATTCTCAACATATACACAGCCACTGATTAATCTTTTGATGGATCTCTGTGGGTTTCCTGGGTCACTCCCATGTATAGGGACCCTGCTGTTATACTATGGTGGGTTCTCTGCAGCCCTCCTGGATCAATCTACCACCGGGTGGCCACCCCAATGCTTAATTATTCTTTATAGTTTTTCTTGGGGATTTTGCTCACACTTCATTGCTTCGCATAGCTCCCCTTTTCTCTCAATGCCTTTTTGCTCACACTTCACAGCTTCACACAGCTCCCCTTTTCCTAAAGGTCTTCCTTCTTGACACAGAGTCTGTTTACTTTAAAGTACATTTCACATGGAAACTTTCGGAAACGTCCCTTCCCTTCTTTGAAGGAACATGACCACTCCGATACAATGTATACTTTAAAACTGGATAGCATAGAGGTTCTTCCTCTAGCACTCTCAATCAAAGTCACACAGGGTTTTTCAGCCTCTCACTCACCAGCTCTCCTTTGAAGACTTTCCCTTCTATTGCATTTGCCACAAACTTCATGAAATGCTTCTAGGGGTTCTTCTACTCACACACTCCAGTACTATCACAGTGCCCCAGGAGGGCAAGCACTCCTTTGTGGGTGGAAGGATGGACCCTCAGCTGGCCTCCTTCCTCTGCCTCGTCTCTATTCCAAGGAGCTCCAGCTCCTAAGCCACACCTGCCATGACCAACAGCCTTCCTAGTCCCCGGTGTGTGGGTGCTTTCCAGACTGCAGCACTGCACACAACTGCTCCCCTCACAGTCTTGCCTCCTTTCATCTTCTCTTGTGGCTTCACAACCACGTCTGCTTCTGTCACTCCCAGGACTGCTACTGCTGTTGCTGCTTTCTCCCTCCTTTTTAAACTCCTGTGACTAGTTAATGGGTTACAGGTGAGCATACTTCGTTTCAATTGCCTAACCTTGCCTGGCCTTGCTATTGAGACAGCTTTATTGAGAAGGCTGGTGTGCCTCCGTTTACATCTTCTTGGTCCAAGTACCATAGTGGCGTTTCACATAAGAAGTCTGTATACCTCCTGACTCATTCTTCTTCATCACAGTACTACATTGGTTGTTTCCAAAGGCAGTATTCATTACTAGTGGCACCCTCTTCTTCTTCACAGTACTTTGGGGGACGTCAGGGAAAACGAGATATGACTTTCTCGGTCATCTGAGAGGGGGTCTTATGGGAGGTGACTTGGAGAATGCTCTTGGAATTCTCATAGGTGAATGGTACTTGTTATGTAGCCCATCTCCTATGGGAGATGATGGTCTAGGGGATGTGAGGTACATGAGGGCATCCTCACATCTACTCCCCTGTATCCTCTTCTCAGGTGGCCAGGGAAGGGCCATCGCTTTTGGATCCTGACCCTGGGGGTGGAGATGCATGGTGGATCACCTCAGTGGAGGGACCTTGGGGAGTGGGAAGAGTATGCCTTTGGGTAAGACATGGTATCCCCCTTTCCCTTGTAAGAATAAACCCTACCCTTCCCCTTCCTTCATAGGCGTTTACCAGTAATTTCCTTTGAATTCCACTCATTCACACCCTTTAACTGGGACGAGGAAGAGGCGACTAGGAGTTGTACACGCTCCCATTCATTCACACCACTCTGGTACTGAGACGAGGAAGAAGACAGCAAAGGGGTACTATTAAAAGAGTCAGGCATGTCCAGCAAATGGGAGTAATAATGGTCAGGCAATTGAAATCAAGGACTTGCATCTGCATCCAGTTAACAGGTGAATAAAAGGTGGGACTGCCAGCAGAGCGAGAGGGCTTGCCTGGGAGAGACGGCTGGGAGAGACTTGCCTGAGGGAGCAGGCAGGAGAAGGGCTGACAGGAAGGACTCCACTCTCTCAGATTTAACAACTGTCAGGCACATGTTTACTCTTTTCATGTGGGATAACCAGCTTGTGTCAACTGAGTCCGATCGCACCCCTGAAACCATATATGAGGGGTCAGAAATGAGACACGGACACAAAGTTGTAATATATTAAAATAAAAAGGTTGGATGAAGGCCTCTCTGTCCCTACACTAAAGAGTTTCCCTACCTCGGAAACTAAAACTAAATATCACTCTGAGTATGTCGTCAAAACATATAAACTGTACTTGTGTCCTAAACATACTACGCTGACCCTCACACTAAAAATGAACTACGGCTGCAAGGAAATGTCTCTGATTTATGTTTGGCAAAAAGTGCTCACAATTAAAGCAAGTAGGTGAATACAACAGAAATGGTCTTTCCCAAGGACAAATCCTTAGATCCAGAGGACGGTTCCCTTCCCCTGGATTAAAAAATAGCAAAAGTGGGGGGGGGGGCGTAGCTACAGAGCCATGGAATAAGACGTAACTCTGCAGTGCTCCTGCCGATCCATGAAGATCCGGACAAGACGATATGTGTGAAGTCAGCTACGACGAATAATTTGGGAGCTACGGAAGCATGAAGGAGTAAGGAACAACAAGAACACACTTTCAGAGTGAACCGTTGCAGCAACCGAGTGTTGTGGGCTGGAGAAGTTTTGCAGCGTCCCAGAGGTGGAGAAACAACATGGCGGCCAGATGGGAACAAAGGATTGTGCCGACGGCCCATAAGAATATATGAAGTGAGCCAGTGACACGGAGGAGGCGGATTAGACCCTGGACAGCAGAATATACTGACGTGGTGCGGAACAGATATGCTGGATGACGGCTCTGCACAGTGCCGATGAGAACGGGGGCCCGCGGCGACTGTGGGACAGCTGGTGGGCGGGACTACGTGCGAAAACATATGCAGACGGCCTGGGATGGCATACCTCGGCACCGGAGCCCCCGCTACTTAGTGACCGGCGAGAAACAAGTGGCACATTAATACATGCAGCCTGATAATTACTACACAGAGCTATGAAACAGAACCTTGTAAAGAATGCCCACATAATGATATTGACACGAAGGAACGTGATGCTGTAGCCAGTACAGAAAGCGCAGACTGAGCTTCCGGAACTGCGATACTGACAAGCAGCTGGTGCACACCGAACTCTCGTGCGCAGGGGGAGCACAGAAAGCACACAGCACTGGGCGTTTGCTGGATGGGGATAACAATCACGAGAAGCAGAGACAAATGAAACTAAAGTACAGTAAATTAACCACTTGACTGCTGTAACCAGCAAACTGGCCTACAGGGAACTAGCACAATTAACCGTAGCCAAATCCAAGCGGGAATGTGGTACATGAGATGCCCAGAACACCCATAAGGCACCACTGGGACCTACTGCAGTAGCAGAAGCTACAGAACAGGCTCAGACAATATGCATCCTTAAGGAGCATGATAATACGTGCTACACCAATACCCAGGGTGCCCACAGCCCTGTAACCCACCTGCAGCAACCAGATCAGCAAATGGGCAATAACACAGGGGTTGAGGACTTTAGAGGAGGCTGTATATTACAAAACCCCGGAGATAAACAGCAATGCCCAGGAGGGGGTGTAGGAACCTACAACAAAAGTGGGTAACACAGGCCCCCCTTCTGTAGGGTAACCCAGATCTAGAAGGAGCAGGCACCTGGCAGGACTAAGGCACATGGTGCCAACGACACACAGCTACAAACAAAGGAGAAGAGTGTCCAAAAGAGCACCTCAGAACTTGCGGTTATCGCATGGACTGTACGCGCGGTGCACGGGTCAGATCCAGAAGCACCCACCAGAGAGCCCAGTGATGAAGAGAAATGGGGGGGCACCAAAGACACAGGAGTACTGTAAGACCACCAGCCGTGAGAGCAATTCCGAGGAGACGCCGAGGTTGGAGGGGGCTCGGTCACAAGGACGTGATCCAGAAAAACGCATATATATATATATACATATATATATATATATATATATATATATAGCGGCCCACAAGAACAACAATAAAACGACCCCCGATATTGTGCCGCAGCAGACAAAAGACCCACCACGTGCACTTAAGTGGAAGAGATGGGCTCAACAATGGCATCCAAGGCAAACAAGAACAAAGGGAAACAAGTCGTCCCTCGATGCATTTGCCAAACCAGCACATTTGACTGACAGCACGAAGACACCCGTGCAAGAGGCACGAAAGGAGGAAGCCCCGAGGCGAAATGATCATCAGATACTAAAGGCCATAGCAGAGCTGAAGTTGACGCTGCAATCCAAAATTGAAGCAATTAGTATCAATGTGAGCCTCTTGAGACAAGATATGGAACGCACAGGGGTGCCAGAGAAGGAGGTGAAAGCGAATACAAGCAGTTGCACTGAAAACTCCCAGGAAGTCTTCAAACTGAAGCAGCAGACGAGGAATCTTGAAAACAGAGCAAAAGAGGCGGAAGGTCATGCACAGAGAAATAATGTACAAATTGTCGGACTTCCGGGAGGAGAGGAAGGCCCGAACCCGACAAATTTCATAGACGACATGTTATTGCAGGAAATAGGAGCTGGGACACTTACACAAGGGTTTACAGTGGAAAGGGCGCATAGGGCCCCAACGAGGGAACTGCTGCCCGGAGCCCCACCCTGGCCGATAATCGACAAGATACTGAATTACAAGGATAGGGAGAGAATACTGGAACATTTTCTGAAAGGAGGAACGATCTGCCGAGCATCAGCGATCATAACATCCTACCCTGACTACACCTTCCTAGTGCAAAAACAGAGGATGCACTATGTGACAAACAAGAGGAGGTTATTCGCAGCTATCCTTAAATACATGTTGCTGTATCTGGCGAAGATGACGGTCCGGTATAAAAACTGTGCTGTTTTTTTTAGACCGCGGACGATGTGAGCAAGTCAATGGACGCATTGAACATGCCGACGGAGAAACAAGACCAAGAGGTGAGCGGAAATGTTAAGTGAATCTGCATTGTTTGAATAATGTATACGTAAGCCGCAGGGGGATAATAGATAATGATAAGACGCTGACATTGTAGCTGAAAGACAGAGGTATTTCTTACTGCTAGCTAAATGGAGGAACACAGGCGCCGATTAGTGCTAGGCGGCGCTAGGAGTTACGCTATCACCCACACTAGTTTAGATTAGTTAGGATACTAGTAGTTCAGTATCCTCTCGCTGCACTCCGAGCACCGGCATAGGGCCGGGATAGGAGTGAGATGCGGGGAAGCCTGAGATCCAGACCGGGAGTTGGGCAAAAGTTGGGAATGGTTGGGGAGGAGGAAGAGGGGAGAGCTGGGGTAGTTAGAGGGAAATTCGCCTACGGATATGTACAAGGGACAGAGGGCGGAGGTACCAAGGACAGGATGAAAGTGGAAGAAATGGGAGAATATGGATGAACTTATTATGGGAAAATATGGATGAAACGTATTACGACATATCTGAGACGCCAGAAAATAAATATAGCTCTCCTGCAGGAAACTCTCTGACCAAAGATGGACAAGACACATTGGCACGAAATGGAGGAGGGTGACCTTGGGCTCCACATACTCGGCATATGCTAGAGGGGTCCTAATATGGGTGGCACCGACAGTCCCGTTTAAGGTCCTAAAAACCAGCTTATAAAAAGAGGAAGGATGGTGATCCTTTGGGGCATGGTCGATAAACAGAGAAATATGTGTGGTTAATATGTATGCCCCGAATAAGGATACAGCAGCCTATTTCAGAACTCTATACCCCGAGATTAATCCAAATAGGGATTGTGCACTGATATCGGGAGGACATTTTAATTGTATGATAGATCCGATGAGAGATAGGTCAGATGATATATGTACGTATCCAACCCCCTCTGCCAAATCGTTAACTGAGTTGATATGCACATTTAAGTTGGCAGATGTATGGAGAACAATGTACCTGCAAGACCGAGTATATTCTCACTACGCTGCTCCGCAGAATCTGTACACGAGACTTAATTATGTGGTTGTGGGGGAGGAAACACTGCACGAGATAACACAGGCTGAGTATAAAGCTCGGTTCTTCTTGGCCATGCCCCTTCGGTTGTCACTTGGCAGGTCCTCCATGCCAAGCCCCCCCCACCCCGAACAAGAATCCCGACATGGAGACTCAAGGTTGAAGCACTGAAAGATACAGGGTTCCGAGAAAATTTAAGGGAAGAGGTGAAGGAATACTTTGTGCATAACACTGGCAGCGTAAACTCGGCCGGTAAACTATGGGAGGCCTTCAAAGTAGTGTTGTGAGGCGCAGCTATATCTAAGTCGAAAGGGATGCAAGATGTTTATTTTATGGGATTTGCACAAAGCAGAATACAGACTAAAAACCATAATGCAAACAATAACAGGGTCCCCGGAAGAGGCTCAGGAGGTGTCTCGCTTACAACAGGAATGCAGGGAACACTGGGAAAGGCTAGGCAAATTAAGCTACAAGAAATATATCGAGAAGCGACATGCAGAGGGGGATAAGTCGGGACGACTGCTCGCCTATTTGTATTAAAGAGAGACCACACGGCAAACAATCAGAGCAGTGAAGGGGATGGACGGAAAGTTGCGTGAAACCCAAGTGGAGGTGAACAAGTGCTTTTATGACTATTATACACACCTGTATAGGGAAACCACGGACAGAGATGTGTCAGAGATACAGGAGGAATTGACTGAGATCTGCCTCCTCAAACTAAATAAGGAAGAAAGGGACAGCCTAGAGATACCCATCACGATAGACAAATTAAAGAATGTGATGAAGGATCTACCGACCAGTAGAGTCCCAGGTGCAGATGGGCTTCCCGGGGAATTTTATAAGTAATACAGGACAGAAATACTCACCCCACTACTAGCAATGCTAAATGATGCGCTGGACAAGGGCAGATTGCCCGGGTCCCTGAGTGAGTCAATAATTATCCCCCTCCTTAAACCAAATAAGCCAGAAACCGAATGTCGTTCATATAGGCCCTTTTCGTTGCTGAACCAAGATGGGAAGATACTCACTGCAGTTAAGGCAAATAGACTTAAACCAGTCATAGGCAAGCTCATACATCCAGACAGGATATGTCCCACACAGAAATATTGCTAATAACCTGAGAAGATTGCACCATATAATAGATTATACCCGGGGCGGAGCACAATAGTGTCACTGGATGCAGTAAAAACATTTGACTCAGTCAGATGGCCTTGGCTGCTATAGGTCCTAAAAGAGCTTGATATTGGGCCCACTTACATTAAATGGGTGCAGTTGCTGTACAATTAACTGTTAGCAAGGGTCAAAACAGGCACCAGTATCTCCGATCAGTCGCAGCTGAGTAAGGGCACAAGGCAGGGATGTCCATGGTCCCAGATGCTTTTAGCGTTGGAACCACTGGCGGTTTACTTAAGAGAAGAATATGGGGAGGCGGGGATTAATACCATGGGGGGAGGCACCTGATCTTGTTATACAGGGATGACAGGCTCCTTTACCTGCAGCACCCTGAGGAGAATTTACAATATATCCTGGACGTGCTGGAACATTATGCCGCACTGTCTGGTATAACAATGAACCCACAGAATTCGAGTCTGTACCCATTGGGAGAGTACGTTGGGAGCCCATACACAAACTGCTGGTGTTACCAATTAAGTGGGAAACAGTTACGTTTCGGTATTTAGGGGTGGATATATACCCTGAAGCTAGGGCAGAGCATATACAAAACATGCAGAAGGCGGTTAATAAAATTGAAAACTGCATGTCATTCTGGACTAGATTACCATTGTCTATGATGGGACGGGCGATATAACTGAAGATGGTGGTGCTGCAGATAATCCTTCATTACTTTGCAAATATCCCGTTCACGATACCAAAGGGTTTCTTTACTAAACTACATAGCATATGCAGAAGCTTCTTTTGGCATAACTCAAGGTACAGGGTGGCATTGTGGAAGCTCCAGAAGCCATACGAACGAGGGGGAATAAAATTGCCCAATTTCGAGGTATATTTTGTGGCCAAATGGCTGTCCGATAGACAAACACCTGAATCAAGGTTACTGCAAGCAGAGAGTACTCTGTTATTTTTGAACGAAATCATATGGCTACCCGATACACGTATGACCCAATTACATTTGTTGTTACGCCTGGGGTGCACAATGTGGCACAGAGCCTGTATGTTGATGGAGAACGCCACATCATATTCTCTGCAGATTCCGCTAGTCGCGCTGGAAGGGGTAGACTGTTAGGGAGAATTCTCATCTATGGCTAATTTCCCTCACCTAGTGAGTCCCCCAGCAGCTTTACTGGACTTCTGGAGTTTATTTTTTTCCACTTGGTAAAAGTGAGAGCTTTTCCCCCAATCTTACTTGTGTTTTGCGCTGTGTTTCTATCCGTTTTTGTGATTGCGGACACTGAAGTACACCACTTCAGTAGCCCCCTTCTTGTTGTGTGTCATACAGCACCTTCAGTGCCGTGGCACAGGGTTGTCTTTAAGACTTCCCTCAACTCCATTTCTGAGGCGACTACTGTCCCCAGAAAAGGGTAAAGTTACCATTAACTTTACTTAGTCAATCTACCACAGATCCAGTAAACCCCATCTTCCATTGAGTACTGGAAAGGTTTAAATAGTATCCCTTTTTATCTGTACCTCCTTGGTTGGTGGCAGTGGTATCTACCCTAACTTTTCTACCGCGATTATATTAGATAAACGTGGTACTGTTCTTGGCTATTATATTAGCCTCGAACCTAAACCCGCTTGACCAAATCGTCTTTCTTTTGGCTCCGGTTGGGTTTATTCGCCATTTCTTTTTGTTAAAGTCCTTCTTGTGTTTTACTTTGCATGGCAAACAAGATTTGCCTTCTTTGTTCACCGTCTTTTGGTGGGCTTTCTGTTCAGAAGCCCTCCACCAGGCGCGTGGGTGTCTAGGCCGGCTGAATGTGAGGAAGGAGTGTAGTCACCCCCTGCACAGGTTATCCTAGGAAACCCAAGTCACACTTTGCCATGATTGGCTGAGGTGGTTGTCCAGGCTGGACAACCCCCCCTGCTGGGTGATTGACAGCCAGGCTGTGTGAATGGGGGTTTTTCGCATAAAAGGCGGGTCTCTTGGGCTAGAAGTCAGAGAGTCACTACTGGAACTACAAGGAACCGAAGAGAAGCGGAGAGAACCACGGCTGCTGCAACTACCACGTCCCGGTGAAGTCCTGCTGCAATCCCGAGCTATCTTCCCTTCAACGACTTAGAGAAGATCCAGTCCGGAGTCTTCTTCCCTTGAGCCTGGTGGGGATAACCAGCTCATCTTCTACAGCCAGAGGATCTTCTTTCTTGGTCGAAATCGCTGCACACTGCTGTAGTGGTCCGGATAGCCACCTGAAGAGCCTCTCCTGTTTTTAAGGAGCACACCCTTTATTCCTTGTCACTGCTGCCGGCTTCATCCCTGTGTGGTGCAGACCCACTTCAGACGTCGTCCTTCACAGTGAAGCTCGAGGAATCGTGGGTCTGCGGGAAACCAACAGGAACAACTGCCAGGGCACCAGCTGCACCACAGGAACAGGGTACTGTGTTCTGTTGAGGAAACTGGTTGAATCCCTTTTTCTTCATTTCCAAGGCTTCCATTTGCTTCCGAACATTGACAATATCCAAGTACTGTTGGCTACGTTGAATCTTGAACTGTCTGACCGTGTGATCTTCGGCAACTGGCCCCGGTGTCTTTCGACCCTGGCTCCGGCCCTTTGACTTTTGAACTCCTGTCTCTGAGGGTTTCTCGATGCTGTCTGCCTAACCAAAATATTGCCTGTGATTTTTGCCTCCAACTCCCTCTGGGTAACTCAAGTGCTAAGTGTGTTTTTGCCCCGGTAGCATTTCATGTCACAGATACGTGTTTGTTTAGTAGACCGAACTGTCAAAAAGTGATCGCAATCGTATTCGTGGTAACGTGTTTTTGTGCCCAACCCCGGTTCATCCCAACACAGGGTACTTACCTTGAGACTTACTGTACAAAGTGAATTGGTTAGTTGTAGTATATTTAACGTGTGGTTTTTAATGAAGTTTCATAGAAGTGTTGTGTTTGTAACGAATGTTTTAAAAAATAAATGTACGTATATTTTTATACCTGAAACCTTGAGTCAGTGTTTGCTTGAGTCACAGTAATTGTGGTCCCTTCGTGTAATCTCTGCTACTGCTCATATACTCTTGAGGTAAGTCTGGCTGCTCCACCACTGCTACCACTCTGACATAGTAGTACAGGCTTGTACCAAAGGTAAAACTTGTATTGCCACCTGTAGTCTTCATTGTGTGTAGTGGTCCCTAAGGGCACTGCACAGGATTCTGCCTAACAGAGACGATCAAGTGAGGCTCGTGTGAGGAAGTGGTGGGAACCCATGGGGGTAGCAAAGGTGGGAGACGTGCTAAAGGAAGGAGGGCCCAAGGAGTTTGAGGAACTGATAAGAGACACAGGGGTGCACTGGGGACAGCACATCATGTATTCCTGCCTCTTGAGGAGCCTAAAATGCAGATGGCCGGAGACTGAGACGTCCTTTCAATCGCACAAGATTATTGAGACATTTTATTATGTATTGGAGGGAGGACATGAAGTCTCACGGATTTATGAGCTATTGATGTCTAAGGCTGGGAATGAATTAGGAATTAGGACAGACAAGGCCGAATTGGGAAGCAGATTTGCAAGTACCAGTGTCGGACAAGATGTGGAGTAGAGCTATAGTGTATCATAAAAAGGTGTTGAGGAATGCACGATTACAACAAATCCAATTGTAAGTGACCCATAGAGCATACCTGACTTCGAATAAAATAGCAAAATTCAGTCATGCAGCACCACAGTCATGCAAGTAGTGCGAGGAGATAAATGCAGACTTGGTACATATGTTCTGGGCATGCACAGAGATTGGTAGATTTTGGGGGGAGGTAGCCCAAGCTTTGAGAAAAAGCAGAGATTACCCTGAATGTTGGATCCCCATGGCTTGCTTGTTAGGGGGCCTCCCAAGGCCCAAACGAGCTAGACACGTGAGCAAGCTCAGGGACTTAGGATATATACTGGCGAAACGCTGAATAGTGATGGGATGGAAAGCGCAAACGAGACTAGCAGTGAAGGTGTGGTGGAAGGACTTGTTAAAATAGGCTAATGCGGAGACGGTGGTATGGCAGGAGGCGATGGGAAGGAACACGGAACAAGGGGAGTGGGGATTGGACGCTTGGAGACAATTAATTGCAGATCTGGCCACCTCAGAACAGGGTGCCAAAGACCTGGAGGAAACACGTGGACAAGTGGATACCGAAGCCAGGAGGAGTGCGGATGAATAAAGAAGAGAGATGGAACATTGGGTGCGAAGTGGGGCGGGTGGGTGGAGGGAGTTATGTGGGGTGGGGAAGCAGTTCACACAATTTAATGTGAAATGTGTTGCTAATGATGTAGAAGTTTGTAAGTTGTTATAGTTATGTGAAAATAATAAAAATTGTTAAAAAAAAAGATGGCAAAAGTGTCTCTGCGTGTATCCTTCTGCCAGGTATTTTGATTTCAACAGGAAAAGGGTCTTTATTCAACCTAATAACCACAAAGACCTGCTTTCCTTAAGTCTCTGAAGTTTCCTTCTGTAAATTTAGTGGTGCTCCTGGTATACTCCCCTGCCAGGAATCCTTTAGTAGGTTCTTCAGATGCCCTGGTATACTCTCCTGCCAGATATCTTTCCGCAACCTTAAAGTTCTTATTTAACTTAAACCTGCCTAGTATTTTGATTGCCATGGCCTTCTTTCATCAATGTCTTAGATTTCTTGGTATACTCCCCTGCCAGGAATCTTCTTACAATTTTAAAGTGCTCAATTAGCACAGATTCCCTGGTATACATCCCTGCCAGGAATCTTCTTACAATTTTGAAGTGCTTAATTAGCGTGGATTGCCAGGTATACTCCCCTTCCAGGAATACCCTTACTGGGGTCTTGCAGATCCCGGGTATGCTAGAGGGGGAAGAATACTGCATCTCTCCTGATGGGGTCACCACCTTTCCCCAACCGCCGTCTTTCCCTTTGATCCTCCCTCATAATACTTCATCCTCCCTCATAATACCACCCCCAAGGTCATGATCAGAGAACGGCTGTCGTCCCCTGGCCACATGGGAGGAGATCCTTGTCGGGGAATCAGTGATTCCATAGGATTCATCACACTTCATTAAATATGCCACCAGCATCAGTTAGAAGCAAACCTTCATTGGAAAAGGAGCATAACAAAACCAAAACATAACCGTATAGTAGCCATGTCCCAACATATAGTAAAGGGGTTAAAAATGAATTACTACAACTCAATGTCCATACAATCATAAAAAAAGCCAATATTGTTGACTTTTTTTAAATGTGAGAAATATCCAAAACAACAATATGTTGGAGAAACAAATGAATAACAGAATGAATGTCACTGACAAACAATTTCAGAACATCGCACATGAAACAGTATGACCTTTCAGTGCGAATGAGAACTCAAATAATATGCAGTATAAAAAAACTTGACATCATCGACAAGCAATCTGTTGCAAGACATGTATTGCAGACCTGATTCTAAAGATACCTATAAGGCAGGGACAGGGAGCAGCCATTCGAGAAGTTGGCATGACACTCCTGCTTGGCCCCAACATGGTGGGCACGCAAACTAAACTATTTAATGGTGCAGAAGGAGAAGACTGACACACAGGTGGCATGGTTTTTGGCATAAACTTTTATTATAACAGAAATAAAGAGAAAACCTACCTCTCCCTAACTCTAAGAGAGGTTTCCTTACCTCAACTAAAATACAAAGGATTCAGTCAGGATGTACATGTAAATCAAGAGTACACCGTCCTGTGTCAAAACCCTCTCTCTGTTCCTTACACTTACAATTAAACTAATGAAGTAGAGGATCTTCTTGGTCTAGAAGAATGGCTTCCTTCTTCTGGACAACGGGTCACAGTTCCAAGTCTTTTGTGGGATTTTTACCTGAGGGAATGACACCCTTCAACAAGTCTCAATCCCTTTTGAAGGCACAAAAAAAGGTTCAAGGTTGAAATGTTAAAACGTTCCGAGTTCAAACTCCAGAGATAAAGTTCCAGTTCAAACATCAACATTCCTTATTGCCCATAGTTGTTTCTTTGCTTTTGGGATCCTGGAGAATGTCTCTCTTCTCCAGGTGTCTTGCTCTCAGTAGCCTCAGAGTGCCAGAGGGAATGTCTCCCTTCCTCTTGCTCTTCATACACTATTGTTTCACAGTACAAGGGGGAAGGACTCCCTTCCCCTGGTCTTTCATACACAGTTTCACAGTTCACAACAGCAGCGGGAATGCCTCTTCCCCTGGCTTTTTTTCGTATATTCAGTATGGCAGACCTGGTTCACGCTCCTGCTAGATACTGCCACAAAGAAGATGTCTTATGCTATTCTCCCTTTGGAGTTGCGGGCCCCAGACCTGAGCTTTCCTCTGGTTTCTGTTTGGCAGACCTGGTTCACTCTCCTGCCAGGTACTGCCATGAGAAAGATTCATTATGTCGATCTTCTTTTGTGGGTGTGGGTCCCAGACCCGTGTTTCTCTTTGTTTTTCTTCTGGCATACTTGGCTCACTTCTTTGCCAAGTAATAGCACGAGGAGGATGACTGGCGACAATCTTTCTGTGTGGTTTATGGCCCCAGACCCTGTTCTCTATGCTTCCTTCTGCGCGATTATTAGTGTGCTTTGATATATTATGGGTACTTTCCCTCTTTCCCCTGTATTAGGAACCCTTTCTTTGGTTCCCCTGCTGTTGCCTCTGCAACGCTTTTGCGTTCCGACCAACCGTTCCGATAACACCTGTACCTACACTGTTGGGCCCATCAGGCTCTTCTTCCCACACTGAACCGCCATGTCGTTCTCTGTTACTCCAGGGAGGGATTGACAATTGGGTAAGTCCGTCTTCTCTTTATTCGGAAGGGCCACCAACAACTGGAATGCCCATTCACGTTCTTCCAAGTGCTATTCATTACTTTGCATTTCCTCCTTGCCCCAGTACAATTCAAGGAAGTCTGGTCCTCCCTACTCTTCCTCGTCTCAGTGATATAGCAGTGTGATTCATTGGGTAGGTGAGGGGTCAGCAATAAGAGGCAGACACAAAGTTGTAATGTTCTCAACAGTATCCATGTTTATTAAAAGAAAATGGGTTTGGATAAAGGCTCATCTTTCCCTATCCAAAAGAGAACGTCTCTCCCTATAAATCAAACTACAACAAGCTGACATTGTGTCCAACATACATCTCACCCTCACACTAACATTCAAATTCAAAAGGTTACTGACCTTGAGGTGCGGCTTGGCACGTTTACTTTCCAAGCTGTGAGCATTGAGAGGTTCTTTCCTCCGATTTTTTTGTCTGGGAGCAGAAAGCGACCGAGCCTGAAAGCAGCTTGGTTGGAGTGCCGTGTGCCGACTATAATCCTGTTGCCATCGCCGTGCAGGAGCGGTCTGCAGCAGGTTTTTTAGCTAAGACGGTAGCCAGGTCTTTTGTATTAGGCTCAGAGAGCTTCTTGTAGCATCTTGTAGATGCCAGCCATCCAGAGCAGCATGCCTGCAGCCCGCCTGTAGTTCACCGTCATTGAGCTGAGAGCTAAGATGAGAGCAAAGATGCAGTAAGGAAGTGGTTGCTTTGAGCCTGCCCACTTTTTGGTGTGGTCCCCAGGTCTATCGCTAGACAATACAACAGCTATTTACTCTCCCATTTACACAGAGGCTTAAAGTAGGAGTTGGTGTTGGGAGTCTGGTCAGCTCTACGACCCTTGTGAGTCCTGTGAGCCCTGCTGCTGGTAAGATAGCTGCTTGATCTTTAGCCTGCTACTTGCTATTCTTCTTTAGACAATTTCGAGCATTTTAGCTTGTGACTTGCCACCTGCCACTTGTTACTTCACTAAACCTGCAAAAATAGTAAGTTTTGTTTTTTTATAACAAACACAAAACAGCAAAGTAGTCCCACGGCACAGTGTGCTTAAGCTTTTGAGCCACAAACTTGAGCTTTAATTACCCACGCATTACACAGGTTAGGAGTGGTGACTGTTGGGCTTATGCCCTTTGAACTACTGATAGGTGGAATGGCCTAGCTCCTGCTTGCCTGACTATCCTGGGCCTTTTACTCTTGGAGGATAGCAAAGGAGCTGAAAAATATTTTTAGAGGAGTGCAGGTGTTTGGCCATATTGAGGGTGCTGGAAGTGGCTGCCTAGGTGAAACCCAGAGAATGCGGCTTGACCATTTTTTGCAGTGTTATAATATTTACATGGGAATTAGTGTTCGATTCTCCTCTCTTCATTTGGAAGCTTCCCCTCTGTTAAATCTCTCTGCTAAATGACAAACGATATAACCTTGTTGACTAAATCGTACTTAGTGGAGGGTGTGAGTATCAGAGGCAACATTTGTGGGGGAGAAGGAGCGTACATTTAAAATGTACAATTTGAGAGGTGCAATTTTCCAGGACTATTCACGAGCACCGGAAGTGGAGGTTATTCAAGAAAGATTGGGTGCACAAGCATCAGGCCTCTCACCTCTAAATTGGAAAGGTCCACAAAAGCTCCTCTGGCGGTAGAGCAAAGATCTTTAGAAATCGATGAACGAACACCCAGAACAAACATCTCAACGTCTACATGTTTGATGGGTGATATCTTTAAACAAAATTTAGAATACACGCTATCTACCTCTTCAATGAAAAGGTCAATAACTAACTTAGCAGCAAACAAACAAAGATTACGTAGTCTGAGCGCTATGGACAAATCTGCCTTTACTACACTTTTTCCTGCAACAAAAACAAAAACAAGGAGCAGTAACTAATTTGGATAACTCATGTGAGAATGGAAGAGGGGGGAGCCAGCTGTGAGGAAAAGGCTGTCCAAGCAAAGGAGCGCTTGCAAAATCAGTACAGCTCGGCAACCTTGTCAACTTCTGATTTTGCACCATGCAATGTCAGTACTAATGTAAGAGAGAAGCCAAAACCCCACTCTGAACGACAAAGGAATTTAGAACCATTGGGGCCTTCTGAGACTATGCTGACAGCCTTCAGCTTCGTTCTCACTTCCTTGGTGAATGTTTTCAAATCTTTGAAAGGCGAAGTCTAAATACACTCAGGCATTCTTTTGGAACTAACCAAGGAAATAGGAGGCTATGAGTCATCCTTGGTGGGCCTGAGTGGGGCGATAAACTCTTTAATAAATTAGCCCCTGGAAGAGTTAATTAATCGGGAACAGACCAACGAGTTAAAAGGGCTGAAAGGGAAGTGCAGCTCACAGTGAACAAATGTGCACAGAAATTGAATTCCAGATGCAGAGAAAGATACAAGAGGAAAAAAAGTCTCCAATGATTTCAACCGAAAGCAGATGAATGGATGCCTCTTCTGATGACACTCCATTAACGATGTCGGTACTCGAGGAATTTATAAGACTAGCCCAACTAGGCGATGAAGTAGAAAAACAGATTCATCAAAAAGGAAAATCAGAGCTTTCGGCTAAATGTGCTTGGAGAAGTGAAATGGTTTCAGATGTATGTATTGTATTGTATTTGGTTATTTATATAGCACTCTTTCCCCACTTGTGTGTCCTCAATGCACTTTTTAGGTTGGAACGCCCTGGAGACCGTAGTCAATGTGCTGGAAAAATCGAAAGAGTTTAGATTAGGAGATGCATGTGTGCATTTTGCCAGTCTAGGACTTGGTTGGCTGGCTATGCTCGACTAAGCAGCCCAAAGCGAGGTCAGGGACATGGGTGGGCGCTGTTGGTGGTTTAAGATAGAATGCTATTGTTGAGAGAGCCGATGTGTGACCAGCTATACCGGATTTCTTTCGTAGGTAGTCCCTGTATGCTAGTGGCATGGGTGTTGAGGTACGTCAGGAGTATCAGTCTGGACGGCTTTATGTGCTGCTAGACCAGAAAGCATAGCCATAGCTGCATTCTACAGTGCATGGATGCTGGTCCTTGGTTAGTTGGAACTCTAGGGGTTTTAAACACTTGATTAACAACCAGGACTCTACGTTGATAAATTATGATATCATCTTACTGCAAGAAACCTGGTTACTTTCTTCTCCTGCCTGGAACAATTATGACATCTTATCTGTTCCAGCGAAAAAAAGCTAAACTAGGTCGTCTAACCTCAGGGCTCCTAATAGCTACTAAACAGAGCACTCAAATTGCTTCTCTCCAAACCCCTTTATTCAAATGGTCAAACTATCAAAAAATCAAACAACTTATGCTGTTATCAATGTGTACTGGAACCCGGAAGGAATAAATGATGACGGGTTCCTAGAATCCGTAACCGAAACTCTGGATCTGATTGCTCAAGAAAAGCAATACTGGCATACAATATTAGCTGGTGACCTGAACCTACATTGTCTAGATTCAAAGCGCTTCTTAGAACGCTCTAGACTATCAAAATGGAACAATCTAATCAAATCCAGAAACTTGTTTATGCTCAATGGTGCCTGGTCGTCAGATATTCCTCCCGTTGCCACCTGGCATAGGGGAACCAGTTCGCCTGTTATTGATTTTGTATATGTGGATATGATATTGTTTTCTCAACTAACCTCCTTTAATGTAATACACTCTGACTTAAGTGACCATAATAAGCTATGCCTGTCGTGGATTCACAGGACTATAGAGAAGACATTTCCTAGCAAAATCCATTTAGGGCATATAGTGGTTAACACCGCCAGGAACAGACTTAGATGGTCAGAACCATCATTGAATGCATTTAAGATATGTTATGCTTCAGAAATTGTGCGAGTGAGACGAAAAGACCACGCATCTAGTTTAATTTATCCAGAACTAATGCAACAGTTTCAACCTAAATCCATCCGGATGCAAACTAAGCAAACACCTCATTTGCATGTTCATAATCATGAAGTTCATCGAATGAAAACATAGGCGAGATACCTTAAACGCAAAGCCATGAGTTTACCTATAAAGGAGCGAGCCAAAGCTCTAACAAGGATTAATACAAATTATAAAAATTGGATAAAAGGTACAAAATCCAAGCTATACCAAGAAGATGGGAACCAAATGCTTAGAAATCTATCTAGTAAAAATGCATCTCTAACTTGGGCGCTGATAAATCAAACAACTTCTGGAACACAGGTGGCAGTTCAAGCGAATATGATTAAAGAACAAGACTGGATTGACTATTATATAAAAATATACAGTCTTCCAGTCTCTGTCACTTTTCAGAGAACTCAAACAGAGGAAAGAACCTTTGAGCTCAGTTATGATCGTGATGACATTTTATATTACATAAATAAAAGCAGCCACTCCAGGGCCCCTGGCCCTGATGGATTATCCAATGCAAATTTGAAAAAACATCCAGATATTTGGGCCGACATTCTTAAAATCATGTTGGACAACATACTACTTACTCAGCACATCCCCGTTTCTTGGACTGACTCAATCACCATACCAATTTATAAGAAGGATGATCGTGCAAACCCTGCTAGCTACCTAGTAAAATCTTTGGGCGCATCATACTAAAGGAATTAAATAAATGGTCATTACACGAAGGGAAGAGAGATCCCCTACAATCGGGGTTTGTGAGTGGCCTTGGCACGGTGCCCAATATGATTGCTTTAAGCATGATACAAGATCAAAGTGCCATAAAACAACAGCCGTTATATTTGGCTTTCATTGACTTCTGAATGGCCTTGGATTCTGTTGATAGAAACCTACTATATACCAAACTAGAAGCTTATGGATGCCCATCGTCTTTACTAACCTTGATCAGATTATTACACATAAATACCACTATGAGAATTAGGCTTACACATGAAGGCCTATTATCAGCGGCTTTCAGAACTTTACGTGGCCTAAAACAAGGAAGTATCTTGGCTTCAATATTGTTTAATCTCTTCATACTTGACATGGGCTTGTTTTTTCTTCGAATTACATCAGACTCTCCTAAACTAGGGTCCCAGCATATTCCGTGGATGTTATACGCGGACAACCTTATACTAATGTCACACACACCAATTGGTTTGCAGAATCTATTAAATCCACTAACTGACTTTGTTAAAGCAAATAATTTGATCATTAACTTGGAAAAAACACAGGTTCTTGTCTATACAATTTCTAAAAAACGTAGACAGTCTAAGTATGTATGGCATTTGCAAGATGTTCCGCTTAAGGTTGTCAATGAGTACAAATATTTAGGAATTCATGTTTATAATAATCCTTCAAACATGTTGTACCATGATACCCTTAACATCAAGATGAATAATTTAATATCTCAAGCCAAGATTCTGAATTACAAATATGGTAAGTTTACCTGTAAACATGTGGCATTATTCTACGAGCTGAAAGTTATTCCTATAATGCTATATGGAACAGAATCAAAATTAAACACGCATACAAAAGTATGGAATACTCTTCAAGGCCGTTTTTGGAAAACAATTTTGCATTTACCCAATTCCACTCCATTGCCAATAATTCGACATGAACTGGGTTTAGTGTCAATGGCAGCTCGCTTAAGCTGGCGCATGTCTAATTTCTTTCAGAAGTGTATATTGGGCCTTGAGGACAACAATATTCTAGGTACAACAGCCCATCACCTTATAACCTCAAAGAATAATTTCCCAAAGAAATGGCGTGTAAATGTCCTAGAAAGCATGGCTAAAGCTGACATAACTCGGACTCTATTACTCGAGAATCCTTCTCGCGCTAAGGTGAAATTGTATCAGTGGGACTGGATTCAAAATCAATCCATCTGTATGACCTACAAAGATTTTGACACTAACTGGTTTGGTCACAAAAAGTTGCGGGCCATGACTTTCTACCTGCTAAAATGCCCTTCGAAAACTCTGAGGCAAAAGTTTCTAAGGTTTAGGCTAAATCTGAGGCCTACACGAGAACTTCTAACACGTCGAATGAAAATTCCATCAAACCTGAATTATTGTTGTTTTTGTCAAATAACTACGGTTACAGAAACGCTGCAACATCTAATAATAAGGAGTCCAAAATTACTTTCTCAGAGAATGATATACTTCAAGAACTTGGTTTGTATGTATGGTGACAAAAGTGATGATGAAATTTGGCGGGTGTTATTTTCAACAGATAGACTAGCACTTATGAAAGCTATAACACAGTTTTTGGATTGTATTTTACCAGTGAAAATCAAACTCTAGTGAAAGAATAATGAAATTACTAATTTCTGTCCTTATTTACTTCATAGTGCTAGTTTTGTTTCATCTCATCACAATCATTTTCCTTTCGATTTTATTTTTATATTTTTCCTTCCTTTTAGAGAATATTAACTGTTTTAATTATGAATGAACTAAATGTTTGCAAAATGTTTTGTATTTGAAAAGTTGTTTAATTTTAACTAAATAAAAAAAAAAAGATGCTTGCCCGTGCCTGCAACCTGTGTCCACAGATGTGGTGTAATATACATACCATAGCCGTGATGGATGAAATTCACAGTTATATAGAATGCGTCAATGGCCAAAGGAGTCATCACAGGTAGGAAGGTGTATAGGGTGCTAGGTGAGGGGTGTCATAACGCATTCTCTGTGGATAGTCGTCCCTGCTCCCACGGGGGGATCCCTCCCCATGAGATCCTCCTGCTGAGTACCACCCCCTGGGGAACTATTGGGTAGCAGTCTCAACTCCCTGGCCTCATAGGAAGGGGCTCCCCCTCGGGGAGAAGTGACGGCATCCAAGGATTCATCACAACTAATAGAAAACTCCCCTCATCTGGACTTAAAGGGAGGGGGATAACCCAGAATGGGCAGTGGTAGGGACATGGAGCTAGGGTCAGCAGAAAACAGGCAGGAATGACTCAGACAATCCGATGCCTTATTGCCTGAATCACTCTATTGTGCCACAGCATCAAAAACAGCCAGATACCATGAGATGCGATTTAGGGGGAGGGGGGAACAGCATTCTTGAGAGCTGCATTTACTGAGAGAGAGGGGAGCTGACGAGATGTTTCAGAAGGAGGCGGCAAAAGCATGGAGGGAAGAGTGGTTGGAGAAGGGACTGCAAGTGGAGAAGGGCGAGTAGGTGCAGAAGTTACAGTTAGAGCAGGAGGTGTTGGAGTACAAGATGAAGCTGGTAGTGGTGGTAGAGTGTAAGGAACTCATGGTGACAACAGTAAAGACAGACACAAGTGTTCACAGTTCAAGGGTGTTTATTAAACTGTAAGTTCAGGCAGAGCAGAAAAAAATCTAACTTAAACCTAAGATGGGAGCAAGCGTCGACCATCAAATGAAAAATAAGGCAGTCCTTGTGGCATCTTGACAAAGTAAAAAGCCTAGAGAAAAAAGAGAAAATACATTGCCATTTCCTTACAACTAATTACAGAAAGAGTGTGGGACAGGGTATTCAAATAAAGGAAAACGTGTTCAAATAATAAGTCATGATGTGATTGCCTCCAGGTCGCCCTTACCCACATTTTTAGCACGTGAAGCACAGCACACGCTCGATCCTTCCGAACACGAGCTAACAGTTCCGTATCAGCTGTCAGGTTCTTTGATGGTTAAATCTCTCTTCAATAAAAGTCTCCCGCCTTCAAGGCCTGATGCTCTCAACAAACAAACACAAATGTTGTGTTCTACGAACACTTTGGGTGATGGCTTTACCTCCGAGTGCCCCTCTTCGGGGCGCAGATCCCTCAGAAGAACAAGTTACTTTCTTACCTGGTAACGTTATTTCGATAGGATGGTCCGACGACATATTCCATATCTATGACAGGTAATGTCCACAGCGGTGCTGCTTCGGAAAATCTTCGGCGTCTGCGTCCTGAGTCGATGACGTCAATGCGCCGTCCCCGAGGACCTGCTCCGACGGCCAATGCCACCCGATGTGAGAAGTAGGACGCACGACACCCGTAGCCTCAGTTGTAGTTTTTTCCCCCAGAACTTGTGCCACCAGTTTTCTGCTAGTCAGACACACAAGACCTTGCGGAACGCAAGCTGCAATCGCAAAAGAAATTCTGCAGCGGGGAAGGTAGGGAGGGAGCGATATGGAATACGTCATTGGACCATCCCATCGAAAGAACGTTACCAGGTAAGAAAGTAACTTGTTCTTCGAGGGGATTGGGTCCTCCGACATATTCCATATCTATGACAGGCTCCCAAAGCAGTACCAAGCAAGGAGGTGGGAAAAGGATTTAGAACACAAATTTAGCATGCCCAATCAAATTGCGGAATAAAGGACTGCCTTGCCAAAGGCCAGATCCTGCCCTCGGATGGAATCGAGGGAGTAGTGACGTACAAAAGTATGTACTGAAGCCCAGGTGGCTGCATCACAGATGTGACAAATAGGAACACCCCTCTTTAGGGCAGTAGAGGCAGCCATACCCCTGGTAGAATGGGCCCGCAAGCCGACCGGTGGGTCCTTACCCGCCAAGCGGTAACACTCAGAGATAGCCAAAATAATCCAGCGAGACAAAGTCTGTTTTATCACAGCTTGTCACAAACGCTTTCCAGCGTAACCAATGAAGAGTTGATCGTCCACTCTGACCCGGGACATGCGTGAAATAGAATAGCTTAACGCTCTCCTAGGATCAAGCCTATGGAGCCTCTCCTCTTCTTTACCAGGATGTGAAGGAGGATAAAACGCTGGAAGAACAACCTTCTGGCGTAAATGAAATTCCGACACCACCTTCGGAAGAAAGGAAGGACGAACTCTAAGGACAACCCTGTCCTTATGAAACACAGTGAAGGGTGGCTTAACTGAAAGTGCCTGTAACTCACTCACTCTGCGAGCGGAAGTAACCGCAACCAAAAACACAGTTTTCAGAGTTAACAGTCTCAAAGGGCAAGAATGCAAAACCTCAAACGGAGCACCGATAAGAAACTTAAGAACAAGGTTCAAATCCCAACCGGGCACCAGAAAAGGTGACGGAGGGAACACATTAGTGAGCCCTTTCAAAAACTGGGAGATTAAAGGAATCTTAAAATAGGAACATTCTTCAGACGAGCGCTTAAATATGGACAGCGCCACCAGGTAACTTTTAATGGTCCCCACTTGCAAGCCCCTGTGGGCCAAGGAAAGCAAAAAAGACAGAACCATGGGAATGTCACACTCAAAAGGATCCACATTCTTAACTCTGCACCAGTCACAGAACTTTCTCCAACGGCAACGGTACAGAGACTTTGTTGCCGGCCGCCTGGCCGAGAGCAACACCTCCATCACGTCTTCATGGAGGTCCCAATCCTTATACCTCAACCTTTCAGAAACCAAGCGTGAAGGTTGAGGGATCTGACCTCTGGATGGAGAACCTGACCCCCCTCCTGTGAGAGCAGATCGTCTCAGTAGGGAAGACGACGTGGAGGGCAGATAGACAAGTCGAGAAGGTCCGGGTACCACGTCCTCCGGGCCCACGCCGGAGCAATGAGGATCATCCGGGAACCGAACCTCCGTAACCTCTGCAGTACTTGCGGGATGACGGGGACTGGAGGAAACGCGTACAGCAGTGGGAATGACCACTCCACCACGAACGCGTCTCCTAAGGCTCCTTTTGGAGGAAATTCCCACAAGCAGAACCTCTCGCACTTCCGGTTGACACTGGAGGCGAAGAGATCCACTTGAGGGGTCCCCAAAAGGCGAAGATCTCCAGGAGAATCTCCTGAGCCAACTCCCACTCATGAGAGATTGCGCTCTGCCTGCTCAGAGCGTCTGCCGTCTCGTTTTCGTCTCCGGCCAGATGAACTGCCGAGATCGAAACTTCTTGCTGGATTGCCCAGAACCAGAGCTGCATCGCCTCCCTGCACAGAGGAAGTGACCCTGCCCCCCCCCTTTTTGTTGAGGTAGTGCATGGCCACCGTGTTGTCCGTCAGGATCAGGACATTCTTCTCTCGCACAGTCAGCAGAAAAGCCTTCAGGGCTAGCCTGACGGCCCACAGCTCCAACAGATTGATATCGAGTCTGGACTCCGACGGAGACCAACGACCGCTGACTGTCAACTCGCTGGCATGAGCTCCCCATCCCGTGAGGGATGCGTCCGTCACAATCGTTACCTCCGGCCAGGGTAGCCAAAATGGAGCCCCCTTAATCAGATTGTCTTCGACGGCCCACCACAGAAGGACCTGGGCGACCGAGGACGGCACCTGAACAGGGTCCGACAACCTGCCGGAGGACTGAGAACACTGGAGCTTGAGTGCCCATTGCAAAGATCTCATCAGCAACGCGGCCTCTTGCACCAGAAGAATGCAGGATGCCATGAGGCTGAGCAATCTCAAGAACTCGAACGCTGGGAGACTCTGGGCAAGCTGAAACTTGTGCACCATCTGCTGAATGTGTTGAGCACTCACCTGGGGAGGAAAACACTGCCCCAGGGACGTGTCGAGCACAGCTCCGATGTACTGGAGCCTCTGAGTTGGTGTCAAATGGGACTTCAAGTTGAGGGAGAAGCCCAGCTTGTGGAGGGAGTGGCAGGTGACTGACAGATGATCCAGGGCTTGCTCGGGAGAGCGCGCCCTGATCAACCAATCATCCAGATAGGGGTAGACGTGAATCCCTCCTTTCCTGAGGTGCGCTGCCACCGCTACCATGAGCTTGGTGAAGACCCTCGGGGCAGAGGTCAATCCGAACAGCAGGACCCGAAACTGAAAGTGTGAGTCGCCAACTGCGAACCT
The DNA here is from genome assembly GCF_040938575.1 of Ambystoma mexicanum. Lineage (NCBI taxonomy): Eukaryota > Metazoa > Chordata > Amphibia > Caudata > Ambystomatidae > Ambystoma > Ambystoma mexicanum. Next base: position 1,513,660,917 of record NC_090932.1, on the reverse strand, counting down.
CGGGTACTTCTTGTGCTTTGGATGGATCGGCACATGGAAGTAAGCGTCCTTGAGGTCGAGAGACACCAACCAGTCCTGAAGTTGAAGGGCCTGGAGGACTCGAGAGAGAGTAACCATCTTGAACTTGTCCTTCCTGAGGAGTTTGTTCAAACCGCGCAAGTCCATGATGGGTCTCAAACAGAGTGTGCGTGAAACGTGACAAGGCACAAATGGAGTTGGCCGCCTGAAGCGCCATACCATCTGAAGAAAACACTTTCTTCGCCCAGCCGTCAAAACGCTTGTCGTCCCTATCAGGAGGGATGGTAGGATATGACGCCTGCTTTGCCGGGGCCGTAGCCGCCTGCACAACCAAACTCTCCGGATCTCCGGAGTGGGGTGCCTGGTCAAGTAGCAGGGGTCGCTACTGGCTGGGCGGTATTTTCGCGGCAAAGACTTGCCCACTGCCGGGAGACATTCCGGAGCAGTCCAAGCCGCCGCCACTCTCCTCTGTAGAGTCATATGGAACGGCAGTACCGGGTCAGTTGGTGGACCTTGGTCGAGGATATCCGTAAGGTCATCCTGAAGAAAATCCCCTGCGGGGGCAGACCATCCCAAGTACTCGGTGACCCTGGACATAAGGCGCTGGTACGAGGAGTCGGCATGAGTGCCAGGCTCAGGCCTACAAAACTCCACCTCCGGAGAGGTGTCCAGCCCACTGGCATCGTGCAGGGACTGCCGCAGGTCCTCAATTTGGCTATGGCCCAAGAGAATCTCATCCGGCACCGTATCCGGAACCATGCCACCATCAGAGCCCTCATCCACCTCTGAAATAAACTCAAGCTGGCGGTAAGAAGGCACAGAATGTGGAACAAAGCCATGCTTGACCTTTGCCAGAGCCCTTCTAGGTGGTTCCACCGAACCCGTCAAAACAGCCTTGAAAGGCGTCGAATGAATCGGCGCCAACGCCGAACGCGGCGCCGACAGCATCGATGGCGTCGACACAGTCCTCAAGGCCGGAGCCTTGAGCGTGTCCCTTGACAGCCTGGGCACCGATGGCATCGACGACTTCTTCGGAGGCGGGGCCTCGAAAGAGTCCGTCGACGACCTCAGCGCTACCGGCGTCGACGTCTTCCTCGAAGACACCACAGGTGCACACGGTCTCGAGCGCGTCGAGGACCGGGACCTGGAATGGGCATGACGAGAACGATTCCCCTTGTCCGAGCGGGACCTCTCCCGCGAATCGTGCCGACCGAAGGCGAAGGCGTGCGAGTGGTGTCTCTCGACCGATCACGACCGACCCCACTTGGAGGTGCGGACGGACCAGTGCCCTGCGATTCGAGAATCGCCAACATTTTCTTCCTGAAGGAAGCCCATTCCTCCGGCGTCGCCTGCTTGGAGGGGTAAGCGACCCGCCGACGGGCGGAGTCCTCGGATGAGGAAGGCGACCGATGACGGTGCCCAACTCAGAGGCTCCCACAAGGCTTTGGACATGAGCGATAGGCAGTTGACACAGTCATCCGTGTCATGGGCCTCCTCGAGGCACCAGAGGCAGGCGTCGTGCGAGTCCGTAACCGACATCTTGGACCCACACTCCCCGCACTTCTTAAAGCCCGGACGCGGTGTGGAAGACGAGGTAGACATCTTCACGAAGAAAGTACTTCACAATACGAACAAGTTCGAAGAACCGAGAAAGAACAGAAACTCCAAAGAGTCGAGGCACGCCGAGATCTCTGAAGCGAACACGTTCGCGGAAAAAACGGAACTGAGGCTACCGGCGTTGTGCGTCCTTCTTATAACATCCAGTGACGTCGGCCGCCGGAGGAGGTCCTCGAGGGCGGCGTATCGACGTAGGACGCAGACGCCGAAGATTTTCCGAAGCAGCACAGCTGTGGTGACTACATGTCATAGATATGGAATACGTCGGAGGACCTAATCCCCTCGAAATGTTCTCTAATCGAGTCCAAAGTCCTAGAGCTACACAGTCCTTAACAATGTTGGTGCTCTGGAGGCAGAAGTTTAGTACAAAAAAAACATACATGACACATACGTTTGCAGAGGTCATTGCTAATATCTAATGACAGAAGCCAAGTCAGATATTTCAAAATCACACTACAGGACCTCATACCCAAGTTAGCAGTCACATCCACTTCAAACAGGCCTCACATGACAATTAAAAGAAGGAAACTTAATGATGACCTAGGTCACAACTTCAACTTTTTAAGCTAACATGCAGTTCAGATCGAAAAACGGTGCCCACAACATACGTGACCAACAGGAGCAATAATTAAGTACTTGCAAAATCCATCAAAACGGTTAATTGCTACCCATGTCCGAAAACCAATGCGCGTTGACATTTTACTCTGTCCGACACCATTGCTGCTGGATGTTACAAAGTATTTTACTCAGCTTGGTACCTCAATGGTGATCTGTACACTGCCGGTCAAAGACGTGCGGCTTAGAGGTTCTTCTGTTTCCCTTTTTATTTTATTATTTTTTCTTTGCGAACGGGCAAAGGCACAAACGTCCCTGCAGCAACGCATCATCTGGCTGGGCGCCACACTGTTTAACGCACCGATTAGGATGGCAGAGCATCCAAATTCCGTACGCCACCACTCGCTTGGGCCTCCATGGATGCATGCATCAAAGTTCTTTACTCTCTTCCCTCATTCAACGTCCCAGTGACGCACTGCGCACCACATTCTAAAATATCCTCATAATGCCGGAGTCTTAAAAGAGCACAGAGCTTCCCCGCTCTGAGATCTGCTCACACGGAGCTGGCACAAGAATAACGATATTCACTCTGTCATCTCTGACTACGGAGACTGCCCCGCCACGGAGGCCGCACTTCTAGCCCACAGGTCTGAATCCTGCAAAGACACAGATGAACAATTTTCCGGTCAACAGATGAATTTTCTTTCTTTTACTGTTCCGTCACAGCATTTACCATATGTTCCAAGTTCCTATAATGGCACTCGCTGTCCAGCAACAGATGGGTCTCTCCCAGACCTCTTCAGGCAATTTCAATTTTTTTCTCCCAAGCCGCCCTGCCTCACTGAAACTCTCCAGCCTGCTCCTGGTGCCCTGACTCAGCAAGCCAATCCCCACTGGTCACAGGGCCCTCTGACAGCCCCTTGTAGCCTCGCTGGTTGTCCTGCCTCTGCAGGACGGGACAATTTCTACTCAAGGCCCTTTGGCTGCTCCTTGCAGCTGTGCTCTCTGTGTCCGGTCACTGCAGGACAGCCCAAGACATCTTTCAGCCCCTCTGGCTTCCTTGGACATACTTTTCTCCCAGACCCACTGGCTACTTTGAGTGGACCGGACTGCGCTGTGCTCCCACCCTTGTCTGCTTGTACCTGTGGTTCACTCTGTGCAGGAGTCAGCTCACATATAGGGTGGCGGGGGGCCGGTGGATGTCTCTGTTCCAGGGGTCTCCTTTTCTGTCCCTCATTCCAGGTACTGCTCCCTCTGGAATTCCTGGATCCTGGACGCCATTGTTAAGTTGTACTCTTGTGCTGAAAGAATTCCAGAGCCACAGGTAGGGAACAAGCTTCTTTACTAGGTTCCGGATTGCAAGATGACACAAGAGGTAAGTTCATGGGAAGGGAAGTAGAAGGTACAAGAAGTACAAGAAGGATACATAAGAAGACATCCACCGGCCTCCACTCTCACAGGCAGCTCACTGTAATGAATCTCATGGCACACAAAGGGCACTCACACCACAACATTCCACAACTTAGATTCCACCAGGCATTACATCAGGCAAGCATCCACACAGGGCCAGAGCAAAGAGACACAGGACATAACAAACACCAATTTTCTATCAAAACTAGCTATAATACCAGGAAATATGTAGTCTTTCTTAGCTCAGCCTAAATACTTTTAGCCGAATGCCTATCCTTTCGATCCATGAGGGCATTTCCTTGCTCAACCCCGTTCCTTTCTTTGCTGCTTTCAGCAGAAGTGTTATTTCATTTGCTCTATCTTGAACTGCTAATTTGTGTGCTGCCATGCCGTTTTCCAGTGATGTTCATATTTGTGGTACTTGAATTTATTCTGAGAGTATGTGCTTTATTTTACCAAGAAGTGATCTTATTTTCAGCTTGTGCAAGGCTTTACATGCCCTCTTATGAGCTCTGGAGTGCCCATTGTGTATAGGGGGATATCTGTGTCCCCTCTTGCTCTTCCTGGTCCTGCCAGCACAGGAGTTTCTCCTGTGCCAGTGACCAATGGTGAATGTACCTTTAACATTGCAACTAACCTTGGTGACACTCTAGATAATTTTTCCTGAAATGACTTGCAAAGGTAACTGTTGCTAAAATGTCTTAATGATTCCTGAAAGCCTTTGGCTATGCTTTGAAACCTACCAGTTATGACTATTATTTATTATCATGTCTGAATTTTGATTATTTGTACTATTATGCACTAGAGGATCCAAATTAATGTGGTGTGTAGGTGTAGGCCTGAGGCATTTTCTTTGACCATTTCTTCAGTGGGCAAAACTGTCCACATCCATTTTTTCCCATCCTTAACCTATATGTGTTAGGTAGTTATCAACAGGCCTAGAGACTTCCACATATACCAGGGTTAGATTGCTTTAGGACGCTGTACACAATTGCGCAGGGTGATAGGGGGCTTTACTCTCTTGTTAGACTTTGTGGTTCCCTTGTTCTCCCCAGCCCTTGTTAATTTACGTTGGGTGCCCTGTCCACATAACCTACCTCAGAGAGAGGTTTGGCTTCCCTTTCTTGTCAGGTGTCTTAGTCCCCATTAAGGTCCGTGGTTGTAGTGCCCTCAGCACAGGGTGGTACAAAAGCAACCTTAACAGCCAAGGATACCAAGACGAAAAGTAGAGTGGGGTCTCATCCAGCTTTTCCCTTTAACTCATGTCTTTGTCTAGTTGTGCGAAGGAGTATGAACAGATGACCACACCAATCAGGGGTACAAGTAATCTGTAGCTGCTTATGGCACTTTGTAAGCTTTACAGGCTGTGTCAGACCACACCTTTGTCCCTTGGGTTGGGTGGTTCATGTCCAAAGCTGGAAAGTTGGGACCAACTCTTAAACAGAGCTACAATGAGAGTGGAGGATATTTTGAAAGTGACTTTTTGGTTGAACGATTTAGCCTTTAAGAAACTGTCTTAAGTTGGATGGCAGCGTGGCATTATTAGTGACGAGGAATCTTTGAACAATCCTATTGCTGGCCATGTGTTTGATTAAGGCATTGAGCACACATACTGCCTGATATATTTAATTGTTCTGGTTTTGGGTGCTGAAGTGAAGAGTCTTTGATGGGATTTGTAGTTCACAACTTCATTCTTCTGCACTGGTTTGTATCGATGGTTGTTTGCAGTTGCTGGTCCGCTTCCTGATCCGGAGGTGTCTTCGTTATGTTTCTGAATTCTTAAAAATCCCCAAACAACTAAGTAGTACTGGACTAGAAAGGGATCTCTCACACAAAACATTACAAGTAAGCACAGGTGATGCTGCTGTAGACCACACACACATTTTGAATATTGCACAGTTCAGTGATTACCACGATAACGGGTTCATGGTGCTTGACTGCAATTATAACAAGACCCATTTAAACGCTGCCTCAATAGAGTGAAAAAGGCCTGATTTGCCCACATTCATAGGGATAAAGCTTTCCAAATAGGGCCTGGCACCACAGGAAGGTCGCTACCTTATACAGTACAGGTGTCTATTTGAAATTAAGAAATACTAGCACTTTCTCAGTTGCAGATCAAAGACACTGCAGCTGAATGTAGTGTTTGCATTGTTGGAAAAGAAATGGCATTCCTGTGCAATGGTAGCATCAGTGAATAATATCCTGCTTTAAACATTTGACATAAAGTACACCTCTAATCGAAATTTAAAAACGTACACATTTAAAGTATTGCTGAAATCGATACTCACTCTGTACATTCTAATTCCTCTGGCTTTGTTGTGCAACCAGTACAGGTAGAGTGGTTTCCCCAGGAGCATAACTGGAGCAGATATAAACATAATAGCAACCAGAAGCTTCTGAATAATATTCTGTTGGAAGAAAACCACTTTTTTCATTAAACAGGTTTTAAACATTTATTAACTGCATTGCATGCGGAGAGCTGGCCTGACGTAGCCACCAGCTGTACCCAACGCCACCCATTTTCCTTAATATTTCTATGTACGTCCATTAATAAGTTCATTAAGAAGATAAGGCCAGTAAGTGATTGTTTCAAATGCTGATGGAACATGAAATATGAATTTTGTTTTAGGGCCAGTAGCAAACAAATACATCAAACCCCAGCATCTGTAAATGCAAGAATAACTCACCCGTTGACGGCTGGTTAAACACATGAACCATATGCCCACCGACCCTATATTTCGATAAGGCTAGCATTTAACAGAAACGAGAGAACACCTTTATTCGCAATTCTAGGAGGACTGCTTTTCCCCCAAAAGTACAAGTTCCGATGTGTACGGAAAAGGATACAGGCAAATGTCAACAGACGAAAGTGGTCAGGGCTTAGTAGGAGAGACCTTAAAACAGGAAATACACCCATATATTCATTTGTAAATGCTCAAATGTAAATTGTAGTTCAGCAAAGCCTTCTACCTAGAGGTGAGGTAGGATGGCATTGCATCAAAAGTGAACGTAGGCCTATTTATGGGCTGTATTAACGAACAACTATCCCAATTCTTTTTTACACATATTTGACCGAATTTTATGCAACCCTCTATATGCACAACATGACACGTGCCTGTACTCTGCCACTATATATTTGTGCAGGATATAGATTTGTGCATGATAACCATATTCCAACCTATCCAAACCGGGGTAATTAAGAAAAACTGGGGTGGGGAGAAATTAGGATCAACATATCTCAAAAGAGATTAGAACACACTTTAAGAGCACTCTACCTCTAGTGAACTGCAAAAAAATGCCACACCACAGACATGTACCCCAGTTCACGATGATGGGGCTCCATCGGCACTTACCCAGAAGCTACAAAAAATAGGAGTTTCAGAGGTAATGGCCACAGGGCACTTCCTAGTAAAATCTGCCAATAATAATTACGCTACCAAAAAAAATAATGTGCACACTATTTGATAAAAATGGACAGGATGCACTTTATTCTAGAGATGCAGGACTGACTCGTTAGTACATGAATGAGGAATTATTTGATGGCAAATTTGTCAGATGTTTACCCTGGAAAGATGTGTTTCATGCTGCAAGTGTGGCAAGTCAAACATCAATGGGAATTAATATACCCATGAATGCCTTTTGCAGGTAGACATTTGCAGGAATTTCATTGAGAACAGAAGAGAAATAGCGGGCGACTTACAGGCCGATTCATGGAATAAATGTGCGCCGAAAAGGGGAGCGCAAGTGGGAAAATCGCAGCGCAAACGTGAAAATCGCAGCACACGCGTGCCAAAGCCGCGCACATCGATTCATGGAATTCAGTGCGCGTGTAAATCCTGGGATGTGTGCTAAAATCATGGGTGGTGCACGCGGGCTCACACGTCATCAAACGGCGTGCACTACGCGTATAGGGAAAGCGTACATAGCGCAGCGCACACAACAAATGTGGGCGGAACACTGGGCGTAACACGCGGAATGGGGAACAACACGCAAAAATGTGGGCGTTACGGGGGAAGTACAGGAGGTAAATGCTCGCAACGCCCACAACACATATTCATGGAATTGAACAGGATAAAGGCGTGCGCCAAAAAAGACGTGCTAATCCGGAAACACGTACGCCAGCAGGAAGCAGGGGTAAGTGGCCCCGCGCAGCATAAAATTGCGTGCAAACAACAAACAAGCTCAGACGCTACGATGAATATACTGTTCCTCGCAGCAGTGGTCGTGGGACACCGCAGGAGGAGGATAGCCAGGCCCCGCATTTTTTTTACCCAGGACCAGCCTTTTTGGTATGCCTGATGACCAGGTGTATGGGAGGTACAGGTTTACACCACACATAATCCTAGAACTGGTCAGGGAGTGGGGGGATGATCTCACATCACCCACTCTGTGCTCCCAAGCACTGAGCCCCTTGGAAAAGGTGCTCAATGTACTGCACTTCTTGGCTACTGGGTCATTTCAGCTGACAAGTGCCATAGTGGGGGGTGTGTCAGAGGCCACGCAGTCACGCTGCCTAGACCAGGTGTTGGCCATCATGACTGCACGCTCCTCAGTCGGCAGGCACATATACATCCCCAGAACACCTGCAGAAAGGCAGGCCGTGGTGCAGGACTTTTACGGGGTGGCACACTTCCCCAAAGTGCTAGATGCCATTGATTGCACCCATGTGGCTCTACGTCCTCCCAGGGCCACTGAGCACATATATCGAAACCGCAAGCACTGGCATTCAATCAACGTGCAGGTAGTATGTGATGCCAAGGGAATAATCACTTCAGTATATGCCAACTATCCAGGGTCAAGCCATGATAGTTTCATTTTCAGAATGTCACCCCTAAACCGGGTCCTGGAAGCTGGGCGGCATTGGTGACACATGGCTGATTGGTGAGTATAAATGCCTCTGCACATAGATGCATGTCAGATACTGAGTAATGTGACAACACCACTAATGATAGCCATCATCACCTCCCCAGGGGACAGTGCCTACCCTCTGAGCACCTACATGATGACATCAATTCGGAACCCCACCACACCACCCGAGGTAAGATACAACACAGCCCATATTTCAACCTGGGGCATAGTGGAGCGCACATTCGGATTGCTCAAGTCACGCTTTCGCTCCCTTGACCGCTCTGGTGGGCAACTGCTATACGCGCACCCAGTAGTGTGCAGGATCATAGTGACAGCATGTGTCCTGCACAACGTTGCAACACGCCGGCGCCTGCCCGTGGACATGGTGGTGCCCCCACATCCCCAACCACATGCACGCCCGCTGTGCATGGGAGCTGAACGGGCACGTGGTGAGGCAGCCCGTACACAGCTTGTGGCAAATTACTTCACCTAAAATCCCACCCCTGCGGAGTGCACACAGGCCTGGCACATAACAGCTGACAATCAATGATAACAAAAGGGACAGTCAACTGTCACAACCATACCAGCCTGAGATTGTTCACCTGGAAGTGTTACATTGTGTGCATCCCTAACTACTTAAAGACACCCAATGCTGTGTCACAAAAAGACACACATTCATGCAGCAGGACTGATTACCCCCTTGCAGAAAACCACAGCAAAATAGTGCCATGTCACCCAACCCCTCCCCATCTCAGCTACCCAACACACCATGGCATGGCATGCAATGTGAAAGCAACCAAATGAATGCACAACAAATGACACAAGTGTCACAAAGTGCAATGTCCCTAATGTAAACAGTCCACAGACAATATGCTCTCAGTAATCAATAAGAAACACCACACATGAACAAATACTTACCAGAAACACAAAACAGCAGTACAGGATGAAAGCATGGCAACATATGACAGCGAAAAATTAAAATAGTGCAAGTCTCACAACCTGACTAAGGCAGCACATCGACCCCTTCCAACGGCAGAGTGTTGCTGTCAGGCAAATGTATCAGTGTACTGCATTCAACATGAACTGCATCTGCAAAGCAGACGGCCTTCTGAAGACATGAAGAACCTACATGTATATAAGGAGAAAGACATGGATGCACAAGCACATATCAATACACCATGCAGTGTAGAATCCAACAACAATCCCCACTAGGGATGTACACACAGTTTTGACTACAGACTGCCCACACAACTCATGGGAGCCCAATGTCACTGTGTAAGTTACTGTCACTTGGTCACACCCTTTGCAAGCCCATGGAAAGGGGAAGCGGGAGGGGTGTGTGTGTCAGGAAACCAAGCATCTAGCCCAAAGACAGGACAAGCCTGCATGTGCCCAGCTGGAATGCACAGTGGATGCCCACGGGAGCCACACAAAGCAACACACTGTAAAAATAAAATAAATGGCCATGTGTGGACCGGGGGGGCGGGGAGGCCACCCAGGAGGCACGAGGTACAGGGTGCATCCCAACACTCACATGCGTGGATTTTAAAAAAAAAAAAACCTCCATGGGCTCATGGCCTGCACGGCTACGCTACAGTGGGAGAACTGCCGTCGCTGTCATCACCCTCTGCTGCTACATCAGGAGGTGGCCGTAATATGGGAGGCAGCCCACGCAAAGCCCTGGTATGGTCCTCCATGGCAGCAAGCATGCGGGTCTGGAAGGTTTGGTTCTGCAGGATGATGGTACGGAGATCCCCATGCAGCACCTCACAGGTAGCACGCATTTCTGCCTGCATGGCCTCGCGTGATGCCCGGATCTCCTGACGGGTTGCCTGGAGCTCAGCGGACAGTGAACGTGTGAGCTGCTCCAGCTACTGTTCTGACCTAAAATTCCGGGAAACCTCAAGTTCACCCAGAGTATCTCTGAGGGACCCGTGTTCTAACCTCAGGGCTTCCCGGTGGGCCTGTGACTCTACAGATATGGCTGCATGCAGAGTCTCCAGTGCAGCCCGTCGGTCCCTGTTGGACGCCAACATGTCCTCCCTGTGTGAGTGGCAAATGGAGTCAGTTGCCTGCTGCTGGAGCTCCATCTGCCTTTCAGGGAGGAGAATGGTAGTGGCCACCGTATCCATTGCCTGAGCCATCATTTCACACAATGCCCCCCGTTGTGCTGCTATACTGTACATGGAGTTCTCCCACACAGTATTGCCTGGTGGCGCACGGCCACCGCGTTGGCGGGCACCACACCTGTTTGGGGCAAGGCGATCTGCACATTGCTGTGCTGGCACTGCCTGAGGCTGCAGTACTGCATTCCTCCTTTGATCTGCTGGCCCAGGAACAGGAGCAAATATTGTGGAGTGTGATGCTGCATCCGTAACCGCCACAGGCAGACTTTGCAAAACTGAAATCCCCATAGAGGGGTCTACCCCCGGTGCAGGTGGGTTGGACAGAACAGCATCCCTGCCAGAAACACTCACCTGCAATGGCACATATGTCTCACTGTCCGATTCAGCACCTGATTCATAGAGGTCTGCGGAGGTGTAACCAGAGACACCCGTGGACAATATGGTCTGCAGGAGGATTGGGTTTTCACCCACCACCACCACCCCACGTCCTCCACTGGTGCCTGGTTGTGGCCGAGATTCCTCCTGGGTCTGCACCATTTCCTCCTCCTCAACAGCATCAAGTGCCTCATCACCTGCAAAAACATGAAAGACAACAAATGGAAACAGGCATGAGAACCATAGCACACACATAGGCCTTACGAGGCAGAGATCCAGTACATAAATTGCACATGTCCCACATGACTATAACCCTGGCATGCATGCACTGTCAATGAGTTGGAAGGGGAGGCAAAAAGCAAAGCACACACTGAGGACTCCAAGATGGAAAATCAACACATGTGCAGCATGCTGGATAGCACTGGCAGCACACATTAGCCTGTGAGTGGCATGTCCAATACACATACATGACACATGCCATCACACAGATGTCACGTAGCATAGCCATGGTACATTTGACAAGTACAGCCATATGATAGAAAATCAGTACTGTCACACATCCATGTGAGATGGACATGATGAGATGAAACATGCAAAATAGTGTGACAAAACACACATGTGCCATACGCTGCAACAGATCCACTGTTCACTGATACAGTGATGGCAGGCAGATGAATACATCAATGGTTGGTCACTTCAACATGACAGAAGACAACAGTCATGTTCTACATTCAAACAGGGCCCAAAAATGATTGTGTGCAGCCCATTACTCTATCAGCCTGAATGGTGAAATAATTCCCATAACATGGTAATAAATGTGGGCCATTGTGGGGTGTAATGTATGACAGAAGTATGTTGCATATGTGGCAGTACGTCAAAAAAAAGTGTCCTAAAAATGGCAAGGATTGAAACAATCTGGCTGAATGAACAGGAAAACATTTTGAACAATGTAGTTGCAAGATGACAGTTGAAGGGCAACTGCAGTAATCTGGTGCAAATTGGCAACTGTGGTCAGAAGGGATACTGTCATACCCAAACCCAAGGCCGGGGAATGGTTTTGAGGGACCACATGGGTGGCCCATACCAGTCATGACTACACAGCCTCACCTGGCACTCAATCAGAACATATCACCCAAGCAACATACACATGGATGGCACACACATGCATGGGCACTCACCGGACAATGCTTCAAAATCTGGTAGGTCTCCCGCGCCTCGGATCTGTTCCTCTGTGACGAAGGCTCCAGCGGCAGAGTCATGTTCAGTCAGTTGGTCGTCCTCTGGTGGAGACCCACCGCCAGTCACCAGAGTAGAGGCATGATTGGAAGCCAGCTTGTTCTTTGGTCTGCGTTTCAGGTCATTCCACCATTTATAGCAATCATCAGCTGTGCGCCTCACAAATCCAAGGGCACTAATGTGGTCCGCAATGGTCTGCCAGTGGACCCTACGCTGAGCAGGCGTAGTCTTGCACCCTGCAGTCACCACCATTTCGCGACTTTGTGCCAACACATAGGCCACAAGTGCATCTAGTTCAGCGTCATTGAAGCTAGGCTTCCTTGACGTGCCGGAGTGTGTAGCCGTGTCTGGGGTCCCAGCCTGTAGTGCAAGAGCACCCTTCTTCTTGGAAGGTGGTGCGGATCCTGAGTGGCTTACGCCGCTCTGGTTGGTAGGGGCAGAAGCGCAGATGGACTGGGACAGGCATTGGCTGCAGGGTGATGTTGGCAGGACCAACCTCGGTGTTAAGGACTTGGACCGACACTGTCCCAGCTGGGAGACTTGGAGCTGGGGTGGATTGAGCTGCAGCTGCCCCTGCAGCCTCCTCACCCTGGCTTCTTGGGGCAGCAGATGACATTGCTGCCCCAGATCCACGTGGCCTGGTCACAGCAACTTTCACTGCCACACGTGACTTAGACTTGGTGACACAGAAGTCAGCCTGGGAGTCATCCTGTGCCGGTTCAGTTGACAATATGGGCCGGTTTAACAAGGGCTGAGCTACATTTCCCAAAACCATTGGGGGGGGGTGGGCATAGGTGGCCCCGATTGGTCCTCCACACACTGGCCTCTTGGGGCACCCTGCACATCCTGGTCACATCCCCTACCGTGCCCACCTTTTGGAGGTCGGCCACCTTTGCCTCCCTTACTGCTGGGTCGCCTGCCAACCATGGCACTGATGTTGTGCGCATGGGAGTTGCAGTAAACAATTGTCCTGGGCAATTGGGGTGAAAGGGGTAGGGTACTAGATAGAATTCGTACCCTAGTGCTCTAGCAAGGCTGTCTGTGACCCCTGGGGGAAGATGACGGATCACGCAATGCACAGGCACCCCGAAAACAAAATTAAACGTGCACGCAACCCCTGGTAGACAACGTTCATGGAAAAATGAACCCGCACTATACTGTGGCACCCAGAAACACAAAAATAAGCGTACGCGTGATACACGCAGCCTACAATGACCTCTGAAGGGGTACGCGACACATGGGGGCGCTCACAGTGGGAAAATACGTGCGCGACTCACCATCTGCCTGGAAAAAGAACGTGAAAAAGACGCGCGTGTGCGTGTTGGAAACCCCCCCGCCAAAAGAAGAAATTAACGCTGTCTGAGGAACTGGAACCGTTGTGAAGTAATCACGTGTGAACCGACAAGAAGTACAAGAATCACCCGCTCGCTCTCCACAAAAAGCACCTACAAGAAAATGGCGTCCTACACGTACCTTTTAAGCCAGCCCACACGTGCCACGTCACTTAGGCACGTACGCGCTAAGGGCCTTTCCTCCAATTACACGCAGTGCCACCCGGACGTGCAGTTTTTTCACGTGTACAATGAACATGCACCCGTGTTGTGGGAAACGCCTGTGTGCGTTACGTCACAGACGCGCTTACGTGCTAAGGGCCTTTCCTCGAATTACACGCTGACGTGCACTTTTTTCACGTGCCAAATCACTCTGTATCAAGCTGGCCACACGAAAGCACACGGAAGACCACGCTCCTGGCCAAAAGGCCATTTTCCTGCCCCACAGAGCCCCGAGCACGCTCCCACCTGCCATATGCTGCTGCCTGCCCATCTGCTGCCCACATGCCCTGCTATTTGCTGCCTGCACGTCAGCCATCTGCAGGGGTCCAGTTGCTGTGTCCACCCCTGCTGGAACAGAAGACTCCCGACTGGGATACCATCGCTCCACAGCCCAGCCCCAGGACCCAGTTGCCCACCCACACCTGCCTCGGGGGTCGCCATGTCAGGGAAAACACCATCCGAGACCACTGGTGACCCCCAGCCAGAGAGGCAGAGGGCTACCAGCTTCAGTGATAAGGAAGTTGGTATCCTGGTGGAGCAAGTTCTGGGGCATTATGATGCCCTCTTCACACCATCGCGCGCCGACAAGGAAGGACGGGAGAGGATCTGGGAGGAAGTAGTGGTTACCATCAAAGCGGAGGGGGTGGCAACCCACGACATCAAGCACGTCCGGAAGCGCTGGGAGGACTTCAGGTCCAGGACCCTCAACAAGGCCCGGCACCTCATGAAGGCAGAGGATGCAGAGGGGTGCCGGGTCAGCCTGACCAACATCCAGATGAGGGTCCTGGAACGCATAAGCCCAGCGCTCCACGCCCAGATCCTTCGGAGGAAGACCCGTCTGAAGTCGAGCGGTAAGTGGCCATGCACTGCTGTGTGAAACAGGGCATGTTGCAGTGTGCTGGTAGTCAGCTACTTGTCTGTATGTGTAACATAGGCCATGTATGGATGTGTGTGTGCAGGGACATCATGGTAATGCATGCGAGACCAGTAATGTGTGAACCACATGGATGGTGCATGTGTTACTATTGCAACATGTTGAGCTGCATGCGGAATGCACACATGAATGCATGCCTGTCCCTGCTCTTGGACATGGATGGGTGGTGGGAGATGGGTGCTGCTCTCATGTACATGTATGGTGTACATGTCTGTGTGTCTGAGAAGCGTGTGTGTGACTTTTAAATGCCATGGATGCATGACATGTCCGTGACGATGTGTTGATTCACTTATGCAGTCTAGTCACCCTTGCATTCACTGTGTCTGTGGTGTACGAGCCATGATGCATGACCCTCCGGTGATGTGTGTGCATGGGATCAGTATGAACCATGATGCATGCGAGTTTGAAACCAAACCTTTATGTCAATAGAGGCCCTTGTACATGGATGCTGATGTTGATTGCATGCGCCGTGCCTGTTTCTGCATATGTGTTGCCTGCATTGACCCATGTGTTGTGGAGGGACAGGGTGGAAGTGACGTTTCACAGTGCCACTCATGTGTTATTGCTTCCTGTCTAGAGCACTACTGTACAGGACCATGATGCTTGTGTTCTATGTCTCCCGCTACGCAGTGTTG
Organism: Ambystoma mexicanum; assembly: GCF_040938575.1. Lineage (NCBI taxonomy): Eukaryota > Metazoa > Chordata > Amphibia > Caudata > Ambystomatidae > Ambystoma > Ambystoma mexicanum. Next base: position 1,513,645,607 of record NC_090932.1, on the reverse strand, counting down.
AGTGAAGAAGAGGGCGGAGAAGGCGCTGTGGAGCAAAGCGGCGGGGCTGCCGCCACCGGGCGGCGACGCAAGGCCCAGCCACCCTCCCAGGAATTGTCATCATCCTGGAGCGAGGGGACTGGTGCCGCGTCTGCCACTACGGCAGTAGTGGAAGGGCCGGGTGAGCCCCCACGGGGGCTTGCAATGGCGGAAGACAGTGCGGAGACATCCAGGTTGGTGGTCTCCACAGAGGAGGAGGAGCCCGCTACTGAGCCGCACATGGGGCATGGTGGGGGTAGTACCAATGTGCAAGAGGTGCAGTCCAGGGCCAGGGGCAGGAGGCAGCACAGGTTGCCGCAAAGGGGCCTGTGCATGTCGCTGTCCCTGACCCTGTGACTGCACCACCATGCACCAGCAGGGATGCCCCGTCCCAGGCCCGTCCGCAGGTAGGGGGGAGGCCCACATCATCTGGAACTCCACTACCTGCGGACGAGGAGTCCCATGACCATATGGGCTCCTTTCTGATTGGTGTCGCGTTGCGCATGCGTGTCATTCGTGATGACGTGCGTGCTTCCTGGGGGGACCACGCACGCCATCATGAAGAGCTGCGTGGCAATGTGGCACAGTTGGGAGGAATGGTTGGAGGGTTCTTACATGTGTCGCACACTCTGGCGGACCTCTCCTCCTCTGTGGAGACTATGCGCCAGTCGTTCTCCCTGCCGTCTTCCGGCCCAGATTCCACCAGGGCCCCCTGTGGACCTGGCCCGACCAACACAGCCAGCTTGGTGGAGATCCCATCCCTGCCACAGTCGGGAGTCAGAGGTCCAGCAGGGGTGGACACCCCACCAACTGGAGACCAGCAGATGGAGGATGTGCAGGCATCATCGGACAGGGCACATTGACAGCAGCAGGCTCAAGGTGGGAGCGATGATGGCTCGGGCCATCAACATCAGAGGGGAAGGCATCGGCCAGAGGGCAGGAGGACCCTGGAATGGGAGTGTCTTCTGTGTGGCTGCGATTGGGCCAGCGGATAGATGCGGAGCGGCGGCGGGCGGAAGAGACGCGGCTCACCATGTTCAGGGCAGAGTTCTCCATGCGCCGGGCCTTGAGGCAGGCTGAGTGCCTCGAGGCAACTCGCAGGGAGTTGGAACAGGCCATGACCGCATCCCTGCGAGACCTCGGGGCCAGTGCAGAGGCCCTCCTCCAGGCGATTGACATGGAGTTCGATGATGCCCTGGCCCACGACATCACAGAGTGAGCCGTAGGACTTGCCCGCCGCCATTGTATATAGTTAGTTAGTGTTATATAGTTAGTTAGTGTTAGGTTTCCTTTCCGTTTTTATTTCTTTTGGGACGCTTGGACAATGCCCCACGTTTTTTGTATATAGTTGTTCATTAGGTAGGTTTTTTTTATAGGTTTCATTTCATTCGTTGAGCTCATGGACCCTGGTTTTCATCATTGTACATAGTTGAACTGTGGATTACTTAAAAATAATTTATTTTGAATCACCATGGATCAATGGATTTTACAATTTATGCTTCCTTTGGATTTGCTTTGGTGGACGGAGGGTTTGGACTAACTTTCTTTTGGATTACTTTGGATTGAGACTTCTTTTCTTTTTTCATTTTTGGACATGCATTTATTTTCTTGTTTGAAATGATTTTCATTTTTTCATTCCATTACCTTTATTTTGTGCAAAATACATTTTGATTTATTACTTCCATGTGTGGTATTCGCTCATTGGTTTACTGCATGTCACAATGTGGGTTTACACAATCACTGGCACCCAGTGTGTCTGTGTGACGGACATGTGTTGATATACATAGTTGACTTTTGGTTTGTGTCATGTTATAGGCCTTTCAGTGTGGGGTGGATGGAAAACTTGATTGGGTCTCAAGACTGGGGTGGCGTGCAGTGGGATTTTGGTGGACATGAGGCCCATGAATGTTTATGTGTATGACATTTTGGGGGGGGACATGAGTCGGGGCCTGCTGGCAGGTGCCTGTCAATGATGGGTGGGTGGGGGTGCAGGGGGACATGAGTCGGGGCCTGCTGGCAGGTGCCCCTCAATGATGGGTGGGGGTACAGGGGGACATGAGTCGGTGCTCACTGGTGCATGGTGACATGTGGGCTGGCTGGGGGGCATGGTGTAACGCTCACCTGATTCCCGCAGAGGCGCCGGTCTTGACTGGGTGCCGTTTCTTCAAAGGTGATGTGTAACACGGTTGGCTCTTTGGGCTGGACCTCTGTGCACTGTATGTCTGACTCGAAGAGTAAGATGTCTGCAGATAGAAAATATGGGATTAATGAACTGGGGTTATTGGGTGCCTCTCTCCTCTTCCCTTTCTCTTTCTCTTCTCCTGTAGAACCCCAAAGGTTAACACCCTCACCTTAGGTAAGTGAACGCCGAGCTCTCCATCTGCCTCGGGCAGGGTGCCGTAACCAGTTTCTTCACTGGATAAGGGTGCAGGCCACTTGACCTCAGAGGACTGCTGTCCGTCGTTAACTGCACGAACGGTAAGTTCTGGGCACTTCAAATGTCTTAAAAGTCTTTTGTAATGATATCTCTTGTTTTGCAGGGTTCCGGCGATGGCGGATGGCGGGCTGATGAGAGTTGAGGATCGAACCCGCGTGAGGAATAGAAGCGCCTGGAAGCACGTAAGTAAGCGCTTGTAGCCTGCTTCACGATGCGCACTAACTGTCCCTTTTATCTTGCAGCTACAAGTTCGGAGCTTTAGAGAAGCTGAAGGGTGCTGGAATACCCACTGGATTCGGCGTGGGAAGGAGTAATGGCACGTGAGTAATAAAGTTGCCCAATGTCTTTAAATGCACCTTCTTTTGTCTTTCAGATGCGAGATGCAGCGCCGAAGGCCTCCGGAGCGTGCGAAGAGCTGGTAAGCTTTTGTCTTTCAGATGCCGGAATGCAGTGCGAAGACCTCCGGAGCATGCGAAGAGTAGGTAAGCCTTTGTCTTTCAGATGCCGGAATGCAGCGCGAGGCGTTGGTGACAGCCGATGGACCAGGTAAGAGATGCGCTGCCACTGAAGACCGTAGTGCTAACCTGTTCTTTCTTTGTCTTTACAGGTGCTGCTGAAGACTGGATTCCAGGATGGTAAGCCTTTGTTCCCTTAGGCCCAGGATCAGAAGCAGAAGACACGATGAGCGTTCTGCTGCAGAGAATGCAGAATAACGCAAAGCAAGATTCATCCATCGGGTGTGGTTTAAATAGCCTCCTGTAGTGCTTAGGTGTCTCCTTCCACAGCCACGCCTAAGAAAAGAGTTCCTGCTTTCCAGAAGAGTTCCAGTGTTCTGAACCTAGGGAGTGGCTCCTGCCCCACCCAACAGGAAAAGTAGTCCCAAACAGAAGAGGATCAGGGGTTCAACTGGCAGGTAAGTAAGCAGCATGGTCTGCTGCAGGTAAGTCCACCCAAGCATTATGAGCCCGGCGCTTCCAGCGCTGGGACTGGGCATGTTTATGAGCCTGGTGCCACTGGCGCCAGGACAGGGTCCAAAAGGTCCCAATTGGGACTGGCTGGCACTCGGAACCGGGGTTATGGGTCTGCTTCCAAGGGAGTCGGGCAAGTCCTGATCTTTTGGAAGCAGAGATCATGACACATGGCCAGGGCGGATGGGCTGCCTACGGGACATGACCAGGGGTGCAGGGTAGTCCCCTGTGGTGAGGGCTGCCTGCAGGGGCTTGGGAGGGGGTAGATGGCATACCTGGGAGGACCCACACTGCCAATTCACGTGTGAAAATCCCCGCGCACCCCTCAGAATACACGTACCCCGCTCACACAGGGCCTATCGCGTGTGATTCTCTATGCGCACCCCTCAGAATACACGTACCCCACTTGCACAGGGCCTATCGCGTGTGATTCTCCAGGTACACGCCCAAAATACACGTACCCCGCTCGCACAAGGCCTATCGCGTGTGATACTCCACGCACACCCCTCAGAATACACATACCCCACTCGCACAAGGCCTATCGCGTGTGATTCTCCACACGCACACCCGAAATACATGTAACTGCTCGCACAAGGCCTATCGCGTGTGATTCTCCACGCACACCCCCAAAATACACGTACCCCACTCGCACAGGGCCTATCGCATGTGTGAAACTTCCCGCGCACCCCAGAAATACACGTACCCCGCTCGCACAGGGCCTATCGCGTGTGCAACTTCCCGTGCACCCCAGAAATACATGTACCCTGCTCACACAAGGCCTATCGTGTGCGATTCTCCACGCGCACCCCCGAAATACACGTACTCCGCTCGCACAAGGCCTATCGCATGTGATTGTCCATGCGCACCTCCGAAATACACGTACCCCGCTCGCACAAGGCCTATTGCGTGTGATTCTCCACGCGCACCCCTCAGAATACACGTATCCTGCTCGCACAGGGCCTATCGCGTGTGAAACTTCACGTGCACCCCAGAAATACACGTACCCCGCTCACACAGGGCCTATCGCGTGTGAAACTACCCACGCACCCCAGAAATACACATACCCATTCGGCCAAGGAATATCGCATGTGACACTTCCCACACAACCCCAGTAATACACGTACCCCGCTTGCACGAGCCCTGTCGCGTGTGATAAGTGCAGCGCACCCCAGAAATACACATTCCCCACGTGATTGCAGTGTGGCGGACCTGGAAGCTGGTCCAGAGTTAGCGCGGCCCTTTGCACTACATTGGGGATTTCAATGGCTTTTCCATGCGCAAGGGGCCGTCTTGGGGGCGTAACTGGCGCTGCGGGATGTTCTCTGTGCCAGCGCTCATTATGGCTTGGAAATTCTATGAATACGCGGTGCACCAGAATGCTGTTTAGCGCACACGGCTGGCGCACAATCCCTCTCTCCGCTGCTCGCGTGCGCTGCCTCTGCGCTGAAATCTATGAATTACCCCGTTAATTGGTAGGTGTACTCCAGTCTTCGATACTCAGGCTGGGTGTGTGCCCATACCCCGTTAATGATGAGAAACACCGAGAAATGCTGCGTTGCTGAGTGCAGCCCTAGAGAAATGGAAGTCTGTGCTAAGTGCCGGACAAGTCTACTTTTTAACGTTTAACCGAGAATTCCAGATGTTTTTAATCTGGAACCTGTGCAATCTCACCTGTGTGGCCAAATCAATCATTCATTTAAATCATAGTAAGTTTCAAAAGTACTGAAATGGTCTCCATGCGGGCCACGCACTTAGCCATGACATTCTATGCGAGTTTGAATTGCCATCACCTAAAATCAGCATGATCAAATTAATGGACACAAAGTATAGAGTCAATGTCAGAGTTTTTTTAAAACTTCCTGGCACAGACCAGAAGGAATGCAATTTAATTATTTAAAAGAAGAAAGAACATTTGACGTAGTGAGTGCCCTTTTAAAATTCTCTTTATCCAGTCAAATGTGTTTATTTATATATTTTAAGGTATGCAGATGACCCATTGGCAAATTATTTCGATCACCTAAAAGTTATTTGAAGGATGACAATGTGTTTTCATTTTTCGCAAACTCAAGATGGTACAAACCTGTCCTCTGTAAAGTGGGCTTGCTTTATCGCTGGTAAACATGAACATGTTAATGAAGGTGATCAGAATACTGGGAGCATTCCTGGAGTTTTCTGCCGAATAAGTCAGCCACTTGAAGAGTACCATGAAGACCAAGTAGCCAAAGATACTAAGCATGAAGACAAGCTCTGGAATGAACACCAGCACAATGCAGTAGGTCTTCTTGAAATGCCTGAATGCAAAACAAAAATAAATTGCAGTCACAAAATCACTACACAAAAAATAAAACACTAAGAAAAATACAAACACCATACATAAAACTGACCCTCCACAAACATTGTTCTTCAAAGCCACATTAAGAATTTTCTTTGTGTAATATACAGCAACACTTTTCTGAGGTGCTTCAATTCATGCAAAATACTTCAGGGGGTTTGCTTCTCATTGGTAGCGTGTAAATATGCATTGACTTAAGTTGTCAGGTTTGGAGTGCGTCTTAACCCTAGTTACTACCCGGGTTCCAACATGCCACCGCTGTAGTGTAATTTAGTTCAATTTATTTTGAGGATAATATTAATAAAACATCACAAAATTCAAACATCAAAGCATATAAATTAATCTATGTTTCCATTTTAATAAAGCCACTACAACCAGTATATAAAATTAGACATGAAAATAACCATTTAAAAGGAGAAAAGGGTTTCTAACCACCTATGTCACAGATGGCCTTACAAACTCTAAAGTGCGCTTCAACAGTTAGAAACAATACAAGGTATTCAGACTTGCAATGCACTGCGTCACTCTTGGGTGCACTAGTGAGCATCCTGCTTTTGTGTCCAGCCCTACAGATAAGGGGTGCATTGGCCACTTTTACTCACTAAAAACAGGTAAATACTCCCATTAAATAAAAATAAGGAGTAAAAATACTCCCAACAAAAAATTATAAACAGATGCGCAGTACCATTTGTCCCTGCTTTAACTGAAACCGTTCCATGTATATGTTTGGACCAGTAGTGCAAGAGGAAGAAGTTAATATTACTGCCTGATTAGCAGAGTTAAACATCTTTTAATGCACTTACATAACTAGGTGCAAAGAAATAATTATTACAAAAACATTTCTGTTTTCCCTCTCCCTCTCTCGCCCCCTCTACTCCTCCCCTACTCTCTACTTCACTCTCTATACTCTTGCACTACACTCCTTCTACACCCTACCCCTCTCTGCACCCTTCTTCACTACCACTCTCTCACAGCCAAACCATTTCCACTTGGTACCACACTTTCCAACGCAATGCCTCACCTTCACCTTTATCCAACTCTTCCACAGACGTTTCAGCACTCCGCTCCAATTCCGTTCTTTGTCTGGTCTCTCGGTCCACATTCTGACATCACCCAAATACCCTTCCCTCTGTCTTGCTGCTACTGGCCTTTTAGAACCATGACTTCCTGTTTATGAGCTCTGCTCTCCCCTTCCTTCCATTGGGTCTGTGTTCCACCTGACTTGGGTGCAATCTAAACCTGTCCATTTCCCTGGAGGTTAGGTTATCATTCTCCTTAACCCCACCCCCTCTTGGTGCACAGAATGGATATTGGTTTGGAGTTCTGCTTGCTCTGAGCTGCAGAGAATAATACCTTTCTCTTTTGACAGGCACTCAAGTGTCAGAATCTGTATTGGAATCCCTCGGTACTGCATTGAATGGTGGTCCTGGTAGTTCTCACATGAAGCAAAGGGAACTCCGGCCAGAATTGAGTGTGCAAGGCATTGGGTGATCGACAGTGGTACAGAATCAACAGACAAGGCACATATAGGGGGTTCAGGGTCTGGACTCACCACAACTCTGCGGTAGGATCAGCTGTGGCATATGCCCTTGTAGGCCACCAAGGCCCTGACCCTGCCAAATACATCCACCCTTTCATCTAAATCCCCCTTGTCCCTGCTCATTCTATCACCTCTGCTACCCACGATTACAGATGGTTTAAATATTGTGTACAATCAGTACCTCCTCTGGCATTGTGATTCCTGGTACAGTAGTTGAGGTCCCCAATATTACAATCATTGGTTCTGTTTGAGGGTAGAGGTCCATATCCCCATGCACACAAATGATTTGGATCAGGGCCCCTCGGCTAGTTCTTCTTGGGATACAAAGTCGACACGGATACTGGTGCGCTGGCTCCCAGAATCAAATAGGGCATTTCCTGGTCTCCCCTGCACGTTTACGGGACGCTGATCAGCCTTCGCCATAAAATAAAGCACTGCGTCTGGTGGCTCTTGGGGTTCTTCTTAATCCAAGAATGGGTTGGGGGATTAGTCAGGGAGGCCGACAGTATCTTCAGGTTCCAGTGAGTTTCTTAAAGGTAATTCTCTTATGGTTCGGGCATGAGAAGGCAATGTCCACCAGTTTGTCTCTCTTCGCTTTGGGACAGAAATGAGTGATAGGACTAAGCTTTGTGCAAGCACAGCACCAGATATCCTGGTGCAGTCGAGGGTTGGCCTTGCCTAGATTGCCATCTTCGGGAGTCTTCTTCCCACTGGGTGGTGGTACTGTACTGAACACCTTCCTCCACCAAAATGTCCCTCCCTAGTTCATAGGTTTAAATTCTCCGGGCTTCTTTGATCCAAATGCTGGACCCTATGATATGCATGTGAGACGGAGAGAGGGAGAGAGGGAGAGCAGATGTGGAGGGGTAGATTAGAAGGTAGAGGTCTTTGGAGGCGGTAAGTGCTATAGAGGAGAGGAATGTGAGAAGAAAAGGAGAGCAGAAGAGATATAGAGGGGGAGAGAGAGGGAGAGAAGGCGCAAGAGAAAGTGGGAGGGAGAGCAAGGGGGAGAGCGAGAGAGAGGAGACAAAGAGGGGGTGAGAGGGAGATGGGAGAAGGAGTGAGAGAGGAGGGGAGAAGGAGGAGATACAGCAGACGCAAGAGGAGAGGGAGTCAGAAGACTGAAGGGAATAGAGAAAGGAGAAGGTGGAAGAGAAGGAAGGGCAGGCGAGAGAGGGAGCATGAGAAAGGGGAGCAGTGATTAGGGGGGGTACAAGATGAGGGAAAAAAGCAAAAGCTGTGAGAGGACGAGAGACAGAAAGAGGCAGTGTGAGAAGAACAAGTTACTTTCTTACCTGGTAACGTTCTTTCGATGGGATGGTCCGACGACGTATTCCATATCTATGACATGTAATCACCACAGCTGTGCTGCTTCGGAAACTTTTTCGGCGTCTGCGTCCTGCGTCGATGACGTCGATGCGCCGTCGTCGAGGACCTCCTCCGACGTCCGACGTCATCCGATGTGATAAGTAGGACGCACGACGCCCATAGCCTCAGTTGTAGTTTTTCCCCCCAGAACGTGTGACATAAGTCAACTGCCAGTCAGACACAAAGCCTTGCGGAACGTAAGCTGCAATCGCAAAAGAAATTCTGCAGCGGGGAAGGCAGGGCGGGAGCGATATGGAATACGTCGTCGGACCATCCCATCGAAAGAACGTTACCAGGTAAGAAAGTAACTTGTTCTTCGAGGGGATTGGGTCCTCCGACGTATTCCATATCTATGACAGACTCCCAAAGCAGTACCAAAGCAAGGAGGAGGGAAAGAATTTAGAATCAAAATTTAGAATAGCCAATCAAATAGCAGAGCAAAGGACCGCCTTGCCAAAGGCCAGATCCTGTGCTTGGATGGAATCGAGGGAATAGTGACGTACAAATGTATGTACTGAAGCCCAGGTGGCTGCATCACAGATGTTGCGAATAGGAACATCCCTCTGCAGGGCAGTAGACGCAGCCATACCCCTGGTAGAATGGGCCCGCAAGCCAGCCGGTGGGTCCTTACCCGCCAAGCGGTAGCACTCCGAGATGGCCAAAATAATCCAGCGAGACAAAGTCTGTTTCGTCACAGCTTGCCCCAAACGCTTTCCAGCGTAACCAATAAAGAGTTGATCATCCACTCTGACCCGGGACATGCGTGAAACATAAAAGCTTAAAGCTCTCCTAGGATCAAGCCTATGGAGCCTCTCCTCTTCCTTACCAGGGTGCGGAGGAGGATAGAATGCCGGAAGAACAACCTTCTGGGCCAAATGAAATTCCGTCACTACCTTCGGAAGAAAAGAAGGACGAACTCTAAGGACAACCCTGTCCTTGTGAAATACAGTGAAGGGAGGCTTAACTGAAAGTGCCTGTAACTCACTCACTCTGCGAGCGGAAGTAACCGTAACTAAAAACACAGTTTTCAGAGTTAACAGCCTCAAAGGGCAAGAATGTAAAGGCTCAAACGGAGCACCCATAAGAAACTTAAGAACAAGGTTTAAATCCCAACCGGGCACCAGGAAAGGTGACGGAGGGAACACATTAGTGAGCCCTTTCAGGAACTGTGAAATCAAAGGGATTTTAAAGTAAGAACACTCTTCAGACGAGTGCTTAAAGATGGACAGCGCCGCCAGATAACCCTTAACTGTACCCACTTGCAAGCCCCTGTGGGCCAAAGAAAGTAAAAAGGATAGAACCATGGGGATGTCACATGCAAAAGGATCCACATTCTGAACTCTGCACCAGTCGCAGAACTTATGCCAACGGCAACGGTACAGAGACTTTGTTGCTGGCCTTCGGGCCGAAAGCAACACCTCCATCACGTCCTCAGGGAGGTCCCAATCCTTATACCTCAACCTTTCAGAAGCCAAGCGTGAAGGTTGAGGGATCTGACCTCTGGATGGAGAACCTGACCCCCCTCCCGTGAGAGCAGATCGTCTCGGTAGGGAAGACGACGTGGAGTGCAGATGGATAAGTCGAGAAGGTCCGGGTACCATGTCCTCCGAGCCCACGCCGGGGCAATGAGGATCATCCGGGAACCGACCTTCCGTAACCTCCGCAGCACTTGCGGGATGACGGGGACTGGAGGAAACGCGTACAGCAGCGGGAATGACCACTCCACCACGAACGCGTCTCCTAAGGCTCCTTTTGGAGGAAATTCCCGCGAGCAAAACCTTTCGCACTTCCGGTTGACACTGGAGGCGAAGAGATCCACTTGAGGGGTCCCCCAAAGGGCGAAGATCTCCAGGAGAATCTCCTGAGCCAACTCCCACTCGTGAGAGATCGCGCTCTGCCTGCTCAGAGCGTCCGCCGTCACGTTTTCGGCTCCGGCCAGATGAACTGCCGAGATCGAAACTTCCTGCTGGATGGCCCAGAACTCGAGCTGCATCGCCTCCCTGCACAGAGGAAGTGACCCTGCCCCCCCCTTTTTGTTGAGGTAGTGCATGGCCACTGTGTTGTCCGTCAGGATCAGGACATTCTTCCCTCGCACAGACGGCAGAAAAGCCTTCAGGGCTAGCCTGACGGCCCTCAGCTCCAACAGATTGATCTGGAGTCTGGACTCCGACGGAGACCAACGACCGCTGACTGTCAGCCCGTTGGCATGAGCTCCCCATCCCGTGAGGGATGCATCCGTCACGATCGTCACCTCCGGCCAGGGAAGCCAAAATGGAGCCCCCTTCATCAAGTTGCCTTCGACGGCCCACCACAGAAGGTCCCGGGCGATCGAGGACGGCACCTGAATCGAGTCCGACATCCTGCCGGAGGACTGCGACCATTGCGTCTTGAGTGCCCACTGCAAAGATCTCATCCGCAGGCGAGCCTCTGGCACCAGAAGAATGCAGGATGCCATGAGGCCGAGCAACCTCAAGAACTCGAACGCTGGGAGCGCCTGGGCATGCTGAAACTTGTGCACCATCTGCTGAATGTGAAGAGCCCTCACCTGGGGAGGAAAACACTGCCCCAGGGAAGTGTCGAGCACTGCTCTGATGTACTGGAGCCGCTGAGTTGGCGTCAAATGGGACTTCTTTAAATTGAGGGAGAAGCCCAGCCTGTGAAGGGAGCGACAGGTGACCGATAGATGATCCAGGACTTGCTCGGGAGAGCTCCCCCTGATCAACCAATCGTCCAGGTAGGGGTAGACGTGAATCCCCCCTTGCCTGAGATGCGCTGCCACCACCACCATGAGCTTGGTGAAAACCCTCGGGGTGGAGGTCAATCCGAACGGCAGGACCCGAAACTGAAAGTGCGAGTCGCCAACCGCGAACCTCAGGTACTTCTTGTGCTTGGGATGGATCGGCACATGGAAGTAAGCATCCTTGAGGTCGAGTGACACCAACCAGTCCTGAAGCTGAAGGGCCTGGAGGACTTGAGAGAGAGTAACCATCTTGAACTTGTCCTTCCTGAGGAGTTTGTTCAAACCGCGCAAGTCCATGATGGGTCTCAATCCCCCGTCTTTCTTCGAAATCAAAAAATAAGGGGAATACCATCCCTTGTTCCTCTCCGCTACAGGCAGCAGTTCTATGGCGCCTTTCTCCAGCAGGGCTTGAATTTCCTGCGCAAGGAGCGGATCCGGACTCTGCAAAGAGAGGTTCCCGGTGGATTGTCGCGAGGCCTGTGCCGAAAGGGAAGACAGTAGCCGTGGGTTATGATCTCCAGAACCCACACATCTGAAGTAATGGCTTGCCACTCTACAAGATGCTGCGCCAGCCTTCCCCCAACCGGCGAACCATGGGACATGGCCTCACGACTGAGTGGGAGCGGCTGCGGCGTTACCTGAGGGCAAAGAGACAACTGCCCGAGCGGCCTTGGCACCACGGGTACCCTGTCGTCCACCTCTTGTACCCCTGCGTTGGCCTCTTTGACTGCCAGCTCCTCTCGCTTTACTGAAGGATGAGTAATAGCGAAAGGAACCACCCCTCCACTGCTGTCCCCTAGGACGAAAAGGCGGAGGTTGGCGAACTGCAGCGCCCAACGACTTCGCTACACCTTTTGAGGTCTGCAACCTCTCAAGGCTCTCGTCAGCCTTGCTGCCAAAAAGGTGTTCACCGTCAAAGGGCATGTTGAGGAGCCGGGACTGCACATCAGGAGCAAACCCTGACTTCCGCAACCACGCAAACCTGCGTATCACGGTGCTCGCCGCCATGGACCTACTGACGCATTCAGCTAAGTCCAAACCCGACTGAACGGACTCACACATGGCATCCTTACCATCCTGGACCATAGCAAGGAAACCATCCCGTTCGTCCCCTTCGGGAATATGTTCAGCCGCTAACGCAACACAGTTCCACAGAGTGTGCGTGAAACGCGACAAGTCACAAATGGAGTTGGCCGCCTAAAGCGCCATACCACCAGAAGAAAACACTTTCTTCACCCAGCCATCAAAACGTTTGTCGTCCCTATCAGGAGGGATGGTAGGGTACGACGCCTGCTTCGCCGGGGCCGTGGCCGCCTGCACCACCAAACTCTCCGGAGTGGGGTGCCTGGTCAAGTAGCAGGGGTCGCCACTGGCTGGACGGTATTTTCGCGACAAGGATCTGCCCACCGCCGGGAGACTCTCCGGAGCAGTCCAAGCCGCCGCCACCCTTCTCTGTAAAGCCATATGGAACGGCAGAACCGGGTCAGTTGGGGGACCAACATCAAGGATGTCTGTCAGATCATCCTGCACAAACTCCCCTGGGGGAGCAGACCATCCCAAGTACTCAGAAACCCTAGCCATAAGGCGCCGGTACGAGGAATCAGCATGAGAGCCAGGCTCAGGCCTACAAAACTCCACCTCCGGAGAGGTGTCCAGTCCACTGGCATCATGCAGTGACTGTCTCAACTCGTCAAACTGACTATGGCCCGAGACAATTTCATCCGGAACCTGACTAGGAACCAGGCCATCAGAATCCTCATCCGCCTCTGAAATATAGTCCAGGTGGCGAAAAGAAGGCACTCGAGAGTGCTTGCTCTTAACCAGAGCCTTCCTAGGGGGTCCACCCGTGCCCTGGGGAACCTCCGACACGAAAGGCGTCGATGGCGTCGAGCGAATCGGCGCCAGCGTCGAGAGAACCGGCATCGGCGCCGAGAGGATCGGCGTCGACGTCAGATGCAGCGCCTCCAGAATCGGTGGCGTCGACACAGCCCTCGAGGCCGGAGCCCCGAGCGTGTCCCTCGACGACCTGAGCGTCGACGGCATCGACGACTTCCTCGGAGCCAGAGCCTCGAGAAAGCCTGTCGACGCCCTCGACGCCACAGACGTCGATGCCTTCTTCGAAGACCTCACAGGTGCACACGGTCTCGAACGCGTCGTGGACCGGGACCTGGAACGGGTACGTCGAGAACGAGTCCCCTTGTCCGAACGGGACCTCTCCCGTGACTCGTGCCGACCACTCTTGCGAGCGGTGTCTCTCGACCTCACACGACCGACCCCACTCGGGGGCGCGGACGGCTGAGTACCCTGCGACTCAAGAATCGCCAGCATCTTCTTCCCGAAGGAAGCCCATTCCTCCGGCGTCGCACGGCTGGAGGGGTAAGCGACGTGCCGGGCAGAGCCCTCCGAAGAGGACCTGGAAGACGACCGGTGTCGGCGCTTCCGAGAATGCCTCGAAGAGGCTGAGAAGTGGCGAGACCGACTCCTAGAAGGAGACCCACGAGACTTCCGACGATGACACGGAGAGTCACCCCTCGAATCATCCGTCGAAAGCCCAGCAGACTTCGACTTCCGGGGCTTGGACACCCGACCTACCGACAACTTCTTCTTACGTTCGCGTAAGGCTTTGGACGTGAGCGACTGGCAGTCGATACAGTCATCCGTGTCGTGGGCCTCCCCGAGGCACCAGAGGCAGGCGTCGTGCGAGTCCGTCACCGACATCTTGGACCCACACTCCCCGCACTTCTTGAAACCCGGACGCGGGGTCGAAGACGAAGTAGACATCTTCTGAAGGATTTTCACAAACGAACAGGTTCGAAGAACCGAGAAGAACAGAACTCCAAAGAGTCGAGGCGTTTAAACCGAGAAACACGAAGCAACACGTTCGCGGAAAAAACGGAACTGAGGCTATGGGCGTCGTGCGTCCTACTTATCACATCGGATGACGTCGGACGAGGTCCTCGACGACGGCGCATCGACGTCATCGACGCAGGACGCAGAAAAAGTTTCCGAAGCAGCACAGCTGTGGTGATTACATGTCATAGATATGGAATACGTCGGAGGACCCAATCCCCTCGAAAATACAGGTACCATTCAGTACACCACCAAGACCTTTCTTGAGCGAACATTAGAGTAGGATACCCTAAGGAAGCTCCAGAGGCAGAAGTTAGATTAGGCTGTTAGGGCAATGTGGTGAAGCTTCCACGTGCAAATATTGGAAATTGCCTATGACTTTTATATATTGTGTTCAATTTGCTCATCTCATTCAACAAATTGGTTTATTGATACTGGTTATATGTTCTCAAAGCAATAAATCATTTGCCAAATCAATGGAAAAACATGTGCTAAGAGGAAATCTCTGGTTAAGAGTTTTCATAACGAAGTTTGGGAAATGGTAGCATGTGCCTGCCTCGCCACATCCATCCGGACTTACTGGAAAAGTTTGTTGCTACTCATATCCTTCTAAGAGTAACAATCCAACCTATCAGTCAAATTACATTCCACAAATTCTCAATATTTTAAAGCTTCAGACTCGAATTTCTCCCTCTAAGTTGTCCACACACTATCGTTGCACTGTGGGTTTTGGCTGAACTGTTTGAAGTGTCCACATTTCTACTATCCTCTGATTAATTTATATTAAAATGTTGACTGCGGTTTAAAATATAAACCAGACAGGTCAGGTACTATGCATGACGCCTCACAAGTAGTTATTCAGAATGAATATAAACAATGGATTTACTTTACACACACCCTATTGCTCTACAAATACATAAAGAAGAAATGAGACGGCTGGAGATACTATACAGGGAATTTTCATTTATATATTTTGCTTTACTTGTGAGTGGCCTGCACAATATCTAGTGATATTTTTTTTAATGAATTTCAGTCAAACATTACCGATCAGTAATTGAATACATAACAAAAAGGACACTGAAGATATTTTTGTCAAGATAAACATGTAGGCATCAAAAACATAAATGCCCTAGTATTATAAGTCGATCACAATTGTGAATGTAGTTTTTATCTCTATACTTACAGATGGTTTAAGGCTCCCAGACAGATTCCAAAAGACATGTGTGCCACTCCAATGATGATGGACATTTTCATTTTGAAAGAGTTCAAAAAGGTTAGCCGATTGTTTGCCAGGTTCCATATCTAGCACCAAGACAGAGCAGAAGACACCTTAGAAAGTACAAGTAACATGGAGTGCAGATTCAGTATTTGAAGATGCAGCATATCCTACTGCTTGGTTTTAACTGGGTCTCTTCGTAATACCAAAGCTTAGGCTGGAACAATGGGTAGGATGTGTTAATTGGGGAATGGGTAAGCAATGTTCCCTTATCATAAGTCTGCTTCCCTTTAATTCCCAGAAAGTATGCTAGCAGGCAATGCTGGGAGGAATAGCCACAATCGAGGTCAAACAGCAGGCCTTGTTAAGCTTGGAAAATTGGAAATCTGCTTGCGAGTTAGCTGTTGTTCAGTACTGTGACCATAAAACATGCCAGAGGCCGACATAGGTAAACTACAGATGTAAAAAACACAGACACGTGTCACAAAAGGCACAGCAAGCATCTTGGGACTGATGTTTGTCGACCAAAATCATTCAAATTTACAAATACTTATTTGAATTAGATGATTAAGCAGCAACTGTTAAGGGAACTATGAGGACATCATGAAGGACAGACAACAGATTCCAAGTTTATTAACTTAAATGTCAGGATGGAAAAAGGCCTAACTTGCCCTATACTAAGGCGGGATTTCCCTACCTAAATAAAACAAAGGAAAGTCTGAGTCAAAGAGTTCAACTTAGGAATCAGTCTGTGTCCAAATCTATGCTTGACCTCACATCTAATCTATACAATGTGTAGGGGGGATGTGAACAACAATGAGAAAACAGTGTTCAACATAAGGTTCTGAGCTTCTTCCAGCCCATAGCTTCCTTTCAGCTCCCTTCCCCTAATAAAAAAAACTGTCCCACACCGAAAAAAAAGGTCATAGGATTTCCTTTCTTGGATTTAAAATTCAATAATCTTTTCAGATCTTTGGGTCTCCTTCCCCAAGTTCCAAATCACATAATGTAAATTACCTTAAAATGAAAAGCTTCTAGTCAGGACTCAGGGTTCCCTTCCTGAAGTTCCAAGTGCCACAATTCCAAAAGAAACACAAAATGTCCTCATCTTCCACTGTTTAGTTAATGGTGTTTTCAAGTGAACAGTTCAGATAATTTTGTAGCTTTCAAACATGTTGAAAAAGTCACTGTAAATCAGGCTTCAGTATCCTTTGTTTGCCTTTTCTTTTCAAATCATGTTATATTTCAGTATACTGTGGTTGGTTTATAATTCTATTAATTTTAGCACAAACATATGATGGTTTGCATTTGATATTTTGTTTTTATATTTGATATTTTATTTCTATCGCGCTCGTACACAAGTGTTTCAGAGTGCGACAGGGCAAGGGAGACAAAACAACGATCTTACTAGACCCAGTGACATTGAGAACGCGCAAGTGCATGGGAGAGGGAAAGGGGAAAAGTGCATGGAAGGATGGGGGTGGAAAGTGCGGAGCAAAGGAGAAACAGATAAAATAATAATAAATAATAATAAAGGCAACAAACAGTGGTAGTGCAGCCAGCAAGCGGCGAGTGCTGGGTTTAAGGCAGCAGATAGGGTAGGTCTGTTAAGTGCAGGAAGAAAATGGGGGGGGGCTAGGGAGACTGCATTGGTACAGATACTGACCCCAGTGCAAGGGGTGGCCCGGGGGAAGTGCGGGAGGGTGGCAGGGTGAGCAGGTACCTGGGCCGGAAGACAGAGGGTAGGCCAGGTGCACGCTACCGAGAGAGAACAGATCAGCAGGGGAGATGCGGGGGGGGGGGAGAAGGCAAAAGCAAAAAGGAAGGTCTTGAGGTGCTTCCGGAACCTGAGATGGTTCTCCTCAAGTTTCATAGTGGCAGGGAGGCTGTTCCAGAGGGAGACCCAAGCCGAAGACAGATCTACCCCCATTGAAACTTTCCTTCCTCCTTTAGATTTCCACTGTTTAATTCTGTTTAGCAGAAAGGTTTTAATTCAATTCAGTGTTCAATAATTGGTTCTCTTGGATTAGGGTTTGCTTTCCCTTCATATAAAGTTAAATAGTCGTTTGTTACACTTTAAATTAATAGTTCAATGTGCAGAGATCTTCGAACGTGACAAAATATTCCCCTTCGTTCAATAATAGACAAATAGAACTGTTAGTTTCACTTTAATTGAATAGTTCGGTGTTCAGAGACTTTAGAAAAACATGTTCCTTGCCACACGCGACCACTCTGATAGAAAGTATTTCCCTTTGTTGTATAATTATCACATATAGTTGTTTGTTTCACTTTAAATGAACCGTTCATTGTTCTGAGACCTTCAAAAACATGTTTCTTGCTACACGTGACCACTCCGATACGATGAATTTCAGGAAAGGCTTAAATTCACACACGTGCTCCGGGTTGCTCAAGCTGCAGAAACTCACTGGTCGCTTTCTTTGTTTGTACTGCAGCGCGGATCACACAGCATTCTTCCTTCAGTGCTGGGGCTCTAGTTCCTCTGCCCCTCAGACACTCCTTGGGGGGCGGTCCACCACACGGGAACAAGCACGTTGAATAGAAAGGAACGAGGCAGCCTTCCAGCACGGCTCCCTCCACCTTTCCTAGTCTTCTACAGCGAGTCCCCACTCCCACGCCATGCTGCACTATCCTCTGCTGCCTGAACCTGCATCCTGGTCCTTCTCCTGTCGTTCTCTTCTGACACTGGGTTGGGCTCCATTTGTACCCTGCAGCCGCTTGACAGGCTGCAGGTGTGGATGATTATTCAGCCCTGTCTGATTCCCATTAAAGGGACATGCCTGACCTTCACTGCTCTTAGCAGGCATATTCCTCTTCCCTGTACTAGAGTGGTAAAATATCAGTCTTCATTGCTCTTACTGGCCTCTTCTTTGTCCCAGTACTGTCCAGTGTCAATTGTGGGGAAATGAGGGGAGCTGGCATACAATACCCATTAAGGTTAGGGAAGGGTTGGTTGTCACTAGGGAAAGGGGGATATCCTCTCTAACCCAAGGGACCCGTATTCTTTCTCACCCTCCTTCTGGATCTTCGAGGCTCGTCTTTTCTCCTGATATTATTCTAACCAAAGGGAATGGGGTAACAATATCCCAAAAAGGCTTCTGGGATCTGGGTTTCATTACAGCATTAAAAAAAGGAAACATTGCGTCTCACCTGAGGACATTTCATTCCCCTTCCCCAGGAACCCTCCACCCTGATGAACCTCCCTCTCTTCTCCGCCCCCAGGGTTGGGATCCAATAGCATTGGCCTTTGCCTGGCCACCTGCGCAGATGATCCTAGGGAAGTAGATGTAAGGATGTCTTCAGGTTTCTCACAGAACACATTATGAAACCCCTCTTTGGACATCTCCACCTCAGGAATGGACACAATTGAACATTCTTTTAGAAAATACAGTGCCAGGTTTTTTCTCCTTCGGTAGCAATAACATTTACCTACTAATGGAGAGGGGTAGAGATCTTTTTGAGTCAGAAGAAAATACCACCCCGACTATGGCAAGAACACTTTTTGATGAAACCAGAGCCACTGTTAGGCAGATCAATAAAGCATGGTGTAGATAGGACTGGGTAGGACAATGGATACCTACTTCCATTGGGACCACAAGGAGAATGCATGCCTGGATTTCTAGCCACCCTAAACCATAGTAAAACAACAGAGTCGTAGATACTGCATGCCACATGTCTTCCAACAGCAAAGAATGATTCCTTGAGTCTCTACAAAGCACTAAATAAAGTAGAACAAAAGACGAATACCTAGTTCGGAGCCAAAACAGAAAGGGTATCCAGAGATGGCAAGTCCTTGGGTGAACACACTGCAGTGTAAAAGTGTGATGATGCCCATCAGCGTATGCAGAGGTAGGGCCTTATATCTACGCCGCCAGCATGTAAAAAGGACAAGCTATTAAAAAGAACCAGAGATTTGGATAAGGAACCCTCCGGAAGTGGGACCGCTTCTTGCTCCAAACATTTGCACAACTGTAGAAAGGTGGATTCCAAATCCTCCAATGATCTTACCTTAAGATCCTTTACACCAGTTTCTGTGCAGGTGAACGGTGTACCAGTTGTAGAAGAAAAGTAAAAGAGGGAGGTGAACTGGACCCCCTCAGTGTTAACGAGAATAATGAAGGGATGCCCAGGTCAAGGCCCAGTTAACGTGAGCTGAGATTGTTCAAAGTACGACTTGACTGTCACATTGTTCAGCAGCAAAGCATTGGTGCCCGAAGGTCACCCGGTACAAAGTTCAGGCGGGACGTGAAAACAATTAGTAATCTTCCCAGGCACTGCGGGCAGAGATATTGATTAGCAGTTCGGCGATGACCCAGAGCCTGCTTCCAAAGAGGCAGCAGACATTAAATTCAAGCCTTTACCTAGACTGCTGCAAAGGTTGTAACGAGTAGAGCTGGTGGGGGACCCTTTGGTAGATATAATGAGGGCAAAGGTGCAAAAAGATGAGCAGACAACAATTACGAGATCTTACCTCATAGAGGTGGCCCATAGTCCTCATGCCTGCACAAACTGAAAAAACTGCGCTTACGGCAGTGCACCGAGGGCCAGGATTTAAATGTTCTGGCTTCCTCAAGATTCCAGGGCGTTTTGGATACTCCTCCTCATCCACACTCTCTGGAACGTACAGGTCCGCAACATGTCTCGGGTTGCTTGAGTTTCCATGCAGAGAAGACCTGGCCTAGCAGTTGTAGAGAAGCCACAACGCTCACACCATAAAAAATACAACCCATTAGGGAAAAAGGCATAGCACACCTCTTGCAAGGAGAACAAGGTTTATTTCCATAAAAAAAGACAAAGACGCGCCAGCAAAGGACTCTGCTGCCACGGAGTGTGCTGACGAAATCAGCATGTACGATAGCTTATAAAGGATGAAAGCCTCACAGCTGACCTACATCATATAGGTTACAAATCCATGTAGCTGGTTGGCGAGACCCTATATATAGGCTGCCTGCTCTGTATGGGATGCCATTTCATTGGTCCCAGCTTCTTCTGTCCATCTTCTGCCATGTGTTGATCTTCTCTGCACATCATCGGGCGCAAGGTTCCTAACTGGCAATTATAAGCCCAAATCATAGCATTCCCTATCTGTGGCCTAATGTGCACCTGGTACTGCAGACATGGGGGCAGAGGATACTCTTGAGGTCACGATAACTCTAAAACCCAGCTCGATACCAGAAGCGGCAGTGCCGTTCCAATTTGTCCCACCACTGTCGTAAATGTGTTACTTTCCCTCCCAGGCACCATGCATCACAAATCACAGGGGTCCAGAAAATTCTGCTGTGATCTTTCTGATAAATTGGTGATCCAACAGTTTTATGGCTGGTACTCTGGAATGCCGCGGTCTTGGGACAGGGGCATTTGGGCACTATAACTTAGGGTTTGGGCTGGGGAAGGTCAGAGGCTCGTGCCCTGCTTCCCGTGGGATAATTCCTTGCAAGGAGCTCTCAGGCCCTGCATGGCCTTGCAGGGCGCATTCCTTCTGGGATACGAAGGAAACAAAGGTTTATGACTTTCCGCGACCTTGGTCTTTCTCACTACTGCTTATACTGCAACCCGACCCTGAATGCATTCGCACATCTCTATGTTCTGAGTCTGGGCCTACTGACCTGGTTGCAACGCAGCACTAGGCCTCAATTTCAAAATGGCAGCTGCTTTCTAAAATGGCGATTCACTCCCAGCGCGAGCGATACCTAAACAGATCATATCTACCCAGAAGGCAGCATCTATCGACACCCTCCTCCCCCTATTACCTCTCCAGGCATCTACAACACATTCATAGGCCTCTGCCTCCTTTGGAACCTTTTGGGAGCCTGGGCCGATAGCCCCGCTTCCCAACATTCTTCAGACTGGGCTGCTCCAGCTGGTGGCAGTATCTGACAGATTTGCATATAGCTGTACCCCGTTTGCAATGCCGCAGACAGGCTAAAAAACAGTGATGTGGAAGGTTGCCGAGAGCAGTACAAGTGGTACCGATTTATTCAAAACTGTTTGCCCCTCACTTTTTTGGCTCTAGTTTGTCTCCCTGTGAGAGAGAGGGTACGCCCAAACGTGGGTCCCTTGCTCGATGCGCCATAGGGCATCAAGCTGCACCTAACAACAAGACAAACATGTCTGGGGTTACTTGTGTTTCCATGCAGAGGGGAGCTGGCTTAGGAGTTTGGGCTGGCTGGCTCCCATGCGTGGAAGTACCCGACTGATTCGGCTGGGCCCCTTTTGCAATGGCGCAGACAGGCTAAAAAAACAGCAGTGTGGAAGGTTGCCCAGAGCAGTGCCAATGGTTCGGATTTATTCAAAACCTTCCACCAATTACTTTTTTGGCATAACTCACCAGTCTGCCAGCAATCTGCAGACTTATTGCAGTGTACTATCGCTGCTGGCCAGGATTTAAAAGTTCCGGCTTCAGCAGGCTTATGGGGCAAGATACTTCTCATCATGCCCACTCTCTGCATCTCACAAGTCCACCAACAATCTGCAAAAACTGCACTTCCAGGGTTGCACTTAAACTCACTTGAGCTCCCATATTGTGAATGTTTGGCCGAGAACCACCTGCTAAACCTAGCAGCCTTGCAATCCTTTTGGAGGGTGATCGCATTCTTATGATGTTCGAACCTAGCAGCCTCATTATGAATTTGGTGGTATCGTGGAGGTAATACCACGAAAATGCCACCAAACGGAATTACTGTTACCACCACTTGATCGGGGGTAATTACCACTGGATTACAAGTGGTGGTAGGAGGTGTTACTCCCCATTAATTGGAGTCCGTAGGACTCCATCGGGATTTCAGCAGTATTACCACCATTGGTAATAATGCTGATTTGGCTGTTTTTTGGCATTAAGGCAGAGGAATTACCTCCAGCATTATCTGACTTACTTCTAAACCTGTAGTTTGTTCCGACAAACCATGCCATGGGTATCCAGAAGTATCTGTAAAATAGAATATATTTTGTTTTGCTTCCTGAGCATCATCCAGCATTTTCTCCAATTATAATAAGTCTGGAATCGGATTAGTAAATTAACACAGTCCTTGAATATGTGGAAAGTGCTTTTTGGCATCGTGAAATAAATATTGTTGCAAAACGGTATTTACTCCAGCGAAATAAAAAAAGACATGCCTAGCCTCTGTGTGCCTTAGAATCTGACCACACATTGGGGTGGACCCAAATAAAGTCAGGCTTACTTGTTTGGGAGTGTTTCTTCATCTTTGTGCTGGCTGCCTGTAAAAGGGCTAATGGTAATACAAGGAAGAGGCAGACTGTGTCTAAGTATGGCATTGAGATATATAGATTTTGCCAGAAGGTCTGCTTCATACTCTGGATAAAGGAACAACAGAGCCTTCAGATCCTGATCCCTGACAGAGCTGAAAGTCTTTGCTGAGCCTGTCTTGATGCATTTCATGTGCTCCTCGTTTTTCCAAAAAGGTCATGTTTATCTAAAGGCATGTCGAGAATTTGGGTCTTGACTTCAGGTCAAAGGTTTGTGGGCTTCATCCAGGCTGGGCACCCAAGTATCACCCTGTTTGACATTAGTCCGAAGCCTGTGTCTGCTGCGTCCACAGCAGAATCTATTGCGTGGCATAAGGCATCTTCTCCTTCCTTAATTATGGCCCTTGCTTCCTCTTGCATCCACAAATGTGTTTGTTTTGTCTCAGAATGTTCCATTATACCCGATCTTAATTACAAGTGTGCTGGCTATCCTTATCATGCTTTGTGGCCTATCGCGTCAAGCTTTCTTTGCCCTTTTCCTGGTGGAGTTTGCAAGGCTGTCGCAGAGCTGAGGGAGTAATGTCTGGCTGCTGCCGTCACTACAGAATCTGGTTTCGGATGGTCCCAGAGACAGCGAGAGGCAGAGTTAGGTTCTATAGATTGTTTCACTTGTCTGGCTGTTAGTCAGTGCCAATATAGGAGTTTTACAGATTGCGCCCCCACTCCCAAATGACATTCAGCATTGGGATGGCAGTTACAGTGTACCACACTTGTCCCTATGTTCATAAAGAACAGACTTTCTCTTCTGTAGTAACTTGAAGGTCGGCAAGCATTGACGCCTTCAAACATCATGGTGTGAACACTATCGTCAAGTAGGAAGACCCCAACCAGAAGAATTTTGTTTCGTCATCTTAGGGATCATGTAATCATCCTATTCCTCTCATGACTGGGACCTCTTGCTGGAGCTCATCCTACTCTGGTTTGTGTCTCGGGTGGAGGTCCTCTGATCATATGGTCCATCTTAAGGGTAATGATCACCCTGAATCTTTCTTCAGTTGTTATTGGCCCCCACCGGAGCATAACAAGGGTAAGAGATGGTAACCTCTATTACAGAACCCCCTCCCGCCTCCCCTTGGACTACAATGTCATAACATGCCGAAATCACAAAACAGGCTGAAAAAAAACAAAGCAGTCAAAGAAAGTGCTAAGACTCTTGCAGTAAACATTGTACTGGTGCAATGTTGGCTACGGGAAAAACTCTGCATTAAGGACGTTTGTTGAGAGAGAATCATCAAGCTTTGCAATAGTGGTTAAGGCCCGCGCCTGACCAATTGTTTACAATGGGCTGCCTACATTTCAAGTTTCCAGCTATGCCAAATGGCATTAGGGGTGGGCTATTCTGTCTGGTAATGGTCTGCTGTCCCAGTTAATCGACAGAGCGAAGCAAGGGCATTAGCGGATATACCAGGCTTTTATCAGATGGTACAGCCGACCTGCAAGGCCATTACGGATTTAGCATCAATCACAGGTGTCAAAATGCAGGGAGAAATGATAAAAAGGAGGGTCATAGCATGCACACTCAGCGTGTCATCTGCAACCCAGACAGTAAGGCAGAAACTGTGGGAACGTGGCATGGTAGCATTATCGGTGAGTCTCTGGACAGGAGATGGAGAGGCATAATGTGTTGTCAATCAGCTGCAAGGGTGCCAAATTACAATGTATGTACGCTCTGCACTATTTATTATATTTAGTTAATTACGATACACTCTGCACTATTTAATGAATTACACTCTGCACTGAGGAATTGAAAGTTACTCGGTCTGTACAAATGAAAACATTTTGAGCAAACCATTTCTTTGGCTCCTAATATACCAGATAGTAACATCTCATACAGCGACTGGGCTCAGTCTATCCTTGAAGTTCTGACTAACCCTGGAAAACACGATTTCCTTCATTCTTCTCATCATCAAACTATGTTTTAGCTTTATTTGTATTTTTTCAAGGTTTGTATAAACCTGCCACATTGTAAAATAAAAATAAAAATAAATACATCTGCAATATACATAGAACATAGTAACTGTATATTTGTGAAGGCCTATCATGATTCATATTTTATATCTAAAATTTCCAAAAGATCATTACAGCAATACACAAAGAGATCTGGCTCCCACTTTCAATCCTGCTCCAAAGATTAAGATTTGACATCCTCCAAAAATATTAACTTAACAGTGAAAATGTAAAACATGCTTGGAGTGTAATTGGGGGCAGACCCAAAATACATGTTCGAAGGTTTCCTCTTCTGTGGCATCTTCACAATATTTACATGTTCTTAAACTTCTGAGACTATTTGCACAAAAACCACTTACTTCCCAGAGTAGGAAATAAATGTAACCTAAATCTGAAGAAATGAATTCTCAGCGCTTTGTTCTGTGCTTTCCTTGGATATAATGGACAATTACCTAACTCTTTCTCTGTGATGAGAGATATCTGAATAATGTATATTTGATGATCTGGGATCTGGTTTGAATCCAATCCCCCCAAAAGTGGTTTCTTTTTGATCCTAGATGGAAATTCGATTAAATCTTGATCAATGGTCTCCACATTTTTTAAGATGTCCGTTTTATTTATGACCCAATTATTTGACAGAGGGCAGGATTCTTTCACTAGTGATTCATGAAGCCTAGTGAACAAAGGGCAAGGAGGGGGCTTTGTTTACATAGAATACTAAAGACTTTCAGTTGATGTAGGCCTGTAGAGATTCTAGTTCAAACTCAAATTTTACGATTGATGTTGGAACTCCGGCAAAATGTCCTATCCATTATTTTCAACGGAGTCGCAAATCCTCTAATCATAATATTAATTTTTGACACCTACCGTAAAGATGTTTTGTCTTATGGTATTTTCACATTTCCACCAGTTCCAGCTGCATGTTGTTAATAAACCAGCTGAATTTCGGATATCTATTTATTTTAGGACTGGAAATTAAAATGTTTGATTTTGAAGGATTAATTTCCAGATCCAAACCCTGCATGTAGTTTATAAGAGTTGTTAACAATCTCTGAAGTCCAACAGGCATTTGATCTAATAATACAATATCACCTGCGTAAGCTTATGACAGATATGCAGAGGCCCCGATTTTGGTGAAAAGGCATCACAGAATGTAAGAGCTCTCCTCAAAGCAGCTATATATATATGAGCCAAGTCACACATTCCACAATGCCACATAGTGGTGTGAGAAACCTGAAGGTGTCTGACTTAATAGTCCCCAGGGATCTGTCATCCAGGTGGCCAGGACGCGGCCATCGCTATTGGATCCAGTTCCTGGGGGTGGACCAGTGAGGGAGGATCACCCGGGTAAGGTGTCCTCGGGGAGTGGAAGTCGGACACCAACGGGTAAGACAAGGTATCCTCCCCCGCCCGCGAGTCAAACCATTTCCGCGAGCATGCTGTGTATGCAGAGAAACGGAACTGAGGTAATGGGCATGGTGTGTTCTATTCATACTGTCATCAACTTCATGTCCGGGCGTGGGAATGGTAACCATCGATGGACATCAACTTGCTGCCGCACAGCGTCCTCTGTTGGTGAAAATAATCGAGACTGCAAAGCAGGATACAAATATATCCAAGATAAGGAATACGTGGGAGGTGTGAGAAACCTAATGGTATCTCTCCGACTAGTCCCCAGGGATCTGTCATTCAGGTGGCCAGGACATGGCCATCGCTATTGGATCCTGTTCCTGAGGGTGGAGCAGTGAGGGAGGATCACCTGGAAAAAGGGTCCTCGGGAGTGGAAGTAGGACACCAACGGGTAAGACGAGGTATCCCCCTTCTTATACCGTTTCCCCATCCTACCCCATAGGACACTCAAACACTCTGCCCCCCCCCCTTTTCCGACACAAACACTTTTGACTATCACGAAAGACGACGGACTAACACCAAAGCCATTTACCAGACATGTACCAACGACAGGGTCAGGCAAAGTCAGTCAATTGACCAGAATCACACACACATACGCATGACTGCCCTTTGCCTTCCCCACAGGGATAAAAGGTAGAGCACGCAAGCACAATACGAGCAAGGCAGACCGCACGACGAGCACAGCAGTTCAAGAGGAGGAGAAAGATGGCACGAACCGAGAGGGTGACAAGGAGAGTCGCGACTTTGCCCTTTCCAAGCCGGGCCCATGAAACCTCCACAGGAGGAAACGTTAGACCCCATACAATAGAGTGTGTTGCAGCAGATGTCAACGGTACACAAGACCCTCCTCCACTGATAACCAAGCCGAGGGGAGACGCTTGCCACTGTGGTACCGCCCTTGACTCCAGAGAATAAAAAATCTGAGCAGTTCATTACAGCCGGTGAGTTGAGGGGAGAACCGATAAGAAACCAAAATGTGTTTGAACAAAAGTAGCAAAACAGCTAATTGAAGAAAGTACAAAGAACTTATTTTTGACGAGAGGGGAAAGCGGCTACAGGGGAGTCGGGCACCATGTAGGTGCTCGCTTGAGAAACGATGGGCAATACCCTGTGGTAGAAACTACCGTTAACAAAAGGCTTTGGTGGTCATATGGGGGTCTAGCAAAATGCTCCGTACAGTCGAAAGTCTTTGACCGGCAAACGAAGGTTAAGCTAAGGGAAGTGAATCCCTCATTTTGTGAACTGCAAAAGCTGGCTAGAGTGAACCTGCTGGAGGGATGCCGATGAACGGGGGCAAAGTCTGAAGTACCAATATACAGTGTGTTGACAAGAGTGAACCCGTCAGAGGGATGTCCACAGTGAACTGTTTAGAAAGACATTAAGATTTGTAAATGGCAAAGATTAAATTGTGTCAAAAGCCGTAGTGAACCCAACGGAGGGAGGCTGACATTCGAGAGGGGTCTGAGCCCGGAAGAGGGGGACGCAAGGGTGAAGAACCATCACTCTAAAGACGAGAAGAAAATAACTTTTATTTTTCTGTTTTGAATATATCAGGCTCTCGGAAGCAAGAGATTGAAAACCGAAGGTCCCGATATCGAAAGGAACTTTCTGGGGATCTGAGCCTGAAAGAGGAGGATCCAGGGTTGAAAAGGTATCACCCAACATGCAAGCAGAAAGGAACATGTGTTTATCATTTTTGGAACACATCAGATCCTCGGAGGCAAGAGACTTTTTGTAGAAACGTGACTGAAGGTCCTGATAGCCCGATAGTTGAAAGCGGAACTGTTAGCTTGTGCTGGTAAAGCTCGAGCGTGTGCTGTGCTCTGGAGTCCTACCTTGTTCCGTGCTCAAAGTGTGGGGAAGGGAGACCACGACTACAGCATTGTGATTTATTATTTGTGAATACTTCTTTCTTTCCAAATCATTTGTCATTGATGGTACCACAATCCCAGTACTCAAACAAGTGAAGACACTCGGTGTCTACTTAGACGCCACCTTAACAATGTCCAAACAAGTTAACACACTAGCCTCCTCTACCTCCTACACCTCCAAACTCATCTCCCTCAGTCGTAAATTCCTCTAACCTAATAACTGTGTTACATTAGCAAGAGCACGCATACTCTCCAAGCTCGACTATTGTAACATTCTCTTCCTTGACACTACCAAAACTAACATAGCCAAACTTCAACTCATGCAGAATAAAGCTCTCTGTGCTGCCCTAGGCATAAAAAAATCTGAACACATCAACATCAGGAGAGACAAACATTGGCTCCCCATCCAAGCCAGGATACTGTTCAAAACTCTTAGCATTACACACAAATGCACTGCAAATAAAGCCCCCAAATACCTCACCGACACAGTCCTGATGAAATCTCAGACCAGACTCCTCAGATCCAACAATAATTCACAACTCGAAATCCCTCGATACAAAAGAGAGAAACCCGGGGGCAGTAGCTTCAGGGTCCTTGCTCCTAAACATTGGAACTCCCTACCTACCAATATCAAGAATGAAACATCCTACCCACAATTAAAATAAATACTGAAAACTTGGTTATTCAATCAACACTAAG
The DNA here is from genome assembly GCF_040938575.1 of Ambystoma mexicanum. Lineage (NCBI taxonomy): Eukaryota > Metazoa > Chordata > Amphibia > Caudata > Ambystomatidae > Ambystoma > Ambystoma mexicanum. The sequence goes on along the minus strand of NC_090932.1, from coordinate 1,513,616,930 downwards.
CTGAAAGACGACCACAAAACTTGCCTGACTAACCGCTACCGCTCATTGTAAATACTCTGTATGTAACATTACCATTGTCTTCTCCATATTATTGTATTATAATTAAGATTGTATTTACCCATTGTCTGTAACTACGCTGTGATACCTGTGTGTCTGGGCGTATTATAAATGTAATAAATAAATAAGATAAATAAAAACAGCCATTAGCAAAGCTGCCAGGACAACTACATACCTGGTTTCACCCTTACTGGAGAAAAAGATTTGCTTCACCGACAGTTTGGAACTGCATTTCTTACTGATCTAGGAACTTTCAAGCTCAAAATGTACCCTTGCACAGCTACACCTATTCCTACTCATTATTCATTAACAATCTAGTACAGAGCACATACTTGGAAGAATATTAGCAAAACTGCTATTTATCGTAAAAATGTTATCAGCTATTGCCATCGATCCTCCCCAAGAGCCACCACCAGCTTGAGGACCTACACAACAAAAAAGCGCAGTACTTCCAAAGTCAACGAAGAGGACCAAGAAGATGAGGTAGAGGAGTGCCAACCTCTAGCACCCAGAGAGAATCATGGGTGTGGCAGTTCTTTATCACTGTTTGGAATGTACCAAAGGCTAAAGCTACCAAAGTGAAATGCGCTGAGTGCAACGTTGTACTCAGTTTCAGACTACCTGGACAGTACTCCTACGGGACCACCTCCATGCGATGCCACACCAAATCCAACCACCGCAATGCTCTCAGAAAGGTTGTTCCTTTCTTAGTAAGTAGAAGGCTGTCTTCCTCCACCTCGTCTTTCTCAACCAATACTGTAACCGCACAGCCTACTTCTGTGGCACACAAAATCCCACCAGCTACCTTGCAAGCAACACAAGAGGCTGTTGATAAATATCTTTCGAAGACAACAGTCCTCTGTATATACTGCAACACACCACACAGGGGGGAGCAATTTGAAAGTGCTTTTGAATCTGTAATCAAGGAGCATAAGAAACACTTCCCCCACCTCAGATGTAACACACAAACATCTTCCCCTGTCCAACTGCCCCTCCATGTTAATGCTTGGCGCCTCTTCCCTCATTTCTCTCCCCACCTTCCTTTCTAACATTTCCTGGAAAAAACAAGAACAAAATAAAAAAACAGGTTCCTTTAGGAACCACATTTCATAGTTGAAAAATAGAACTAAAAAAATACTGTTATAGACGCCATCTACTATTTCTCAGTTAAGTACCTAGACTTGTTAAGATTTTCCAACATTTCCATTAGCATTTTGTGTTATGCTAATGGAATACTGTGGCGTTCATTCCCTGTTCCAAGCACTGGAACAGGGGATAACAGCCCAGCAGCGCAAGTTATCGGCCCAAGCAAAGCGAGGGCAGATAACGAGGGCTCCGGACCGTTATCCCCCATTCCAGCCCCTGCAATACAGGATGATGGCCATTAGCACCCCGGGTTGCCAAAGCGGGGCTCCGTACAGAGCCACTCTTCCCTTTCCACTGCGGCCTGCAGAAGGCAAAGAGAGAACCCTATGACCATATTAAGCTTCCACACACCAAATGCTACTTAACAATCTTTTACAATCTACATTTCCCTTACTTATCCCAAAAATTGGTACATAATGCTCCTATAAATGCTCATATGCATTGTGCAGTGAGAGAAGAGCATAAATAGAAGGGGCAATACGGATGGGAAAGTGCTCATGAGAACCCAGGAGGGAAATGCCAAGGTGGGACGCTACTGTGTAATTACTGGAGGAGAGGGGTCCCAAGGGTGGGATGCATCTCAACTATGACATCCCTTTAACAATGTTTTTTCTGTCATTTTAATAGATTTTTTATAAGTGAAAATGTTTCGATAGTGTGACATCATTGTATATAAGTTATTAATAATGTTTCTTTTCACATATAGAAAAGAACTATAAAGCTCCTTTAAGGAATATATTGTTTTGCATCACAAATTTATGTCTGTTATCAGCAGGGCATGCTGGGGATGGAAATCGTCAATCAATTGCCTATGGCATAAGGCTCCACCATGACCCCAGCCGAACCAAACCACCCCTATTATTCACGGCACTTACCTTGCATCCTAGTTCAGTGTCCACTATACCATAATAATGCAACCAATGGCCAGTCTCGAAATCCATGGGGCATAGGCTTTGGCCATGCCGCATTCCCCTCTAAGCAAATCAGAGTACACATTTGCGTTTGCCGAGGGCCAGGCCCACTACCCAGACACCAAATGTATATCACTAGTTTTTCTACATACATTCTTACACTTTGGAAAAATGAAGCACAAAACTATTTCCCAAAATATGCCTGCAGGTCCTTGTTAATGCTCGTCACGCAAGTTTGTTGTAACTAGTCCACCACTTCAGACTGTAACTGCAAACAGAATATATTTCCCATTCAAACCTATCGCTTTGGCCATGCCGCATGCCCCAATAAGCAATTCCTTGCTGACGGCCAGGTCTATTACCCAGGCACCAAAGTTATATCACTGTGTTGTGAACTTAGTAATTATACTTAATTTTTATTTTATTTTTTTTAAACAGAGCATGTATGCAAAACCATGCTTTCTAGTTCTTGCTGACCCTCCTCATGCATATTTGCTGCAATACCATCTAGCACTTCAACCTGTACCCAACCTTTTTTTTCCCTTTCAAACCTATCCCAATTTAGAAAAACTTTACTACATAGCCGGTCCCTGGTGGACATGGCCCCTTTAACCCCATTGGTCGTCCTTCGTGGTCATTGCCAGTAGCCAGATTCTCCGGGCCATAACCTTATGCCATAGCCCGGACAATCTGGCCACTACCCATGGCCACAGGCTATACCTCAGTCACCAAAGGTATATCACTATTTGTTGTACCTACATTACGACACTTGTCAAATAAAACACAGAAACATTAGCAAAACCATGCTTTCAGGTCCTTGCCAATGCCGCTTAAACGGGTTTGCTGGAAATCCGCCCATGTTTTATTTTTTCAAAAGTGTCAAAATGTACGTACATTCAATAGTCGTATAACTTAGCCCCCACTTGACGAAATCCATTCAGACTTTCCACAAACATTCAATGTTGGGTCTATAATCTATCTGAAAACTTTTGTCCACATTCGTCAAACGGCAACAAAGTTATAAGCCATCTAAAAATGTTGAGACCCCCCTCTAATTTAGCCCCCTCTTGATGAAACCCCACCAAACATTGAAAAAACATTTATATCTGGATCTAAAATCTTTTTGCCAACTTTTGTGCAGATTCGTCAAATTGCACCACATTTACAAGCCTTTACAAAATGTTGGGAAACCCCCCTCTAATTTTGCCACCTGTTGACAAAATCCCACTGAACGCTGCAAAAACATGTATATCTAGAGCTACAATCTTTTTGCAAACCTTTGTGCTCATTTGTCAAATGGCACCACATTTATAAGTGTTTACAATATTTTGCTACCCCCCTCTAATTTTGTTCCCTTTTTTTGAAATAATTTATATTCATGAACTCTTGGGAGGTACAGCGAGAGACATCAGTAACTGAGATCAGGCAGCAACAAGGACACATACAAGCATACGGATGTATACATACATAGCATTTCAGTGACACAGACAACTTACATGCAGTAGAAATTTACAAATTTACAATTCGAAATCACAGCAGCTGCGAATGGAGAGCAGTGGGGATTGTATGGTAGTTCAGAGAGATAGCAAGGTGGTAGTCCGGGGTAAAGATGGCTAGATATGAACAGAACTGCGCCCACGTGTCTTTAAGTCTGGAGGAGATAGGAAGTGTATCAATGTAGGATTCTTCACAGTTCTGAGCCCATGTAAGGTCAACCAGTCTTGGTTGTTGGGAGGTGCGGGGGGGGGGATTCTTGTCTTTCCATTTGAGCAGGATGTGCCTTTTAGTAATCATGCACCCAAATTTACAAAAGGTCTGAGACGTTTTGACGTTAGTGTGGACCAACCCCCAAACAGTGCACCCAAGGAGGAGCATTCCAGCACGGTCCCCACTACATCAGATAGTGCCTTCAAAACTAATTCCCAAAACTCTACCAGGGAGGGACAGCTCCAGAACATGTGGATGTGGCAGGCCCCACTTGCATAGCACCTCGGGCATGGATGTTCCCCAGTCTTGAGCATTTCACAGTTTCCAGGTAACAATTTAAATTGCATGACCCTAAATCATGAGTTCAGGGATACATTGCGGATATGGAGGGACATGTTTCTCCATTAGGTGTCAGACCGTTCCACCTTTAAGCTCTCTGCCCATTTCGACCCGATTGCTGGTGTATTCACAGATATTTTATTCAATATCATCTAGTATAGTGTGGAAAGGTGGCCACGACAGTTTGTGGTATTTGCAATGTATGACAATTCAGCATTTTCAGGGGGTTCATTGGGGTGATCTGGCCACTATGCGGTGATAGCAGCACAAATCCCGAGGTATTGCCTCTGCTCGATGGCCGAGTCCCCATGGCCCTGTCTCCTGGTTTGTGGAGTGATAAAAGAACCATTTGGATCCAGGTCAGCCAATATCAGGTAGCCCAGTCCTTCCCAGTGTAAGTTCAGTGTTTTGTCCCATGTGGGGCCCAGCCCAGGGAATTTTAATAGTGGGAGCCGCTAATAGTACAAGTGTTTGGTCCCAGTTTTTGCAAAGATTGAGTGCCACACGGTCAAGGTTGTCCCATCTGGGTTGTAGGGGCAGACGTCAGTATACTTAACCTCTAGTATTAGTGACCGAAGGTTATTCCTTTCTGAATATAGGCTTTCCAGCCTCACATGATGGGGGATAGGGGGGAGGGAGGTCTTCCCCGTAGCAGTAGGATGCAAATTGGCCATGGGCAGCTAGCCAGTATAATTAAAAATGTGGAGCCATCAGTCGGCCGGCCGAATATGGGTAAGTCAAGTCAAGCCACTTTTTGCAGACCGCCCCGGAATTGGAATATTGTCCCATGTAGTTTTATGAAAAAAGGTTTTCCGGACCATAGGGCGACATTAACGAATGTGTAGAGCAATTTGGGATGTAGAATCATTTTAATTAGGGCAAGCCTTCCCGCCAGTAATATAGGAAAGGGCCTCCACCTGGTGACCTTATCTCAGACGTATTCTTCAAGGGTCGTGTAGTTGTTGGGGAGGAGAGAAGCACCCTCTCGGGCCACCTTCACACCGAGGTATCTGATGCCATTCGGGGCCTATAAAAATATGCAAGGTTCTTTTGTGCAGGGTGTCGGAGGGAAAGATCTCGTATTTTGTTATAATTTATAACGAATCCTGAATGCTCGCCAGAATGAGTAATATCCCAGATGATGGAGTCCAGATTAGTTTGCGGGTTGTGAATATAGAGCAGGACGTCGTCCGCGTAGAAAGAGATAATTTCAGGGGGGGCCTCGGAGACGCAGACCTCGACTGCTATGATGAAAGTGAATAAAGTCTCTCATTGGCTCAATCGTAAGTGCGAAAAGGATAGGGGGGAAAAGAGGCATCCCTGGCGGGTGCCCCTTCCCAAATCAAATCGATTGGAGACCCTGGAGTTAACAAGAACTCTCGCCAGGGGGCTAGCGCATAGTAGTTTAATATATCTGATCATCTCAGACACCAGGCCCATTTTTTCCAGTGCCAGATACAAATATTTCCAAACCACCATATCGAATGCTTTCTGGGCATCGATCGTCAGAGCCACAGCTTCTACTTCGGCATTCAGTCTGGCCATTACATTAAATAGTCAACGGATATCAAGAGAAGTCGCACTGCCAGGTTTGAACCCTGCCTGATTCTGATGCACAATGTGGGGCATTAATGGTAACAAACAGTTCGCTAGTGCTTTAGCGAAATTTTCGTGTCCACATTAATGAGTGAAAGAGGTCGATAGGACCTGCACTCATTGCTGGGTTTGCCAGGCTTGAGTAGTATGGTTACGATGGCCTCGTGCATGGATCCGGGCAGGAGGGAGTTAGCTAGTGACTCCTCCCAGACCTCAATGAGATATGGGGACAAGAGAGCTCTAAATTCCCGGTAGAACTCAGCAATTAGACCACCGGCCCGGGATTCTATCAGTCCTCATATTTAATATTACTGGGGAGTGATCAGATAATGTGCAGGGCTGGATCTGAACACCCGAGCAGCCTGCCCAGGACCGAGCTGGATACCAGAAAAAGGTCAATGCGAGAGGCCATATTGTGTACTGAGGAGTAGAAAGTATATTAACATATCTGCGGGTGTGTGAGCCTCCAGGCATCCCTTAGTGACAGTGTACTCATATATATTGGAAGGCAGCAGGCAGTCCTGGATAACGGTCTGGGGGCCGTACCGGTTCTATCCAGTCTGAGATCAAGAATGAGGTTTCAACCCCCTCCAGGACACAGTGTACAATGACATATCGCCCATCCGGGTCAATGTGTGCTTTCTTTTCAGCAAATTTAACAGTTTTATGCACCAACGACAAAACTCCACAGGACTAGGTCGAATAGGAGGTGAAGTATCTATTCCCACACCATGTGGGAGCAATACAGCAACAGATGTCGGCCCTTGCATGCGTTTCTTGTAACATAAGAACATTGACCCCGTGCCTGACAGCATAGGCCATTATTTTGCTCGATTTGGTATAGTTTCCCAATCCCCTAAAATTCCAGCTCGTTATAGTGACACACTTTTCACCCATCAGAACAGATTGGCGTCCTGTGTGCGTTTCTCATAAATTCTTGCCTTATCGCTGCGCCCTCGCCGCACATGGCTCATCGCCCGCCCGCCAAGAGATTTTAACTGTTTCAACCAACTCTTCCCGGAATAAACTGACCAAAACAACAGCCAGGCTCCTACCCCCCGTCCCCCACCCTCACTGCCATCCCCAATCAGCAGTGTTCGGACCTCCCCCACCCTTGTCCCTCCTCCATCCCTTGTCGGTCCACGAACATCTGGTGGGTAGACCCCTGAACATGAACAGATACAGAGCAGTTGCTAAGGGGTAAGCGGTCACTGGGTTGGCACACTAACCAGGTTACTATGAGCATATTGAACATTGTGGCGGAAAAAACAAATGTGTATTGTACCCAAGAAGTTTAAAAGACTTCATATATGGAACAATTATGGTAATTTTCAACCAGGATGCTGCTGCTTCTATGGAGGGTACCCTCGGGATTGTCTATTGGAATCTGAGACACGATACATTTTGCTGCTTCCTCTGGGATGGTAACAAAGTATAACTTCCCTCGGAACTGAAAGTGCAAGCAAACTGGAAATAACATTGCGTATTTAATATTGCGATCTCTGAGCATTCTCTTGATTCCAATGAACAGACGACGTTCTTGTTGGACTGCAACAGAAAAGTCAGGGAAGATCCTTCTCGTCCCTGGCAAGCTGGAATATTTGGTCTCTGTCACAGTAAGTTAGGATTTTAGCTATGATCGGACGGGGTAAGTCATTGGGCTTAGTTATTTGAGTGAGTGCCCGGTGTGCCTATTCCACAGTGAAGTATGGTGAGAGTTGTGGGTCATCTAGGAACTCCCTAAGCAGGCGCTCTACTGCAAGTTCCATACCCCCAGACAGCGTGTCCTCAGGGACCCCCAAAGTGCGAATGTTGTTTCTCCACGATCGGGACTCCAAATCATTGCACTTATGCTTAACCAGTTTCATGTCCTTCGTAAGCAGCTTGGAGGGATTGCACATTGTCTTCAGTTGCCCCAATTCTTTCTTCAGCTTCATTAATACGTTGGACCTCTTTAGCAAGTTGGGAGCACATGGATGAAACATTTTCTGTTACATCATCTAGTTTTTGGTGTACTGCTGCATAACCTCTTGTCATAGCCTCCATCATTTTTTTAAGGTCTGGCGCAGATGCCTCGGATTGTGGGTCTACTGGAGGTGGGGTATGGGGGCTTGCCCGTTTCTCCCCGGGAGGCCACCTTGAAGAATTTGCCCATGGCGCCAGTTTTCTTCCCCACCACCTGCCCCCTTAGTCATGTTTAGAGAATGCAGGAGAGTAGGAGCTGGGGGGTGGTGGGGAGTCATGTTGCGCAGGGCCAACGGTACAGTAGCCCCTATTGTCCAGAGTTAGGCCTAGGGGCCAAGTTTCTAAGTGTTCACCAGCGAAGAGCTCCCAGCAGGTCATTGTGAATAGCCCCCCAGCTAAACAGAGCAGACCATGGGGATTCTGGTTATTTGGGGGGTGCAGTACAAAGTGGGGTATTACAGGGTAGAGTCCCCTGGTGCAGCTGAGGCCGAGGTGGTTAGTGCAGCAAACAAGTTTATGCCTCCTGGGGGGAGGGGGAGGACATCACAGCACTCACCCGTGAAAAAGGTACAACGGATCCAACAGGTAGTCAGCAGCCCCAGTGAATTATATGATGTGGTTTTGGCCCTCCAGGTTTATACTCCTGGTGAGTGACAGCACAGCACTCACCAGGAAAAAAGAAAGCAGCAGCGATTTCGACAGGCAGTCAGCAGCCCCCACGGTTTGTTTGATGCGCCTTCAGTCCTCCCGGGTGCCGGTCGCAGACTGTAGATGGGCACCAGTGGGGAGGCCATGCAGCTCCAACACAGAGTACTTGAATGCAGGGTATGGGTGAGGAGCAGGGTTCCGGCGAGCGTTGGGAGACGGGCCCCCCAGTGGTGCAGATGGGGTTTCCCTGCGTTACAGAGTGGGCTAATGAGCCTGGCGCCCCCCCCCGGGGGGCGGGCAAAGGTGAGCCGAGGGATGGTGTCGCCTCTACCTGTTATCCGGTATCCTGGTATCCGTAAGGCAGCTTCTGCCGAGGCCGAGCAAGATGGGCGTCCCGACTCCCTAAATCTAGATCTTGGGGATTGTGGCTTTATATATAGTTGGGGCTGATGGGGGGTGCTGTTTTCCGCCAACGCGGCTCCCTCAGCTGCTCCGGGGAGACCGCAGTCATCCGGAGGCACGCTAGTAGGAGAGTCGCAGCCACGACGTTGGCGGATCACGGCTTCATAGTCAGCCCCACAATCCGGCGCAGGTCCTGGCGGACTGGGGGCCGCGCTGTCTGTTAGTCAGGGACTCGGCTGGTCTAGTCCTGGCCTAGTCCCCTATAGGCGTAGGTGCCACATGGCTTCCCGGTGGCTTCCTGGGTGCAATTTCAGGTGCACGCTGGTCCTGGGTCTGCCACAAATAAAAGGAGATCAGTGCCGACATACAGAGCTCAAAGGCTAGGCGGCCATCTTCAGAACCCTAATCCCCACCCCCCCCGACCCTAATTTGTTTCCCTCTTGACATAAAAGAGCACATCATTCAGAAACAGGTCTAGAATGAAATTCCAAAATTTCATGCACTTTCATTGAGTGGCACCAAAGTTATAAGCCATCCAAAAACTGCTTTTCAACAACCCCGTAATGCAGTAATAAGCATGGATGTCCCCGAACATATATGTTCGGGGACATCACTAGACTCTCCCAGACTGATCGTGGACATTGGTGGGTAGAAAAATGCCCGTTTGTTTGGCTTTTTTTGAGGCCATATCTCATCCCATCCTCATCACCCCTCACCTCCCCAGAGATTGTTTGATAGGTTTCACAAGTGCAATATTGTGTTTTTTAATGTTTTTACTGCAATGCTCGTGGACAAAGGGCACAGTCTGCGAATTTAACATGGCAGGCGTTTCCAAAAATCTGACGAGCTTCACGCTTTTCACCATCCAATCAGCGGGAGTGTCTGATGTCCGCGGACCTCACATCGTCCTCTAAACCAATCAGAGGCCCGTCCACAGACCGAACAGGGAAATGAGTCAGCGGACTGAACCCAGATATCCCTTTTTTATTTTTACATACTTTTTGGTAGTTTAAAAAAAAAAAAAAATAAAAATAAAAAAAAACACTGGACGGATTTACACCAAATTTACAAAAACACGCATTCGGTACTAAGGCGCACTGCCGGCCACAAATTTGATGCAAATACATCCAGCGGTATGGGCTGTAGGTGTGAGAAAAATCTTTTTTCCCATTGCTTCTATGGGAAAAAAACCACACAGTTTGGGCCCTCCACCCCTATAACTTTGCCCCCCCTTGACAAAACCTCACCAAACTTCGCAGCATCAGTCTGACGGGTTCATATACCTCTTTTGCAAAGTTTCGTGAGGATTCTTCCAGAGGGGGCGAAGTTATAAGCCGCCCAAAAAGTGCTCTTCCTATGGGTTCAGCAACTTAACCATAACCACAAGGCCCCTGCCGCAGGACCTGTAAAATATGACTAGTATAGGGGTCAGCACACATCCTAGTCAAAGCCCTCAATATGTTTTAATAGCTTCAGAGGCTGCCACTGACATCCAAATAAACTTTCACCATGGTGTCAGCATGCAGGTAACTCTGAATATTCACAATTGACTGGTGTCCAGAACTTTGTATAAAACTCCCGTCCCCTGCACACCTATGTGTTGAATAAACAACCTATGTGTAATTTATCTCTCACATATGTTCAATATAGAACCAAGAAATAATAGCAAACAATATTTCAGTTCTTCTTAAACGGCAGAGTTGGGGAGACGAGGTCAAGTCTGTGGTACTTACCTTGACTCAAAAATCAGAAAACACCAAACGAGAAAGAAGCGCACACAGTCAGTGAGTTGAGTTGACAGGCGACCTAAGAGACCGGTGTGTGTTAAAGTGAATGAAGTAGCAACATCATATCACAAGTGAAGGCTGCACGCGTGTGGATGAAACGCGAAGAAAGGCAGACCTGTGAATGAACTTTAAAGTGAAATACAGCTGCAAGATAAGCAATACTAGGTAACGCCGTGGTCCAGTGAAATGAAGTAGCCCATTTGAAAGTCTCCAAGTCTCCAGGTCTGAGCCTGGCAGAGGGGAACCTACGAGAACTGTGTGATGAAAGGTCGGAGCCTGGCAGAGGGGGACCTTTGTGAACATTTTGGTTGAAACATTATTTTGAAAGCTAGAGAAAGGAACTTTAAACGTGGAAGGCCAGGCGGGCCTCGATCCACGGTTGTGAACTCTGTACTGTGTTGGAAGCTGAGCCAGAGTGAGTCATCCTGCCTACAAGGATCGCCTTACCTCCAGAGGCCGAACATGGGGAGGAGAGCCACATTATCATTTGAACATGTTTTGCATACATTTTCTCCTTTTTACACTTTTTGTACAAGAGATAGGGCAGGCATTAGGTTTTTGTTAGTATAGGCCATTTTGATTTGACAGACTCCACTAGGACTGTTTTGTTTATCGTTTGATGGTCAAGACTACTCCCATCTTAGTTATAGGGCAGAATAGGAGTTTCTCCAACCCCTACATTAGCAATAAAGGTTTTACAAATTGTATCCATTGTGTCAGTGTCAAAACTTGCGATACGATGCCTTCCCTACAGCGGCTTGCCTGCTTTCCCTCTTTTGCCTTGGTCAGTGGACCCCCAGTGCCCTCCTTGACTCTGTGAGACTCACTAGATAAGGGCTGGACTTCCTAAAATTTGGTTAGGCGGGGTTAACTAAAGTATACAAGTTGGTCTACAGTTTACATACCTGTTTGAAGAAGTTTCTACCACTTGTGTGTTACTTTAAAATTGTTCTAAAGTGTCTTTTAGCCTTTTGATATTGCATATATAGTCTGCGTTTAATGCTACTGTGTGATAGTACTTACCTTACCTAGCCTAACAGTTACAAGCTTGAGTGTATATAAAATAAATACTTATTTTGATATAGCTGCTAGTGTGTAAGTGTTTCCTTGAACTAAGTGTATGTTCTGAATTCTGTGTGCCTCACTACAGGACTCATCAGTCCTAGACAAAGCCTGGCTGCTCAGCCACAGCTACCAAACATTTGTGTAGTTCAGACAAAACCTAAGGGGTGTCCCTCTGTACCTCCAAAGTACGCTTTCTAAAGTTATTTTGCAGATGGGAATTTGGTAAAAAAAAAAAAAAAACGAACACACATTCCCTTAGCCCACATGGTCCATCTACAGCTGAGTGAAATATTAGATGCATGTAAACTGCTGAGCCAGCTTGTCGCTACACAATCAGTTATGGGCAGCTAGGCCACGTCTCATGAGGCTTCCTGTCAGATTCTTCTGACACACAATGCATCACATACCATGGCAAACACGCGTCGGCTAAAGTGTGTTAATAAATCACCCTAAACATTAATTTATTGTTAAGAGTCGAAACTAAATTACACAGCCAACAATAAGATCTCTGAGCCAGCACCCGGGTGACTCGGTTCTTACTCAAACCCACTCTAAACCTTGTCAAGACGCAAGAGCACCGTCTTTTAAGAACCCCATCACCGGCAGCAGGATCTACTAACTTATTACAATGATCAGCGTAGTGATCTGCACATTCTAGTGCTCTACCTAACGTGTGTCTAAGCAGTAATGCTCTGAAAAAATGTGGAGTGAGGACCAAGTTGCAGCATTCCAAAATGTCCTGCCCTGGTACACCTCTTTGGAGAGCCAAAGTGGTTGCCACTCCTCTGGTGGAATGGGCTCTTAGGTTCTCGGGGACATCTTTGCCCACAATGGAGTAGCACTACGAAATGCATAGGATAATCCAACGTGATAGAGTTTGTTTGGTCACGCCTTGGCTTAACTTGTAGCCAGAGTAACCAATAAATAGTTGGTCATTCTGTCTGACATTTGCCATTCTAGAAATGTAGAAGCTAAGAGCCCTTTTCAGGTCAAGTCTGTGTAACCTCTTTTCATCCTTAGAAGGCTGAGGTGGTGGATAAAACGCTGGTTGTGTTATTTTCTGTGTCAGATGGAATTCAGACAGCTCCATTATGATATATGATAGGATAGGTTTTTTAAAACGCGCTTAATACCCAAAGGTTTCTCTTTCCTTGGGAAGGAAGGCAGGACAAACCTTCTCCTTTGAGAATATAGTAAATGGTGGTCTGCATGATAAGGCGTGTAGCTCACTCACTCTGTGAACAGAAGTTATGGCTACTAAAAAGATACATTTTCAAGGTTAATACCCTCAGAGGGCAAAAACATAGAGGTTTAAATGGAGAACCCATTAAAAAGTTAGTGCCAGGACAGGACGAGAAAATGGACCGGTGGGAATGAATTTGTCCGTCCTTTCAAGAAGTGAATGACAATAGGCATCTTAATGTAAGCACCTTGTTATGGCATGGCAGTTTCCCTCAACGGTAGCCAACTGCAGTCCTTTGTGGGCTAGGTGCAGTAAAAATAAAGCACTGCAGGTGTATTGCAAGACATATATAGCTGTACACCATCTGAAAACAATTTTACCAACAGCAGCAGAATGGTGCTTTTGTTGCTGGTCTTCTAGCCAAAAGCAACACCTACATAACGCCTTCCGGAGGTCCCAATCTTTATATCTTAGCCTCTCAGAAACCAGGTGTGAAGGTTCAGAGTCCCGATTCCTGGGTGAAGCAGACAGCTTCCCTCTTGTGAGAGTAGGTCCACTCTCTTTGGAAGATGGAATGGAGAGCGGATGGACATGTCCATAAGGTTCAGGTACCGCATCCTCCAGGCCCAATTTGGAGCAATCAGGATTATGGATTTCCTGAACTTCCTCAACCTCCTGATGAGGACTGGTGGGAACGCATACAGAAGTGGAAATTCCCAGTCCACTATGAACGCGTCCCCTAGAGCTTCTCTCTAAGGAAATTCCCTGGAGATGAACAGGTCACACTTCCTGTTGATACTGGATGCAAACAGATCCACTTGAGGGGTTTCCCCAAAGGGTAAAGATCTCTATAAGGGGTTCCTGAGCCAGCTCCCCTTCCTGGGAGATTGTGTTCTGCCTTATCCGAGTGTCCGCCATTGTATTCTCTTCTCCGGTTGAGGATATTATGGCAGAAGGATATGAATTGGATCTGGTGTGTCCCCAACAATGTTCAATATGTTCACTCTTCCCCTCTTCAATCTTCTTGACGCAGAAGGCATTGGGTACGCAAACTATGTGGATGACACCCAGGGACTTATTTCCCTTACTGGCATTTATGTGCTCGATTCGCTGACTGTTAACACCTACAATCTAATTCAGCATTGGATGATGCTAAATGGGATAATTCTTAATAATGTAAAGACTGAAATAATGATGGTCGGAACTGCATAAAAACTGTGCAAAATGGACTCTGCCTACTCTGCCTTTCAAGTTGGGGATTGACAGCTGGTAACAATACCTAAAGTTAAAACGTTGGGTATCGTATTGGACTCAGAACTCTCAATTAAAGCGCATGTCAGCAGTCTTGTGTCCCGCTCATCTTACTATATCAAGTTATTGGTGCACTGTATCTGCGCATGGATGCCTACGGGCTTTGGCGCAATACAAATAAAATAACGTGTGACAAGAGGCTCTCGGCTGGATTACTGCGCCAGCCTTTTGCAGGGCATTGGCAAGGGAGAACTCAACCGTCTGCATTGGTCCAAAATAATGCAGCTCGAGCAGTTACTGGCTTTTGAAGAACTGATCATGTCTCTGCAGTAAGATGATCACTCAATTGGCTTCCTGTTCAAAGACAGATTTTATTCAGGACATTAGGCATCACTCATGCGTGCATCTACAGGAAAGGTCCAGTGTATTTGGCAAGACAGTTAACATGGCTTCATTTTACGGTCTAACAACTCGGGATTGCTAGAAGTAACCGTAGCCATGCTATTACAGGTTCTTGATGGATGTTTCTCTGTGCAGCCCCTTGGTTATGAAATGCCCTGCCCCTGGATCTGAGAATATGCAGCACCATATTGTTCTTTAATCGTAGATTGAAGACTCGCCTTTTTAAGTAATTTTCTATGGACTCCCCCCTGCTGACTTTGTATCTTTAACTTCTGCTTTGCATGTTTCATTTCTGCTTTTAATTTCTGCTTTGTGTTTTTTGTTGTTTGTCCCTGCGCTTCTATGCCTAAAAACGATGTTCCAGAATGTTACAAATAAATAAAATAAAGAACACCTGACAGAAAGATAGTTTTGTAGCGCCCAAAACCAGAGCTTCAGCGTTTCACTGAACAGTGGCAGTGGCCCTGCACCTCCTCTTTTGTTGAGGTAATGCATGGCCACCATGTTGTCCATCATTATCAAGACGTTCTTCCCCTATATGGATAGCAAAAAGGCTGCCAGTCTGAGTGCACTCAGCTCTAACAGATTTAATTTGTAGTCTTGATTCTGATGGTGAAGGCAGTCTGGGCGGAGGTGCGTTCCGAAAGGCACAACCCAAAATTGATACTACGAACTGCCAATGGCGAACCTCAGGTACACTCTGCACTTGGAATGTATAGGCACATGAAAGTAAGCATCCTGAAGCTTGACTGACACCAACCAGTCCTGGAGTTGAAGGGCCTGGAGGATTTGCAAGAGAATGACCATCTTGAATTTGTCTTTCCTGAGCAACTTGTTCAAGTGCATCTGGTCCAATATGGGATGTAGTCCTCCATCTTTCTTGGGATCCAGGAAATAGGTGGAGTACCAACCCTGGTATTGCTCCGCTACAGGTACCTTCTACACAGCACCTTTCTCCAAACAAGAATCTCCTGTAGAAGGAGCAGATCTGGTTCCAGAGGAAATTGCTTGCTTAGCCGACAATCTGGGGATCTTTGCAGAAATGGGAGGCCGTAGCCTTGGGCCACTGAATCTGAAGTAATGCGATGCCATTCTTGCACTCCCATGGTAGTTCGGTGGGCAAAGTGCTCAGAGGATTTGGTGCTGCTGCTGTGGTAGAGGACAATAAGGAGGTTGTTGGCTGAGCAGTTTTTCCTCAACAGTCTCTGGGCACACGTGTGAACCTCCTTTGTTCTCTCTGGGTAGAAGGACATCTTTCTCTTTGGCCAAAAGAGGAGTAATACCGAAAGGAACGCCCTCTCCAAGCCTGCGAAGGTGGGTGTTGTGGCGGCTGACGAATGGCTACCCCAAGGATTTCACTGCAGACTTTGACGCTTGTACCTTTTCTAGGCTGTCATCCGCTTTTGGTCCAAAAAGGTTGGATCCATCAATGGGAATATTCAGGAGCCTTGATTGGCTATCGGGGGCAAACACAGACTTAGGCTACCATGCAACCTTTCGATTACCGCACTAGAACCCATACACCAGCAGATGCAGTCTTACGCATATAGGCCTGACTGAAGAAACGGATGGCCTCCTTACCATAATTATGAGATTATTGAATCCATCTCTCGTTTCCCCTTAGCTTGAGAAATAACATTCCACAATGTATATGTGTATTTTGCCAGAGCCAAATGTGCATTAATGGCTTTTAATGCCATATTTCCAGCAGGAAATACTCTCTGCCAGTGCGTCATAACTCTTATCGTCTCATATGGTATGATATGATATATGGCATTTGTAACGCGCCTATACACAAGTGTTTTGAGGCGCGACAAAGCAAGGAAGGGGGAACAGAGGGAGGACAGAGACAACAATCTTACTAGGCCAAGTGACGTTGAGATTGCGCAAGTGCAGGGGAATGGGGAGGGGAAAAGTGCCAGGAGAAAGGGGAGGTGGGCAGTGCTGTAAATGGGATCAAAACAATAACAAGAAGTGCGGCCAGTAGGTGCAAGGGTAAATGCAGACAGCAGGTGTCCAAAAGTGCAGGTAGGGGGACTGCAGGGTTACAAATACAGACCCAAGTGCAAGGGCTGCCGGGAGGCAGTGCGGGTGTACAACTGGGCGGGCAGGGACCTGGCCCAAAATCAGAGGTTAGCAAGGAGACCAGTGCAGTATCGGACAGGAAATCAGCAGGGGAGAGGAAGAGAGAAGCCAGAAGCAAAGAGGAAGGTATTGAGGCGCTTCCCGAACTGGTGATGGTTCTCCTCAATTTTAAGAGAGGTAGGGAGGCTGTTCCAGAGGGAGGCCCCAGACGAAGAAAGAGATCTACCACCAACTCATTGCTTGGAGAAGTGACTGACCGAGGAAGTTGGAGGTGGAAGAGCAAAGAGCTCGAGTAGGAAGGTATTTACGAAGAGCGAGTTGGAGGTATTGAGGACCCAGGACCCAAAAGGCCTTGTGGACAATGCAGAGGGTCTTGAACTTAATCCTTGCAGCCATTGGGAACCAATGCAGAGATTTCAGTGCTGGAGATATACAATCCCTGGGCTTGAGGCCAAGGACAAGTCATGCAGTCCTGTTCTGGATGAGTTGCAGAGGGCGGAGAGTAGAAGCAGGCAGATTTAGAAAGAGGCTGTTGCAGTAGACCAGCCTAGAGAGAACCAGAGCTCTAGAGACAGTGAGCTTCTGGGGAAAGGAGAGGAAAGGAAGAATCCCTCCGAGGAGGTGCCGTTGGTAGTTTGACTTTTTAGAGACGTCAGAGATGTGAGGAGAAAAGTAGAGTGTGGAGTCGAAGATGACACAGAGGTTCTTAGCAGGAGCAGGAAGAGGGCTGAGGGAGGCTGGCCAAAGAGTGACAGAAAAGGAGGGTGCAGGTGTGCCAATGAGGAGAATCTCCATCTTACTGGCATTGAGGCAGAGATTGTTGGCAACACCCCATTCCTGGATAGCAGACGGACAGTCAGAGATGAGAGAAGGAGAAGGAGAAAAGGTGGTAGAGGGGAGTCTGAAAACGAGCTGAGTGTCATCAGCATAACACTGAAAGTTGGAACAGAGAGCGGCAATGCGGTGGGCGAGAGGTGCCAGGTGTTGGTTGAACAACCAGGGAGAGAGGTTAGACCGCTGGGGAACACCACAGGTAGAGAGTGAGCTAGAGGAAAGGAAGGACCCAAGATGGTCCTGGGAGGATCGATCAGAGAGGAACAAGGTCAGCCAGGCCAGGGCCTGATCGGTGATACCCAGGTTATCACAGAGACGACTGAGCAGGATGGCATGGTTGACTGTGTCAAAGGCAGGAGAGAGATCGAGTAAGATGAGGACAGAAGGGGAATCAGAATCAAGGTTAGAGAGCAGGTCTTCACGGATGTTCAGGAGAGCAGTTTCCGTGCTTCTGGCTGCTCTGAAGCCAGACTGATGGTCATGGAGATAACCAACAGATTCTGTGTTAAGATTAAGCTGGGAGATGGCCAGCTTTTCCGGGAGTTTAGCCAGGAAGGGAGTGATGGAGAGCGGGCGATAAGTTAGCCAGGAAGGAGGGGTTGGCTGAGGTTTTCTTGAGAAGAGGGTGCACAAGAGAGTGCTTCAAGGGGGAAGGGAAGGCTCCAGTGGCAAAGGAGTGGTTGCAAAAGTCAGCCAGGGCATGAGCAAGGGTGTCAATGTGGTCCTTGATGGTTTTGGAAGAAGAGGGAAAAACCTTCTTTTGACGAGACTTTCATAGATCGGACTTGTCTAAAAACCTCATTAGGGGAGAACAGAGCAAAGGAGGAGAAAGAGGGAGGAGAGGTGGCCACAGGAGGGCCAGAGGTAGAGGAGAGAGTAGGGGGAAGAGGAGGAGAGGACGAGAGGGTGGTCCTGGTTTTTAGAGATGAAATGAGAAGCCAGGGCCAGTTTAGGGACAGGAGAGGTACAGACTGCAGCAGGATTGGCCAGCTCCTTGCAGATTTTAAAGAGTTCGGCCGAGTTGTTAGATGCCGCCGAGACGCGGGCTCTCATCTTAATGCGGACAGCGAGCCAGTATTGCCTTTGGAGCAGACGGCAGGCTAGGTTGTCAGAGGATGCGCAAGAAGCTAGCCATTTCCTCTCAGCCAACCTGCACTTGCGTTTAAGGATGACGAGGTCAGAGTTGCAATTGGTTTTGGGCTTCAAGCAGATCCTCATGACAGGGGCAAGAACATCAAGAGTATCAGAGATAAAAGAGCGGAGCATGGAAAGGGCTGTGTTAGGATGTGAGTCAGCCAGGAGGAGGGGGAGAGAAAGTGGCGGCAAAAGCCTCAACTGACACACGCTTCATGGGTTGGATGACCAAGAAGGTAGGTGGCAGTGCTGGAGTTGGCTTGGCCTTAGGGGAGGGGAGGGGAGAGAGGGAGAGAAGGAGAGAGGGAGAGAGAGATTTTGCGAAAGAGTCCAGAGGAGGGACAAGAAGCATCCAGGTGGATGTTAAGGTCTGCAAGGAGGAGGAGTTCAGTGGTCGAGGCCAGGAGGGAGGAGAGAGGAAGGAGGTGATCTGACCAGGTGGCCCATAGATAGTAGCAACGGTATGAGAGTGGAGAGCCTGCAGACAAGGCATTTGAAAGAGGAGTAGGCCTGAATAGGAATGACAGAGGCAGGAATCCACTCCGGGAAGATCAAGGCTACACCACCTCCTGAAGGGGTGGATCTGGGCGCGGAGAGGATCTTGTAGCCATCAGGGAGCAAAGTGTTAAAGCTTGTGACAGAGCTGGTTGTGAACCATGTCTCAGTTGGACCGAGGATATCAAGATCAAGTTCTTCCAGGAGGCGGCAGATGCCAGAGTGACAGCTGAGCGAGAGTTGCGAGTGGCAATATGGAGAAGGTTGCTAACCTTGAACTTCTTCCTACCAGACTTAGTGAGGAGAGCAGGATTGTCGATAGAGAAGCAGTTTGAAAAGATAGGAGAAACACAGAGCCCAATAGAGTGGGTGGGGAAGAGGGGTGGAGAGGAAGAGGGGTGGAGACACTAGGGGAGGACATAAGGAGATGTGCAAGCAGACGAGACAGAAAGGGACATGACAATAGTGGATGATTGACTAAGTAGATAAGATTTCAGATGGAAGAGCAGGAAGAAAACAAGCAAATCAGGTTACCAGGGCATCAGGATCAGAGAAGTCATTAAAAACAGAACCTAGAGGAGGGTGGAGCACAGCAGAACAAATAACAATTTACAAAAGAACAAAGCAGTCGAAAAATGTAATCCTAGAAGAAGGAAGAATGCAGCAGAAAACAAAACAGTACAATGCAAAACATGGCAGTCAATAAGTAAGAGCAAAGGGGGTGCGTGGGTGGAGGAGGCTGGAGAAGGGAATGGGGGCGCGAGACACACGTGATAGGGAGTATGATCGGATAAGCTGCAGCCTTTGAAATGGAAGTAGCTGCCTGTACTACCAACCTATCTGGTGTAGGGTGCCTTTAAAGAAAATCAGGGTGTACAGAAGGTCTTTATTTTTTTCATAAACTCCTTGTTCACAGCCAAAGTGGTATCAGATTTTTTGCCAATTTTCCATAATGTTTTTTTTTAGTGCTGTATGGAAGGGTTTCTATCTAAGATGTCTGTGAGGTTCTCCTGCTTAATGTCCTTAGCACGACGTGCTCAACCAAAATACTCAATCACCCAATTCATAACCGTTCTTATAGGCCGCATTTGGGTGAGAATGGATTTCTGGCCTGTAAAATTCAACTTCGGATGAAGTATCCAAACCACTGGTTCTTTTAAACAAGTGGCTAGATCTTCTAGATGAGATTGATCTGAAACCAATTCTTCTGGAACATTGAGAGTTCCAAAGCGTTCATACCTGAGGGGTATAATGTCTTTCTCCCCGTGTTCCTCAAAAATGGACCCCAAGTCCTCGTCGTCTCCTTAGTAATCGACACCCGCTTGGTTGTCCAGCATTTGTATGTCTGGGTCTCTAGCATACTGGTGGTAGGGTTGAGTAGAGAAAGGGTCTGAAATGAGGCCCTGAGCTGGAGTCTCATTACAAGGTCTTTTACTAGGAGGCTGAGGGTCTTTGGATCCTGAAGGAGTAGAGTTGTCAGGGGTACTCTGATAGCTCAGAAAATAATCCAGATTTCTTTCATAGAAATTAGCTAAAGAAGACATTCTTCTCATCACCCTGTCGATGTCATCAGAGCTCCATTCCCTAGAACTGGGGATGACAACCTCTTGCTGATGTTCCTCTCCTATTTCCACATCATGTAGAGTGGGAGGGATAACTTTAGGCTTAGTGACAGGGTCAGGGGTCTTAGATTTATCTTTATCTGAGGACCTATGTTTGTCCTTCTGGACCTGGGGTGCAGATGTCGTCTCTGAAGACTTTTTCTGCTGTTTGTCCCCTTTACCATGGGTAGAGGAGTGTTTCCCTGATGGTTTGACTCTTTCCGAATCTTTCGACGCCTGGCGCCAAGATTTCGGGATGTGTAGGCTAGTTGCTGTGTCTTTAGTGTGACTTTGGGGAGCGAGGCACCCTTGGCAATCGTGGATGGTTGCCGTGTGTCGTGAGGCGATCTCGACCTGGAAATCCCAGAGGACACTGATTCTGTGGACCGTTCTCTATGTGCTTCTTTCTTCCAAGCACTCGACACACGTGTCGAGTCTCGGTTGGGGTTAGTGTGCTTAGGTGCAGTAGTGTGGGTACCGCGCGCGTCGCTGCGTGTGGTCCCCATAACTGCCCCGCCAGACAATCCTCCGAGGCTGAGGACTCACGCTTGGTTGTCTTTTGACGCCCCTGTGCCCTCGCTGTCAGAAACAGCGGTGTTGCTGCCATCACTGAAGGAACCCACCGCCTCCATGGCCTTGAGCTGCCTGGCGTAATAGGCCCAACGTTTAGTGGCGCTGCCCTTTAGTGTTTTAGCCTTAAAGAGTTTACACGCTCTACAGTTAGCTTCGGGGTGATCCCTAGGCAAACAGAGATTACAGGTGTTATGCTTGTCAACCCAAGGAAACTTGCGGTTGCACTTGGGGCAGAATTTAAATGGAGTACTCTCCATATGTCACATTATGGCAGCGGGCGAGTGTATGTAGGAAATAAAGGGAGTGTGATTATGTCCACCCCCCACTCTCCCTACTTGCAGGGCCGAGGCCAGAGGCCTTCCGATGCCTGGGCCGAGGCCAGAGGCCTTCCGAGGCCCAAAGTCCGTCGTGCAGTCTCGACGGTTGTTCGTTCTTCGGACCGGCGTCGATCTTCGATCTCTCGACATGGGATTGTAAGAACAGGAATTTTTAGATGAATTATGGCAAAATGGCTGAAAGACAGGGAACTCTGCAACAATGCTTCCGACAAGTATGGCGGAAAAAAACAATCTGAGGGTCCTATACGCGTGAGGGATCATGGCTACAGTGGACGTCACACTAGAGATATTATTACTGGCACGCCCTATGTCGACGCCCATTTTCGAGTTTCAAAAAACAAACTGTAATAATCTGCAGCTTCCACTAGATGTCGGCCTATGCACAGCATGTGATCTAAGCAGATTCCACAAGCCTCAGAAATATAATATATATATATATATATATATATATATATATATATATATATATATGGGATACATTACTCACCGTAATCGTATTTCTGATGCTTGTATCTGCTTAGATTCACATGCTGTGCATAGGCCGACATCTAGTGGAAGCTGCGGAGTATTACAGTTTGTTTTTCGAAAGTCGAAAATGGGGCGTCGACACAGGCGTGCCAGTAATACTATCCCTAGTGTGACGTCCACTGTACCCAAGATCCCTCACGCGTGTAGGATCCTCAGATTGTATTTTTTCTGACATGAGGAAGCATGAGGAGTAGCGTGAGTACAGATAATCCAAGCAGATAGACAGAAAGGTAAGACTACAAGCAATCATGCGCCTTCTCTCGGAGGGGAGGAAGGGTGGGTCGCATGTGAATCTAAGCAGATACAAGCATCAGAAATACGATTACGGTGAGTAATGTATCCCTTCTGAGGCTTGTGGAATCTGCTTAGATCACATGCTGTGCATAGATTAGTGAGCAGTACCAGAAGAAGGAGGTGGGATGTGAGAAGGGTCATGAGCAAACAGGTGTCTTAGAACTGCTTGTCCCACTTGTGTATCTGTCTTGGAATGAGTGTCAATGCAGTAATGCTGAGTAAAGGTGTGAATAGAGCTCCAAGTAGCCGCTTTGCAAATGGTGTCGAGGGGAACATTTGCAATGAAAGCCAGAGTGGCACCAATGCCTCTAGTAGAGTGGGCCCTTGGCGTAAAAGGCAGAGTCTTTTTAGAAAGAGAGTAACACAGCTGTATACAGTTGATAATCCACTTCGAGATAGCGCCCTTAGAGACGCGATCCCCCTCTCTGCCTGTAGCTACGGAGACAAACAGTTGATCTGTTTTCCTTAGCGGTCTGGTTTTATTTACATAGTATAGGACCGCCCTACGCACATCTAGGGTGTGTAGTTTCACCTCAGCCGAGCTTTGCGGGTTTTGGAAGAAAGCCGGAAGCTCGATGGACTGGTTTACATGGAATTTGGATATGAATTTAGGTGAGAACCTAGGGTGTGTGCGTAAAACCAGTTTGTCCTTGTGGATAGTAAAGAAAGGATCCTGCACTGACAGAGCCTGAATTTCACTGACCCTTCTTATGGAGGTAATGGCTACTAAGAAGGCCGTTTTATAAGTCAGGTGTTTGAGACTACTTTTATGCATGGGTTCGAATGGGGGTCCCATGAGCTTAGCTAGCACCACGTTGAGGTCCCATCCTGGCGGTGGGTTCGAAATAGGAGGGTGAAGTCTCTTTACTCCTTCCATGAAGGCTTTAACCACTGGTACTTTCCACCACGAGACCTTGTTATGGGATGTGGTGTAAGCCGAGAGGGCTGCCAGGTGTACTTTCAGCGAGTTAAAAACCAACCCTGCATCTAGCAGGTGGAGCATGTATGTTACAACGTTGGAAGGAGTGCAATCAACCGGGTTGATTTGTTTATTCTGGCACCAGATAACGAATCTTTTCCACTTATCAAAGTAACAGTGCCTTGTATTTGGTTTCCTGGACTCCTTTAGAATGTCCATACATCTCTGTGGTAATTTGAGATGTCCAAACTCTATGACTTCAGGAGCCATGCTGCTAGGTTCATAGAGTTGGGTTTCTGATGCACTGTTTGACCCTGTTGCTGGGACAGTAGGTTGTACCAGGCTGGAAGTCTGATGGGTTCGCACACCGCCATCCTGCGTAGGTGTGGAAACCATGGTTGTCTCGCCCACATGGGAGCAACTAGGATGAGCGTCATCAATTCCTTGTTCATCTTGTACACCACCTTCCTGATGAGAGGAGTTGGTGGAAAAGCGTACGCAAACATCCCTGACCAGTTCATCCACAGGGCATTCCCTTGGGAGTCTGGCTGGGGGAACCTGGATGCAAATCCTGGGCATTGTTTGTTTTCGCTTGTGGCGAATAGGTCTATAGTGGGGAAACCCCACTGAGAGAAGAGATCTTCTACTACGTCTCTGTGAAGGACCCATTCGTGTTCTTCTGGGAGGGAGTCTCTGCTTAGAGTATCCGCTAGGGAATTGAGCTCCCCTGGAACATGTTGCGATGACAGTAAGATGTTCCGTCTGAGTGCCCATATCCATATTTTCTGGGCAAGCTTGGACAGATTTGGCGAACGAGTCCCCCCTTGCTTGTTCAGATAGAACATGGCTGTCGTGCTGTCCGTCCTGACCTGCACCGACAAGTTCAGTAGATGGGGCTCGAACGCCTTTAGCGCTCGGAATACTGCCAGAAGCTCTAGCAGATTGATGTGGTTCTTGGCTACTGAGTGAGACCAGAGACCCTGAGCTGTGTGGTGGAGATGGTGAGCTCCCCACCCAGTCAGGCATGCATCTGTAGTCACCACGGCTTGTACTTCGGGATCGTAAAAGGGTTTCCCCTTTGCGAGATTCTCTCTTGTCCACCAGTGTAGGCTCTGTACGAGTGTTGGCGAAACGACCACTAGATCGTCCCAATGACCACTTGCCTGAGACCACTGTTTCGCCAACCATTCCTGTATGGGACGCATGCGCAGACGCGCGTGGGGGACCAGGTAAATGCATGACGCCATCATGCCCAGTAACCGCATAGCTTTGCGTACTGTTATCTGTTGACCTGACTGATAATACGGAATTTGCAGAAGTATATTCCGAATTCTCTCTTCCGAAGGGAAGGTCAATCCTTTCTGAGTATCTAGGAAAGCTCCTAGAAACTGTTTTGAGGTGCTTGGCACCAGACTTGACTTTTTCTCGTTGATGGAGAAGCCTAATTCGTGGAGGAGGTCGATAGTCCTCTGAATGTTTGACCTGCAAATTCCCGGGGTTTCCCCCGTTATGAGCCAGTCCTCCAGATAAGGGTACACCGGGATTGCTTCCCTGCGTAGGTGTGCAGCCGCCACCGCCAGTACCTTGGTGAATACCCTTGGTGCTGAGGCTATCCCGAAGGGCAGTACCTTGAATTGGTAGTGGCGGCTGTCCACCTTGAAGCGCAAGTACTTCCTGTGCGCTGGGAGCATGGAAATATGAAAATAAGCATCTTTCATATCCAAGGTTGCCATGTAATCCCCCTTTTTTAGGAGGGGGATTACCTCTTGTAGCGTGGTCATACGGAATTTTTGGGGCTTGACATACTTGTTGGCAGGCCGTAAGTCCAATACTGGGCGCATTGTCAAATCTTTCTTTGGCACAAGGAAGTAAGTTGAATAGATACCCTTGTTTACCTGGTGTCCTGGGACGAGTTCTATCGCGTCCTTTTCTAGCAGAATGGCGATCTCCTCGAGAAGGATCCTTTGATGCTCTAGGGAGTGCACTCTTTGTCGTGGAGGATGGTTCCGGGGACGCTGCAGTAGTTCTATACAATATCCTGCGGATACTGTTGACAGCACCCATCTGTCTGAGGTGATCCCTTCCCAAGCTTGGGTGAAGGTGGAAATGCGTCCCCCTACTGGGGTTGCGTGGCAAGGGACCCTGAGCTGAGCGTCACTGTTTTGGTGGAGGCGTGCCACCTCCCTTGTTGGGGCTGCCTCTGCCTCTTCCACGACCTCTCTTGTTACCCCTGCCGTAACTCTGGGTAGACTGCTGGTTGTTATTCCATTGTGTACCCTGTCCCTGGGCATAGTTGCCTCTTTGTGAATTTTGGCCGCGTGGGCGACGAAAATTACTGTTCCCCCTCTGGTTAGGGGGTTTGTTGGTAAGCTGGCCAAGGGATTTGAGAGTCTCATATTCATCTTTGGCATTTTTAAGTGCGTCTTCGACCGCTTTCCCAAACAATAGGTCGGGTTCCACTGGCTTGTCTATTAAAGAAGCCTGGGTTTCTGTCTTGAATCCCGACTGCCGTAACCACGCATGTCTCTTGATAACAGTACCTTCTGCTATCAATCTCCCTGCGTTGTCAGCGGCGTCGAAAGTTGCTTTTAAAATGCAACCAGACACGGCTCTCCCCTCTGCCGAGATCCGAGCCAGTTGGCCCTTTAACGGTTCTGGAGCAGAGGCAATGAGCGCCGCGACTTCTTCCCATTGATGGCAATTGTAACTAGCCAACAGGGTGGTGGAATTCGCAATCCTTGCTTGGTAGGCGGACGTTGAGGCTACCTTCCTGCCAAACCCGTAAAGTTTTTTGCTCTCCTTGTCGGGAGGAGCTTCTGATGAAGATAAGGGCGTGCCAGCCCTTTTTCTAGTGTTGGTAACCACTAGGGAATCTGGTTTAAGATGTCCCCTTATATACAGAGGGTCAGACTGGGCTGCCCGGAAAATCTTTTCAATTCTGGGGTTGACAGCTCTGGTGAGGTTAGGATTCACCAGGGAAGGATCTATTCTTCGTTGGATGGATTTGAGGATAGGGATGGTCTGAGCGACCGGTCTTCTCTCTCCTACAAACTCCTCCGCGAAGTCCCTTTCCTCCTGTACACCGTGGGTGTCGATGTGGAAATGTTCCGCTGCTCGAGCGAGAACCTCGTTAAGGAGGGGCTGGTTATCAACTGGAGAGTCGGTAACTGGGGCTTCGCTTTGTACTGGGGAATCTACTCTGTAAATTTCCTGCTCATCTTCTCCCTCCTCCAGGTCCTCATCCTCTGCATAGTAATCTGTCCCGGTTTGTTCTTCCATAATTTCAAACTCCTGGTCCTCTTCAGGGAAAACTTGTCCCTGGTAACTGGGGAGTGGAGTAGAATATGGAGTGGAGTAAGGCTGAACCTCGAAGGGTTCGGGTCTTTCGAACCGGGGCTTTTTACTTAGCGGGATAGGATCGGAGGAGCCTGAGGGTGTGGCCCCTTGAGGGTTATATGAAAGAAAGTGTTCTGGGTTCTTATCATAAAAATCAGCCAAGGA
Source organism: Ambystoma mexicanum (assembly GCF_040938575.1). Taxonomy (NCBI): domain Eukaryota; kingdom Metazoa; phylum Chordata; class Amphibia; order Caudata; family Ambystomatidae; genus Ambystoma; species Ambystoma mexicanum. The sequence goes on along the minus strand of NC_090932.1, from coordinate 1,513,590,169 downwards.
AGACATCCTAGACATAACCCTGTCTATGTCTTCACTGGACCATTCTCTGGAACAGGGTATTACTTTAGCAGGTGATGATTTATGGGACTTTTCAAGGGTAGACTTGTGTTTGCTTGTCTGCCTAGGGTGAGAGGATGGCTTTACAGGGGTTGAAGGCTGTGCTTTCCGCTGTATCCCCCCCTCCCCGTGCGTGGAAAAGTGTTTTCCCTGTCCCTTGGAGGCCCCAGAGACTTTCGACGCCTGGCGCCGAGGGTCTGGAGAGGTATCTGTGTGCTTCGGGCGTGGGGCCTCACTGGTGTTAACCGCGGTCTCGGTATCTTGGAGCGCGGCCTGGGGGTGGAAGTCGTCTTCGTCTCCCGACGATCGAACTTCCGTTAATGTGTGTAGCGAGGCACTCTTGGCAAGAGTGGATGATTGCCTTGCGTCGTGAGGCGATCTCGATCGAGAGCGCCCAGAGGACACCGAGTCGGACCGTTCTTTTTGTGCCTCTTTCCGGGAAGTCGACGTCGTCGAGGTCCGGTTGGTCTTAGTGTGTTTAGTGTGTGTTAGGTGTGTAGCGCTTGCGTCGCCGGGGGTCTTCCCCATAGCCGCCCTGCCGGACGACCTTCCGAGGTCGGGGACCTGCGCTCGTCGGCTGTCTTTCGACGCCGTAATGCCCTCGCCGTCCGAAAGTGCGGCGTCGCTGCCATCGCTGAAGGCGCCCTCCGCTGCCATGGCCTCCTGCCTGGCGTGGTGGGCCCAACGCTTTGTCGAACGGTCCTTAAGTGTCTTAGGTTTAAACCTACTACACGCTCTGCAGTTCGCTTCGGGGTGATCCCTCGGCAAGCAGAGATTGCACGTGGCGTGCCTGTCGACCCAAGGGTATTTGCGATTGCACTTGGGGCAGAATTGAAAAGGGGTACCCTCCATACGCACCTTAAGGCAGCGGGCTGCTAAGTGTAGGAATATATAACATGTAACTATATATCAAGAGTGAAGAGTATGTACCACCCCCCACTCTCCCTACTTGTAAGGGCCGAGGCCAGCGGCCTACTAGGCCCGGGCCGAGGCCAGCGGCCTTCCGAGGCCCAGATCCGTCGTGCAGCAGTCGACGGTCGATGACTTCTCCAGCCGTCGTCGAGGTTGAGGGTCGACGTTGGGGTGGGGAAGGGAATGAATAAGAATTATAATTATAATAACAGCAAAAGTATGGCTAAGGCCAGGGAACTCCGCAAGATGCTTCCGACCAGTATGGCGGAAAAAAACAATCTGAGGATCCTACACGCGTGAGGGATCTTGGGTACAGTGGACGTCACACTAGGGATAGTATTACTGGCACGCCTGTGTCGACGCCCCATTTTCGACTTTCGAAAAACAAACTGTAATACTCCGCAGCTTCCACTAGATGTCGGCCTATGCACAGCATGTGATCTAAGCAGATTCCACAAGCCTCAGAAATATATATATATAGGACATTTGTGGACATGTGTGTGTGTTTTTTTGAAAGGTTCAGCATAGTTCCCAACATGCTACAAACCTGAAATTTGGCATGTGGCTAGGTTTCATGGTGTAGACAATGTACAGTATTAAATATACATTTTAATTTTCTTTTTTTTAAAAAAAGTGGTCTGCAATGCTTGGATACATGGGTGTCTGTTCAAAATGTTCAGCAAACTTCCCAACATGCTACAAACCTGGAATGTGGCATGTGGGTAGGTTCCATGGTGTAGATAATATACCAAGTATAAAATGACATGCATTACTCACTGTAATAGCATTTCTGATGATTGGATCGGTTTAAATTCACATGCTGTGCATATAGTCCGACATCTAGTGGTAATCGCGGAGTATTGCATCTTTCTTTAGAGAATCGAAAGGGGGACGTCGACATGGGCGCGCTCGTTACACCATCCCTAACGTGACGTGTAGTGTACCCAAAATCCCTCACGCGTCGAGGTCCCTCTGTGTTTTTTTGCTGTGAGGGAGCCTATGACTATCGTGAGTAAGTACCGAGAGAGAAAGGTGTCAAATGTCTATGTTCCTTCTACTCCCAAGAGGGGAGGAAGGGCGGGCATGTGAATCTAAGCAGATACAATCATCAGAAAGGCTATTACGGCGAGTAATGCATGTCATCTGATACTTGTTAATCGGCTTAGAATCACATGCTGTGCATAGATTAATTAAAAAAGAAGGTCTTAAGTCGCTTCCTGAACAAGGTGATTGAGGATTCCTCCCTCAGCGTCAGCGGCAGACTATTCTAAGCCACCGATGCTGCTGCATAGAAAGCTCCTTTCCTAACTTGTGCGAGTTTATATCCGGGAATTTTCAGTTGTGTGGCGTTGTTGGACCTCAAGTTATGGCTATTTGACTTGATGACCAGTTTTGTCCTTCAGATACACCGGCGCTGTGCTTCTCAGACACTTAAATGAGATTAGCATCAGCCGAAAACAGATTCTCTCCTTGACCGGGAGCCAATGTATGCTCCTTCTTGCCTCTGACTGTGGTCCCTTTTTTCAGGTCCATAATCACTTTAACTTCATTATTTTGCACTACCTGAAGTCCATTGACTTCCGTCTTGGGCATCCCAACAAAGAGGCTGCTACAGTATTCGATTCTTGCACCAAACAAGGCTCTTGCCAAAGTTTCCCTGACTATCTTTTGAAATAAAAGGACGTGTGTGAGTTAACAACTTAATGTAGTAAGAGGCCGACAACACCAAGCTACTTACTTGGGCCTTCATGTTTGAATTGCAATCTGAGTAAACTTCAAGGGTCTTAACATTGTTCTTGATTTTTATTGTACAGCCTTCAATTTGGAACAGAGTATATTCTGACATCTTCTTGCAAGTTTTTGCGTCGGTCTTAATGAGCATCAACTGAGTTTTTCCTGTATTGAGAGCAAGGCTGTTGAGACACATCCATCTATGGATTAGGCCGTAAAACCTATTAATGTTCCGCTCATCTTCTTCAAAAATGCCCGTCAAAGGGATGACATATTGTGTGTAGTGGGCGTAGTTGGTAAATTCAATGTTATTCTCTTCTAGGAAGTCCAGGGAAGGGGCTGTAAATATGTTAGAAAACATAGGCGACAAACATGCCCCATGTGGCAATCCTTGAGACAACTTACTGGGTTCACTATCTGCCAGAGTGCTACTCACTCTCCATTGGCACTCACTGAGAAATGATTTGACCCATTGGGGTGCTGGTGTAGCAAAACCTGCCACCTTCTCCAACCTGGCGACCAACAATGTATGGTCGACCGGTTCGAATGCGGCGGACAGGTCAAGAAGCATAAGCATTTGATGTTTTCCCCTGGTCCATATGATGAAGTAGCCTGGAATTAAGATCGAGCAACGCCGTCGTAGTTCCGTTACTTTCTCTAAAGCCAGATTGCCACTGATTCAAGATGTTATATGTCTTGACTGAGGACTTGCGTGTATGCCACGGGATCTAGTATTTTTAGGAGAAACGGAGAGTTAGAGATAGGCCGACAATTCAAAGGGTCTCTCGGACATAGGCCAGGTTTCTTCAATAATGGTGTAACCCATGAGTTTTTATGCTTCTGGGGACATAACAGTCCCAGGGGTGAAGGGTTATACGTTTTATTCTGCGCCACACGGGATGTACAGCCATATTGATTATTTTTGTTTATGCAGGGAATTGCGGGGGAGGTGACTTGGTCCCTGTCAGTTAGTCCAATCATGATATGGTAACCATGGGATTTGTCACAGTAGGGCTAAGGACCCAGGACTCCCAGTGGCGGGCGTTGCAATGATTCTTTATGGAAGGATGAGGTTTTTCAGACAGAGCTGAGGCAGGTGATCACAGGTTATTTTCAAAGGAACAATATTGGGGAGGTGTACCTTTGTACGGGGTGGGATGCAACTAAGGCAACTTAGAGGTCTCCTCGTTAGGGAGGGTGCGCTAAAAAGAGGGAGAGGTCGCTTTTGGAGGGCAAACTACGGGGAGACATTACTAGGTTAGAAAAGAAAATACTGGAGGGACTACCAGAGCAGGAGGACCTACTAAGGAAAGTCCAGGGAAAGAGGGGAGAATGTCAGGCTCTAGAGACAGGGAAAGTGGTGCGGAACCTACAGTTCCTGTGACAGAAATATGATGAAAATATGATGAAAAGGTAAATAAAGCGGATGCGTTCTTGGCAGCTTGGCACAGGGCCCAGAGGGTAGACAGATGGGTGGGTGGAGGGGGTTCTGAATGTTGAAGGAAACTGTGGTTTCTGATTCAGTTAACATTGGGGACTGCTTTTGCTACATTTTACGAGAAGGTGTACTGTCCCAAGAAAGAGGCACACGTAGAGGATATCAGGTGGTATCTAGGTGAAATGTCCTTTACTCAGTTGGAACCTAATGAGGGGGAGGGCCTGGATGCCCCTGTTTCAGAGACAGAAATTCACCTGGCCATCAAACGTTTGCAGACGAGAAAGGCCCCAGGGGAGGATGGTATCTCCATGGGTTTCTATAAAGCATTTCGGAACTTCTTGCCCCTCACATGGCAAAGCTGTTTAATTTTATTTTATTATCGCAACGTGTAGGGCACCCAGATTCTTCAGCAGGCTTTGATTTCGGTCTTACATAAGGATGGGAAGGATTCTTGCCTATATGGATCATACCGACAGATTTCCCTCATTAACAGATGCCAAGATCTACACCAGGGTCCTGGCCTAACGGTTTGAGGAGCTGAAGCTGTGTTCGGCCCACTTCGACCAAGTTGGTTTTATCAAGGGGCGTCAAGGATCGGACACCTCGCGAAAGACACTTCATTTTATGGATAAGACCAGGGTATCCAACCCTCTTGGCACTTGATGCAGAAAAGGCCTTTGGCAGTGTCAACTGGGCTTTCCTGTACAAAGATTTCTGGAAATATGGGGTAGGGCCTAGTCTCCTTAACAGCATCAAAGCCGTGCACACAGATCCCAGGGCCAGGGGGTAGCAGTGAACGGGAATCTATCACAGGTGTTTAGTCTTCGTAGGGGAACCAGGCAGGGTTGTCCCCTATTGCCCTTGTTATTTGCCCTATCTCTGCAACCATTGGCAGTGCAGCTGCCGACAGACCACCAGAGTAGAGGGAATAGTGGTCGGGGAGAGAGAGTTTAAGCTGGGGATGTATGCCGACAACATTCTTTTACATTTGAAAAATCCAGAGGTCTCCGTTTCGGCAGTCTTGGAAGTGGTAGAACAATGGTTCCCTGGCAGTGTATAAGGTGAACAGGGAGAAGTCCACTCTGTTCCCGTTCGATATGGACTCTGGGCGGGACACGGAGAGCCTTTCTCACCTGGGGATGGTAGTGGAATTGGAGCAGATTTGGTATCTGGGGATGTATATCACAAGATCCCTCGAAGATTTGGTGGAGAACTAACCTGCTTTATTGGGGGTATTATATAGCGACATGGAGAGATGGGGGCTGCAGACCATTTTCTGGATGGGTAATGGGTAGGCTGAATGCCCTAAAGATGAATTTTGTCTCTAGGACTTTGTACTTATTGCTGGTGGGGGTGTTTGCCGAAAGCGAAGCGCCAAATGCTTAGTTACCTTTGGGCTGGGAAGCAGCAACAGTGGTGTGGGGTATTGGGGGTGAGGCTCACAGATCTTAATTGATACTACAAAGCAGCAGAGCTGAGGATTCTGGTCCCCCACTTATGTGAGGACAGGGACAAGCAATGTTTTTTTGTTGTTGGAAAATCTCCATTTGAGACCCGCAACAGTGGGGGATTGGTTGTGAGTGCCGAAGAATAGAATCCCGCAGAGAATACAGGAACATCCCATACTTGGGGTTATCTGGAATATTCTTGGCAGCAGGGCCCAAGAATGCAGGAGTTTACGTCATGGGCCTCACCACTGAGCCACCTGTGGGCTCCAGTTGTCAGAGATGATATCCTGAATACCGAACGTTTACAGCAGTGGGTGGAGGCGGGGTTAAAAAAAGTGCGTCAGTTGTGGAAGGGAGGGAGGTTCGTCACCATCCAGGAATTGGAAGAGGCAATGCAGATTGGGAGACTCCAGGTATTCCTATTCCTCCAACTAAAGAGGGTATTGATGGTGTTCGGGAGAATTCTCGATTTAGGCTGAATTTCCTAACCTAGTGAGTCCCCCAGCAGCTTTGCTGGATTTTTGGGGTTTATTTTTTTCTGCCAAGAGTGAGACTCTTTTACCCTCCCTCTTGGACATGATTTGAGTGTGTTTCTTTGAATCTAGATGTGTTTAATGGGCTATGGGGTCTTTTACTCCATAGGGCTTCATGTGTTTTTGTGATGTGTGTTACACAGCACCCTCCGTGCAGTAACACAGGGTTGTCATAGTGACCCCCCAGTATAGACTCCATACCCTGGGACTGACTACTGTCTCCCAGGGCATGTAAAGTCACCATTGACTTTACTAGTCTTAAATTCTGAACAGAACCAGTACAAACCATCATATTGTGGACGTACTGGCTGGGGCAATTCAATTGCCCCAGGGTCTGTTAGTCGAGGGGGCACGTCTCCGTCCCCCCTGATCGAGTTTTGGCTGGTGGCAGTGGATACTACTTTTTATATTCAACCGCAAATATTTTCCTATGGGATTTCCCATTGTTTTAGGCTACTATCTTTATTTAATTATTTACGGTAGCCTCGAACATACCGCCGGTTTATTTAATTAATATTAATTCTCCGGTTGGTATTTTTTGCCAAAACTTGATTCTAAAATGGCGTTTGTGTTCTCTTCTGTGACTCCAACCCAAGTCGAGCCCTTTGTTCCACTTTTTGGCGGGCTTCTCCACAGAAGCCCTCCAAAGTGGTGCCACTCTGTCTGGGGTACTTAGGAGGGGTGAAGGGAAATTTAGGCACCCTGGACTGAGTTGCCTAGGCAACTCAAGTCGCACTCCATCCTGATTGGCCCAAGTGGTGGTACCATCTTTAACCGGAAAACTCTGCGGCTGGTTTCTGCCCTGGTAGTGCAACGACCTTCATCTTGCCTCCAAGTCGAGATCTTCTCTTCCCCTGGACGACGACGCAACTTGCACCCACTACCAGGAACAACTGCCACCGCTGGAGGATCCTTCCCACTTAAGGTACCGTGTCCCGTCTGGCTTCCCTTGCTACTGACTGTACGGGGTAGATTTAGCCCCCGGCTTTTGAACCTGGGTTAGCCTGGGACACCCTGGCTAAACTTTCCTAAGCCTCTCTAAACTCTTTTTGAACCCTCTGCAAGACTTTCTAAGCCTAGTGTAACTGTGTGATCTTGGGCGCATTTGTGCTCTGCTCTCTCTAAGAAGGGGCCCAGCCTTTGGACTTTGGCTCACCAGTGACTTTTGTTCTTCTGCCTTGCAACAGTGTTCCTGAATTTTAGAGTGGTGTACCTTTCCATATTCTGTCTTTTTCCCTCCCTTTCTCACAAACTTATTGGAGTGCAATCTAGTTAAGCGCTCACCTCTGTATGAAAATAAGTGGTGTTTTACTCTGTCTTATCTAATAAGGAAAAGGGGTGTATATATTACAATAGTAACTGTGTTTAGAATATTTTACAATAAGAGTGCTGGAGTGTTTCAAACCGTGTGTTTTTAAATAAATAATTATATACTTTGATACCAAAGCTCTGGTCAGTGTTTGCTTGTATTATTGTATGTGGGTACCTATTGTGTATACTTTGCATACTGCCTAACTCTTCTTGAGGGAAGTCTGACTGCTCAGCCACAGCTACCAGGTAAATCTGGGTGGTGCAGACTGCTACCAAGTGGGTTTACTGCCAACACCTGTAGTCTTAAATCTTTTGCAGTGTTCCCTAAGGGAACTGCACAGGTTTCTGCCTAACAGATGGCAGGGAAATTGAGAGTTTGTTCAGAGTGAGTCGACACAAACAGAGCGCTTTCTTGATACACAGCAAGATTCCAAGTAGCTTATCTCATCGCTTTATGTGGCTTTGGTGGAGGCTACAATGGGAGATACAGAGGTGCTACGGGCAAAATGGGAGAGGGACTTGCACCGGGAGGTTGATGGGCAATTATGGGGGAGAATCTGCAGGTGAACGTTTAGACCTCAATAGCCTGCCAACATAAATTGCAAGGAGTGAAACTGCTCCACCGCTGGCAGTAATACCTAGTTCGTCTTTCTAAGATGTTTGTGGGGGTCAACCCCCTATGTTAGCATGGTTGTGGGGAACGGGCCACATACTGGCACATGTGGTGGTCATGCAACAAAGTGCAGGTGTACTGGGCTGAAGTGCTGGGGTTTTGAGTCCCCAGGGATCTGTCATCCAGGTGGTCAGGACACAGCCATCGCTATTGGATCAAGTTCTTGGAGGTGGATTAGTGAGGGAGGATCACCTGGATGGGGGGTCTCAGGAAGTGGGAGACCGACAGGTGAGACGTGCTATCCCTCTTCTTTCAACACCTTTTCCCCATCCTACTCTGTAGAAGATTCAAAACCACTGCACCCCTCTTTCCCGATACAAACACTTTCACACAACACATCAGAGAATGGACCAACACCAGAGCCGTTTACCTGACATGTCCCACTACAAGGGTCAAGAAAAGTCAAGCAATTGATCAGAATCACACACACCTGACTGCCCTTTCCCTTCCCCACAGGAATAAAATGTGGAGCAAGAGAGCAAAGTACGAGCACGGCAGACAGCACAACGGCATAGCCAACCAGGCAGTTCAAGAGAAGGAGAAAGGCGTCCCAGGCCAGCGGTTCCTTCGTGGAAGAGGACATAAGACCGCGAACAATGGCACAAGTGTCCTGCAGCAGATGCCAATGGTACACAGGGCAAGCCTATGCCATTGAGCAGAAGCGAGGGAAGCTCCTGCAGCCGTGGTACCGGCCTTGACTCCAGGGAAGCCGAAAGCCAAGTGGCTCATCACATCCGATGAGTCGAGGGGAGAATCGATAAGAGCCGGGCTGTGTTGAGTGAGAATCGCAGTGTGGCAAGTTTGAACCAAGTTTAATGAACTGTGAAAAGTGTTAAGGGGAGACCAGCTACAGAGAGAAACCCGCACCACGTGGCCAACACGAGAGACGCTGGTCAATCCCCATCTGAGAGAAAACTACAAGTATCAGAAGGCCGTAGGAGAGCAGCCAAGAGAAGTCAAAGTGGTCATACAGGAGGTCTAGTAAAATCCCCATACAATCGAAAGACTATGATCTACAAACTGTGTGAAAGCAAGGGTAGTAAGTCCAGCATTGAGGGAAAGCAAAGGAAGCGAATCCTGCAACACTTGAGAGTAAAGGGAAGATGAAGTTGGCAAGAGTGAACCCAACCGATGGATGCTGACGAGAAGGGGGCAAGTCTAAAGTCCCAGGAAACAGTGTGTTGACATGAGTGAACCCGGCCGAGGGATGTCCACTGGAACTGTTTAAAAAGACATTAATATTTATGAGCGAAGGAAAAGCCGTAGTGAACCCAGAGAAGGGAGGCTGAAAGCAAAGAAGGGTCAGTGCCCCCAGAAGAGGGGGACCCAAGTGTGAAAAATCCTCACCCAAAGTGAAATCAAGAAACTAACTTTAAATTATGTTGAAGGAAGGGAATAGTTCCTAACCTGTAACTCCAATTCTCCAGCATTGATATCTTTCATGGATTCACATGCTTAGAATATTCCCCGTCGTCAGACTGGGACCCCTCGGTACACACATATAGACTTTTCTTATAGGAGAACTTCTGACACTTTTGTGTCCCATCTACGTCCTTTTGGGGCCCGCATACGCATGCCCCGTAGGACGTTGCGGTATAAAAGCCCCGCCCCCGCGGCTCCCTTCAGATTTCGGCCCCTCCAAAGTAGGAAGGGTTAAACCTATATACATTGCATCCTGGGGAGGATGGCAGGCGCATGTGAATCCATGAAAGATACCAATGCTGGAGAAATGGAGTTACAGGTAAGAAACTATTCCCTTCTCCAGCATTGGATCTTTCATGGATTCACATGCTTAGAATAGATTGTATAGCAGTAAACTGGAAGACGGTGGTGAGAATGCAATGCAACATACATCCACAAAAAATACATAATGCATAGGTACACAAGAAATAAATTTACCCATATACCTGTATCTCCATAAAGCATATGGTTACCAACAGGTAGAAAAAACTCTCCACAGTGCAGAGCTTACCTTATTGAAACAGATGGCGCAGGACTGCTCTTCCCATCTGCACCTCGTCCGCATGCTGCCTCGCAAGGCAGTAATGGCGGGTAAACGTGTGGGGCACCGACAATGCCGCAGCTTGGCATATGTCCGTTAGCAGAATTCCTGCCCATAATGCTGCTGAAGAGGACGTTGATCTTGTAGAATGGGCTCTAGGATGCCCTTGCAGTGGCCTTCCGGCCTTGGAGTGGCAAAACGCAATCGTCGACGAGACCCACCGAGCTAGTCCTTGCTTAGAAATTGCATTTCCTCTTGTTGACGGACCATACGCGATGAACAGTTGTCGAGTAGAACTGAGTTCCTGTGTACGATGTAGGTAAAATTTTAGGGTCCTCTTAACGTCCAAGGTATGAAGAGCTTTTTCCGCTGCCGATGATGGGGTCGCGAAGAAAGTAGGGAGGGCAATGGACAAGTGTTTGTGATACACTGTAGGAACTTGCAGAACGAAAGTAGGATTAGTTGCCAGAACCACCTTGTCTTTAAAGAATCTTAGGTATGGAGGGTCTACGACCAGCGCTTGCAGTTACGAGATTCTCCTAGCTGACGTGGTAGGAATTAAGAACGCCAACTTCCACGATATGAATAGGCTCAAAGGGTGGTTTCATTAAGCCTGCCAGCACTACGTTGAGACTCCATGTTGGTGGAAAACGTTTTATTGGGGGAAAAATTCGAAATAAACCCCTCATGAAGTGTTTCACTAACCTGTCGCTGAATAAAGGAGACGACTGTCTCTTCCTCGTGAACCTAGAGATGGCCGCCAGGTGCACCTTTATCGATGTGAAAGATAAACCCCCCTCTGCCAAGTGAAGCAGATAAGGCAGAACTTGCTCCGGAGTCACCTTTAACGGGTGTAGTCCTTGTTGTCCTCGACACCACTCACAGAACCTTCGCCATTTATAGGTGTAGGATTTGTTGGTAGAAGGGGCCCGAGCCACTTGCAGAATGTTCTGGCAATCCTCCGAAACGTCTAAGGTACCAAATTCCGAAAAGTCAGGAGCCAGGCTGTGAGGTTGAGACTGTCCGGGTCGTGATGCCACACCGTACCTTTGTCCCGGGACAGTAGGTTCGGGACCCTCGGAAACGCTATTGGTTGTTCCAGCGACAAGTGAAGCAGGTCGGAAAACCACGGTTGCCTCGGCCAGTACGGTGCCACTAGAATTACCCGGCAACTGTACCTGCGTATCCACTGCACCATCCTCCGTAGGAGGGGGAACGGAGGAAAAGCTTAAAAGGAACTTGTCCGTCCATGGGAAGGAGAACGCCTCTCCCATGGAACCCTCCTGAGGCCATCTGCTTGCGAATTGCTCGCATTTCTTGTTTTCCTTCGTTGCGAAGACGTCCAGTGGGGGGTGACCCCATTTCTCGAAAACTTTTGTCAGCTGAACTGTGTCCATTTCCCATTCGTGTATCTGGGCCATCCTTCTGCTGAGGGAATCCGCTTGCAAGTTCCTCACTCCCGGGAGATGGTGAGCCACGATGGATATCTCGTGCTTTAATGCCCAATGCCACACTTTCTGGGCCTCCATGGAAAGGGTCCTGGATCGCGTCCCCCCTTGTTTTCTCACATAAAACATGGCCGTCGTATTGTCCGTCAGCACTCGTACTCTCGATCCCTTGATGTGTGGTAGGAACGCCTTCAAGGCCCATCGCACTGCTCTGAGCTCTAACACGTTGATGTGTAGGAGTGACTCCGTTTGAGACCAACGACCTTGCGTTTGAAGAGTGCCCATGTGAGCTCCCCAGCCGGTTAGAGCCGCATCCGTGACTATGGTTAGGTGGAACTCCGGCTCCTGTAGGGGTACACCACTGTTCAGGTTGTGGAAACTCTGCCACCACTGAAGAGTCCGAAGCAGTTTGTCGTTGTCGATGATTATCTTGTCTGACCACGATCCTTGGGCCTGTGTCCACCGGTCCGCCAACTGAACTGGCCTCATGAATAGGCGACAGTTGGCCACCAGATGGATGCAGGATGCCATGGCCCCTAGGACCGAAACGTATTTTCTCACTGAAAGCTTGGTATTTCGCCGTAGTCGACCCGCCAGTTGATTGAGTTTTGAGATTCTGTCGAGGGAAGGGTTCACTAGCCCCGACTGGGTTTCGAACGGTGCCCCCAGGAACACCAATGTTCTCGATGGCATCAAGGAGGATTTTTTGAAGTTTATGGCGAATCCCAGCTGTTGTAGAAGCTGCATGGTGGCTTGCAAACTTGTGTTGGTCGATGCTGGGGAGGATCCCCTTACCAGCTAGTCGTCGAGATATGGGTATACATGGTGGCCCTGCCTTCTTAGCCAGGCCGCTACTGGGGCCAGGCATTTCGTGAACATTCTGGGGGAGGTTTTGAGCCCAAAGGGAAGAACCGTGAACTGGTAGTGAGTCCGCCCTATCACAATCCTCAGGAACTTCCTGTGCTTCCGACACATTGGAATATGGAAGTACGCGTCCTGCAAATCCAGGGACGCCAGAAAATCCCCTTCTTGAACGGCTCGGGTCACTTCCTGTAGCGTGAGCATTTTGAATTTTAGGCTCTTTAAGGACTTGTTGAGATCGCGTAAGTCTAGAATGGGATGCCATTTTCCGTTTGGCTTTTTCACGACGAAGTATCTTGAGTAAACCCCTTGACCTTTTTGTGATGCTGGAACTAATTCTATCGCACCTTTTGCTAACATGAGTGTTACCTCCTGTTGCAGTACCCTCAGATGGGAATGAGCGACGAACGTAGATGGAATGTGCGGAGGGCTGCGCTTGAATTGTAGAGAATGCCCGTTCCTTATTGTGTCCAGCACCCATTGATCTGTCGTTATTCGTTCCCATTCGTCGACATAGGCTGATACTCTTCCTCCCAGAACGGTGTGTTGCTCGTCATTGCTGATCTTTGTTTTGCTTCTCTCTCGACGACGACGGATAGGATGGTCTCTTCCTGGAGGTCTGGAAGTTCCGGCGTCGGGTTGCTCTTGAGAAGCACGCCTGCATCCCTGGGAGGGGTACGCCGACCTACTGAAGGATCTGTCTCCTGACACAGAGAATCTGGAATTACCTGAAGCCTCTCTAAAGGGACGAAAAGACTTGTAGCTTCGGCCACTCTGGAGGGCACCCAATGAACGTGCCATGTCAGAGTCCTCTTTCATTCCCTTCAGGGCCTCATCTACTTTCTCTCCGAATAGAAGGTCTCCCTCAAAGGGCATATCTAATACTTTGTATTGTACCTCTGGTCTGAAATAGGTACACTTAAGCCATGACTGTCGTCGTAACACGACCCAATTATTGACTTGCTTGAAGCCCGATTCAGCGAGGTCCACCGCAATGTTTATTGCGTGATTGGAGGCTTCCTCACCCTCTCGGACGAGTAACATCGCCGCCTTCCTATGCTCTTCCGGAAGATGATCCAGCAACAGAGCCAGCCTGTGCCACATTTCTCATGTTGCTCCCACAGATAGCACTTTTTTGCCGAAGGCATCCTGACGTCTTGCCTCGTTTTCAGGTGGAGTTTTTCTCAAGGCGACCTTTTACCGCCGGTTCCGAAAAGGGGTGACGCATTATCTGCAAACCCTCCTTCCACACATGATCTAGTATGGGTATTGAAAACACTGACCTCCTTCTCTTACCCATGTGGTCGAAAAGAAAACAGTCCTTTTTCTGTTCCTCCTGGGACAAACCGAATTCCTTACACGCCTTCTCCATCATAGAATGGAATGATGCAATATCATCCAGGGGGGGGGGGGACGGCTGAGCCGGGCTCCTTGGGGTTTCTAATTCCACCTCTGACTCCCAAGCTGGATCCGTGGAGGGGGATGAGGAGATATCCGACATGGCTGCTCTGTCAGACTCCGAATCTGGCAGCTCACCTTCCTCTTGGGGTGCCTGTGGTGCTGAGACTGGCATGCGTAAGTGAGTCGGTGGACGGGACGGGCCCAGCTCGTCGACGGGTGACTGTGGAATGTTTACCTGAGGTAGCCTCTGGTCCAACGACTTCAATAAAGACTGAAGTGTGGACAGAACCTCCAACGACAAAACAGATTGAGGATTGAGAAGAGGGGCAGACATCGGAGCTCCGGATCCCCTCGTCGACGACTTGTCAACCACTCGCAGCCCGAGGTCTGCCGGGCCAGCTATTCCCCTGCTCTCGTCCTTTCCCAAGGACAGCAACACTGCCTGTTCCTGCAGTAAAGTATCCAGAGGGATCGGATCGAAAACTTCAGGCCTCCAGGCTTCCTTTAGAACCTCCGTCGACGAGGCCACTGTCGCGGTCGTTGTCGGCGGGACGGTAGATACCACATTCGTCAGTGGTAGGGAGGAGGCCGATGACTGGACCGCCGTCGACGACGGTGGCTTAGCAGGTGGTTTAGGCGGTCCCGCCTTTTCTGCACTTGGCCTGCTTTTACCCGACTCTCGACTCGTGGTCGATCTATGGTGATCGCCCGAGGAGGATTTCGGCCTTTCCTTGTCATGCTTTTTTGACGAAGATGACGATTTTCTCGTCGAATATTCTTTAGCTGAATGACTCCGAGAGGACTCTCCGCCGGTCGAGATTTCTTTGCCGGTGGTTCCGACGATACAGCGCGGTGTGATGTTTTTGCCGATTGTGTGGAGCCTACCTCCGAAGGGGGGTATGCCCCCACTCCATCATTCAACCATGCCACCAGCCGTCAATTTCGGTCTTTGAGGGTCTTTTGAGAAAACCCTTTGCATATGTCACAGTTATCAGCCGAATGATGAGGGTGGAGACAGTATATACAATCCATATGTCCATCCCCCTCATACACTTTTTTCAAGCCGCACGTCGCGCACGGACGGAACCGCGCCTTTCCCAACATGAAGGAAAAATTCACCTAACTCCAACTTCAAGTACACAACCTTGTACAAAATAGTAAGACGACGTGAGGAGATCCCACTACTTTGGAGACGGTTGAAATCTGAAGGGAGCCGCAGGGGCGGGGCTTTTATACCGCGACGTCCTATGGGGCATGCATATGCGGGCCCCAAAAGGACGTAGATAGGACACAAAAGTGTCAGAAGTTTTCCTATAGGAAAAGGCTATATATGTGTACCGAGGGGTCCCAGTCTGACGACGGGGAATATTCTAAGCATGTGAATCCATGAAAGATCCAATGCTGGAGAACTTTATTTGTTATATGCGTCAGGCCCTCGAAGGCAAGAGACTGGCAAGAGAAACAAGACTTGGCCGACCAGGCTCCTGATGAGCTGGAACGGAACGGTCAACTCATGCTTTGGAAAGCGCAAGTGTCTACTGTGCTTCAAGATCCCATCTTACCCTGTGCGTGAAACGTGGGGAAGGGAGATCCAAGCTACTGCATCCTGACATATTATTTAAGAACACTTCCTTCTTTCCTTGAAAATCATCCCACACCTTTTTGTATTAGTTGGCAATAGGTTTCTTAGTACAGGCCCTTTTTATTTTGACCACGCCACAAGGCCTGCCTTATTTGTATTTGATGGTCGACGCTTGCTCCCATCTTAGATTTAGGCTTAGAATAGGCATTTTTCCAATCTGCATACCATTTAATAAACACCTTTGAATTGTGACCACTTGTGTCTGTCTTTACTATTGCCACCATGAGTTCCTCACAGGTGGATAAAGAGTATTGGTGGAATCGAAAGGCAGGTTGACCCTATACTGATGTGCTTTGGGTTGGAAGAAGTGGATGGCGCCTGGGAGGCCATGGCTCATATGGTGCTCTTTCTCCTGGTGGCTGCACGAGCATGAACGGCGATACATTGGAAGAGGGAGACATTGCCAGGGTTGACAGAATGGCGGATTAAAGTCAGGGAGATCTACCTGAAGGAAAAGATCACTGCGGACCTACACAGGGGCACAGTGAGGTTTGAGGGGGAATGGGAGGGATTCCTGAATGTGTTCCCAGAAGGAAGAAAATGAGGGGAATAATAATGGGTTTGCTGGTCATGGAAGTGCCAGCGATGGAGAGCTTGTGGTGCCCTGTTATCCCTTTCTGCAGAAAGATCAATAAAAATGGAGTAAAAAAAAAAAAGCAAAAATGAAACAGTTTAAATCAAACTCTCTTTAAAAATGAGTTCCTCAGTAAAAACATGAATGCTAGGACTGTAATGTCTAAACATCTACTCAGAAGAGTAGGTGTTATAAATAAATAATTATCTTGCCCCTGGGAAATGTTTAGGTGTTGAAGCGGGATAAAATAACAATCAACTGACTGTTTTATTTATTAGAGCGAGATTTCTCACCTGTATTTTAGGTCATGTTCATGACAAATGGGAACTATGACACATTGCATGGCAGTGCAACATGCACAAAAAAGGGAGCAGGAGCTGCAAAGGATGAGCAGCTGAACAGTTCTATAGTTCTATGTACGGGCATTAAGCATCCTCAAAATCTGTTAAATGAACACAATATATGAACACAATGTAGCTAACATTTCTCCTAACTGGTATTATTCAAAAGGAGAATTAAAAAAACACTAACCGGATCAATTCCAAAAGGATATGTTCCTTTCACCACTCCAGTAACATTTGGATCCAGTGTCAGGTATCTATGTTCTTTTAGGTCTGAAAATCTGAATACAAATAAAAAAACAAGCCAAACAATTATAAATTTGACAGCACACATGTCGTTATCTCTCGATTTAGAAAAAGCATAATAAAACAACTTGGACAAAGTTTAATTCAAAAGCCACTTTAAAAAAGGATTATTGGTGAGAAGGTGCAGCACGTAACTTGATTTAATCCAGAACACAGCCAAGTCCATCTTATTTTAGAAGGACAAGTGGACTAGGGCAAAGGACATCAGTAATGGAGATGCAAGGTTCCAAAAACAACTTAATCATTGTATTCACACAAAACGGAAGTTGACATACTTGTTTAGAATGACAGATCCTTAATAAAGTACAGCATTACTACTGCTATGATTTACAATAAAACCAGCACCACAGCTGATGTTGATGAGTGTTCCCATCTACCATGCACATAGTGGTGGTGATGCGAAAGGAATGCTCTTTCTGTGATCACCTGCAGTCATGTTACATGGTTAATGATCGGCAGCATGTAATTCCAGACCCTATTCAGTATCAGAACGTTTCAGAAATTGATTTGGGCTACACTACAGATAATTGCCTAGTGTCATGATGCCCCTTAGGTGCGCTTACCAAAGGCGTTGACGAACAACTTGGAGGGATTTCAAGTCCCAACATGCTGGGGGCTGCTATTCAACACAGCATGTCATTTTGTCACGTGACACGGAGCAACACTGTGCTGCGCCATAGAGAATTAAACAGATGAATGGATAAACGGTTCCAGAGCAACTAGGGCAATGCTCTACAATGCAAGTAAGTCCAAGAGCCTGTACCTTTGTCCCACATCGTACTGCTACAAGTTTTCATCTTGTTTCTTACCTGGACCTTGCTTTTGTTCCTTCGTTTCCTACTTGGTTCTATCTCCCTATCCTACCTGCTATCGCCCCCTTCCCTACAGGCTTCTTTCCATTCTTTTGCACAGATTGTCTCCCTGTGTACCGACCTAGCCAGTCTCTTGACTCAAGAATCTGGATGTTCGTTCCTCCATCTGCTTTGTCGTCTTGTTGGTGTGTGGAACTGTACCTTTGTGGATTCCTTGGATTATGCCTTTTTTTATTCTGGCAAATTTTGTTGCGCCTCGTGCCGTCGTGCGGATTCCTGACCTATGGGCTCAGTGTTCATGGAGAATTACCAACCCAACTAGGTTCTTCGTTGTTTGCGTTCTCACCCTAGGTAGGTGTCATTCCTTACAAAATGGTGTGCATTCTTTGTAGAGTGGTTCTGATAGTATTCTTTTGTCTCTACAGCCTTGGGGCTCTCATTGTTGGTGTTCATCTTTCCTCTCGCCTTTCTGGCTTACCTTGGTGACCTATAAAACTAGTAGTGTCCTCATAGGTGTGTCAGAAGGGGCGAGTACGGCATTCCTCGCAGACATTACCTGGCAAAACCAGACACCTAGAACAGGCATCCATTGCATCTCATTAGCAATCCTTTACAAGGGGTTTGGAGGGTCACAAACTGAACAGTACTTATAAAATGGATCCGCCGCTCTAGGTATACTGTCAGATGGCATGTACCAGATCTTTTTCTTTCATCTCTGCAGCATCTGATGCTGTACAGTGTAAGAACCATAGTGGGAAGCACCTAAAGAGAAATAATGTCTCTTACTGAAGTTCAGATCTCCCAGTGTCTGTGGTCACTGGTACATGAACCCGAGTTATTGCTTTTACTACACACACAAAACTTCACACATTGAATTTCACACACAAGCCCCTTTGAACCTTGTGTTATGTTAGGAATCTTTTATACTGCAGACATGACTGCTGTAGAGATCTATAAATGAGTAGCCTTGTCCGAATGCAGGCAAACTTGTAACCTGCCCAAATTAACAACCGGACTGTGGTTGGTGAAGTGAAAAAGAAACAGGGAAAAAGGCCTGAGTGGGTAGGGCCAGAGGATGAAGGTAAGAAACAAGACAGGTGAATATAAGTTGAAAATGATTGCCCGGATGCATTAAAGCAATATGTTTCTTGATCAAACAGAGTTTGATCTAGATAGGAAACTGTTCAAATGGATTTCTAGAATCTGACCTGGTGGACAGATCTTAGAAGGCCACCCTAGTTATAGTAAACAGGGGGACTCAGAGGTCACCCAAAACCCAATCAATGTTAACACAGAGCAGTCAAGGCTATGAGTGTGACTGAGGTCAGGGGTTCACAGTGAAGCACACAATAATGAAATTTAGACAGTAATGAAAGAAAATACAATACTTATTCTAGGCCTTAACCCCTTTAATGCTAACGGCATCTATAGTCGTCCTGAATTCCCATAAGAAATCATTGTAAGCTCTACCCACTCCGGCAGTTAATTGTGTGTAGCAGGTGATACTATCGCACAATACTCAAAAATAATCATATATACATTCACCATAGGTTCTACAAAATGCATTCAATAACGTAAATCAACAAAGGAAGTAAGTAAAGAGATGCAGTATAGATGGAACCAAGTCACAAGTGATAAACCCTAATTCAGCAGTCCAACCCTTAAGAAGAATGGGGCCTTGTGCCCAAAAGTCATAGGAGCCACAATGCTTCTCTCCCCAGAATGTATCTATAGCAGTTAAGTTACTTGTGTTGGTCACTGTTTAAAAGAAGAGAAGAGATACAACAAAGTTACCAGGTAAATACAATGTGTTCTGATCTTTCAGACGTTACTACCCAGGTTCGACGACCAAAAGGCAGTGGAATGGAATGGTACAGGTGAGGGGTCAGCAATGCGAGGCGGACAACTTTTGGATGATTGTACAAAATATGCAATTTTATTAAATAATAAATGTTACCAAACTTCTCACTGTCCCTACTCAGACGAGGATTTTGCTGCCTATTGAAACTAAAGGGAAACATACTAACGCAGGATGTCTGGCCCTCACACTTAAACATCAAATAGACAAAGAAAATATATGACAATTCAAATAACAACAATGATATTCACAGTCTCGTTTGAGAATCTCTTAGTAACCTGGGTGAGCTCCCCTTCCCCAGGATCCAAGGTAAACTCTGATCGAATGTTCAACAAAAAAGAAACAAGGAAATCCATGTTTGTAATACAGTCTCACTTCAGTTCTTGATGTCTTCAATGTCAAAGTAGTTTTGTTAACCAAGGTACCAATAACAGAAAAGCTTTTAATATTGGTGATAAGACTTCCCGTTTCAGCACAATAGCATCAATGTCATTCCTAGCCATAATGATTTTCCACAACTTCCAGCTGTCCAAGAAGAATGACCACAGTTCAAATGAAATACAACTTCTTTAAATGTTTATGAAACACAGTTCTTGGTTAACAGTTGTTAGGTTTCTCTTTACAAGATTAGGAGTCACAGTAGTTATCTTTCTCAGGATGCCTTCAGAGCACGTCTACAACGTAAACTTCTACAAGAATTTACAGTGAGTGCCTCCTTCTTTGCCTCATAGTATTCTACCTTCATTTGTGCTACTGAAGTCTCAAATCTAATGACAACCAAATGCACCACCACAGCTTCAGCACTTGCTGATACCACTACAGCTTCAGTACTCTGCGACTTTAAACAGGATGTGGTCATGACAAGATTCACTTTTGAGTACTTCAACACCTTCAAGTAGACAAAGCACTCTTCCTCTGAACCTTCCTTCTCAGAGGGGCAGCCTTTTTGCATCTCATCTGTCTGCAACCAACAACGGCCCAGGATTGCATATGGAAACACTTCTTTCTTCTTCCTACTGTCTTTGGCAATGTAGGTTATAACAACTTCAAAAGAATGTTTATAAATTGCAAGTTTCCCTTCCCCAACCTTGCCTTAATCCCTCTGCCAACTGTTAGCCAGAATAATTACCCAGAAGCTTTGTTGCCACTCTCTTGGCTAAAGGGAAAACATACACACTTGTATCTTAAGCAATGCTGAAGTTCAATTGGACTTACAGTGCTGTTTAGACTGTTCTCGGGTTTTGGGAAAGGCTTGTTTCAGTCTCTGTTGGGGAATACCGTTTTCACTCTTGGCTTAGGCAATGCCTGCTCTCGCCAACTTCCAATACAATGTTTAAACACTTGACTTTTCTTTGGTAGCAACTGTTGACTGCGTTCATAAAGATACAGAGTTCACTCTTCCTCTTAGAATCCTAATTAGGCACACGCAACCACTTCTTCATGTGCTTTACAGAGTTTCAAGTTTAACAATTAGCTACAACAAAGAGGACAAGATGGCCGCTTGCACCGAGTAACAGTGCCGGCAGTAGCTCTGCAAGCCCGGTGGCCTACATAGGGTTCCCCGCCACCCCAGGACTCCTGTGTGGTTCTCCCAAAGCAGCATAGGCACTGCGCCTGTGGAGCAAAAACACAGAGCCAGACAGGGGTCTGCAGCGTGAGTGAAGCTGCAGCCTTCGGTAACCCCAGAGAAAGAGAGCCGTGGCATCCCCCAGCTACAAGTACGGGGACCACAGTGCAGGCAGCAGAGCCTAACGTGGAGAAGAGCTGCCCCCTGACCCCCCCAGGTGAGCCCTGGAAGAGGGGAGGACGAGAACCGCAGACCCCGGCTGCTTCTGGAGGAGCGTTGGCCCTGTCAGGGTTTGAGGCAATGGCGAGGGAGCGGGTAGTGCCTTACCCGACGTTCCCTGGTGGAGGAAGCGAGCGCCTGTATGACCTGGGCCGCTGGAACCAGGGAGGTGAGCGGCACTGCACAGACTGCTCTGCCAGGGAACAGCGGCCCAGTGGTAATGTGAGGAGTGCCCGCCCGGACTGGGGTTAGCGTGTGGAGGTGCCCTGCTCTCCTGTATTGTCTCACACAGAGGTGAACAGAACACTCCCGGATGGGCACTGCAGTCAGGAGGGAAGGCCAGAAGAAGTGAGGCAGCATTATAGAGGTCTAGGAGCCTTCCTGGGCTGACTTGAAGTGGCAGCTGCAGCGGTCTCTCGGGCCAACAACGCCTGGTTCTGCAGTTGGCCAGTGGAAAAGAGCTACGGTGCTCCTGGAAGGAACTCCAGGGGCGTTAAA
This sequence comes from Ambystoma mexicanum, assembly GCF_040938575.1. Taxonomy (NCBI): domain Eukaryota; kingdom Metazoa; phylum Chordata; class Amphibia; order Caudata; family Ambystomatidae; genus Ambystoma; species Ambystoma mexicanum. Next base: position 1,513,568,537 of record NC_090932.1, on the reverse strand, counting down.
TTAACATTCCTTGGCTGCAGAGTATTGGAAATGTAATCTGAAGGGGAACATAGTGAACCCCCCTGTACCCAGACCGTTTGGCTACCTGGACCTATGTGACATTGAGGGGAGAACCTGAATGAGGAGGGGCGCTGGGCCCATGGACACAGTTTAACCTGAGCAATAGGTAATTCATTTCCCCTCCACTGAAAACAACAATCACTACCGGAGCAGCAAGCAGTCCCCCTGGCTGTAGATGCCTGTACTGGGGTCCCTGACCCTCTAGACCTTAGTACCTGGGCGAGCAGCACAAGGCGCTACTCCAAGGCCTAGATTAAAGGGCTGTCAAAGGATTCAACGGGGCCCTGGGAGACTTTGTGCTGAGGGTCTAAGTACCCGTGGAGGTTGGGTGAATGTCAAAGGCAAGGTTGAAGGGGCTCAAGCAGGCGACAGGAGTCCGAGAATTGGTGGGCACCCTACCCACGCTGTGGGCCCTGAGTGATCCAAAGGGACCGTTGAAGCCTGTTCCCGACATGATGGACAGGGGGAGCAGGCAGCGAAGGGGATGGAGGGGCCCCTATCGCGAGAGGACTTACACAGAAGGATGGTGACTCTCCAACCAACACTAGCCAAAGCCTTTCAGGAGTGTTAGGGAGAATTCTCTTCTAAGGCTAATTTCCCAAACCTAGCGAGTCCCCCAGCAGCTTTGCTGGATTTTCGGGGTTTGTTTTTTCTCCTGCTAAGAGTGAGACTCTTTTACTCCCACTATTAGACATGATTTGAGGTATGTCTTTGACTTGTTATGTGCTTATGGGCTATGGGGTTTCTTTTTACTCCATAGGGTATCATCTGTTTTTCTGTATGTGTGGTACACAGCACCCTCAGTGCAGTACCACAGGGGTGTCACAGTAATCCCCAAACATAGACTCCATACCCTGGGACTGACTACTGTCTCCCAGGGCATGTAAAGTCACCATTGGCTGTACTAGTCCAAAATTGTGAACAGAACCAGTACAAACCATCATATTGTGGAAGTACTGGTAAGGGGCAATTCGATTGACCCTGGGTCTGTTTTCGAGGGGGCACTGTCCCATCCCCCCGTCGAGTTTCTGGCTGGTGGCAGTGGTTACCACGCGAAATATTCCTTCGGAATATTCTCTATGGGATTTTCCCATTGATTTTAAACGCACCACTTTTTGGTGCAATGTTAAAGATACCGCTGATTTATTTATTTAATATTAAATCACCGGTTGCGTCTTTTTGCCAGAACTCGATTCTAAAATGGCGTTTGTGTCCGTCTCTGTAACTCTGACCAAGGTCGAGCCCTTTGTTGCACTATTTTGGCGGGCTTCTCCACAGAAGCCCTCCAAATGGTGCCACTCTGTCTGGGTTCACAGGAAGGGTGGAGGGGGGAATTGGCACCCTGGACTGTGTTGCCTTAGCAACCCAAGTCGCACTCTACTCTGATTGGCCCAGTGGTGAGCCGCCTGTGATTGACAGCTAGGCTGATGAATGGCGGTTTTTCTGCATAAAAGCAGGGCCTTTGGGACTGGAACTTCAGAAGTCGCCACAGGACCTAAGAATCCAAAGAGGGAAGAAGCTGAGCCACCTGCAACTGACGACACCATCCTTGAAGCCCTGTTGCAATGAACTCAGCACTTTTCCAACGACAAGAGAAGATCTTCTGCTGGAGAGTCTTCTCCCTTTGAGCTGGTAGGACCAACCAGTTCGCCCTTTTTCGCTTCCAAAGACGTCACTTGGTCGAATCGCCCGTGCCAAGCACCCCGGCGGCCGGATAGCCAAGCTCACCACTTTTGACCGCGAATAAAAGGACCGCACCTTTTAATCAGGAACTCCGTGGCTGGTTTCATCCCTGTGCAGTGCAACGACTCTACGTTTTCTCCTCGACGAGATCTTCTCTTCCCCTGGTCGGAACCAAAAACTTCAACCACTGCCAGGAACAACTGCCCCCCGCTGGAGCTTCCTTTCTCTTTAAGGTACTGTGTCCTGCCTAACCTCCCTTTCTACAAATTGCTAAAAGTGACCCTTAAATCCTTGGCTTCTAAACTGGGTTGGCTCCAGGCATTCTAACTATATCTTTTGAATCACCCCAAACTCTTTTGAACACTCTGCAAAGACTTTCAATGCACTTTAAACCATGTGATCCTGGGCACATTTCGCTTTGCTCCATTTAAAGTGGGCCTAGCCTATGAAGTTTGGCTCTACAGTATCACCTGCCTTTCTCGCCTTGCTCTGAACTCTTAAAAGTGTTGGGAACTGTTTTATTTTATGCTCTGCCTTTTCTCTCCCTTTTTAACCTAAACTATTGGAGTGCCATCTAGGTTAAGTGCTCACTATTGTGTTAACAAATAGTTGTGCTTTAACCCTGACTTGTCTGATAGTTATCAAGGGAGGTGTGTATACTTACTTGACTGTGTTTTAACTTACTTTTCATTGAGAGTGCTAGTGTATTGCCTAAAGTGTGTTTTAAATAAATAACTATATACTTTTTATACAAAGCTCTGGTCAGTGTTTGTTTTCTCTACTGTGTTTTGGGCGTATTGTGTATACTCTGCATACTGCCCTACTCTTCTTGAGAGAAGTCTGACTGCTCAGCCACAGCTACCAGGTAAATCTGGGTGGTGCAGACTGCTACCAATTGGGTTTACTGCTTACTCCTGTAATCTTAATCTTTTTGCAGTGTTCCCCTAAGGGAACTGCACAGGATTCTGCCTAACAAGGAGCAATTTCAATTGATGCAATCAGACCTCAACTCAGGACTGGCAGAAATTCGACACGAAGTGGACCAGATCAGAGAACGGACTGACCTTCTGGAAAGGGGCCTGCAGGAAGTGGAAACGATACCTCAGAGCATGGTGAAGCAATTCAAAGGTTGAATCTTGCCACGCAAAACCTGAAGATGCAAATGGAGGACAAGGAATCATTAATATAAGGATTAAAGCTTTGCCGGAAGCGCTGACCGACAAAGACCTAAAAGCTCAAGCCCAGCAGATCTTCGCAGGCTTCCTGGAGGGCGTGTCCCCAGCTGAAATTGGTCTTGATTGCATACACAGAACTAGGAGCCCGTCGGGGGTGTAGGGCGGCCTAACTCCAGTCCTGGCAGCCTTCATGCTGTACGCTGTGAGAAACCAGAGGGTGTCTCACCCACTAGTCCCCATGGGATCTCTCTCAGGTGTCCAAGGCACAGCCATCGCCTTTGGATCCAGACCCTGGGTGAGGGGTCTTTGGGGAATGGAGGTAAGATAGCCGATGGTGAAATGTGGTATTCCCCCTTATTTTGGTTATCCAATCCATCCTATATTTTAGGATGGTCCGAGGTCCCACCCCCCCCCATTTTTTACACAAAAACTGGGCTGAGGAAGAGGGTGACTGAGGGTAACGAGACTAACTCTCTCACATCGTACTGGACATGTCCCGTTAATCAGGTCGGGCACTTTACACTAAGTGCATATACCTGATACTGGTTGGCTTTCCTCACATGAATAAAGAGCAAAAACCAAGGATGCACTTGGAGCAAGGTGGGACACTAGTATGAGCAGAACTTCCGGGACGAAGGCAAACCTACTGGAGCAGTGTGACGGACCAAGCGGTGATAGCAGCAGGTCAAAAACCCCAAGAGTTGCCTACCGAAGGGCGTTGACGCAGACAGTCCGTGGAAAACGTGTGGAGAAGTCTGCATTGTGTTTCAAAGGCGCCAGTGACCGAGCCCCCCCCCCCCCCTAGCTGAACGGCAGATTTGGGGAGGCGAGGCCGAGCCTGTGGTACTAACCTTGATTCGTGAATTGGGAATCGCAAAACCAAGAAAACAAAGCACACCGCCAGTGAGCTGGTGTTAGGCAGAAACCTGTGCAGTTCCCTTAGGGACCATTGCAAAAGATTTAAGACTACAGGTGTTTGGCAGTAAACCCACTTGGTAGCAGTCTGTACCACACAGATTCACTTGGTAGCTGTGGCTGAGCAGTCAGACTTCCCTCAAGAAGAGTTAGGCAGTATACAGAGCATACAAAATAGGTACAGAAATACAGTAGCACAACCAAACACTGACCAGAGCTGGGGTGTAAAAGTATATAATTATTTAACACACACTTATAAAACACACTAGCACTAAATTGGTAAGATAAGTTCAAAACACAATCACTATTATCATATGTTCATCCCTGATTACTTGTTGGACAAGTCTTAGTTAACACCACTTATTTCCAGACAGAGGTGAGCGCTTACGTTCGATGGCACTCCAACAAGTTAAATAAAAAGGGAGGGAAAAGCAGAATTATGGAAGCACACGCACGAAACACTTTTTAAAGAACCACAGCAAGTTAGGAAGGCACAGTCTACTGGTGAGCAAGGAAGTTTAGGTGCCAGGCCCACTTTCAAGGGAGCCAGGCGAAAGATGCCCAAGATCAAACAGTTACAGAGTCTTCGAAGTTTGTGGAGGTAGTTCGAAAAAGGTTTAGTTCAGTTCAGAAAAAGTTAGCTAAGGTGTCCCAGGCTAACCCAGGTTCGAGAGACGAGGATTTAATACACCCTGTTCAATCGGTTGCAAGGGAAGCCAGGTGGAACACGGTACCTCGAATGGAGAGGATCCTCTAGCGGGGCCAGTTGTTCCTGGCAGCGGGTGCAAGTCGCAGCGTCGTCCAGAGGAAGAGAAGATCTCGTCGTGGAGGAAAGATGAAGGTCGTTGCACTGCCAAAGAAGAAACCAGCCGCAGAGTTCTCCGGTACCAAGGTACTACCCTTTCGGTTCGCTGTGATGGTGAAAATGTGGTATCCTGGTTGCCGGGGTGCTTGGCACAGGCAAGGCGGCCAGGAGATGCTCCAGGAAGGCGAAAAGAAGGTAGCTGGTTATCCCCACCAGTCGAAGGAAGAAGACTCTCCGGGCTGGAGATCTCCTCTGTCGTTGGGAAAAGTGGTGAGGCGGTTCAGCAGGGCTCCACCGGTGGTGTCATCATTGCAGGCCGGCTCAGCTTCTCCCTCCTCGGATTCATTAGGTCCAGTGGCGACGTCTGAAGTTCCAGTCCCCAAAGCCCTGCTTTTATGCAGCACACCCCCATTCACTCAGCCTAGCTGTCAATCAAACATGCTAAGTGGTTGGGCCAATCACACAAGAGTGCGACTTGAGTTACCAAGGTAACTCAGTCCAGGGTGCCTAAACCCCCTCCCGCACCCCCTGTGGTGCCCAGACAGAGTGGCACCACTTTTGGAGGCTTCTGTGGAGAAGCCCGCCAAAAAGTGGAACAAAGGGCTCGACTTGGGTTGGAGTCACAGAAGAGAACACAAACGCCATTTTAGAATCGAGTTCTGGCAAAAAATACCAATCGGCGAATTAATATTAAATAAATAAACCGGCGGTATCTTCGAGGCTATAAGAATTAAATAATTAAAGCTGGTAGCCTCGAACAATGGGAAAATCCCATAGAGATATATTTGCGGTCGAATATAAAAAGTAGTATCCACTGCCACCAGCCAAAACTCGATCAGGGGGGACGGAGACGTGCCCCCTCGAACAACAGACCCCGGGGCAGTCGAATTGCCCCGGCCAGTACGTCCACAATATGATGGTTTGTACTGGTTTCTGTTCATAATTTGGGAATAGCAAAGCCAATGGTGACTTTACATGCCCTGGGAGACAGTAGTCAGTCCCAGGGTATGGAGTCTATGTTGGGGGGTTGCTTCGACACCCCTGGGTTATGGCACTGAGGGTAACCCACATCAAAAAAACCACATGAGACCCTATGGAGCAAAAGACCCTATAGCCCATAAAACACAAGGAAAGTTAAAGGAACACCTCAAATCATGTCTAAGAGTGGGAGCGAAAGAATCTCACTCTTAGCAAGAGAGAAAAAAATAAACCCCAAAAATCCAGCAAAGCTGCTGGGGGACACACTAGGTTTGGGAAATTAGCCTTACAGAGAATTCTCCCTAACAGCTGGCAAGCAACCTCAAAGACCGGTGTGTGTTAAAGTTTGAAATAGCAACATTTTATCACAAGTGAAGGCTGCACGCGTGTGAGTGAAACGTGAGGAAAGGCAGACCTATGAATGAACTTTGAAGTGCATATACATTTCTTTATTGTCCTCCATCAACTGCTCTCTCTCCATTCCATTCCTTTTCCACATTCCACTCCCCAAACATTCCATGTTCTATTCAGCCACAACAAATACTAAGTAACGGAGTGGTCCGGCGAAAGGAAGTAGCTCACTCGAAAGTCTCTGTGAAAAGTACATTGTTCCAAGTGAGAAAACGAAAGAACAGAAAAAGTGAAAAGGTTTAACTCCTAGAGAAGGGGAGGGTGAAAGCTGAACTGTAAACTTTGAGTCAAAGTGGTCCTACATTGGTCTGAAAGGTAAACAACGCAAATACGAAAGTCTTCGACATCCGAAAGTGGTCCGAGCCTGACAGAGGGAGACCCGAAGTGAAATAAGCTTGGGAAGGGAGCCCCCCCACAACCCCTAGCCAGTTTGTGTTGAACTTTATCGTGAGAGGTCAGAGCCCGACAGAGGGGGACCTTTGTGAACTTTTTGGTTGAAAAATTATTTGAGAAAAGAAACTGAAACGTGGAAGGCCAGACAGGCATCAATCCACGTTCTCGAACTGTTTATTTTATCGGAAGCCGAGCCAGAGAGTTTGAGCCTGCCTGCAGGGACAGCCTTACTCCGTGAGGTCTAACATGGGGAGGAGAGCTGGTTCAATCACCTTTATTCCTTTCAACACTGACTTTTCCTTTTTTGCATAAAATTCTCCTTTTAAAACTTTTTTGTACACGAGATATAGCAGGCATTAGGTTTTGATAGCATAGGCCATTTTGATTTGACAGACTCCACTAGGACTGCGTTATTTATTATTTGATATATGATATGATATGGCATTTATAACGCGCCTATACACAAGTGTTTCAAGGCCGTGTTTGATGGTCGAGACTACTCCCATCGTAGTTATAGGGTAGAATAGGAGTTTCTCCAACAATTTCAATAAAGGTTTTACAAATTGTATCCATTGTGTCAGTGTCACACTTGTGAAACCATGCCTCCCCTACAAGGCGCATAAAGAGGCGGTCTTGCGGGCACCAAGAGCTAAAGAACTGGTGCTATATCAGGGATCCCAGATTCAACTATTCCAGGATCTAACTGGCAGCAAGCTGCTCAAAAGGAGGCAGATGGGTCCGGTGTCAAGGAGCTGGTCCGAAGAAGAATCGGGTACAGATGGACTTTCCCATTTGGTCTGGTCTTTGAGTGGAAGGGCACTCAGAAACGCATCATGTCGGTCCAAGACGGGGCTGACCTGCTACAGCTGGACACAGGAGAAGAGCACAGAGAGGACCGGCCATCCCATCCTGAAAACCAAGCTCGGCCACGTCCCTGGGAGTGGTCGACAGCAGGAGAAAGACACAAGCGGAGAGCCCAGCTGAGGGGTCCCTGGATGGGGCCGGAGGAGGAGAGAGCCAGGGAAAAGGAACTTGAAGGTCTTGCAGAAAATTAGCGGTGGATGTTGGGGTGGTGGAGAGAAATGGGGTGAACTAGGGCTGAAGGAGTGTGGGAGGTCCCTCCATCTGGTTTACCATGAGGGCGGCATTGCCTGGGAGAGGGTGCCGCAAAGAAGAGTGGGGTGGGGGAGTGAGGGGCAGGGAGAGGGAGGTATCCCGGAGTTTGGGGTCAGGATGAGGAAAAGAGAAAGGAGAGGGGATGCAGATACTAATTTCTGGGGGAACACCACTGGAATATGTCAAAGGGAGGAGAAATGGGGGCAGAAACAAGGGTGAAGGCGCTACTGGGGGGGTGAGAGTCGGGTAGGGACAAATCGCAACAGAGGAGGCAGGCATAAGGGGCTGAAAGAGGGTTGTCAAGCTGGTGGCTCCGTCAACATGACCGTTCAGATGGGCAACGCATAACGTGAGGGGGCCTTAACACGCCCTCAAAAGGAAAAAGCTGTAGGGGTTCATGAGGAAAACATTACCCGATATCCTAGCACTCCAGGAGACCCTTCTGCAGAGGGCGGACCAGGTAAGGTGCGAATGAGGGGACTCTCACAGATCATCCAGGCCGTGGGCCTTAATAAAACGGGCGGGGTGGCCCTCGCTATCTGCGATGCTGTAGACTTTAGAGTCAGAGCCACCAAGGCTGACAAAGGGGGGGGTATGTGTTAGTAGCGGGGTGGGGGGCAGCGGGGACTCCAATCACAATAGCATCTATATACACCACCCACACAGTGAAAGAAGGGTTCCTGAGGGAATTTCTGGATGTACTCCAGGGGTTTGCGACAGGCCACATAGTGCTGATGGGGAACTTCAATCTTGCTTGGTCTGGGGACCTGTATAGGGACACGAGGGGGGCGGATCATAAGGCAGGGGTGGCGTCCAAGCCTCTGAGGGATAGATTTGACACTATGGGTCTCAGAGATGTCTGGTGAGGGATGTATAGAGGGAGGGATTTGACTTTGTTTCATCAGTGCATGGGTCGCAGTCCTGCATCAATTATATTTGGGTCTCATCTTCGCTGTTGGGTTGGGTGACAGACGCAGAGGTGGCCCCCCCTAGGTATAGCGGACCATGCAGTGGTCTCAATGACTCTTGCCCTCACTGGGCGCAAGGAAGCGCTGTGGTGTTGGTCAGTATCGGGAGAACTTCTGGGGGACCCACTAATAAAAGAGTCTCTGGAGAGTAAATAAAAAAAAGTGGGGGGATAACTATGCGTGGTGTGCTGAACTTTCTAAAGTCTTGTCTAGATGCAGCAGAAAGTATACATGATGTTCCCCTTGAAACCTCAAAGGTAATGAGCAATACTAGTTGTGGAGTATACTTAGAATGCACAAGTAGACCTAAATTACAGTAATCAATACTTGAATTTCTGATTCAGAATCCATAACAACATCAAAGAATATACATAGATGAAGCCATTGGATGTGTGTAGGGTGATTTAGTCCGAGTACATCCGACACGTGTTTCGACCATTGGGGATAATTGCAGGCAACCGCTTGGGATTTATCCCGATAATTCGATCTCAAAGCTATTGATACCATTATAGTTAATGAAGATTCGGTGAAACAGACTGGCCACTGTGCCCCACCATAAACTGCCTTTAAGGCACTCAAGCCACGAACACTGATGACATACCACATTGGTTGTTAACAGAGGAAATATTTTGCAGTGCAGTATCCATTTATCCTACCCAAGAAACTATAATTTACTAGGGAATCTTGCCCAGAATTACTAGACTGCCTTGAGAATGACCCAATGGTCGAAACACGTGTCGACTGTACTCAGAATAAATCACCCTACACACATCCAAATGGCTTCATCTATGTATATTCTTTGATGTTCTCTGGAGAGTAAGATTGGGGATTTCTTGTCCAAGGCCACGGGGGAGAACACCCGCTGGGATGCGTGTAAAGCAACGCTCAGAGGGGAGTTTATCGCAGAAAAGGCTGCAAGGGACAAACAATTGCGGGCTCAGCAAGAGGCAGAGGCAACAAAGGAAACCATCTCGGGAGCACCAAACAGAAGGGCCATGAGGGAGTACTGCCAGGCGGTGGGCCAACTTAATGTCCTTAGAAACAAGGCGGCACAGAGGTCCCTATTATTTGTCTGTCAGCGATTCTATGCTAAGGGTAATAAGGCAGACAGGCTGTTAGCGCGTCTGTTGAGGGTGAAGTCGTCCCGCAACGCCATAAAGGCAACCAGTGATGATCAGGGGATTCGACACTCTCTTACGGCAGAGATTAAGGAGATCTTTGCCCAGTATTACAGAGACCTATATCTGACCCCAAACCTTCCAGAGCCACTACAGGAGGAGTATCTCAGGGGGGTCCACTTGCCCAAGCTGGGAGATGAACCTTCGGCCTGGAGATAATTGAAGAGGAAGTTAGGAAGGTCATCTCAGCCCCCCCCCCCAAACAAATCACCTGGACCAGACGGGTACACCGTGGCCTTTTATACATTTTCTGGCGACTGCTCATCCCCCATCTTACCAGTTTGTATAATCACTTTGTGAAATGGGCAGAATCTTGGCATTGATAGAGAAATCATCCTTGTCCCAAAACGAAGCAAGGATCCCACCAAATGTAGCTCCTATAGGCCAATACCATTCATTAATCTTGATACCAAAATCTATACCAAAATCTTGGCCAACAGGTTGAAGGGGCACCTCCCTTATTTGATTCACCCAGACCAGTCAGGATTCGTGAGGGGGCAACAAACATTTGATAACATTAGGAGAATAGCACACCTGGTGGAGAAGGCCCATAAGACAGTACTCCCAGTGGTTCTCCTCTCCCTCAACACTGAGAAGGCCTTCGACCGCATGGAGTGGACATTTTTGTTCAAGGTGATGGAGAAGATGGGGTAGGGCACAGATTTTATCCAGATGGTTCGGGCTAATTATAACAACCCAACGGCCTGCCTCTCTAGTAATGGTTCCCTGTCTATGTGTTTCAGTTTAAGCAGAGGGACTAAGCAGGGTTGCCCCCTGTTTTACACTATTTACTTTGCTGCAGTACCTGCAGGAGTCAGGCGAGGTACAGGGTATACTCTTCGGAGGAGTCCAACATAAAAAAAGCAGCTTTTGCTGACAACATGCTGCTCGCGCTCTCATAAGACTGAGGAGTCAATAGGGCGTATAGGAGGGCGCTTATACAATTTGGGGAGGTATGGGGGTAGAAGATGAATGTGTCCAAGTCGGAATTGCTTAATCTGACATTAAAGGGGAGGGAAGCGGAGGACCTGAAGGCCACTTCTTTAATTTGGATCCCGGGGGGGATTCGATAACTGAGAATCTGCATAACACCTAAACTCCAAGCCTGGTATGGGGCTAACTACCCACCCATGTTGGCCTCCTTAAAAGCAGACCTTGGCAAATGGGAAAACCTGAGAATGTCTTGGTTATGTAGAATAGCAGCTGTTAAGATGGTCACACCTCCTTGTATGCTTTACCTCTTTTAGGCCCTAACTTTAGCAGTACCTTCTACCTTTTTTCGGGACCTGGGGAGGATCACAGGTCAGTTCATTTGGGAAGGCAAGCGGCCAAGGTTCAATTGCGGCCTCCTAACATCCCCCAGGGGCGAGGGAGGAATGGCTCTACCGAATTTTCAGCAGTATTACAAGGCCTCTCAGATTCTTATTAGAGAGTGGCTATTAGGAAATGAGGAGAAACTGTTGGTGACAATGGACAGGGCATGGCAAAAAGGGACTTGCAAGATGTTTTGTAGCCCGCAAAGGCCACACCACCTCAGCATCATAAAGCCGGTGGCAGTTACTTGGGACTAGTACGGTATCACGGCATTCCCGTCCCCATTTACGCCCCTGTACAACAATCCAAACTTTTCCCCGGGTATGAAACCAGGGACATTTACATCCTGGCAAAAGGGGGAATGCCACGTGATTCACAACATGTTCCAGGGCACGTCCCTTCCAAGAGTGTAAACAAAGTTTTGGGGTAGAGGAAATTGAAAGAATACGCTACTTCCAGAATACGCTACTTCCTGATGAGGAATTGGTTGAGAAATATATAACGTCACATGACGGGACAGGCGCCTTATCTCAGGGCTTTATAGAGTTATAGCAGCAGCCACTGCTCGGGCAATGTAGCACTACATGGGGCAGTGGGAGAAGACGATTGGGAGGGAGCTGGATAGATGAGACTGGGAAAAGCTATGGGTGCTGATCCCTTAAGAGGGTTAAGGCATCTCAGTTACAGGAATGCTGGTACAAACTGATCTTCCAGTGGCACCGGCCCACATTCCCAGAATATATCCAAAAGTATCAAAGGCTTGCTGGCGGGGGCGAGGGCTCCTAGTCCCATATATGGTGGAGATGTCCCAAGATTGAGCTGCTCAGGAGGGTATATTTGGCATGGAAGGGGGGCCCCCGGAGGAAGTGCTACTTGGTCTGGGAGTAGGGTCAAAGGACGAGGAGCACAGGGGACAAAGGAAGGCCAGAACTGTGCTTACCCTGGCGGCAATGCTATTAATTGTGCAATGTTGGAAGGGGTCTGACATTCCCACAAAGCAAAACTGGGGAAAATTTGGGAGTTTGTGCCCTGGAGTGGGCAACATATGCGATGAACAATAACCTAGCGTGCTTTGCCACAGACTGAGGGGGGGGCAGACCCTTACATTCCTCAAGCAGCAGGACTTCATAGCCCAATGGTGCCCACCACCACTGAAATTTCTAGACTTGTTTAAATCTGCCTACTGGATCGCCCCAGTGTCACCGCCAAGCTGTGTGCAGGTATCTGGCGGGAGCGTGGAGGCGGTTTGGGGGAGGGGCAGGAGTGCTGGGGGGAGGGGGTCTGGGAACCGGGCAAAGTTCATCAAATTTGTATGGATTGTGTTGTTTTTTTTAGATGTATATTTTTGCAGCAAATTAATAAACTGAGTTTAAAAAAGGAAAAAAAAAGGTTTAACAATTGCTTTTCGTAACGTTCGCTCTTCAAGTGAGCGAAAGTGAAAATATCTTTATTAAACTGGATACTATTGCCAGCAGTGCTCGAGCAAGGAATCAAAACACCAGGTTTAACTCACTGGCTTCTGTGCTCTTTTCTCCCTGTGCCTCACAACTTCTACAACTTCTGGCTTCACTTGGGACCCACACCCTTCCTCGCTGAATGAGTCTCTGTTGAGGGCACTGAATTAAGGAGCCCCTCTCGCTCCTGAGACCAGCGGCTTCACGACAGCTAGGTCTCCGACATGCTTCCTGCTGTACAATCTCTACAATTAGGCTCACATGGGGAAAGGCAGCATTCCTGCATGCCTTCCACTGCGCAGTCTCTGCACACCAGTGTTTTTTGGGAACAAGACCTTCACAGGAAAAGCAGGTGAAACCTGCTGCATCAGAGTCCCGGTGTCCCTTTGGTTCTCGCACTTCTGCCTGGATTGCCAACACTGTGCCTTCTTACTTCTGCTTCCTCTACTACTGCATACATTCCAGTCACAGTTCCAACTCAAACCTACCTGCACTTGAGGGGGGCTTTTAAGCCTCTCAGCTTCCCTCAGATGTAGGCTATCAGGCTTGATTGCCTGACTACTTCTACAGCATTATTCTTCAGCCCTCTGCCTTGTTCCAGTACTTATGGGATTATAGCACTTGTAGTCCTCAACAACAAAGTTAGGTCTTTTTAATAACTTCTTGGTTTTAACGGTAGATTTATTTCCCTTAGAGTCATTTAAGGATGAACCATGAAAATTTGCTGTTACGGAGGAAGACCATTTATTGAAGGTAATATTTCTAAATTCCTTTCCATTATACCTTTGGGAGCAAGGAGGTTTTTAATCCTGAAGTACTTTGAAGGGTCTTTCTGCTGTTAGGGTTGTTCAGGTTTTATGGCATTTGTGCCCTCAGCCACAGATCGTATATGTGGGTCAGACACATCTTAATGACAATAAGCATTTAACTGCTCTAGCAACTTTAAAAGGTTCTCCCTTTTAAAGGACAAATACTGTGTCTCATCCCACAGGATCTCCTCACCACCTGGGCTGTGTCTCCTCTGCAGAACACCAGCCTGGCTACCTGGGAGGAGACTTTAGGGAGGGTTTTAGTGAGGGATCCGTAGGATTAATTACACAGGATACAAAGAGACTTGTTCACAATGTTACCCTATGGAAGACAGGGGGGGACAAATGCTTTGCGTTTACATAACCCCCTGACTCAGATTTTCACAGATGACTTGATGGGTCGCTGGAGGTTGGATTTACCACTGTTAGTTTCCAGGGAGAGGTTCCCAGGAGCAGTGGGCGCAATGATTCTTCCAGTCCGGTCCAGGTGCAGAGTGCAAACCTTGGCGATGGAGAAATACAAGATTCACAGATGCGGTCCTCTTCAGGACACTTAACAGAACAGGGAAAGGCAAGTTCCAGCGACAGGCAATGCACACTGATGACGGCAGGCGTCCTTCCAGTCACCACACACTGACAATGGTAGATGTCCTTCCAGTTGCAGAAGTCCTTCCAGAACAGGATCCCTTGAGGCTGGTATGTTGCAATTAGGCAGGACGGCGAATTGCACCACAAGCTGGCAAACTCCAAAGTTTCAGATGCAAATTTGGAACGGTGACTGGTCTTGCAAGGTAGCCCACTGGAGAGCTAGACAGTCCACTGGGTGGTCCAGGGACACTTCCGAAGGCTCGGTGCAAGTGGATCCTCGAGAACACGTTGATACTGGTTGGTCCCACTAGTCCTGGGGTTGAAGCATTGCACAGGGCCTTTGCAGATCAGGTAGTCCAGCAGGGCATCACTGGGCCAGAAGCATGAATGGATGTCGGGCCTCTTCAGGAGTCTTATTCGGATCTTCAGTCAGCTGTTCTTCTATGAGGGATTCCTGGCTCCAACGCTGATCTGAACAAATGGATACAGGAACCCTCTTCTTATCCAAAATCCAGCCTGGAAGCAAGTCCAAGCCCACCAATAGTAATAATCTGCACCATTTAAACAGCCAGTAGTTGTCCAATCAGGGACAACTACTGGTTTCATGCATGCCTCAAACCCAGACTCTCCGGCACCACAGATGTGGATTGGGAACAGACAGTCACACACACTTCCTGGGCCACACACAAACACAAAGGCAGCACTAGTCTGCAAAAGCAGTAGCTTTCCCAGGCAATTGCATGACCTTATGTGGGATTTCCTGACCTGGTAAGGCAGGAAGAAGGGCAAAGAACAATATGGGCAAAGAACAAGTGAAAATCTCGTGGCCTGGCCATTTTAGTGCACTAGCCATGTTTAGTAGCCATACGCAGTAAATGCGAATATGTACACTAGAAATAACACAAAAATGGTACACATATCTGTTGCCACCAACTTGTCTTTAGGCACATATAAAAGTAACCAGAAATCCCAACTATAAAAGGATAGGGCGATACAAAAGTATCACCATTGCACTGCATTGTTTGATGCTGTGTGCAATGTTTTTTTTTAATTAACATATTTATTAACGTTATATACATATTAAAAGAAAAACAAAAAACAATAATAACAATACAATCAAATCATCACATTCGAACCCTCAACTCCCACCACCCTCACCAAAAGTGAAATTTACAATATCATCAATGGGATTCAACCGGAATCAATTAAGAGACATCAGTTACGCAATTCTAAAAATCTATCCCACATTTGATCAAACAAATTCATCTTCTTATCTCTTCGAAGAATTATCTTCTCAAATCTGGAAAGATGTTTTAAATCCTCCATCCATTCTGAAAATGTTGGCCTCTCTATACTCTTCAATTTCCTCAAAACAGTGGTATAATCGAAATCTTCTTGCAATATCAGGATCTCATTCATCTTTATGGTGACCTTCCTCCAGAATGATCTTAGTTCGTAACAGTCCCAAATCATGTGCTCAAAAGAACCCACAGCATGTTCACATCTCCAACATGCCTCCGAATCAACCATGCCCCTTGTATGAAGTCTTTGATGCGTCCAAAAAAGTATTTAGAATTTTAATTTGACAGCTTTGCTCTCCCAGATTTAAAGATGTCAGAACCACATTTTTGCACAACTTTGCTCTCCCAGATTTAAAGATGTCAGAACCACATTTTTGCATATATTTCTCCATCTGCCCTCAGACATCTCTGATCCAAGAATCTCCGACCATTTTGATAATACATTTTTATTTGGTTCACAGTGTTGGCCCAGATTTTTATACACTTTAGATGCCATACCACCTTCAGATTTATATTCAGATAGCCAGGATTGCCAACCTTTACCTCTATCTGCAGATACATTCTGTAGGACTCTCTTCAACTTCCTATACTCTCCCAAAGTGCACTCCTTGGGGTCTTTAACTTGTGCAAGTCGTTTAAAACGGACGGATTTTTCATCTTCAATAAGATTTCCAGCCACTGTACTCAACCCAGCAACAAGTTTGACCAGAAAAGCGGCTTTCCGTTCAGCTTTATTCCCGGATTCAACCAGATTGGGATAAAACCATTGTCACAAACCACTTTTTTACTCTTCTTCCAAAGATCTTTCCAGCATGAGCTTAGAAATTCCGTGGGTGGGAAGGATTTATATCCAAACCCATCCACCGTAGATAGAATTGTTCTCTGTGAAAGTGGGGATGATCAACTTGACTATGCCAAAGTCCAGACATCAGTTGAATTTTCTATGAAAGGAACCAAATGTCTATCTCCAAACGCCAAGTGATAGTTTTCAAAATCTGGAACCCCTAGACCACCACAATCTTGGGATAGTTGTAATTTCCAAAGTTTAAGGCGCAGCTGTTTATTCTCCCATATAAAGGACTGGATCAGATTCTAAATTTTCTTCAGAAAAACTTTATTTGTAAAGGGATCATACTGAGCACGTAACTGACACATGGTGTAGTTGTCATTTTTATTGCATGTACTCTCCCCCATAGACTTGGGTGAAGTTCACTACATCTTTTCAAATCCAACTCCAAGGACTGTACCACATGAGTCAGGTTGACATCCATCATTTTAGACAAATCACTAGTCAACCAAATACCAAGATAACGCATCTTGTCCGGACACCGTTTGAAAGCAAAGTTCCTCATTCTTATGACAGAGCATGCACTGGATGCCGGCAGTGCTTCGGATTTTGACCAATTCATCTTGTACCCAGATATTCTGTGAAACATGTTAATTTGCTCAATTAACACAGGAATGGAATTTTCAACAT
This sequence comes from Ambystoma mexicanum, assembly GCF_040938575.1. Taxonomy (NCBI): domain Eukaryota; kingdom Metazoa; phylum Chordata; class Amphibia; order Caudata; family Ambystomatidae; genus Ambystoma; species Ambystoma mexicanum. The sequence goes on along the minus strand of NC_090932.1, from coordinate 1,513,551,912 downwards.
TTTGAACCACTAGCAGCATATCATCCGCATATAGCCAGACCTTCTGACAAGCTTCACCATATTGAATGCCTTCAATTGTTTCATCTCCTCTTATTTTCACAGCAAGAAGTTCCATAGCAATAACAAACAAAATGGGTGACAATGGACAGCCTTGTCTTGTCCCTCTTTCAAGTTCAAACGTGCCCGAGGATATACCATTTGTGTTGACACTTGCTGTATGGCGTGAATATAGCAGTCTTATCCATCCTATCATATTTTTTCCCAAAACCAAATCCTTCTAGTGCTCTCAGGAGATATTTCCACTTAATCCGATCAAATGCTTTTTCCGCATCCAATGACAACACCACCACATCATTCTGACGTTCTCTGCTTTCAAATAGTGTCAACAAAAGTCTCCTCATATTGTCTGATGTGCATCTACCTTTCACAAAACCGTCTGGCTTTGGTCTATAATATCCGTCAGAAAAGTCTCTCAATGCCAATGCTTTTGCAAATTTTCTTTTGCCAATGTTTAGTAGGCTGATTGGTCGATAACTACTCGTTTTAACAGGAATCAGATATCAATGCATGTCTTGTGGACATCGGAAGACATCCATCAATCAGAGATGAGCGCAACATTTCCAACATAAGAGCATTTCCAACATAAGAGCATATACCTCTTCCGGGAAGATTTTATACAGCTCCGCCGGCAACGCATCCGGGCCCCGACACCTCCCTGAATTCAATGCACAAGCAGCAGTCCTGAGATCATCCACGCTCAGATCTTCCTCCATGGTGTCCTTGTATTTTGAATTTATGGTTCTCAAATGACAACCTTTAACGAATTGACACACCTCCTCTTCAGGTAAATGAACTTCAGAAGAATATAGGTCAGTGTAATACTTCTTGAATGAATCATTAATCTCAACAGGTTCAAAAGTCACAACCCCATCCTGCTTTTCTATAGCATTGTCTTTTCGTTACTCATGACCCTTAAGCGATGCGCAAAAAGTCGATCACATTTTTATCCCTTTTCATAGTACTTGCTTCTTGTTCTGCAAAGAAGCCTTTAAGCCTTTGTAGTAAGTTCTCTAATTCATCTTTCATCCGTTGTAAACTTGCTTCTTGTTCTGCAAAGAAGCCTTTAAGCCTTTGTAGTAAGTAAGTTCTCTAATTCATCTTTCATCCGTTGTAAACTATGCAAAGTACTTATATTAAAATGTTGCATATTTTCTTTTTTTTTCTTTTTCTTTTATTGGTTTTTTCAAACCTTTTTCAAGAGACTCAATTTCCTCATTCACTTTTTTCACCTCAACATCTCTTTCCCTTCTCTTTTTGCTCGACAATCCGATCAACATCCCTCTCATGTAGGACTTAAAGGCTTCCCAGACATATCCCACTTTCACTTCTCCAGTCCAATTTTCAGCAACAAAGAACTTTGCCTCTTGCACTTTTTTATCCACAATTTCGTCTTCCAGAAGCGTATCATTCATTCGCCATGTATTTGACTTTGGTAAAGGAAAGGTCAGTTCCATTTCTAATGAGATAGGTGCATGGTCTGAAACCAAAATTGCTTTAATGTCACCCCCTTTGAAAGATTGTGTGCAAAGACCAGAAGTCAGAAGGAGGCCAATCCGTGAATATACTTTGTCTTGCAGAGAAAAAGGTATATTGCTTGACAGAAGGATTCTGTAATCTCCACACATCTGAAAGATTCCATTCATCCATAAGTTTCTTCAAGGCCATTCTTTTCAAATTATTTGCAATGTCCACTGCATCTCCACTTTTATCCATTTTAGGATCTGGAGCAACGCTGAAATCCCCCACTCCCCATAATAACATTACTTACATTCACATTCTGTAAAAACTGCGCTAGGGAAATAAAGAAGCTTCCATCCCCCCATTAGGAGGATATATATTGCAAAAACAGTAGTGAACATCTTGAATTCTCGCAGTTACATAAATAATCCTTCCCTCCTTATCCTTTTCACACTTCATTTCTGTAATAGGTAGATTTGTTTTAAATAGAATGCACACACCTCTAGAACTAGAAGTGAAGGATGAACATTAAACACTAGTGACCCATCCCCTTTTCCACTTATCTCTGTCTCTAGCAAATGAGTCTCCTGAAGCAGTGCAACATCTACCCCCATTTCTTCCAATTTTTGGTACAATCACCTTCCTCTTGTTTGCACAATTAGCACCATTAACATTCCAGGATATCACCCTTAAATTTCTCTTGTAATTGAAAGCCATGAGTGTATCCCGTCTCACATCTCTTGTGATGAGTTCAAATATTGCAAAAAAACTAAAACCTATAACTACAATAAAATAAAAAAAGAAAACAACCGAAAATATAAAAGTCTTCTTGGATTTAACCAACCCAACCCTCCGGAACCTCCCTTCCACAATCATGTAGAAAAGGACTGTCCCGCCCCTCCCTTGTTTCAGTCATCATATATATTAACACCATTCAAATCACATCCTTATAATCCAAAATAAATCCATCTTTGCATACTATACTAACTAGTTTCAAAATCCAAAAACCAAAATCCCTTCCTCCAAAGTGTACCCCATTTCATCCCTTGAAAATCCGAAAAGTATTGGATGCACTATCATATCCATACACATGACAATAGGGCAATGCAAACACCACAACAAGGCAGTCAAGTGCACCATTAAGCCCCATCTATAACAAATATTAATTCTATTCCACTTCCCGCAAATGGACAACTATATTCCAACATCTCAGAAGTTCGTCATCTAAGGTGATCCCTCCGATGACTCCAACTGCATACTAATAAAATCTTCCCACTGACACATATTGCTTGGGCCATCTTCGTCGACAATGTGGAGGATGGGCCATGGAATATATTAGTTAAACTCATTTTCTCCCTTAGGGATCGGCATCTTGTGCACTGTGGAAGGGTCAGGATAGGCACATACCCCTGCTCCATTTATCCCCTTTGAGTCACTACTCTGATCTAGAGCCCTCAAAAGACACAGGTCATGTATAATTATGGGCAGAAATGGATATACTTTGGATGGCTTTGCCTCCTCTACAGCAGCTGATCCCAGTCAACACATTTACCTCCTGATCCAACATTAAGTGTTGTGCAAAAATGAACAAAAGGTATTGGAAAACAGGAAGCATGAAGGAAAGGCAACACCCCCCAAAACAAACCCTGCACATAGAAAAGTGCCAACGACCACAAGCGCTGAGGCCTAAAGAGTGGCAATTCCAGTGCTACAATGGGTGAAAAGTCTGACTAATCTTCAGCAAGTAGCAGAGTGAACAGAGCATGAAAATGGACCCTGGGAGCAGAACAAAGACAGTCAACCTGACACAAGCATACACGAATCCCACCTTTAAAACCACTCAATACTATTACCCCTTCCCACTTCTCCGCCCACCCATCAAGCCATAACAGGGGACATTTATTTTGTATAATTTGTACACCAAAAGGGAAAGGGTGAAGGAAGGAACCCAATTGACATTAGGTTATATAGTAATAGAGTGCCCACTTCCATTTTCTTTAGACGCTCATGCTCTGCAGGTCACTGAGATGCTCAGATTGTAACCACGTATTTTTTATCAGTGGCAGTGCCTTCCATGTGCCAACTTATTTTCCGTAAACATATACACAAGCGGGTCCTCAGAACGGTCTTGCCCTCGAGAAACATAATATAAGGCTATCCTGCCAAGTAATCTGACCTCAGATTTACAAATATTCGTATTATCTCAGCACTCACAAACCAAATTAGATGCACCATATCCCAGTCCCAATCTATTGCAAAGCTCGCCACCAAAGAGTGCTTGACCTATCCAATCGTAAACTCCAGCACATTCTGATCCTAACGCAGTTCATGCATTGCGTTACTATCTTATCGCATTTACACTACTAGTAAAGTCAAGTTATCACCAAGAGTGCATTGTCTTAGTTAACCGTAAACTATAGCACTAAAATAGATCAGTCTGATTCTAATCCAGTAAAGCCATGTTATTGTGCCTCATTACAAATCTTAAGCGCGTATGGTCATCGACACCACCCCCCCCCCCCACACACACTGAGTCCATCCCGGAAAGTGCCACCCTCCACCCTACAAATCTATCCCAATAATTCTTTTTAAACAGACTCCTGACAGGATTTTGGGCATGGCACCCCAGGACTCACCGCGTGTACATGGCAGAAGCCTCCCTCTAGGAACGCAGCAGCCATTTCACCCTTAGCCGAAATCACCCTAGGCAAAGAACTGGAAGTCAAAACAATACGTGATGACATGTATTCACGTAACGATGTCACATGATCGGTCCATCAGAACGGATCGACATTCAGGACCTCGGCCGCTCTGCCCCCCACCTTCAACACAAACGTTGTGAGCGAATCAAACCCAACCGAAGAAAATGAAATGAAAGCCCCGACCCGTTCATTCCATTTCAAATTAATTCCAAAAAGAAATCAGAATACATTACGACCTCATCATGGAACATTAGAGGAAGGCACCCACATCAGCCACACAAGCCCTTTGAATGCTCGAGCCCTAACAATTACCGTTAGCAACAACAATGTCTATGGATTGAAAAAAAACAGATATTGAGCAAACCAAGCGAAAATCCTATTACATTGTATTTTTTACATAAATATCAATTACATTGGTTATCATTACTATAACTATTACTAATCCCACCATCCACATCCAAGAAAAATATAGTTAGCATTTGAACAATCCTATTATTTTTCTGCTCTCAGCCAGTTTTCTGCTTCCATAGGATCAACCGTGTTTTTGATCCCATTATCCATGAAAATCTTCAGTGTTGCAGGCTCGACCAATATAGTTTTAATACCTTTCTCCTGCGCCATGATTTTTGCATTTTTGAAAGCCTTCCTCAAATCCACAATTTCTTTTGGGGAGTCAGGGTAAATGGCCAACGGGACACCATTCAGCACAAGTTTTGCTTTTTCTCTTGCAGCTTTTAGTATGTTTTCCTTGGCGCTCACTTTTGTCATAACCATGATGATTTGTCTGGGTTTTCCTGCATTTGCATTTTTGCCAGCTCTAAATGAATAGTCCAGGTCACCATCCTTCAGGACATTTTTCCCCAGAGCCTCAGCCAATATACCTCTGATTCTTGAGTTTAGATCTATATCCAAGTCAGGATTTTCTTTCACTCCCAATAGGCGCAGGTTTAAATTTCTCTGGTCTGCCTCCAGCCGTAGATTCCTTTTCTTCAGATCAGAGACATCATATCTTAATTCCTTGTATGCTCTGTAACTTCCTGCAACTTCTGTGGCCAATGTTGTATTTTCTGCCTCCACTTTAGTAACTCTGGTCTCCAGGTGACCCACTTGAGAGGACAATTCACTCAAGGTGATTTTCATTTCACCCACATCCTGAGCAATCTTCAATAATAATGCCTAAATGTCACCAATTCCTGGGATTTCATCCATGTTCTCATCTTGTTTAAATTTCTGTGAAGTGGGATCGTCAGGAATCTCAATCTTTTTCTTTTGAATAGTATTCATTTCGGCTGTTTTCAATTATCTATGGGCTTGGAGGGAGCAGGAGCAGTTGGCTTAAGCTTCTGCTCTGTTCACCAACATTCCAGAATCATCATGCTGTGTGCAATGTTAAAAGGTTACAAAAGGTAAAAGATGAAAAGGGAAACAGTTTCCCAGTACTGATAGTCTGAAGGACTGGTCAGTTTCCCCATAACAAATGAGAAAAAGGAAAGCGAAGAGAAGCTGAAGGCTTTACTGCTCCTCAAAAAGTCAGAACAGGTTAGAAAAAAGGCAAAAAGATTGGGGTCATAGTAAAAACTATGGAGGACATTTTTCTAAAGAGAAATCTTTCCTAAAAGAATAGGTTACCCATTATTGGCAAGCAAACTTTAAAAGGAGGCAGATATTAGTAAAGTGGTATAGTGCAACTAGTTTAAATTATGGCCCACTATAAAGGTGTCATTGCTGTATGTTCAGTTCTCTCCAGCCTCTTTGCAAACTCTTTCCAAAACATCTTTGCTTCTAATTACCCAGCTGCTAGTTTTGGGATCAAAGACAGGGGCACAAGAAGTGATTTACCCCAACCTATATGGCAGAACCCAGAATGCACGATTGCTGATCAAACACCTGCTACCTAGAATAATTCTATTATTTTCATACTTCTATATTTTGCAGTGATGAAGAAAGCAACATCAGGTTGCTAGAGGTTAGCCACATGTGAACCTGCAAAGAAAGCTGCAGTACATGTCAGTGGCAGCTCTATTCACTTAAACATTTAATTTAGTGATTACTGCAGATTGAACAGACAAACAACAAACCATCTTCCCCCTTGATAGGAGTGCTGCATTCACAGATTATGCAGCTATGAAGAGGCTCACAAACAGTGGGGGGATTTCAATAACTAAGTTAAGACAGAGGCTACTTTTCAAAGGTGTACTACAAAATGAGCATCCATGTGTGCTCCCGTTTTCTTATGTTGGTACCTCAAAGGTTTACATAAACCTTCAATACTATTCCTTTTACTTCTATAAAAAAGGTATTCACAAAATGTTTTCTTCCATACGTATTCACTTAAATAAAAGTACATAAGTATGTTATCAAAACAAAAGTAATAATTGTTTCTTCCTGTCCCCAGTATGAAAAAGTAAAACTGGTCAGAATTCGATTTTTCTATTTAGAGTGTAAGGAACTCATGGTGGCAACAGTAAAGACAGACACAAGTGATCACAGTTCAAGGGTGTTTATTAAACTGTATAAATGGGTGAGAAAAATCTAAACCTAAGATGGGAGCAAGCTATGACCATCAAAAAATAACAAGGCAGTCTTAGTGGCTTCTTGTCAAATAAAAAAGGGTCAATACTAAAAAACCTATTGCTAATCGTTAGCGCTAAGTTACAAAATAGTGTGGGATAATGTTCACCAAAAAAGAAAGAAGTGTTCATAAAATGATAAATCAGGATGGTATAACTGGGTTTTCTTTCCCCCATTTTTAGACAGGACTCTCGAGCACAGACCACTCCTGGGCTTCTCCAGCACAAGCCTACAGCTTGTTTGTAAATATCAGGGCGTTCTGTGACCAAGTCACTTTTACAACAAGTGTCTTGCTTCAGAGGGCCTGATGCGCTATAAGCCAACAACAGTAATCTTCTCATCTGGTGATTTCCTTTCACTCGTGGATCCCCCTCAACCGGGCTACGATCCTTTTTTTGTAACGTTGGCTTCCCTCAGTTGGGTTCACATTTGCCAGTTTCACAAAGTTCACTTATTCGTAATACATTGCAGGATTCACTTCCCTTAGCTTTGTCGAGCCCCCAGTAAGGCTTCCCACATTTATCGTTCAGACTGCTTTTCCCTCGGCCGGGCACACATGCCCGATTCATAATGTAAAAACTTTAATAATGGATTAAGGACTTTTCATTGTACAAGGGATTTTGGCTCAACCCTTGTATGACCACCTTAACTCTTTATTCTGGCCTTTCCTACAGCCTCTTGTTACTATAATGTTCACAAGAAAGGGGGACAAGCCAGAGTTTTTCAAATGGACGCCCCTGTGGCGCCGAACCACTCTGCAGCTGGTCTTTGCCTGGGCTTTAAAAGTTCACTAGCACACAAGTTCTTTGTTCTTAACAAGTTGCTGTTTGCAACCTTTGCTTAACACCGTCCGGTTTACTATCGGTTTTTCCTACAACTCAACGGCTGTGCTGCCCTCCTTGGTGTTTGTCTCTGGAGTCAAGGATGGTACCACGGTAGCAAGTTCACCTCCCTGACTTGGTTAGCAGTGCGGGAGGGTCCTGTGCACCGTAGACATCTGTTACGCCACAGGCCAGCTGTAGTTGCCGGTCTTATGATTTCTTTCACTGAGGCTTTGCGAGCTTCGGTCGAAAAGGGCAAGGGCACTTCCCTCCTTGTTGTCCTTTCCGGTCTCGCTGTCTTTCTTCTATGTTTGAACTGCTGTCCTGGAATAGCTACTTCCTAATGCAGTTGTCCTTGCTCCAAGTGTGCTCTTGGGCTCCGCCTTTTATCCTTGTGGGGAAGGGAAAGGGCTGCCAGGTGTGTGTAGTTATTGTAATTTGCCTGACTCTGCCTGACCCTTGTGTTGGGACACATCAGGTAAACGGCTCTGGTGTCAAGTCTGTTGTCTTTCACGGTATAAGAAAGTGTTAGTGTTGGAAAAGGGGGCGGGGTAGAGCTTCTAAATATCCTATGGAGTAGGATGGTGAAAAGGTGTAAGGAAGTGGGTACCGCCTCTCGCCCGTCTGTGTCCCACTTCCACTCCCCGAAGACTGCCCATCCAGGTGATCCTCCCCCACTGTTACACCCCCAGGAACTGGATCAAATAGTGAAGGCGGTGTCCTGGCCACCTGGATGACAGATCTAGGGGGAACAGGCGAGTGAGACACCTTCAGGTTTCTAACAAAGGTCACCAAATACTTGTATTCTCAATTCAGTTAATTAAAACAATCCTTTTGCAAATATATCAGCAATTCTATCTGATTCGGGCTGTTATAAATTAGGTGTGTTCACTTCTCACTTTCTGCCATACACAGATTGTAACTGCTGTTTGAAATTGATTACATCAAACACGTGGTATGGAAATTGTTTCATACTTATAGGCGTTCCATTATCAATATGAATTACCTTCATATAGTCTGCTGCCTTTTTTGTTTTTAAATAGTTTCAAATGATTTGCCTGTCCCATGTTTCCATTGTGGACTTAAGATCCTATTTACTTGGAAATGAGGAGTAGCCTACTAGATTTATTGAGAGGGACAGGTCCCGGGACGATTTGGGTCGCATTTCAAAGCTAACATTTAGTGATTTTAATAGGTTTTACGGAGTTCTTTCTTTAGTAGCCGAGTAAAATTAATCTTCTGTAGTCATGATTTTCATGCCCTAGCTAATTGTTCGAGTTTTTACTATTGTAGAGCAAGTACATCTCTATATGTATATTTGTTCTGGGTGCGGTTTCCTGCAATCCTAAACGCATAAATAAATTAGCTTCTGGTTTTCTCAAACACTCTAGAACTGTGTATGCTTACATTTCAGCTGCATAAAGCACTACTACCATATGTTTCTTTTTTAAGGCTTCCAGTTAAGGTTGTAAAGTGAAGATTGTTTGTCAATGCTTAATGAATTCCACATCTGCATAGCATTGCGGTTTCTATTCTGTGGTCTGTGCGTCTCTAATTTTCATTAATTAAAATAGCTAGATATTTATAGTTTTGTGGCATTCTCCATTTTCTGGTCTTATTTTCTAGGTGAAGATGTTTTTTGCTCAATTTCTGGGAAACCACATGACTACTTTTGGTTATATTAATTTGCAAATAATTTTTAGAGAACATGTAATTTATTTACAGCCCTTTGCAATTCTATCTCTGCTGTATCTAGTATTACAATATAATCTGCACACGCTATCCATTGAAGTGGATAATTTGCCAATTTTGCAGAAAAGTGCTTGCCTCTATTAACTAAAGTCAGCATATAGAGATTAAAAAGGGTAGGAGGCAAGAGGCATCCCTGTTTTATGCTTTGAGTGCTAATTGGATGTGGGAAAGCACCTTTTCCATGTTACCTAATATGCACTGTAGTTTGGTTACGTAACTCTAGAATCTGATGTAAAATAAATTCATCCACAACCTTTCCCTATTCACCTTATCAAAGGCAGTAGAGAAATCCATGAATGCTAGCTACATATAGATCCATTATTGCTTGCTTTACCAATAGAGTTAAAGTAGTAATGTTAACCTGAGTTGACATACACATTTGCAAACCTTCTTGATTAGTAGGTGATATATTAAAGGTTTCTATCCAAGTTAAAACAAAATATTTCCATACATTTCTGCTGGTGAATCCGGCACAGCAACAAGTTGATAGTTTCTTGGTTCACTTTGACAATCTTTGTTAAATATAGGAATGACAATGCTCTTTTTCCATGTGGTTGGTAATATCCCTGCTCCATTTTGTTCCATATAAAGTTTCAATAATAAATTTAGCCATTTAGGCGAAGTGCGGGAAGTGTTTCCGGCTGAACGTTACTCTGCCAGTGTTTAGTGAGAGCGGACTGCTATCCTAAACTAATCCAGTCACAGTACCTTTAATCAATTGCTGGCTCTTCAAAAGGAACCTCCCCTCGCAAAGCGACACCAAGTGTGGGAAGTGCTTCCGGTGTTTGGCAGTGGAGCGGAGTTGACCATATGGGCTGTGTCAACTACTCAGGGCCTGCCTGGGAGGCGGCAGCCCGCTTGCTCGCGACCCTCTAGCCTTTTGAGGGGCCCGCGGCTGGCTCATCACCGCATGAGCAGTAAGTGCTGGCATAAATAAGAACTTCCTGTGGTGTTTGGCAGACAGTCTATGACTGTTTTAATTTAAAGATGAAGCTGAATAACCAGCGGAAATGCACACCGAGATCTCTTGCTCGCAAAGCAGGAAAACCAGTGCGCAGCCCCAATTTGGTTGCCGCTGCCTGCTTCCCCAAATCTAAAAAGGACAAAAATTGGGTGTACAACAGGCCTCGCAAGCAAAAATATCTACTTTTCTTCCTTTGGCTGTCGCCGCTAAATCCATGACATCAGTCTCTATTGACTTACCAGGGTTGGGGGAACAACAGATAGAAGATATAGTGAGTCCAGGATTTGGAAACATTGACAACAATCAATCGCTATTAAACATATGTCGAAGGCTACACCGAGAATCAACCGGAGGGGGCCCTCCCCAGGAGGCGGAAAATACTAACGTCGGAAAGCCCGGACTTAGAAAGCCTACTCCTCAATTGACTTTTCAGAATCATCTAGTGAGGATGAGAGTATCCTGCTATCCAAGGTGATAAGGTATGCCAAGGGGGAAAATAGTGATGCTCCCTGTATGCAGCTGGTGAAAGACTGCATGACTAAGATAGATGCCCTCCATTTATTACGCAAAAAGATGGTGGAAGAACAACGCGACATGAAATGTATGCTTGCAAGGCTGGCCGACCATTTTCTGGCGGTGCATCATCGGACCACAGTAACCATGCCTAAGCAAACACAGGGCCATGGGCTGGAATTACGGCCCGACACTCCCATCCCCCATCTCGTGCCCCTTTCTAGGATTAACATACAGGAATGTCCCCACTCAGATGCCAGTGATGAGCTCCCTGCAGGAGGGGGTGGCACAACCCGCTAGGGAGGGGAGGGCAAAACTTGAGACCTCACACAGGGCCCCTGACATTACGAGAAGGAGGGCATGTCGCAAGAAGGAGCCGACACACTTTGAAGAAGAATCTGGGATCAAAGGGGGTTTGAATGAGCAACACCTCCAGCATGCCAATAAAGAGAGAAGCCGAGATAGGCCATGCCGGGTGGGAGCCTCCAATAAGGGTACCCGTGTCATTCATGCACAAGGGAGGTTCACCCAACAGGCCCTCTGGATGATTGGGTTCAGTGTGGGGACACCCCTAAACAAGCCAAGGTTGCGCCCCCAGAGCATACAGTGGACTTACAGGAATCCGAAAGGGGATGCACCGAGAGGTCTACTTTTAGCCCCCAGAAATGGCAAACTAGGTCCTATAGAGAAGACGGCGATTATGCTGATACCGCACGAGAAAATGCACCTCCCCTAGGCTAAGCTATTTTAACATTGAACCAAAAGCCACAATTCCCTGTGGGGAGGTGGGTGATACTATTCGAACTGTATCCGGCGTTTGATAGCCCCTTCCTGAATCATACTAACCTGATGATCTTGTGGTCATTGATCCCCAAACTGATGGATCTCGGTTCAACTGATATGACATGTATTGAGCTACCAGCAGTAGGTGAACACTACAACTGGGCCCTGACAGAGTTTGTATCCCCGGCTGTGGTAGCACTCCTGTGCTCTTGCACTGTGGAGCAGCATGCTTTGGGATTTGAACTTACCGTTTGTAGGAAGATGGTGGCTAAGTGTGACACATTAATGGGGCAACAGGATGACATGCCAAATTTGCTGCGAGCAACAAGAGACCGTCTTAGACCAAAGACCTGTTAGCCCAATTTGAGGGATACTGTATCAGGAACTAGGGTTCACTGGCTTACAGAGACACTAAAAATTGATAGTAATTGAACTGAATTTTAACTGTCTATGCTGGAAAACTAGAGGTAATAGCGCCTTCTTAAAGTTTAATACTGGCTCAGCTTTAATTCAAATGAGTGACTTTTTTTTGTTTTAACTGCAAGAGACCTGGCTGACCTCTCCACTCCAACTGGATGGCTATCACATCATCAGCCGCACTGCAACCCAGTCGGTGAGAGGCAGCCCAAGGGTGGCATGGTGATAGGAGCGTAGTGCCATATTGAGCTGAAACCCTTTCCCTATGACGTGGACAGCCAGCATATATTACTAGCAATTGTACACCTCCCTGATATCTCAAAAAAGTCTATTTTGATTCTAAATGTGTATATGCTAGTGTTGGGTTCTCCATTAGATGGTGCCATCTTTAAGGCCATTGACTACAGGATAATGGCATTAGAAGAGAAGATATGCGACCTAAAGGAATGTTGTTGATTGCGGGGGATTTTTATTATTCTCAGCTCCAGGAATAGGTTAATATTGGGAACATTACTAAGGGTCTGATGAAGGAGAATGAAATACAGGGAGGATATTCGTCCAGGTGTATGAAATGGGAGAACCTTATCCAGACATATGATCTGGTCTGCCTAAATCCAAAATATATAATTGGTTTGAGATATTCGCCCACCTGGACTAACCATATATCATCTTCTTGTATTGACCACGTCTTTAAGGGATTGGCAACTTGGGAACCACTTTGGGGCATGGACTATCGGATTTAACCTGCTGAGTGACCACGCGATTCTTAAGTGGGTCATTATGCTACCTAAGCCTTACACCCTATCTTATCTTGGGATCAATCCCGAGGTTAATATATCACTGAACCGCCTCACTTGGTCGGATAATAATAACAGTAAACTTTCTTTTTCCCCCATGAGGCCATTGTGAGGAGGTGGCTTGGTAGAAATCAGAGGAATTTTCAATTGCTAATGAAGAAAGTGGCAGGCTAGCTCACATTATGTCAGCGGTTTCCGAGAAATCCAGGAAAAGAAAGAGTATCCAAAATCAAGAGCAGTTATTAAGAACAACTGGGATTTATAAGAAGAGGAATAAAATGTTTTGATTTCCAATCTGTCAACGAAATACAAAAACTGGGTTAAAATGCATAAGGGAACAATAACCAGTGCTAACTGGTCTAATTTGTTTGCACTTCTCAGGTCTAATGATATCAAGAAGTTTTGGTCCCCAATAAGGGAATTTTTAGTGTATAGTGCAAAAGTTGAGGTTGTCTCGGGTTCCACCCAACAGTGGGTAGTGTTTATCAGGAATCTATACTATAAACCCCCCCCTGGTGCCATTTAATGTAATATCGCAGAGCGATTATACTGTGAGTCAGCATGGTTGTGATGAACTAGATGTCTTTATTATAAAAGCCCTTAACAACTCTAGAGCACTGGGACCCGACGGGTTGGGTAACGTGGTGTTACGTGCTAACCCGGAGCTTTGGGCCCAGATGCTCTATAATATGTTTGTTAATATTTGGAGGTCTGGCTGTATTACACCCAGTTGGAGGACTTCCATTGTGATAGCTATATTCAAAAAGGGTGCAAAGAATGATCCTGCTAATTATCAGCTTTTAGGCAAGCTCGACAGCAGCTCAAAACATTTTGCCTCCATATTGCTTAAAAAATTGAACCAGTGGGTGGAAGCTAATCAAACATTACATAAATTCCAAATGGGCTTTCCGAAAACAGCATTCAACCTCTCATAATATTAGTGCTTTGCTAATTATGATATTGGCTGCAGTAGTTGAGGACAAGTCTCTCTATATGTGCTATACTGATTTCTCTAAGGGGTTCGACACTGTCAATCGGGCCTTTTCTTGGGCCAAACTGACGAAGTGGAAAATTGATCTGGAATTATTATACTTCATCCAGCTATTATACTCCGAAACAATGGCTATAGTTTGTATAAATCATGAGGGGTTATTGACAGATTTAATATCTACCAATAATGGGCTAAATCAGGGATGTGGACTCTCCCCCACGTTGTATGATTTTGTTTTTTTTTTTAATTGAATTTTATTGGTTTTGTGTTCACAGACAAAATAACTAACGTATGTCAATCCGAGGGATAACCCCTCACAACAGCAATTCTGATACTGTAACTTACCCCTACAGCTCCAACCACCTCCCTTGCCATACTTGTCCACTCTTTCAATGTGGGGAGGGACCCCTTTTCCAGTGTCTAGCTCTGCTTGCCCGGGCTGCCAAGGGAAGAAAATGTGTCAGCGGGGGGAGGGCACACCACCTGCCCTCCCTTTTTTCAAGACCAAAAAGTATCAGCATTGGGTCAGGCACAAACTCCCCCCGCCCCCTTCTGCATACTTAATCCACCCCAGAGCCTCTGCCCAATACATCTTCACCCTAGGACAGCCCCACCACGTATGCCAATAATCTGAGGTATCGCTGCATCCGTGCCAACAATGGGGGCTCACTGTGGGGAACATTCTGGATAGTCGCATTGGATCGTACTGCCATCGATGCAATAGTTTCAGGCCATGAAGTTTATATTGGCAGGAGATCAATGCTTTGAAAGCTCTACGGCACATCTGTTGCCAGAGGCTTTCCTCCAACTCTATACCCAGGTCCTTCTGACGGATCAAAGACCGGAATTAAGGCCTCCAACCATATACTAATGACACGCCAGTCTCAGCGCCCCACAATGTAAAGGACACAGTGAGGAGAGAGAGAGAGCGCACAAGTACAACAGCTCATATATAGCAAACTTCGCAGCATTAGAAGGCATTGCCTGGCCCCCTTTGTCCAGACATCATCAGGCTAGGGTTCAAAGGGTTACTGCGTAATTAATTATACCTAAACATTCTACATTCTTACTGCCAGTCCCAAGACAATTTACTATCTGAGAACCGGGTGCATCTGGATGGAGGAAAACATAACATGTTCCCTATAATGAGGTGGCATTCCTTGTCTTGCCATCCAATGTTATCTCTCTGTTCTAAGGTCAGACAGTTCTCAAGCAGAAATGAATAACAACTCCCGCGGGGGAGCACATACAGCCATGTAGAATTCTTTCTAGCTGCCTGCTATAATGGCCTAACTAGACAGAACGGCACCTGGTTTTGCAGATTATTCATGCTTATGTACAGCTTCAAGGTTCTCTCATTATAAGACAAAACAGATCATGCAGCAGCTTGGCATTCCTAACTATGTAAGCAACTCAAGGTTCAAGCAGCGGTCGGTTACTGTGCTCAAGCTGAAAACCAGAATATATATATGCAATGAGCAGAGAGCAGAACAAAAGCTCAAAATGGCCTCCTTACACAGAATGGCTTCTCAAGCAATGATTTTCAGGTTCACTTGTTGCAACATTGTTTCATGATACGAAAAGTGATACGAGTGGCCTAGGCCAACATATAATCAGACGGCATAGTTGCATTTATTTCCACAAAGCCTCCTTTTGGCCTAGGCCAAGAGAATCACCCAAAAACTGCATCTTCCTCAGACCAAGTGTCTGAGCTGTTGTCATCCGAACAATCTGATCATTCTCATTGAAAATGTGAATGGACATGAATTCTTTAATCGTGACATTTTGTGCTACCATTGCATTGTTGGTGATTTGGGACAGTTCGGGTTTCAGCTTGATCTTTGTGACAGCCTGCGCACAGCTATTCCCTATCATGGTGCAAATGGCGGGTAGACACTGCACGCAGCAACAACAGAATAGGATGACACTGAGTATTATGGCCAAGTATGAAAATGTCTTCCAACCCCAAGATCTTAGCATGTCCCAGAACCAGTCACCTATGTTCCAATCACCCTTGGGTACATTCATTTCTGTACTTAATAGATGCAATCTTTTTATTGCTTTAAATATTGTGGGGGAGGAGTCAAGTCCGAAAACACAGCACGCAGACCCCAATAATTTGCATACACCACAACGCTCCGCCAGGTTGAAGTCAAGCACCATCCTATTTTGAAGGGCCACCAGCCTGATTGCCTTTTGCTCTAATGTCATATTTTACATTATGTCTGTTTCATTGATCGTGTGCTCCAGGACTCTGGCCAATCTCCTAATGTTGTCCGAGTTGATTGCCTGTCCCCAGAAGGGTACAACAGATGTTGCCACATCGCCAAAAATTTCCCAGGCTGTATCACCATCTGTCTGTCGCCTGGAGCATGCTTTGGAAATTTCAGAAGTAGTTGCAAGATATACTCCTGGCAAGAGTATCCCCAAGTAGCAGGTACCTCCCCCAATCCCTGGGTAACCATGGGTATGTCTCATCCCCACATACGAAATAAACGGGACCCCCTATGTACAATGGTCTGTCTTCATGCCCTAAAACAGCAGTATTTGCGCACCAATCAAAGTTGCCCATTTGGCGAGTGCCATTTTTCCGCATACAAAACGGAGTGTGTGGGCCATGGTTTATTGTGTAGGAGGGTGGTATGGCATCCCTGTTTCCCACGTGAGCCATCTTGAAAGTGATCATAGATTGATAGGGGCTGGAAAGCCTATCGACAGGTCTGGTGGATGCAATGTTTGGGTTGCTTTTGTCTGAAAATATCAACAACCCAATGGTGTCAATACAAGTCTCTCGAAATCAATAATGTTAGTACCATCATTGTGAACTGTTTGGGGACCGCAGTTTTCATTGTGAACTGTTTGGGGACCGCTGCCGCCGCGCTTCCTGGAGGAGGCGGAGACTGGACCACGTGACTTCTCACGTGACCGCAACTGGCCTGAAAAGATCGAGGCTGCCGCCCGTGCACGGCTTTTCATTGTGAACTGTTTGGGGACCGCTGCCGCCGCGCTTCCTGGAGGAGGCGGAGACTGGACCACGTGACTTCTCACGTGACCGCAACTGGCCTGAAAAGATCGAGGCTGCCGCCCGTGCGCGGCTTTTCATTGTGAACTGTTTGGGGACCGCTGCCGCCGCGCTTCCTGGAGGAGGCGGATACTGGACCACGTGACTTCTCACGTGACCGCAACTGGCCTGAAAACATCGAGGCTACCACCCTTGTGGCGTGGAGCCCGGTGGAGCAGAGCCTGCTGGCTGTTGTGCGGCTGTTTGGCGTGCTGTGCAGGGGAACATCTACACGTGGAGGTACCTCTCTAATACTGAGTTTATATTCTTATTCTTGACGATAAGTCAACACAGCTCCCTTTTGCCATTTGATAAAGTATATACCATACTACACTATGAAGAGAGGCACTACTTCCTTAAAATCAGGAATGCCTGCGATTACTAAAAATCACGTCACTAACGTGGAGCAATCCCTACTTAATTCTTCGCCCTGTCCAACCAAGAAATGCCGTTTGAGCTCTACTCCTTGTGCAACTACAACAAAGCGTTCCGTAAAATCCAACACGGTGTCCTCATCGCAAGCGGACATTCGCCCCTTTTTTTGTGATATGGATAACTTACATTCTAAAGTGAAGGGTCGGATGACTACATCTGATGAACCTACTGGTTCAGTTATCAAACCTGCCACAACGTACAATCACGGCATGATTACTTCAGTCTCTGAGACATGTGGTTCGCACGATACTCCTGGAGCCGCGAGCGCACAAACTAATGGTGGCACGACAGACACTCCTATTGTTACATTTGCAAAGGAAAATGTCTCTTTAACAGATAGTATACTTTTAAACAATGTACTGACTGCAAAGACTATAGTGTCTGTAAACAATTCTGGTCTGCCCTTACCTGTTCCAAATGGTGCTAAAACTCCAATCTCTAGTGACTTGCCAGTAATAGACTTGGATACAAATGCTTCTTGTTTTACTGTGCATACTCTTTCGGATAACCTCTCTAAATCGCCAATTATGTTCACAAACATTAGTGATTCTTACTCTGCTGAGAAAATATCATTTACTGCTCCCACCCCACGTAAAATTGCTCCTGATAATTACTCTACAACGGAAGTAGTAAACACACAAAATAACATGGTCACGATTGCCTTGTCATCTATGAATACAGCTATTCTGTCTCTTGCAAAGCTATTTGAAGCTTTGGCTTCTAAGGCAGATGTACACTCAGAGCAACTAAATCAGCTGCTATCTGGCCATCTGGATATAGTAAATAAATTAAACGATCTACATTTTTCATCCTGTCCAGTTCCGCAGCAAAAATCTGTTAGCTCTCAAACTTCTGTAGAGTCTGATGAGTATCGTCAAACATACTCTATCCTACCCTACATAAGTAAGCCTATTGTGGATTTAATGGCTAGCTCCAACGAGCAGTCGCCTGTCTCTACTATTCAGGAGAAAAAACCAAATTATGCCTTGTTTGGTAACACGGGGACAGAGACCTTACCCTTACAGCAAGTGATAACCAAGGGTGATCTTCGGAAGAAATCAAAAAATATCAAATCTGTCTCTAAACGTTCTTCACAAACAAAAGCATTTGTTAAAAACATTACACCTCCCGTATCAAATTCTAGAATGGCTTCCAAGGCAATAACAAAAAAATATCTAACAATGTCCCAGTCTAAGTCAACGGGAGAAGCATTGGTGAAAAACAAACTTGTTCAGTCGTACAGTCCATTGAATGCTTTGACTGAAGTGGTGCTGGAAGCAGAACAGGACTTACCTGTAAGTAATTTGGAAAAAAAAACGCCATTTCTACAATCCAAACATCTTACACAAGAACCGAATCCAATGGCTCAGCGACGAGAAATCAGACAGGCTGTTGACGATTACATGGCTTCACAGCCGGTCTTTAAAAAGTTGGTACTTCCAAACTGTGAACCCATTGTTCCAAACTGTGAACCCATTGTTCCGGATGTCATAACTCTGAGCTCGAATGTTAACTCCAGCTCGGGAAACTCTGGATCTCTGAATTTTTGTAAAATTCAGGGGCCAGGACAGCAATTGAACGATGACACTAGGACAGTGCCTCATAAGGACAAAACACAAGAGGAAAATCTGTCTCACTTGAACATTGAATCTTTGATCAAAACTACACTAGTAAAACTTCTTAACATTGATACCTCTGTAGCTGGAAAAGATCCCAAATTTACGACTTTGGGAAATAAAACATCTATGGAGGCCAATAATAAGCCTGAATTGACCCTAGGAAATTTGCGCCCTAGGAGACGTGCTGTCCATTCGTTATCTTTCAAATGCTGTCCTCTTCCGGCCACCCAGTATCTCTTGAATCGCTCATCTATTTTAGCCATATTCAGTGAGTTCCCAGAGTTGGATGATATTGGCTCTCTTGATATCGAACAAGTGGAATTTCCTGACCACTCTCAACGGTCTTCAGTAATACTGTGGATTAATTCTCGTATTGTAGTTAACACCATATGGGGAGTTCGAGCAAAACTGCTTGAATTAGGCTTTATGGTTTCGGTACATTCTAGTACTCCAGAACTTACTTCAGAAAAAAACCAGCATCCCATATCTCAATTTGTAAACTGCAACCTGAGTTGCAGCCCAGTAAAGTGCGCCTGCAATCAAAAGCCAATTCAGCGTTAGCATCAGGCAAACAACGAGGTCACCTTTTCCTTGATCAGCTGGAATTCCAGGGGGCATCGACATCTGATGAATAATCGACTTTACGATTTGTCGAAGTATGATATCTTACTGATACAGGAATCTTGGCTAATGCATCTACCATCTTGGGATAACTTTGACATGTTGCTCATACCCGCTGAGAAGGGGATACATGGAAGGCCCACTTCTGGTCTTCTAACGGCCGTTAAACAAAATTCCTCTCTTAGAGTTGAACCATGGTTTTTTCCTAACGCTTCTATTCAAATGTCAAGGCTTATTGGTCCCGATATGCATTGTGCACTTATCAATGTATATTGGAATGCCTTGAGCATTACAGATGATACATTTTTGGCCATTATAACTAACGCACTTGATCTCACTATTGTAGATGATAAAGTAGATTCTATTATCATTGCTGGAGACTTTAATCTCCACTGTCTTGGTAAGCCTCGAAGTACAGAGCTGAGTCGGTTGAACAAATGGCTGAACTTGGTTGAGGACAGAGGTCTGTTCATGTTAAATGGTTCAATTGCTCCCGACATACCTGCAAGAACAACATGGCATGGTGTTTCTAGTAAAGGAACCATTGACTTTATCTATGTAGATAGCCGTATGTTAGATAGGGTTAAATCATTTCAAGTTATAGACGCAGAAGCAAGTGACCACAATATTCTTAGCATGTCTTGGACTTCTAAGGTTCCCATGAGTTACGAAATGCCACAATGCTTAAGAGGCTCCATAAAAGTGAACACAGCGCGGAATAGATTACATTGGACAGAAACCTCTTTGGAAGCATTTAGACATTATTATGAGGCTCAACTTCAACATCAGTGTATGTTGGATTATAACCCTACAGTTATATATCACGAGCTAATGCAATTGTTTCAACCAGCTTCCATCAAGCACACACAAAGACAACCTCCTTATTTTCACACTTTTGATCATGAAATTAAAACCATGAAAGCTCTAGTTCGAGCAGAAAAAAGGGTGGCTTGTAAACTTAATGATAACGATCGAAAGAAAACGCTTACTCTGATTAAAACCAGGTATAGGAACTGGCTAAGAGGCAAGCGGGCTAAATTATATCAACAAGATGGTAGTAAGATGTTAAAAATATTGGCTAGAAAAAACTCGAAAGCAGCATGGGAAATTATAAATCAGGCGACTGCAGGACATCAAGTTGCCATTCAGATGAATGGGGTGAGTGAGGGATCTTGGGTACAATATTTCTCTAACTTGTATGCTTCTCGTACCACTATAGTAGACAGCCTTGAGCCTTTACACCAGTCTGCTTTTGAGCTTAATTTTGACGAAGAAGATATTTTACTCTTTATTAATAAAGCAAACTCTTCACGGGCCCCTGGGCCCGACGGGTTGTCTAACATGCACCTGAAGCAATTTCCTATAATTTGGGCCAAAATACTGTATTCTATCTTTGTGCACATACACAAGACCCAATGTATCCCGGCATCGTGGAAAAAGTCCATTGTTGTTCCCATATATAAAAAAGGGGATCGATCCAACCCGGCTAGTTATCGCCCAATATCTTTGTTGGACGTACCTGGAAAAATCTTTTGTCGCCTAATTTTAAGAGATTTGCGTGTGTGGTCGACCAACAATCATGTGGCAGATCCTTTTCAATCTGGCTTTATCTCAGGAGTTGGTACTTTGCCTAACATCATGACTATTAACATGTTAAAATCTCAATACGCAGCACGGAAACAGTTTTTATATTTTGCTTTCATAGATTTCAGGTCAGCTTTTGACTCTATAAATAGGAGACTTATGTTCCAGAAGTTGCATCTCTTAGGTTGCCCTCCTTCTCTCTTGACTCTCATTGTACAGCTACATTCTAACACCTCCATGCGTGTAAGGTTAAATTTAGAGGGACTTCTATCATCTTCCTTCCTTACTTACACGGGCCTTAAACAAGGCTGTATATTGGCCCCTTTCTTGTTTAATTTATTTATTCTTGATTTGGATACGCTTTTCTCTAAGGTGTCTTCTGATGCCCCTGAGTTAGGGGGTCAGCGTATAGGATGGTTACTATACGCTGATGATTTAGTCCTAATATCACAGACCCCAAAAGGATCACAAAACCTATTAACTGCACTGTCGACTTATGCTGAGGATAATTATCTAACTATAAACCTTGAAAAATCTCAGATTCTGATGTGCAAGCCTCATGTAAAGAAGATCTGTTCACTTCTCTTGGTCTATTGGAAAAGAGCCGTTGAAAACTGTTTTAGAATATAAATACTTGGGCCTGACGGTCTAAATTAAGTAACTTGACATCTCAAGCAAGAATCTTGAATTTCAAGTATGGCAAATTTACTCTAAAACACCTTTTGCTTTTTTATGACAAAAGGTTATACCTATATTACTATACGCTGCAGAAACTAAGCTTTGTCTTAGTGATAAAATATGGAATAAGCTCGAAGCTACATTTTGGAAGAGAGTTTTACGCTTACCTAATTGTGTTCCAATGCCCATATTAAGATTTGAACTTGGCTTAAATTCAATGGCTTCTAGAGTCAAATGGCGGATGTGTGTTTTTTTCCGCAAATGTTTATTGGGCCTAGGAACGAACAATATACTAAACACTGTAGCACGTTATCTGATTGTTTCTACTTATTTTTATCCACGCACGTGGCGTAATTATGTAATTGATATTTTGCTTGCAGCTAATATATCAATCCCTCTTTTACTTGAAAATCCTGTACGGGCAAAGAAAAAAATTTATCAATGGACATGGATTCTTAACCAGTCAGCATGTCTGAAATATAAAGATTTTGACAGACGTATTTTTGGTCATAAACGTTTGGGTTATGCTGCACCTTATTTGCTGAAATGCCCTTCCACCGACATAAGGAACAAATACCTACGGCTTAGGTTGAATCTGTTCCCAACTAGGGAAGTCCTTGTGAGGTGGCATCTGATTCCAAGCAACTTGGACTATTGTCGCTTTTGTGGAATAATTGATGAAAAGGAGACATTGCAACACTTGATCATTACCTGTAGTGGCCTGCATCATCAACGTTCCAAATTTTTTTCAAACTTAATGAATTTTTACAGTCAAAAAGATGATATGCAAATTTGGGAAGCAGTATGTGCCGACATGAAATTTTCTACAATCAAATCATTAGTGCAATTTCTTGATGCAATTCTACCTGCTTTTGACTAAGTAATGTGGAGCTATTCTATAAGCAATGAGTTTTTATAAGCAATGAGTTAGATCTATTAATTAATTGATGTAAAAATCTTACATTGTTTTAATTATAATTTTATAGAAGAATTTTATAGAAGAATTGATATATTTGGTTGCATATCTGTTGTTCTCGTTTTGTTTTTTCTTTCTTCTTTTGAAAAGTTGATTTATTCAGCTAAATCAAAATAAAAAAAAAATAAAAAGTACCATCAAAGATCCCTGTAGCACTATCATTCCATCTTCCGAAAAATAGCGCCCTAAGAGAGGCATAACAGGCAGTAGTCAGTGGGAGAGGATGCATGTACCAACCCAGCCCTCTTTCCCCATGCTGTGGTAGATGTGAGCAAACCCAGCAGTTTGTTTTGTTCAGGATGGCATGTGTGGCGTTCATTATCAGCAAGAGGGTGTTGTTGTCATAACCCCCTCTATGTTTAAAGTCCCGAGGACGGAGAGTATGAGAAAGGACGTGTGGGGTAACCATTGTGCTCGTGCTCATAGTTGGTAACATAGTATCAAGTGGATGCAAGTGCTCCAAATACCATAACAGGATTATCAGAGCTATTGCAACACATGTGAATACTGTGATCAATATACATCTGGCCTTCAAGGACCATCGTTTCATTTGCACATGTCTAACTTCATCAAACTGGTCATCAGCATTGTTTGTACGAGCGGCCCCAAACTGAGGCATAGTTCTCTAAAAGTTTCTCAGCGTCCGTTTTAGAGCTTTGCTGTCGAACTCTTACAGTTTCTTCATAGCCAGCACCTGATAGCACGGTTAGTCTTGTCTGTAGGCGGCTTGTCTGTCCTTGCCAACCCACTTCCCTCTTTCGAACTTCCACCAGAGGGTTGATGAGGGGGCTGGCGTGATTCAGGTATCCTTCAATTAGTTGGTTCAAACAGAATGCAAGTAGATCACAGTGGTGTCGGAACAATGACCTTGCTTGTCCCCACAAGGACCAAAGACCGTACACCTTCAAAAAGCACCAGGAAAGCGTGCATCAGTGCCTCCTTCTGGCTCATATGCTCCCTTTCCCTAGACCCTCTGCCCGGCCCTTCAAGTGGCAGGGCCGAAGATAAAGGGTATTGCAAAGTTGTAGCCTTCTTCTTGTCACGTGGTCGCAGATTGTACCTGGTTGCACCAAGCAGGGAGTGATCAGAAAACGCTGTTGTCTCCAGCAACAGGTGCAGATGCAGAGACAGTGTTGGTGGAGGATGATGCAGACAATAAGGAAGGCAACAAAGATGGCGCTGCAAGCTCCCCAGGCCCTTCAGGCTCAGGAAGTAGATTCAACTCAGGCTTGGCATTCTGCGAGTCGATCAGTGCTGATGCATTCTGGGAGATGGAGTCATCGATGTCTGTCATCCCACTCAACTTTGCCACCGCACGCCAGCACGGATCGAGCATAACTGCATGCTCTTGCCCATCCAGCTGCCCAGCGCTGTTGCCCCCTTCAGCTGCCCAGTTTCTACCTTTGGCAGCATCTTGCAGGCCATTTTCTTGATTATTAGCCCAGAATCCTTGTCCGCCATCATCCCCCACGTTGCAACCGAGCAACTGCCACCTCCAACATGGCCGGCGCAACGCGGGATGAAAGCGAGGCTGTGTTTGTATGCTGCTAAGCCGTCCCGTGGGAAAGGACAAGGATAAGGCCCTGTTTCGCCTCCCGTTTGCCGCACTGAGCCAACCCACGACTCAGGTTCATCACAATCACAAGACTATCTGATGCCCAGTGTACTATCTGATGCCCACCTTCTCCTGTGCTTCATCCTCCAGGATGGACCCTGACTTCCCCGGCGCCACCTACATGACGTGCCCGCACCTACCAAGGACACTCAGAGGTATACTTGCCCGCCCATGGTTACTGATATGCCTCTGCCTTTGTTAGTGTTGCGCTCTACACGCACAAGCGTCACCACCAATGATATAATTGAGCCAACACCCTCATATTAGTTTCGTATCCCTCAAGTCTTGTACCACTCATAGGCACATCAGTTGCTGCCGGTTCTCTTCCTGTGTCATGATCTCTGCTTCCAAAAGATCAGGACTTGCCCGACTCCCTTGGAAGCAGACCCATAACCCCGGTTCCGAGTGCCAGCCAGTCCCAATTGAGACCTTTTGGACCCTGTCCTGGCGCCAGTGGCACCAGGCTCATAAAGATGCCCAGTCCCAGCGCTGGAAGCGCCGGGCTCATAATGCTTGGGTGGACTTACCTGCAGCAGACCATGCTGCTTACTTACCTGCCAGTTGAACCCCTGATCCTCTTCTGTTTGGGACTACTTTTCCTGTTGGGTGGGGCAGGAGCCACTCCCTAGGTTCAGAACACTGGAACTCTTCTGGAAAGCAGGAACTCTTCTCTTACCTAGGCGTGGCTGTGGAAGGAGACACCTAAGCACTACAGGAGGCTATTTAAACCACACCCGATGGATGAATCTTGCTTTGCGTTATTCTGCATTCTCTGCAGCAGAACGCTCATCGTGTCTTCTGCTTCTGATCCTGGGCCTAAGGCAACAAAGGCTTACCATCCTGGAATACAGTCTTCAGCAGCACCTGTAAAGACAAAGAAAGAACAGGTTAGCACTACGGTCTTCAGTGGCAGCACATCTCTTACCTGGTCCATCGGCTGTCACCAACGCCTCGCGCTGCATTCCGGCATCTGAAAGACAAAAGCTTACCAGCTCTTCGCACGCTCCGGAGGCCTTCGGCGCTGCATCCCGCATCTGAAATACAAAAGAAGGTGCATTTAAAGACATTGGGCAACTTTATTACTCACGTGCCATTACTCCTTCCCACGCCGAATCCAGTGGGTATTCCAGCACCCTTCAGCTTCTCTAAAGCTCCGAACTTGTACCTGCAAGATAAAAGGGACAGTTAGTGCGCATCGTGAAGCAGGCTACAAGCGCTTACTTACGTGCTTCCAGGCGCTTCTATTCCTCACGCGGGTTCGATCCTCAACTCTCATCAGCCCGCCATCCGCCATCGCCGGAACCCTGCAAAACAAGAGATATCATTACAAAAGACTTTTAAGACATTTGAAGTGCCCAGAGCTTACCGTTCGTGCAGTTAACGACGGACAGCAGTCCTCTGAGGTCAAGAGGCCTGCACCCTTATCCAGTGAAGAAACTGGTTACGGCACCCTGCCCCGAGGCAGATGGAGAGCTCGGTGTTCACTTACCTAAGGTGAGGGCGTTAACCTTTGGGGTTCTACAGGAGAAGAGAAAGGGAAGAGGAGAGAGGCACCCAATAACCCCAGTTCATTAATCCCATATTTTCTATCTGCAGACATCTTAATCTTCGAGTCAGACATACAGTGCACAGAGGTCCAGCCCAAAGAGCCAACCGTGTGTTACACATCACCTTTGAAGATACGGCATTCACCCAGTCAAGACCGGCGCCTCTGCGGGAATCAGGTGAGCGTTACATCCTGCCAGCGCCACAGCTATCAATCTACTGGCTAGTCACCCCTAACAAAGCCTCAATAGTGTATGCCACTGATACTCATCCCCTACATTAAGACTCTAGACACTATATGGCACAATATAACTGTATGGAACTATGCAACTGTTGCAAATGAAATTTGTTATTTACCTGTGACCCTTGGTTGCCTGCCACCGTATTTTGTTACCTACTTGAGACCCTTGGTCACCTGCCACTGCATTTCGTTACCTATCTGCTACCTATTTGAGACCCTTAGTCGCCTACCACTGCATTTTTTCACCTATTTGCTACCTATCTGAGACCATTGGTCGCCTGCCACCGCATTTTGTTACCTATTGTGCTACCTATTTGAGACCCTTAGTCGCCTGCCACTGCATTTTGTCACCTATTTGCTACCTATTTGAGACCCTTGGTTGCCTGCCACCGCATTTTTTTAACCTATTTCGTTACCTATTTGAGACCCTTGGTCGTCTGCCACTGCATTTTGTCACCTATTTGCTACGTATTTGAGACCCTTGGTCGCCAGCCACTGCATTTTGTCACCTATTTGCTACCTATTTGAGACCCTTGGTCGCCTGCCACTGCATTTTGTTACCTATTTCATTACCTATCTGAGCCCCTTGGTCGCCTGCCACTGCATTTTGTTACCTATTTTGTTACCTATCTGAGATCCTTGGTCGCTTGCCACTGCATTTTGTCACCTATCTGCTACCTATTTGAGACCCTTGGTCGCCTGCCACTGCATTTTGTTACCTATTTGCTACCTATTTGAGACCCTTAGTCGCCTGCCACTGCATTTTGTTACCTATTTGCTACCTATTTGAGACCCTTGGTCGCCTGCCACTGTATTTTGTTACCCATTTTGTTACCATAGCTACTGCCTTGCGAATTGCTATGCCACACTATTGCTACGGTTGATACTAGTTCCCATCCGAGAAACAGACCATCGGTTGTTAGGGCCATTTCTCAGATGGGAAATAGCTGCTTCAGTGTGAGTGAGCTAGTTCCCATTAGAGAAATGGCCCTTTTTTGCCCCCTAGTGGCTAAGTCCTGCATAATAATGGGAACTAGCCCACTCACACAGAGAAGGCTAGTTCCCATTAGAGAAAAGGCCCTTTTTGCTCCCCTAGTGGCCAAGTCCTGCATAATAATGGGAACTAGCCTACTCAAACTGAGAAGGCTAGTTCCCATTAGAGAAATGGCCCTTTTTGCTCCCCTAGTGGCCAAGTCCTGCATAATAATGCGAACTAGCCTACTCACACAGAGAAGGCTAGTTCCCATTAGAGAAATGGCCCTTTTTGCCCCTAGTGGCCAAGTCCTGCATAATAATGGGAACTAGCCCACTCACACAGAGAAAGCTAGTTCCCATTAGACAAATGGCCCTTTTTGCTCCCCTAGTGGCCAAGTCCTGCATAATAATGGGAACTAGCCCACTCACACAGAGAAAGCTAGTTCCCATTAGAGAAATGGCCCTTTTTGCCCCTAGTGGCCAAGTCCTGCTATTTCCCATTAGAGAAGTGGCCCTTTTTGGCCCTAGTGGCCAAGTCCTGCATAATAGTGGGAACTAGCCCACTCAGACTGAAGCAGCTATTTCCCATTAGAGAAGCGGCCCTCCGACCTGCAGAGGCAGAAAGGTCCTCTCGTCTAATGGGAACTAAACCCACTCAGACTGAAGCAGCTATTTTCCATTAGAGAAACGGCCCTCTGACCTCGAAAGGCAGAAAGGTCCTCTCGTCTAATGGGAACTAGCCCATTCACACTGAAGCAGCTATTTCCCATTAGAGAAGCGGCCATCTGACCTGGAAAGGCAGAAAGGTCCTCTCATCTAATGGGAACTAGCCCATTCACACTGAAGCAGCTATTTCCCATTAGAGAAGCGGCCCTCCGACCTGGAAAGGCAGAAAGGTCCTTTCGTCTAATGGGAACTAGCCCATTCACACTGAAGCAGCTATTTCCCATTAGAGAAGCGGCCCTCCGACCTGCAGAGGCAGAAAGGTCCTCTCGGCTAATGGGAACTAGCCCATTCACACTGAAGCAGCTATTTCGCATTAGAGAAACGGCCCTCCGACCTGCAGAGGCAAAAAGGTCCTCTCGTCTAATGGGAACTAGCCCATTCACACTGAAGCAGCTATTTCCCATTAGAGAAGCAGCCCTCCGACCTGCAGAGGCAGAAAGGTCCTCTCGTCTAATGGGAACTAGCCCACTCACACTGAAGCAGCTATTTCCCATTAGAGAAACGGCCCTCTGACCTGGAAAGGCAGAAAGGTCCTCTCGGCTAATGGGAACTAGCCCACTCACACTGAAGCAGCTATTTCCCATTAGAGAAACGGCCCTCCGACCTGGAAAGGCAAAAAGGTCCTCTCGTCTAATGGGAACTAGCCCACTCAGACTGAAGCAGCTATTTCCCATTAGAGAAGCGGCCCTCCGACCTGCAGAGGCAGAAAGGTCTTCTCGTCTAATGGGAACTAGCCCACTCACACTGAAGCAGCTATTTCCCATTAGAGAAGCGGCCCTCTGACCTGGAAAGGCAGAAAGGTCCTCTCGTCTAATGGGAACTAGCCCATTCACACTGAAGCAGCTATTTCCCATTAGAGAAACGGCCCTCAGACCTGCAGAGGCAAAAAGGTCCTCTCGTCTAATGGGAACTAGCCCACTCAGACTGAAGCAGCTATTTCCCATTAGAGAAGCGGCCCTCCAACCTGCAGAGGCAGAAAGGTCCTCTCGTCTAATGGGAACTAGCCCACTCAGACTGAAGCAGCTATTTTCCATTAGAGAAACGGCCATCTGACCTGGAAAGGCAGAAAGGTCCTCTCGTCTAATGGGAACTAGCCCATTCACACTGAAGCAGCTATTTCCCATTAGAGAAGCGGTCCTCCGACCTGGAAAGGCAGAAAGGTCCTCTCGTCTAATGGGAACTAGCCCATTCACACTGAAGCAGCTATTTCCCATTAGAGAAGCGGTCCTCCGACCTGGAAAGGCAGAAAGGTCCTCTCGTCTAATGGGAACTAGCCCATTCACACTGAAGCAGCTATTTCCCATTAGAGAAGCGGCCCTCTGACCTGTAGAGGCAAAAAGGTCCTCTCGTCTAATGGGAACTAGCCCACTCAGACTGAAGCAGCTATTTCCCATTAGAGAAGCGGCTCTCCGACCTGCGGAGGCAGAAAGTTCCTCTCGTCTAATGGGAACTAGCCCACTCACACTGAAGCAGCTATTTCCCATTAGAGAAACAGCCCTCTGACCTGGAAAGGCAGAAAGGTCCTCTCATCTAATGGGAACTAGCCCATTCACACTGAAGCAGCTATTTGCCATTAGAGAAGCGGCCCTCCGACCTGCAGAGGCAGAAAGGTCCTCTCGTCTAATGGGAACTAGCCCACTCAGACTGAAGCAGCTATTTCCCATTAGAGAAACGGCCCTCTGACCTGGAAAGGCAGAAAGGTCCTCTCGGCTAATGGGAACTAGCCCACTCACACTGAAGCAGCTATTTCCCATTAGAGAAACGGCCCTCCGACCTGGAAAGGAAAAAAGGTCCTCTCGTCTAATGGGAACTAGCCCATTCACACTGAAGCAGCTATTTCCCATTAGAGAAATGGCCCTCCGACCTGGAAAGGCAAAAAGGTCCTCTCGTCTAATGGGAACTAGCCCACTCACACTGAAGCAGCTATTTCCCATTAGAGAAATGGCCCTCCGACCTGGAAAGGCAAAAAGGTCCTCTCGTCTAATGGGAACTAGCCCATTCACACTGAAGCAGCTATTTCCCATTAGAGAAGCGGTCCTCCGACCTGCAGAGGCAGAAAGGTCCTCTCGTCTATGGGAACTAGCCCACTCACACTGAAGCAGCTATTTCCCATTAGAGAAGCGGCCCTCTGACCTGGAAAGGCAGAAAGGTCCTCTCGTCTAATGGGAACTAGCCCATTCACATTGAAGCAGCTATTTCCCATTAGAGAAACGGCCCTCCGACCTGCAGAGGCAAAAAGGTCCTCTCGTCTAATGGGAACTAGCCCACTCAGACTGAAGCAGCTATTTCCATTAGAGAAGCGGCCCTCCGACCTGCAGAGGCAGAAAGGTCCTCTCGTCTAATGGGAACTAGCCCACTCACACTGAAGCAGCTATTTCCCATTAGAGAAACGGCCCTCTGACCTGGAAAGGCAGAAAGGTCCTCTCGTCTAATGGGAACTAGCCCACTCAGACTGAAGCAGCTATTTCCCATTAGAGAAGCAGCCCTCCGACCTGCAGAGGCAGATAGGTCCTCTCGTCTAATGGGAACTAGCCCACTCAGACTGAAGCAGCTATTTCCCATTAGAGAAAGGGCCCTCCGACCTGCAGAGGCAGAAAGGTCCTCTCGTCTAATGGGAACTAGGCCACTAACACTGAAGCAGCTATTTCCCATTAGAGAAACGGCCCTCCGACCTGGAAAGGCAGAAAGGTCCTCTCGGCTAATGGGAACTAGCCCACTCACACTGAAGCAGCTATTTCCCATTAGAGAAATGGCCCTCCGACCTGGAAAGGCAGAAAGGTCCTCTCGGCTAATGGGAACTAGCCCACTCAGACTGACGCAGCTATTTCCCATTAGAGAAAGGGCCCTCCGACTTTTCTGCCTCTCCAGGTCAGAGGGCCGTTTCTCTAATGGGAAATAGCTACTTCAGTGTGAGTGGGCTAGTTCCCATTAGACGAGGGGACCAATTGATCTCCTGTTGATCATCAACTTGTCCCGAATGTCCTCTTTCTGATAATGTTCAAAACAACACTTTATAGCCAACCCTCACAGTGCTGTAACAAACTCCTCAATGGTCTCACAACATTTCTGTTGTCTGATGGAACATTGATAACAAGCCAAAATGTTATTCCCCTTCACCTCGTAATGCTTGTCCATCTTGGCTATGCATACATCAAGCTGGTTGCCCATCTTGATGCATTCAGCTAGTTTTAAGAATTTGTTGTCCAGCCCGACCTCGACAAAGAAACAGTGCCTCTTTCTTTTTACTCAAATAATTAGGACCATATACTGCTAACATATGCTTCTGGAATCTTTCTTTCGATTTAATAACCTAGGAATAACCCAGTGCCTGGTATATTTCCCATAATCTTTGAATTCATTTCTGTTGCTTCCCTATTTTTGTGCTCTTGGTATTTGTCACCTTGTTCACAGGGACAAATGTCTGTAATCTCCCTTTTAAAGTGCAATGAAAAAACACCTCTCAGAGTAACAGCCAATTGTGCTACGGCATGTTCCCTTCTTTGTGTGTGCAAGTGTTTCTTTCGGTCGCTACAGTGCACGTGGGACAGGCACACACGGAGCGCAGTGTCCGCAGTGAAGGCCTTCAGCTTGTTACATAGCTAAGCAACAGACATGTCAACTCCTTATCATGTCTAAAATTGCCAGGTAACAACTTGCAACACCGGACAATGCGTCCTTGGATCACGTGTTCTGTCGTCTGCATGCATGGCTATGCTGCTAGGGTGCTTCCTGTGTCCTCATAGGCTCACGCACAGCCCAGATAATCCCCAATACATGCCTGGAGAGTCCCACTGACCTACCATTTTGACTGTGCAACTAACCCTGTACCTGTTCAGCCAGGGCAACCACACTCAATGGCAAGTGCAGGCTCTTTGTCATTGCTGCAACTCATCACCAGTTAAGGAAGTGAACCAGAACACAGCCAGTATGTGTGACTTAATTTCTTTTAAATTCATTTTTATGCTGTAACAACTCTCTCTGTCCTCCCCCTTACACCAACGACCTTGCATTCTCTTCTAGTGTTCTCTGTTCACATTCCACACCCATAAGATTCCGTCTGCTGACATTCCTAACACTGTAAGGAGTCCCCCGTTCTTCTAGAGGACTTTAATCCCATGGCCACTTTCCGTATTCTAATATTACTCAATTAGAGTTGTATTGCCAAGTGGGAATGCTTAAGTTAGTCCCCCTCTAGTGCTCTATATGAGCATGGGTTGATCCTCCTCGGATTGACGACGCATTGGCCCTATTGGGCATGAAGGTTTGTTTGCTCTCCTGGCCACAAAGACCATTTGTTTGTCCCGGGCTTGAGGATGCGCTGGCACTCCTGGGCTTGAAGACAAAGATAGGCCCTTCCAGGGGCCAGAAACTGATGATGTGATGCATCGGCAGGGCCAGAAACCGAAGACAGGCCCACTCAGCTTGGTGTTGAGAGTTAAACCACGGTCAAGTTGGTTTACCCAGGGTACTGCACTCCTCCTCATCTTTCCAATACCCCTCTCTACTTTTGATGGGCTAGGTATTAGGTTAAGATGTACAACCAGGCACCAGCTAGCATAATACTTAATGGACACAGGCTTTCGTCCACAGCATTTACCTTATTTTCAGGGTCCACCTTCTGCACTTCTTCCTTCCTCCACCTTCCTTTTCTTCCTCAGTACCTTTCCAAAAATGTTCCTCCATCGGTGGCCCTCTTCCTACACCGATTTTGTCCGTACCTTTTAAACTGTTCTCCAAGTAATTTCTTCCTTTCTCTTGTGTCTCACCTTCCATCTCTGCTTTTCCCCCATTGCTAGTTTTCCCCTTTTTACGCTGCTCTCCACTTTCCCTTCTTTTGTCCCATCTTCACCTTCCTCTCCCATCCACCTCAAGTCTTACTCTCCTTCAACTCCCTTCGCCTTCCTTCTTCCTCTTTTACTCCGCTCTTTACTGCAACGATTGTTTCTAAACTCCCATACTAGGCCTTCTACCAAAGCCTCCCAAAGCCTACAGTCCTGCCCCTTTTTATACTGGAAAAGGAAAGGTGTTAATTAATGTGCCCAACTCCTTGTGTGTACGCGACAAAGTGATTGGCTCTTCTGAGTAACTCGCCATCTTCAGATCTAGTGATTCTTATCAGTTATAAATTGTCAGCTGCCAACTTGAAGTCAAGCAGCGCTGTCATGGTAGCTGCCTGACCCCACCATGGTGCCTTCTGCAGGAAGCTGCGCAATAACTCTGCCAACCTTGAACCTCCTCATATGCCAACTTCATTGCATACCCAAGCTCAAGTAGGTCTTTTTCCACAGTCCATCCTGCAGACTGTGTATTCAAATGTACTTTTAGTGGGATCAAAGACGATACCCACAAATATTTTGACCTTCTAATGCAGAGTTGTTCATTCTTCAAAACTCTACCAGGTCTTGAATTACAGACTGGTACCTGGCAAAGGATAAAGTGTATAGGGCATACGCCTTGGGAATACCTTATATACTGGCTATTATCTTTCTGAAAGTACAGGCCCCTCCAGGGTCTCGTAGCTCCATTCCCATATGTCCACCTAGAAACATGGTCACAGTTCTCTCCTTTTTTATGCTGTCACTCAGTTCATTGTTGTACTTAATATGTAATTCTTTTCATTGACAGTTTCATATTTTAAGTCGTTTATATTCCATGAAAGTATTTATATTGTTAAAGTAGGCCTTATTTTCATTTATTTTATTACTCGAGTTATCAGTTCATGGTTCTTACATATTTATCATATTCAAGATTTATTATAACCATTTAATTGGACCAAAGTGTGAAATATCTTAGCCGTTGGCATAATTATGGATCTATGTGTTTAAATTGAACCTGAAGTAGTTGCATTTTTTCCAAATGTTTTGTACCCATTTTTTTAAATATCAGATTGTGGGGTAGGTCGCTCTCACTGCACTTGAGGATGGTGGACTCACATGGGAGACAGATGCCGAAGGCCGGGGACATCACCTCCAGCCGTCCTTGAGTTTTGGCTGGGCTACATTACAGCTTTCCCTTCGTGGAGGTTTTGGCACACTGCCGGGGCTCCCTGGTGGGGGAAAGCTGTAACATAGGCCAGCCAGAGCTCCAAGATGGTTGCAGGTAAAGTGCCCGGCCTTGGGCGGCTGTCTCCCATGTGGGTCGACCATCCCGCAGCCCAGCAGCGGTTCCAGGAAGCACCAAAAGGGTGCCACTCCCTCATGGTAGGTGACCCTGTCAGTGCTCCCTGGGACAGCTGCTGCACTTGGAGATGGTCACTCCATATGGGAGACAGCTGCCCAAGGCCAGGAACAAACTATCCTGGAGTTCTGGCTGGCCTGTGTTACAGCTTCTCATTCTGGGAAAGGTCGGGGAACCTGCCGGGGCTCCCTGGGAGTCCTGCTGCACGTGGGGATGGTGGACCCACATGGTAGAGTCATCCAAGGCCGGTGACATCACCGCAGACCATCCTGGAGCTCTGGGTAGGCAGCATTACAGAATTTCCCCTCAGGGAACGGATGGAGACCCTGCTGGTGCTCCTTGGGAGTGCCGTTGGACTTGGGGATGGTTAACACTTTTTCACCCAGGTAGGTACACCCACACGAGGTACTGTTTTCATCCAGACACCTTTGGGAAGGTAGGCCATGTGTTGGCGGTATGTTTCAGTAGTTTCCAGGTTGGAAATGTCTGAAAATTGTGTTTATTTTCCCTAAATTTCAGACTTTGCCGGGCTTTTGGTAATAAATTCTAGGGCAATTGGCACAAGTCAGACCTCTGTGGGTTCCTACGGGAGTCTGCTCTCCTGAAACGCTTGGGTTACCAGTGGTTTAGCCTTTTCCATTTGCACCCAGGTAGTTGCACCGACACATGAGGTACAGTTTTCGTCAGGACATGTGTGGGTATGTAGGATAGTAGGACATTTGTTGTTTTCTCTTGGTTTAACATTTTCATACATTTGCTATTGCACTTTGTTACACAACCCTTTAATTTCCCAAATGTGAACTACATGTAGTTGCCGATTTAAGCACTGTATGCTTTTGTAACCTGCTCAAGTCACCTACCCTTCAAAAGGGCTGCCTGTGCTCTTTCAAAAATGGTATGCTTGCCATTCCTCACATTTATTTTCCTTATTTAAACATGCTAAGTATGTCTGTTTAGGTCGTCAGCATAAAATTCCTGTGTACTATGGCTCCGTTTTTGGCTTATGGTACATGCGATTTCCTAACTGGAACAGTCAGGGGAATGTAGCGGGGCACTGCTTTTCTAAATATTCATAGAAGCCATTACCTTACAGGTCCAACCATGTCCAGCACATACCTTTTTTAACTGTAATTTTTCAAATCTTTCCCCAAACTATGGGCATTTTCCCTACATAGATGTTGCCTCACCTGCACAAATCACCCTTTCCTAAACTTGGAATTTTGTCTACTTTTCAGAAACGTATGCCTTGGACTTCCCTTTCAGCTTTCCTACCCTGCTCTTGCATTCCGTCCCCGCATGGACTATTTGGTGGGGGGGGGGGGGGGGGGGTAAACCTGCATAGCTCTCACAAAATTGATGGTAACCTTATTTTTTTGGTTTTCACTCAACCTGTTCTTGAAAGCCTGGAAAATGGCAAATTCAGCACAGCAAATCATTTGTTCCTAGCTCTTACAAGGAAACACCCACAGGCTTCTTTGTACATAATTTTATTGGCATTGTCTGAAAAAACACGAAAAGTGCTCCGTTTTCGGTTATTTTCTCTCACCCCCATACAGCAAACTAGGATTCCTAGGTGGCGTTATGATCACCTACATGTGGGAAGAAAGGGGGCCAAATTTGAGGGAGATATCACATGTAAATAAAGCATTACAAGGGATTGATTGGCGACATACCGAAACCACCAAAAAAGGGCTTGGCGCGCGGGGGGGGGGGGGGGGGGTGAGGCATTGGCAGTTAAGGGGCAATTGACTAACTGAAGTGTTTTTATTATGACAAGTGCTTACACTGTAAAGCAACAAATAATACATATACATGTGTAAACCAAAGATCAAATTGGTGGAGCCATATGGAGTGAACCTGCTTTACCTGGGGGATTGGAAGGAAAAAGAAGGCGAATAGTGAAACATTTATGAAAAAACAGTTCTCATAACTGCACGAGTCGCTGCAAGAATTGGATAAAAGAAAAAGTAAACTTTATTATTGCAAATGTTCACAATCTTTTGTCACAATATTTCCTGTAAGGGCTCAACAGATATTACGACTTCACACCTTCAGCAGGGGAACGATGATACACAGTGCCGGAGGTTTGTGACGCAATTATCGATCTATAAATTAATTGCTTTTCATAATGGTGCTGTAGTGTGAATAAGTACAGGTAAACTATAGACAACTAAAGGTCTCAGAATATTTGCAAGTAAAAAATGTCACTCGAAATATGGATTTATAGGACAGTGGGCCTCATTACAAGGTGGGCGGAATGGGTTTAACAGCGCCGGTAAACCCAATCCACCCTATTACGAGGTTCCCTTGCGGGACCCCCCTCGGAACGTCTGGTCAGACCAGACGTCCTTTGCGGGTCCCGCAAGGGGACCATTCCCATTGAGCCCTGTGGGGGCTCAAATGGAAATGGGGATGGGTTTTTTGAATGAGGAATTACCGGATCCTCCAAGGTTGGAATGGCCTGTAATTCCTCACTCAAGGAACCCGGACCAGAGTTTGGAGGCAGCCATGGCGCTAATAGCACCATGGCTACCTCTAAACTCGTAATGCAGCCCAGTGAGTTAAAATAACATGAAAAGCAACTCACACTGCCTAAAATTAAAAATGCGATTAGAGTGGAAGGAACTCAGAAACACTTGACACGTTCCTCAAGCGCACCTGGCACTTTTTGAATCTGTTATACTCTTGGCACTTTAGTCAGGCATTTGCAATAGTTACGATTTGCCTTGAAGTAATATGGTTCTGCTTTGACTTTATGACGCATTTGCACACAGCACTTTTATATGGATGTATAATGGATTTATATGTACAAGGCAGTTTGTCAGTATTTAATATCAGGCATTCCAAGCGGAGTGGCCGAGCACGAATGTACAAACAGAATTTAGCCTGTAGACATTCTGCCCCAGTTCCATAAAAGGCACGATGTACTAGACATTAGCCCTTGACCTGAATGGGCTTGGCCATGGGTAGCCAATGAAGATGGTGCACACATGGAGTAATGTGAGCACAACTAGGTGTGTACGTGGCTACTCTGGCTGCAGAGTTCTGCAGGACCTGAAGGTGCCATAAGAAGTAGCCAGTTTGTGCCAGAAATGGGGCGTTGCAGTGTTCCATGGAGGACATAACAAGTAAGGACACCACAGGGGCACGTAACTGAGAAAGGAGTAAACAAAGAACCTTACTATGGGGTTTTCAGTTGAAGATGGCCCCTTTGACATACTAGACTTAGCTTTTCTGTCTGCGGAATCTCAGATGACATATTTACCCCTAAAGATGGCCAAAAAGAGGGGGTCCAAAAGGCAGTAGAGGAAGGAGGGCCCACCACCAACACCTCATTTTTTCCCCTTGAAGCAGCTATTACACATCCATGCACCCACAGCTTCGAGACAGGACCTAAATCTGGTCGCTGTCTCGACAAGAGAGAGATCTAAACGGACCAGGATCTGTGTGATCTGTTAAGAATAACAGTGGAAGCCGTGAGAGCAGATAAGCTTGGTAAGAGGTTACATGTACATGTTAAACAAAACCTGGAAGATGGTGGAAACCTGAGGGAATCCACATCTCAAGGCAGACGGTACAGAGTGAAAAGGGGGGGATGGAAATTGACTGTTCGGTCAGAGGAAAGCAAAGAAAACCAGGAAAGTACGGCACCAGAAAGGCCGGCCCAGACGAGCAAGGCGGCATGGTCAACAGTTTCAAAGGTGGCAGATAAGTCTAGTAATAAGCACCGACGCTGCCAGAGTTGTGCATCCAAGCCGCATCATCAGCGTTGGAGACCAGCACCCCCTCTGTGCCACATCCTGGACGAAAAATGGATTGAGAAGTGTGGAAGAAAGATTACTCAAGAAAGGGCAGACGAAGGTTCAAAAAGCTTCATAAGAAGATTCCAAAAGGGCCCCCGCGACCACCCTACCGTGAGGAGCGCGCTCCTCCCCGGCCATCCGAAAAAGGTGCAATAAGCGGCGTTACAAGACCCCAGGGCAGCAAAAGCAAAGGGGACGACCCGTGAAGCGAGCGGTCCCCAAGAAAACTTCAACTGCAGCGTTTGGCGGCAGAGTTAGTGGACCTGAGACCGCCAGCAGCGATGCCTGTGTGGGGACTGTCAGTCAAGCCGGAGGAGATCAGAGAACCCACGCGGGTGGTGCAGAAGACGCAGGGTGCCCATTCAGCCAAGGCAACATAGGCGAGACTGGGGAGTGTGAGCAGACCACCGCGGATCCACTGGCAATACAGCAGAGCCGGCGCAGCCCGGACACCCAGCTACAAATGAGAGGGAGCGGGTAGTATTCCCCTGAAATCCTGCGCCTGCCTCTGCCCCATACAGCAAGCCCGGCTCCACGCAGCGCAGGGCCTCCACGAACCACGCAGCACAGGGCCCCCATGAGCTGTGATGCGCCCCAGCTGGCGCAGGGTAAGTAGGCATAATTAAGGGAGTTGGCAGCCATGAAGCAGGCGCACGCAAGACGCTCCTCTCCCAAACAACGGACATGGAGGTTTATGAAAGCATCTGCCCCAGCGCACCATAACCTACACTTGGAAGGAGACCCCCCCTATGGCAGGAGACCCGCAGCATACCCGGACCCCAGCAAAGGCCCATGCCCATACCATTCAGCAACATCAGAGTCAAACTGCAGTAATCGAAGGGTGACAGCACTAAGTCTCCTGCAGCATCCCCCCCGCTAACGGCCAGGGAAGGAACCCGGGGCGAGGGGTGGGGACGGCACGTGCCCCCAACCCTCAGCATTTCACTCTGCAGGAGAGCGCTGCTTCGCTCCACCACCCACCCTTATGAAAACTAACCCTGCCATGCAAGATTAACCGAGAAGGAACCTCCATGGGTTCAAGAGCATACTTAGAGGCTCAGGAGTGGTGGGAGCACGGGGGCCCCCCGGGAAGAAATTCAAGAAGCTCCTGGGCTCCAGACCAGTGTGACACTGCGACCATAACCACTTTCACCTTTGAGCGTATTAGCCCCACAGCCCCCAGGGGGCAACCAACCCAGGCTCTAAAGGGGAGCTAGACCCCCGCTGTGCACAGGAGGGAGAGAAAAGCATCCCCTTCCTACAGAACAACTGGCCAATACCCCGGGGTCAAGAGGAACCTCAGAGGCCTGGGAAGAAGCCCCCCACAGTAAGGTGCAGGCAGGCACTCCCCATCAGCAGGCAATGTTGCGCAACAAGGCCAAGGAGGCCAAAAAAGGCCCCTCAAGGACCAAGATCTCAAGAAAACAGAAGGGACCCTCCAAAAGCTATGTAGAAATGAGGGGGAAGCCCCGGAGGAAGAGGATCCATGGGTGACAGAGAGGCAGCAGTTGGAGGAGCCCCGACGCTACCACAGGGGCAAGAGGTCACGAGCAAGGGGCTGCAACAGTGCTTTAAGGCATTCAGTGACCAAATGACTGCTACCCTTCAGACACAATTAAGCCTAATAC
This sequence comes from Ambystoma mexicanum, assembly GCF_040938575.1. NCBI lineage: Eukaryota > Metazoa > Chordata > Amphibia > Caudata > Ambystomatidae > Ambystoma > Ambystoma mexicanum. The sequence continues at coordinate 1,513,512,399 of NC_090932.1, read as the reverse complement.
GCACAGAACTTGCACAATCCCTGCAGGAAATCAAAGGCGACAGTTGAATTGATACAAATGAAACGCAATTCAAGAACTCACTTAAAACACCTGGAAGATAGATGTATTAGCGAAGCTGCAGGCGGTAGCGCCACAACCTGGAGCTCCAAGCCAAGGACTTGGAGAACCGCTCGGGAAGGTCCAACATCAGGGTGAAGGGGCTGCCAGAAAGTGTGAGCGATGCCGACCTCAGGGAAACAATGCAGCATGTGTTCAAAGATTTGCTGGGCATGGCTGGGGGAGAAATTCTCAGATAGAAGGTCCGTAGCGAGAAGAACCAGGGACCCGGGGGGCCAGGCCAAGAGAAGTGGCGATGGCTTTACAGCAATACGACCGAAACAAATGGATCCTCCAAGCGGCAAGGAAAGCAACCCTGATAAAAGTGAACAGCGCCGTCAGAACTTTTCCAGGACCTGGCCAAATCCATACTATCAATGAGGAGGCAAATGGGCCCGGTGACCAAAGCCCTTACCAAAGCCCAGATAAGATCCCGTTGGACATTCCCCTTTGTAATGGTCTTCAAGTGGGAAGGGTGCCAACACCACATCACTATGTTGGATGATCCTGAATATTGAAGAAGGGGATGCAGGGGGAGGACCTAATAGGAGGCCAGAACATGAAAGCCACCAAGAGAAGCCATGGGAGTGGAGAAGAGTAGAGAGTTCAGAGCCGAGACACAAACAATTGCAGGGTCCGGGGGGGATAGCAACTGAAGCCCCAGGCTGAATAGGCTGTCCACTTAGCAGCAGGGGGTTGGGGGGAAATCACGAGACAAGGGTTAAGACCCAGTGGGGTTACACAGGGAATGTCAGCCTAAGGGTCGGCTCCGGGAGGTTAGGGGGTGACGGATCTTGGAAACAGGGGAGAGCAGAGGAATGGCTCTCCCCGCACAGTTATTCTCTGGGATGTGAACGAGATCAAGCAACCTAGGACGACGTTACGGCTTGGGGAAGTTGAGCCGAGTCCAGCCGGAGTGGGATCGTTTCGACATGGTTACTCTCAGAACGTAACGGGGTATGGGTAGGGATCCAAATACTAAAACTCAAGGTTAGAGGACTAAACACACTGACTAAAGAGACAGAAACTGGAGAACCTCCTCCAGGATACCAAGCCCGACATTGTGACGCTCCAGGGGACCAATATCCGTAAGCAAGACAGATACAGAATGAAGTTGAGGATAACCCCAGGTTCTGCAGGCCAACGACAAGAGCAAAGCTTGAAGGGTCCTCGTAGCATTTAGACACCACCTGACATCGAAATAATAGGCACAAAAGTCGACAAGGAAGGTAGATTCCTCTTCGTCCAGCTACAATGGGGGGAGGCCTCTCACAATCGCCACAGTGTACGCCCCCAACTCAGGGCAGGAAGAATACTTGCAGGGGGGTTTGGAGAAGCTAAACCAGTTAACAACGAGCCAGCTAATACTGACGGGATTTTAACTTGGCGTGGCGCCCATCCACGGACAGAAGCGCAGACAGGACACCCACATCTGAAGGCCCATCTAGTAAACTACAGGCTAGCATAACAGAATAGCATTAGCAGATACATGGCATGAACTAAAAGGGGACTCCAAGGGGTATACTACTCACATGTGCACCGAACATTCTCAAGAATTGATTACATATTGATTTCGGAGACACTGCTCTGCCAAGTACGGATCATAGAAAGGGAAACCATAGCCCTGCCCGACCACACTCCCCTGCAGCTAGAAATCCAATGGGAGAGGGGGGGGCCTCTGGAAGTGGCGGTTCCCCTGACATCTGCTGATGCAGTAATTTGCGACGAGATACACAAGTCCATCCGCAACTTCTTTGGGGAAAATAAGACCCATGAGGTGCAGGAACATGTAATATGGGACGCCTTTAAGGAAACCATGCGGGGGGTGCTCATAGCAAAGCAGGCATCTCGAGCCAAACAGGAGAAGGCCCTGCAGGTGGACCTAGAACAGGGTTTAACGGAGACAGATAGGGGGGTAATGATCAGGAGGGAGTATAGGCATATCAAAGGGCAAATCAATATCCTTCTAGCTAAACAAGCAGTAAAAGCGCTCCGATTCTTGAGGCAGAAGTATTACCTCCAGCAAACAAGACAGGCCGGCTCTTAGCCAGGTAGGTTAAGCAGAAGGAGGCGGCAGGTACAATACGCCACATTCAGATGGTGGAGGGACAGGAAACCACACATACAGAAGAGATCCTTCAGGCGTTCACAGAGTTCTATACAAGCCTCTACTCTGCGGAGGCACCGGAGAGTGACCTCCAAAAGGCATCTTAAAATCTTGCTGGCTAAAAAGATTAGAACAGAGCCAGCGTGACACTTTAGAATGGACGATTACCTAAGACGAGGTGCATGCAGCGATCCAATCGCTACAACCAAATAAAGCCCTAGGCCCGGACGGGTACCCCGCCACATTCTATAAAGCATTCCATACCACATTAGTCCTGTTAATGGCATCCCTTTCCAACTCCTTCTCCGATACGGGCCGCATCTCCCAGTCCATGGAGGCGGCCAAGGTAATCCTCTTCCCTAAGCCAAACAAGAAACAAACCCTCTGTAGCCTACCGCCCTACTGCCCTAATAAACCTTGATGCCAAAATCTTCACAAAAATTTCTAACATCTAGAATGGATAAAGTAATCACTGACCTGATCCACCCGGATCAAGCAGGCTTTGTCAAGGGGCGACAAACGTTTGTCAACATTAGGCGAATATCCCACCTGATAGAGAAGTCAAACAGGGCAGTTCTGAGGGCAGGGAGTGTTAGCACTAGATGCAGAGAAGGCATCTGGCCGAGTCAAATGGTCATTCTTGTTTGCTACGATGATGGTTATGGGGTTTGGCCCGGGACTTGTCCACCTGGTCAAAGTCAACTATGGAGCACCACTTATCAGGCTGGCTATCAATAGGCATGTCTCCCAGGCGATAAGGATCACTAGGGGTACTAAGCAGGGCTGCCCATGTCACCATTCCTGTACGCAAACTTTCTTGAACCCTTCCTAGCTAGAATTAGACAGGAGAGGGGAATAAAAGATTACATTCGGTGGGGAAGACCATAAGGCAATGGCCTTTGCCGACGACCTCCTAGTCGTGCTAACAGACATGGACACTTCCCTCGGGAAGTGAACAGCACTGCTAGGGGAATTTGGCAGAGTGGCAGACCTGAAAACCAACAACCAAAAACAACAGTAGATTAATGAAAACATTATTGGCTAATGCTTTCACTTTGGTTCGTCTTGCGCTGGTCCAAGAATGTTACCTCTAGCGGCACAATCTGAATGCCCCCGGCCGTCCCTCTTAATCACGGCCCCAGTTCTGAAAAACAACAAAATAGAACCAGTGTCCTATTACATTATTCCTAGCTTAAGTATTCAGGTGACCAGCCTGCTTTGAACACTGTACTTTTTTCAAAGTAAACGCTTCAGACCCCAGGACGCTCAGGCAGGGGCTGGGACAGGCAGTGGTAGCTCGCCTCACGGCGGACCGCCAGCTCAATCCCAAAATCCAACTACAAGCTTTTTAACTGCAGCAACTTTAATATATGCTATTGGAGCTGGAGTTACCGTGGCTGCTGGCACCAGACTTGCCCTCCAATGGGTACTCGTTAAAGGATTTAAACATTGTACTCATTCCAATTACAGTGCCTCGAAAGAGTCCTGTACTGTTATTTTTCGTCACTAACTCCCGGAGTCGGGATTGGGTAATTTCGGTGCCTGCTGCATTCTTTGATGTGGTAGCCGTTTCTCAGGCTCCCTCTCCAGAATCAAACCCCGATTCCCCATTGCCCGTGGTCACCAAAGTACCATCGAAAGTTGATCTGAATGCATCGTCACGGTCATATGGATGTGCGATCGGCCTGAGGTTATTTAGAGTCACCAAAGCGGCCGGACGAGCCCGGATTGGTCTTGGTCTGATAAATGCATGCATCCCGGGAGGTCCGTGCTCATCGGCATGTATTAGCTCTAGAATTACCAGTTATCCAAGTAACAGATGGCACGATCAATGGAACCATAACTGATTTAATGAGCCATTTGCAGTTTCACTGTACCAGTCATTTGTACTTACACGTGCATGGCTTAATCTTTCAGACACGCTACTGGTAGGATCAATGCGGTAGCCGCACCTGATGGAGGGTGGCAACGGGGGGAGCCGCGCGACTGCCTCAGAGCCAACCTGTGCACCCTCTTGGGCTGTCTGCAGGACCCGAGCACCAAAGAGCATCCCTAGACGTGTGCGTGTCGGGTGGACAGGTTGGTCACGCAGGCGCCGGCGGCCGGGCCTGCTCAGCCATGCCACAGGGTGGGTGGGAGGGAGAGGCCAGGCACAACTTGAACCGGTAGTGGGGTTTGCCAGCACGCTGCCACTGGTATGGCGACAGAGGGGGTCAGCAGCCAACGTGTGTTCCGAACTGCTGGAGAAACGTGCTTGGTGGAGGAGGGGCCGCGTCGTGGCTTGCGAGGGGAACCCGTCTGATCTGACCACTGGGGAGCTGCCGGGCTGCTTAGCCTTCGCTCTAGAGCTGCCCAAACGAGGGGGCCCTCCCCGAGGGAAACAAACCCTTGACACGGTCCCAAGGCGGGTGGAAGCAAATTGCTTGAAACAGCCGAGGATGGCCAAGCAGTCCAACCCTAGACAGACCAAGTGCACCAAATCGATCCCATGGAGTGCTCGGAAGAGCACCCCCAGCAGGCCAGTCTCTGCTGGGGCATTGCGTGGGGCACGCCGCCCGGCTGGCCCGGGTTTTCACCATAGAGCCCAAGTTGGGCAACGAGAACCAAGAGGAGCGCAGACAGGTCCCTCTCACCCAGTCTATAGTAATCCGGAGGAAGGAGACTAAGTTTCGTCATCTGTGTACCCAGAGTGACAGAGCGGGACCTCTCGGCAAAAGCCTCGGGCTCCTTAGAGACCCAACTGGAGAAACATTTTAAACTGACGCCCATCAGAACTTCCAGAGCAGCCAAGCCGCCTGGTCCTTGCAGACATTCCTCTGGCCAATAACCAGATGGCCGGGCTCGGAGAGCGGCCATCTGGTAGGTCAAAGCATTGCAATGGGCCTGGATGGGAAGGGCCTTTGGCCCCCCCACCTGACAAAGGACAGGGCACTGGCAGGTGCCCAAAGGCATAGGCCAGCACCAATCGTCATCCTCGAGCTCTGGCAAGGCCACCTCAGAGTTTTTCTCCCCTCCCCCTCAACATAAGAGGTTTTTGATCCACCCTGGAGCTTATCCCTCTGGGGAGGGACAGTCACCCCACATGTGAGACAGGTAACCAAGGCTGGGTGCTTGGGGGGACCAGCACCCCCCCAGCCATCCTGGAGCTTTAGCAGGGCCCATTTAGAGCTTCCCCTTCCAGGGCTCCCCGCAACTACCGCAAGGTTTGGGGACTCCACCCACACGCACAAGACTGGCACCCAAGGCCAGTGGGGGCAGCAGCCCCAGCCACCGTGGAGCTCTGGCCCGGGCCGCCTTAGAGCTTCGCCCGCCACATTAGAGCTTTACCCTCCAGAGAGGGACAGGGCTCCCCACGATCACCACCAGGCTTGCGGACAGTCAACCCAGACGTGAGACAGGCACCCAAGGCCAGGACACCCCCGCCGCCAGCCACCCTGGAGCTTTAGCAGGGCCCCTTTAGAGCTTTTCCCTGTGGGGAGCGATGCGACTACCACTGGGTCCGGGGGCTTTCACCCTGTAGCTCTGGCCTGAACTGCTCCCACAACATTAGAGCCTTTCCCTCCAGGCTAACCCACAAACACTGTGGAACTCAGGGCGGCCACTGCGAGAGCATTTACCCCCACGCGGAGGAAAGGGACCCGCTCAGGGCGCCCCTTGACACACGCACCTCGTCTTGGACCTGACCACAACTGGTTGATACTTGCCAGAGGACCGGGAGCAACCCACGAACGCCATTGAACTAAAGCCGGTAATTGCGCCACGGCCGCCCTGAAGGCCGCAAGGTGGCACTTCCATGCCAACCGTAGACAAATGCAGGAGTCAGCCGTGGCAACCACAACTCGGGCCATCTGGGCCTACTCCCCGGGCCAGATGGCCCAGCGGCCGTACCTGCCCCCACTGCCCAGGGGCACAGGCTTAAAGGTACCACCCCGCGTGCTCTGGGGTGGGTGCTTAAGCTGCTGCCTCTCTTCCCCGCCCTGGGTTTAAGGCACCAACTCAGCGCTCTCGGGCCGGGGAGACACTTCCGCGTCGACTATTAAGCTTACGGAACCCGACCGGAGACAAATGCAGGAGTCAGCTGCAACTCAGGCATCTGGTCCACCAGCCACAACTTGGGCCATCTGGGCCTACTACCAGGCCAGGTGGTCCAGTGGCCAGCCGGGCTTGCCCCAACCCCACTTTCCAGGGGCACAGGCTTTAGCTACAACCCTGCTCCCTGGGGTGGCTGCACCCTCTCTTCCCCTGCCCTGTTCGGGGGCATAAGGCACCACCTCGAAGGCCCGGGCCCAAGGCCATCTGGTCTGCCAGGCTGACCAGGAAAGGTGAGAAGAGTGCTCCCCGCCCAGCCCGCACACCCCCGCAGGTGCGCCCCTATGGTGGGTGGTATTTTCCTGTGCACTCCGCATGCCCCAGGAGGAAGGATGGAGAACCTTGCCGGTGCTGCCGACTTGCAACAAAAGCTTGGCTCAGAAGATGACTTCCAATAGATCGCAGCGACGTAGCTGCTCTGCTACTTACGAAACCCTGAACCAGAATCAGGTTGTCGATGAATGATTTAGCACCAGATTCCCACAAACATGCGGTGCACAATGGGTGAGAGAGGTGGCCCCCATTCGGTCTACACTCAAGTCCTGAGGCAAGCGGCTCTACATACGGGCCCCAAGGCCGGCTGTCCTAAGCTAACTGATGCTCGACAGCGCTGCAGTATCACGGTCTGGGGTGGAGGCGGGGATTTTGGACGTAGAGGTGTTCAGTCATAATCCCACAGATGGTAGCTTCACCCCATTGGCTCCTCAGCCAAGCATGCACACCAAATGTCTGAACCTGCGGTTCCTCTCGTACTGAACAGGATTACTATTGCAACAACACATCATCAGTAGGGTAAAACTAACCTGTCTCACAACGGTCTAAATCCACCTCACGTTCCCTATTAGTGGGTAAACAATCCGATGCTTGGTGAAATCTGTTTCACAATGATAGGAAAAGTCGACATCGAAGGATCAAAAAGCGACGTCGGTATGAAGGCTTGGCCGCCACAAGCCAGTTATCCCTGTGGTAACTTTTCTGATACCTCCTGCTTGAAACCCAAAAAGTCAGCAGGATCGTGAAGCCCTGCTTTCACGGTCTATATTCATACTGAAAAATAGAGATCAAGCTAGCTTTTGCCCGTCTGCTCCGCGGGAGGTTTCTGTCCTCCTTGAGTTTGCCTTAGGACACCTGCGTTATCCTTTGACAGGGTGTACCACCCCAGTCAAACTCCCCACCTACCGCTGTCCCCGGAGCGGGTCGTGCCCGGCAGGTGCCGGGTGCTTGGAGCCAGAAGCGAGAGCCCCATGGGGCTCGCCCCCCGCCTCACCGGGTAAGTGGAAAAACAATAACAGTAGTGGTATTTCACCAGCGGCCCGAGGGCCTCCCACTTATCCTACCTCATGTCTCTTCACAGTGCCAGACTAGAGTCAAACTCAACCGGGTCTTCTTTCCCCGACGATTCTGCCAAGCTTGTTCCCTTGGCTGTGGTTTCGCTAGATAGTAGATAGGGACAGTGGGAATCTCATTCATCCATTCATGCACATCACTAATTAGATGACGAGGCATGTGGCTACCTTAAAGGTCATAGTTACCCCATCCGTTTACCCACGCTTCATTGAATTTCTTCACTTTGACATTAGGAGCACTTGGCAGAAATCACATTGCGTCAACACCCTCTACAGGCCTTCGCAATGCTTTGTTTTAATTAAACAGTGAGATTCCCCTGGTCCGCACCAGTTCCAAGTCAGCTGCTAGGTGTCGGCCGAGGCAGAAAGCCGGCCCTGAACCCCCAGAGGAAGAACAAGATTGGCGAACACTGCAGCTGGGGTGATCCCCAGGAAGGGACCGGCTCGCATCCAGAGGCTGACTTCCCGTACCTACATTGTTCTGACATGCCAGAGGTTGTCCGCCTTGGAGACATGCTGCGGATATGGGTACGGCCTGGTGCGAGATTTACAAAATCTCAGCCAGATTTTTAAGGACCAGCGGGAGCTCACTGGACGCCGCCGGAACAGCGACGCTTTGCAAAGCTCGGGCCCCTTTCTCAGGGCAAACCCATTCCAGGGTGCCCTGCCCCTCACAAAGAAAAGAACTCTCTGTGCGGCTGGGGGCGTGGCTACAGAGCCATGTAGGAGGACGTGTTTCCAAGGAGGCTCCTGATGATCCTGAAATGATCCGAGAAAATGTGACACATTGAAACCATCCTGGTCTGAATGCATCGTTTGCCCGAGTTCATGAACTAACACTGCCCAACTGGAGCTGGAGATGGTGAGGATCAGCGCTGTGATGCGAGCAAAATCAGCCAGAAGAATTTTGTGGCGGTGCGCTTGTGAGGAATCTAAAATGGCGACCCGCCAACAACAAAGATGTGGAGGACAGCTGACTCGCGAGCAGCCCATTGTAGGAGAGGGAGCTGCGCTCAGATCGGGTCTGCCAGAAGGGGCCGCGAGTAGAGCAGAGCTGTGAAGACCCCCTGTGGCCACAGCGCGGGACCCGGGGGAGAAGCCCGACGTCGGAGTAAAACGACAAACGAACAGTGCCGTGATTGAAAAGCGCATGCCCGGTGCGCGACGAAACGGGACTGGAACCCCAAGCAGTCCGCGTGTATGCGTGATAGACTACAAGGCTGCTCACCCATGAATAAGTGACAGTACAATATACACTGCAATACTCGGCAGTGTATGCGCAACACATACGAGGCACCGGTGTGCCCACAAGCAGCTGTAGCAAAGTGACGGCGTGTGAGCCGTCCAAGCATTATGGGCGGTTTCGCTTGCAGCCGCAGTGGAGACTCATTAGACAGGCCTATGACAGGGCAGCTTTTCATGGTGTCCACGGCTGCAGGCTCTGTGTTGCAGCCATCCGGACCGAAGGTAACGCAATAACACGGATGTACAGGGCCAGCTTAGTATACGGAGTGCCACAAAGGAAGACCCTGAAACAGATGCAATCAAGTTTCACTGATAATAAAGCCGAGCACAGCCTAAGGGTTGCCTGAGACCTGACGGAGGCACACAGGGGGACCCTGATTAGATGTGATAGCAGCTCCTAGCAAAACAGATGCCAGCTTAATCATATTACCCTTTGCAACGTGTATAAGTTCACGCATCCACCGGGGACAAGGGAGTTGATCTTGCAATTGCAGCACAGGGCAGGGTCATGCAGAGCGCTGACCCTGCAAACATGGAACTATTGCATGGTGGAATGTGGAACCAGTAACTAGAATGAACCGGTGGCGACCAGAGCACTACTGACTTATATTGAACTAACTATCACGTTGCCAAGCAATTCTTTGAATGGGCTGCGATGCGTAGCTTGGATAGCACATTCAAAATGGCGCCAATGCGCGCGTGTATATAGACGCAGGGAGCTGCCCGGTACGATGTGCACCAAGCGGATCGATCAGAGGGAGGCGACGCTGGGAGCGTCCGTCTCCTTTAACGAGGTGATGGGAGGAGAGAAAAGAGCACCGTTGCTGCTCACAGACAGCTGATAAGCTGAAATGCCCATGACACAATAAACCCAGCGCCGCACTGTGAGACGAAGAGGCGCAGGCACACATCGGCAACCCAACCTGCAACAAACTCCACTAAACCATCCTATGGAGGCTAGTAAACACAATAGCACAACGAAGAACAAGACATGCCTATGATTGATTTACGAATGCTGATCCAGCCACCCGAGCGGCACAGACAGGCTTGGACAGAAACACAGAGACTTGCAGCCGCCTGAAGTGGGAACAAAGACGCAGACAACGTGCCCGAGGTGGCCGCAAGAGGTAACTGCAGATGAAGGTGTACGGGGTTGCCCCATGAAAGTGGGGACCAGCAAGAGTGGCCACCGGAGCCCGCAGAGCCACACCAGCGCCAGGCAGACAGCCCGGGGAGCTAGATCGACTGGGGCAGGGTCCTTAGTCCTGTGAAGGCTGAATGAACCCACATGGGTACATGGGAGGACAGTCCATTCTAGAAATAGGGGAGGTCGCTGGAGGACACCCATGAAACGATCAGGCCGGGCCTAGACATTTTGGGCAATTTAGCACGTTCTAAAAGAGGACAGCACATTTTGGGGCCGACTCACTTTACCCTGATGCAACAAGATGTCCAACAAACCCATCAGACAGAAAGGCAAGCAGCCCACACTGGACGATTTTGCCAAAACACCACCAGGTGCAGAAGGGGCAAGGAAGAAAGACAGGACCCCCGCTGGGGGACCAGACATTATGGGCAACCAGGAGGCACTTGCGGCGATTGCGGACCTGAAAGTGGCCTTGGAGACCAAACTGGGCCTGGCAATCAGTGAATTGAAAGTTGTACTTGAGCTCAAAGTTGGAGCGGTGCAGGAGGACGTAAATCTTCTCCGGCAAGACGTACGATTGTTGGCTGAGCACACGGAGGACCTGGAAAAAGAGGTGGCCCCGAACACAGCAGCCTGTGCTGCCCATAAATCTGAACTTCACGCCTTAGTACAACGTGTGGGCAATCTGGAGAGCAGGTCGGAAGAGGCGGAGGGACGCGCCCGAAAGAACAATATTCCCATTGTCGGAAGGAGCTGAGGGAACTAACCCTACGAATACATCGAGTCTATGCTATTACAGGAGATAACCGGGGGAGCTCTGTCCTAGGGGTTCGCTGTAGAGAGGGCCAGGCCGGTGATAGCGAAGATCCTAAACTACCTGGACCGGGAAAAAAATCCTTGAACACTTTCGGAAGGGCGGCACGATACAAAGAGGTGCTGCTAACATAACGGCATACCCGGATTATACCTTGCAAGTACAGCGCAGCCGCATGAACTTTGGGTCCGTGAAAAGAAGATTGCGGGATGCAGGCCATAGGTACATGCTGCTTTTTCCAGCTAAACTGAAGGTTTTCTACAAGAGCAGAACCTTGTTTTTTGACACCCCAGAGGACGCCATGGGATGGTTAGATGCGCAGAGCTGTCCCCAGGAACCGGACATCCAGGGAGCAGAAGGTGGAGATAAGTAACATGCGTCGGAAAAGCGCCCTAGGTGCTGCAGCTCATGACAATGGGACTTGAATATAGCATTGCATATACCGGCAGAGGAGTGTGTTCAGAGCTACAATTATAAATATGAGACAGTGGCACTGGAAACCTTGATATAGATATAGGAGCTATACGGAGCATGACCTCACACCCCCATAGCGAATAGTTTAGTTAGGTCACTGGTAGTTCGGTGACACCCTGCTGGGTTCTGGGCTGGGGCCTTTTAGGGCAGAACCAAACGCAGGGGGGCCCGAGATCCAGGGATGGAGCTGGGCACTTGTTGGGGTTGGGGTAGACGAAGGGGGGGAGGTGGGAGGGTGAGAGGGGTGTGCAGTGGTTTGAAGTTGGGGGATGGGGAGTTGGGAAGGGGGTTGGAGGGAAGTTTGATGGGAGGGAAAGGGTATTGAGCCAAAATGTGACCCTTAAGAGGCGGGATATCATGGTGATGGCGCCAGGGTGCCTTCCAGTGGTTACCTGGAATGTCAGGGGCCTCAACAGCTATCTGAAACGTAACAAGGTGATGATGCATCTGAAAAGGATGAGGACCGACATAGCATTATTGCAAGAGACCCACCTCACTAGGGAGAAATTGGAGGTGGTTAAGAAGAAGTGGAGGGGGTGCCTGGTGGGATCCACATACTCGGCCTACGCTAAAGGAGTTATCATCTGGGTGGCGCTGCAGGTGCCATTTCAGCTGCTTCAGGTCACGGGTGACCCAGATGGCAGATTGACTGTTGTGAAGGGTATATTGGAAAACCGAGAAGTGTGTATTGTAAATTCATATGCCCCTAACCAGGACACAGCGGCTTACTTTAGGACCCTGTACGGTAGAGTCGGCCCTCTGCTGGGTGGTGGGATTATTTGGGGAGGTGATTTTAACTGTGTACTTAACCCTAATGTTGACAGATCGGATAGTAAGATAGACAAACCAACCCCAGCAGCAAAGGTGCTGCAGGCCCTCCCGAGGGACTTCGACCTAGTGGATGTCTGGAGGCAGTTGCATCCAGTGGATAGACAATACTCGCACTATACGGCACCACACGCCCTTCACACAAGATTAGATTGTGTTCGCCTCCACAGAGTTGGCAGGAGAGATGGAAGGTGCGGAATACAAAGCTAGGGTGCTTTTGGACCACTCCCCCCCCTGGTCCTGGAGTGGCGGCATCAACCTCCCAGGGCACGGATTCCCACTTGGAAACTCAGAGCCGAGGCTCTACAGGACCCGGGATTCAGGGAGGATTTAAGAGAGGCGATCACTGAGTACTTCGAGATAAATACTGGTAGTGTAAGCTCTATGGGAAATGTTTGGGAGGCGTTTAAGGTGGTTTTGCGGGGGGTTGCCATTTCGAAGCCTAGGGGGCTCCAAGGGGGCATAGAGCAGAGTGGAAGGGAATTGAGGAGGAGTTGGAGGGCAGGATGCGTACGCAAGGCACCGCTGATGACGACAGAGACAGGATAAGGCAATTACAACAGGCCAGTGGGGACTGCTGGAACAGGTTATGTAAACTAAGCTATAAGAAATACGTGGAGAGACAGCACGCAGGGGGAGATAAGCCGGGCAGGTTGCTGGCCTGGCTATACAAGAGTGAGACGCCGCGAACGGTGATCAGGGAAATTAAAGGCAAGGGAGGGTGGACTCAGAATACCCAGGAGGGGGTGAATGAGGAGTTCCTGAGATTCTATAAACATCTTTATGAGGACCCAGGTGGCCCTAGAGACCACGAAATTTGGGTAAGATTGGAGGACATGGGCCTACCCACCTAAGATGAGGCAGAACGCGCAGACGTAGATGCCCCTATTACGATGGAAGAACTCGAACTAGTGGTTTGCTACTTGCCCACCTGTAAGGCCCCCGGGTCCGATGGGCTTCCAAGTGAATTTTATAAAACCTATGAACAAGAGTTGCTTCCCCTGCTGCTGGCCATGCTTAACCAGTCGTATGAGCAAGGCAGGCTACCAGAGACCCTGCGAGAGGCGGTGATTATCCCGCTTCTGAAGCTGGGCAAGCCTATCACTGATTGTGGGTCGTCCAGGCCCTTATCGATGCTCAATCAGGTTAGTAAAATCCTCACTGCTGTACTGGCAAATAGGCTTAAGGCTGTCATTGGTAAACTGATACAGGCCGACCAAACGGGCTATGTCTGCATCACATCCTTGACCAGACAAAAAATGACCCAGGTGAACTGGCAATAGTTTCACTAGACGTGGTCAAGGCCTTCGAGTGAAAAGGCCCTAGTTGATCGCAACCTTTAAAGGCTATGGAATGGGACCGGGGTACCTCAGGTGGGTGACAATGGTATACAGCTCCCTGATCGCCAGGGTCAAAACGGGTGCTATCATTTCGGACAAATGGTAACCAAGCAGAGGCACTAGACAGGGCTGCCCGTGGTCGCCCATGTTATACATATGGGCACTGGAGCCATTGGCCACCTGCCTGAGACAGCAATACGAGGAGATAGGTATTCGCACTGCGGATGGCATGCACCTTATTTCTTTATATGCGGACGACATACTGTTATATTTACGCTACCCAGAAGAGAACATGCAATATATTCTAGACATGATGGAGCAATTTGCCGTTCTCTCTGGCATAGCGGTCTCAGGCTTTATGTGACTCTCTGTCATCCTTCTTCGTGTCTAAGATTGCCACTATTCGTGACAATATTAATAACGACGTAGCGTGCCCTCCAGTCACTAACACATCGACTGAGTCTTCTCACGAAGATAGGTCATGGTCCTCATTCCCCACTTTTCTAGAATCAGATATTCTTGCTGCCATCCTTGGGCTGAAATAAGCGTCTCCCACTGATCCTATTCCGCTGGCGCTTTTGGAGGAAAACTCGAGGGCTATTATCTCTCAAGTTACTGCAGCTGTAAATGCCTCATTTAGGGAGGGTGTTATCCCATCTACACTTAAACACGCCCTTGTGATCCCTTTATGAAAAAAACCCTCACTTGATCCTGAGGTGTCAGTGAACTATCGGCCTATTTCTCTGCTCCCATTTCTTATGAAACTGTTGGAAGCCCTGGTTTCCCCTCTTCTCTCCACTTTCCTGGAATCCACGTCCTATTTCGATCCTTTCCAGTCTGGGTTCCGGCCTGGCAGGGGAACTGAATCAGTCCTAAACTCGGTGCTCGACGACCTGGCTCGTCTGGTGGACCAGGGGGTGTCAGCGCAGTTGTTCTGTTAGACCTCTCAGCTGCGTTCGACACCGTTGACCATCCCACCCTTATTTCCCGCCTTTCTACTGCCGGGTTGTCTGGCAGAGTCCTGGACTGGTTTGTCTCCTTTCTGGCCGACCCATCACACTCTGTGTCTCTCCCTCCTTTTCGCTCTAGCCCAGTCTTATTATCGTGCGGTGTACCGCAGGGGTCTGCCCTTTCCCCGATTCTTTTTATTCTGTATATTAGGCATCTTTCGCTCTCCTTCACTCCCATGGTTTCCACTATTATTCCTACGCCAACGACACCCAAATTCTGGTCCGTCTTGACCTTAACCATGCCAATACGGGCAGTCGATTTAGGTTGTGTCTTCAGGAGGTCGTGGAATGGATGTCATCAAACTGGCTCAAATTAAATGGTAGCAAGATGGAGGTATTGGTGGTCGGTACCACCTCACCTCTCCTTTGTTGGACCAATGATTGCTGGCCGGCCTCTCTTAGCCCTCTCCCGGTCCCTGCGGCATCCGTAAAGAATTTGGGCGTTGTTCTTTCCTCCTCTCTTGCGATGGATGCCCAGCTTGCTGCAGTTTGTAAGAGCGGTCATTTTAAGCTGCGCATACTCTGTAAGGTTCTCCCTTTTGTGCCGGAAAAATGCTGTGCTCCGGTAGTAGCAGCACTCGTTTTGAGTGGTCTAGATTACTGCAACTCTCTGTATCTTGCCCAGCCCCGTTATGGGATTCATCTGCTGCAATTACTGCAGAACGCCGCTGTCAGAGCCACTCTTCGGCCCCCTATTGGTGTCCACATTACCCCTCTGCTGAGGCAGCTCCACTGGCTTCCGGTGGGCAAGAGGATATTGTTTAAATCCTTGTGTATGGTACATCAGGCTTTCAACGGCCTCTGGCCAGAATATATTCAAGAAAAGTTCCTCCATTACGTACCAACACGATGTCTCCGCTCTCACTCTGCTTTTGTGGTCAAGGTCCCCCGGTTTAGACTGACTCGTACTTGCGGCCGGGCCTTTTCTGTGGCTGCTGCCAAGGCCTGGAATGCTACGCCCCTACCATTGCGGAAGACAGCTGATCACCTTACCTTTCGGCGCATGCTCAAAACATCTGTGTTTCAATTTGTTATATGGTAGCTCTGTACTTATCCCAGCGCCAGCGTGCCTTCGGGTGTTTGTGCGCTCTATAAATGCATCTAACATAACATAAAATAACATAACAATATGATGGCTATGCTCTGCTAGTTTATGCAGATGCGGGACTTCTCATGATAATAGGGAACTAACCGATCAGTACTCCATTTCCCCCGACCTAGTGGGAACAGCCGAGTTTCCAGCCTCAGAGGACCTGTAGCAGTGAAAGGGAACAACAAATGACTTGAGAAACCGTTGTTAAGGTTCAATAAAACATGTTTACTGTAATGAAACCACCAGGGCAGGGGTCAAGGAAATACCTAGGTGGGATGTGTCTCCTGAAAAGAAAGTGAAGGCAAGGAGAACTTAGCAAGTGCATGCAATGTTCATACGGCTCAGCGCTAGTCTATCAGGATAGTTAATGTGAGATCAAATTCAACAACAGTTTGTGCTCAGGATGGATGGCTCTAGTAGAGCCGGTAAAGAAAGCCATTTTATTTAGGGTTCACAGCTCCTGGATCCTTCTTCATAGAAGATGTCAATTAGGGATGAGTCATCTCAGATACTAGCAACAGTTTATTTCTTGCACGTCTGCCCTGGGTGGATGTTTATCCCTGCTCATGCACCCAATCAACCCACCATCGAGGGCCACATGGCAGCAGAACTCCTCTTCTAGTTGAAGGTGGTGGCAAGTATTCTTTTGTATCTTTTGTGGGCTTGCCAACACAACTGAGTGTGAATTATGGCTCCCAGATTTTATGTGGCCCGTTAGCTTCTCAGGGGACTGTAGGTCTGGTGTAGATAACTTGAGTGGGGTCTTCCTGTGCATACGTATCAGGCTGGCTCAGGATTGGCCTATCATGTTTGGATACACCCCAATCAAAGTGTGCTGCTTGAGTGCTCCTAATCAATGGGTGGCCTGAAATTCTGCAGTCTTAATTCATAAAAGTGATGTCTGACATCTTGGCATTAAGAGGGCCCCGTCATGTGATTCCACCATGGCTCCCACCCTCAAGTTTCTGCAATTTGTCATCTGCTTGGGTTATGTGTTTGTAGACAGAGCCACCAGTGCTCAGTCTGCGAGTATGAAGTGACAATTTGCAGTCTCCGCCAATGGTCGGGAGCCCGCACTGGCCCACTCTTCTGCCTCCTAATTATCACAAAGTGCAGTCATGCACGCCTCAAGTCTGCGCCAAAACACTGTCTCCTCAACTCCCATGGTTCACAAGGAACAAGTTACTTACCTGTAACTGTTGTTCTCCAGCATGGGTCTGGCATGGATTCACATGCTCATGAATATTCCCTGTCCTCAGGCTGCGAATCCTCGGTAAAGAAAAAAAATCAGTACCAGTTTCGTTTCTGATCTGTCTTTCTTAGTAGTAACCAATCACTGGTCTCTGGGTCATACTGCCCAAAGCCAATGACTGCCCTCTCCCTAAGCCCCGTCCCTGGCAGCCATCCTCAGATTTGGTAGCACGTAAAGTGGCAGTATGACCAAGTGAAGAGCCGCAGAGGGGTAGGAGGGAGGGTTTGCATGTGAATCCATGCCAGACCCATGCAGGAGAACAACAGTTACAGACAAGTAACTTGTTCCTTCTCCAGCATGTTGTCTGGCATGGATTCACATGCTCATGAATATAAGAATACATAGCAGTACACACATGCACAACCACGGGAGGTGGCAAGGCTCAACATTAAGCATTACATAAACTCAACGTTAAGCTTCTCTTACCTCCTCACCAGGCTCACCTTAAGTGAACAGGTTGCGCAGCACTGCCTGGCCGACTCTGGACTCCTCCCTGGAATCCCGGTCGACGCAGTAGAATCTCGTGAAGGCGTGCGTCGACCTCCACGTAGCAGACCTGCAGATTTCCAGCAGGGGCACTCCAGACAAGAATGCCGTGGTAGCAGCGATCGCTCTGGTCGAATGGGCTCTCGGACGGCCGGGCAATGGTCAGTTTGCCAACCGATGACAGTGCATGATGCAGCCGGAGAGCCATCTGGAAATGGAAGCCTTCGAGAGAGCCTTCCCTTGGTTCGCAGGTCAAAAGTTCACAAACAGCTGTGATGTCTTCCGAAAACTCTTTGTTCGGTCCACGTAGAACTTCAGCGATCTAGCTACATTCAGCGAGTTCAAAGGCCTCTCGGCCAGCGACAAAGGCGACGGGAAAAAAACTGGTAACACCAAGGGCTCGTTGAGATGAAGTCCAACGGCACCATGGGCATGAAGGAGGGATGCATCCTCAGCACCACCCTCGTCTCGTGGAAAGTCAAGTATGGAGGCTTGCAGGATAGGGCCTGAATCTCTCCCACGCATCGTGCAGAGGTGATGGCCACAAGGAACGCTGTCTTCCATGATAGGAACTTCAACGGAGCCGAATGCAAAGGCTCGAATGGCGGGCCCATGAGCCTGGTCAGCACCACGTAGAGCTCCCACGCTGGGCCTGCAGCCTTCACCGGCGGGAATGATCGGAACAGTCCTTTCATATCTCCTTCACCAGGCGATGAGACCATAGGGACAACCGTCCTGCAGTTCTGGTGTATCGGGAAATCGCTGCCAGGTGTATCTTTTTTTTTTAAACTTTGTTTTATTAGCATTTTCATTATAGAACAAACGGGCATGAAACCTTTCCACCACCCACTCCCCCCGCGAACCCACCCCCCCAAACAAACTTAGTCCCCTTTACGCCTGCTTCTTGTGAGGAGACGCATAGAGAGCTCAATGTATCCGGAGCTTGAGAAAGAGTCTGAGCGTTGACTGCATGTGTGGCTGTGTAATGTCTGCCGTCTCCTGGGGCGTGGGCGCCCGTTCCTTCCGTAACTCTACCCTGTGGATCAATGAACGTCCCATCCCCATGTCTGCTGTACCCCGTACCAGTTGGCTTGGAATGTGCTCAGACCATTGTTCATCGTTGCCGTGAGTTTATCCATCAGGAACATGTTTTTAACTTCTTTTAACCAGTCCTCCTTTGAGGGGGTCTCCGGGCTTTTCCATTTCTGGGCCAGGGCCACCCTTCCCGCCCTCAGCATTGTTTCCCATTGTTAGAGGGTTTAGGGGGAGCAGTTCCTCCGAGACTTCCGCGATCCAGCCTCTAACCTCCACCCAATACGCCTGTACTTTCGGGCAGTGCCACCACATGTGCCCTCTTGTACCGACCTGGTCGCAACCCCTCGGGCATGCGGGGGACACTCCCGTGAACATCTTCGACAATTTTGCGGGATCTCTATGCCACCCCTGAAGGATCTTGAGGTTGTGTTCCATGTCCGCTGTGAATAAGTTCCCATGGAAGGCTATTTTAAATATCCTTGCCCAGGCGTCTTCAGAGATCTCCTCCCCCGCCAAGTCCCTCCAGAAGGCACGGAATCTCCTCCTTTCCCCCAGGTTAACAGTGTTCAGAATTCTGTACATCCCCGAGATCGCCCCCTTCCTGGTGGTCGCTGTATCCAGGAATTTCTCAAAGGGGGTCAGCTGTCTTTTCAAATTCTGTTCCCAGGATTGGTCGCCAAGTATTCCCTTCAAGCGGAGATATTCAAATATGGTGAGGGACCCCTGCCCCAGGGCCTCTCTCAATTCCTCATAGGTCAGAAACTCTCCTTCCCTAAACACTTGCCCCGCCCACTCCAACCCCGAGTCGGACCAGGACTGTGCATTGCGGAACCCCCTGCTACCCAGTTTGAGGGGGTGTCCCCAGAGCGAGGACATCGGTGACGGCCATGTCGTTAAGTGGGCCGTCTGGGGGCCTTCCTTCCAGATCGCCCAGAGGACTCCCAAAGTTGGGTGTGATTTGAGTCTGTTCGGGATGAATTTGCTTGGGGCCCAAAGGAGGTCCCGAACCTTAAGCGGGTGACCGTCCATGTCCTCTAGATACGATCAGTATGTGCCCATCCCCTCTTTCATATGTTCCAAAAGTACGCGTAGCTGGGCTGCGCGGAAGTAGAGTTGAAAGTCTGGCAGCCCAAATCCTCCCTCCTCCCTCAGCAAGGTCAGGACGTCCTTTGCGGTTCTCGGGGTCCTACCCTGCCATATAAATTCCCGCACCGCGTTCTGGAGGACCCTGAAGGTCTGGTCGGGGACTTTAGTCGGGAGGGCGGTAAAGAGGTATAGCAAGCGCGGGAGTATGTTCATCTTCACCGCCGTCATCCGGCCATACCATGACGGAATCATTGCCCCCCACCTCCTAAGATCAGCAGTGACTCTTGATACTACGGGATCATAATTGGCCTGGGCGAGGTTGGACAGGTCCCGGGTGAGAAGGACTCCCAGGTATCTAATGGAGACCTTCCCTATTGATATCCCCTCCAGGCTGACCAGCGGATCTAAGACCGGGTCCAGGGATCTCATGGGGAGCAGAACTGATTTGGAGGCATTAATCTTAAGGCCCGAGAGGCGACCAAAGGCTGCCATCAGGGACAGGAGGGGGGGAAGCGAGGACACCGGGTCCACCAGGTAGGCCAGGATATCGTCCGCGAACAGGGAGAGTTTGAATTCCACTTCGCCTCGCCTTATCCCCCTTATGTCCGGGTGAGCTCTAACCGCAATGGCCAGGCGTTCCATGGAGAGGACGTAGATCAAAGGGGACAGTGGGCAACCCTGCCTTGTTCCCCGCGAGAGGGGGAATGGTTCTGACAACTTGCCGTTCACTTGGACCCTAGCCCTTGGGGCCCTATATAGCGCCGCCACCCATTCTCTAATGTGTGACCCAAAGCCCATTTTCTGGAGGGTGAGTTCCATGAATCTCCACTCCACCCTGTCGAACGCCTTTTCCGAATCGAGGGACAGGACGCTTGCGTCTAGGTCAGACACTTGGGCGTAGTGAAGTAGATCAATAGTTTTACGGATGTTGCCTGAGCCCTGTCTTCCCCTGATGAACCCCACCTGGTCACCATGGATCAGTTTCGGCAGGATCCCCTCCACCCGCCCCCCTATCACCTTGGCCAGGATTTGTACGTATTGTAAGAAATTGGGCGGTAAGAGGAACACTCCGCGGGGTCCCTGCCCTCTTTGGGGAGAACCACTATGATTGCCTCCATCATGGAGTCCGGGAGGGAACCCCCCTCCAGCACCGCGTTGAACACCTTCACCAAGTGGGGGGAAAGGGTCGAGCGGAACCTTTTATAGAAGTAGACCGAATAACCGTCCTCCCCCGGGGAAGTGCCCACTTTCATACCTCGGATCGCCCATTCCACCTCGTCCTCCGTCACCGGACCCTCCAACCCCTCCGCCATCTCTCTGGACAGGGCCGGGATCTGTAAAGAGTTTAGGAACCCCTCAATCTCTGCCTCACCCCCATTGTATTCCAAAGAGTATAACTTCTCGTAGTATCAGCGGAAGGCCTCTCCAATGTGGGGCGTATCGTGGCCCACCACACCCGCCTCGTTCTTCACTGCCTTCACCAATCTACTTCTCTGAACCTCCCTCAGTTTCCAAGCCAAGATCTTGTCCGCCCCGTCTCCCTTTTCGTAATACTTTTGTTTGACCAGTTGGAGACTTCTCTCCGTCTTGTGGAGGAGGAGATCCCTCAGCTGGAGCCTGTGGTCGGCCAGAGCGGCCACCTGAGCACTGTCCAAGGGGGCTGTGGGAGGGCTCCCCGGTTGGAGTTGGGCAATCTTCGCCCTCAAAACCCTTTCCTGGGTCTCCCTTTCCCTTTTTTTCTGGGCTCCCATTTTGATCAGGACACCCCGAAGGGTAGCCTTGAAGGCGTCCCATAAGGTATGCGAACCTACCTCCCCACTGTCGTTGATTTCGAAAAAGTCCGTAATGGCCTCAAGAACCTCCTGGGCTAGGACCTTGTCTTTCAACAAGGAGTCATTGCACTTCCACCTCCCCCTGCGATCGCTTAGCCCTCCCCTCGCTATAGTGATGCGGACCAGATCATGGTCGGACCAGGGGACCGAGTCGACCCTGTAGCCCGAAATGAATGGGTGCAGGATCTCGTCTGCTAGGATGTAATTTATCCTGGAAAAGGATGTGTGGCCCACTGAATAATATGTGAAAGAGGGGGCGTCTGTTCTGGGGGTCGGAATCGTGTCCACCAGGCCCAGTTCTGAGTTGACCCTTTGGAAGTTACGAGCCACAATCTCGTCTGCCGCTCTGGAGGGCTGGGGTCCCGCACGTTTTCTATCTCGGACTGGGTCCAGGACCATGTTGAAGTCTCCCCCCACCACTACCGTGCCCTGGACGAAATGCTTGAGTTTATCGCTCACCTCCTCCCAGAATTGCGCTTGGCCCTTGTTGGGGCCGTAGATAACGGCAAGGGTGAGTGGGGCCCCTTGCAGGGATCCTCGCACTAGCAGATAGCGGCCCCCTGGGTCTTTCAGCGTGGCCTCGTTCTCTAAACTCACTCTCCTCGCTACTAAGATGGCGGCCCCCCTCTTTTTGCCTTTGTGGGAAGCGCTGAAGACCTCCCTGATCCCTCCTCCCCGCATCTTGGGCTCCTTCCCCCATGGCCAGTGAGTCTCTTGCACAAAGAGAAAATCGAGGTTTGCCTGTCTAAATTCCCTGCAAACCAGGGATCTTTTCGTAGGGGTGTTCAGGCCTCGTACGTTAAGGGAGCCCACCCCCAGGGTGGGCAGACTATCAGCCATGATCTAGAATTTCCTCTCTCTCGGTCAACTTTTCCCCATAGCTATTCCCTGCATGCTCCCATTGGATAGTATTTTGTTCCCCTGCGCCCCCTACCCCTGCCCCTCGGGTGGGCCTAGAACGAAACCACAACTGCCCCCCTTCCCCAATCCCCAACTGAACAACCCCAAATTTTGTGTACCCCCCCAACCCGGCGTCCAGCCAATTAGTTCCGCCATCACTGGCTTTTGGCCGAACCACCAGCCTGCCCACCTCGGCCAGGAAATCCACGTAAGATGCTCATTCCCTTGAGCCCCCCAAAGCCCTCCCTGAGCTGCGTCCCGCGTGTGATCCCTTCATACTTGCTGTTCAGTAGGACGATGTAAATAGTGAAATCACAGGATCAGCGCCCATCTGTCAAGGACCCGATCAGACGTCCCCATTTCAGTCCTCTGAGTCATTCCGTTCTCCGTCTTTCGCTGGGGAAGGGGTGTTAATTTTCCTGTATTTCCTCGCGCCGGTGCGCTTTCTTCTTTCACCGGACGGTCCAGGGCCGTTAGGTCTGCCATGCTCCGGCCCCGTTGAGCCCCTCCTGGGGTTCGAGTCCACTGTGTATTCCTGAATAGCCCCCCTTATATCTTCTTCCGTGGTCAGGGTCGAGCGTTGGCCCATGTATTCAAAAGTTAGGGAGAACGGGTAGCCCCATCTATAGCGTATGCCCTTTTCCTTGAGTAGTTGCGTGAGGGGATGGCACATTCTACGCTTAGCCAGCGTGTAGGCCGAGAGGTCCTGGTATATGGAGACCTGGGCGTTATTGTAGGTGATTTCTCTGGCCTTTCTGGCCTCCTTCAGCACTTTCATTTTCTCCGTGTAGTAGTGGAACCGGACCAAAATCCATCTGGGGGCCCCCGCCCTGCCCCCCGCTCGGTGTACCCCGTCGAAGGTGGGTTGAGTTGTCATCTCTTCTGCGAACAAGAAGGTGATGATTTAACGCACAACTCGGGTGATGTCCCTCTCCGTTTCCCCTTCTGTCTCGGGCACACCAAAAATTCTGAGGTTGTTTCTCCTCTCCCTGTTCTCGAAATCGTCCATCTGCCGAGCTCTTTCCTCGTCCCTCTTCTCCAGGGCCGCCAGCCTCATGTATGTTTGTACGTCCTGGGCTGCTGAAGACGCTTGGTTGGTCTCGACCTGCAACAATCTGTCCTCAACCTTGTCCACCCTGTGGTCCATTTTCTCAAATTTCTGGGCTATGTCGGACCGCATGTCCCTGATTTCCTGTAAAATCGAGGCAAAGCCCCTTTCCATTGCAGCCGAGGACGGGGCTACACCCTCCAAATGGGCCATGGTCCTCTTGAGGCTCGTGCCCCCGTTGCCCCTTGCGGTGCCCTGGAAGCGGTATCCCTGCAGGGCTTCCCTCCAGCTCATCTGACGCTTCCCTGTGCTCTGCAGGCCAATGCTCCGCGGTCCCGAGCGGGGGCGGGGCCCCCATGCCGCTTCGGGGGGGGGAGCGCGCTGGGGAAGAGGAGGTGCGGTCCGGTCACCCCTCGCCCCGTTTGGGGTTTTTCCCGATGCCCCCTGGGTAGTATCATAGTCTGGGGGGGTGGGCACACGCCCTGCCTGTCCGCCGGCGGGGGCCTCACACCCTGGACAAGTTCATCGTGCCCGATTTGGGCCTCCTCCGGTCTCCCTGAGAGGGGGTGATGGCGCCTGGGGGGACCCTGTGGCCTGGACAGGTGGGTTGTTCTCATTGGGTGGGGGGGGGAGGGTCCGATGCCCCCACCCCCAGCCAGTGGGCACTAGATATGGAGATGAGGGCGAGGGGGGTCCACCCTCGGGCGGGCACACGCCCCACCTGCGACCGGCGGGGGCCTCACACCCGGGTATCCCCCCACTTCGAGGTGCGCTGGCTTTGTGTCTCCAGGAAAAAAGGGGGGGGGCCGGGGCGTCCAAGCAGACAGGGGGGAGGGGAAGGTGCCTCAACTCCTGCACCCGACCCTGTTCTCCAGAAGGTAGGGGGCCACCTCTGGGCGGGCACACGCCCCACCCTCTGCAGGCAGGGGCCTCGCTCCCTGGTAGTTCCAGGGGCCCGTGGCCCAGTCTCTTTGTCCGGGGGGGGCAGCGCGTTCCACTGATGTTCTGCGGCCCCCACCAACGCCCTCCAGGGGTCTCTGGCAGCCCGCAGCCCAACCGCCATGTCACTCCACAGGGCCGCGCCGGCCCGTGATCGAGGTCCCGTGAGGGGGGTGGGGCAGATCTGTGCTGTGCTTTCCACGTGGGTCAAGGGGGGACACCGGGCCCGCTGTGTCGTGCCCTCGGGTGCCAAGGGAGTCCCCGTCCTCCACCTCGCTGGGGGATCCTCGTCTGGTGCTGTCCGGGTCGAGGGGAGGGGCGGAGGGCGGGGGGAGTCCCGTTCCCCGGGCTGCCGCGATGTCTCCTGGCCTCCAAGGGGCCAGTCCCCGTTCAGGCCAGTCCTCCGCTCCCGTCGAGGAGGTCGGCCGTGGGGAGGGGGCAGGCCAAGTCAAGGAACCAGAAGGGCGCGAGCGAGGAGCGCCTCTCCTCCGGCTCTGCGGCGCCCAGCAAGTCGCTCAGAAGGCCCGGGTCCCGAACTACTGCTATCCGGGGACCCCGAGCGCCGCTCTTTTGCCTGGTGGGTGCCCGGGGGGGTCCCCAGACGGATCCGTCGAGGTGGGCCTGCCGGGGGGGTCGGGGGGGCTCAATCCCCTGCGGTAACCCAGTCAAGGCAGGAGCTGTGCACTCAGGCAGCCATTGCCTGTGCGCCCCCTGGTGGCCTCCCGCCAGGTGTATCCTGATGGAAGCATGAGCTAGTCCAGTTGTGGCCAGCGACAGTAAGTACGGTAGCACTTGAGGGGCTGTAATCCTTAGAGGGTTAATCTTCTGTGCACGGCACCAGACAGAGAACCTCTTCCACTTGTGTCCGAAGCACTTGAGAGTTGAGGACGCCCTGGCCTTTGCAAGAACCTCTCTGCAGTCCGCCAGGATATCGCACCCTCCAAACTCTAGTGCTGCAGGAGTCAGGCCTGCAAGTTCAGCGACTCCAGGTCGTGATGAAGAATGTCGCCTCCTTCTCTGGAGAGAAGATCTGCGTCCGTCGACAGTTTGATTGGTGGGGACGCTGACAAGTCCAGAAGGTCTGGGAACCATATTGTCTTGGCCACGCCGGTGCAATGAGGATCATCCTGCACCGGGACCTCTTGAGTTGGTTGACGAGTCTGAGCAGCAACGGCAACGGAGGGAACGCATCCAGGAACAGGCCGTCCCAGGGGAACGAGAAAGCATCGCCCATGCTCCTCGGCTGGGGGAACCTGCTGACGAACCTCTGGCACTTGGAGTTTGTCGCTGTCACAAACAGGTCGATTTGGGGTTTGCCCCATCGCTGGAAGAGTCGATCCACTTGATCCTGGCGTAGTTCCCACTCGTGGCACGAGCGCAGCTCCGTGCTGAGTGAGTCGGCGATGGTGTTTTTTATCCCCGCTAGATGAAAAGGTACCAGAAACATCCCCTGGGCAATGGCCCAGTGCCACAGATCCTGGGCTTCCTTGGACAGGGCTAGGGATCTGGTTCCTCCCTGCTTCCGGATGTAGAACATCGTGGTGGTGTTGTCGGTGAAGATCCTCACCACCTTGCCCTTGAGGGACGGGAGGAATGACCCAAAGGCCCAGAACTCTGCTCGGAGCTCCAGTATGTTGATGTGGAGCGGCCTCTCCTCCGGGAGCCAAAGGCCTCTCGCGTGAAGATCTCCGGTGTGCACTCTCCACCCCTCCAGGGAGGCATCTGTCGTCACCGTCACCTGGTATGCTGGGGTCTGAAAGTCCGTGCCCGCTGCGAGATGCGCGCGGGTGCCCCACCATCGAATCGCTTGGCGGAATACATTGTTGAACGAGATCGTGTCCTCGAAGCTGCCCGTCGCTTGCATCTAACGGGCGTCGAGGAACTCCTGCAGAGGACGCATCTGAAGCCTGCACATGTGCACCAGACAGATGCAAGAGGACATCATCCCGAGAAGGGACTTGATGGACCTCACCCTGGTGACGTCCGTGGCCAGCAGACGCTGTACCTTGCCCAGGATGGCCTGCGTCCTTTCCTCCGACGGCGAGGCCAATTGCGTTACTGTATCGAGTTTGTCTCCCAGAAACAGCGTGATCTGCGATGGAACCAGGTGGGATTTGGGGAAGTTGATGGAGAATCCCAGGTTCGTGAGCAGCCGGATGGTCATTGCTGTGTGTTCAACGGCGAGTTCCTTTGTCCCTGCTCGGATGAGCCAGTCGTCCAGGTAGGAGTAGACGTGGATCCCCTGCAGGCGCAGCTGCGCCGCCACTGGTGCTATGCACTTGGTGAACACCCTGGGCGCCGACTTCAATCCGAATGGGAGGGCCTTGAACTGGTAGTGCCGTCCTTGGACTACGGACCTGAGAAACTTTCGGTGTCCTTTTAAGATGGGGATGTGAAAGTATGCATCCTCCCAATCCAAAGACGATAGGAAGTCGCATTCCTCCAGCTGGCCCAGCACGTGCTGGAGGGTGACCATCCGGAACTTCTGTGCCTTGATGTATTTGTTTAGCCGACGCAAGTCCAGGATGGGACGCCATCCTCCTGTCTTCTTTCTGACGAGGAAGTATCTTGAGTATACTCTGGAGCCCCAGAGCCTCTTTGGGACGAGCTCCAGGGCTCCCTTCTTGAGCATCGCCCTTACCTCCAACAGCAGTTGAGGGATGTGATTTTCCTTCCTGGCCACGGGAGGAATACGGGGCATTTCTTTAGAAAATCCAGTGTATGCCCGTGGGCCAGGGCATCCAGCACCCAACGGTCGGTGAAGATGGACTCCCACACGCCGACGAACTTCGTCAGCCGGCCTCCCACCGGGGTGCTTCGGTGGGGGCCACACGCAACGGCCGGTTCAGTCTTGCTTGGCGGAGGCCTTGCCGCATTGGCCTCCCTGGCGACGATGGCAGGATCCCCCTGACTTGCCTTGTCCCCTGTAGGCTTCCTGCGACGAGGAATGGGCCGCCTGATGGTATGTCGAGGAGCCGCCGCCGAATCCTTTAGAGGCACCTTGCTTGCCTCTGGAGTTCCGAAAGGGCGGCCGTCGTTGCTGCAGCACTCCCATGGCCTGAGCCGTTTCCGTCTCGGCCTTGATGGCCTGAAGGGACTCATCCACTGTCTTCCCAAACAGGTTGTTCCCGTCGAAGGGCATGTCCAAAACCTTGGCTTGTAAGTCTTGGCGGAAATCCGTCGCCTTCAGCCACCCCCGCCGTCGAAGGCAAACGCTGTTGCCCAACTGGCAGAAAACGGTGTCGGCAATGTCCGTGGCCACTGTTATGGCGTGGTCCGACGCCACCTAACCCTCCTGCAGGATCGCCAGGGCCTCTGCCCTCTTGTCATCCGGGAGGAAGTCCAACAGGGGGGCGATCTTGTACAACTCCCTGTCGTAGCGTTGGCCGCCTTAATCGTTGTCGCCGCAGACAAGATGACTCATCGTCCCATGGCATCTAGTTTCTTTCCCTCGCCGTCCGGTGGGGAAGTTGAAGTTGAAGCCGAAGCCACCCGCTTTCTTCTTGGCCGCTGCCGAGACGACCGAATCCGGGGTCGGTTGTGCTCTAAGGGACAAAGGGGCTCTGTCGGGGACCCGGTACTACGTCTTGTACCGGTCCCTCTTGGCAGGCGTCGTGGACGGGTTCTTCAGGAGAGCAAGTCCCTCATCCCAGATGTCATCCAGCAACGGCACCGCGAGGACCATCTTCCTCTTGGCCTCGCGCCGTTGGTAAAGGAAGCCTTCCTCCTTTTCTTCGGGGCAGAGCTGGAAAAGCTCTGATGCCCTGGCAATCATGGCGTGGAAAGAGCCAATTTCGTCGGGCGGGGATGTCCGAGGAATCGGCGACGGGAGGTCAGTCCCGTCACCACCGTCGTCATCCGTCACCGTCGTGGCCGTTTCCGTGTCATCCCTCGGGACCGGGGAGGGAGATAAAGGCTGAGAGGGCCGTGAGGGCTCAAAGGGCAGGGCTGGATGAATCCTCCTCTTGTTTGGAGGGCTTCCCGTCGGACCCGGTTCAGTTGGGTCGTCCATCGGGGGTAGGGGCAATCTCGTCCTTATCTCCATGCATAAGGTTTGGATTGCCGTCAAAATGGCCGCCGAGTTGTCCTGTGGTTCGGGTTGCGACAGCCGCGATGGTTGCTCCTCCTCCACGGGAGCCTCGTCGCCGCCACCCTCGCTCTCGTCGTCGTCCTCGTCGGGATCCCTCCCGTGGGACCGGGCCTCTTCCGAATTCTTGTCGAGTCCCTCTTCGACTTCGACCAGCTCCTCCTCGGAGGCTGTGTCCGTAACGGCCATCACCCCCCCTCTTTTTCCACCAGGGTTTTCACAGGGGTCTTCTCGATGGGCTTAAAAGAGGATTCCCTCCGCGGAGGCAGGGAAACTCTGGGCCCCGAGATCGCCTCCACTGGTGTAGCCTCCAGAGGCTTCGCCAGGGCCTCAGCGACTCTGTCAATAGAGGCCTTGGCCGGGTGAATCAAGGCCTTCACCACCTTGGGCGTGCTTGAGGCCTTCACCTTAGGGGGAGGGTCACCGCCTCGCTCCCCTTCGGCCGGTTCCTTTGAGATCGACCGGGGCCTCTCCAGAAGTTTATCGTTGGCTTGTGGTCGATGGCATCGGTGAAGGTGCGCCCTGCCTGGCAGCCGAGGAGCCTGACCGTTCGGTGCTCCCGGTGCCCACGGACTTGCAGTGCTTTGCCTTCTGTTGGGCCCCCGTCACCGGGGCGCCCTCACAGGACTTAGAAGACCGCTCGGACTTCTTCTTCTACTCTCCTGCTGGGCTCTTGCCTTCCAGCCAGTTGGCGAGACGGGTCCGACGATCCCTCATAGTTCGATCCGACATGTTCATGCAGAACACACAGTCCTTCTCCACATGCGTTTTGTCCTCATGGAGGCAGTAGAGGCATCTCGAATGCTCGTCCTCCTTGAACACATTCTGTAGATTGCATCCAGGGCAGATCCTGAACAGTTTGCCGGGAGTCGAGCTCTTCTCCTGGGACATGTTCCTCTCCTCCGTGAGCTAGGCCTCGGAAACTTTTGGAGTCCTCCAAGAAGCGTAACTCGACGAAAACTTCACCCTCGAGGGGCGTAGAAAAATCCGAAACGAGTCCCCGTTGATTGGAAGTAGAAACGGTGGAGCTTGAGGCTCAATTAAACCGAAAAATGAGATAAATCTCTTTGAAAAAAGCAAAACGCAGTAAAAGCTTGAGAGCTATAGCACGAGGACTCCCAACACTTGAACCTGCGGTAAAAATCTGAGGATGGCTGCCAGGGACGGGGCTTAGGGAGAGGTCAGTCATTGGCTGTGGGCAGTATGACCCAGAGACCAGTGATTGGTTACTACTAAGAAAGACAGATCAGAAACGAAACGGATACTGATTTTTTCTTTACCGAGGATTCCCAGCCTGACGACGGGGAATATTCATGAGCATGTGAATCCATGCCAGACCCCATGCTGGAGAATATTGGTTCTAACATAGAGGTTGGAAATGGGGACAGAGGCCAGAGGAGATACTCTGTATACTATCTGTGGTGTTGGCATCACAAAATGGGTAGCTCCCCCTGGTTTCCAGGATCCCTCATCCCACTGCTGAAGCTCCAGCATGGGAGTTTGCACCAAAAGCTTGCATTTGGAGGGACCGTGTGTGACTCAGTCGTGATGAGGCAGGAGTACCGAAAATCTATGAGCAGCAGCAATGGATAGAGCCCCTTGCCCATCATTATAGCACCAAAGAAATACAACAAACTCTGGTTTTAGTGGGACATGAGGGAGTCTCCTCTTTACCTGGTCTGTGACCGCTCAACATTAACTGCCTCCCTCCTGTACCAGAACTGTACCAACTGCAAAGGACAGCTGCACCGTACACTAGGCACGAAAGTCCACCTTTTTTTTAATTAGAACTTTCTCATGTTGGCCTTATCTCATTCTGCTTGCTGGCATCACTGTCACTAGTGAAAGGCAACTTTTTGAACTTAAACGTTTGCCTATGGAGAATACAACCTGCATGATTATTAGCGACACAGGTTGCTGCCACAACAGAACCATAGTACAATAATCCAATGTAAGTGTGGCCGGTCTGACTTCTGATTCAGCAGATTAGGATTTTAAGGAACCTTCAGGATCCTGAGCACCGGATTTAGAATGTGCAGTTGGCACTCAATTTTGGGCATTTATGTTGCCCTCAACTGACAGTTACAACCACTTAACACTAAAAGACTACTTTTTTAAGTTTACTTACTGGTGCCTCCTGTGCAACAAATAATCTCCAAAAGATACTTATTTTTAGAACATGTTTTAGTAGAAAATCGTATTGAATGCAAGATGTGTTTTATAATGTGGCTTAAACTTTCAATTGACAGTTAAAGTTGTCCTGGACTGCCATGTCTATCACTAGGCGAGACAGGGAAACTTTTCAGGGTACCCTGTTCCTACCAATGATAGGGGAGCTGGGATGAAAATACAACCACTCAGCTCATTTTTATTAAAAACAATCTGTAGTATTAAAAACACTCGTTATGTTTTATTTTGATAATTTTTTAATTTTTTCTCACAAGCAATTTAATTATGGAGCAACTACTCAAATCCAGTTTATTTTTCACAAAAACAGGTGGATAAAGCCGATGGGTAATGGGTGGGTGCTATGCCTGAACACAAGTCAATTGTAAGTGCCCAGAAATTGACACATCATCTAACACACTAAACGACTGTTGAATACACATTTTTACTGTTTGTATTAACGGATTACCAACATAATGCATCAAAAGTCTACATGCATGTTTCAACCCTTTCTACTTATTATATGGTCTTCTTCAGGACGAAACATCCCTCCTGTTATTTATTTGAGAGTTTTCAATCCAATTCAAGAAAAGGTCATGATAGCGTTGCTCACCAATATAGTAATTCACATTGCTCATGTGAATAATCAGAATGCAAGTGCTTTTTAATAGGATTTTCAAAGTGTTACCGATTTAAAATAACATTCCAAACTATCTTTTCAATATTAGGCTTTTATTATGTAGCATATTTCAAGGTATAGTATTTACTTGTTCATGTTTCCATCTGGTGTATTGTGGAACACTGTTGCCTCATTGTCGGGTAGTCTCCCTCCTCCTCTGGACAAAGGGAAGAGGGGAACCGTTCTCACAACCACCTTAAACGATGGCGTTCTCCTCATCAGAGTACGCTTCAGTAAGATCAGTTTGCACGCCAAAAATAACCCTCTCAATTTTCAAGCCGTTTCACCAGAAAAAATACTTCTGGGAAGATGAAGCCTGATGTTTGTCCTCTCATACTTAGAACCATCCTTTGGATTGCATGTAAAGGTGACAGGCTGATGTGAGGGAGATATTTCACAGAGCTGTTTCAAAAGTATTTTGTGATTAGGCATCCCTCTGAGAGGCACAGTGAGTAACAATGAGTTTTCCTTCCGTGAGCCTGTGGGGGCTTCTAAACCACCAAAGAGACTTGTGTTGGATGTCCTGGTGAGAATAGAAGCAAGCAGGAAACATTTGTTTTTATAACACACTCCATGCCAGACTTGGGTATTGAACTTGTGTGGCTCTATGTGGTCTTGTTTCCAAGACAAGCTTGTTGCCCCTGAACTATATTGCTGGGGTGGCAGAAGATGTTTGTCAGCAGACTAAGCTTAAAGCACATTAGCCTGGAAGACACACAAACCAGCTGCACCCGACCATGATCATGGAACCTGTGCACAGGCGTAGACCTTGAAACTCCAAAGCCTGGTAACTGTAAAGAAATTGTAATAATTGGAAACAAGAGTGCCACGAGGACTCAGAGAACCAGATTAGTTTGGATGCAGAGTATGTATTTGAAGCGGGCGAGAGGTACGTCACCACTGATAGAATGTGAGGAGAAATGGAGGAAAAGAGCACTGTGAGGAGGTGGAGCACGGACGGTAGAATTCAGAAAGCCAATGGGTGCATGGCCCACAGAAGAAAAAGCAGGAACAGAGATTGGGGGTGTCAACTGATGAAGAGCAGAGTATCTAACAAAGCAGCCTGTGAGTACTATCATAATTGCAAAAGACATGACATGCTATGAAGTCCAAACCCAAGGAAACATTAAAAGAACATAGATTAATAGACAAACACTTGTTTAAAGCTTGGCAATTAAGTCTAATAAATTGTATGAGAGGAAAATGATTCATGTTGGGAAATGTAGTCCAGAGGGGCAGGCAGCCCATTAACAGAGCGCAAACAGAAAATGTAACCATTAATTAAAGTTAAACAACAGAGACTAATTCCACAGTAATGCCTTTTAAGAGAAATACGATTAAACGAATGCATTCAAAGAGAGATAAGAGTAAACTATATGTATACTAGGAATCAAAGCTTTTCCTGATTGATGCATGCTGGGAAGCAAAGAATGTTCTCAATGAGTCATTAAGTTAGTACAGTTGATACAAAGTGCTATCAAATGCCAAGAGTTAAATGAGATAAACAAGACAAGTCCACATACTGTCAAAAAGTCTTATGTAAAACCAAGACTGCCTCCACATTTATGGTTGAGAAAAACCCTAATGAGATATCAAGGGTCCAAGGTTGTATTTTAAAATGTGCATTAGAGAATCTTAGTCTTATCCAACGCAGAGAAACATTAGGGTAAACCTCGAATCCTGAGGCGATTCAAGAGCATAAATGTGACAACAGAACTGATGTAGTAAAATTCTAACAAGCTGATGCTGTAAGACAAACTGGGCATAAAACCAGAAGCAAGGCCCCAAGAGAGAGACATTGACAGAGACATTGGACAACAGGACCTAGAATCCCTGTGCAGGTAAACAGTGATTTGTAGGTTTTCCAGCATGAAAGGAGTGCAAAGCCAAAGATACTGAGAAAAAGAGGAAATCCTCAACAAACCAGCTGTACTCAGAGAGGAGAAGCAAAAGACGACTGGCTGGGTGAAAAGTTCCTCCTGAGCTCCAAAAAGGAACTCAAGATTGTAATTAATAAACAATATATGTTTTTGTAGTTATTTGAGAGACAT
The DNA here is from genome assembly GCF_040938575.1 of Ambystoma mexicanum. Lineage (NCBI taxonomy): Eukaryota > Metazoa > Chordata > Amphibia > Caudata > Ambystomatidae > Ambystoma > Ambystoma mexicanum. Next base: position 1,513,479,249 of record NC_090932.1, on the reverse strand, counting down.
TTAATTGGGAAGGGAAACCTCAGAAATATATATATATATAGTTTTTTTTTTTTTAAACAGCCCCAGAATCTTTTCTGCAGACATTAAAATACCAGTGGTGAGTGAACATGGACAGAGGCTAGGCTTCAGGTTCTATTTTTAGTGTGCAGCGTTTTTCTGGTTGAAAACATAGAAAATGTTTGTAGGTTTTTACCCTCACCTCTGAGCCGATTTCACCATTTCAGTAGGTGGACACCTCCCCACTTTAAGAAGCTAAAAAGCCACATAAGTAAGTAATTTTGTTGGTTGAGAGAAGAACCCATTTCATAAATGTTACTGGCTTTTCTCTCTTTGTGCCCCTTTATTTCATAGACTGGTTAAAGCTTTGAGTCACTGCAGCTTTTACATTCCCAACATGTGTGAATTTAACAGCAGGTACTTCGTTTCTGCGTTCAAACTGTGCATTGCAATCCCTGGGTACTGAAGATAATTCATAAAATAAGCATCATTAACATTCCAGTTGCACAACAAAGTCAATGTATTTGATACATGGAGTTGATAAAACCTTGTTTATCTTGCCATATTCTCCTTTTCTTTTTGGTTTTGGTTTACATAAGTGGCGCAAAGTGCCAAATCAATTGCACTGGATAAACAGAGGGTTGACATGTTGGAGGCAGATTCAATCCCGGGGGTTATTTGGCTGCACTGCTGTGTGTAGTGCTCTAGATAAAACTTTGAATTGTGAGTATTTTACTCCCCATTTTATAAAGTTGGCAGTACAATTTTGTTTTTGGTTTTTTTTTTATTTGTATTTAATCCATTTTGATTTTTAAAAAGACTTTTTCTGGTTTTAGAAGAGAAAGAAGTGTCATTTTCTGTACATTTGTAGGTTTCTCAGACGGGTGCTTTATAGAAGAAAGGTATCTTTTATGTCACTTGCATAGTCTTCTCCATAGCGATGGTTATAAGTTTGGTAGCTGCTATTAGCCAACGCGTTTGGGCTCCTGTGATGAGGCGGTTCCACCAGATGTTTTCGTCAATGATGTAGGATGCTTTATACACAGGACCGAGGAAGGCCTCTCTTTCAAGGTCAATGGCCGGACAGACCATTAAAAGGTGTTTGATAGATTCTGTGGGTTGGAGGTCTCTACAGAGTCTACAGGTATTTACTTTAGATACGGATCGAATTGCTAGGACTTCCTGCGTCGGTAAAAGGTTTAGACTGGCTTTCAGTAAAGTTCTCATGAGGGATTTACTTGGATATTTGGTGCAGTACTCCATCGGTTGCTTCAATTTGTTGAAGACTGGCGGCAGATGGGTTAGTAATTTGTTCGAGTCTGCACTGTCATTGGTTTTTATCCAATCAAGCCACTCCATTTTGGTTTTTATTCTCATTGGATTCTGGAATAGTTCTTCTGAGCAAGCTATTTCTTGCAATATGCGCCTTTGTTTGTCTGCCCAGTTGTTAAGGAAACTGTTACTCCCTTTAGATATTTCCTCGAAAATCATCCTGTATATTTCCAGGCTATCTTGGCACCGAATTTTCCTGTAAAGTTGGATCGTACTCTGAGCGACAGCTGCCTCCATAGAGAGCAGCCCGAGTTCACGCCTTATGGGAGCCACAGCTATTGATTTCGGTAGGCCTAGTGTTGCTCTCCAGATGAAGCCTTCTAGTTTGGACCATGGGGTGAGTGGGATTGCGGGGTTAGCGTCAATACCATATGTCAATGCTGGAATTACTTTCGACTTATAGAATTGGATTGCCGGGAGGAGACAGTATTTACCATATTTTCTGTCGACAGCGCGGAGTTGGGCCGTTAGGTTTTTTGTTTTTGACCACAAAGTTTTCTACATACTTAAAGATCTTTTCGAACTGTCGATGTCAACTCCAAGATATTTGAATGTGGAGACGATTTCGATTTTCGAGTAGTCAAGGAACCACTTCAATGACTCCTTTTTTTTCCGTCCCTGCTTCTGTAGATTCAATATCTTCGTTTTTGAGTTGTTGATCTCCAGATTGTTCTCCTTGGTGTATAGGGCCAGGTTGTCTAGTTGGCGTTGAAGGCCCACTTGGGTATGGTCTAAAATGATGAGGTCGCCTGCATATAGAAGTCTGGCGACCATTGTGTTTCCGATTTTCGGAGGGAAGCATCTGATCAGTTCTTGTGAGGTTTGAAAATCGCCAAGGAAGGAGATGAAGAGTGCTGGGGCCAGAGGGCAGCCCTGTTTGACTCCTCGATTAGATGGTATGGATTTGGACAGTAGCCCTTGGTGGTTTAGCCTGACTGATACAGTAGTGCCGGTATGCAGGGCGATAATTGGATCGAGGATCTGGCTAGGATAGTTCCAGTTCTTCAATTTGGCCCACAGATTTGGTCTGTCCACTTTATCGAAGGCCTGGGATAGATCCACGAAAGCGAGGAAGATTCGGGGAGCACCAAGCAGAACTTTTTCTTTTAGGATGTTTAAGATCATTATATTGGCAGCAGTACTGGCGTTTTCCTGGAAACCCGTTTGAAGTGGGTCTCTGGCAGGAGAAGATCTTGCCCAATTCTGGAAGTGAGTCAGAAGAGAGGTAGCGAAGACTGCCGATGACATCCAATAAGGCAATAGGACGATAGTTGGAAGGGTCTTCTCGAATGCCTTTTTTGAAGATCGGGACGACAATAGCTTGGTTCCAGGAACTAGGGATTATCTTTCGTTCTTTACAGTGTTTGAAAATCAAGCTCAAGACCGCTGACCAGGCCTCCGGATGTTCTTTTAGGTCGGTATTTGCTAGACCATCTGGTCCAGGGGCACGTGATAGTTTCAATTTTGAGATGATTGCCCTTATATCTTCTGTGTCGGAGAGGTCGACCCAGTTTGATTTGGTAGGAGATAATGTCTTCTCCGTGGCAGAAGCAGGGCAATCGAACACTTTTGAAAAATGGGTGATCCATCGTTCTTCGGAGACCGCATTTATCATCTGCGAAATTTGGCTGAGCTTTGATGTTGTTGATTAATTTCCAAAATTCTCAGGTTTTTTTGCTGGCTATGGCCTTAAGCATGTTTTCAGCATCTGCTTGATAGAGTGCTGATCTGGTGTTTCTTAGCCATTGTTTGTAGGATCTCAGCTCGAGAGGATAGGATTCCCATAGCGTTGAAGAGCTCGCGGTCGTTGCCTCTTTTTTCAGTTTTCTTAGGTGACGGCGCCTGATCACAAGGCTTCGATTGTAGGTGTGGGTATGGTTTCTAGTCCGGTTTACGAGCCCTTTTCGGGTTTTTTTGTATGTCAAGAGCAGTGGGATGTAGCTAGACTTAAATGTTGCGTCGTTTGCTTCGATATCTGAAGTAGGAGTTTTATATTCATCTCCCAAAGTTTTGATATCTTTTGAGGTCATGCACAGACGAGAGAGCTGAGTGTTAGTCTCGACCGCTACGTTGTAGAATTGCTGATCCCGACGCTTTATACTGCATGTGAGGTTTAGCAGGTTGTGGTCACTAGCCTCGGTTCCGATTACTTCAAAAGAGGATATAATCGCGTAGATTTTTTCTGAAACAAAGATGTAATCGAGATTGGCTGTAGATTGGTCTCGCTCCCATGTAGGAATGGTGATATGATTAGTGGATTTTGCAGCGTTCCGAAGGTTTTTAGAGTTCATTAGTGATACCCACCGTTTTCCTCTTTCTGCTGCCGGTGTGTGATCCGACGGGTTCAAGCAGTTAGAGTTGAGGTCCCCACAAATAAGAATATTCAATGTTTTGTGTTTGATCATTATTTCATCGATGATGTTAGCTGCTTCGTCACAGAATTTGTCGGGAGAAGTTTTTTGTGGGTTCCAGTAGGCGTTGATAATAGCCCAGACTTCAGAAGACTTATTGTCGCCCGTTGTTATGAGCTCTGCCAGAAAAGCGTAGGTGGCTACTATAGTCTTACTGATGATTATGTTTGATCCCGTCCGAATTGCAATTAGGAGGCCGGAAGTGGGTCTACCGAACGGACCTTTTAAAGCTGGCGAGATTTCGATGGAATAGCCATCAAGGGCAGGCTTATTCAGTAACCACGTTTCTTGTAGGCATAGGATATCGTGGACTCATAGGTTGTAGCTCCCAATTTTGGTTAGGTGCGTGTGACCTCTGGTGTTCCATGATGCTATGGATATGATTGAGTTCTGGAGAGTTTCGTAGTTTGCTTCGGGTAGCCGTGGTGAAGGATAGGCTCCCCGCGTTTGCTGCTATCTCTTGAGGCCAGGGGGAAGGTGTCTCGCAGCCAAGACCATGTATCTTTTGTTGGCTTAGGGTCTGGATGGGTAGTAGACTGGTTTGTGTTCTGTTTTGACCGTACATACTGGTCTGGCGATGCGGGTCTTCGTTCCTTGTGGCGCGCTGATGATGTATAGGTGGACGTGGATGGTTTTCTCAGCTCTTTGCACTTCCTGGAATCACTTTTTTCTTCAAATCTTGCATTAGTGTCCCGATAATGTTTCGAGTCGTTGGTTCTAGGTGGAAATTTCCCCGAAGCTCTTGGTACATGGTAGACAGGCTTCTCCCAACGGGGCGGTGTTCTACCCTGTCTTCGCAATCTATACAGATCCTCAGTTTGTGACTTGTATCTGTAGTTTTTTACTGGTGGATTTTTGTGGTTTACTGTCTGGCTCTTGCTGCTCTTTGTATTCTGGATCTCCGTCAGGATAAAGCCTGCGTGATCCACTTTAGCGTACACTTCTTGGGGGATCTCTCGGAGCGCCAAGGTTTTGATGTGGAGATAGGCTTTTGCTTGCTTGTTTCTGTGGTAAGGCTCTATCAGCGTGAAGTCGTCAGAATTTAGAGTGTTAAGTATGACAATCTGTTTGAGGATCTTAAGGACAGTTCTTCTGTTCAGGATCATGTAGTGTTCTTCAGACGGTTTTTGTTCAATTTTGAATAAATGCACTGAGTCTGTGATCTCATTTTTAGATCTTGAAGAAGATTCATGTTGATGTTCTTTTTTTGACTTTTTTTCTTTAGTAGGCGAATTTTTAATCGAAGCATTTGATTTAGTAGATTTAAGTTTTTCATAAAGTTGTTCGATGCTCAAGTCTTCCGCTTGGTTTGATTTAGGTGTTTTTGTGCTCTCGTTAGAGAGTGAGATTTTATCCGTGGCTTCTTTGGGTGAGTTTGATTGAATTTCTAGTTGATTTTCAGATGTGTCACCTGTTTCTGTGTCAAGCTCACTGATTTCTGCTGAGTCCTCATGTTGTGTTAGATCAATCAATGAGCTTTGACAGATGAATTTGTCGGCAGACCGTGGAGATAGGATTGGATGAGTGGTTGAATTGGTATTGTTTTCAAGTACAATCACTTGGTCCGCGGTCTCTATTCTAGCTTCTTTAGAATTTCCCTTTGCAGTCGGTGGTAGGTCTGCTGTAGATTCTTTGGGCCTTGAACTTGAATCTTGTTGAGGGCTTCTAGTTAGCTTCAATAGGGGTTGCTTGGTCGTCTGAACTGATGGTTTTTTGGAAGTGGCTTTTGCGGATGCCATTTTTGTAGTCACCGTTGGTCGGGGGGGGGGCGTAAAAATGTAAGTCACATTCCGAATGGGAGTATTTTATAAGCGTGTCAAAATGTTTTAACTGTAAAACAGAATTGTTTTTCTAAAAGATATTTCTTTGCAGATTAAATGGTTCATTTTTACCTCACCAGATCAGGCAGCAACAATAGTAATATCTTACTGTAGAACTATGTATACTACTGGCCCAAACATAACCACGGTGCTCTGTTGGTGAAAGCAGGATGACAAGCACCTATGTGTTGGTTTCCTATTTTTTGTTGGGAGTATTTTTTACTCCCTCTTTTTATTTCTGGGGAGTATTTGCCTATTTTCTGTGAGAAAAGTGTCTGTTACCCTCATATCTGTTGGGCTAGTTGTGTGACTCCATAAGTAGCTACCTTAGTGTCAGGCATATTCATATTAGTATTGGCCTGGCCTTGATGGGGTTGAGCAGTACAAAGACTGCTGACCCGCAAACTGGAGGGAGGAGGGGAGTTCAGTGTGAAAACGTACAAGCGTGATTTCCATCCCCTATCTCACATGCTCATATTCGATCCGACCATGCTTGAAAAACCACCTCACCCACGCAACACACCCACGCAACACACACACACACACAGACCCACACACACCCGCGCCACCCCCAGCCAATCCAAGCAACACCCTGCCCTCCAAGGTCAACCCAGCAAAGCTCACTGCAGCAACCTGAGATCGCATCATCAATTGCCTCCCACCCATCCTCAGCAACCCCCACCCACCCACTTACCTACTCAAGCACACCACTGCAATTGCCACTGCCCCATCCAAGCTCACCTCAGAAACCCCCAGCCATACATTTATGCTCACCCTAGTAAGAGGGCCCCCTACCCTGGGCTCAAGCCTAGCTCAACCCAGCAATGCCCATGGTCCACCTCTGCAATCCCCACCCATGAAACCATGGGTCCCCACCAGCAACACCCACATCATGCTCCTAGTGTAACCCCCGCCCCCACTCCAGCATAACAAAGCACAGCCCACAACAATTCAGCACAGCACCTCTCCACACTCACAGACTTGGTTTGCCATAGAATCGAAAAAACTGGCAAATGGGTTTAGCACCATAGCACGTGATGGTAATGGTTGTAAATCTCTGGGTTGTAAACCTCTGGGAAAACTAATATCTAATGCCTATACCATGAGCCACTGTAGCGGCAAAGAACATAATTATGGCTTCAATATTCACTTTTATTCATTCAAGTAACATACTAGAAAATACACTGCATAGACTCATTAAGAGTGAAATGGTATATAAAGGCAAACGTATTGCTTTTGCATTGAGTGGTTAATCAGTAAGTGGTCATTGATGCACTTCCCTTTATCAACGGTTACAATCTATTTCCAAACTCATAATGTCCTAATTGCACGGGGACAGAATTTTGAAATCTGTAATTTGTATTTTCCAAACCATCTTAATGTAAGATTCTGTCAAGAAGCATCTTTGATTCCCAAGTGTAGCTAATAAAAGCAACATTAGAAGACACTGATCCATACCTATGAACATGTTCTTTTTATTTCAACAGTATACACATTATTCAACATTCCAATAAAAACATCTGCTAGTAGATACAGTCACGAGAACATGAATCACAAATGCCGTTCAACGCCATTATTTGTGCACGACAGGTTAGGTGGTATGAAGGTTTCACCAAAAACGCAAGATGGAAAACTGAAGTGTAAGGATGGGGTTAACTAGCAGTAAAGCGGTCAGGATGATTAATTTAAGAAAAGATTACCACATCCTTATCTTATATTTTTTTATTTTTACATTTGTAGAGCGCGCTAAGCCAGAAGGCATCAAGGCGCTGATTACATCTGTGCATGATATCTCATCATGGCGACTTGGTGTAATAGGACACGCATATGATAATGTCTACTTGCAGAGGCAAGTTTTTAGGGCCTTGCGAAGGCCCAATAAGATTGTTCTGCTTGCAGGGCGGGTGGAAGGGTGTTCCAAAGTATGGCAGCCATAGCTGGGAAGCTCGACTCGCTGGCATTAGCCCGCTCAAATTTGGCCATGATGATCCGGTGAGTATACGCAGATCCGGTTGGTCTCGTTGATTGGACTTTCATCATTTTGTCTGTGTGGTACGGGGAAGCAGAGTTAGAGAGGCATCTGTGTGTGATGGACAGAGCTTTGAACACAATACGTTCTTGTATTGGGACCCAATGTACGTTTCTTCTCGCAGTAGGGATATGTTCTTGTTTTGGAATGTGGAGGGCTGTGCGGAGAGCAGTCAGTTATAGCTGTCTTGTTTTATTGGACTCACTATTCTAATACCCTACACCTCTGGGATATAGTGCCTGTCCGATTTGTGGTTCCCAACTCAATCTCAGGAATATAGTGTACACCTTGACTCAAACTCCCACTAGCAAGAATTTGCTTTACTTTTGTATAGGGTACTACCGGTTTCCGCCAAAAAGACCAAATCCAAATGACCTAACCAACCAAAAGTACAAAAGAAGGTACCATCAAATGTTCGACCTTCTAAAAGTTCGACTTTTGGTTGGGTAGGTCATCTGGATTTGGTCTAGGGCTGTGGGGGTGTCCCCTGCAACCCCTGCTCACTATACTGTGAGCAGGGGTGGCAGGGGTGCCCCCCGCAGTCCTGCAGTCCCCCACAAAATAAAAGGCTGCTGGGGTAGGGTTTGCGGGGGACACCGCCGCAGCTGACCTGACCAAAATAAATGGAAAGGACCCTGCAGCGCCAGTTCCCGATCACGGAAGTTAAAGGGAACAGGCGTTGCAGGGACAGAATGAGACGGAATGCAAGGTAAGTAGGGGGCTGGACGAGGGGGTGTGGGTAGGGGTGTGTTGGGGGGTGGGTAGGGGCTTCGGTAACTCATTAATGTTCATGGGAGAAAAGACCGAAGACTATTTAAAAAAAATCATCTTCGGTCTTTTCTCCCTCGAACATTTCCGGCTCGGTAAATCAACCCCAAATCGGTACTACCATGGTGTAGATATTATTAACCTATTGCCACTTCCTGCGCAACTGGCAATATCTTAGAGACACTCATACCAGCAAGTATCGCTTCCCCCTTGTGTATGGTTTCTGTGAGGCTGTGATATTCTTACCCACCAGACAGGAGGTGAACTCCAGGACCATAACTTTCAACCCTCATCAGGCTCTTAATTCTTGGTTTCTGACTTCTGCCAAGGTCTTAGTTATAGGCTTCAGTAGCCTTAACATGGTGTTCCTTACTCTAGAGTTCTGGTATCAGACAATGTCTCAGAAACAGCTAGCACACTGCATGCTTCCAGGTTCTCCTCTTACTCTGGGTCTGGTGTCAACCAGTGTCTGAGAAATCGTCTGCAAGTTGGCAGCTTCTTCTGCTTCTGTCTTTCTCTGCCCTTTTTCCTCATTCAGGTCAGTATCCCGGTCTGCTACTAACAGAATACACGTTTGGGCTTTTATAGCAGGCTAGATTACCAAGAAGTTCTAAAAGGCTCCTGATTGGCATTCTTTCAGTGCTCGCCTCCTGCTGCCTTCAGAAGAATTATAACTCTGTTTTAGGTGGGCCTTCCCCCTTTCATGTTTCCCAGTTAGTGCTTGATTTTACCCTTTCCGTAATGGTCACAATGTTACCTCTCTCGTAATGGCTGCTAATGATCTTATCCTTAGTGGCTGCAGTGTTTAAAAACCCTCATGACATCTTAAAGTTAAGCAGAAGTGTCTTTACCGGAACTTGGCTGGAGGCAGTGCTGATTGGCTTCAACGGACGACTTTGGTTCTTCAGCAGGCTGCGCATCTTTGTAGGGCTCTTGGATCCAAATGACGATCTGAAGAACGGTTGCAGAACTTTTTTTTTTACAAATTCGAGCTGGGGGCTGACCCAGCCCACCAATGGTAAAGATCTGCACCATTCAAACTGGCAAGGACCGGGCAGCATCTTGTTCTACATTGAATATTAAGTTGTGTTCCACATGTTATTCTAAAGACTATGGGCCTCATCACGAGTTGGGCGGCAACCCTTAAATGTGGCGGTACGTATACTACTGCCGCATTTAAGGGTTCACCCAAACATGAGTCTGGCTGCATTTACCGCCAGCTTCAAGCAGGCAGTAAATGCGCTGGGAAAATGCTAATTCTCTGGCGCAATTAGTGCAGCGCTATTAGCGTGCGCTAATTGCGCCGAAAATGCCCCACTGGGTCCGGTGGACCCAATAGGGAATACCCATTACCGCCCAACCCTCGATCTGGAGCTAATAGCACTGGACCGGGTGGCAGTAACACTATTAGCACGAGCGGCATTCCGGCAGTAACACCGCCGGGATACCGCCCAATTCGTGACGAGACCCTATGTATTATACAAAACAATTGAAGACAATAGCAGGGGCCCCTTTTTTCTGTGTTGTATTCCTTGGCCTCTTGGGCCACTGTGCATAAATAATAGTGGCTTGACCTCCTTTTTGTTGCTACATCTGCCCCACAACAGACATACCCCTTGTCTGGATTGTGGATTGGGACAAGCAGAAAACTTACCATATATGGCATTTCCTGATCAGAGAAGACAGTAAGGACAAGATGGCCAAAGGACAGGGCAAAAAACATGTGGCCAGGTCATTTTGATTACACGTTACTCAAAATGGCATTATGCAGAAAAATGCATATTTGGTAAAAACAAAAATTATGGTAGAAAACGATGTCCTGCAACTAGAATCTCTTCAACACATTGGGAAAGTGACACAAATATTACACAATGAAAAAGAAAAAGAGATAGAAAGCACCCATGCAGCACTTCATTGCAAGGTGATGGGTACCACAGTAAAACAACAAAAGGCACTCACAAAGGGGACCGGGTTCCACCTGTACTGGTAGCCATATGGGCTGAACAGTGCCCCCCAAAAGAGAGGAGTTGAGGTTTCTCCCTGTAAGCACTTTTCCTGCACAGTCTTTCTTCACTGGCCTTCAGCAGGATGGAGCGGCTTCGCTTTGGCGATATTATGTGCCCATATAGTCATCTTGACTTCCAGACGTGCAGAGGACGGGAGCAGCAGGCGTAGTTGTGCCAAAGTTAGGCCCACCTGTGCTCGTCCATACACTGGACAGGCCTTGGAGGGTTGTTCCAAAACCTTTGTCCACCATGATTAACAGTGGTTATCCGTCTCGCGAATTTCTACTCCATTTGGCCCCCTCCAAACACATTGCTATATCAGGGCTTAAATCAGAGTACCTTGCTAAGTCTCTCTTCTGTTGATGGTAACAGCTATTTCTAGAATTGCTTCCTTATTATTGCATGTTCTTTAGACGCGTGTTCGACATCTTGCTATGATCTGATCACTGAGTATGAGCCTGACATTGTTTGTGTGACTGAAACTTGGTTTAGGGAATCTTCTGGCCCTGAGGTGGTACAAACTCTGTCAGACAATTATAGTATTATCTGCCTAGCCCAGATATCTGTCTATCGCTAGGGACGGATTGCGTTGATATGCAATTCCCAATTTACGCCGTCATCTCCCCCCACGTCTTGACTCACTTTTTTCTGAGTCATTTATGGAACTAGCAGCTGATCTTCAAATTAAAATTACTAATTTGATTATAGTGGGGGGACTTAAATCTTAGATCTATCTACTGCTCAATTCTTTGATGCTATGAGTGATCTGGATTTTAAACAGCTTGTTTGAGAGCCTATCCATCGTTTGGGCAATATCTTGGACCTTGTTTTCACCCCCGAGCCGTTGGCCAGGGCTTTTCCTGCTTTTCAGGTTGTTTCTTTTCCTATTAAGCTGGAGGTTGCCCGTCTAATAGCTACTCTGCTGAAGGCTGCCAAATGCATCTGGTCTCAGTAGCAAAGGATAGTGTTATCTCTCTTATTAGATATTAATACAATCGCGTCCAGGTAGTTGATCTATCCTTCTTGACACAGGCCCTTACCGCGACAGTGGATTATCTTGTTCCACTGCACTCTTGTGAAGCCCGGAAGCGCCCTTATGAATCTTGGCTTAATGACAATACTAAATCTCTTTGCTTAAAAACCAGGCAAGCAGAACGCAAAGGTCTTCCTACTGTCTGAATGATAAGCTTGCACTGCAGCAATTCTGCCCTGGCTGCACACGTCACCCCAAAACACATGACATCCTGTCGTCTATCTCTTCTGCTTCCCCCCCTGCACCAACATCTCTTGGACCCCCCTCGGCTGCCCCCACCCCTGCCCCTCTTCTCTCATCCCTCTCCACTGTCACACCGAAGAGGTCTCTAGACAAGTCCAGTCTATGAAAGCCTCCTTCAAACAGGTGGAACCCAGCCCCTCCAAAGCCATCAAGGGCAATACTGACACTCTCGCTCCAGCCTTTGCCGACCTCTGCAACCTTTCTTTTGCCACTGGAGTTTTCCCTTCATCTCTAAAGGACTCTGTTGTGCGCACACTGCTCAAAAAACCCTCCGCCGACCCATCCATTCTGGCAAACTATCACCCGATCTCTATCACTCCTTTCCTGGGAAAACCCCTGGAAAAGCTGGCTGTAACTCAAATTACCCTTCATACTTAAACTGTTGGTTGCCTCCATGACATCAGTCTGGCTTAAGAGCATCCAGAGGCAAGGAAACTGCTCTTCTGGACACCAGTGAAGACCTGCTCACAAATCTTGACTCCAACTCTCCCTCTGTCCTCATTCTTCTCGACCTCTCTTATGCTTTCGATAGGTAAACCACATCCTGATCACCTGCTCTGTGATACCCTGGTGTGGCTTGCATCCTTTCTCTCTGACCGGCCCTCCCAGGTGGAACTCAAGCCTTTTCTCTCCACAACCATCTCTACTTGTGGTGTCCCCCAGGGATCTAACCTTTCCCCCTGGTTCTTCAATATCTACATGGCCTCCTTGGCCCACAGGATCTATACCTTTACCTCTAACTTTCAGTGGTATGTGGATGACACGCAGTTCTCTTTCAGGTTAACTTGGCCTCCTACTCCTCCTCCTCCTCCTCCTCCTCCTCATCCTTCTCATCCTTGCTCATCCTTGCTCATCCCAGACTGGCAATTCAGGCTTGGTGTGCTGCTAACGATCTATGCCTGAATGCCAGTAAGAAAGAGATCGTCCTCATTGGGACCCCTGCTCCTGCTTTCCCACTTTTTCACTGGCCTGCTTCCCATGGCCCAGTGCCCTCACCTACTAATAAGAAAACATATTGGGGTCATTTTCGACCCCACTCTCTTCTTCTCTTCTCACATCTCAGACATCTCCAAAAAGTCAAACTACCAACTGCACCTCCTCAGAGTTATTGTACCTTTTCTTACTTTCTTTCAGAGGCTGAACACCTCGAGAGCCCTCTCCAGGCTGGACCATTGCAACAGCCTCTTTCTCAATCTTCCTACTTCTACTCTCCGTCCTCTACAACTCATCCAGAACAGTACTGCGTGACTTATCCTTGGCCTCAAGACGTGGGACTGCATCTCTCCAGCGCTGAAATCCCTCCACTGGCACCCCATTGTAGCAAGGATCAAGTTTAAGACCCTCTGCATAATCCACATGGCTTTCTGGGGCCAGAGCCCGCACTATCTACAATGCTCTCTTCCTAAATATTCTCCCTCTTGAACCCTCCGCTCGTCGTCCTCCAACTATCTGCGAGTGAGCCGCTTTCACAAACAGATTTGGGGGTAAATCTTTCCTCTGCAGGTACTTCCCTCTGGAACAGCCTTCCTTCCTCTCTCTGTTTTGAGCTTAAGTTCTGGAAACTCCTCAAGACATTCCCTTTCTCCCCCACTTCCCCACTAACCTCCTTTCTTTTCTCTACACCCTCCTTCTACTCTCTAACTCTGTTCAGTTTTTGCTGACTGGCTGCCTGGGTCACCTCTAGAGCCTAAAGTCCCAGGCTCCCTGCCAGTCTTTTGCATTTGCTTTCGGGCTGCTGCACTTTGTGCTACATTGCAGCACTTCAGCTTACGCTCCTGAGTGGAGCAACCTCTCTGCACTTAACCCAGGGCCCTGCTGGACCTGACTCTTTGTTCCCACCTAACCTTACGCCCACCCCCCCATCCCTGCACCTCCGTCTGTATGTATGCATGCATGCATGACCTAGCCACTCCTGCCCCCCCCGCAACGATTTCTGTCCCCCCTCCCCCGTCCCAAGCTTGGTCTCAACTGTACCACTTCATGCACTTGCACTAGGAGAAATGTCATCAGGCCTGGTATGCTAGTTTTTCTGTTTAGATCATTCGGAATTTTCAAAGCCTAAGAATGATTACTGTTTTCCCTTGTTCCCATCCCACCTTGAAGCGATTTGAAGCACTTCACCTGTGTATAAATGCTACATAAATAAACAATATATAAAATAAAATTATGCGATACCCTACCTCCATCCTTGAGGCTAAACATACCCTCTATACGGGCAGAGTGGAAGGTGCCCTCAACCAACCAAAGGAATTGTTTTCTCTTGTGCACTCACTCTCTTCAGATGGTAATCCCTTGGCAGGAGTTGTTCCTTCCCATATTCTGTGTGATTCTCTCTCTGAATTTTGTATACACAAAATTGATCACATCTGCACTCAAATGGACCTCAGAGCAAGTACCCCCTCTTCGGATACCTTGATTTATGCCCCCTTGCATTCTTGGTCTTACATCCCCCTGTTCACCTCAGAAGATATGTTGGCCACCAATTTAAACTTAAGTCGGTCTCCCCTCTTGATCCAATCCCTCTATGCGTCCTAAAAAATTATGCCAGATGTGGCCCCTTGGGTCAACCAGGCAGTTAATTCTTCTTGAGTGTCCAGTTCTATTCCTATTGATCTGAAGCAAACCCTTGTTATCCCACTCTTGAGAAAAAAAAAAACTTTCCTTGGTATAACTATTCCTGCAAACTTTCGTCCGATCCCTCTCCTTCCTTTTCTCAAGAAGGTCTTGGAATCTTGGATTTCCCACCCTGCTCAACGCCTACTTGGAGAATTCCTAAAAGACCCCTTTCAATCAGGATTCCGTCCGGGCCGTGGCACATAGTGTGTTCTTGTACTGCTATGGACGATCTGGCGTGACTATCCGACATGGGATTGGGTGCATTGATTTTACTAGATCTATCAGCCGCTTTAGATACGGTTGACTGCTCCATCCTGTTGGAACGCATTGTTTTAGCTGGCATCTCTGGCCCGGTCCTGTCATGGTTTACTTCCTTCCTGACGGATAGAGGACGAATCCTCTCTCTTTCTTCCTTTTGTTCACGCTAGACTCCTCGTCTGTGGGGTCCCGCAGGTCGCCGCCTTGTCCCCCATTTTATTCAACGTCTACACCCATCCCTTAGCTGGCTTCATCCACTCCCATGGCCGCAGCTGTTACTCGTGTGCTGATGGCACACAGATTATAGAGTGGCTTAATCTGTTGCAACCTGACACCTTATCTCAGTTTAGGGGTTACTTGGAGGCAGTGGGGTGTTGGATGAGCAACAACTGGCTTAAAGTGAATGGAGACAAGACAAGTTCTTGTAGTTGCCCCCCCCCCTACTACTTCTCTGTGGACTACTTTGTTCTGGCCTATAGCTCTTGGACCTCTTCCTTCTCATGTGTCTGTTGAAAACCTTGGAGCCTAAAATGTCTTCCCTCGCTATGAAGGCCCAAGTAAGTGCCATCTGTCAAGCTGGTCACTTCTACCTAAATATTCTTCGGAAGGTTTTGCCATGTGTTCCCTTGCAACGTTATGCTTTATGGAGTGGCTGGTACTGGTACTGAGCCGTATTGACTATTGTAATACCCTGTATTTGGCTCAGCCCCAATATCTTATTTGTCGTTTGCAGAACCTCACGGCCAGAGTTGCTACTGGCACCCCATATGGCTCTCATATTTTACTGATCTTGCATGCATTGCATGGACTCCCCGTGTCTAAGCGAACTGAATTACAATCTTTATGTATCGTTCATGGGGTTTTCTATGGTCAGGGTGCGGAATGCCTGCAAATGAAGTTTCAAAAATTCTGGGATGCCCTCTCTGCTCCCAGGATGCCCGTCTTGTTTCAGATTGTGCTACAGACTTTCGAGGCAGGGCTAGGGGGTGGGGGAAGTGACTTTTCGGTTGCTGGTGCCACGTCATGGATCTCACTGCCACGATCAGTGAGGGCTACTGAGGACCACCAGGCATTTAGGCGCTCACTGAAAAACATCTTGTTTTAGCTGCATGGGTCGTTTTCAGCCTCTGTTGGTAATTTAGTGTCAAGATGCCTTTGCGTGAACGCTATAAATTCAGTCAACATAACAATTTAAGTAATGCAAGAAGGCTTTACTTGCATCCAAAAGTCAGGATACAGTTCAAGCGAAAGGAAAAAAAGTAGGGGTTCGACTGATGTCAATGGAAGGAAAGTCACAAAAACGAAATCTTTCCTAACTGGACTTATCTGCCTCCCTGCTCTCAGACCTGTGCTTGTGGGATAGGGGGAACATGCCCTCTGCTTCTGTCTGCATTATGATTTCGGGGGAATTGAGGGACTAAACAACAGGTCGTATAATGGCACTTCCTCGATTGAATGATGATTTAGGGAGTCTGGAAGGACTCAACAACGGGTCGTGTAATGGCCCTTGCTCGTAATATTAAAATACATACAGTTATCTCAAATATCCATACAAAAAATATCACAGTCACGGTATATTAAAAACCAAAAGCATACTAATATAGTACTCTTGAAGAAACAAGTAGACCAAAATTCTGACTGGCAGAAGGAGGACATGAAAAAAATAAATCAGTATTTTTTTTTTTATATTTAACAATTCATCTTGCACACATGAAAGTTTGCAGAGATATAGCCAAATCTATACATGAAAATATATCCTCACTTACCCCCAAATATTTGCAGAAAACATTGCAGACACATTCCAGCTTGAACCAAATATGTTCATTGACTTCGAAAAACAGTCATTATAGATTAGCCCAGTATATATAGAAAATAGTCCCATCAGCAGGATAATGTATCGCCCGTCAAAGAGCATCTTCATAATCTGTTAATTAATGAAACATTGTTTTATCACCAATATCCATTCACTGTAAGCAGTAATCTACTTGCTGAGTTTACAAAACTTGCTATAACAGCAGCATCTTG
Source organism: Ambystoma mexicanum (assembly GCF_040938575.1). Classification (NCBI taxonomy): domain Eukaryota; kingdom Metazoa; phylum Chordata; class Amphibia; order Caudata; family Ambystomatidae; genus Ambystoma; species Ambystoma mexicanum. The sequence goes on along the minus strand of NC_090932.1, from coordinate 1,513,462,711 downwards.
ACAGGCAACATTTGCTTGAGTAAACATATAGAAAGGGGTCACTCAGTACACGATGAGACCCAAAATAAGGTATTTAGCACTGGTGTAATCAAATAGTTTGAAAGCAGTGTGCGTTTCTTATTGGTACTGGGTCTTTTGCTCGACCCGGACTGCTCGCTCCTCCAACTGCTCGTCATTAGGTGGCTGCCAGTTTGGACTGGTAGACCTGTTTAACAGGTCCTGCTAGCCTTTTACTGGCTCGGTCTAAACTGTGGTGACAGGTTCCTAGCAGTAGGTGGCAGCACGGTGTCCCCAGAGAGGCTTGATACGAACAACTGTGTCTTAGTGACTGCATGACTATGTGAGGATTGGAGCACTGAGCGCAGGGACAGTTTACAGGAAAGAGAACTGGGAGTGAGGAAGATCTTTATTTATTATTAATTATGATTGTAGCTCACAGAGCTTTAACATAATACATCTACAACCAAATTCATGAGACAAATATTCATGTAGCATAACAAATATTGTTACATTATTACATAGTTGAAAACTTCAAAAGTATAAAAACAATCAGTCAATCATTCCGGATTACTTATTTAATTTAGCTAGATTTGATTTCATAAATTCATTTTACAAAATAACATTTATCAAGTAACATTCATAAAATAAAATACTTTCACAAACGTAATTCCATAAAATCCATAAGGATAGTACTGGTACTAACTTTTGAATCACGTAATAGACATGTATAACATGGAGCTGAATCTGCACGAGTGGTGAGGAGCAGTGACTCGGACTCAGCGTACTCACAGCATAACACATTAAAGTGCATAATACATAAATCCAAACTAGTCACATGTGATCAGAGCATCAAATGAATTTACAACTTAATTTATCATTGCCTGCAATCATTTTGGTATGGTATGGATTCCTACCTTACCATGCTTCAGTAGCTCCTTCCAAATCCTGAAAAGTGCATTGATTTGTGGCCTGAGTTCAAACAATAGCGCCAAAATGACTCTGACTTAATATTGTTGGGATGAGAGACATAAGCCCCCAGTCTACTTACATATAGTGGGCCATGTTACTTGCACTCTGTTAGAACGTGCTGGGCGGTCTCCAAGTGGTTCCCAAACCCACAAGAACAGGAAAGCCTCGCCTCCTTTGTTATATCCTGCTCCGGTGTGAGAACAGACAGTACTGGCAGCTTGGCAATTCTTAGAAGGAGCGGACTCTATGTAATTCAGGGGAAAGGGGAAGGGCAGAACAACAAGTATCCCTGAGGTGCTTTATAACTATGTACCAGTTGTTCCATTAGGCTATAACTGGTTAAAGTGGCCAAGTGTACGTAGTTTTTGCACCAATCCCATTGCTCAATTTTTCGGGATGCTTTCCTCCTCAGCTCATGCAGGCGTCTCTCCATCATAGGCTTGCAGCCCGCAATGGTAAGTTCTCCAAGTGCCAAAGTGGCTAATGTAACAGATTTTCTCGAAGGTGGTGGTTTACCCAACAAATTTAGTAAGGGGCAGGTTGGTTGCTTACAGGACTTTAAAAATAGTAAGCAGTGCTTTTTGATAACCATAGATGAGAGTGAGATAAGGCCTAGCTGAAGGCGTAAAGATTTCTATTGGGACACTAGGCCCCAGCATTTTGCCAAAATCTTCCCTTCAAGGTTTTCAGCCGTGTTAGATCCTTCATGCTAAGAGCCTCCATGCCATAAAGCAATGAGATACTAAAGCATTGTCTGTAAAGGGTCAAAATGCCTTTAAGGCTGAAACCAATTTAGAGATAGCCTTGCACTATCTTACCTCCCTCAACTCTACATAGTCAGACTTCGTGGTAAATTCCACTCCCAAGTACTTGCAGCAATGCACTCGCTCAATGACATTTCCACTAACTACCAAGGTGGGGATCATCACAGGTTTATGAAAGACATGCATTGGCTTAGTCTTATCAAAGTTCAACCAGAGATCCTGCTCTAAGGCATATTTTAGTAAAACATCCATAACTCTTTTTAGCCCTGAGATGGTATGATCAAAGATGATAGGTCATCAGCGTATGATATCAACAGACGCTGACCCCCCTGATCTTTGGCGGCAGGTGTATGCAGCATGTAGTGCCTTGGGGAGCTTGCAAAGGGATATGTTAAAAAGGACCGGGGGCAAGGGGGCAACCCTTTTTTTACCCCACGGTTGATGCTGATCAGGGCCGAAATTAGGCCCTTATCGTGTAATCTGACTTGGACGGAAGTGTTCTTGTGTAGGCCCATAATGGCTAACAGGAGGTCTTTTGGGCAACCCAATCGCTTCATTTTTTTCCCAAAGTTTCCCCCTATTGACTGTATCAAAAGCGACCTTGAAGTCAATCATTACCACATATTGGCCAGGTTGGTCTTTAGATTTAGCCGGAATTGGGCAGTCCCAGAGCCAGAGTGAAATCCCATTTGCTGAGTAGACAATTAGATTCCATCGAGGTTACTAGTCTTGCCAGAAATAGGGACATGAAGCTTTTACCAGTTGCGTCGAACATTACTAGTAGCTGGACATTTTCGGGAAGTGTTCTGGGTCCTTTCTTATGGATTGGGACCAAGTTCGACCTTCGCCATGATGCAGGAATCTGGCCTTCATAGCTCACTTTGTTAAATAGGAAGTACAATATTTCTCCCCTAGAAAATTGCATTCTTCTTCAATAAGACATTTGGGAGTCCATTAGGACCAGGGACTCTAGAGTCTTTCAGGGAAGAGATTTTCCGGCCAATTTCCTTGCGGGATAAATTGACAGTAAATTTCTCGCCCGCACGTGTATAGGCTTCACAGTTGGGGCGACAGGATCATAGAAATGTTTTCTAATGTACTTTGACCACTCATTCTTCCCAATTACACACAACTTCTGAGGGGGGATATCAAAGTTCAAGTCTCTGAGCAGTTTCCAAAACTTACGAGAGTCCCCATTATTCGCAATTACAACCAAGTATTGCCACTGCCTGAGGTTAACTAATCCTTCACTCATCTTCAATATCGGTTTTTGGCTTTCTTAATGCCACCAGTGCTAGCTGGGGCGGAATGCTGCTTCCTGATCTTAGTTAATTCGTGCTTGAGAGGTTTTTTGGATTCCTTCATTGTCCTGTCAAAATGATATTTCTTGTAATTACGAGTAATCGATAAAATACTTTTATATGCCGCTAAAGATCAGGTAGAGTCTTCCAGCACTCTCAATACTCCTGTCTGTCCAGCAGATTCTACAGCCAGAGTGATTTCTTTCAAGTACAACAACTGGACCCTGGGTGTGGACAGGAGTTGATCCCCACTGTGTGCAGGGAGACTATGGCGTGATCACTGAAGTTTGTGTGAGTAATATTCAGCTTGCTAATACAAGGGGTGGCTGTAATCCAGAGTAGATGACTTATTCCCGACCTTCCAAGTACTGTTTCCTGGGATATCACCCTTAACTATTCCGTTCAACAGGAAACAATCCCAGCCATACAAGAAATCAACCCAGGATGTACCTTTGCCATTACCTTTAGCAGCCAGATTGAGAACAGACTTACTTTTAACAGGTTTCATTTATTACATGGAGGCATTTGCAACGTGCATTCAGGTCGCCTCCTCCATATATTTGTGCAGATTCATCCTGGTTTTGGATGTCACCGATGACATTGAGAACCGAATCTACAACATCAGTGACTACCAGCCCGAGAGGATCATAAACATTTATAACATTGATATCCACCACCTCATTATTTCGTCTCACACAGACCGCCAAACATATGGGCTGTCAGATTTAGTCTGTATTTTTTTGGCTTTCAAATCATTTTGCACCCCCACAAAAAGGCCACCATAGGGACCGCCTCAAGGGCCCTTCTTTGCCAGTACTTGGAAGATCTGAAAACCATCAAGAGTTCAGACAAAGCCATACTTCTTGTAGAAGAAAAGTCTCATTCTTTAGCAGAAGATCTATGGACCCCCCCAGGCTCGATGAGATGGGAAAATCCTCTGGTGTTTCAAGTACAAATGGCCATATCTCAATTTCCAGTTGGAGGGCCATTTCTGCTATTTGAGACCAGCCAATTCAGTATGCCCAAAATGTTGGCTTGCAGAGCAGAGCTGTTATAAGGCATATTTCCAGAGTTGCGCATTGTGGTCATTTTGGCTTTAAGAGTTCTAATTTCAGACTGCTGAATTGGTTTGATGATGATCACCTCCTCAACCACAACCAACTCATAGCCTAACTCGGCATTTCGGGCACTGAATGATCTAATGAATTGAGCGGTTTCATCTGTACAGTAGTAGATTTTGCTGAATTAGCAGTTGGGGTCCTTAATTGGTTCAAAAAAATCAAAATCCTTGGTGTCCAGGATCCTAAGCGGCAGTTTTTCTCATTTTAGGGAGAGGAAATCAGCTATATTAATATGAGGATGTAGTTTAGATTTGCTGGGGGCTTTTTCCCTGATAGTAATGGTACGAGGCAAGTTGTTTGCCGCTACCTACAGGGTATTATCAGAGATCATACATTCATAATTTCCCAGGTCAGTTGGGTGTAGCAATAGATTAGTGTCGGGCCTCAGGGATTGAGGATGCTTTTCTTTATTCAGTGGAGCCGGAGATGGACTTGATGGTCCTGCCACATTACTGTTTTTATTGGCACGATCTTGCTTGGGACATTGGTGGGTATCATTCAGCACCCAGGTCGTAAGTGTGCCGATAAGTCTGTGGGCCTTCTTATTTTTCCTAGTGCTCTTTTTTGTTCTTTTAATAAGGGGGGGCCATCCTAGGGGCCTCCTGCGAGTTGTCATCTGGCTATGTTTGTGTAGGATCCACATTAATTATTGCCACCTTACGATTTCATTGCTTTCTTTTCCTTTGCTGTTTACGGGTCAAATGGATAGAAGAGGATTCACTGGGGAGTCTGTCCGTCTCCTCCCCCTCAGTCATGTTGGGATCGCGATGGCTGTGCTGCTTATTGCTCTCATTAAAATGTGCCTGGTTTCAGAGTTGCTGCAGCGATCAATTCATCTAAGGCTCTGTCATCGCCGAAATCTGGTGTACTTTGACTGGTCAAAAGTGTAACCTCCCCCCAGATCTTCCCACACAGCTTCAATAGTGTATTGCAGTACCGATATTTAAGCTTGGGCCATGCAATTGTTGCCAGGGTTACTGCTGGAGGACGCAATGGTACCCCCCAAATCAGTAGTGCATATATTAGGTGAGGCTGAGAGTCTTAGCCCCCTGTCCTCCAATGCTTCCAGCTCAGCATTCTCCAAAGTGGCCAGATTATCCTCCACCCCCTATATGTGGCCTTGTTGTCCCTCAAGTCCCAGTATCTGTTGATGTTGTAGATCATTGGGTGCAAGGGAATCCCTGATGGAGTAGTACAAGGCCAGCAGAGAGTGGTTATCATCTATGGCCGAAAAAGAGGCATCAAAGTGGGAGGAATGGTTGGTTCCACTAGGAGGTACGTCATTAATTAGTAGCTGGATTGGATTTTGGATTGGACGCGAAGTATGAGTTAAAGGTGTCGGTTTTACCTTCCCTATTCGAGTCCCTATTCGAGTTCCCTCTAGGAGAGCTGGTTACTCGTGGTCTGGAGTTATTTGCCTTAGATCCTTTAGCTCGATTTTGGAACCCTGAGCTAATAGAGCTTTTAGAATTTGGAACATTTTTCTTCTGTTTATGATTGTTGGATCACAGACCCATTTTTCCGGGCATATTCAGGACAGGAATCCAGAGGAGTAGAGCATATACCACAGGATTAGTGGCTGTTAGCCGCTCCCACCAGCAATGATGTTTAAGTACGGTTCAAGGAGTTACACTCTAGTCAGTGTGGAAATCCGCACTCAAGGAACTGTCACCAGGACCGATACCAAGAGGGGTATCAAAACAAAAAGGTAAACTCCCAAATTTTTTGTTGTAGGGGGAACAATTCTCAAACGGGAGTGAAAATACAGTTAGGCAAAGAAAGAAGAATTGTTTACCCCTCTCTATACAGACCCGGAAATTAGAGATGGGAGTGGTACTTACATGGTATTTAACGTACAGAAAACATGGAGATCACACACTCGATACATATCAAAAATGCAGTACAACTGAAATTAGAAGAAAATATACCTATTTTAATAGTACATGGTACAAGTGTGTGTGATCTCCATGTTTTCTGTACGTTAAATACCATGTAGGTACTACTCCCATCTCTAGTTTCCGGGTCTGTGTAGAGAAGGACACCAAGAGGTACATGACTGACTTGAATAAAACAGTGACATACAAAAGTAGTGCAGTCACGACTCTTAATTACGGTTGTCGTTCAGTTGTGGTGTGCAATCACTGCAGAAATTGAGTAGAAAGGGACATGCTGCGTCAGACTATGTCTCTCAGTAAACAAAAAACCTAGCGGAACACACTTCCGGAACGCACTCCTGGTTAACAAAGATGGGGTGTTGAAGGACTTACTGGCGAGTCATTCAAAAGCTCAATGCCGCCTCCCACTTCCACTCCGTAGATGTATCGGGGTAGGGTGTTTGTGGGTGCCTTCTTCAGGTGAGAGGCGTTGTTTAGAGTCTCCAACTTCTCCAGCACCCCAGCATAGACTGCAGGAACTGCGAGTAGACTTGCCACAACTCTGCTCCGCTCTGCATGGAGCAGAGTTTTTGTAGTGGCTCCTCCTTCACAGTCAGCTGGGTAGCAGGCAAGCAAGGACAAGGGAAAAACACTAGCAACTGCAAGTCAACTCGCCACAACTCTGCTTCGCTTGGAGCCAGGTTTTTGTAGTGGCTCCTCCTTCACAGTCACCTGGGCAACAGGCAAGCAAGGAAAAGGAAAAAACACTAGCGACTGCGGTTACTGCGAGTCAACTCACCACAACCAAAGTTATATTTTGTTTAGACAGATGTTGCTTTACACGTTGCTACACACGATAGGATATTCTTTGAGAGAAGTGAAGAGGAGCACTGAGGGCAGCGAGCAGACATATTTCAGGTGCAGTCTGGATTACTCAATGTCCCTGGACTAGAGGGGTTCCCCTATCAATCCTTAGCTCTTCCTCTCCCGTAGATCGGAGGGAGGACATACACAAATAATCACAGGAAACTCACATTACGTGGCTCCTAGGATATAGCAGCAGATCCCCTGAGAGGGGATAGTTTGTGTGTTTAGGCATGGAAGAGGCACAAAGTAAGGGTTTTGACACCTTTATTTTAGGACCACTTAAACTTGCGGACTGCTGGTATTATTTGGGTGGGAAGTAAATTTTGCCAGAAGAACAATGGGGCAAATGGAAGTCTGAAGCCTGTGACCAGGTGACTGCTTTTGCTCCCAACTCATATTTTAAAAGGTTAAGGTACCACGATAAAATATTTAGAAATGTTGTCAATGACTAGTCCCTGATCTAATGCACACCCTACAGGTGTCTATAGGGTAGAGGGTGAGAATATTATAATCTCTTAGTGCTTTAGGCATCAGATGTGTGACTTGAGAAAATTATATACTTGCTGCTCATCCGTACTGACGGCAGTCGGTTTTAATTTCTGTGATAAAAATAGGTAATGGAAACAGATGGTCCCACTGGCATCCAAATTTATTAATGTTTTACGAGTAAAGCGTGACTATCTTTACTTTCTCCCTGCCCCTCCCCCAGAACTGTAAAGTTTCATGGTGCTAGCTTTCCAGATACCTAGACACAGATTTATGTGGCGGGTGGGCAATGGGCAGAAGTCAGAGAAAAAATGAATAGGACTCCCTCTCTTTGGTCTATTCCTATGGGGCAAAAATGATGTCAAGAATTCTGACCAGTCACTGTTTATTACAAAGTTGTTATTCTTTATGTATAACCCATGCACTTTACATTTTATATAGTTGCTAGCATTATCTTCTCTACATATGAGCTAGCTGAACATCTGAATCGGCATTTTCATTAACAAACTTCCACATCAGAAAAATAAAAACACTTAATACAAGAGTCAAGGTTTGAGGATTTATTGCCAGCTCATTACTGAAACCGAGTGGGAGCTTTCTCGTAATATGATGTATTGTCCCAAGAATAGGTGGATGAACTGATATATTAAACTCTGCGGAGGAAAAATAAGTAAAGCATACTCATTTATGAAACCCCCTGTTATTATGTCACTGTACACCATTATATTCTGTTTGCCACTCGCCATGTTTAAACCACTGTCTCTAGCTTGCATGAGGTGAGATGGTAGACTGTACTCAGCATGTTACAGTTAGAAAAGCGATTTGCCCACCATGAAAGAATGCTTGCCGTTAACTGTTCACACTTCTGATGTATATCCCTTTCAGCGTAGCTAAGTGTGTTCTCTGCTCTCACTTTCCCAATGAAAGCTGGCTTTAGATGCCAGAAGTCGTTCTATTACAAGGACTCTCACCTGCCTCAGAGCGGCGCGAAGCTTGAGGGAGTATATTCACCTTGGAGAAATGTATCACGTTATGCTGCTTTCACTGATGACACCAACAAGCATGGCAGAGTGCAGGGGGGATCAAAAGGCTGGAGAAGTTTGTTCTCGGTAAGCAATAATGTTGCAATGTGTGACCTTGCCAGGTTGAAGCCACCCCCCCTGCCATTGAAACTCATGTATTCATATGGTTATAAGAGACTGGGCCAAAGGAGGTAGGGGGGTTTACTTGCTCCAAAGTCTTGTGTTGCCGTTCGTTATATGTCTGCTATTGCTTTACTAATAAAGTGTTCATCAGTCCACCAAAATCGTGAGAGGTCATTTCTTCCACCACAAATCAAACTATGTGCATGTTCATTTTGTGTTATCTGGCCGGGGAAAACAAAAGATCTGAGGGAATATCCCAGTCTCCTGAGATATAGATCTATATGCGCAGGAAGCACCACTGTTCGTCAAAATAAAAAGAAATAGGAGGAGTTGAAGGTTTGGGGGGGATGCCAGTAAAATAAAACTGCCATTAGCTTAAAATTATAATCAAGGAGTGGGTTAAGAGGAATAGAGCACCAAATAAAAACAAAAAAAGGAGATTCGGTGGGGATACGTGTAGACGGATCGATGCAGGAAGTGGAAACATTAACATTAAAAAGTATAACTTCATGTTAACATTTCTTGTACAAAATGTACCAGCATCTTGACCAAATCCTTTCAAAGCCGGGAAGAGAATGCAACAGATAACATGGGGCAGCACAGCACAACCACAGCCCTTTCAATTTTGGGTTCTGTTCCTTTGCAGTCTCACTTGTGATGAATCTTCAGATGTCGACCCTTCTTCCCATGTGGCTCGGGAGGTGAGGCAGCTACCCAATAGTCCCTCTGGTGGTGGTACTCAGCGGGAGGATCACATGGATAGGGGAGGCCCCCCTTTGGGATTAGGCATGACCCTCTTGGCCAGCACAGTATCCCTTTGAACCTTCCACCTTCACTCAAAACCCCTCAAAATTCCCATTCCAATTCCCATTCCCCAATGCCCCCCTGTACTTCTGTAATACATCCCAAGTAAAAACCACTGAGACGAAGAGGCAACAAGTAATAAGGATCACTGACCGGAATAAATTCACACGCTCTAGTCTTTTGAGCGGTTCTATGTCATATCATCGGAAACCGTTTTTTCGACTGGTGTTTTTCCCCCCAAAAAATGGTGAATAAACTCAATATTTTATATTTTATTTTTGGAGGGGGTTCCCCCACCCAAACCCCCCCTCCTCCCATTTTTTTTCACTGTTGCTAACGCCTCCCCCAACCCTTTATATGCCCTTTCCGCCCCCTACCCCCCAAAATCTTGATGTGTTTTTTCAGCAAACATTTTTTGGAAAACCATCTGTCGAAAAAACAGGTGTCGATGATAGGACGTCGTACCTTTTGGGCAAAGTCATTTGTCAGCTGCCATTTAAAGTAGGCGAGGAAAGAGAAGGATGGCGTCTACCTTTTGCGCATGGCATCAGCTGCTGAGAGTCAGGCCAGGCTCTGGTGAGCCAGGGAAGCTGCCGAACTGCAGAGAAGATGTGCAGAGAACCGGAAAAGGCTCCAGTTTGCCCAAGAAGCGACCGAAATGCGGAAGTGAGGTGCAGAGGACGGAGAAGGCTCTGGCGTGCCTGAGAAGCCACCAAACTGCAGAGAAGACATGCAGTGGACCGGAGAAGGCTCCTGCGTGTCAAGAAGTCACTGAACTGCAGAGTAGACATGTGGAGGACCAGAGAAGGCTTTGGCGTGGCCAAGAAGCTGCTGAACTGCAGAGGAGACGCGCAGAAGACCGGGGAAGGCACAGGTGAACAACAGAAGCTGCTGCAGCACCAGGAAGACCCGCGAGCAACTGGAAGTGACGGCCAAGACCCAGCAGGTACTTGGGTGGCCAATACCAGGGTTGGGGAGAACCAGAGGGTGAGGGAAGCACAAAACAAGGTACAGTGACAGAAGTCATTGGGGAAGAGCTACCAAGTGAAGGGGGTCTGAGACCCATTCCAGAAAGACATCTCATGAACAGCATTAAGAGGGGATACAAACTATATGTGTACAAGTGGTGTTCACAGAAAGCAGTCGTTAGAGGTGAATTTATAGCTCAAGCAACGCAATACTACAGAGAGAAAGCCCTTATAACGCAGAAACTAGAAGAAGAAGTAAGAAACGCTGAAAAGCTCCATAAAACCCGCCAGATGCCTAGAGCCTGGCGAGACCTCAAAAAAGCTAGATCCAAACTTGAAAATCATATGGCGGACAAAACAGTGCAAATATTACTAAATACTAAACAGTCATATTACATCCTCGGGGGTAAAGCGAGTAAATTCTTGGCAGCCAAATTACGCAAACAGAAAGCGCGCAACCACATTACCCGGTTGAGAAATAGTAGTGGGGTATTGCAAACGGGAGATAAGGAGAAACTTGAACCGATGGTCCACTTCCACAAAAATCTAATGTCTAGGGAGGACCTGAACGCAGTATCTGAAAACCAGCTCTGCCATGAAAGGGTCGGGGAACCATAATTTTGCTTGGAAGAGAGATCCGGGCCATTCTTTGTAATCACAGAGCCTGGGAGACAGTAAGGATAAGGACCTTTATTGATTACTGGAGATACAGAAGCAACTTGAATAAAGCTGGAAAAACCCTGGGGAAAGGGAATCAACCCCTTGAGTCTAGTGGAACGTTTGATTATTACACCTTTCTGGAACTTTTGTTTTTGTGAACTGCGAAGCTGTAGCTGGGCTGCAAGTCTACAGCCAAGAGAAATGTCACTTTTCACCTTTTGTTAGGTTTATAGAGGGGGGGACAGGTTAGGATATGGACACAAGACGGCTAACTTTACTTTGGACATTCTGACACCAACAGTTTCATTAGCTAGTTTTGTTGGGGCACAGAAACCCCACTTAGAGAAGGGGTCAGTTAGGATTTCCTCCAACTCCACCTCCCTTTTTGTTGTTGTTAAAAGTATTTGCCAATCAACATGCCAGCTTTGTGTCAGTCTCTTACTCCTAGAGCCTCACAGACTGGCAAAATGAGAATACAGAGTTGTGGTGAGCAAAACAAAGTCTGCCTGCAATGCCTCTGCTTCATTCCTGCTCGAAGGCAAATTTCTCTTTCCTTTTCATCTAGAAGGGTTTCCTAGCTACAAAACGAAACCAAAATAAATCTTACTAACCAACCAAAAAATGAAACCCCTCGAGCTTATCAATTACAGGTAGTGGTGACAAATTTTACTCCTGGAACTGAACATATGTATTCATCGACTAATAATCGCTCCTTTATCTCGTGCTGTCCATTTCTTGTAGAAAAGTCCTTGGTAAATGCTGTAAGTCAAAAGAGTTTAATTCTACATATTGACTCTTAAAGGATCATTACATTACTGCAATATGGTTGATTAATTCATAACAAATTTGGAGCAAAACATACTGAAAAGCACAGAGGTAATCTGCAATTAAGTACCTTTAGCAGATGGACATAGTATGCTTATCGTAACCCACTTCAGGCAATACATCTTTCAAATCGAGCCACCATTTTTCATAAAATTATATGAAATATGCAAATGCATGGTAATAGCCAAACTTACACAGTGATCTGTCCAGTTTGCTGCTTCTTACCTCATCTTGTGTTCGTTTGAGACTTTGCGTGTTCTCTTTCAGCACCATCCAGAGTGCAAATATAGTCATCAGCAGTCCATGCCCACAATCTCCAAACATAACAGCAAAGAGGAAGGGGAACGTGATGATGGTGTAGGGAGCTGAAGAAGAAACAAAATCCCAGATCAAACCACTCTTTTTGCTTTGGTCATTCGTATTAGTGCTTTGAGCCATCGTCCTGTCAGCAGGCATCCCTTTTCCAGTCCATTTACGCAAGGTAATGTAGCATAACGCTCTCCTGTACAGCAAAACATCTGCCATTTTGGCAGCTTCTTGTCACTTGTCATTTAACAAACAAATACAGTCAGAGTTCTTGTCTTGAAGAACTTCAACTGAACAAATTATGCATTGTATACCAATGATTTGCATATTGAAGATTCACAAGTAAAAGGAGAAGCGTCCTGGTGGCATGGAGTAATGCAGTCATCTTGCTTTGGTATTCACTTGCGATTCGTGTGATCCTACAAATAGTCTGAAAAAGTATGCGTTCTATGTGATGGTACACCTCTCACTATAGGCTGCAATTTCATTTTAGTTCTTTTCACTATACCAGTCTAATCAAGTCCAGGAGGTTAATTTGGTTAAGTTGTAGTTGGAAAATCTCTACAGGTTCCTGCAATCCCATCAACCATGTTGAAGCGACTGTTATACAAGTGGAAAGCATGCTCGAATATTCTTTGAATAAGTGTTGCAAATGCATTTTAAATGAAAATAGTGCATGCATTACTGCACAACAGCCAACACGTGTTTTGACACAAGGTCTTCATCAAGGCATTGGTGCAACATAAATTATGGCGTGTGCTGTATCTCTTTCTTCAACCTGAATTATGTTTGATCATGTTCAGTTGTGAAAATATATTTTCTGTGGCTCTGGTACCACACACACACACGGGTTACCATTTGAGGATGTCCTAACCAGGCACCCAATCCACTATAAGGATCATATACTAATAACAAGCCAACCCCAGCCAACTAGCCATCATATACTAATAATCCAAGGACCTAGAGCCACAGAAGAAATATTTTCACAACTGAACCCGACCAAACATAATTCAGGTTGAAGAAAGAGATACGGCACATAGGTTTCGCTACACTAATGCCTTGATAAAGACCTTGTGTCGAAACACATGTTGGCTGTTTACAAAAGACATTCACTTTTGGATCAAAATGAATCCTAATTCTGGATACATCAAATTGCAATGATAGATTTATTGATATGCTAATTCAAGGGCGAGCGATATGTGTAATTGTTTAAACTGTACTAAATATGAGGTTATGGGTACAACTTCTCCACAACAGTCACGCAGCACGCCACATCATACATAACAGGACCAGAGAGCACAGAGAGGCGGCTATATCCAGTTTTTAGTTACATCACTGCACAACACCCTTCTCATCAGGTGCAGCTTCAAAATGACAGCTCAGGGAGTTAAGCAGTGATCTCCAACATCTGCAGTCCTCCCACATTATAAAAATTGAATAGCATTAACTTAAGTAAAAAATAAAACCTATTATTCCAGCTATGTACAATAATTGTGCACTTTGTGCAGAGTTTGTGTTTAATCACTTATCACTCTGTTGTTGGAATTTATTTTAAATAATAACAGTCGTTAATTGCATAAAACCTGAATTATTTATTCCATATAAAATGTCAATTTTCTTCCATCAAAATTGAGCTTACCATTTCTCATACATTAGAGAACCTCTTGGTGACATCTCATGTATGGGGAACCACCATTCATCCATTACTCAGACTAAGTGGAAGACCATTGCCTGTTAAATACACTTAAAAGAACAGCTGTCTTCTAAAATAACTAGTGAGAGCGCAAATCCTCTTATTTATTTATGTATTGAATATTTGTAAGGCGCCTGTAAAACAAATGGTGTTTCAAGGCGTCACAAGACAAAAAAGGGGTGGGAGGCAATGGAGAACGATAACAATAACGGTCCTACAAGGCCTTGTGACATTCGGATTGTGCAAGTGCACTAACAAGAAGTGTGAGGTAGAGGAGGATGGGGGGAGTGCCAGTCTACTAGACTGCTAGACTGGGAAGGGACGTGCAGGGTAAGGGGAGAGAGTTGAAGTCAAAAAAGGAGGAGCAGGGCTGAATGAAGTGGGGGGACACAAGGGCTAGGGGAGTGCTAAGGGGAGGTCAGGAGGGCAAGTGCCATGGAATTGCCAGCGGTGCAGGAGGGTGACGGGTCCACATGCTAAGTGGAGGTGGACTGGGCAGGGGGGGACTCTGGTGCCCTGTAGAACTCGGAGGGACCCAGGCGCCAGTCACTGCGGCAGACGGGTGTGTTAGCATGGGAGGGGGAGAGGGAAAGAAGAACAGAAAAGGAGGGTCTTGAGGAGCATCCGGAAACATAAGGAGATCCGGATGAAGCCTGAGAAAGGCAGGGAGACCATTCCAGAAGGAGGCTCCTGCAGAGGAGAGAAATCTACACCCCACTCTGTGCTTAGAGGAGCGACTAATCTGCAGAGAGTTGGAGTTAGAAGACCAAAGGGCTCTAGCAGGGAGGTGTTTAGAGGGAGAGAGTTGGAGGTAGAGGGGTCTCAGGCCCCAGAAAGCATTGTGGATGATGCACAGGGCCTTTGATTTAATCCTTGCGGTCAGCAGGAACTAGTGGAGGGACTTTAGGGCTGGAGAGATGCAGTACCTGGCTTGAGGCCAAGGATAAGTCTCGCAGTCCCATTCTGGATTAGTTGAAGGGGGCAAAAGGAGGATAAAGGAAGACTGAGGAAGAGGCTGTTGCAGTAGTGCAGCCTAGAGAGGACCAGAGCTCTGGAGACATTGAGATTCTGGGGGGAAGGGGAGGATAGGGAGAATGCCTCTGAGGTGGGCAGCTGATAGTGGGCCTTCTTGGCAATGTTGGCGATGTGAGGAGATAAGGAGACGGAGAGGAGTCAAAGATGACACCAAGGTTTTTTTGCCTTACAAGAGAGTGAGCACAGGGGACCAATAGAGGGCAGCCAGAGGGTAGGAGGGATGGAGGGAGCAGACATCCCCTTTGAGGAGAATCTAGGTCTTACTCTATGCAATTGTGCATGAATCATATTTAGGCTACATGTTTATAAAAAGAAAAAGTTTATGGAATACGTGATTCAAATGTATGGAATTAACGTCTCAGTTCAGATGTGAAGAATATTTACTTACTTTATTGAAATTCATTGCACCAAGCTTTTCTCAACAACAGAGATACTGACCACAGACTCACTCCAAGTGCAGTCTGAACTTCCACACAGCACAGTGTAGCTGTTGCACTAAGGCGTGAGCAACAACTTTAGAAATTACCACAAGAACTATCTTGTTAGATAGAATTTCTATCTTGTGTGATATTCTCCTCACTTGGTGAGGTCCCAAGCACTTTTTGCTGGACTATTGGATTTTTGCTGACTCTCATGAGTGAATTGGGACCTTTTTCCGCACTCACTCATTGTTTTGTACTCTGGACACCCCTTTTTGTGTTCTTTTGATGGTGTCTACTTCCCTCCATTTTTTCTTTGGCATCTGGAATTTCTTATTGCAGCACGGAGCACCTTATGTGTAGTGCTGCTTGCTGGAAGCTCCTTGAGCTTCCCTTTTTGGTGTTATCATTTTCCTTGTGAGAATTACTTTTCCCAAGGATTGGGGGATACTTTTTATCCTATCTACACTTTTCTTTGTGAGATCAGCACTCGTAAAAACTGCATGCTGTGTGTATATAGATGATTACTCTCCTACGATATTTAAAGCGATCCGGAAATTATATGTCATAAGTTGCATACTCTCTACTGAAGAAGGGGGTTGGGGGATAGGATCCTGGTTTTGGGGATTATTGCGGTCTTGGGGATGGAAGTTAATTTCGATACTAATGATGGTACTTGGGATATTCATAACATGTTGCTGTTGCATACAATGCTTACCAATAGTTTGCACTGAAATAACTGATGGATGTACTAAGGGATGTATGCACATGGTGTCGAGAGGAAAATGAACGCATGGCCAAAATAACAGACATTGAGGAAACGAAAACAGTAAAACAATTCATGGCTATAGACATTAATGATGAAGATGGTTCAGACATAGATACCTCAGACTTATCCTCATCGGAGGAGGATACAATGAATGAATAAGACGTTTGGCATACGGCCAAAAGGAGGGTTTGTCAATCTGGAAAAATGAATACTCTTCATTTGAATGACAGACGTAACTTGATGGCCGTAGGCCAACCGTCTTATGCACCAAATTACAGAAATATAGACTGCTATGCTTGACCAACAAGCAGCCATTTTAAACGTAGCAAGAATCGCCATTTTGCTTGTTAACCATTGCTCATTGCTTTCTGTCTAAACTGCTTTGCAGCTTGCAATTCTTGCGAATTCTGCTTACTCTGCTCAACTGTTAACATTGTTGTCTGAATGTGAAAGGACGAGGTCGCGGGACTGAGGAGTTCGTTGAAACTCCTCATGAGTAGCTCAGAAAGGAATGCCCACGCTCCCTCTCTGTAGCCTTGGGAGAGAGCTGCAGGGCATTTAATCACTTCACAGCTGCCAGCCAGTCTCGTATGATGGTAGAATATGTTAGAATGAAACAGCTAAAAGCTTGAATTATGCTCTTCTTACGGCCCCCCTTCGCAAAACCCTTTAGAGCGTGTCGGCTCCCAGGACACGAATAGTACCTCATAGATAGCAAAGTATGGAATGTGGCTCTTCCCCCGTGTGCAGCTTGCTTCCAAGAAAGAGAACCACTGTGTTCTGTTCAACAACTAAAAGATGCCTCCGCACTTTCTAAATTGCACATTGTTACTAGAATAGACATTGAAAGTGTCATAATTGTCATACCCGTCGGAAATGTCCATCGTCATCCCGAGTTCAAAGAAGCTAACCAAAGGGGGTGTTAAACATGACATTGCTGATTGTATGATATGCATTTTGTATATATGTAACTGATGTACGTAATTCGCTCTCTTGCTTCCCTCGAGGTCTAGGGAACTCACGTCGCGGGGTGTGAGACCAGAATTGGCCAATTGAGACTATTTTTGCTTGCAATAAACCCTAGCATTGGGAATTTGAACCTCGTGTCTGGCGCATCTTTTCGTGTATGGTTATTGCCTTGTTTCCATAGCACGAGGGACCCCTAGGGGCCCCTTTCAATTCCACCTTATGTGGAGTGCTAAGGGGATACTTTGCAACCCTTTTCTCACTTCTCCTGTAACTTTCCATTTCCAGTAACAAATCCATCTGAGTGGCTGGTGACAGTGGATGATTTTCTAAAATTTGTTGGAAACTTCCGTAGCCGGCTGCATTCACAGCTGCGGTAATTGACACATGGGAACCCATTATTCTTTCTTCGCCCTTCTGCTCTGTAGGGTGGGGAGGTCCTCGATTGTCTTTTGTCTTTGCCGGGATCCCTTTTTAAAGCCCACTCAAAGGTGCCAGTGTGTCTGGGAGGACAGAAAACTGGAAGGACTCCGAAACTCCCCAAGGTTTTTGTCCTCCAGTGTGCCTGCTTAGATCCAGTTCTAACTGTGAGGCTGGATGTCCTGGAAGGACAGCCCCCATCCCAGGTTTGAATGGAAGCAATCATGATGAATGGCTAGGTGTAAGGAACTCATGGTGGCAACAGTAACGACAGACACAAGTTATCACAGTTCAAGGGTGTTTATTAAAATGTATAGGTAGTTTGGAAAAACGCCCAATCTAAACCTAAATCTAAGATGGGAGCTTCAACCATCAAACAATAAGGCAGTCCTAGTGATGTCTTTGTCAAATAAAAGGGCCTATACTAAAAAACCTATTGCCAATCCTTACGCTCATAAGAAAGAAGGAAGTGTTCACAAATAATAAGTCAGGATGTGGTAGTTGGGGTGTCCCTTCCCCATGTTTTCAGCACGGGACAAGGTAGGACTTTGGAGCACAGCACACACTCAAGCTTTCCCAGCACAACAGTTCTGCTCTCAGCAATCAGGGCCTTCGGTGGTTAAGTCTCTTTTCTATCAAAAAGTCTCTTGCCTCCATAGACCTGATGTATCAAAAATAATAAACAAAAAGTTCCTTTTCACATGTACATTGGTTGATGCCTTTTCACCTCTGGATTCCCCTCTTCCGGGCTCAGATCCATAGAAAGTTCTTAATGATATCAGGACAGTTACGTTTTCTTGCTTCCGGGGGCCTGACAGGTTCAAAGTACCAAAACAAGAGTTCAACAAAAGTTCTAGAGTTCTTCTCTGGTTGTACTTGGGTGATAGCTCTTCACCCCTCGGCCCCCCTCTTCCGGATTTAGACCCCTCTCGAATATCAGCTTCTCTTTGTCGGGTTCACTCTGGCATGACATGCATTCAAAGCCTTTCCCCTCTTGTACTTTTCTTTGTTACATTCACGGGTCGGTGGGTGTTGGCTTCTCACCCTTGGATCTCCCTCTTTCGGGCTTAGATCCGACTCCACTGTTCGCCTCCCTCGATCGGGTTCACTACGGCTTTCAATGCAATTTTGCTGTTCACATTCACAAATCTTAATGTCTTTTTTACAGTACACTGTGGACATCCTCCGGCCGGGTTCACTCTTGTCAACACTCTGTATTTCGGGACTTTAGACTTTGCCCACTCTTTATCTGCATTCCTCTTTCGGGTTCACTCTTGCCAATCTTGTCAATCGTGCCTTTTTCATTCAACTCTTAGGATTCCGGGATTCACTTCCCTTAGCTTCACAATCGGCTGTTGGTCAAAGACTTTCGACTGTACAGAGGATTTTACAAGACCCCTGTACGACCACTTTGACCCCCTCCTCGCCTTCCCCAAGGCCTTCTGGTAATGGTAATTTCAACAATCGGGTAATCGCTCAGAGTTTCCTGGGTGAGCACCCACGTGGTGCCCAACTGCTCTGTTGCTGGTTTTCCCCCTTTTAGCATCAATAGCTCTTTATGCTTTCACAGTTCAACTAGCAGTTTGCTACTTTCGTTCCACACAGTTCAGTTTCTTATCGACTATCCCCTCGACTTACCGGATGTGATGAAAGCTTGGCTTTCCTTCTCTTTGGAGTCAAGGTTGGTACCTCGGAGACGAGCGTCTCTCCCCGGCTTGGTTATCAGCAGAGGAGGGTCTTGTGTACCGTCGATATCTCCTGCAACACATGCTGGCTATTGTTCGTGGTCTTCCGATTCCTTCTGCGGAGGTTTCACAGGCCTTCGTCGGAAAGATAGGGTCGCTTCTCTCCTTGTCACCCTCTTGGTTGGCGCAGTCTTTCTCCTCCTCTTGAACTGCCGTGCTGAGTTAGCACTCTTGTCGTGCGGTCTGCCTTGCTCATATTGCACTCAACCTTTTATCCCTGTGAGGAAGGGAAAGGGCCGTCAGACGTGTGCAGTTCTGTTCAACTGCCTGACTTTTCCTGATTCTGGTGTTGGGACATGTCAGGTAAATGGCTTGAGTGTTAGTCTGTCGCCCCTCTTGATATGGGAAAGTGTTTGCGTTGTAAAAGGGGGAGGTAGAGTGTTTGTGCATCGTATGTGGTAGGTAGGGGAAAAGGTGTTCTAAGAATGGGGATACCGCATCTCACCCATCTGTGTCCCACTTCCACTCCCAGAGGACCCCCCCACCCCATCCAGGTGATCCTCCCTCACTGGTCCACCACCAGGAACTGGATCCAATAGCAAACCGCTGTGTCCTGGCCACCTGGATGACAGACCCCCGGGGACTAGCCAGTGAGACACCTTCAGGTTTCTCACACTAGGTTCCTGCATAAAAGGCAAGTGTCTTGATGCTGAAGCCAGATTCGACCACTGGGAGATCCACTGCAAAGAGGAGAAGACGGACACCTGCAGCAACCTCAAGGGACCGCCAGAGCCATCTGAGTGACAGCTGCTGCCCCAACTCTCTTTTCAAGTGACAGGGAAGCTCCAATCTGGATTACTTCCTCTCAGAGTAGTGGCACCAACCAGTCTGAAGACAATCTGCATTTTGGGCCATCCATCGACAAGCTGTGACATTCACCGGCTGCAAACCACCAATACCCTTTGACCGAATCCTTGCGACACATTGGTGTACTTCTTCCAGACCTCCAGAGGCAAGGTGCCACTCACTGAAGTCACCGAGTGAGCAAGCTGAATCGACCCTCGGTAACCCTTCTTCACTCGTGCTTTGAAAAAGGCACCAAAACCACAGAACTCAGAAGAATCGGTTGCTGAGAGTCTCGTGACTCGACTGCTGCTGTGAGATCCACTACAGTGTCCCTTCTTCATTCTGCCTGACCAAGAATCAGGTGACCAGGTCTGCTGTAGCATGCGGGTGGTGTGCTACATCCTCTTCTTCACATTTAAGGAACTTTGAGACTATTGGCAGAATTAACCTAGAGTTGTTTTGCTGCTTCTGTGTTGCTGGAGTGCTGATTTGTGTGTTTGGGAGTCGGGGCCTGCCATGGGGCGATCGGGACCTCGAGTGTCCAGGGGGCAGGGAACTTGTGGACCTCTCCCTAGACGTTGTGTGTGGGCTCTTAGTCGACGTACGCATCGAGTCACGGCCCTTGGCTGTGTGCTTAGTGGTAGTGTCTGTGTGAGTGGTGATGCACCCGGGGGGTCGTCCCCATAACAGGACCACCAGTCTGTCTGCTGGGGTCAGGGGCCAGCGCTTGTGAAACCGAAGTATCCCTGTTGCCTTCGCCGTCGGAAAACGCAGCGTTGCTGCCGTCGCTGTAGGCCCCCTCCACGTCCATGGTGGCCTCGGCCTGCATGGTGTGCTGGGCCCAGCGCTTGGTTAAATGGTCCTTTAACGTTATGGGTTTAAAGAGCTTACAGGCTCGACATGTCACTTCGACATGATCCTGAGGGAGACAAAGGTTGCACACCAGGTGCTTGTCGACCCAAGGTAATTTTTGTTGCACTTAGGGCAGAACTTGAGAGGGGTTCCATCAATAACGAAGTGAAACGACAGCTAGGCGAGAATGTATGAAAAAGGGAAAATACATTCTCAAATGTCCTCCCGCCTCTCTCCCTATTGTGTGGGGCGAAGCCGAAGCGGCCCTCCAAGGCCGGACAGATCCGTCGATGTTCCCTGCCTGATGTTCTCGATAGCCGGTGATGGAAAATATAAAAGGATAGGAAGAGATACTAACTCTAATTAGTATAAACCAATGGCATTATGACAAAAGGAGAACGTCACGAAATGGCGTCCGTCTACGATGGCAGAAAAAAACAATCTGAGGGACTTCGACATGTGTAGGACCATAGGTACAGTGGACGTAACACTAGGGATAGTATTACATGCACGCCCTGTCGACGTCCCTTTTCGAATTTCGAAAAACACCAACTGTAATACTCTGCAGCTTCCACTAGATGTCTGCCTATGCACAGCATGTGAATCTAAGCAGATTCCACAAGCCTCAGAAATATGTATACAAGTTTATCTTACTTGAACTGAAAAGTGAATTTAACATTGCCTAGTTTGTTTAATAAATAACAATATTTATATATAATTGCAAGTGTGTATGTGTCTTCTTGGTTGCTTGTGTGCTCAAAGGTCTTTGTACTCTACTGAAGCCCTTCTCCCACCTAGACTAAGCCTGGCTGCTCAGCCATTGCTACCAAACCTTTTGGGTAGTTCAGGCCTATATTAAGAGTTAGAGCCCTGTACACTAAAGGAATGTCTTCTACAGTTCTACTATAGGTGGACTTTAGTAAAACTCCCCAACACTATCACCACACT
Organism: Ambystoma mexicanum; assembly: GCF_040938575.1. Taxonomy (NCBI): domain Eukaryota; kingdom Metazoa; phylum Chordata; class Amphibia; order Caudata; family Ambystomatidae; genus Ambystoma; species Ambystoma mexicanum. Next base: position 1,513,440,988 of record NC_090932.1, on the reverse strand, counting down.
TTGCAGGGGTATTAAAGCACATACACTCTCATCTGCACTTGTGATACATTATTACAGCTATTACAAGCAAAAGGAATCTGGCATGAAGCTCTGTATGAGCAGAAGACTTATTTTTTTTACTTTCAGGACAATATGGTTACCATGATGCGAGTCGTTGCCAGTCTGCATACATGCATCCATTTTGTCTGTAACCCATATGCATGTTTCTTGCACTTCACAAAATGAACTATGCACTTTCTTTAGCTAGCACCTAGATGCCTCAGGGTTTTGTGCCCTGATATAAATGCTAAAATAAGATACATTGCTCATCTCTACACAGTGTGGTGGAGGCAAACAGGACACAACAAACAATTAAAAAAAAGCTAAATTGAGACATGAGGCAATTATAGATGGTATGACAAAGCCAGCTGTCTGAGGATGGGCGATGGAACTGGGGGTGACCATGGGTGAGGAGGTAGACTGAGGATCCCGCAGGCTTACTAGTCCATCCTCACACTCGAGAGAGCAACCAACCCGCTGAACACTAGGGAACCGAGACACAGGACAGGAGAGGACACATGACACCAGAACAAGTCGCAACCTATGTAAGAAACGTGGGCACCATAGGCCAAGCAGAATACCATCAGGTGAAGACGGAGGGGAGACTGACTGAAGGAGTAGTCCTGGGAACAGAAGAAAAAAACATATCTGGAGACAACTTCCCAAACACTACAAGGAAAACATTAAAATCCTAACTTAAATGGAACACATTTGTCATATCAACGCCCTGCCTCAAAGGATTGCTTACTCAGACATTTTGTAAATTTTTCCATTCTCTCTGATTAGGGGGCCAAAATGGGTCTGACTACAGGTACCGAACAACATCGCAGAATCTGACAGGGAGCTTTCCAGAGGGGCACAAGTGACTATCAAGAGCTGGGACAAGGAGGATGTAAAGGCTGGACCATGTGTGGGGGACAACAGGTTAGGTTCCCATGGGCCTGGAGGTGAGACATTCAGCGTTGTTTTTGTCAGTGAAAGTGTTAAGTGGAAGTGGCAGCCACCGTGAATGCGAGGCTGGAGGCTGGGAGTTCTTAGACATTAGCAGAGCTACCAAGCGACTGTCCGGATCTGTGGTGGGCCGCAGCAACATAGGTTTGACAAGCAAGAGGACGGACTGGCTTTCACAAGTGTTGGTCTGTGGCTTTTCACACAACCGGGTGAACAAATCAGAACAGCTGAGAATGTGAGTTTGAATTTGGAGAGCCAACCTCAAGGCTCTTCCAAGCGGAGGACACATCTAAGCATTATTCAGAAATTGAGCACCCAGCCAGCATAAAAAACCACCATACGAATGTGTAAGTAATCCATCTTTATGTATGAATGAAGAACAGTTTGTTTATTAAATACATCCTGTATCCGAGCTGTGATGAATCCTGCTGTGTCATCACTGATCCCCAGCCTAAAGTCTCCTTCCATGTGGCCAGGGGAAGGCAGCCGCTACCTGATCCTGACCCTGGGGGTGCTTTTCTGAGGGTGTATTACATGGGAGGAGATGGTTGTCAGGGGGAGGTGATGGCTTCGACAGGGGGGACACAATATTCTTCCCTTGACTATGCAGAAGAAACCCTAATCCCATAGTTTGAACCCTTTGATTATGAGGTATTAAAACATAATTCTGTTCAACATCTTAAGCAGACTACTTTATTCATCCTTCACATGTACATAACTCCTCTAAAACTCCTTTGGCATCTTATGTTGATGATGATTGTTATGTAGATAAAGGTGTGCAACAACAGAACTTAAACTACTATGTTAATCCTTTGCACTTCCCAGAAAGCTTTAAGTACTGTGACGAAGAAGAGGACTACAGTCAATGAGGATCAACAATACTGCCAATAGTAACGTGCGGTCTAGTTGTTCTCCGTTCAATCAACTGAGTGGGATATTTAAATTAGAGAAACACCTGAAGACGGGAGAGAAAGAAGGTAAAGGAGAAGCCAGATCTGGATGCAGAGTACGCAGAGCAGGAAGCAGAGTAAGGCAGACATGCAGGAGCGAATCAGGCTGAAGGGGCAAGGTGCTCTCGACCTGCCACTTGTCAATCCGATCCAATCCGATGTACTGGAGTGGCAGGAGACCCAACGGGGTCTGACGGGCTCTGGAAAAGTGCAGCAGGAGAACCAGCAACCACGGGAAGGTTGTTCACAACGCTCTGACGCAGTGCCTGTATCAGCGAGGAACCACAAAGCCGCCAGAGGACCTGACAAGGGGTTTGACAAGGTGTAAAAGTCATATCCGAAGCAGAACTCTACTGCTACAACGTACCACTGGTAGGCAACACCTAGATATACCAGTGAGTAGGCCAAATAGAAGTACAGAGAGAACAAGAGAGCAAACATGGTGCAATTCTCCTGGTAAGAGATGTCAGTTGGGGGAAACCTGGAACCGGCATTGCCATAAACTAAAAGACATTATTGAGAGAACAAAAGGGCAAACACTGTGCAATTCTCCCAATAAGAGATATCAGTCGGGGGAAACCTGGAACCAGCATTGCCATAAGCCAAAAGACACCACTCTAAGAGAAACAAAGAGACAGAAGTTGTACAATTCTTCAGACAGGAGATGTAAGTTGGGGGAAACCTGGAAGAAGCATTGCCAAGAGACACTGTAAGAGAGGTTGACAGAAGGAGATTGAACACCTCTCATAAAAGGGATGGCAATATGAGGGAAATTGGTGCAAGTGCTAAGTGAAGAGGAGGTACAATTGTCAGAACATTTAAGAGAAATGTGAATGTTGCGGAGAGACCTAATAAGAGCATCAGACAGTGAAACCTTTTTGAAAGAGATACCTGCAGGAGAGTACAGAGGTTTTTTACAAGAAGCCATTTTATTAATTAAGGGTTTTAAAAACAACTCACTATTCCTAACCTAAAGAGGATTTCCGTTCCTATCAAAATAAACTAAGCTCTCAAACAAGGAATCTGTCCCTCACACTTGTACATACATCAAACTCATAAAGGTAATACATGGCAATTCAAATGTAACAGAAGAACAAGTTACTTACCCCTGGTAACGTTCTTTCGACTGGATGTTCCTCCAACGTATTCCTCATCTTTGACATGTAATGTCCAGCTTCAGCTGCTTCGGAAAACGTTTTCAGCAGAGGGACACTGTGCAACGATGGCGTTTCGAGCCGATTTGTCCCTCGAAAGCCTCCATCGAGGGCAATGTCATCGGAGATCATATATAGCACGCACAGCGCCCGCTGGCCTCAGTTCTGTGTTTCCTCCTCCTCATTCAGCAGAGATGCCCATAAATACGGCATGACAGTACTCAACTTTGGTGGAGCGGAAGCTGTAATAGCATGGGAAATTCTAAAGAGGGGTAGGATGTGGGGGTGATGACGAATACGTTGGAGGAATATCCAGTCGAAAGAACGTTACCAGGGGTAAGTAACATGTTCTTTGAATGGATTGTGTCCTCCAACTTATTCCTCATCTTTGATAGACTCCCAAAGCAGTGTTTATAATTGGAGGAGGCAGTAGAATTCTATGTATTATACCTTTTCCAGGGCAGAGGAAAGCACTGCCTTGCCAAAAGCAAGATCTTGAGAATGGGAAGCATCAAAGGCATAATGTTTTGTGAACGTGTATATTGTTGACCACGTTGCAGCGTCACCAATATTCTTAGTAGGAACTGCCCTATGCAGGGCTGTAGATGTGGCCATGCCCCTAGTGGAATGAGACGCAGGAGGGTCTTTCCCTGCAAGCCTGTAGCACTCAAATTGACAAAATTATGCACCTAGATAAGGTCTGTATGGTAACAGCCTGACCTAGTTTGTGTCCAGTATATCCTATGAACAACTAATAGTCAAACCTAATTTTGGATGTTCTTGAAATATAAAAGCTTAATGCTCTTCTAGTAACTAACCTCTGAAGTCTTTCTTCATCATTACCAGGATGAGGTGGAGGGGAGAAGGAAGGCAGGACCATTTTTTGGTTCAAATGAAAATCCGAAATGATTTTCGGTAAAAATGTAGGTTTGACCTTCAAGACAACCTTGGTCTTGTAGAAGACTGTAAAGGGTGGCTTTACTGACAGTTCCTGCAACTCGCTTGCTCTGAGTGCTTATGTGAGAGCAACCAATAAAATGCTTTTAAAGGGTAACAACCTTAGCGGAGACACATGTGCAAGGGTTCAAAGGGTGCACACATTAAGAATTTTAAAACCAAATTTAGGTCCCAAACCAGAACCTGGAAGGGAGATGGAGGATACACATTAGGGAGTCCTTTTAGAACGGAGTCACTAGCGGGATTTTGAAATAAGCACATACCTCCGATGAGCGCTTAAAAATGGATAGCGCCGCCGGATAGCCTTTAATGGTACCAATCTGAAGTCCCAAATTGGCTAAGGATAGAAGAAAAGACAGTACATCCAGTGTTTTACACAGGAAAGGATCCACATTATTTTCCTTGCACCAGTTGCAAAACCTTTTCCAAAGGCAACGGGACAAATATTTTGTTGCTAGTTTTCTAGCCAAAAGCAACACATCCATAACGTCAACTGGGAAGTCCCAATCCTTATATCTCAACCTTTCAGAAACCAAGTGTGAAGGTTGAAAACATTGACCTCTGGATGTAGAACCCGACCCCCCTTTTGCGAGAGAAGGTCTTCTCTCTGGGGAAGATGTATTGGAGGACAGAAGGACATGTCCAGAAGGTCTGTGTATCACGTTCTCCTGGCCCAATCTGCAGCAATTAGGATCATGGATTTCCTGAACCTTCTCAACCTCCTTATTACGTGAGGAATGGCGGGGACTGGAGGAAACAAGTAAAGAAGTGGAAATTCCCAGTCCACCATAAACGCATCTCCTAGAGCTGCTCTTGGGGGAAATTCCCTGGAGCAGTACAGTTGGCACTTCCGGTTGACCTCGGTCGTAAACAGATCCACCTGAGAGCTTCCCCAAAGGGTGAAGATCTCTTGAAGGACTTCCTGAGCTAGTTCCCTCTCGTGGGAGACTGCTCTGCCTGCTCAGAGTGTCCACCGTTGTGATCTCCTCTCCAGCTGGGTGAACTGCCGATAGAGATATTACTTCTTGAATTGCCCAGTACCAAAGATGCATTGCCTCTCTGCACAGTGGTAGTGACCCTACACCGCCTCTCTTGTTGAGATAATACATAGCCACCATGTTGTCTGTCATTGTCAAGACGTTCTTTCCCGTACAAAGGACAGGAAGGCCTTCAGAGCTAGTCTGATTTCCCTCAGCTCCATAAGATTGATATGTAGTTTGGACTCCGATGGAGACCAACGACGGCTGACTGTCAAATCGTTGGCATGGGCTACCCACCCCGTGAGTGAATCGTCTATCACTGCTGTAATCTCTGGCCATGGTTGCCAAAATGGTTCTCCCTTAAGAATATTTGCCTTGCAGGCCCACAACAGAAGATCCTGTGAGAACTTGGCTGGAATCTGAAGTCTGTCCAACATCTTTCCTGAGAATTGGGACCATTGAGCTCTTGGAGCCCACTGAAGGGATCTCATTCTCAGGCGGGCTTCTGGAACCAGAAAAATGCAGGATACCAGGAGGCTGAGCAACCTCGAGAAATCGAAGGCCGGAAGATTCTGGGCATTCTAAAATTTGGATACCATCTGAAAAATGTCTTGAGCCCTCACTTTCCCAAAGACGTGTCTAACACAGCTCTGATGTATTGGAGCTGTTGGGAAGGTGTCATATGGGACTTCTTGTAATCAAGGGAGAAGCCCAATTTATGAAGGGAGTGGCAGGAGACACAGATGATCCAGGGCTTGTTCGGGAGAACGCGCCCTGATCAGTCAATCGTCCAGGTAGGGGTAGATGTGAATTCCTCCTCTGCTGAGATTCGCTGCCACTACTGCCATTAGCTTGGTAAAAACCCTTGGGGCAGAGGTTAACCCGAAAGGCAGAACTTGAAACTGATGAGAACTGCCAACTGCAAACCTCAGGTATTTTCTGTGCTTGAGATGGATTGGCACATGAAAATAAGTATCCTGAAGGTCTAATGATACCAACCAATCCTCAAGTTGGAGGGCCTGGAGGATCTGAGATCGTGTGACCATCTTGAATTTGTCCTTCCTAAGGAACTTGTTCAAGTATCTCAGTCCTCCGTCTTTTTTGGGGATCAAAACATATGGGGAGTACCATCCCTTGTTCCTCTCCGCTAAAGGTACCAGTTCTATAGCACCTTTCTCGAGCAGGGTTAAAACTTCCTGCACAAGGAACGCATCTGGAACCATCAAAGAGCGGCTCCCCAGTGAATTGTTTTGAGGTCTTCTTAAAAAAGGAAGGCAGTAACCATAGACTAGAGTTCCCAGAGACCAAGCATCCGAAGTAATGGCTCGCCATTTTTCTAAATGCTGAGACAGTCTGCCCCCCAATGGTGAACTGTGATTCTGGACCTCAAAGTGGTTTTGAGGCTGCTGTTGCAGAGGCCGATGGTAAAGAGGCTGCTCCTTGAGCTGGCTTGGCACCTCTGCCTCGTCCACCGCAAGGACATTTTCTCTGGCCTCTTTGACTGGCCATTCATTTTGCCCTTCAAACTGAGGAGTAGAATTGAAAAGATCTACCCATCCAAGGTTGTCCACTAGTACGAAAAGGCTGAGGTTGCCTAATAGCGGCACCTAAAGACTTGGCCGCCGCCTTAGAGGTCTGCAACTTCTCAAGGCTCTCTTCAGCCTTGCTGCCAAAAAGATGAGACCCGTCAAAAGGCATGTTGAGAAGTCTTAACTGCACATCTGGTGCAAAACCTGACTTCCTCAACCATGCATGTTTGCGCATTACAGTGATGGTCGCCATGGATCTGCTGAGGTTAGCCGCTGTATCCAGCCCAGAGTGAAGGGATTCACAACTAGCTTCTTTGTCGTCCATAATAATAGCTAAGAAGGAATCCCTTTCTTCGCCCTCGGGATATGCTCTGCCGCCATAGATATGCAATCCCACAGAGTGTACAAAACTTTTGCAAGAGCACAGGTGGAGTTGGCTGATTTCAGAGGCATGCTACCTGCTGAAAATAGTTTTCTTGCCTAACCATATACATACTTGTCGCCCCCATCAGGAGGGATGGTAGGGTACGCTGCCTGCTTCGACGTTGCTGTAGCTGCCTGCACCACCAGACTCTCCGAAGTGGGGTGTTTCGACAGATAGTCAGGGACACTACTGGGGGGGCGGTATTTTCGTGTCAGATTTTTATTAACTGCCGGATTGGTATCCGGAGTTTCCCAATTTCCAGCCACCCTTTTACGTAAAGCCATGTGGAATGGCAATACCGGGTCAGTCTGGGGACGTTATCCAAAATATCGGTTATATCGTCCTGTTCATAAGGGAGTGGTGGTCTGCTCCATCCTAGATACTTTACATCTCTGGACATGAGTTGTCCATATGCAGCGTCGGCATGTTCACCAGGGGTGAAGTATCAACTCCATTCGCCGACTGTAAATTTTCATGTAGATCTTTAATCCTGGACTCCTCTGAAATCAGACACTCTGGAGCATTGGGTGCCCCATATTGCAGTCCAAAAGGAGCATCCTCCCCATCAGAGCGTTCTTCATCTTCATATATTGAAGAGAGTGATTTGAAAAACTCCTTTCTGGATAAAGGAGTATAGACTTTTTCAGATGGAGTCAGTGTAGGCTGCAATGGCGTCTAAAGGCTTCATTGGCGGCGGATGAGGAAAAGCACCTGGCTTCGATGTAACAACCAGCGTATGCAGCGTAGCTGTCTTCAAAGTTGTCGATGGCACTGTCGTGGACGAAGGTTTAGTAGTCATTGCGGACACCATTGGGGTCAACGGTTTTGATGGCGTTGAGGACCTCGATCTAGATTTTTCATCAACATAGGGCCTCGTGGGCTCTCGATGTTTGTGAGGCTTTTTACCCGGGCTCGAGGGCGTGTGGGTTTTTGGCCGAGACCTATCCTTACCGGCTTGCTTGGAAGGCTCGGTAGGAGCATGACCCTGTTTTTCTAACATTTGTAACATTTTCTCTCGGAAAACATCCCATTCTGCTGGGGTAGATTTATTTGTGGGACATGCAACTCTTACGGGTGAATCGTCGGAGGAAGACGTCAATGAAAGAGACCTCTGGAGCCTCCTCTTTGACCTTTTAGCCAACGAGTGGTGCGAACCACTCCTTGACCTAGAGCACTTTGCCTTTTTACTTCGAGGAGAGTCTCCTCTCGACTTGTCGGTCGAAGGCTTAGCAGGTCGGGGGTTTGGGTAATTTTCCTACCTGGAGTTTCCCCTTCCGCTCCCTCAATGCCTTTCCTGTTATGGATTTACATTTTGAACAATTGGCCGTGTCATGGTCCTCGCCAAGGCACCATAAGCAGACATGGTGCAGGTCGGTAAGGGACATCTTGGACCCGCAGTCCCGGTATTTTTTTAAACCGGTTTTCGGGGTAGAAGGTGTCGAGGATGAAGAGATCTCGAATGATTTGTCAAAGAATTTCTTTCGAAAACAAGCCGTTAAAGATGAGGTGTGCCGATTCTCATTAGACTAAGCTATAGCTGTGTCAGAAAAACGGAACTGAGGCCAACGGGCACCGCGCATGCTCCATATGATCTCCGATGAAGACACCCTCGACGGAAGCCTTCGAGGGACATTGACTCGACGCCATCGACGCACAGCGCCCTCTGCCGAAAAAGTTTTCTGAGGCAGCTGAAGCTGGACATTACACATCAAAGATTCATTCGAAATAACAGTTATTCAACATAGACCTAATAATTGTATATCCTTGTAACCAGAGTTTGTTCCTTCAATCAAAGGGTTCACATAACCAAGTTCCTTTTTGTAGCTAGGTTCCGATTAAAAAGTTCTTCTTGCTTCAAAAGTCTTTCACTTGGACTTTAACCAACAGTTCAACTAATCGACAAGTCTTTCTCTCCACTTATGGTAAAGAGTTCCACACAAATTCGTCTTGAGAAACAAAACACTTTCACAATTCTTCTGTATCAAAAGTAAAGTTTTGTCAGGATGTTTCCACAACAATTTAGGAAACATTGTAGCAGCTCTGCCACTTTTTCTTATGTCCTTCAACCATAATACAGTACTTCAATTATTTCTTCCTGGTCCACTAACCTGCCAGGACTACCACTTGAAAGTCCCTATCCTGGTGTACTCACCTGCCAGGACTAAAAACTCCTACCACTACTACACATACTCTGTGGTGAGGTATACTTCAAAACTTCATAAGAGTCTTTAACCTTCAGCAACATCGACATTCACATTCACAATTTCTTTTTGGGAAAACATGTTACACATTGGTGCTGTTTGTTCCACTAATACTCTATATCAGGAGGGCCTCTATACTGGCACTTCTGTTTTCCCACTTTCACATTAATGAACTGCTGAACATTTTTCTTTCTTAAAATTGCTTCTCTTTGGCTTAGGCAATGCTTGTTGATGTCTTGCTTAACTATGGCCTCTTCCTTATTCTGGCAACAATAGTTACAATTTTCCTGCAACAATTTTCTCTTGTTATTTAGACAACATGGATTAAATGCTCTGTAAAGTATTGCCCACTCTTTACTTTGGCAATGATGGTTATGGTCAACTTGCTTCAGTATTGCCCCCTCTTTGTTTTGGCAACGGTGTTTATAATTAGCTTATTTCAGTATTGTGCCTTCTTTACTTTGGCAATGGTGTTGGTAAGTTCTTGTTTTCACTAATAAGACTTCTTTATATCAGCTTGGTAGTCAAAATAACTATTAGTGGTCAGCGGTCGCGTACAGAGCGTACCGGGATTACCAGACAGTGCTAAATCCACCAGCTTCGTCACACGCATCCGTGCGATCTGCCGTCCCTAATCGGTCTGCTTCTTCTGCCTCTGTCTACATGGCAGACTGCTGCTGGGGGCCCACGGCCCACACAGAAAAGGAAAAGCAATTTCCTTGCTCCTAGTGTACGACAGTGCTTGCCAGCCAAAGGGACACCGCACGCAAACAGGCGAGCCTCCCTCGCCAGGGGGAAAGCCTGCTTCTCGCTGCGTGAACTCTGCAAATCAGGTTATTAACCTTGGAGACCCTCTCAGGACCAACAATTTCCAAGTAGCCACAGCACCAGCATCTAGCTTCCTCTTCCACTGCAACTGGTGGTCTCTGCAACTCTACCCAGTTGTTAGAATGTCCTGCACCTGAGGAGACCTTATATATTCAAAGGCCCTGCTCAGGTGAGGGTCATTAGAACCACTAGACTGCACACTGCAGTTTAGTGCCCCTGAATCCCTCTTCCTCGTCCCAGTACTTAGGGCATTGTGGAACTTGAAGTTCCCAATGTTAAGATTACCTTTTCCTTCACCATTATAAACTTGACCTTTATTGGATTTACATTGCTTAGTGACTAAATAGTTATGAGTTTTAGATGGTTTAATGGTTGATTCAGATTCAAGAAAGAATTATAATCATCAGAATTCAGAGTGTTAATGTTCTGATTCCCATATACATAATTTCTCTTGTGATCACAAGAGTTTTCCCTACCCTCAATGTGGGTATCTATGTGAAGGGAAGTTTGACTCTGACAACAAGCTATTAAATATTCTGGTATAGAAATTTCCCTCTCTGAAGAAGACAAATACTGCGTATCTCCCAACGGAATCCTCCTGTTACCTCGGTGGCTTTCTCCTCTGAGGTGACCACCCAGCTAATAGCACCCACAGGGTTAGGATCAGGTAGCGGCTGCCTTCCCCAGGCCACCTGGGAAGAGACTTTAGGCAGGGATTCTGTGAGGATTCTGCAGGATTCACCACACTAGACTGTAGCTCTGAAGGAGGAAGGTTAGCTAATACCTGCTGGTTTGGCCGTTTTGTTGCTCTGTTTTCAGAAGCATCAGGTGCGGTCTAGAGCGAACCAGAGTTGGCATCATGGCCAGATGAGGTGAGAAGCCATCAAGGTGCATGTTGTTTATCTACCTTTGAATGGTCTCCTGCTTATATGGGTGATCGAGTTGGATGAATTGCGTCTTTGTGGTATTGAGCTTCAAGTAAGTGCTTGTCATCCAGACTAGGATGAAGGCAGGCCAATTCCTGAAGTGTTCTATGTCCCGGGTGCCACAGACTAATCTTAGACCTTTGATTACAGTTTACACTAAACTCTGCGGCACATAAAGGGGCTTCTATGGAATCTTCTGTATAACTTCTACAGGTAGCATGTCACACTGTGGGCGGACACCCCTGGTCCCCAGAGCCCATTGAGGTATAAAAGAATGGTCAGACAATGTGATTTCCTAACAGGTTAAATGATACTGCCCAAGTGTATCATCTTATTTTTATGGAACTCAAAAGGGTGAATGGATGGGACAACCCCACAGACATTTTAACCTGTGAGCTTCGGGTTACACACAAATATGTAGAATACTGCCCAACTCTACAAGAAACATACGCAAATTATGATTTTATCATCAATATGTGGACGTACGATAGTTGGCAGAAAGCATGCAGCCTACCTGGATTCACTTCTTGGTAATTCCCAACTCCATACGCATCAACAATACTTTGGAAGCCAGAGGTGAATTTATTGGTCCGAGTTAACGTGGGAGGCGTCTCATTAGTTGGAAGCCGGTTAATAAATGAAGGTATTGTGGAGCCATTTTTCCTCTGCAAGTTCAAACAAGTAATAAAGGGATATATGTCAATGTATTTTTAAAAATATCTCTAAATGAAGCAATCACTACAATAACGCCCATTGTAAGGAAGGCCTGATATCAGACAGTAAGACAGACACAAATGATCACGGTTCAAGGGTGTTTATTGAACTTCAATTAGGTTTGAAAAACACCTATCTAAACCTGAATCTAAAGATGGGAGTAAACTACAAATATTAAGTAATAACGCAATCCTATTGGTGTCTTGTCAAAATAAAAGGGCCTATACTAATAAACATATTGCCAATCCTTACTTCTAAATACAAATAGTGTGGGAAACAATATTATGCAAAAGAAAAGTGTTCAAGAAATTATATATCAAGATATTCAAGCCGTTGGCTTCCCTTCCCCATGTTTTTAACACGGGGCAAGTCGGCACACTCAAGCTTAGCACAGTCTGGTTTCTCTAGCACCAGGGTGCAGTTCAAAACTTCAACATCATGGCCTTCTGTGCCAAAGTCTCTTTGTCCTTCCAAAGTCTCTTTTTCAGAGGGCCTGATGCAATACGACAAACAACAAAGTTCCTTAAGTTCCTTTCTCCTTAGGGTTTCACACATACAAATTCTTCGATTATTTTCTATTCACCTCGGATCCCCCTCTGTCGGGCTCAGATCCACTTTAACACAAAACTTTCAATTGATCTCCCTCTGCCGGGCTCGGACCAACTCTATCAACTTTGTCCCAAATGTTCTTTACTGAATCAACTTTTTCGATTGTGGGTGGGGTTTTGCTTGACCTGTCGCAGGACCACTTTGATTCACAATTCTCTACAACTCTTTCACTTTTCAGCTGGATACTTTACAGAGACCTTCAATTGAGCACTACACGTGGTGCCGGACCACTCCGTCAAAGGTATTGCATCCTTGATTCAAAGTTCAATCACTCATCAGCATGTTAAGCCTTGCTTGTGTTTTTTGTCATCACAAAGTTCATTCCAGTGCTCACCATACTATGTTGCTGCTTGCAACTTTGGCTTCAACACAGACTGGTCTTGTATCGGTCTCCCCAACTCCCTGGCTCTGTTGATTTCACTGATGTGGTTTTGTTCTTGGAGCCAAGGACAGTAGCACCATGGCTGAAAATTCTCCCCGCCTTCATTCTTGACGCAGGAGGGCACCGGGTATCTCCGACACACAATGCAGGATTCTTCAGCCTGTTTTCCTGGTCTTACGCTTTCCAATCTCATGAAAGCAACGGTTCCTTGTCGAAAAGGTCAAGGGAACTTCCCTCCTTGCAATCCCTTCTGTTTTGCCGTCTTTCTACTCTTGTTAAATTGCCATCTCGGAAATGCTGTTTCCGCGTATGCTTTGCCTCGCTGAAAGTGTGCTCTTGTGCTCGCCCTTTTATCCGTGTGGGGAAGCTTTATGGAATTCAGGTGGGGGGGATGGCCACTAATTGCCTGACCATTGTATTGGACATGTCAGGTGTACGGCTCGGGCTTTCTCTCATACTTGGGAGGATGGGGTAAAGGTGTTATAAGGAAGGGGATACCGTGTCTCATCATCCGGTGTACCACTCACCGAAGACTCCTAATCCAAGTGATCCTCCCGCCTTGGTCCACCCGCAGGAACTGGATCCAAAAGTGATGGCTATGTCCTGGCCACCTGGATGACAGATCCCCAGGGACTAGTTGGTGAGACACCTTCTGCTTTCTCACACCATAAACAACCTTCCCATAAAACAGTTTATTTATAAATCAAATAACTAACATTTTCTTAAAGGGGTTCTCTCTAGTGAAAACAATAGGTGCAGTTCTCTTTAACGGCACCAGTATAATCAACCATTGTTAACAAGGACGACTACGGCATGTCCCTGGTAAGGATTATAAATAGACAAAACAGCTGCTGGACGTCCATTTCGTCACATACTAATATATTTCTACTCCCTCACTTTGTTGGTGTTGACAAGCTGCAGTGGCAGAATTATTCTGGCTTGGTGATCAGGTCATTGAGGCAAGTATGACTGGTGTCTGTCTCGCACCAAAAAATGGGGGGGGGGGTTCAGCCGGGATATGAGTGCTTTCAAGGCTTTAATGACCAACACTTGGATTTGACAAAATTGGTTAAGGGGTGATAGGATATGGAAATGGAGGATGGTGGGGCAGGGGTGGACTGTATGCAAACCCCATGCCACTTTGCAAACTCAGAAGGCTGGTTAATGTTTTACTGTCCAGGAAATAGACAAGCAAGGCTGCATAGATCTGAAGGGGTTAAGCTCCATAGTTCCTGGAATGAGGCCAGACTGAGTGCTTATTGGCTGGATAGTCCTGTACTGAGGCTAAGGATACTGGACTGTAGATGGGCAACTCATGTCCCCTGAGAGACTCTTCTTTAGTGACTGGATGACTACCCGACGATTGAGCCAGTGACTCAAGAAGGTGAGAGGACTGGGACAGGTGTAGACTAATTTGATGCGAGTGGTGATGTTAACAACAATAGAGGAGTCGTAGTTGAGGGGACAACTCAATGATATAACAGAAAAATTGACACTGCGTGGGTCCCTCGATAGGGGTTACCCAATGCATTTAGGTATGGGTGATGAACTAAGGAGAGGAAAGGACATCAAAGATGACATCACGAATGGCATCATTGATGATCTCACTGATGACATCACATATGACATCTATTCTGATAAAAAGTCCCAACAAGGGGTTCTGTTTAGAATGTTACTAGCAACATATGAAGGGTGATCGGGAGACCGCTCATGAACTACTCCATGTTTCACAAAATGTACTTCCTGAAACAAATGTTCTATTGAAATGTTGATGTTATTACAACAATCTAATAATACAGATACATAGGTAATGGCTGCAGCCAATCTGATAATATTGTCAGTAGAATCATAAATCCAAGCCTATCCGAATCGTGTTTAATGTTAAACTTCAATACAAAAATGAGTACACACGTGTTAGTACACTTAGTACAAAAAATGCATGCTGAGAGCATCAATGCATACAAATCTGAGGCACATACAGTGACACTCTAGTAAGAAGGTAAGAAACACCATGACCAGAACATGACACTAAGATTAAAGTTCATCATCATGCATAAAAAATTGTCTGGCCGTGGGCCTCCTTATTGTCCCATCTACATACACCATGAGTTCACCAAGGAAAGTACCTTAAGAACATAGCTAAAATTCTCACCGTCACTGAACAAAAACAACCACCCCATATATGTGATGTCATCAATGTCATTTGTGATGTCATCGTTGATGTCCTGAGTGTTAGTCTGAGCAGTGCATGGTGGTGGCGTGAGTTATGGTTGAATCGCTCACCACAACTGGCGAATTTATTAGCTTTTTTCGATTTTAAATTGCAACCATAACGTCCCTTCAACAAATTTATTTTAGTGAATTTCATAGGGTTTTTCTAGTGCAACTTAACCATAACATCCGGTTAACACACATTTCAATGGTTTTTAAAAGTGGAAATATTTCATGAAGTTACAGCACTGTATATACGTTATTAATAATTCCTCTTTTAGCTTATATAAAATAACTATAACCATGCTCAAATTGCCAAGGACATAAGGCTAGACTATGATCCCAGCCCCACCAATCCACCCCCCATTAACCACGGCACCCTGGTACTGTGTCCACTTTACCCCCATAATGGGGCCAATGGTGATTGCTCATTGCTTAAACCGTGGGGAGTCTCCACAATCCATGGGGCATTGGCTTTGGCCATGCTGCATGCCCCAATAAGCACATCAGAGCAGATATTTGTCCTTGCCAAGGGCCAGGCCCACTACCCACGCACCAGAGCTACAGCACTATTATTTGTACATACATTTTGACCATGCTTTCAGGTCCTTGCTGATGCTCCTCGCTGTGATGGTTGAGCTAAAACATGGCGCTGGTGCGCAGTGCATTCTGGGAGCACTCAGAGCCATAATGGATATTTATCCATGCCTCAGTGGAAAGCTACACTTGCTTTGCGAAACAACATGTTTTCAACGTTATTCGCTGATGGGCTTGGAATGCAGGCCTTTCCAGCCAAGGACACGGCACTGGGAAAGCTAAGATCTGCAGGTGCCGGCTGGTACCTGATAGCGAAGTTTGCTTTGGTTTGCTATGCCTGTGCCAAGGTTTCGAGATGAGTTATGGAATTGTTTCCCGGGGCGTTTAGGAGAGAGAAGTGCTTTGCTCCTTGAGGTTACTGTCGGTTGACCCAGCTGGCAACCAACGGTCACCCATCAATGCGCAAGCGCATTGCCAGAAAGTTCGAGAAGTTGCCACCCCTTGTTGAGGAGGGCATATATGCGGAAGCCCTCAACAGTCAGACGGGATAAGCACAAAGACCTCAGTCGGAGGGGGGACGCTTCGGTCCGACACTCCTGTGGGTTGTTGTGCTCTTGGCCTGGCTGTTATCGGGGTCTTTCTGCCGCTTCTGGCGAGATGAAGTTCCATTAAGCTACGCCCACGGTGATGTATTTCTTTCTTTGACTTCTTTATGTTTTCTGTGATCTATGCCCATGTGAGTTGTACGAGTTATTACTATGTACCTGTAAGCTTTGAATAAATAGCCGTAAAGAGCTGATTATCTTCTAAAGTGTGCGTGGCTGTGAATTATTGTGTCTGTTTTTAGGTGGAAGTATTTGCTCTATAATTGCACTGGTGATTTATGGTAGTTCTGTGCACTTTTCAGAGGAGAGCAATACACTCGCGCAAGTATGCTGCAATCCCGTCCAGTACTTCAGGCTGAAACCATGAGCAAAATGTATTTTCCTATTCAAGGCTCTCCCGATTTCGAAAAACTTTACCACATACTTGTCAATGGTGACCATGCCCACTTTAACCCCATTGACCGTCCCAGGCAGCCATGGCCAGTGGCAAGATTAACATCCCTTTAACAAAGTTATTTCAGTGAATGTCATAGGTTTTTTTAGTACAACCTAACCATAACATCCCTTTAACATAGGTCTTTCATTGAATTTCAATGGTTTTTACAAGTGAAAATGTTTCATGATGTTACAGCACTGTATATACATTAACAATTCCTCTTTTAAGATATATGAAAGAACTATAAACCTCCTTTCACAAACATATTTTTGCAGTGCATACTGGGGATGCAAGCCATGGTTGAATTGCCTAAGACATGAGCCTCGACCATGACGCCAGCCCCACCAAACCACCCACGTTATGCACCGCACCTAGCCTACATTCTGGGCCAGTGTCCACTAGACCCCCTTAATGTGACCAATGGCCAGTGCTCATGGGTTGCAGCCATGGGCAGTCTTCACTATCCATGGGGCATAAGCTTCGGACATGCTGCATGCCGCAATAAGCAAATCCGAGTAGACATTTGTCCTTGCCGATGGCCAGGGCTACTGCCAAGCACCAAATTTATATCACTATTTTTTGTACATACCTTTCGACAATTTGCGAGAAAAAAAATACAAGATTTCAAAAGCATGCTTTCAGGTCCTTGCTGATGCTCCTTGCTCAGGTTTGTTGCAATACCATCCAGCAGGCCATGCTGTAGCCGCGAGGAGAATTTGTTTTGCCACTCAAAGATATCCTGATTTCGAAACCTTTACCACATAGCAGGTACCTGGTGACCATTCCCACTTTAACACCATTGTTGGTCCATGGTGGTCATGGACAGTTGCCAGATTTTCTGTGGAATGGGCTGCAGGCTATACCTCAGTCACCAAATGTATATCACTATTTTTTGTAGATCCATTATGAAATTTTTCAAAAAGTAAAACACTGACATTTGTGAAACCAAGCTTTTGGATCCTTGACAATGATCCTTGCACAAGTCTGCTACAAGTTCATTCGTGTTTTGTTTTTGGAAATTGTCAAAATGTATGTACAATAATAGTGGTATAACTTAGCCTCCATTAAAACATTGCACAAACATTCGATGTTGGGCCTATAATCTTTCTGCAAACGTTTGTGCAGATTCTTCAGACGGCGCCAAAGTTATAAGCTATGTAAAAATAGTGGGCCCCCCTCCTCTAATTTTGCCCCCTCTTGACAAAATCCCACCAAACTCTGCAAATACATTAGAAGTTGAGTCGAAAATCTTTTTGCAGACCTGTACGCAGATTCATCAAACGGCACCAAAGTTATATGCCGTTCAAACGCTTTGGGACACCCCCTCTGTTATTGCTCATCTGGAGAAAACAGCACCAAACTTTGCAAAAGCATTTGAAGTTGGGCCTAAAATTATATTGCAGAATTGCATGCAGTTTCATTCAATGGTGCAAATGTTTTAAGCCATCAAAAACTGCTCTTCAACGACCCTGTAATGCAGAAGTTTGCATTGATGTCCTCAAACTTTTGTCAACTATCTGAGAAGTTTGCAGAAATCGGAGAAGAAAAATAAAATTGATTCTGGGCTTTTTCTGGACAGATAACATCCTATCCTGATCACCCCTCACCTCCCCATAGATTGTTTCATTTGCCTGCCAGGTGTAATGTGGTGGTTTTAAAAAAGAATTGTTTTACTGCGATGTCTGCAGCTAGCAGCGTAGTTCGCAAATCCAACATGGTGTCCGTCTCAAAAATGTTTACGCACCTCACGCTTTTAATTGATCACTCAGTGGATGCATACGATGTCTGTGAATGTTACGTGATGTCCTGATTGGCCCAGTGCGGGCACCGAATCAGGAAATGAATCCGCGAACCAGACGCAGATAGAATTTATCTTTTTGGACCTACCTTTTGCCCATTTTAAAAATATCTAATGGACAGATTTACAACAAATTTGTAAAAGCACGCCTTCGGGACCAAGTCGCTCTTCCGCACGGAGGTTTGGTGCAAATTCATCACGCGTTTTGGGCTGTAGGCGTGCACAACATTTTTCAATGTATTTCTATGAGGATTTGAAAAGTTTTGGGACCCCCCTCTAACTAAGCACCGCCTTGATGAAACTACACCAAACTTGGCGCAATCATTCGGAGGTGGCTATATACTTCCTATGCAAAGTCTGGTGACAATTTGTCGAACTGTACCAAAGTTAAAAGCCGCCCAACTATTCTTATAGGTTGAGCAACTTAACCATAACTATAGGACTGCTACTGCAGGCCCTGTAATATATGACAAAGATTACATTCCTGTAATCGTCTTTCTGATGCTTGTTTCTGCTAAAATTCACATGCTCTGCATAGGCTGAAATCTAGTGGTTGGTGCAGAGTATTACATGACTTGTTTTTTTAAATGGAAAAGGGACATCAACAGGATGTGTTTGTAATACTATCCCTACTGTGACATGTACTGTACCCGTGGTCCTCCGCACGCCGAGGTCTTCATATTGTTTGCAATGAAGGCTAGAGTGGCACAAGTACCATATGTAGAGTGTACTTTAGCTGTAAATGGAGGTTTTAAATACTGTTTAAAATTTGTATTTTAAGACTAAGTTTATTACAAACCTTTTGTCTACAGAAAAGAACAAAATCAAAGGAAAAGTTTTCCATAGCTCATCATTGCAATTATATCTGAAAACCATCCATAATAAGGAAAATTCACATTTACTTCCGGATCGTTTCAAAAACTTCTATTAAGAATTTCACCAAGCAG
This sequence comes from Ambystoma mexicanum, assembly GCF_040938575.1. Lineage (NCBI taxonomy): Eukaryota > Metazoa > Chordata > Amphibia > Caudata > Ambystomatidae > Ambystoma > Ambystoma mexicanum. The sequence goes on along the minus strand of NC_090932.1, from coordinate 1,513,421,810 downwards.
TAAAGGGAAGTTCTTGGTTGAATACTGTGAGAAACTAGAAGGTGACTCAGCCGCTAGTCCCCAGGAATCTGTCATCCAGATGGCTAGGACACAGCCATCACTTTTGGATCAAGTTCCTTGGGGTGGACCAGTGTGGGAGGATCACGTTGGTTAGGAGTCTTCGGGGAGTGGGAGTGGAACACTGGATGGTGAGACGCAGTATCCCCTTCCCTGTAACATCTTTACCCCATCCTACCTGGTGGGATATTTGATAACTCTACCACCACCCCCTTTACAACACAAACACTTTCTCACCGACAGCCCGCTCTAAGGGAAAACAGACTAAAACCTGAGCCGTGTACCTGACATGTCCCAATATTATGGTAAGGGGAGGTCAGGCAATTATCGACAACTGATTTCAATTACACTTCCCCAAATGGATAAAAGGTGGAGCACAAGAGCACACTGTGAGCAAGGCAAAGCACACAAGGAAACAGCAGTTTCAAGATGGCAGTTTAACGAGAGGAGAAAGATGGCGAAACAGAAGGGGGTAGCAAGGAGGGAGGTTCCCTTGACCTCTTCGACAAGGAACCGTTACTTCCACGAAACCTTGAGAGAAAGTGTAAAACCAGGAAACCAGGCTCAAGAATCCTGCATTTTGTGGCACTCACGCATCAGTAATAAAGGTGGGGAGAATCTCCAGCCACTGTGGTACTGTCTTTGGCTCCAAGAACAAAGCCGCTTCAGTGAAAGCAACACAGCCGGTGAGTTGGGGAGACCGATACAGGACGGTCTGTGTTGAAGCCAAGGTTACAAGCAGCAACACTGTATGGCGAACGCTGGAACAAACATTGTTAAAACATGTGTGATAAGAGACACAAATGAAGTTAAACTGCTGATGAGTTATTGAACTTTAAAGCAAGCTACAATACCTTTGACTGAGTGGTCTGGCACCGCGTGGGGGCTCAATCGAAGGTATCTGTAAGGTACCCAGCTGAGAAGTGATAAAAGTACATAAAGTAGGTCCTAGCCCGACAGTGGGAGAATAATTCAATAATTGTGAATCAAAGTTGTCCTGCGACGGGTCAAGTCAAATCCTGTGCACAGTCGAATGTCATCGATTGCAATGAAGTAGAGAAAGTTTGGAAAATTACATGGATTTAGCCGGAGCGCCGACAGAGGGAGATCAATTGAAAACTTTGTGTTAAAGTGGGTCTGATCCCGGCAGAGGGGAGTCCGGGGTGAATAAAAAATCACCCAAGAAGTTGTACATGGGAATCCTAAGGATAAAGGAACTTTTGAATGTTTGTCGCATCAGGCCCTCTGAAGTACGAGACTTTGAATAGCAAAAAGAAATGTTGACATAGAAGACCTCAATACTGAGATTTGAACTGCATACTCGTGCTAGAGAAGCCAGAGACTGTGCGAAGCTTGAGTGTGCCACATTGTCCTGTGCTGAAAACGCGGGGAAGGAAGGCCAATAGCTTGAATATTCTGACATATAATTTCTTGAACACTTCTCTTTTGCATAACATTGTTTCCTACACGATTTGTATTTATAACACCACTAGGACTACGTTATTATTATTGATGGTCGAAGCTTGCTCCCATCTTTAGATTTAGGATTAGATAGGTGTTTTTCAAACCCAGTTGAAATTCAATGAACGCCCTTGAACTGTGATCACTTGTGTCTGTCTTCCTGTTTGATGCCATGCCTTCCTTACAATACTCTGTAAAATTGCTGTATGCATTTTACAACCCATTTAGAAATGGCTGCTTTGTAGACATGATCCCCCTTCCCTCCCAGCAGCTTAGAAAACAAATAACTGGTCTTTCTAATTGGTTTAGTGTTATTGAGCTAGTAGATGACAGCTCTGCGAACAGCTGGTGTTTGGAGTGCTCTTACCCCAGAGATTTGTGGCTCTTGAAAAAACGCTGGTAGTTTAATTGATTGGTTGGTGTGGAATCTGGAAATGATTTTTGGTGTGAACTGTGGGTGTGTTCTTACGACCACCTTGTTCTTATGTATTGTAACAAATGGACCTGAAATGGATAATGCTTGAAGCTCACTTACCCCTCCTTATAGAGGTGATCGCTACAAGAAAGTCGGCCTTGTAAGTGAGATCCTGAAAGCTTGCTTCGTGCATAGGCTCAAAGGGGGACCCATGAGCTTTCTTAAGACAATGTTTAAATACAATCCTGGGGGTGGGTTTGCAATTGGGGGATATAGGGGTCCATTACAACTTTTGATGTGTGTAAAAAGTGGCGGTTATTCCATCACCGCCACTTTTCCCGCACCGCATAAGTACAAGTTTGCCAGTGGTGGTCACTGAGTTACGTCCAGGAAAGAGCTTGAGGTTAATCAGATTGCGACTGGCAAAAAACGTCCGGTATTTCCGGCACAGGTATTACCAGTGATGGAAATACGAGCAATCTATTTACCGCCCTTTCCGCCAACTGTAATATCCCAGAAATTCTGGGATATCAGGCAGCGGGAACGGTACGTCTGTTTGCTGGTATCCCACCGGAATTAGTGGCTGGATACTGGAAAACTTATAATGAACCCCAAAGTCTTGTAAAAAAATCAATTATTTGATTAAAAATTCAACAATAAAAAAAAAAAGTAATGAACCCCAAAGTCTTTTCACCCCTTTCATGAAGGCTTTCACAACTGGAATTCTCCACCATGAAACCTTGCTTTGAGATGTTGTGTATGCGGAAAGTGCAGCTAAACGAACTTTTAAGGAATTGAAAAGCAGACCGGAGTCCAACAAGAGAAGTAGATGCTGCGCTATGTTAGAAGGTGAACAGTCAATGGGGTTTACATTCAACTTTCTACACCATACTACAAATCTCTTCCATTTGTTAAAGTAGCAGTGTCTGGTGTTTGATTTATGTTTTTCTTGTAATATCTAGATGGATCTGCTTGGTAAGTGGAGATGGCTGTAATTATCACTTAAGGAGCCAATCTGCTAAGTTGGTTGCCTGAGGATGTGGATGAAGGGTTGGGCCTTGGTTCTGTGAAAACATGTCGTAACGGCTGGTTAGCTTCATTGGTGGGCACAGGGATATCCTAAGTAGATGCGAGTACCATGCATGACATGCCCACATTGGAGCAACTAGGATCACGGTCAAGCGTTCCTGATGCAGTTGAACAAGTTACTTACCAACTGGTAACGTTCTTTCGACTGGATGTTCCTCCAACGCATTCCACATCTTTGACATGTAATGTCCAGAGCTGTGCACTTCGGAAACTTTTTTGGCAGAAGGGGTCCTGCGTCGATTGCGTCGGGTCCATGTCCCTCGAAGGTCTCAGTCAAGGACGATGTCACAGGATGTTATAAATAGGATTCACAGCACCCGTAGCCTCAGTTTAAGTTTTTTTCCCCCCAGAACGTGTGGCACAGTCTGATGCCAGCTGCACTGCACTTAGCCTTGCGGAAAACGGAAGCTGCAATCGCATAGGAAATTCTCCTGAGGGGCAGGCTGGGAGGGCGATGTGGAATGCGTTGGAGGAACATGCAGTCGAAAGAATGTTACCAGTTGGTAGTTAACTTGTTCTTCGAATGGACTGTGTCCTACAATGCATTCCACATCTTTGACAGACTCCCAAAGCAGTACCAGTAAATGGAGGAGGGAAAAGAATTTAGAGTACCCAATTAGACTGCGGAATAAAGAAGAGCCTTCCTAAAGGCCATATCCTGACCATGGATTGTATCCAGGGAATAATGTTTTACAAATGTATGGATTGAAGCCCAAGTATCGGCATCACAAATATTCCTAATAGGAACAACCCGCTGGAGGGCGGTGAAAGTAGCCACGCCCCTAGCGGAATGAGCTCTCAACCCATCAGGAGGGTCTTTACCCGCCAACCGGTAACACTCCGTAATGGTAAGGATAATCCACCTGGAGAAGGTCTGTTTGGTAACAGCCTGGCCCAATCGGTGTCCAGCATATCCTACAAAGAGTTTATCGTCCACTCTGACCCTGGACATCCTAGAAATGTAAAAGCTAAGAGCTCTCCTAGGATCCAACCTATGGAGACGCTCCTCTTCCTTACCAGTATGAGGAGGAGGGTAGAAAGATGGAAGAACCACCTTTTAACTCAAATGATATTCAGAGACTACCTTAGGTAGAAAAGAAGGATGTACTCGCAGTACAACCCTGTCCTTGTGAAACACAGTAAAAAGTGGCTTAGATGAAAGTGCCTGCAATTAACTCACTCTGCGAGCGGAAGTAACCGCAATCAAGAACACAGTCTTGAAGGACAGTAATCTCAAAGGACAAGAGTACAAAGGTTCAAACGGAGCACCAATGAGAAACTTCAAAACCAAATTCAAATCCCAAACAGGCACCTGGAAGGGTGACGGCGGAAATACATTAGTCAGTCCTTTAAGAAATTGAGAAATCAAAGGAATCAGAGGAGCGCTTAAAGATAGACCGCACCGCCAGGTAACCTTTAATGGTACCCACTTGAAGGCCCCTGTGGGCCAAAGAAAGCAAGAAAGCAAGAAAGAAAACCATAGGAATGGAGCACTGAAAAGGATCAACATTGTGATCCCTGCACCAGTTGCAGAATTTACGCCAATGGCAATGGTACAGGGATTTTGTTGCAGGCGATTGAGAGTCTTGACCTCTGGATGGAGAACCTGAGCCCCCTCGCGTGAGAGCAGATCCTCTCTGTGGGGAAGACGGCGTGGAGGGCAGATGGACATTTCCAGAAGGTCCGAGTACCACGCTCTCCTGGCCCAATCTGGAGCAATGAGGATCATGTGGGAACCGAACCTCTGTAACACTTGAGGAATGACGGGGACTGGAGGAAACGCGTACAGCAGTGGGAATGACCAATCCACCACAAACATGTCTCCTAAGGCTCCACTTGGAGGAAATTCCCTTAAGCAGCATCTTTTGCACTTTCGGTTGACACTGGTGTCGAAGAGATCCACTTGCGGGGTTCCCCAAAGGGCAAAGATCTCCTAAAGGACTTCCTGAGCCAACTTCCACTCATGGGAGACCGCGCTCTGCCTGTTCAGAGCGTCCGCCGCTGCATTTTCGTCTCAGACCAGATGAACTGCCGAGATCGAAATTTCCTGCTGGATGGCCCAGAACCAGAGCTGCATTGCCTCTCTGCGCAAGAGAAGTGACTCTCCCCCCTTTTTGTTGAGCTAATGCATGGCCACTGTGTTGTCCGTCATGATCACTACACTCTTCACCCGTACAGAGGGCAAAAACGCCTTCAGGGCTAGCCTGATGGCCCTCAGCACCAACAAACTGATGTGGAGTCTGGACTCCGACGGAGACCAACGACTGCTGGCGGTCAAGTCGTTGGCATGAGCGCCCCATCCTGAGAGGGAAGCATCCGTCACTACCGTCACCTCTGGCCACGGTTGCCAAAACTGTTCCCCCCTCATCAGGTTCCCTTCGTTGACCCATCAGAGAAGATCCTGGGAGACCGAGAGTGGAATCTGAACAGGATCCGACATCTTGCCAGAGAACTGCAACTACTGCATCTTGAGGACCCACTGCAGGGATCTCATCCGCAGCCTGGCCTCTGGCACCAGACAAATGCAGGATGCCATGAGGCCGAGCAACCTTAAGAATTAGAAAGCCGGGAGCCTTTGGGCATGTTGAAACTTGTCCACCATCTGCACAATGTGATGAGCCCTTACCTTGGGAGGCGAACACTTCCCCAAGGACGTGTCCAACACAGCTCCCATTTACTGGGAGAAGCCCAGCCTGTGGAGGGTGCAGCAGGTGACACAGATGATCCAATGCTAGCTCGGGAGAGCACGGCCGGATCAGCCAGTCGTCCAGGTAGGGGTAGACGTGCATCCCCCCCACCCCCTCGCCTGAGGTACGCTGCCACCACCACCATGAGCTTGGGGAAGAACCTCGGGGCGGAGGTCAATCCGAACGGCAGGACCCGAAACTGAAAGTGCGAGTCGCCAGCCGCAAACCTCAGGTACTTCCTGTGCACGGGATGGCTTGGCACATGGAAGTAAGCATCCTTGAGGTCCAGAGACACCAGCCAATCCTGAAGTTGAAGGGCCTGGAGGACTTGAGAAAGTGTGACCATCTTGAACCATGATGGGTCTCAATCCCCAGTCTTTCTTTGGGATCAAAAAATAAGGGGAATGCCATCCCTTGTTCCTCTCGGCTACAGGCACCAGTTCTAAAGCGCCTTTCTCCAGCAGGGACAAGATTTCCTGCGCAAGGAGCGGATCCGGAAGCGTCAAAGAGAGTTTCCCGGTGGATTGTCGTGAGGCCGCTGAAGGAAGGGAAGGCAGTAGCCGTGGGCTTGGGTATCTAGAACCCACGCATCTGAAGTAATGGCCCACCACTCTTCACAATGTTGAGACAGCCTGCCCCCAACCAGCGAACCATGGGACATGGCCTTATGACTGTGTGGAAGCGGCTGCGCCAGTGCCTGAAGGCAAAGAGGCAGCTGCCTGAGCGGCTTTGGCACCACGATTTCCCCGACCACCACAGGTACTTTTTCGCTGGCCCCTTTGAATGGCAGTCCCTCTCGTTCTACCAAAGGAGGAGTAGTAACGAAAAGAACCTCCCCTCCACTGCTGTCCCCTGGGACGAAAAGACAGAGGTTGACGCACCGCGGCGCTCAAAGATTTCGCCACAGCTTTTGAGGTCTGCAACCTCTAGGCTCTAGTCAGCCTTGCTGCCAAACAAATGTGCGCCATCAAAGGGCATGTTGAGAAGATGGGCCTGCACATCCGGAGCAAACCCCGACTTCCGCAACCACGCAAATCTGTGTATAACGGTGCAGCCATGGATCGGCTAGCACTGTCGGCCGTATCCAAACCCGACTGAACGGATTCACACATGGCCGCCTTGCCGTTCTGCACGAGAGCAAAGAACCCATCCATTTCTTCCCCCTCAGGAATATGCTCAGCCACCAAAGAGAAACAATTCCACAGAGTGTGTGAAAACCCTGCCAAGGCACACGTGGAGTTGGCCGATTTCAGGGCCATGCTCCCAGCAGAAAACACCTTCCAGGCTCAACCGTCGAAGGGCTTGTCATCCCTATCCGAAGGGATGGTAGGGTACACCGCCTGCCTCGAGGTGGCCGTAGCTGCCTGAACCACCAAACTCTCGGTGTGGGGTGAGTAGATAGATAGCTGGGACAGAAGGGCAGTATTTCTTGGTCAAATACTTATTAACAGCCATAAGAGACTCCGGGGACTGCCAAGCAGCTGCCACCCTTTTCTGCAAGGTAAGATGAAATGGCAAAACAGGGTCAGAGGACGGACCTTGATCCAAGATGTCTGTCAGATCATCCTGCACAAAGTCTTCAGGAGGACTAGACCAGCCCAGATACTCAGACTCACGCCATGAGCCTCCTATAAGAATACTCTGCATGAGCCCCAGGCTCAGGTCTACCGAAATCCACTTCCGGGGAAGTGTCAAGCCCACTGGCATCATGGAGGGTCTGCCTCAACTCCTCCAACTGACTGTCTCCAGAAAAAAGTGGAGCATCATCAAGGTCACCAGGTTCCTCAACCTCAGACTTTTCCTCCTCTTCATAAATATCATCCAGAGGGAGTTGAAATCCAGGTCTGGGGACAGAAGAGGGCCTGGAGGCCAAAACCGGCCTCACAGACTTCGATGTAGCCTTCCTTGGAGGATCCACAATATCCGGGTACTCCAATGGCAAATTTTGAGAAAAAATCCCCAAAGACACCGACAGCGCCGAACGCTTTGACGTTGAGAGCGTCGACAACCACGTCGTCGTGATTGCCGAAGGCTTCAGCGTCGACACAGGTGCCGCCGGCGCTGTGGGCTGATACGACGGCAAGGCTTCGAAGTCCGAATCGGACGGACACGGCACCGTACGAGTCGACGTCGCCCCCAAGCTCTCAATAAGTTGCTGCGGTCTCACTGGAGATCAGGACCGAGACCTAGAGACACGTCTCTTCCGACTCTTCAAATCCGTGTTGGAACGGGACCTCGATGGCTCCCGCTGTGAGTGGCGTCGTGTACCCGAGCCCGAAGGCGTGCGAGCCACGGTACAAGACCGATTCTGGCCGGCTTCGTCAGAAAGCCCGACTGGACCCGTGTCCTGCGACTGAAAAATCACCAACATGGATTGTTTAAACGCCGCCCATTTCTCCAGAGTCGAGGACTTTGTAGGGCACGTAACCTTCCTTGAGGCACCATCCTCCGAGGAGGGCGGGGAAGGCAACTGGTGACGGCGCTTCCTAGAGTGCCGGGACGAGGACGAGTGGCGGGAACCACTTCGGATCGAGATCCTCGGGTCTCCTTCCGACACGGAGAGTCACCCCTCGAGTCGTCAGTGGAAACCCCCTTGGACTTGGACATCTGGGACTTAACAGGCTTAGAGCCGCTACCTACCTGGAGCTTCCCCTTCCGCTCCTGCAAGGCCTTGGCAGTCAGCGACAGGTATTTCGAGCAGTCATCGATTTTGTGGACTCCCCCAGGCACCACAAACAAATGGGGTGGGGGGTCGGTGAGCGACATTTTCGATTTGCAGTCCCGGCAGTTCTTCAAGCCAGACCGGGGAGCCAGAGGGGTCGAAGAGAAAGACATCATAATGATGAACACACGAGGCGCGCCGAGTCTCACAAAGTTAACACGTACGCTGGAAAAACGGAATTGAGGCTACGGGCGCCATGCGTCCTATTTATAACATCCTGTGACGTCGCCCTCGACAGAGGCCTTCGAGGGACATGGACCTGACTCCAACGCAGGACGCCCTCTGCCAAAAAAGATTCCGAAGTGCACAGCTGCGGACATTACATGTCAAAAATGTGGAATGCGTTGGAGGACACAATCCATTCGAATGTGGATTAATCTGTACAAGAATGGAGTTGGAGGAAAAGTGTCTGCAAATGTCCCTGATCAACTAATCCACAATGTGTTTTCCCTGGACTCCTTCTGGGGGAACCTGGAGGCGTCAAGTGTGGCATTTTACATTTTCTTCTGTGGCAAACAGATCTATGTCTGGATGACCACACTTTGCTAAAATGTTGATCACGATGTCTGAATGTAGTTCCCACTCGCGTTCTGAGGGATGACTTGTGTTTCTGCTTAGTGTTAGAGGTCAGAAATGAGAGGCGGACACAAAGTGGTAATATTCTAAACATTAGCCATTTTATTAACAGAAAGGGCTAACTTTCCCTATCGTAACGTGAGTGTCCCTTCCTATGAAACTTAGACTAAAACAGGCTGATCTTGTGTCCTAATTAAATCTGACCTTCACACTAACATATACAAGCAAAAGGTGCAAGGTAAATATTTCAGAGTTCAACTCAACAGAAATGTGCAAAAACTCAAAAATAAAATTCAAACCAAAATAATAGTCCAGGGGTTGGTTCCCATCCCCTGGATTATTTCAGGAAAACTATTCACAGTGTTCTGTGTCAAGACCAGTCTCTTAAAGGCAATATAAATGTCTCTTTCACCAAATAATTTCTGCAGGATGGCAAAACAAATGTTCCTTCTCAACACTGGTTGGAATATAGCAAAGAGGAAATCTCTCTTAGTCTTTTAGGATGGTAAAATAAAATATCTTTTCTCCAATAGTGGCTTAAATATGGTAAAAGGCAAGTCTTTTCAAAATCTCTAGTTGACAAAATATTAAATTAAAACAACTTAATGTGACAAAGTTTCTCTTCAACACACCAATTCAAAATAAGTTTCCCGGTGCACTCTCCTGCCAGGAAACATTTCAACTGAAAACTCTTGATAGCCGGGTTTACTCTCCTGCCAGGAATATCTCTCCTTTTGGCTAACACAGATTCCCTTCTGTACTCTCCTGCCAGGTATCTCCTTCCAAAAAGGTTTATTACCCGATACTCTCATCATATCTCTTTTTAACATTTACTTTCTCCTTAGGTATCACACAATTGTACTTCTTCAGTAGCAAAACTTTGTTGACTTCAGTAGTTACTTGTGCCAATTTCCCCCCGTATTGACATCCCATATATGAGGGTTTGTTCAAGCTCTGTCAACCTTTCTTTCAATCTCTCTTGGCAATGTTTGCTCCAGGTTTTCCCCAAATTACAGCTCACGCCAGGAGAATTGTACAATTCTTGCCTCTTTGTTTCTCTCACAATGTCTCTTGGCTTATGGCAATGTTGGGTCATGGTTTCCCTCAACCGACATGTCATGTCAGGAGAATTGTACCATGACTGCCTTCTCTTTTTACTTCTATGCGATCAATATTAAAAAATGCTTTCAGAACACTCTTTACCATGTTTGCACGTCTCATGGGCCCCTATGCATTTAGGCAGACTAACCAGTTCACTGCACGGCTGCTGGGAGGAGCTTGAGCAGGGCCAGCTTCCCCCTTCTCGGCAGTATCGTGTTTGGTTCCCATGTAGGCTTTAGAGACCTTTGCTGCCAGAACCGGTGCAGCTCGGCAGGGACCGCTCACCTCTGTTTCACCAGAGTTCCTCCCCTCGGTCCCGAGCGCTGCCCATCTGCTACTGGCAGACGTCGCCTCTTCTCCCCACGGCTCTTCTCCGATGGATTTCCTCAGCCACTGGTCTCGCTTTTTGCTGCACACTATCTACGGTCTTTCTTCTCTTTCCTTCTTCGTCCCTCCCTTCGTTTATCCAGCTGCAGGTAATCCTTTGATTTAAATGTCCGCACAGCTGATTAGATTCTTGACAACTAGTCTGCACATTACTCTGGGTGTCACATTTCCTCCACATGGACGCCTTGCTTTTCTTCCTAGTCTCAGTACTTGTGGCTTTCTGGGACTTGGAGTCTAAAGAGGATTCCATTGATTTTAAGTTATATTGTTTAACCGTTGCATTTAAATTACCATTAACAAAGACATCATATGTTCCATATGTTTTAGATTTACCCGATACATGAAGACCGAATAGGGGTTTGTTTAAACAAAGTAGCTTTCAGAGTTTTATAATTAGATGGTTCTGAATAATGACAGCATGCCATAAAAAAACTCTGGTCAGCCCTCTCCCCTGACAGCCATATCCTCCCAGGTGATCCACCCTCAGAATACCACCCCTTGGGGTAGGATCCTGCCGTCCCCATGACACATTGGAGGAGACTTTAGGCTGGGTATTAGTGATGGCTCTGCAAGATTTATTTATTTATAATGCACCGACAGCTCGCAGGCATCAGGGCGTGACACAAACGCAGACAGATAGCACGGGACAAATTAATGGGAAACTAGACCAGAGGGTGGATTTACTTAGGATTTTTTAAAGGTCTGAAAGTGCTGATCTTGCTTCATGGGAAGAGGGAGAGTATTCCAAAATTTTGCAGCTTTGACCTGGAAGGATCTTCTGAGACCCTTCTCCCTTTTGAACCTGGGACAGATAATCAGCCCTTTGTTAGACGAACACAGTGATCTAGCCGGGTGATACTTTTTAATCAACGTTTTCGGGTCGGTTGGAGCATCTCAGTGTACACATTTATGGATGATATTGGCTGGATAGCCAATGCAGCTCCCGTCTGTAGGGGGCAATATGCACGCGCCTAGGGGGATTGTTCATACTTCGCACAGAGCTGTTCTGTATTAGTTGGCATCTCCTCAGATTCTTAGCAGAGACTCCTATCAACAGGGCGTTGCAATAATCCTGTCTTGTGCGGACCGTAGCTCGAGCGACCGTAGCAGTGTTAATCTTGAAGATGAAAGGCCTTATGTTTTTTAGCAGGTGAAGAGAGTAATTGCAACTCTTTGTTAGTAGGTCGTCATGTGCGTCAGAATTAAGAGACGCCTTGAGACAGATGCCCAGGGTTTTGATCCTGCAGAGGACGCAAATGCTGCTTGTGTCTATTAGAAAGCTGGTATATTCAGGGCTAAGATTGGCACGTGCTGTTTTGGGACCAACAATCAATAATTCTGTCTTATTGCTGTTTTAACAGTGTGATTTGGAGGACATCCATTCCTCGATCAGATGGTAGACAGTGGTGAAGGCGATGGAGTCTGCCAGATAGTCTCCAGTTGCCTCAATAACTAGTTCGAAATAGTCTACATAGTTGGTAAAGAAATACCCTTGATTGTGTAGCAGGGTACAGAGAGGCCGGATGTAGTGACTGAATAAAGTAGGCAATAAACTGGCCCCCAGCGGAATGCCACACCTGATCGGTTTGGTGGCAGAGCTTGCCTGGCTCCACTGTATGTTGGATTCGCAATGTGACAAAAAGGAAAGGAGCCATTTAACGGCATTGTCAGAACATTGCACTGAGAGGTGGAGAGATTGATTCAACATATCATGATCAACCAAGCTGAAGGCGCTGACAGGTCCAACAGGACCAGAATGACAGCTCTGCCCTCGTCCGATATACTACGCATGTGAGCCTGTAGCTCTACAAGTGCGGTCTCTGTGCTTTAATTGGATCTGAAACCTGATTGTCTGGGATGAAGAATACCTTTTGCCCCAATAAAACTTTGGTATTGCCTATAGGCCGGTTTGTCGAACACCCTGAACAAAAAGTTGGAATTGGTGATAGGCCTAAGGTTGTTGGGGTCCTTAGGGTCACCTGATGGTTTCTTGGGCAGGGGGGGGGAGGGTTACAGTGACGGTTTTGGCCATCATGGAAGGAGGAGTTGACCGGCCTAGTTAGAAATGGGGCAAAAAGCCCCCTATGCTCTAGGATGATTTTTCGTGTAATGATATTCTCTGGGCATGCTGTGGGCTTCATTGCGGAAAGAATGTTTTCCATTTCACAGATATTAATTTTTGTGAAGGAAAACCTTATGTGGTTGGCCGTCTCATGATCAGCATATTGGAATGTCGTAATTGTGTTATTTCTGGCCTGCATTTTAATCTCTATCTTTTATGATTTTGTCCTCAAAGGCTCCCTGCACTATAGTGGCATCATGACACGTGGGAACGAAGGGTATCTGTAAGGCATTGGGCTTCTGTAGGAGCCTAAGCGTATCAACGAGTTTCTTGGTGCTGTTCCCTGTTAGGACAATTTCCTGGTTAAAGAATTGCTTTTTCCTTTGAATTACTTTGTTTTTATAAGCTTTGTCCCCATGTTTCAAGGCTCCTTTATTTTCTTTTGTTGATGGTTTAAGTCAAATGGATTTTAGCTTCCATTTGTTTTTTGAGGGCAACAAGTTCCTTATCAAACCCTTTTCGGTGGCATGGATTCATGACAGTGTGTCTGCTAGGCAGTTGTGTTCGCCTGGAATGTGTTGTGACGTGAGAAAATTCTGTCTTTGAATTCTCCAATATCAGATTTTCTGTGGTAGTTTAGACAGATTTAGAGAATGTGTTCTGCCCTGTTTGTTGATGTAAAACATGGTGGTTGTGCTGGCCGTGATAATCAGAACATTCTTCCCTGTTAGATGGTGTGGAAAAGCTTGTAATGCTTTGAATACTACTAGCAACTCTAGGACGCTGATGTGCCATTTGCTAGTGTTTGTGTTCACATGCTGTGCGCTGTATGGTGGAGGTAATGAGCTGCCCACCCTAAGAGTGATGCGTCTGTTCTTATGGTGACCTGTATCGTTGGGTTGTGTAAGGAACTCATGGTGGCAACAGTAAAGACGGACACAAGTGATCACAGTTCAGGGGTGTTTTTTAAACTGTATAATGGTAGAAAAAAACGCCTAATCTAAACCTAAATCTAAGATGGGAACAAGCTACGACCATCAAAAAATAATAAGGCAGTCCTAGTGGCATCTTGTCAAATAAAAAGGGACTATACTAAAAAACCTATTGCCAATCCGTACAACTAAATTACAAAGTAGTGTGGGATATTGTTCACAAAAAAAAGTGAAAGAAGTGTTCGCCAAATGCTAAGTGAGAATGGTAGGGCACGTTTTTAGCACGGGACAAGGCAGGACCTTTGAGCACAGCACACTCCTGGGCCTCGCCAACACAAGAATACAGTTCCTTTCAACAATGCCAGGACCTTCTGCGGTCAAGTTTCTTTCCTGCAAAATCTCTTGCCTTAGAAGGCCGGCTGAACCATCTTTCACGTTGGGTGATTGTTCTTCGCCCCTTTTGATCCCCTCATCCGGGCTCTGATCCCTCTTGCAATGTTGGCCTCCATCCATCGGGTTCACTACAGCCTTTCACTCAAAAACGTATCATTCTAAAGTCTCAATGTCTTTTTAAAAAGCTATCCATTGTGGACATCCCTCAGCCGGGTTCACACTTATCGTCACAATGTCCACAGGTACATCACTGTTTCCCCTCAATTCGCATTCATGCATCCCTTGGTCGGGTTCACATTTGCCAGTTTCACAATTTATTCACCTTTCTCCAATGTGTCAAAGACCTTCGAGTGTACGAGCTGTTTTGCTTGACCCTCGCAGGACCACTTTGACATTTCTCTGCAACCTCTCTTAAGGCCTCCTGGCTTTCGTAGTTTCAACAAAACAAAAACACAACGCAAAAAAGGCTTCAGTTAGAGTCCTTTGAATGAGCGCCCCGCGACGCCTGGCCACTCTGCTTCTGAACCTATTACTGAGGTTTCATTAAAGTTCATTTAGACTAGTTCTTTGTTCAACAGGGTCGCTGCCTGCAACCTTGGGCCCAACACAGTTCGGTTTTACCATCTATCTTCTTTCGACTCAATGGCTGTGCTGAACTGTCAGAGTTTTCTTGTTTTGTGAGTCAAGGACGGCAGCACAGCGGCAAGCGCTTCCTCCCACTTTGGCTATTTGCGCAGGAGAGCCCTGTGTGCTATTGACACCTGTCACACCACACGCAAGCTGGACTTCCCAGTCTTAGGATTTCCCTCTGAGGCTTTGCGGGTCTGAGTTGAAAAGATCATCCCTCCAGGTCTTGCCGCCTTTCTCCTTTGTTTGAACTGCCGGTCCGGTGTAGCTGTTTCCTCGAGCGTTCGACCTTGCTCCTAGTGTGCTCTCGTGCTTTGCCTTTTGCCCCTGTGGGGAAAGGAAAAGGCCGTCAGGTGTGGGTAGTTATTGTCAATTGCCCAACTCTGCCTGACCCTGGTGTTGGGACAAGTCAGAATCACCTGGAGGGGGGGCGGGTCCTCGGGGAGTGGAAGTGGGACACCACTGGTGAGATGCGGTGCCCCCTTCCCTATAAAACCTTTATTTAGAAGCTCTATCCCCCACCCTTTTCCGACACAAGCACTTTCCTACACCGTGAACACCGGCTCTGGTGTTAGTCCGTTTTCTTTCACGGTGTAGGAAAGTGCTTGTGTCGGAAAAGGGTGGGGGATAGAAAGTGTAGTGTGGTCACTGGGAACTTTTGGCATTAGTGTTTACTGGTTTTAGGTCGAGCACTGGATGCACTGGATGCTTGGTTTTGCCTCTCTTTGGACCAAGGAAGTACAGAGAATAAATACCCTGTTTACCTCTGATGGAGGGATGAGTTATATTGCTCCTTTTTCCAGAAGAGCTTCTATCTCTGCTTGGAGAAGCTGCCAGTGTCCAAAGACATTTTCCTGTTTTTTGGAGGATGATCGTGCGGTACTTCTAGAATCTCCACGCAATATCCGTCTTTGTCAGTTTGTGATCATCTCCCATACGTGGGCAAATTGAGAAACGTGACCCCCCCCTACTGGGGTGGTATGGGAGGCAACCTGAAGTAGGGAGCCATTGCTTGGTGGGGGTGGCCAAACCTTTGGTGGTTGGGTCTCCACCCCTACTACGCCTTCTCCTAAACTGCCTTTGAAAAGGGGATTGAGAAGTTGGTAGTTGTCCCTGATTGGTGTACCATGAGTTGGTGCTATGTGTAGCTGGACTGTGCTGATTTTCTAGCATATCCTTGCATACAATAAAGTGTGTTGGTTGCCATAGAACCCTCTTTGTTTGTTACTAATCAGTCCCAAAGTTTTCAGGGTTTCACTCTTCTCCTTGGCTGTTTCTAGGGCATTGTCCACTGCTTTTTCCCGAATAGAACATTATTCTCTATTGGCAGGTTAATAAGAGTGGCTTGAGTCTCAGGTTTGAACACAGAATTTCTTAGCCATCCAAGGCCTTTGATGAGAATTCACTCTGCTGCAACTTAAGGCACTAGAATGGGAAGATCACTGTGCTTGATCTTGTACTTTAATATAATTACCCTGCTGCTGGTGATGGGGTTCCAATGAGAAAGTGCCCTTCATTCTCTAAGTGTTAAGTTTCTAAAAGGATATTAGCAGATACAGCAGATATTAGCAGATATATTTCTCTAGCACGTCAACTTGGGTGTTAGCGTGGACACTGGTCCACTCATCTAAATCAGGACCATATGGCAAACTGACCATACGGGGGTAAGAACATTGAATGCACTCCGGATATCCATCAAACACCCCCCAGCAATGACTGCACCCTCACACCACACAGTAAAACCATAAGCTTTCCATCAATCGCTAAATATATATATAAATAATCAGGCTTTACTCAACGCCAATAGCTAAACAACCGCTTTTTCTCCCCTTTTCCTTCCTTGGCGCATTCCATCTCACATAACCTACAATGCTTATATATGTATGTATTTCTTAAACTGTTAAATCTGATTGTTCGGATGTTTGAACACCTATGATTGTACATCACTGTTAGGGAGAATTCTCTGTTCAGGCTGAATTTCCTAACCTAGTGAGTCCCCCAGCAGCTTTGCTGGATTTTTGGGGTTTATTATTTTTTTTCTCCTGCCAAGAGTGAGACTCTTTTACCCTCACTCTTGGACATGATTGAGTGTGTCTCTTTGAATCTGTGTTTAATGGGGTATGGGGTCTTTTACTCCATAGGGCTTCATGTGTTTTTGTGATGTGTGTTACACAGCACCCTCAGTGCAGTAACACAGGGGTGTCATAGTGACCCCCAAAGTATAGACTCCATACCCTGGGACTGACTACTGTCTCCCAGGGCATGTAAAGTCACCATTGACTTTACTAGACTTAAATTCTGAACAGAACCAGTACAAACCATCATATTGTGGACGTACTGGCTGGGGCAATTCAATTGCCCCGGGGTCTGTTAGTCGCGGGGGCACGTCTCTGTCCCCCCTGATCGAGTTTTGGCTGGTGGCAGTGGATACTACTTTTTATATTCAACCGCGAATATTTTCCTATGGGATTTCCCATTGTTTTAGGCTACTATCTTTATTTAATTATTTACGGTAGCCTCGAACATACCGCCGGTTTATTTAATTAATATTAATTCTCCGGTTGGTATTTTTTGCCAAAACTTGATTCTAAAATGGCGTTTGTGTTCTCTTCTGTGACTCCAACCCAAGTTGAGCCCTTTGTTCCACTTTTTGGCGGGCTTCTCCACAGATGCCCTCCAAAGTGGTGCCTCTCTGTCTGGGGTACTTAGGAGCGGTGGAGGGGGATTTAGGCACCCTGGACTGAGTTGCCTAGGCAACTCAAGTCGCACTCCGTCCTGATTGGCCCAAGTGGTGAGCCGGCCGTCTCACCACTTAGCATGTTTGAGTGACAGCTAGGCTGAGTGAATGGGGGTTTTCTGCATAAAAGCAGGGCTTTGGGGACTGGAACTTCAGAAGTCGCCACAGGATCTAAGAATCCGACGAGGGAGAAGCTGAGCCGACCTGCCACGACACCACCACCGGTGGAGCCCTGCTGGACCGTCTCACCACTTTTCCCAACGACAGGAGATCTCCCGCCGGAGAGTCTTCTTCCTTTGACTGGTGGGGATAACCAGTTTCACCGTCTTTTCGCCTTCCCGACGTACCTCATGGCCGCCTTGCCTGTGCCAAGCACCCCGGCAACCGGGATACCACGCTTTACCACGACCGCGAAACAAAGGTACCACCTTTAACCGGAAAACTCCGCTGCTGGTTTCTTCCCTGGCAGTGCAACGACCTTCATCCTTCCTCCAAGTCGAGATCTTCTCTTCCCCTGGACGACGACGCGACTTGCACCCACTGCCAGGAACAACTGCCACCGCTGGAGGATCCTTCCCACTTAAGGTACCGTATCCCGCCTGGCTTCCCTTGCTACAGACTGTACGGGGTAGATTTAGCCCCCGGCTTTCGAACCTGGGTTAGCCTGGGACACTCTGGCTAAACTTTCCTAAGCCTCTCTAAACTCTTTTTGGAACTCTCTGCAAGACTTTCTAAGCCTAGTGTAACTGTGTGATCTTAGGCTCTAAGAGTGGGCCCAGCCTTTGGACTTTGGCTCACCAGTGACTTTTTGCTCTTCTGCCTTGCTAACAGTGTTCCTGAACCTTAGAGTGGTGTACTTTTCCATATTCTGTCTTTTTCCCTCCCTTTCTCACAAACTTATTGGAGTGCCATCTAGTTAAGCGCTCACCTCTGTATGAAAATAAGTGGTGTTTTACTGTGAGTTATCTGATAAGGGAAAAGGGGTGTATATATTACAATAGTAACTGTGTTTAGAATGTTTAATAATAAGAGTGCTGGGGTGTTTCAAACAGTGTGTTTTTAAATAAATAATTATATACTTTGATACCAAAGCTCTGGCCAGTGTTTGCTTGTATTGGTGTGTCTGAGTGCCTATTGTGTATACTTTGCATACTGCCTAACTCTTCTTGAGAGAAGTCTGACTGCTCAGCCACAGCTACCAGGTAAATCTGGGTGGTACAGACTGCTACCAAGTGGGTTTACTGCCAACACCTGTAGTCTTAAATCTTTTGCAGTGTTCCCTAAGGGAACTGCACAGGTTTCTGCCTAACAATCACGTACATGTACCCGTTTAACATGAATAAAAACACTAACGGCAACTATATGTTATATTTACCCGTCACCACACATGATGCACCTCTTATGTCCACAACAATCTGAGAACCACTTACCTCAGTGTTGAATCTATGCACATACACATGGTACTGTGTCACTATATGAATCACAGCCTTGATAAAGACCCAGAGGCTCAAAACATGTCTCGGCTGACTTTTCCCAATAAATTAGCACCAACAAATTGGTTGAATCCTTTATTTCATCAATAGTTACAGTAAGGAACTCCTGGTGGCAACAGTAAAGACAGACGCAAGTGATCACAGTTCAAGAGTGTTTATTAAACTGTATAGGTAGGTTGTAAAAACACCTATTCTAAATCTAAGATGGGAGCAAGCTTCGACCATCAAACAATAATAAGGCAGTCCTTGTGGTGTCTCTATCCGATAAAAGGGCCTATACTAAAAACCTATTGCCAATCCTTACGCTGAATACAAAATAAGTGTGGGATAATGTTCCTAAGAAAGAAGGAAGTGTTTACAAATAATAAGTCAGGATGCGGTCGTCGGGTCTTCCTTCCTCACATTTTCAGCACAGGACAAGGTGGGATTCTGGAGCACAGCACACGCTCGAGCTTTCACAGCACGAGTCAACAGCTCCGCTCTCAGCAAGCAGGGCCTTCAGTGGTTAAATCTGTTCTATAAAAAGTCTCTTGCCTGCAAGGACCTGACATGTTTCAAAATAATAAACAAAAATTCCTTTCTGTATGCACAATGGGTGATGTCTTTCACCCCTGGATCCCACTCTTCCAGGCTGAGATCCACCAAAGGTACTTAACGATATCAGGACCTTCAATCATTAGCTTTCTTACTTTCAAAGGTCTGACCAATTCAGAATAACAAACAAAAGGTGAACAAAAAGTTCTAAAGTCCCTCTCTGGTTGTACTTGGTTGATAGCGCTTCACCCATGTGCCTTTGTATTCCAGGCTCAGACACCTTTCGAATGTCGGGTTCCCTCTGGCATGCACTCAAAAGTTTTCTCTGTTGCACTGTTCTATGTTGTATTAACGTTCGTGGTTGTTGGCTTCTCACCCTTGGATCTCCCGCTACCGGTCTCAGCTCCCACTCGACTGTCTCCCTCCGTTGGGTTCACAATGGCTTTCAATGCAATTTTGTCCGATATTCACAAATCCTAAAGTCTTTTTAAACAGTTCAGTGTTGATATCCCTCTGCCGGGTTCACTGTTGTCCACCCACTGTATATCGGGAATTTAGAGCTCGCGCCCCCTTGGCATCCCTCCTTCGGGTTCACTCTTGCCAACTTTGTCATCATATCTTGCGATTCAGGATTCACTTGCCTTAGCTTCACAATCATCTGTCGGTCAAAGCCTTTTGACAGTACAGAGGATTTTACTGGACCCCTGTATGACTACTTAGACCCCTTTCTCGCCTTTCCCAAGGCCTTCTGGTAACGGTAGTTTCCACAATCAGGTAATCGCCCAGAGTTTCCTGAGTGAGCACCCACATGGTGCCTGACTCCTATATTGATGGTTTTCCCCGCTTTTAGTATCAATGGTTCTTCGAACTTTCACAGCTCAATTAGCCGTTTGCTACTTTCATTCAACACTGTTTGGTTTCTTATCGGCTCTCCCCTCTCGACTCACCGGCTGTGATGAACCGCTTGGCTTTTCTTCTCTCTGGAGTCAAGGTTGGTACCACTGAGACAAGCATCTCTCCCCGGGTTGGTTATCAGCAGAGGAGGGCCCTGTGTACCGTTGACATCGGCTGCAACACATACTGGCTATTGTTCACTGTCTTATGATTCCTTCTGCAGAGGTTTAACAGGCCTTGGTCGGAAAATGCAAGGTTGCTTCTCTCCTTTAACTGCCGTGCTGAGTTAGCTCTCTCGACGTGCGGTCTGCCTTGCTCGTATTGTGCTCTTGTGAGCCACCTTTTATCCCTGTGGGGAAGGGGAAAGGGCCATCAGGTGTGTGTGATTAGGTCAATTGCTTTTCTTTGCCTGACCCTTGAATTGGGACAAGTCAGGTAAACAGTTTTTGTATTATTCACATGAAATGAACAGGGGGGGATTGTGGGAACAATAGTGTTTTGTTAATGCCGATTGAGAGTTCCGAAAATAATGACGAGCGGGGCGTGGAAAAGAATGACTAGGAGTATTTGGGTTGAAAACAAGGATTCTGGGAGTTGTGGTTTTCGAGGGCAACAAGGTTTGGGCACCTAGTTGGTTTACCAGAGGTATAGGGGTGGTTTGATTTTATTAAGGGAGCTTCTTTGGGAGAAAGGGAGTTAGATGTGGAATAACCAAAAAAAGCCAAGGGGACTTCGTCCCTGGTAGAACACTGTGTCTCTCCTGGGGCATTCCTCCAAGCATAACCCTGGGCTCCCCTACCCAGGTGATCCTCCCTCTTCCATCCACCACCAGGGTTGGGACCTAAGAGTGCCAGCCCTTCCCTGGCCACCTGAATAAGGGATTCCTGAGGTCTGCCTGGGAGACTACCCTAAGGTTTCTTACATTACATATTGAACAATTCAGTAACTCAGTGCTCAGGTGAACAGTGCTCAATCTCCTTTTAGAAACTGAATTCTTGATGATAGAATTTGCACTCTGCTTGCCCTCAACTAAGCTTGCCCTCAACTAAAGCGTTATCTGAGAGCGTAGAGGTTCTTGTAGCTCACTGACCTGCTCTTCTACCTGGTCTCATTGGGCTCTACTGAAGCCAGCCATAAGGGTTGTATTATTGGCAATACGCTTCTGGAAAGCAGCTGACATTGTGACTTTTTTCACCGGAGCATATATTGTTTTGCTTTCCTTAACAGGTGGTGCTTCAGAGCTAGCTAACGGTGTGCCAGCTCGCTTGCGGGTGGTAGTTACCACTGGAGAATCCAGCTTTAAGTGTCCCTTAATGAAGAGTGGGTCTGCGGGGTGCTGGTTTAAAGCACTTTTCTATGCATCGGTTGAATGTCCTGGTCTGTGCAGGTGTTAACTGGGAGTGTATGAGAAATCTCCAAAATGGTTGTAATACTGATTGATGTACTGGCCTATTTATTTTTTCTCACTCAGGATGTCGTCAACAGTGTCTTCCTCTAACTCATGAGTGTCATTTTAAAGGAATCAGCAGCTTTTTTAAGAAGGTCATTGTAAAGCAGCTGATCATCAATAGGTGAGGAAGAAATAGGGTCATTGGCGATGTCTGGAGATGGCACTGTATAATCCTCTGGGTCATCAGGGTTTGTGCGAGAGTCGTCTTCTAAAAATGCATACTCATCCTCTACTGCATCTAGCGCAATAACAGACATTTCATAAGAGCCAGTCTGGTGTAACCTAGGCAATTTGGATGGGGGCTCCACTTCCTCTGGAGACATGTGTTTGTGCTTTATAGGGTGCTTTTTGAAGAACTCCATAAATGAAGCCATCTTATTCATAGTTTTCAAACTTCTCTTAAGTCCAGGGACTCCCAGACGGGGTATCTTGGAGAGTAAAGACCATCTCTTCCTCCTGTTTTGTGCGTTTTTTCTTGTGAAGTGACTCTACTAACAGGGAGGTGGATCCAGTCTATCCTGACCAGGCGCCAAAATCGTCTGTTCCGGCAGCTGCAGTGGCTGGTTTGGTGGCTTTATAGGTATGCCGTCTGCGTCATTTATGGTGTTGGGACTGTCCTGCTCTACCTCGAATTCCTATGTGCCAGGAGGATACTCCAACAATGCTGGGATTAGAGGGGGGGGGGGATCTCAACATTTTAGATGGCTTATAACTTTGTTGCTGGTTGACAAATGTGGACAAAGATTTTCAGATAGATTATAGACCCAACCTTCAATGTTTGTGTAAAGACTGAATGGATTCTGTCAAGTGGGGGCTAAGTTATATGACCATTGTATACACATACATTATGACACTTTTGAAAAAATAAAACATGGGTGGATTTCAAGCAAACCCGTATAAGGAGCATTGACGAGGACCTTAAAGCATGGTTTTGCAAATGTGCCTGTGTTTTATTTTTTGACATGTGTCATAAGGTAGGTACAAAAAATAGTGATATACCTTTGGTGACTGAGGTAGAGCCTGTGGCCAGATTGTACGGGTCATGTATGAGGTCATGACCCGGACAATCTGGCTACTGGCCATGACCGCGAGGGTCGAAAAATGGTGTTAAAGTGGCCATGTCCACCTAGGACCGGCTATGTGCTAAAGTTATTAGAAAGTAGGATAGGTTTGAAACGGAAAAAAATGTGCTTGTGGTAATATGGTAATAGGGTTCTGAATTTGCCTTCTGCAGGCTGCCATGGAAAGGGAAGAGGGGCTCTGTATGGAGCCCCACATTCTCTTTCCATGGTGGCCATCTTGCAGAGTGTCCCGCTGTAGGAAGAAAAATTATTTTTTAGCACCCTGGGTTCCCGCTTTGGGAACCAGGGGTGCTAATGGCCTTTATCCCTCATTGAAAGGGCTGCAATGGAGGATAATGGTCTGGAGCCCTCATTGATTTATAACGCACCAAAGCCCGCAGGCATCAGGGCGCACGCAGTCACACTTCGCTTGTGACGATAATTTGGGCTGCCGGGACATCACTGATGACATCACATATCTGGCCCACTTGTTTTTGTTCACTGAAATATCTAGGCCAGGTGGTTTTGTTCACTGACAGTCCGAATATTAAAATTCAAAAAGGTGCTGTATATCTAGACGTTAACCTTGCCATATGTTCTTAGAATACTTTCCTTAGAGTTTGGTCTCAGCTCATGGTGCACGTACATGGGGCAATAGGCAGGCCTCAACCACACAATTAATTTGTATACATGAAGATAACATTTAATGCTATTAACATTTTCTGATGATGATGTTTCTATCTTCCTTACTTTAGTTTCCCTGTATGTGCCTCCGATTAGTATTCATTGTGGGTCTTCATATGTATTGTTTGTACTAGCACAAGTGTGTAGTTAGTCTTTAATTGTTAGCTAGTATGTAACCAATGTTATAACCAGAACCCCTTGTAGGACCTTTCCATCAAAATTAATTTCACATGTGATGTCATCAATGACATTTGTGATGCCGTCTTTGATGTCCTGGATGTCAGTCTTAGCAGTACACGGCGGTGGCTTGAGTTATGGTTGCTTAGCTTTGAGGTGGATGTCAGTCTTGGCAGTACACGGCGGTGGCTTGAGTTATGGTTGCTTAGCTTTGAGATATATATATATATATACACACATATATATATATATACACACACACACGTAACTGTGAACAAGCCACTGGGTAGTGGTGAAACGCGTCAGGCTGCCGTCTGGCTAGACAACTCTCAATGGGAGATTTTTCCTTTTTAAATTGCTGCAAAATGAAAAAATAAAGGTTGTTTCATATAATACAACCGGAGTTGCAGTGTTTGCTATTGGTTTTCCGTGTTTACTACGTTATTGGAACACTTTTTGTGGAGTGCTGCTCGCCTGGACAGTTTCTGTTGATGCCGTTCGTATTTCAAATATACATATATATATACATATATATATATATATATGGGATACATTACTCACCTTAATCGTATTTCTGATGCTTGTATCTGCTTAGATTCACATGCTGTGCATAGGCCGACATCTAGTGGAATCTGCGGAGTATTACAGTTTGTTTTTCGAAACTCGAAAATGGGCGTCGACACAGGGTGTGCCAGTAATACTATCCCTAGTGTGACGTCCACTGTACCCAAGATCCCTCACACGTCCAGGATCCTCAGATTGTATTTTTTCTGACATGAAGTAGCATGAGGAGTAGCGCGAGTACAGATAATCCAAGCAGATAGATAGAAAGGTAAGACTACAAGCAACCATGCGCCTTCTCTCAGAGGGGAGGAAGGGTGGGTCGCATGTGAATCTAAGCAGATACAAGCATCAGAAATACGATTACGGTGAGTAATGTATCCCTTCTGAGGTTTGTGGAATCTTCTTAGATCACATGCTGTGCACAGATTAGCGAGCAGTACCTGAAGAAGGAGGTGGGATGTGAGAAGGGTCATGAGCAAATAGATGTCTTAGAACCGCTTGTCCCACTTGTGTATCTGCCTTGGAATGGGTGTCAATGGAGTAATGCTGAGTAAAAGTGTGAATAGAGCTCCAAGTAGCTGCTTTGCAAATGGTGTCAAGGGGTACATTTGCAATGAAAGCCAGAGTGGCCCCAATGCCTCTAGTAGAGTGGGCTCTTGGCGTGAAAGGCAGAGTTCTTTCAGAGAGTGAGTAACACAGCTGGATACAGTTAATAATCCACTTCAAGATGGCACCTTTAGAGACGCGATCCCCCTCTCTGCCTGTAGCTACGGAGACAAACAGTTGATCTGTTTTTCTTAGCGGTCTGGTTTTATTTACATAGTAGAGGACCGCCCTACGCACATCTAGGGTGTGTAGTTTCACCTCAGCCGAGCTTTGAGGGTCCTGGAAGAAAGCCGGAAGCTCGATGGACTGGTTTACGTGGAATTTAGATATGAACTTAGGTAAGAACCTAGGCTGTGTGCGTAAAACCAGTTTGTCTTTATGGACAGTAAAGAAGGGATCCTGCACTGACAGAGCCTGAATTTCACTGACCCTTCTTATAGAAGTAATAGCTACTAAGAAGGCCGTTTTATAAGTCAGGTGTTTGAGACTGCTTTTATGCATGGGCTCGAACGGGGGGCCCATGAGCTTGGATAGCACCACATTAAGGTCCCACCCTGGTGGTGGGTTTGAAATAGGAGGGTGAAGTCTCTTTACTCCTTCCATGAAGGCTTTAACTACTGGTACTTTCCACCACAACACCTTGCTATGGGAAGTGGGGTATGCCGACAGGGCTGCCAGGTGTACTTTCAGTGAGTTAAAAACCAATCCTGCATCTAGCAGGTGGAGCATGTATGTAACAATAGTGGAAGGAGTGCAATCAACAGGGTTGATTTGTCTACTCTGGCACCAGATAACGAACCTCTTCCACTTGTCAAAGTAACAGTGTCTTGTGTTTGGTTTCCTAGATTCTTTTAGGATGTCCATACACCTCTGTGGTAAATTGAGATGTCCAAACTCTATGACCTCAGGAGCCATGCTGCCAGGTTCATTGAGTTGGGTTGCTGGTGCACTGTTTGACCTTGGTGCTGGGACAGTAGGTTGTACCAGGCTGGAAGTTTGATGGGCTCGCACACTGCCATCCTGTGTAGGTGTGGTAACCACGGTTGTCTTGCCCACATGGGAGCAACTAGGACAAGCGTCATCGACTCTCTGTTCATCTTGTTCACCACCTTCCTGATGAGGAGTTGGTGGAAAAGCGTACGCAAACATCCCTGACCAGTTCATCCACAGGGCGTTCCCCTGGGAGTCTGGTTGGGGGAACCTGGATGCAAATCCTGGGCATTGTCTGTTTTCGCTTGTGGCGAGTCTATAGTGGGGAAACCCCACTGAGAGAAGATATCTTCTACGACCTCTCTGTGTAGAACCCATTCGTGTTCCTCCGGGAAGGAGTCTCTGCTCAGAGCATCCGCTAGGGAATTGAGCTCCCCTGGAACATGTTGTGATGACAGGAAGATGTTCCGTCTGAGTGCCCATATCCAGATTTTCTGGGCAAGCTTGGACAGATTTGGCGAACGAGTCCCTCCTTGCTTGTTCAGGTAGAACATGGTTGTTGTGCTGTCCGTCCGGATTTGCACTGACAGGTTTAGTAGGTGGGGCCCGAACGCTTGAAGCGCTCTGAATACTGCCAGAAGCTCTAGCAGGTTGATGTGGTTCTTGGCCACTGAGGGAGACCAGAGACCCTGAGCTGTGTGGTGGAGATGGTGAGCTCCCCACCCCGTCAGACATGCATCGGTAGTGACTACTGCCTGTACTTCGGGATCGTAAAAGGGTTTTCCCTGTGCAAGATTCTCTCTTGTCCACCAGTGAAGGCTTTGTACTAGTGTTGGCGAAATGACCACTAGATCGTCCCACTGACCACTTGCCTGAGACCACTGTTTCGCCAACCATTCCTGCATGGGACGCATGCGCAGGCACGCGTGGGGGACCAGGTAAATACATGACGCCATCATGCCCAGTAAACGCATTGCTTTGTGAACCGTTATTTGGTGACCGGACTGATAATGCGGAATTTGCAGTAGTATATTCTGAATTCTTTCCTCTGAAGGAAAGGTCAACCCCTCTTGAGTATCTAGGATAGCTCCTAGGAACTGTTTGGAGGTGCTTAGCACCAGGCTTGACTTTTTCTCGTTGATTGAGCAGCCTAACTCGTGGAGGAGGTTGATCGTCCTTTGAATGTTTGTCCTGCAAATTACTGGGGTTTCCCCCATTATGAGCCAGTCGTCCAGATAAGGGTACACCGGGATTGCCTCCCTGCATAGGTGTGCAGCCGCCACCGCCAGTACCTTGGTGAATACCCTTGGTGCCGAAGCTATCCCGAAGGGCAGTACCTTGAATTGGTAGTGCCGACTGTCCACTTGAAGCGCAAGTACCTTCTGTGCGCTGGGAACATGGAAATATGAAAATAAGCATCTTTCATATCCAGGGTTGCCATGTAATCCCCTTTTTTAGGAGGGGGATTACCTCTTGTAGCGTAGTCATACGAAACCTTTGGGGCTTGACATACTTGTTGGCAGGCCATAAGTCCAATACTGGGCGCATTGTCAAATCTTTCTTTGGCACAAGGAAGTAAGTTGAATAAATACCCTTGTTTACCTGGTGTCCCGGGACGAGTTCTATCGCGTCCTTTTCTAGCAGAATGGCGATCTCCTCAAGGAGAATCTTCTGATGTTCTAAAGAGTGTATTCTTTGTCGTGGAGGATGGTTCCGGGGACGCTGCAGTAGTTCTATACAGTACCCTGTGGATACTGTTGACAGCACCCATCTGTCTGATGTGATCCCTTCCCAAGCCTGGGTGGAGTTGGAAATGCGTCCCCCTACTGGGGTTGCGTGAGAAGGGACCCTGAACTGAGCATCACTGCTTTGGTGGAGGCGTGCCGCCTCCTTTGCTGGGTAGACTGTTGGCTGTTGTTCCACTGTGTACCCTGCCCCTGGGAATAGTTCGATCCTCTCTGGGAATTTTGGCCGCGTGGGCGACGAAAATTACTATTCCCTCTCTGGTTAGGGGGTTTATTGGTTAACTGGCCAAGGGACTTGAGTGTCTCGTATTTGTCCTTGGCATTCTTCAGTGCGTCCTCGACCGCCTTACTGAACAACAGATCGGCTTCCACCGGTTTGTCCAACAATGATGCCTGGGTTTCTGCCTTAAAACCAGACTGCCGTAACCACGCATGTCTCTTGATAACAGTGCCTTCTGCTATCAATCTGCCTGCGTTGTCCGCGGCGTCAAATGTTGCTTTCAAAATGCAACCAGACACGGCTCTACCCTCTGCGGAAATCCGAGCTAACTGGCCCTTTAATGGGTCCGGTGCAGAGGCTATGAGTGCCGCGACTTCTTCCCACTGATGGCAGTTGTAGCTGGCCAACAGGGTGGTGGAGTTTGCAATCCTTGCTTGATAGGCGGACGTTGAGGCTACTTTCCTGCCGAAACCATATAGTTTTTTGCTCGCCTTGTCGGGAGGAGTTTCGGACGATGACAAGGGTGTTCCAGCCCTCTTACGAGTGTTAGTGACAACTAGGGAGTCTGGCTTCAGATGTCCTCTTATATAGAGAGGGTCAAACTGGGCTGCCCTGAAAAGTTTTTCAACCCTGGGATTGACTGCTCTGGTGAGGTTCGGGTTCACCAGGGACGGGTCTATTTTTCGCTGAATGGACTTAAGGATAGGGATGGTCTGGGCAACAGGCCTCCTTTCTCCCACTAACTCCTATGCGAAGTCCCTCTCCTTCTGGACACCGTGGGTGTCAATATGGAAATGTTCTGCAGCACGTGCGAGAACCTCATTTAGGAGGGGTTGGTTATCAACAGGGGAGTCGGTAACCGGGGCTTCGTTTTCTACCGGGGAGTCTACTCTGTAGGTTTCAGGGTCTTCCTCTTCCTCTTCTTGGTCCTCATCATCCCCATAGTAGCCCGTCCCGGTTTGCTCTTCTATCATGCCAAATTCTTGGTCCTCACCAAAGGAAGCCTCTCCTTGATACAGTGAGTATGTTCGTGAGTATGGTTGTCCCTCGAAGGGGTCTGTAGACCTCATCGGTGTCTCAAACCGGGGCTTCTTACTCGGGGAGGGGGGGATAGGATCGTTAGAGCCTGAGGGTGTCGCCCCTTGTGGATCATACGAAAGGAAATGGTCTGGATTTTTATCGTAAATGTCAGCCAAAGAAGACATCCTTGACATGACCCTATCTATGTCTTCACTCGACCATTTTTTGGAACTGGGAATGACTCTCTCAGCAAGTCTTGGGGATTTATCTTGAGTAGATTTGCTGGTTTTAGACATATCAGCAGACCTGGTCTTGTCTGTCTGTGTAGGGGGAGTGATGTGTTTCACAGGTGTGGAAGAGTGCAAAGGCTGCTTCTTCTGCTGTCCCCCCCCCTCCCCGTGAGTGGAAAAATGTTTTCCCTGTCCTTTTGTGGCTCCGGAGGTTTTCGACACCTGGCGTCGAGGATCGGGGGTAGAGTCCCTGTCCTTCGAGCGTGGGGCCTCGCTGATCTTGTCTGCTGGCTCCGACTCCTGGAGCGCGGCCTGGGGGTGGAAGTCGTCTTCGTCCTCCGACGATCGAACTTCTGTTAGCCTAGGGAGCGAGGCACTCTTGGCAAGAGTGGATGATTGCCTGAAGTCATGCGGCGATCTCGATCGAGAACGCCCAGAGGACACCGAATCGGACCGTTCTGTTTGTGCCTCTTTCCGAGAACTCGACGTTGTCGAGTCTCGGTTGGACTTCGTGTGTTTAGTGTGTGTGGTGTGTGAAGCGCTTGTGTCACCGGGGGTCTTCCCCATAGCCGCCCTGCCGGATGACCTTCCGAGGTTGGGGACCTGCGCTCGGCTGTCTTTCGATGCCGTAATGCCCTCGCCGTCCAAAAGTATGGCGTTGCTGCCTTCGCTGAAGGCGCCCTCCGCTGCCATGGCCGCCTGCCTGGCGTGGTGGGCCCAGCGCTTCGTCGAACGGTCCTTATGTGTCTTAGGTTTAAACCTACTACACGCTCTGCGAGGGGAAAGGTAGCAATGTGAGAAAGGAGGAATGAAGGAGTAGAGTGGAGTACATTGACCCGCTTTTACACGCATAGATTTGGGGGCTTTTACACGCATAGATTTGGGGACAAGGTTGGGATACCACACAAAAGAAGGAATTGGAGGAGAAGAAAAAGAAAAAGAAGAAGAAGAAGAAGGAACCAAAGAGAAGGAAACAAAGAGAAGGAAACAAAGAGAATGAAAAGGAATGAGAAAAGATCCAAAGAAAGCTTTAAGCATATTTAGTAGGCTTTTTTATTTTAATATGCTGACGTGTAATGGATCCGGCTGACCACAAGGTGCAATCAATCATCAGATTTATATTGAAAAAAATAAATTTCCGACCAGTACAGGTCGACAACCACTCATGGACTATCATGTAGGTCGGTCTCCTTTCGGCGATCTTTAGACATATAACGCTACATCCACCCAGACATCCAAAACTACAAAAAAGAAACATTGTTCCAGGCCATCCCAATGAAGAAGGCAAGAAAATGATGCAGGTTCAAGAAAATCCTTTTCAAACATAGAACTCTCTTGCAGCAAAATAAGATGTTCTAAAAAATAAAGGCACAAGCCAGAGGACTTAGGCAAAAATAGTTTATTCATGAATAGTGAGACAATGAGCAGCGAAAATGCCCAAGAACAAAATATAGGGCCTCATTACGAGCTTGCGGGTCTGGATACAATGGTACCGGTATCAGCAAATTCCCAATGAGCCCTATGGGGAAGAATTTATTCTGGCGCCCAGGAATGGGCAAATACCGGGTCCGACAAGGCCGTAATGACCCAGTAATGGCCCATTCGGATTTACAGACACGGCTACCGCCAAGGTTGTAATGAGGCCCATAGGCACGGGAGACCCTGCATAAGAAAACCGTTGAGTGGCAAGAGGGTTAAATTGGTCAGGCACTCATAAGAGGCAATAATCTAAACCTGGGCAGCCGACTGGCAACACCTGAATGCAGCAGGGACAGGTACTGCAATATTAAATGATGTGGAGGTGGCAAACACCCAGAATTTCTGAGGGTCAACACAAAAGAGAAATATACCAGGCTAAACATTGTCATGACTCCTCCAAGGACGGAATGCAGGGCTGGACAGAGCGCATGACGCAACCTTGGCCAATGAGACAAATGTACTCTGAAGCCAACCCCACCTTAAAGCAAACTCATCCTCTCCATCTCGACAGAGTGAATCCCACGCTCTCTCAGGCGAGCACCTAACCACCTGCATGCTTCACCTTGTGAAAGTCTGGATATTCGTAGTTTCTAGAAGGGCCTGCAGCGGTGAGTGGACAAACGAAAGGGCTCCCAGGAATGAGGATGATGTAAGACAAAAAGGACAAATTCTCTTGCAAGCAGAAATGTGTTTTTTGCAGGTTGAAAATTCCCCATTTTGAGATTCTAAAACCTACATCTCCCCCATACCGTCCTTCTCTATATTCTACACATAATTCCGATAAAGAGAGAAAAACCGGGATATCCATCACCGGAAAAGAACTGGGAGGTTTGCCCTTTCTAACAAAATTGACTCAGTCTCCTTTCTGTTCTATCAATTGCCCAATCTCAGTCAGACGCCCTTCCCCGAGATGAAATTTCACAATTAAAACTATTAATGATTTCTCTTTTTAAAGCAAGATGGTCATACAAACAAAACTATGCTTTCGAAACCAACCAAAAATAAGGAGCAACAAACAAGTCTGCAGAAACGAAAATGAGATCAGAAATGAGATTCAAGAAGACGGATACAAAATATTCCAATCGCTATTCAAGATCTATCATTTAGAAAAAAGCAACAAAAGGAAATGACTCACAGATCCTTCCTCCAGAGCTTTCCTCACATTTGCCAAATCATTGATGGGACACCAAACCTCAGCAATCAGGCACTTGTTGGTCACATCGAAGCTGCAAAGGTTGAGGATGTGATAGATGGCCTTCATCTTCTTCACCTGTATCACCCAGTTGTAAATAGACTCTGATGCTTTGGACAGCACCTGCCGCAGGTATTCTTCAGTTCGGTGCAGCACCTAGTTCAATGTGAAATAGCCATTCAGAAAATAACCTTGGAAATGCTGAACAATGTTACCAAAGAAACTGTGCTCCAGGACGGAAACTGTCTGGGGTGTTAGAATGCAGCTTCTTCCTTAGATAAAGGTGGTAAAAATATTTTGTGAAATCAGAAGAATAAAATAAACAAGCATGCAAATCGACAGGTTTTCAAGTTTCAATGTTCCATCAATTGTCAAATTTTGTAAGCAAAATACTACAAATATTGGCTATGCATTTAAACATGCATTTTGTATATGTGTCTTTGCAATGGTACCAGTGATGCAACGTTATTGCCCTGCTCTGAAAGATGCTTGTGCCGTCTGTTCTCGTTGCTCCCTTAGCCCAGTCGTGCTTCCATTCCATCCACCACCACTCTCCCCATTTTGTCCATGACAAGTAGAAACAGTGTGGTATAAAATGTTTAAAAAGATACAATAAGAGAATTTACTAGGACACACCTAAGGGGTCCCATAATTCTGTAAAAAGTTGGGAGGGTCAGAAGATGTGATCTAGTTGGTGGATAGAAAGGAAAAAAAAGTGACAAGAGACAAACACTTTCTTAAACATGCCAGGAGGTGATTAAGACATATACTAGTTAGATTAGGAATGCAGTAAGCTGCAAAATAGTTTGGTCTTCTCCTGATGCTCTTACTCCTACACTAGTGGTGTGTGATCATTTGCCCATACTCCTAGCTGCGACTTAAAGTAAATAATGTGTGTTTAGGCACATAAGGAGGGGGGCTTATATAGCAACATGGCACTTATCTAAATATGCATCCCTGAAATAGATAACTCCTCCAATAAATAACATAATTATTACACAGAAAATACAACTGCTTTCGGAAATGGGGAAGGGACCTCAATTTTGTCCTGGATGGTAGGCATGACAAATCCAAACAGTGGCAGAACTGAGGTCAGCACCAAAGACACTTCCTGATATTACAGAGAAGACTAATTTTCTGGGGTAAGGTAGTCAGAACATTTACGAGATAAAGTATTTATTTTGTTCAGGTGCCCACAACTAATATTCCAGGAATGGCCCTGCCATCATGAAGGAGCAGCCACATAAGATCAATGAGTCTAATAGATGAACCAATCACTGATCGCTTGCTGCTAAAAATCCATTGCTCCTCTTACATGTAGTCCCCAGTCAGTCCAACTGGGAGGTTAAAGATACAAGAATTGAGCAAAAGTGCTTTTGTTAAAGCCATGATTTATGTAATCACAAACTTCTTAAATGATAATAATAATGTAGGGTGGGTGAGCAAGTCAGCTTAGAATGTCTTGTTTTGAGGAATGTGCAAAGCCACTTTCTATTGGGTAAGGTAGCTCCCCAAAGAGCATTTTTGGAAGAACAAATTGTCACTCTAGATAGTTAAGTGCGTGGTGACTGTACAGAACTCATGGTGGCAACAAGACAGACAGATAAGTGATCACAGTTCAAGGGTGTTTATTGAACAACGAATGCAGGGTGGAAAAACGCCTAATCTAAACCTAAATCTAAGATGGGAGCAAGTGTTGACCATCAAATGAAAAATAAGGCAGTCCTAGTGATGTAGTGTCAAATAATAAGGGCCTATAGTAAAAAACATATTGCCAAATCTTACACTAATACAAAAAGGGTAGTTTTCAAGAAAAGAAAGAAGTATTCTCAAATGATGAGTCGGGATGGGATTGCCAGGGGTCTCCTTTCCCCAAGTTTTCAGCATGGGACAAGGTGGGTCTCCTGAGCACCCTCAAGCTTTCCCCAGCACAAGCTAACAGTTCTGCTCCAGCTATCAGGTTCTCTGATGGAAAGAAAAAAGAATCTTTCCAATAAAAACTGCATTACGTTCGAAGGCCTGATCGATCCAACAAACAAACACATAGTCCTGTTCTACAAATGCTGTGGGTGACTGATTCACCCCTGGGCCCCCCTCTTCTGGGCACTGACCCTTAAGAAAATCCTTTGGGCGATGGCTTCAGCCCCTTGAGTACCTCTCTTCCGGGCACTGACCCCAAAATGACTGTTGGCCTCCCTCCGCTGGGTTCACTATGGCTCTCCACCAAATTGTCTGCTATTGTTTTCATACAAAGTCTTTTCAACAGTTCACTGTGAACATCCCTTTCTCGGGTTCCCTTGATCAGGGTGATAATGGCTCACCCCTGGGTCCCTCTCTTCTGGGCGCTGACCCCTCAGAGTCTTACTCTACTATCTTTACGAATGTCTCTGCATGACGATTTCACCCCCAGGTGTTAGGAAGAATTCTCTCTTTAGGCTGAATTTCCTAACCTAGTGAGTCCCCCAACAGCTTTGCTGGATTTCTGGAGTTTGTTTTTTTCTCCTGCCAAGAGTGAGACTCTTTCTTCCAATCTTGGACATGATTTATGGTGTTCCTTTGACTGTTTGTGTTTTATGGGCTATGGGGTCCTTTACTCCATAGGGTCTCATGTGTTTTCACTATGTGTGTTACACAACACTCTCCGTGCAGTAACACAGGGGTGTCATAGTGACACCCCACCATAGACTCCATACCCTGGGACTGACTACTGTCTCCCAGGGCATGTAAAGTCACCATTGGCTTTACTAGTCCCAAATTATTAACAGAAACCAGTACAAACCATCATATTGTGGACGTACTGGTCGGGGCAAATCGATTGGCCCGGGGTCTGTTAGTCGAGGGGGCATGTCTCCGTCCCCCCTGATCGAGTTTTGGCTGGTGGCAGTGGATACTACTTTTTATATTCAACCGCGAATATTTCCCTATGGGATTTTCCCATTGTTCGAGGCTACCAACTTTAATTATTTAATTCTCAAAGCCTCGAACATACCGCCGGTTTATTTAATTAATATTAATTCGCCGGTTGCTATTTTTTGACAGGACTCGATTCTAAAATGGCGTTTGTGTTCTCTTTGTGATTCCAACCCAAGTCGAGCCCTTTGTTCCACTTTTTGGCAGGCTTCTACACAGAAGCCTCCAAAAGTGGTGCCACTCTGTCTGGGTACCACAGGGAGTGTGGGAGGGGGTTTAGGCACCCTGGACTGAGTTACCTTGGTAACTCAAGTCGAACTCTTGTGTGATTGGCCCAAGTGGTGAGCCGGCCGGCTCACCACTTAGCATGTTTGATTGACAGCTAGGCTGAGTGAATGGGGGTATGCTGCATAAAAGCAGGGCTTTGGGGACTGGAACTTTAGAAGTCACCACAGGACCTGAGAATCCGACGAGGGAGAAGCTGAGCCGACCTACTACGACGACACCACCGGTGGAGCCCTGCGGAACCGACTCACCACATCCCGACGACAGAGAAGATCTCCCAGCTGGAGAGGCTTCTTCCCCTGACTGGTGGGCACAACCAGTTTACCTTCTTCTCTTCGCACCCCAGACCGGTTTGTGGTCGAATTGCCCGTGCCAAGCACCCCGGCAACCGGATAGCCACTTACCACTGGACCGCGAATTACAGGACTGCTCCTTTTACCTGAGAAACTTCGCGGCTGGTTTCTTCCCTGGCAGTGCAACGGACTCCTGTCTTCCTCCCTGACGAGATCTTCTCTTCCCCCGGACGAAGCACCGTCTTGCATCCACTGCCAGGAACAAATGCCCCCGCTGGAGTATTCTCACCACTTTAAGGTACCGTGTCCGCCAGGCCACCCTTTCTAAAGATTGCTACAAGGTAATAATAACCCCTTAACCTTCTGGACTGGGCTGGCCGCCTTGACCCTCTAACTGGTCCCTTTCTTTGGTCCAACTCCTTTTTGAACCGTTACAAGACTTTTGTGCACTGCAACCGTGTGACCTTGGACACATTTCGTTTTGATCCTCTTAAAGCGGATCCGGCCTACTGACTCTGAATTCATGGTGTTACTTTGCCTTCCTCTCTTGTTGTGTTCGTGAAAAAGTGTTGGGATCCGTTTCAATTTATTCTCTGCTTTTCTCTCCCTTTTTAAAACAAATTATTAGAGTGCCATCTACGTTAAGCGCTCACCGCTGTCTGAAAATAAGTGGGGCTTTACTTAAGACTTGTCTAATATTCTTTTAAGGGAGTGTATATCTTTTAGTGACCGTGTTTTTGAATTGCTTACTATTAGTGCCTGTGTGTTTTTCTAGATGTGGTTTTAAATAAATAATGATATCTCTTTTACACCAAGCCCTGGTCAGTGTTTACTTGTTCTATTGTGTTCTCTTGACCTATTGTGAATACTCTGTATACTGCCTAACTCTTCTTGAGGGAATTCTGACTGCTCAGCCACAGCTACCAAGTGAATCTGTGTGGTACAAACTGCTACCAAGTGGGGCTACTGCCAAACACCTGTAGTCCTAAATCTTTTGCAGTGGTCCCAGAGGGAACTGCATAGGTTTCTGCCTAACACCAGGGTCCCCTCTTCTGGGCGCAGACCTTTCAAACAGAGTGATAACTTTTCACACCTAAATCTCCCTCGGCCGGTTCGGACCCCAAATAACACTCTGGATTCACTCCCCTTTTCTTCAGTGCAGGATTCAATTCGCTTGCTTTCTCAAAATACGGGATTCACTTCCCGTGCTTTTCACCAGTTTGCAGATCAGTCTTTCGATTGTACAGGCATTTGGCTGGACCTCCTGTATGACCACTTTGACCTGTTTTGGCGGCCCTCCTACGGCCTTCTGGTATCTGTAGTTTCAATCAAGATTGGGTCGACCAGAGTCTCTCAATTAGCACCCACTTGGTGCCAGTTCCCTTTTCAGCTGGTCTTCCCTTACACAATCTCACAGTTCTTTGAACTTCCTTCAATTTGCCACTTTATGACTTTCATTCAACACAGCCTGGTTCTTATCGATTCCCCCTCCTCCCCCGACTCACCGGCTGTGATGAACCGCTTGGCTTTCCTCTTTACTGGAGTCAAGGCCGGTACCACGGTCGCAGGAGCTTCCCTCGCTCCTGCTTATCGGTGTAGACTTGCCAACTACTATTGACATCTGTTGCAAGACACTTGTGCTATTCTTCGCGGTCTTCTGTCCTCTTCCACCAAATATCTGCGGGACTGGGACGAAAAGGGCAAGGTCGCTTCTCTCCTCGCTACCCTCTCGATTCCTGCTACCTTTCTCCTTCTCTTGAACTGCTGTGCCTGGTTAGCTGTGCCGTCGTGCTGTCTGCCATGCTTGTACTGTGCTCTTTCACTCCACCTTTTATCCCTCTGGGAAGAAGAAAGGGCCGCTGGGTGTGTGTGATTTAAGTCAATTGCCTGACTTTACCTAACCCTTGTGTCGGGACATGTCAGGTAAACAGTTTTATTACAAGTCCGGTGTTTCCTACTTCGGGGAAAAGTGTTGGTGTATGAAAAGGGGAAAGTTAAAATGTCTACATGTTCTGCGTGGAAGGATGGGGATAAGGTGTCATCAGGAATTATAGTCTTCGTGTTGGAAAGATTGGAGTGTCAGAGTATCCCACGGGACGGGATAGGGAAGGTTTGTGAAATGGATGGAAATGACCGGGATGGAGAACAGAACATAGGGGAATGTGGGAATAGGAGTATTCTGTCCTAGTCGATTGGGATTTTCAGAAGATGACAATCAGAGGGACGTGAAGAAGAATGGGAAGGGTGATGACTGGGAGTGTTCGGGGAGGGAACAGGAAAGGAGGGATTCCGAGAGAGATGGTTTCTGAAGGCAACAGGGTGTGTGATCCGAGGGGATTTGTTACCTACAGAGGAGATAGTAGATTTGGGTAAGTTAGATTCAACAGGAGGAAGGTGGGTAAATGTATTCTAGACTACAAAAGGCCTCGGGTATATCTTCCTCCTCTCCTTCTTCCCCGGTACAATACCGCATCTCACCTGGGGCAATTCCCTGAGCACAACCCCGGGTTCCCCTAACCAGGTGATCCTCCCTTGTTCGTCCACCCCCAGGGTCGTGATCTGAGAGCGCCAGCCCATCCCTAGCCACCTGAATAAGGAATCCTCGAGGTCTACTCGGGCGAATACCTTCAGGCTTCTCACATGACCCTTTGGTACAATGTGAAGGGCTTTCTGAAAAAGAGTTGGGCTTGAGGACTATGAATGATTGGGAAAGCAGGATTACAAAAGCTATATAGAAAAGAGGAGTCTTACTGGGCTCACGGTACATTGGTGTTGCTTGATAACAAGGACACATGCCCAATGCCCAGACCAGAAATGTAAAGTGATCCAGGCAGAATTCTTTAGATTGTCAACCATTCTGCACATCCGGTCAGGAGTGACAAGACCCTAACATTGCATTTATTAAAACTAGTTGGGGCTGTTACAAGTTTATGGAGGGACCGGACGTCATGTTCTTAGGTACACAGTCAAACACATGGGCAGCACGAGGAATGTTCAGTATGATGGACTCCAGCAGTCTTGCATGCAATGAACGTAGGCTAATGGGCCTCTCAGCTCGGTATTATGTCAAAAGACCTTTCTTTTTCCCAAATGTTTTTTGTAGAGAGGCCGCTCCATGACCAAACGGAGCAGTCTTTCTACATTGTACTGTCACGCCGCTGCGGCACACGAGTGCCCACAGGGGCTGACAGTGCCGGGTAAGTGTCTGTGTGTGTGTCTCTGAGCAAATAGGGGATCGGGGGATGTAACCCCCATGAATTTAGAAAAACAAAAACCCTCGTCATGTCCTTTTCTGCTTTCTGGGGGCCGCACAAAATCTTTGTGTGTGACCTTCAGGAAGCAGAAAAAATACACAGAACCCTCAGCTCACAAGAGTCTATATTGAAGTTTCTAATTGTAGTTCTTACCAGTGCTAATGGGGAAGAGTATAATGATTCCCAACTCAAAATGGATTTAAAAACAAAACACGTTTGGAACAGTTTGGGTGGAATCAGTTTGGACGCCCTAAAAGCATTTGTTAGAGTGGTCTAGGATTGTATGTTAGACGTTCTATACAGCTCCGACCTTGGTTTGGGAAGGTATCCAGTCTCTGGATTAACTGAAACATATGTGGATTTCGATCCATTGCCTAACTGCAAATAGAGCACAATAAAACATTTAGCAAAAGCATTCAGGCACTTGGGGATTAAGACCAGGAAGTTAAAATGTCCTATGTCACTGACCAGAGGCCTAGTGCTAGCAAAGAGGATTATGCTTTGCCAATGTTATTCACTGAATCTGGGTAAATACAGAATGTAGCCAGTGCATTGAATCTAGGCAAATCCTGAATGTAGCTAGTGCACCGAGGTATTCGTTAGAGTATAGTGAATGCATTTAAACCTGTTGCACTCATGCGTATTTAACTTTAACCGCAGGAACGGAACACTCTTGCATGCATTTGCCTCCATACACCAGACTAAACACAAAGCACAACATCCCTGCATCCCATCAGATACAGCTACGATCTACGACAAATAATTTGATCTATATGGATACATAACAAATCTTTCTAACTCGTGCACTCTCCTGACCATCTCTCAGCACCCACACACATGCCTGACCATCATGGGTAGTTTAATGGAGCTCGGCCAGCCAAACCCAATTTCCCTATCTTGGCCAAATGCACACACGCATGCTATTCCTCCTGAAAATATTCCCTTATCTTGACGGTTAAATGTTTTTAATTATTTTAACATTAGCAAAAGATAGTACATATGCATACAGATACAATGCAACCAAATTAACATGGACAAGGAACTTTTTGAAACAAATATAACTATTCATGTACAGCCACATTATCATATTACATGCTGAAAAGAAAAAGAAGGAAAAAAAACAACAATCAAAAAAAGTAACAATGTCCCGTCAAATATCCATCCAACAGGGCTCATATGTAAAACAATGCAATCAGATCATAAGAATGAATTACATCAGGGATCTTGTAAACAGTACATAGCTCATACATCAAATAGCGCACCATTTAACCATAAGTGTCTAAGAACAGACCCCAAAGATCATTGAATTTGTCAGACTCATCTTTGTATTTTAAAATCGTCTTTTCCTCTGTGGACACAGCTGGCAATCATCGATGTTGAAGCTGTTGGGGGATTTCCATGCACATAAGATCATTTTTTTGCAAGCATGCAGCCTCTTAGTACTCATATTTTCTTCGGAAATGACAGGCCTTCCAAGATGGTGACATTCCAGAGAATCAGAAGTGGACTTTGGTCCCCCGTGGGAGTTCCCACAACAAACGCGTTGAGGCCATATTAATGGGAGAAAGGTGCTATATAAATGACAAATTACTACTACTACTAATCTCTCGCTTTCACGTTGCTGGATTGTGAATGTCCTTTTCCGGGTAGAGGGGAACGTGAATGGGTGTAGTTTGCGGCGGCAACACTGCCAGGGCCTCTCTAACAATCTCAAAACTATAATGCATGATTGATGGTTTGGGAGCCCTACATTTTAAATCATTATGCAGTATCCTATCTAGAACCTGCTTCGCTATGAGCTTGGATGACAAAATCACAAAGATTCACAACTCTATTAATCTGGTGGTTCTTATGAATGTTCCCTTAATACACAATAGGTGGTTAAGTATTGCCAAATGCATTGTACGGGTTAATACAGAGTTCATGGGTTTTGGCAGCTAAAAGCTGCGACATGGTATTTGGATTGGATAGTAATATGAAGTGAGGCATGGGGGTTATTTGGGATTCTCGCAGTTCTGCAGCAGATGGGGTGTCAACTGTAGTCAAGTTTTCTTGTATATGATGCTAGATGTTTTGGCAAGAGATACATGACCTAATTAACACGAGATGCTCAAGAAGCAAGTGATCAATACAACAATTTGGCCATGGGAAACTCGTTTGGATGCTTCTTAAAAGTAGAAAGGGGTGCGCGTGGTAAAAAGTTGCACATACACAAAAGGAGATTTCTAGGAATGCTTTTCATTCAAGTGTTGCAATGTACTGAAGTGGCATTATTTTGGAACAAGAATATGGTTTACTGTTAGGGAGATTTTTCCAAAAGTCATCTTGAGAGGATTTAGGTAGATCTACCTAGTAAAGACAGCAGGGTTTCATTTAAGGTTTTCCACTGACAGTGCACTCTTTGCCTGGAGTACTCATTTTAGAAATAGAACTCTACCCTTTAGTGCTAAGGGCGAGTATGTTCGTCTGGAATTCCAAATAGGAAATCATTGTAGGCTCTGCCCACTTCCGCAGTTAACCTTGTGATAAACCCGAAAGGACACCAACCAACAAGTCAACCAAGTATTCAACAATTCTTAGCAGATAGGTTAGAGGATGATGTGTCAGTACTTTTGAATTGTCTTGATGTTTGTCCATTAAAACAAAACAGACAAAGACAATAGTCAGCTCCTGGTTAGAGCACAGAACCATCAAAAGCTGTCAACTTAGAAGGTGGATACAGCGGAGACCATCTTGTGGCTGGAGACAATGAGGAAAACCACAAAAGCAGATCTAGACCAAGACTTGAATAAGAGGCCCCTAAAGGAAGATTGCAGAGGTGGTCAAGATTTGAAAGTAGCAGATGTAGTGGTTGTGGCACTTTAGAGAAAGGTCTGCAGGCAAAGCCCCCATGAACTGTAGAAAACCAACAAGTTGTGGACAATGCTGATGGGGTACATTTATGGAGTCCAGGGGAGGGGACATAGGGAGGTAGGGGGCATAGAAAATTTCCAACATCTGGTATTTCACTGATCACAGATACAATACCAGGCAGCAAAGACTGCAGGCAGAGTACATCGGGATGGAAATAAAGGACCAACAATGCAGACTAGGTTGGTGGTGTCCCACAAGATGTGCCTCAAGTGGTTGGACCAAGAAATAGCAGCATCAGGTTAACCCAATGGCCTTTTAGGACAGGCCAGCATGTGCTTTGGGGTCAGTACATGTCACTGCAGGACGGGATAATGGAGGTGCCCTAGAAGGAATGACAGCCTGATGTGTCCAAAAAATGGGCAAGCATTTTGGACATCACAAATAATGCCTTCCAGTTTGCAGTTACAAAACAGTTCTCCCAATTTGTATTTGTTTATTTGTATAGCGCACCTTGCCCGGGGGCATCAGGGCGCATAAGTATGGCAGTATACATGGTTACAAGGCAAAACAGTAAAAAAATATACATGGTTACAGAGCAGGAATCCAGGTGGTGACGGTTACAGGAGTCACTTAATGAGACAGCAAATATACAAGTGTGCAGGTGGTGGGGTGGTATACAATGAGAGCGGATAGAATATATACAAGTATATAATGTCACAGTACTTTTTTTTTTTTTATTTACTTGATTTTAATCAAAAAGAATTGATTTTTACAAGGTATAAAAAAGAAGGAGATCGGCGTTTTTTCTGGGATCTGTTGATACAGTTTCGCCGGTTTTAATCTTGGCTAAGTTCGTTGTTTGGATCAAAGTTCTGTGGTTTGCTTTAAGGCAGCTTCGAGAATCTTGACTGCCACTATAACCCATTTTGTTTTTTTCCCCGGCGATCAACCAACACCACCAAGTCTGTTCTTCTTTAAGAGTGGAGTCCCGAAGTAGCGGTAGCAAGAATGCCGTGCGGAGGTGGGCGGTTTTAGGACAATTTAAGATCAAATGTCTTGATGTTTCTGTGATGTCTGGGTTTAGACATAGTCTGCAGGTTTTATTTGCTGATTGAGTACGGATAGCTCGGATTTCTTGTGTTTGTATCAGGTTTAGTCTTGTTCGCATGAACATTTTTCGGAGATTTTTGCTTGGAAATTTGATGCAATAGTTCAACGGAAGGTTTAGTTTATTGGTGGTAGGTGGAAGGTGGTAAAGCAGTTTGTTTCCCGTTGCCAGATTACATGTGGTGATCCAGTCCTCATGTGCTACTTTGCTTTTAATTTTTTCTGGGTTTTGGATTAAGTCCTCGCGGGTGCAGGCGAGTGCTTTTAGTTTTAAAGTTAGTTTCTTTTCCCAAAGGGTCAATGCTTTACAGCGCCCCATCTTAAGTTCTTCTCGAATCGATTTGTATATTGGCAGCGAGTCCGGGTCAATGATTTTCCTTAGTGCTCTCATTTGGCTTTGTTCTAAGGATGCTGACAAAGATAATAAGCCAAGTTCTCGTCGTATGGCTGCAATAGATGCCGATTTTGGCAATCCCAAAACTGCTTTCCAGAGGTATCCCTCTAGTTTTGGCCAGATGGAGTCGTGCATGTTGAGCGCTACGTCCATTCCGTAGATCAAAGCTGGTACCACCTTTTGTCTGTAAAACTGGATTGCTGGTATTAGGGAAAATTTACCGTATTTGTTGTCGATCAGTCTTGTTTGAGTGGTAAGTGTTTTGACTTTCGCCCACAGAGCCAGGATGGTTGAGTTCTCAGTTCTTAATTCATCAATCATGACACCCAAGTATCTGATGTTTGTGACTATCTCGATCTTTACATTGTCTAAGAACCAGGTGCCACCTGGGTTAGATTTTGAGCGCTTGTTCCCCAAGATCAAGATTTTTGATTTCTCTATATTTATTTCTAAGTCGTTTTGGATAATGAATCTGGCCAGATTTGTCAACTGGCGCTGAAGACCGACTTGAGTTTGGTCCATCAGAATCAGGTCGTCGGCGTAGAGCAACCTGGACACCGCGCTGTTTCCAACTTTTGGAGGAAATACTCTCAATGAAGTTTGCGTATATTGAAAGTCACCTAAAAATGTAATGAATAAAGCGGGGGCTAAAGGACACCCCTGTTTGACCCCTCTTTCGACCTTTACTGCTTCCGATAGCAAGCCTTGTCGGTTTAGTCGAACTCGCATAGTTGTCTCTGTGTGTAGTGCGATTATTGGTTCTAATATTTCCTCTGGACACTTCCAGTTGGATAATTTCGACCATAGTTTTTGACGGTTTACTTTATCAAATGCTTTAGATAAGTCGATAAATGCGAGGAAAACTTTTGGAGCTCCGTTTTTTACATTGTCTTCGATGATGTTCAAGATCAAGATGTTTATACTTGTGGAGGCCGTCTTGAGGAATCCCGTTTGGAAATGATCGATTGAAGGAGAGGTTCTTGCCCAGTTTTGAAATTTTGATAGGAGTAGAGTCGCAAATATTTTGCCCATGATGTCCAATAGGGCTATGGGTCGGTAGTTCGCCGGGTTGTCTCTGCTTCTTTTTTTAAAAATGGGTACAATAATTGTCTCTGTCCATGTTTTCGGGACTTGTCTGGATATTCTGCAGTGGTCGAAAATTTTTGTAATCAAAAGGGACCATTCCGTTTGGTTTTTCTTTAGATCTATATTGGTCAGTCCGTCTGGCCCGGGTGCTCTAGACGCTTTCAGTTTTGAGATTACTGACTTGATTTCGTCTTGGACTGCTAGATTTATCCATGTTGCTTCCTTTTGGTTTCCCAACACCGTGTCAGATATGGAGGTAGGAGCGAATTGGGCAGAATAGAAAGCTGTCCACGATGATTCCGGTATCAAATTGAAGAGTTTGTCATCGGTTCGGATGCCATTGTTCTTTATTAATGCCCAGAAATCTCCAACATTTTTTGACGCTAAAGTTTTTATCATCTGTTCTGCGTCCTTCTGATAAAGTTCCGCTCTCCGGTGTCTTACCCATGATCTGTAAGATACGGTCTCCGCAGCCAGTGATTGTATAGCCTTTTCATTGGGATTTCTTTTGAAGTCGCGTTGTAGTTTTCTCAGTTTTCTTCGTTTTTGCACTGGAACTTTGTCATATTCATGATGACCAGTTGTTACTGTGGCTTTGCCGTTTTTTTGCTTTTGTATATGGGGTATAAGAAGGGGCAAGTAATTTGGCCTTGCCGGAGTACCCGTAGCGTTTTGTTGAGCTTCGTTGTAATTTTTCGTTATTTCTTTGATGTTTGATGATGTGAGCTGAAGCCGCTTTTGGTTTGCTGCCAGTTGCAGTTTTGATGTGTAGGACGGTCTCACCGGGATTTTAGATTCTAGCGTCATGGTTAAGAGGTTGTGATCGCTTTCTTTCGTTTTATAAATCTCGAAGGTGGACGCGTAGGGTAGTTAAGCGAGTGAAGTGAAGATATAGTCAAGTGTAGCTGTTGACGAATCACGTTCCCATGTTGGAAATGCAGGAAGTTGGCCCCTTACCATTGCCATGTTATGGAGGTTTCTTGCGTCCATCAGATCTAACCACAGGTCTCCTCTTGCTTTTG
This sequence comes from Ambystoma mexicanum, assembly GCF_040938575.1. NCBI lineage: Eukaryota > Metazoa > Chordata > Amphibia > Caudata > Ambystomatidae > Ambystoma > Ambystoma mexicanum. Next base: position 1,513,377,081 of record NC_090932.1, on the reverse strand, counting down.
CGGCTGTCGGTAATGTTGCATTCCTAAAATGATCACACTTTGCGTTCAGGTCACCGCAAACTATGATGAAGTCGATGCAAAGTTCGGCGGTGATCTTGTCTAGCAGGGTGGTCATTTCGTCGCAAAATTCCTTGTTTGTATATCTTTGCGGATTCCAATAGGTGTTAATGATAGCCAGCTTTGATTTCTGGTTTCCCTTTACGTTTGTATTCGGATGGCACCATTCTGTCTGAAGAGCAAGGATTCCGTAAGTTTCTGCTATCCTTGCCTTGATGTCAATTCCGGATCCGATTTTGATGGAGGTCAGAAGGCCAGATGATGGTCGTCCAAAAATGCCTTTTATTGCCAGTGATATTTCGGTGTCGTATCCATCTAGAATTGGTTTTTCCCTCAGCCAAGTTTCTTGGAGGCAGATTATGTCAAATTTTGCTAGGTCTTGTGTTTCTGGGTTTAGCAGATGGTCGTGACCTCTTGTATTCTAGGAGCACATGGAGATGGTCAGGGGAAAATCTTCGATGATTTGATTCAGAAGTTTGTCCGAGGTTTGCAGTTCTGTACAAGGTAATTGCTAGTTTTGGGAATTTGGTTTTAGCACTTTTCTCAACCAAGACCAGGGACCCGATGGAGTCCGTGATTGTGATTGGTTGAATGGTTCTTTGTGATCCGAGGGGAAATCTTTCACAGGGGATCTGTCTGACCTGAGACAAGTTTTTTTCCAATTTTGACCCCCTTCTTGTCTGAGGTGGTGAGCTCTGCTTGTCCAGGTCCGTGGCGTATATTTAGGTCTTTCACGTTGGTGTTCTCGTGTTTCTGCGTTGTAACTTCGATAGTCGGTATTCTGTTTTACTTGCGCACTTTTTTTGTGATTTGTGGTTTGAGAATTGGTCTTGTAATGTGTTGATCCTACTTGGCAGGTCGGTTGAGGTAGTTGTATTTCTGACAGGCCGAAGCCTAGTTGAAGCAGCGCGTCAAGCGTGTCTTTAGTTGGCTCATGTTGAGGGATGGTTTTTACATGTAGATATGCTTTGGCCTTTTTCTGCCTATGATATGGTTCAATTAAAATGAAGTTCGTAGTAGACAAGTGAGTCAAACTAGGCACTTTTGCCACGATTGTGAGAACTGTTTTTCTGTTCAGAACAAGAAAATTTTTTCCTGGCGTTAGTTTTTCCATTTTAAAGAGTCGGGTTTGGCTCTTGGTTTGGATGTGTGTTGGGGGGTCTTTTTTTGTTTTGGTTAATTCAGACCTTGACTGGACTGGTGTATTAATGCACTCTTTATTGTTGTCCTGTGGGTTATTTTCAGGCGGTGTCATTTTGACGGCCGCTATGGGGTGTGTATTTGCTGACCGTGCCTCAGATGGTAGTTCTTTTGCCGTTTTGAATGCGAACGAAACAGCCGAGTTCGATGAAGTCAAGGACGTTTTTGTGGAGCCCAGTGTAGATAGATCGGTAGAAGCGTTTGTTGATTCTATTGACGAAGGCTTTTGCACAGTGATATGTGGATTTGATGTATCTTCCGGTTCTAAGTGTTGTGTGAGGTTCATCAAGGAGGAATCTGGGATTGATAAATGTAAATCGTCCACCTCGGTTGTCTGCTGAAATTCCAGAGGTGCTGCTTCTTTTGATGAATTCTGTATCATGGTTTGTAGTAACGTTCTTTTGGGGTGTAGCTCCTCTCGTTGTTTACTCCAACTAAGGCTTTGTGCGGGTTTGGGTTCCAATTTCTTAGAACTAGTTTTTGCTTTTACGATGAGTGGTGTCGTTTTTCTGCTATATTCATCCACACCTCTTTTCAAATCTTTGGCTATTTGATGACAGCCTTCTTTGGATATTTCAGTTTCAAGAGTGATTTGGGTTTCACTAATTGGTTGACCCTTGTTTGCTTTGTTCGGTTTTTCCTGAATGGTTGTATATCTGTCTATATTTGTTGATGCACGGAGTGTGTGTGGGGATCTTAATCTTAATTGGGTTTCGAGGAGTGACATTCTTTGCTCCCACTGAAGTTCTAGCTCCGTGTTTTTTTGGTTTAGGGCCGTGATGAAGCCTTCCAAAAAGATCATTTTTGAGTTTGTAGAGGTTACTATTGTCACCAGATCTTTCATTGATTCGTTGAGCGATTCGTACAGTTTTCCAAACGGGGACAAGGCCACCGTGATGGCTGACATCACAGAGAACATATCTGGAGACTGATTTTTTGACTCGTGGTTCAATTTTGATGGCGAAGACTCACTGGATTTGTCTTTTCCCGGAGTGGAGGAGTTTCTCTGATGATCTAAAGGGCGTGTACATGGAGCGAATTGGTTTGCAGTAGTTCTTTGAGGCGGGGTGTCGTTTTTGGCTTTTGTTGGTAGGTTATGTTTATCTGGAACCAGGACACAAGGTCCTAGCACTCGGTCTTCGGATGACTCAACGAACAAGTTGAGAGCTGGTTGTGTGGGTCCAGTGGGTGGACTTGGCTGTAAGTGGTCCGAGTTATGTGACAAGGCTGAAGCTCTTACTGGAGAGAGGCGTAAGTCAATTAACGGCGAGTTCTGTGAATCGACCTCCCCCGTTTTCTTTTGTTTAGGAGCCGGGGGAATTTCAGCGATTGCGTCCAATAGTTCTGCGTCTGAAAGCTCGACTTCCCTCACCAGTTTTCTCTTTGTCTGTCTGGCGAAGAAGTCTTTTAATGCATGACATGTTAAGGGTTTAGCAAGTAGCGTTTTCCCAATCTCGATTTTCTTTGCTGTTTGGCGCTGCTTCCGTTGATAGTAATTGGAACTTTGTGAAGTCCCAGATTCGTAGGGTTTTTTCTGGTGAAGTGCTTTTCGTTTTAGTAAAGCTATAGCAGTTTGTCTTTGTGAAGCGTAACGCTCTGTGGGCGGTTCGTTCCCCAACGTTGGGTTTGGGTCCGCTTCCACAGGTAAAGGGGAAGAAGCCACCGTTAAAGGGAGGGTCGAGGGACCTACTGACCTCTCTGTTGTCGGTGGAGTTAACAGTGGGTGTGATGGTAAAGTGGGAGGTGTTTCGTATCGTCTCCTTCATCTAATGTAGTCGTGTAGCCGGAATTTGCATGCCATTCAACTTGAATGGTACTTCCAAAATCGGCACATGACACCAGATTGTCTTCCAGGTTTCTAGCTTGTAGAGCGTGCGTATGGATGTTGCGCTTTTTGTATATTTGTTGCAAGGTTGAGTCGGTTAGAGGTTCGGGACTCTGTGCTTCCTCTTGGACCGAAGCACAAGGGTCAGATCGGCGCCACTTTCCGGCGACAACCGGTGCGATCCCAGTCATCGTAGCAGAGGCTGGAAGGTCCGGGGATTTTTGTCGGCTCAGTAAGACCGTCCCACTCGCCACAGTGGAGGCAGGTCAATCTCTTGAGACTGAAAGCTGATTACGCGGTGTCAGGGACGGTGTGTAGTCAGACGGATTTGTCATCGTCGTTTCGCACTTGTCTGTGGAGCCTCCTAGCGAGATCACAACAGGATTTGACTGCAAAGGGGGTCCAGTAACGGCGGGGAGCTGATGGAAGACTTCGTCCCTCAATAAGTGTAACTCAGTTTGCACGGCGGTTTCTTCCTCTTTGTCGGGCCGGGAGCTTGCTTCACGCAGCGACTGGCTGTCTAGCGAGCTTGGGCTAGACGATGGAGAGGAGGAGGAGGAGGATGAGATGGATTTAGCCTCCCCCTTTGCCTTCCTTACGTTGGAACGGGATCGTAGATTTTCTCTGTCTTTTGTATTGCGTCGATCAATTCGTTCCAGGCGTGTGTATTGACTGCGTAGGACGCGACCTAGCGGTGTTATTGGTATTGTTGATGAATTGAGTAAATTCGAGTTGACTGAAGAGGCCATATCGGCCGAGACGGCCGCGTGCTGCCCTAGATTGCTCGCGGTTCTGGCGAGCCGACTCCGCGTGCCGCTTCGCGTAGGTGCAAGGGTTTTGGTCGCTCCTCCCTGGAAGAAAATATGGTGTGTGTGATCAGTGTCTTACCTAGCCTTTTAGCCACCACCAGCCGCAAACAGCAGACAACAGCTCGCCCTTTTCACCACTCAGGCTTCTCGCCGCAAGGGTCAAGCTGTTCTGCTTATGAGGCTGAAGCAGAGGGAGTGGCTTCCGAAAGTCACGTGACGCGGGTCACGTGTTGCAGGGGGGATGCCGCTCACTTCAAACTGCTCGCAGCTGAGCTGGGAGTCTTACGCGATTTGGAGGGGGTGTTTTAAAATCGATCCTCCTCCTGTCCACAAGGCAAATGTTCCTCAGTTCTCCACACGAACAAAGTCTTGAACAAGGGTAGCAGCCGCACAGCAGACAACAGCTCGCCCTTTTCACCACTCAGGCTTCTCGCCGCAAGGGTCAAGCTGTTCTGCTTATGAGGCTGAAGCAGAGGGAGTGGCTTCCGAAAGTCACGTGACGCGGGTCACGTGTTGCAGGGGGGACGCCGCTCACTTCAAACTGCTCGCAGCTGAGCTGGGAGTCTTACGCGATTTGGAGGGGGTGTTTTAAAATCGATCCTCCTCCTGTCCACAAGGCAAATGTTCCTCAGTTCTCCAAACGAACAAAGTCTTGAACAAGGGTAGCAGCCGCACAGCAGACAACAGCTCGCCCTTTTCACCACTCGGGCTTCTCGCCGCAAGGGTCAAGCTGTTCTGCTTATGAGGCTGAAGCAGAGGGAGTGGCTTCCGAAAGTCACGTGACGCGGGTCACGTGTTGCAGGGGGGATGCCGCTCACTTCAAACTGCTCGCAGCTGAGCTGGGAGTCTTACGCGATTTGGAGGGCGTGTTTTAAAATCGATCCTCCTCCTGTCCACAAGGCAAATGTTCCTCAGTTCTCCACACGAACAAAGTCTTGAACAAGGGTAGCAGCCGCACAGCAGACAACAGCTCGCCCTTTTCACCACTCGGGCTTCTCGCCGCAAGGGTCAAGCTGTTCTGCTTATGAGGCTGAAGCAGAGGGAGTGGCTTCCGAAAGTCACGTGACGCGGGTCACGTGTTGCAGGGGGGATGCCGCTCACTTCAAACTGCTCGCAGCTGAGCTGGGAGTCTTACGCGATTTGGAGGGGGTGTTTTAAAATCGATCCTCCTCCTGTCCACAAGGCAAATGTTCCTCAGTTCTCCACACCAACAAAGTCTTGAACAAGGGTAGCAGCCGCACAGCAGACAACAGCTCGCCCTTTTCACCACTCGGGCTTCTCGCCGCAAGGGTCAAGCTGTTCTGCTTATGAGGCTGAAGCAGAGGGAGTGGCTTCCGAAAGTCACGTGACGCGGGTCACGTGTTGCAGGGGGGACGCCGCTCACTTCAAACTGCTCGCAGCTGAGCTGGGAGTCTTACGCGATTTGGAGGGGGTGTTTTAAAATCGATCCTCCTCCTGTCCACAAGGCAAATGTTCCTCAGTTCTCCACACGAACAAAGTCTTGAACAAGGGTAGCAGCCGCACAGCAGACAACAGCTCGCCCTTTTCACCACTCGGGCTTCTCGCCGCAAGGGTCAAGCTGTTCTGCTTATGAGGCTGAAGCAGAGGGAGTGGCTTCCGAAAGTCACGTGACGCGGGTCACGTGTTGCAGGGGGGATGCCGCTCACTTCAAACTGCTCGCAGCTGAGCTGGGAGTCTTACGCGATTTGGAGGGGGTGTTTTAAAATCGATCCTCCTCCTGTCCACAAGGCAAATGTTCCTCAGTTCTCCACACGAACAAAGTCTTGAACAAGGGTAGCAGCCGCACAGCAGACAACAGCTCGCCCTTTTCACCACTCGGGCTTCTCGCCGCAAGGGTCAAGCTGTTCTGCTTATGAGGCTGAAGCAGAGGGAGTGGCTTCCGAAAGTCACGTGACGCGGGTCACGTGTTGCAGGGGGGATGCCGCTCACTTCAAACTGCTCGCAGCTGAGCTGGGAGTCTTACGCGATTTGGAGGGGGTGTTTTAAAATCGATCCTCCTCCTGTCCACAAGGCAAATGTTCCTCAGTTCTCCAAACGAACAAAGTCTTGAACAAGGGTAGCAGCCGCACAGCAGACAACAGCTCGCCCTTTTCCCCACTCGGGCTTCTCGCCGCAAGGGTCAAGCTGTTCTGCTTATGAGGCTGAAGCAGAGGGAGTGGCTTCCGAAAGTCACGTGACGCGGGTCACGTGTTGCAGGGGGGATGCCGCTCACTTCAAACTGCTCGCAGCTGAGCTGGGAGTCTTACGCGATTTGGAGGGGGTGTTTTAAAATCGATCCTCCTCCTGTCCACAAGGCAAATGTTCCTCAGTTCTCCACACGAACAAAGTCTTGAACAAGGGTAGCAGCCGCACAGCAGACAACAGCTCGCCCTTTTCACCACTCGGGCTTCTCGCCGCAAGGGTCAAGCTGTTCTGCTTATGAGGCTGAAGCAGAGGGCGTGGCTTCCAAAAGTCACGTGACACGGGTCACGTGTTGCAGGGGGGATGCCGCTCACTTCAAACTGCTCGCAGCTGAGCTGGGAGTCTTACGCGATTTGGAGGGGGTGTTTTAAAATCGATCCTCCTCCTGTCCACAAGGCAAATGTTCCTCAGTTCTCCACACGAACAAAGTCTTGAACAAGGGTAGCAGCCGCACAGCAGACAACAGCTCGCCCTTTTCACCACTCGGGCTTCAGTACATTAGAAGTGAGTAGGTGAAAAGTTATGGTCCTGTATGAATGTAGTCCTGGGCGGACAGCCATGTTTTGACTTTACTTTTGAATGTTAAGTAGGAGGGTTCCGATCTGAGTGCATTGGGAAGTGTATTCTAGAGTCGGGCTGCGGGGACAGGGAAGCTGGAACCTCTGTATCTTTGCAGCTTAAATCTGGGTGTGGTTAAGGTGTGACCCTGAGCAGATGTCAGTGGCCGTGATGAGGAGTGATGTAGGTAGTGATACATGACCAAGAGCTTCAGGAGGCACATCACGGCTGCAGCAGGGTAGGATTCCGCTTATGCCTGCTGTGTCAAGGGGAGAGATCCCAGAACATGGTTCCCTTTCAGGCCTCACAAATTCTTTAAAAATCCAACTTGGCCTGAACAGCAAGTTCCTTAGTTGACATCCTCGACCTAAGAGAAATGCAACAATGGTTACGGGTGATGTGAAGGCATCATGAAGGAGGACACAGACAACAGATTCTAGATTCAAAATAATCAACTCTATTAACTTAAATCTCAAGATGGACAAAGGTCCAACCTGCCCTATGCTAAGGTGGGATTTCCCTACCTTCAAAGTCAAAGAGTTCAACTTAGGAATCTGTCTGTGTCCAAACCCTATGCTTGCCCTCACAACTCTAACCATACAATGTGTAGGGATGTCAGCAACCAAAAAGAAAACCAGTGTTTAACACAAAGTCCTGAGCTTCTTCCAGCACGCAGCTTTCTTCAGTTACCTTCCCCAAGTATAAAACAGTTCAACAAAGTAAAGTCTCAGAGTCCCCTTTCTGAAAGTTAGAACGCAACAGTCTTTTCAGGTCTCGGAGTTTCCTTCACCAAATTAGGACGCTCTTCCCCCAACTTTAAAATCACATAAATCCAACAGCTTTGAAGTGAAATGTTCCTCATCAGAACTCAGGGTTCCTTTCCCCAAGCTCCAAGTGCCACACCTTATTTATTTATTTTGCAATTTGTACAGCGCACCAAACCCGTAGGCATCTGGGCGCTGTTCTTGACGGTAAACAGTATCAAAGGTTACACATGGATGAGCCAGTGGGTCGTAAACAGTATTGTAGGTTACAAGGTTGTGCAAGTAGACATGACAGGAGGAGGTAGTAAAGTTGTACAGTTACACAGTTACAATTTTACAGATAAACGATTGGTTAGGCCTGGCAGCCCCAATGTTAGAGAACAGTAAGGATTCTGTTATACAGTGTTTACAGCTCAGGTGAGTTATTCAAGTAACTCCTGTGAGAAAAGCCGGGTTTTCAGAGGTGCTTGCAGAAGGTCCAGAGGGAGGCTTCTGACCTTAAGGCGACAGGTAGTGAGTTCCAGTGTTTGGCTGCTAATACAGGGAAGCTGCTGCCTCCTGAGTTCTCTCGTTTGAAGCGTGGGATGGCGAGTAAGTGTGAGTAGGCAGAGCGTGTAGGCCTGTTAGATTGGTTGGTGGTGAATTTATCTGTCAAATATTTAGGGGCAGACTTATGTATACATTTGTGTGTCATAGATCGTGTTTTGAAGAGTATGCACCCTTGTATGGGGAGCCAATGGAAAGGAAAACACCAAATATAAAAGGAAACACCAAATATAATTCCAACAGCCTTGAAGTGGAATGTTCGTTGTCAGAACTCTGGGTTCCCTTTCCCAAGCTCCAAGTGCCACACATCAAAAGAAACATAAAATGTCCTTGTATCCACAATCTAATTAGATGTTTAATATACAGTTGGAATAATTTTGTAGCTTTCACTCATGTTGAAAAAATGTCACTGTAAATCAAGCTTCAGTATGCATTTCAATGTATGATGGTTTGCACAGATTTAAGCTTTCTTTCCTTCTTTAGTCTTTCACCTGGTTAGTAGTAAAGTTTTAATTTGGCATTAGAAAATGAAATATTTAGCTTAGGGTTCTTTTTCCCCTTCATTTTATGATTCAATGATTGTTTGTTTCACAGTAACTAAATAGTTCAATGTTTGGCAACCTTTGAAAACATGTTTCTTGCCAAACGCGATCACTCCAATGTAAAATATTCCCCTTTGTATAATGGTTCACAAATAAAAGTGTTTGTTTCACTTTAATTGGTTTGTTCAGCATTATGAGCCTTTCGAAAACGTGTGCCTTGCAACACGCAACCACTCCGATACAAAGTATTTCCTTCTATTAAATAATTGACAATTATAGTTGTTTGTTTCCATTTAATTGAGCCATTCAATATTCACAGACCTTCGAAATGTGTATCTCTCCACACACGACCACTCCGATACAAACTATTTCAAGAAACGGTCAAGGTCACACACGAGCCCCGGGTTTCTCCATTTCGAGAAACACACTGGTCGCTTTTAAAGTTGATTCTGCAGCGCAGATCACACAGCCCTCTCTCTACAGTGTGGGGCTCTAGTCCCTGCCCCTAATAAACTCCTGGTGTGGACCCCCACCACAGGGGAATGAGCTCGTTGAATTGTAAGGAAAGGGGCAACGATCCAGCACAGCTTCCTTCTCCTTTCCTGCTCTGCTCCAAGGAATCCCTAGTCCCATGCCACGTTGGAGGCTCCTCTGCTTCCTGCACTGGACTCCTGGTCCTTCTCCTGTTGTTCCCCTTTTCCCACTGGGCTGGGCTCCATTTATATAACTGCAGTCCTTTAAAAGGCTGCAGGTGAGGATGATGGTTCAACTTTGCATGATCCCAAGTAAAGGGACATACTTGACCTTCACTACTCTTAGCAGGCATCTTCCCCATCAGAGTACTAGAGTGGTAAAAGAGCACAGTCCTCATTGGTCTTAGTTGTCTGTTCTTTGTCCCAGTACTGGCAAGTGTCAATGGCAGAGAAATGAGGGGAGCAGACTTATAATAGCCCATAAAGGTTGGGGGTGGGTTGTGTGTCACTAGGAAAAGGGGATGCCATGTCTCGCCCAAGGGTACCCCACTCTTAGTCCCCAAGGACCCTGCACCCAGGTGATCTTGCCTCGCTTCTCCGCCCCCAGGGCCGGATCAAAGAGCGAGGGCCTTTCCCTGATCACCTGCGTGGAGGATCCAAGGGGTTGAGGAGTGAGAATACCTTCACAGTGACAAAATATTTACCAGTGCTTTCTGTAAAATGGTCAAGGTCACCATATGCACAGTTCAAAGTTGGTCCAATGTTACCACCCAAAGACCAGCCATGAACTGGGAAACGTATGGAACAAGTTACTTACCTGTAACTCCTGTTCTCCAGCATGGGGTCTGGCATAGATTCACATGCTCATGAATATTACCCATCGTCAGGCTGGGAATCCTCGGTAAAAAAGAAAAGCAGTTTCACTTTAGCCTAAAAACTGCTCCTTTCCTCTAGAACCAATCACTGTCGTTTGGGTCACACTGCCCCATCCAATGACAGTCCTCTCCCTAAGCTCCACCCCTGGTGGTCATCTTCAGATTTGTTAGAGCAGGTAAAGTGGCACTATGAACCAAGAAGAGCCACAGAAGGGAAGGAGGGGTTAGGAGGGGAGAGGGGTGGTGTTTTTTTTTCTGCATGTCAATCCATGCCAGACCCATGCTGGAGAACATGAGTCACAGGTAAGTAACTTGTTCCTTCTCCAGCATGGGGTCTGGCATGGGTTCACATGCCTATCAATATGATTACATAGCAGTACATATACACAACCACAGGAGGTGGCAAGGCTCAACAGAAGCAATACACTTACCCCTGGAACAGTCTCACCTCAAACAGGTTGCGTAGCACCGCTTGGCTGACCCACGACTCCTCCCTGAACTTCTATCGACACAGTAGAATCTTATGAAGGTGTAGGTGGACCGCCACGTAGCAGCCATGCAGATGTCGAGCAGGGGAACACCAGAGAGAAACGCAGTCATCGCTGCACTGGCTCTGGTGGACTTGGCTCCAGGCCGGCCTGGAAGAGGTCTGTTGACCAGACGATGACAGTGCATGATGCAACTGGAGAGCCACCTTACACAGGGCCTTCCCATGCCCCACTGTGTCAAAGCTCACAAAAAGGTGGGATGTCTTGTGCATGCCACATTAAACTTCAAGACACGAGCAACGTCCAGCGGATGCAAAGTCCTTTCCGCTGGCGAAGAAGGGTTCGGGAAGAAAACTGGCAGAACTAAAGGCTTGTTGAGGTGGCATTCTGACAGAACCTTCTTCATAAAGATGGTGTGGGTCAGCAGTACCACCCTTGTAGTGTAGAAAAAGTATGGCTGCTTGCAAGAGGGCATGGATCTCCCTGATCCGCCTGGCCGAAGCGATGGCCACTATGAAAGCAGTCTTCCAAGAGAGTAACTTCAGAGGGGTCCGATGCAATGGTTCGAAGAAAGGCCCCATGAGTTTTGTCAACACCAGGTTGAGCTTCCAAGCCAGAGCCGGGGCCTTCACCAGTGCAAAAGTCCTAAAGAGGCCCTGGAGGAACTCCTTGACGAGCGTGAGACCACAGTGAAGGCTTGCCAGACGAGCGGGTGTACCTGGAAATGGCCGCCAGGTGCACCTTGATAGAGGCGTGAGCCAACAAAAACGGGTGTGGAAAGAGTTGAGGAGCTGTGATGTGCAGAGGCGTAATCTTCTGAGTCATGCACCACACTGTGAAGCGCTTCCATTTATGACCATATCAAGTTTGAGTAGAGGAAGCTCTGACCTTTCTGCACTCCAGTGGCAGGGGATAATGGCCAAACTCTAGGGATGCAGTAGCCAGGACGTGAGGATCAGCGATGCAGGGCCGTGATGCAGTATTGCCCCGTCTTCTCAGAAGAGAAGGTCGGCAAGTGGAGGCAGCCGGATGGACAGGGCCACCGACAGACAGAGCAGGTCTGGGTACCAGATCTGCTGAGGCCACACCATAGCGATGATTATCATCCTGCAATGAAATTGTCTGAGTGTGTTGATCACATGTAGCAGGAGTGGGATCGGAGAGAAGAAGTACAGGAAGAGCCCTTCCCACTGGAACGAGGAGGCATCCCCCAGACACCTCGGCTGAGGGAACCTGCCGGTGAACCGTTAGCACTTGGAGTTGACCGCCGTCACAAAGAGGTTGATTTGGGGATGGCCCCACTTGCTGAAGAGAAAGGACACTTGCTCTTGTTGAAGCTCCCAGTCTTGACAGGAACGCAGCTCCCTAATGAGCGAGTCTGAATTGGTGTTCCTGATACCCGCCAGGTGAAAGGGGAAGGGGAACATCTCCTGAAGAATGGCCCGATGTCACAGGGACTGTGCCTCCAGTGAGAGTGCTGGGGAGCGCGTCCCACCCTGTTTCCGTATGTAGAACATGGTAGTGGTGTTGTCTGTCAAGATTCTCACCACCTTCCCCTGCAGTTGAGGCAGGAATGACTTGAGGCCCCAGAAGACTGCACAGAGTCTCAGGACGTTGATGTGAAGCTCATTTTCCTCTTGGAATGCGACTGTCTGGTGTGGGCCCCCCAAACTTCCAGGAAGGAGTCTGTAGTGACCGTGGCCTGGTAAGGCGGGATCTCAAAAAGAGCTCCTTGTGTCAGATGTGCCTGCACTCCCCAACATCGTAGGGCTTGCCGGAACTCCTGGTTGAGGGCGATCTTGTCCGTCCAAGAGCCCGTGATTTACAGCCACTGCGCATCCAGGTGTCATCTGAAGACTACTAAATGGGATGAGGTGAATGCAGGAGGACATCATGCCCAACAGTGTCTTAACGGCTCACACTGTCGTGGATTGGGCAGATGACAGGCGCTGCACCTTGCCCAGGATGCCGTCACCCTCCCCTTCGAGGGGGTAGCCAAGCATGCAACTGTGTTGAGGCGGGCATCCAGGAACAGTGTGTTCTGTGATGGCTCCACGCAGGACTTCATAAAGTTGGAGAATCTGAGCTCTGTCAGAAGATGAATGGTCTGCGCAGTGGGCTCCACGGCCAGCGCGCGAGAGCCGGAGTGGATCAGCCAGTTGTCCAGATAGGAGTAGACGTGGATGCCCCTGAGGCGTAGATGCACTGCCATTGCACCAAACACTGTGAACACCCTCTGTGCTGATTTCAGGCCAAAGGGTACCTTCAACTGAAAGTGCCGCTCCCGGACCCCAAACCGCAGGAAAGTTCGATGTTTTGGATGAATGGGGACGTGAAAATAGGCATCCTCAAGGTCCAAAGTCACCAGGAAATCCCCTGCCTCCAGCTGAACGAGCACGTGCTGCAACGTGACCATACTGAATTTCTGTGATTTCAAACAGTTGATGCTGCGTCTTAAGTCTAGGATCGGTCGCCACCCTCCTGACTTTTTCTGTACCAGAATATATCTGGAGTACACTCCGGATCCCCGGAGGTGCTGGGGGATGGATTCTATCACCCCCTTCCTTAACATGGCATGAACCTCCTGCAGCATTTGAGCCATGCACAGTTCTTGACACGCTACAGGAGGAATGAAAGGACACCTATGTTGAAATTCCAAGGCGTGTCCCTGATGGAGAACGTCGGGCACCCATTTGTCCGTGGTAATGGTGTTCCAGCTGTCGACAAAGTACACTAGCCGGCCCCCGACTGGGGTGCGAAAGTGGGGGCCTGATCCACAGTCGTTCAGACCTGCTTGGGCATCTGCGTCCTGGCCTGAGGCCTCCGCTGTCCCGGGCTTGCAAGCGGCCCCTGTAAGCCTTCTGGGTAGAGGAGCGGTAGGGCTGATGGTATGCATCATACGACAGTGGTGTACTATAAGGATTTTTCTGATCGTCTCTCCATTGTATATTTAGGAAACTAAATAGAACAGGTTAAAAAAAGGGGAACACGTTGATTGCATAGTTTTTGTAGCACAAGCAATTGAAGCAAGTATAGTATTCACTGGTCTCTTTATATTTAAAGCCCATTATTATTAGGGCATTTATTGAGTGCTGTCTGGGTTCAGAAAGCAATAACATGGTTTACAAGTCAAAGGGGGAAGTACATGAGGGAAGCAGATCGCAAAATATCAATACAAGGGAGCCAACAATACGCCAAGTGGGGGATGGACAATTAGGCTGCAAGTAAAGTACAAGCAACCAGGGGAGGATATAGAATGGAGCATATTGTTCATTATCAGGTTCGGTGGGGAGTGGCAGGTGTGTGGAACTAGGTTTTAGCTCATGTGAATCGCTCAAAGTTGTTTTTGTCAAACACGCATAGTTGAACAATGAAACAAGCCAATTACATACCAGGGAGTTTGAACTATTTTAATAAGAGATATAATTTTTAACTGTGTAATGCACATTTATCTAACAGATCACACTTGATAATATTTACATTTCCCTGTTACTAAATCAAAATGGGTACTCATTTTCTTGACCTCTAACGGGGAACTATTTTAATAAGAGATATAATTTTTAACTGTGTAATGCACATTTATCTAACGGATCACACTTGATAATATTTACATTTCCCTGTTACTAAATCAAAATGGGTACTCATTTTCTTGACCTCTAACGGACACAAGTTATGTCAGCTTTGCAGGGGCTACAATCTCCAACGTCAAGGTTCGGAATGACTCCAGCTGGCACAACCAACAATCTCATGGAAAGCCCTAGAAGCATGTAATACTAGGAAGCACCGTCTGGATTTGAGAGGGATGCACTTAAAGGCAAACTGCAAATACTGTGGCTGTGTCTAGGGCTAAACCGAGAATCCAACACAAAGGTTTTCAGCAGCAAAACTTCCAGTGCGCTTCTGCCAGATGTAAGGGATCAAGAGTAAGACTCTGACACAGTGGCATGCTAGTTATTGGCTATAGATATTTGCTTCTCCAAACAATAAGAAGGTTGGGGGAAATCCTATCTATCCTTAATCCTAAGAGGGGAATACCCTGCCCCAACAAAACTAAGGAAGGTCAGTGTCAGGATGTTAAACAAAAGAGCAGCCTCCATCCAAACCCTAAACTGACCCTTGCACTCTAACTTCAATATAATGGGTACAAGGGGATTTCAACGAGTCATGCAAGTATTTCCTTCTCATGGCTTTCATTCAAAGTTCCAAAACATAAAGGTTTCAAAAGTGCAGAAAGAAAAAGAATAAAGCCCCACCTGGAAAGGGGTCTCTGTTCACATAGATTAATTCTGGTGATTAACAAGTCACTTTATCACAGTTGGCATTCAGTTTCTCATGCTATGTATTTTCATTGGTTTTAAAGGGGTACAGTTACTTTTCTTTTCCACTGATTGTTCCTTTTTATACCCTTGGTGTACTCTCCTGCCAGGGTATCCCATTACTGTTTCATGAATTCAGGTTTACTTCTTTACCCACTCCTGGTTTACTCTTCTGCCAGGATGTTCCTGTTCCACAAATTCAATAACAAGCTTACTTCTCTTCCCACTCCCGGTTTACTCTCCTGCCAGGATGTTACTGTTTCACAAGTTCAGGATATTACACTAATGCTACACAAGATCACGTCTCTATCTTTCACTCCTCGGTGTGAGTCCCCAACTCATGGTTCGCCTCGTTTACTAACATGCTAGGTCTTTTACTTTCTCCAATTATTCTTTCTTACATCCACGAGATAATTTTATCCATTGCTGGGTCACTGACCCTTTAACATAATTTGTCTCAGTTTCAACAATTTCTTTCAAGCAGTGGACCAGTGCCCCTTTTCCAATCCTGTTTGCATTCCCATTTACTTCTCTTGTTAAACACTGGGCCAACAAACCCTTCTTAGTCCTGTTTGTTCGCAAATGTATCCATTTCTTCACAGGATTCACTTTACCTCTCTGGCACTGTGCCTGTTACATGGCATTCACTTGCAGACGCTTCAGTAAACCATTTCTTGTCTTTGTGCTTACAAGGTGGATTTTGTATTCCTCACGGCTCCCTTTCACTACCACCTTTGGCTAGCTGACTCACTGTGCATCCTGTCAGCCGATTAGACCTTGCTTTGCCTTTCTCTGCAGCGTATAGCGCCCGCTGCTTCAGACTCAAGCAGTGATCTTCCTTCAGTGAGGCTTCTCTGCACCTCGCTCATGTCAGCCACAGTGCTGCTTCTTACGGTTTGCATACGCTCAGCATTCTGACCGGTGTCAGAACAAATCACCAGTGCCTTTAGTTTCTGCCTTTCTCTTGCCACTTTTCTCTTGTTGGTCTGTCAGCTGTGGCAGTTTTAAACTATGCGGCACTGCTGAACAATTTCCATAGACTAGACCGCAGTGTTGTCTTCCCGGTCCTAGTCATCTTCATTGCTCCATCCCTCTTCCTCATCTCAGAACAAAAAGTAGGGGGGACACGCAAATAAGCTACTTGACTGTAAAAACATGGACATTCTTTATCTACATCACAATAAGCCATATAGGTATGTGGCAAAGGAACATGGATGTCATTAGAAACTCTAGTTGTGAGATTATTTCAGTCCAATATTTTCTTCTCCCTCTGGAGTTAGTCTTCCCCCACATTGTCCTCCCATAGATATCCACCCCCAGGGTCAGAGTTAGGTAGCTTCTGACTTTCCCTGGCCACATAAGGGAAGCTTCCCTCCAGAGAATCAGTGAAAATATTGCTAGATTTGTCAAAGTAAGACTTTAGCCATTGTCGTGGAGATCACGGTTCTCGTAGAAGACTAGAATATTTCTGTCAATAATGATACTGTATCCAATCCGAATGGACGAGCTCCGGAATATTTTGCTACCAGAGGCACTGAAAACTGCGCATTCTGGATAAGTAAAGCCAATGAACAGTTGATTTTTCTTAAATCAAAATTTTAAAATAATGTGGTGCAACAGGAGAAAACCTTTCTATTATGTACAGTCATTTACTCAGGACACAATCTTATAATTCTACCCTTGTGATTTGGCAGCCAATATTTGCAACATTTAATTGCTTTGGAAGTTGCCAGAGTATCATAATGCACACACATTTGGGAATCCACTGAGGACATAATCCTAAACTCAAGACAATAATGCACTCATAATGGTATTGAGTAATAAGGTAGAAAAACAAAAGATGGATAGGCTGAACATATAGATATTTTGAAGGTCAACAGGGCAAACAATCGGAACAAAATAAAGACATTTTAAGGTTCACCTGTAGAACTTGCCTTTGAGAATTATACCGACGGCACCCAGATTCTGATGCAGTTGTCTGGTAACTATCAAACCGACTCTATAGCTTTGAATCTGATTTTCTCAAAGGTGCAAAAGTGGATGACTGCCAATGACATGTGCATTGACTGTGGTAAGAATGAACTACTACTACTTTTTTACACTGTCCCGGCGAAACTATTCGAGAAAACCTATGATTATTTCACTGTTGACCATTGTTCCATTAAGACCATGTGCAAAGTCAAATCTCGTGGAGTCATCCTTGACACAACCATGTCCGTGATTGGACATACAAATGCCACCATTAGCTCATGCAGTAACTATCTTGGTCTTTTCAGACAGTTAAGTCCCTTGCTGTCTGATCATCATACAGCTACTTTTGCCAGGGCAATCATCAATTCTAAACTCGATTACGGCAGCACACTGCTTGCTGGGGCCAATAAGACATATCTTAAATGTTTGCAAGTGCTGCAGAACACTGCTGCTTGGTTGGCCACTGACATTCCTCGGCACCAGCATATTTTGCCCACCTTGAGAACTTTCTATTGGCTTCCGGTTGCAGCCAGAATAAAACACAAAATGCTGTCCACTACCCATAAATGGGTATATGGCAGTGTTCCTCAGTACCTTAAGGATCATGCTTTACAGACTGAGAAACCTAGAGGTATGCTCCCATCCAGACCCCGAGAATCCTCTTTTTAGGTGGCGAGGGAAGGGCCATCGCTCTTGTATCCCAACCCTGGGGTGGACGAGCGAGGGAGGATCACATGGGTAGGGGAGCCCGGGGTGGTTTTAGGGGGAATACCCAGGCGAGATGTGGTTGTCTTACGGAACAATAGAGGAGGAAGAGAAAGTCCCGGACGCTGTCATGGGATATGTTGATTGCCGCCACTCGTATCCAGGTGTCAGGGCCTTTGTTCCAGTTCCATCAGTCATAACCCAAGAAAGGAGGTCAGTTATCCAAGAGGGTGAAGAAAGAAGACCCTAATGAAACAAAGACAAAGTTCTTGTTTTGAGACCCATTCATCCTCTACCTGTCCAGGTTGCAGGGGACGCCATCAAGAGCCCTGTTTGTATAATCAATCCACAGACATAAGGAAGAGGGCAACCATTCTTTTAAGTAAAGATAAGGTTAAGAGATGTTCCTACATGCAATGTCCACTCCCAAAAGAAATAAAAGGAACTCAATCTAAATTCCAATCCCATTTCACTTTTCAGCCCTCTCCTTCAGCTTCCATAGGGTATTTCCAAACCCATTCCATCTTCCCCTCCCCATTTCCAACCAGTACCGGGACGAGGAAGCGGCGACTGGAAGTAATGAAGATTTCCTGTAGGAACAACATGGGGATTGAAAGGGAAACCAACTATAGAAAGAACTTAAACTGTCTCACTGATAAAGTCAGTGAGAGTCAGGCATTTACTAATTATCACTCACACCTGACTCCACATGACCATTTTCACAACTATAAAAGGTGTGGTCTTTTTCAAGAGAGTGAGCAAGCTGGGGATGCTGTCTGGTTCAGAGAGCAGAAGCTGACAGGAGCTGAGGGCTGGAGGAAAACTGTGTGCCGATACGCTGGCTTGGTGTCTGTGAGGGGCTGCAACGTGGCGAGGGAGCTGTGCCTCCAAGGAGCAGGAGGCAGGCTGCCTGCATCCTGCTGGCGACATTCAGGAAAGTGCTTTTTCCCTTGGAAAATGTGCTAGCCCCAAGGGTATCTGAGGGGCAGGTGGTGAGACCCTAATCTCAAACCTGTGTATCCTGAAGGGACCGCCGGTCAACGGGACGCTGCCCAGTGAGTTTTGTGAAAGCAGCAACAAAGAAACTCGGGAGCATGCATGTGACTGCAGTGGAGAGGGAGAAAGGCACAGAATATAAAGCGGCACAGAGCGAAAAGCAAGCGACAGAAGGTAAAAAGGTTTTGAAGCTGAAACAATTGGAAAAGAGTGCGAAAGACACAAAGGTGAAAGTGAAGAAGAGGAGGAAAGCAGAAAGTGTATAAAAAAGCGATGAGAGCGTGGAAAGAAAAGGAAACGTTTGAATGAGCACCAGGAGGACAGAAAGGTGTGGAAAAAGGGTGCAAGTAACCGGCAAAGTAAACACCAAAAGGACAAGAGAAGCGTGCAACAGGCACAAGAAGGAAAAGGTAGGTGCCGAGGCACGGAAAAGGTGAAAGCAGGCGAAAGCCTGTGCAAGTGTGCGTGAGTAAGAAAGCAAGAAGGGTACAAGTTTGTACAAGAAAGTAACAAAGGTGCAAAGGTGCACAATAAAGAAAGCAAAAGAAAAAAAGGAGAATAAGAAGGGGTGCAGGAAGCACGTCAAGGTGAAAGATTAAAAGGAAGAGCAAGGAACAAAGAGAGGGGCTAAAGGTCAGAGTTGTCGCGCTTAGAAGGAGTAAAGAACATGGCATTTTCGAACGCTCTGATGCTATCCCCTGAATGGATTATATGTGAAAGAACAGTATAGGAGAGAAAGGTACTGTAAGGAAGGCATGGCATCAACAGTAAGACAGCCACAAGTGACCACAGTTCAAGGGGGTTTATTGAACGTCAAAAAAGGGTATGATAAATGCCTATCTATACCGAAATCTCCAGATTGGAGTAAGCTACGACCATCAAATAATAACGCAGTCCTAGTGGTGTCTTGTCAAAATAAAAAGGCCTATACTAAAAACCCTATTGCCAATCCTTGCCTCTAAATACAAATAGTGTGGGAAATAATGTTATGAAAAAGAAAGAAGTGTTCAAAATGATATGGCAGGTTTTCAGGCCATTGGCCTCCCTTCACCACGTTTTTAGCACGGGATAAGGCGGTACACTCTAGCATAGCACAGCCACTGGCTTCTTTAGCACAAGATTACAGTTCGCTCATCAGCATCAGGGCCTCCGGAGCGTAAGTCTCCTTGCTTCTCAAAGGTCTCTTCACTCAAAGGGCCTGATGCAACCAAATAGACAAGTTCTTTTCCTTTCTAGATTTTGACAAGTATTCACATCAGGTAATTCACTGTCCTCCCCCCATCCCCCCTCAATCGGGCTCAGATCCTTTTAGGATAAAGTTCTGCAAAGGCTTCCCTCTGCCGGGCTCGAGTCTGTCTTTCACCTTTCACTTTATCGCACAAACTTTGTAGGTTCTTCCTTTTCGGGTGACTCACGATTCACCCTGAATCCCCCTCTGCCAGGCTCAGATTCCTTCTACACAATTAGTCTCCGTCACCCGGGCCAGTACCATTGTCAATTTTACATCAAGTATCAAAGACTTTTGAATGTGCACAAGGTTTGGCTTGACCCGTTGCAGGACCACTTTGATTTCACAATTCTCTTCTTTAAACGTTTGCACCCTTTCAGATGGATACCCAACAGAGACTTTAGAATTAGAACTCACGTGATGCCGGACCACTCTGTCTACAGTATCATATTTTAACTTCAAAGTTAATTCACTCATCTACTGTCTTAATAATCTTCTTCATACAACGTTGCCGCTTGCAACCTTGGTTTCCACACAGACCTGTCTGGTATCGGTCTCCCCAACTCACCGGCTGTGCTGGCTTCACTGGTGCTGCTTTATTGTAGGAGCCAAGGCCAGTACCACGGCGGCAACCACTTCTCCCCGTCCTGAATATCCACACGAGAGAGCCACGGCTACCTCCGACACACAACTCAGGATTCTTTAGCTTTAATTCCAGGTCTTAAGTTCTCTCCTGTTGAAGGCTCATGAAAGAGGCGGTTTGTCATTGGAAAGGTCAAGGGTATTTCCCTCCTTGCAATCCTCTTCGGTCTTGCCGTCTTCCACCTTGTATTAAACTGCCATCTTGGAACTGCTGCTACCTTGTGTGCTTTGCCTTGCTTCGAGTGTGCTTTCGTGCTCCTCCTTTTATTCATCTGGGGAAGTGTGATGGAAGTCAGGTGTGTGTAATGATCAGTAATTGCCTGACCCTGCCTGACCATTGTAGTGGGACATGTTAGGTATACGGCTCGGTGGTTAGTCTGTTTTCCCCCACAGTGAGTTGTCTGTGAGAAAGTGTTTGTGTAAAAAAAGGCGGCGTGGGGTCGAGACCCTACATATCCTACCGGGTAGGATGGGGTAAAGGTGTTACAGGGAAGGGGATACTGCGTCTTGCCTTCCACCCCTGGAAACCTCCCATCCAGGTGATCCTCTGCACTGCTACACCCCCAGGAACTGGATCCAAAAGCAATGGCCTTGTCCTGGCCACCTGGATGACAGATTCCCAGGGACTAACGAGTGTGACCTTCAGGTTTCCCACAGTACATTCTGACAACTTGAATTTGTGTTTGAAATTGATAAGAGCCTAAGTGTGGGGAAGGAAACCCTGAGAGGCTCAAGCTGAGCTTATGTTTGAAATCAGGAAGAGCCTAAGCTCGGATGAATGGAACCCTGAGAGGCCCGAGATTAACTGTTTAGAAACCAAGGAGAGGCCTAGGCTTGGGGAAGGGAACCCTGAGAGGCCTGACAAAGTTGAATACTTATTGTTTTGAAGCTGAAGGAGAAGCTTGAAGAGGAACTGTGTATATGTTACGCTCACCTGGTATCCACGGGGACGCCACCCAGCCCTGGTTCGATGATTTGCACATTCAAACCGAACCCTATCCCGGTCCCTTGGTAAGGCCTCTGGTTAAAGATGGGTCTGCAATATAGGAGAGCTGGATTTAATACCAGATTGTCTTTATGTTTTCCCACCTCCCTTGGCCTCAACTTCTTCCTCCCCCTTGGGCCCTCTCCTCACCTTAATATTGTAAAAGGTGGATTCTCCGTCCTGCTCCTCGTGGCAGGGGTGCGTAGATGTGGGGAGCGAGCAGTGACCAAGTTACTTCACTGGTGCGAGCCCCCCTGTGGGAATCCAGGCCTGCTGCGACTCCATAGGTTGGCTGCTTTACAGTCTTTATATGCAGTTCTTATGTTCCTCTTAGTTCGAATAATAATATCTTGCTTCTTTTCTTTTAGGTATGGAAAGGTATTTTGGTGTTGTCATGCAGTTTGAAGATGAGCATGGGCCGGTAGGCGAAAGCGCGGTGTGAGCGATGCTGTCCGGTGAGTAATGCTCGGCGCTGTTTCGCCTTTTATATTGCTAACCTGTGTCTTTTCTCTCATTGCAGGATGCGATTTTCCTCACCGAGCGCCGTAATGTTCCAGCAATGATACTGACCAGGAGATGACTACCCAGGTAAAAATTGTGTGGCTTTCTTCATTCGGGAGGAAACGTAAGTAAACGCTTACTAATGCTGTCTTTCCTTCGCCTCTTTCCAGGTTATGGTATTCCAGGATGCATGCGGTGCCGGATGATGGAGTTCATACCTTCAGGTGAGTGGAACTGAAGTCGGCGATGGATTGAAGACAGGAGTTTCGTAGTGTTCCTTCTCTCTCTGCAGGTCCTTGGTTTCAGGTAAGCTGGCATCAAAGAACTGGACACCGTGAGCGTTACGCTGCCCACAGCAGAATAACGCAAAGCATGTTCTGCTGTTTGGGTGCGGTTTAAATAGTCTCAGGTAAAGTAGTCCAGGTAAAATAGTGCCAGGCCTGCCACACCCAAAGTAGTCCAGGTAAAGTAGTCCCAGGCCTGCCACACCCAAAACACTAGACCGCATAGCTCAGTTCCTTGTAACTGAGCTATGTGTGTGCCTCCATTTTGGCTGAACCCTCCCACCCCCCCCCCCCCAAGTTAAATAGTCCCAAGTAAATAGTCCCATTCTAATGTTGGGCTTCATGATGGTTATGAGCCTGGCACCAAAGGCGCCAGGACTGACTCCAAGGGAGTCTTAGATGAGGTTTGAAGGCCTCTGACCTGCCCCTAACTGGAAGGCTGACTTGCCAGTGAGGGCCAGGGGCAAGGGTCTTGACAGTATATTTCTTGTTTTGGTTAGGATTTGAACTTGGAAGAGTTAAAGCTTGTGGAAGGGAACCCCAAGGAACTGACATTGAAAATGTTTGATACCACTACAAGAACTGTGGAGAAGGTCTTATGAACAGCCCTGTTTTGACTGTACTCATTTTTGTGAAACTGACCAACTTACACCTGGTGAGAAGATCGCCTGAAACCAACCTTGGTTTCCTATTTTATGTTGAACCACATGTTTTTCTTTTAAGGGACTTTTTAGCACATTTTGTCAAAGAGTGAGGGCAAGCATAGGTTTAGACAGACAGATTTTTACTTTGGACTTCGACGGCCCTTAGAAACATCAGTTAATGGAACCATACCTTTAGTGTTAGGGCCAGCTAGGCATTACACCAACTCAAGAACTTTAGTAAATAAAGGTTTTGAAACTAACATCTTTGAATCTTGATACCATGCCTGTCTAACAAGACCTAGAAGGCAACTGCGCTCTTCCGCCAAATAATTGCTACAGACTTCACGTTTCAAGCTGGCACACTGTGGAGGTTGCTCTTTTGACGCTATAGCACCTAATCTATGGAACCAGCTCCCCCTTGGACACAGGCTCATTTCTGAGTTACCAACTTTCAACAAGAGACTCAAGACATTTTTGATGAGTTTTCCTATTCTTGATCTTTTGCTATGTTTGTCGCCTGACTGCCTGGTTCTGATCGGATTTACTTTTTATTTATGTATTGCTAATTAGATATTCTGCGCTTTGGTACCTGATCAAGGTTTTTCACATTGCAAATAAAAAATAATAAAACTGTCAGAGAGATGAGGAATGTGGGCGGTTGTGAATGGGCATCAAAAGGGTGTAATAGCAAGCCAATCTGAATGAAAGGGACAATTGAATGTAAGTGTGCATGTCAACATTTTGCAGTTTATCTAGATTTTTCTGGGAAAAGGCAAGGGAAGCGGATGGCAAGTGGTATGTGGGGGTTAACAAAATCCAATTTAGAGATGTAAATCTTTTAACCTGATCAGTTTCACTGTCAAAATGTATTGCACTTTTTCATTTCATGAAGACCTTTGCACCAAGCCAAGCCTTTTAATGTTTTGTAATGGGGATACCATAGTATTAAATGAACGAAAACCATCCAAATCAATCCAAAAAAACAAATAAACTAAGTTAATAAGCAAAAATTAAGTTCATGTCACTATCCCACTCAAAGAACCAGTTGCCTACAATAAATTGCCCCTCACCATGCTAGCCAACCTCATCAAGGAAAAACTGACAACACGGTGTCATTGTCCCATAAATAACACAAAATGTAAACCGCTTTTAAAAAAGGTGAATAAATTGTTTGAGAATGAATAGGCTATACCAAAAAGAAAGTGGAACATAAACAGCAAAAATCTAACTTCTCACCCACAAAATCCATAGTATGCAATACCACCAGAAAATCAAAAAAGGAAGAACAACAAGTTACTTACCCATGGTAAGGTTCTTTCGACTGGATGTTCCACCTACGTATTCCTTATCTTTGATATTTCCCAATATCCAGCTTGCTGCTTTTTTTCCCCAGTAGAGGGTGCCGTGCGTCGATGACTGGTTGAGTCGATATCCCTCGGAGGTCTCCGTCTGGACGTCAATGTCATCACTGGTATAAGTAGCGCGCGCAGTGCCCGTTGCTCACTTCAGTTCAGTTTTGAAGAGCGTAGTAGTGTCTTGAGTTAGACGGTTTGTAAGAGCGCAGAATGTAACCACTAGGGCAGTTTTACTGTGTGGTTGGGTGGGAATGGGGATAAGGAATACGTGGGAGGAACATCCAGGCGAAATAACCTTACCATGGGTAAGTAACTTGTTCTTCGAATGGATTGTGTCCTCCCACATATTCCTCATCTTTGATACACTCCCAAAACAGTTACCTTATTCAGAGGAGAGAGTAAAATTGACTTGATCAAGAATGCATAGAGTGCAGTACCGCCTTTCCAAAAACAGACTCTTGACTAGTGGAGGAATCCAGGCTGTAGTATTTCGTAAAGGTGTGTGCAGATGACCATGCAGCAGCTGCACAAATATCCTTTATAGGAACACCCCTCTGCAAAGCAGACAAAGTTGCGATACCCCTGGTGGAGTGAGCCCTTAGATGTTCTGGAGGGTCTTTACCGGTTAGTTTGTAACACCCTGAAATTGCTAAGATAATCTATCTAGAGATGGTTTGTTTGGAGATGGTTAGACCCAGTTTACGACCTGTATAGCCCACAAACAACTGATCATTCTGTCTCAGTCTTGCTAATATGGTAATGTAGAAAGTCAGTGCAGGGAGCAAGGGTCGCAGGAAGACTAACCTTGTGCCCCGGCAGGGAAGATTGTGGCCTCCCGCTTCTGAGGAGGCAGCTCAGAATGCGGCAATAGCATGAGGTATAGTTCGTATTCCGAGCTTTCTAATTGGCTGGGATGCCCTGCCGGATGTTAATAGAGATCATAGACTGCACTCCAAACATTCTAATTAGCTGAGAGGTGGTCTATAATGGAATCCACATGCTTATAAACATCACTGCCTGTAATGATTTAGAGTCGAGCCTTACACCTACTTTAAAATATTTTTATTATTCCAGGCCATCAAAAATGGGAATCTGAACTAAAACTTAAAATGGATACCAACACAATTGTTTTGGTGGCCATCCTGGTAAGCTATTTCGGTGGAACCTTGTTCTTGTCCTTGTCTCAAACTAAGTTTATATCCAGAGGTTTTGCACTCAAAGTACTTCAAAAAAGGAGTGGCTAGTGGGAGGGTCCGTGGTGCCCTGCTGCCTCACAAACCTCAAAGATGAAGAATGGGAGACAGCTAGTGGGCGCGGAGCAAGATGGCAGCGTAGGAGAGGAGCTGCACACCCCACCAGCAAAAATGGGACAACCCCGACCCACAAGGCCCTGGTCGGCGGAAAAGAGACATATGAGAGAAGTCGGGACCCCCGCTGCGCCAACTGAGAAAAGGGGGCGAGGACGCTGCGGTGAAAACCTGCAATCAGCTGCTGCAGCATTGGCAAGTCCAGGCAAGGAGGCAGTGAGTGAGCAACCCATCAGAGGGAGACAGCCGGGACCGCGATGAGCAACTGGGAATGCCAGTGACCTGGCCCAGGCCGCAGGGAGACCGTCCGGAAGGTGAGGAGACTGGCAGTCCCCAGAGACAGAAGGTGGGTTCTTGGAGAGAATCCCAGCCCCCAGTCCAGCTCTATAGCTGAAAGTGGGCCAAACAGTGAGCCTCCCGGCAAGGGGGACATCCCATTGGTGTTTGAGGGGCCTCTAAGGAGGGAGAGCCACACCCGGGGGACGGCCCAAGGGACATAGCGCTGCAAAACCACTCTGCCGTTGCTGCAAGCCGAGATGGCAAAAGTGAGGTGAAGGAGCCAGGCGCTGGGGTCCTGTGGGTAGAAGGGCCTGAGCTGGACATCTAGTGGCAGTAGAGCCATGGCGGCAGGCGGACTGGGGACCCTGCAGCAGGATGTGCAGATGATCGTGCTCGAACGGAAGGTGTTCAGGGCAGAGGTGCAGACCTCGATGGGCGCCATCACATAGAGGGTCACGAAGGTTCAAGAGTAGGTGGAAGCCTTGGAACACAATCAAAGGGCTTTGGACATAATGGACGTGGGTCTGGAGGTCCGGGTCAAGGAACTTGAGGGCCGGGAGAGTAAACTCTGTAGCAAGCTGGATGATGTGGAAAACCCGGGAGAGGAGGAACAATCTGAGGATACGGGGTCTCCCGGACAAGTACGCTGTATCGCCCAGGGACATGGAAATCATATTGTCTGGTGTGCTGAAAAACATATGGGCGAGACATTCGACAAGGAAATACGCTTTGACAGGGTCCACCGTGGTGCGGGGGTTGAACAGTCCCCACCAGGTCATGGCAACGTGCCTGAACTACAGGGACAAAGAGGACATTCTGAGGAGAGCCCAGGAGGTGGGCGACCTGGATTGGGAAGGGGCCACGGTAAGGATTTATCAAGACTTGCCGACTCACACGCTGGCACAGAGGAGAAAATGTAGGCCCCTGACATGATGCTTGCAGGAAGAAGTCATGCCCTACCGTTGTCTTTTTCCTTTTGCCCTCTCGTTTGAATATGGGGGGGCAATACGAGCTTAAGTACAGCGATGAAGCAACTCAGCTGCTGACGGAAATAAGAAAGGAGGGGGCTTTTCAGGAAAAGGATGGCCAGCGCAGATTGCGAGAGCAATTTAATCGTGCCTGCGCACAGGCCAAGAGTCGCCGGAAGAAATCGGTCCCCAGAAAATCCAAGAAACTGCAGGCAACCCAGTCAAAGGCCCCAAGTTGAAGAAGGGCTCATGTCTGAACTGTTGATTACCATATAACATGAAGGGGGGGGGTTGTCTGGTTACTGAAGTTGATGTTGGGGGAGGGGTTGCGGGCTCGTCGTCACCCTAGTGACTTGGGGATTCCCAGGGGTCTCAGAGCAGTGGTTTGGAGTCGGCTTTATCATCAGGGAGTTACGAAGGATCCAACTTAAGCCCGACAATGGTTAATTGAAAGATGGCCACACTTAATGTAAAGGGATTGAATTCCCCAAATAAGAGGTCACTCATGGCGGGGTTGTTTCGCAAAGTCCAGCTAGAGGTTCTCTTCTTACAGGAAACCCACTACAGGCAAGGGTCGAACAGGTATTGAAGGGAACTAACATTGGGCCGGCATACTGGGCCTCACACAGAGCTAGTATGGAGGAGGGTGTGGTTATTGGCCTGACACGCTCCCACCGATTGACGGAGGTGCAGGTACGGAGGGGCTTTGGTGGGCGCTTTGTGGCGATTAAGGGTCGTTTGAACGGGACAATATTCACACTAGCGTCCCTGTATGCCCCCAACATGCACCAACTGACCTTCCTCAGAAAAGTTTTTAGTATTGGAAGGGTGGGGCGAGGGGTCTACATTGGTGAGAGGTGGTTTCAATGCCATCATAGACCCGGCAGTAGATTGGTGGTCAACTTGGGGGGGATCGAGTTAAACCACAGGGGAGGGAACATAGGGCTTTTGCACAGCTCCTTCAGGACCATTTTTGGGAAGACGTGTGGAGGTCTAAATACCCTTAAGCGGGTGGTTATACTTTCTTCCCTCTCCCACACCAAACCTACATGAGAATTGACCTTCCGTTGGTTCCCAGGGAACAGGTGGCCATGGTAGAGTCCCCAAAAGGGAAAACAGTGACCTGGTCAGACCACTAAATTGTAGTAGTGGATTGGTGGATGGAGGAGGAACAGCGGGGGACCCCAAGGTGGCAATGTAATGACAGCATCCTTTGGGGACACAGTCTTCCAAGGCCACCTAAAAAAAGAGATCAGACTCTTCTTTGAAACCAATGCCCGGAGGAGGTCCAGTGGAAGATGGTATGGGAGGCGGCCAAAGCAACGTTCAGGGGCCTCCTCATAAAGGAAGGCACGCACAAGAAACGGGAGAGGGAGCTGATCGAGGCGAGGTTGCAGGAGGACCTGAGGGGGGTGCGGCTGCAGCTCACACGACCAGGGGAAGATCAGGAGGGATTGTTGTACGGGTTGAGGGATAAGAAACAGGAGTTGCACTTGCTGTTTATATGTGGAAGTGCTGAAAACACAATGCTACGTCAAAGAGGTATTATAAAAAGGGAGACTGAGTGGGATCCCTATTGGACAATAGAATGAGGGAACGAAGGGGAGAGAGGAGAGTGGCACGTATACGGGGGAACGAAGGGGACCTGCTGGGAACCCAGGGTGATATCTCTGAGTGTTTTGCACAGTTCTACGAGACCCTGTATGAACGCCCCCCCCGGAAGAAAGGGAGGGGGGAATACCTCGGGAGGATCCCAATACTGAGACTGCAGGAGGGTGAAAGGGTCACCTTAGAGGCGGAAATCACAAGGGAAGAAGTGCTGGTAGTCCATAGCCCTCCTTTAGCCGGGTAAGGCGCCAGGGGAGGACGGTTATACCTGTGCCTTTTACAAACAATTTCAAGAACTGCTAGCAGGCCTCATGGTGAGTCTTTTTAACTTGATTGGAGGTAAAGTGGATGTCCAGCCCTCCTTCCTGGAAGCACTTCTAGCAGTCATACCTAAACAGGTTAAAGACCTTGCATACTGTGTGGTTCATACCGCCCCATTTTGTTCTTAAACACTGATGCCAAAATATTTGCTAGGATAATGGCATCACGACAGGAGGCATTCCTGCTGTGCTTGGTGCACGCCGATTAGACAGGATTCATACAGAATAGGCAGGGATCGGATAACCTATGTAAAACCCTACACATACTACTGTCACGCTCACCTGATTCCCACAGAGGCGCAGGTCTGGCTTCGAGTGCTGATGCTTCTTCTATGGTGAAGCGCAGGACTCTGAAGATGGACTCACTGGCTCGCAGGAATATTCCCCTGTGCGTGAAAAGGGAGTATTACCTACTGACGGAATAATGCTCAAGCCTCCCACTCCCTTCCAGCCCTCCACGATACCCTTCCTCGATTCCCCGTGAAGTCTCACCTTAGGGTCTGGAAGGATGAGTTCTCCATCCTGCTTCTGATGCAGGGGCGCGTTGAAACCCAGTTACTTCACTGGATTGAGGTTTGATGGGAGTTCAAATAAGCTTGACTATTCAGGTAAGGCGCTGTAAGAGTTCTGTAGCAAGTTCAAAAGTTCAAGCCTTATAATAATGTTCATTGTCTTATTGCAGCAAGCGCCAATCGCTTATGTCTTTTTTCCCCTTAGGGGCCGGGGTTCGGAATGCCGGAGATATGGTGCCGATCCGAAGTGAAACGTGCAGTTCCAGTAAATGACAGGTAAGTTCTGGATGAGCGTTCGGGTAATGTCTTTGCATTCGCTCATTCAATGTCTTTGTCTTTTTTCCCCATAGGGGCCGGGGTCCGCAATGCCAGGAAGCGGCAGGACCCGAAATGAAATGGGAATGACCCAACAGGTAAGTCTTAGAAGGAAACTGAGCTTTTCCTATTCCCTTTCTTCTCTCACCTTGTGTTCTTGTCTTTTTCTCTCTAGGCTCTGGGAAGTGGCTGCGGATCCGGATGATCGCTGCTGAATATGGAGGTGCCCAGGAAAGGTGAGTGAAATGCAGCGCTGCAGCGATCGAAGCGAAATGCTTTTAAAATGATGTCTTCCCTTTCAGGATCGTCGGTGTGAAGTCTCTGTGATGCAGCTTTAGCAGGTAAGGTCTTCTTTCTCTCCAATTCTCTCTCAGCAGGTGACCCAGGATGCTGACAGGCGTGGCTGAAGTCCAGATGCAGGAGCTGACACGGTGAGCGTCCAGCTGCGAGGAGCAGAACAACGCGAAGCGTGAGTTGCTGATCGGGCGTGGTTTAAATAGCTTTGGAAGAAGTTCCAGGTATGTATCCTTCCACCGATCAGGTATGTATCCTTCCCTGACCACACCCAGGGGAAAGTAGGTCCACAGGTAAAGTAGTTCCATTCAGGCCTCAAGAGGGCCTGGATGTAGCAGCATGGTCTGCATCAGGTAAGTGCACCTTAAAACACTTGAACACATGTCTAGCTTTATGAGCCTGGCGCCTAAGGCGCCAGGACAGGGGTCCAACATGAGCCTGGCGCCTAAGGCGCCAGGACTGTGTCCAAAGGGCCCCAGCTTGGGCCCGCTGGCACTTCCCTGGGGGAAATGATGCCTGCCTCTGGGGTTGCCGGGTCGGACCTGGCTCCTTGGAGGTAGGCATCATGACAACTACATGCACTGGAAGTAAAGAGAGAAAGGGCTGTGCTCCTCTTCCTGTATGCCGAAAAGGCTTTTCACAGGGTCAACTGGTCATTTTTGACGGGAGTGTTGGGAAGGATCGGTATGGGGGCCCACTGGATGGGGTGGTTCTGCTGCTTTACACTCTGCCTCGTGGGCCAACGTGGCAGTCAATAGAGGAATATCAAGGGCGATAAGCCTGCACAGGGATACTAGGTAGGGCTGCTCCCTTCCCCCTGTTGTACCCATTGGTGATGGAAGCCTGGGCAATCGACCTGCAGAGCAATCCGGAGGTAAAGGGAGACTACCTAGGGGGAAAGGAGTATAAAGTAAGTCTGTTTGCGGATGATGCACTCCTTTACATCACTGAACCCAGGACCTCGATCCCAGAGATTTTCCAGGCCCTCTGAACATGTGGGGAACTATCAGGGTATAAAGTCAGCCTTGAAAAATCAGTGGTATTTCAGATGGGAGAAAAAGGGAGCAGATGGGGAGTTCCTGAGGGACATGGGTTTTAGGATACAAAAGAAGGTTTTCCAATACCTGGGGATTAAAATCACGAGAGAATTGGCGGACCTGTTTCACAGGAATTACACCCCGCTCTTGTACAGGGTAAAGCTTGATCTTGTTTGTTTGTTTATTTATTTGTAATGCGCGCAAGGGTAACCGGGCGCAGTGAAGAGAATATGCAAAGCTTACAATGTTACTTAGAATTACAATGTTATAGCGAATTACAATGTTACATAAAATTACAATGTTACATAATTTACAGTGATAAGGAGGGAAGTATATACAGATTTAGCAGGGAGGCAGGGAAGCATATCTGAAATAACGGTTGAGGCATAGCTATAAAAGCGAGGCAGTCAGTTATATACAGTGTTACTAAGATTATTACAGTTGTGATATATCTCTAGTGGTACATATATACATTCAGATAAAGTAGCATAACGCAAATATCTATCAGTACCTTACATATTTTTGTCATTGAGGTGTTTGATATGATTCATTCTAAAGTGTGTGAAAGGTTGGTCTATTCTCAAGTTGTGTGGCAGGGCATTCCACCATTTAGCGGCTAGCACAGGGAAACTGTTGCCGCCAATTTTAGCAAGTTTAAATCTAGGAATTACCAGGCAGTTGGAGTTGGGAGTTATTGTGGGCCTGCTGGAGATTTTTTTTTTTTATTTTGTCCATCAGATAACTAGGAGCAGCGTTATTGAGGGCTTTGTGCGTCAAGGAGAGCATTTTTAGGTGGATTTTATTGTCGGTGGAGAGCCATTTGTATTGTTGTCTGGTAGAGGATATATGTTCCTTTTTGTTTATGCCTAAAGCAGCTCTGAGGGCATTATTTTGTAGGATTTGTAGCCTTTTGGTGATAGTTTTGTTAGCACCACTGTAAAGGGCATTACAATAATCAAGTCGTGATAATATTAAGGCTCTCGCTAAGATCATGCAACTATTGTTAGATAAGAAAGGTTTACCTGCTCTTATTAATTTACAGGTATAAGCTGTAGTGGAAGCTAAGGAGTTAACTTGTTTAGTGAAAGACATGGTGGAATCAAGATAGAAACCTAGTGTTTTTACTTCTCTCGAGACCTTAATGCTGTTGCCATCTATGTTAAACATGGAGTAGTCCTTGCCTAACTTGCTGATATTGGCCTGCGTGCCCAGAATAATCAGCTCAGTCTTATCATCATTCAGGCAGAGGCCATGGGATGCCATCCATGCCTGAATAATGAGGTACACCCTATTCACCAACTCCCTGTCCTTGCTGTGATCCCCAGAAAGCGGGAGGAGAATCTGTGCATCATCTGCATAATTAGTGTAGGTGATACCTAGAAGGTCCAGATCATCAAAGAGGGGTTTAGTGAATAAGTTGTATAAGGTCGGTGAGACACAAGAGCCGTGAGGGACGCCACACGTGATTGGTAAAGGGTCGGCTGCTGCAGAGGGGGAGAAGACTCATTGTTCTCTCGCTCAAAAAGGATTCAATCCATTTGGTGGCATGAGTGGAGAAGTGTGCAGCAGTATCCAAGTGTTTGCAAAGGACCTTGTGGTCCACTAGATCGAAAGCAGCTGAGAGATCAAGTAGAAGGAGGAGTGCGTCTTGCCTTGATCTCTCAGTTCATCTATTTGGGTCTTTAGATCAATGAGGGCAGTTTCAGTTCCATCGAGTGGACGGAAGCCAGATTGTCTGGCTCCCAGTAGATTATGTAGTTCAAGGTGTCTTTGAATTTGGGTATAGGCAACCTTGTCTAGTATTTTCAGTAAGAAAGGTACCGTGGTAATGGGTCGGTAGTTGGTAGGGATGACGGGGTCTAGAGTCTGCTTCTTGAGAAGTGGTAGCACCCATGATTGTTTTAGGTTAGCCAGGATATTACCTGTGGCGAAGGAGGAGTTTACTAATTTGGAAATGAAAGGTGAGAGGTCTCTGGCAGCGTCTTTTATTAGTTGTGCTGGGCAGATGTCACCTTTGCAGTTCGAGTGTTTGAGGGAAAGGATGATCTTCTCTACCTCTAGGATGGTAGTTTTAGTGAAGGAGAATGTGTTGGTAGGGTCATTGGTGGTGTTGAGTGGCGGCTTATTTGTGAGGTTTAAGGAGTCTTTTTTTAGCTGGATTTTGTTTTGCAGTGTGGTAATTTTGTTTGCTAGGGCATTTTGGATATCTGTACATCAGGTCTGGTCCTTAATACAGGTATCTGGTGTGGCAATGGGAGACTCAAGTTCTTTCAGGATGGAGAAGAGTTCCTTCATGCTTGAGTTAGCATTGGCAATGCGGACATTGTAAGAGTTATGATTTGCTAGACAGATTTCATTTTTGTAGTGCCAAGAGATGTTAGTTAAGTTGGCTTTGTTCTCCTCGGTTGGACATAGTTTCCAGTCTGATTCGCATTTTCTTTTGTTTAGGCGCAGGGCTTTAAGTTCTGGCGTGAACCACTTGTTTAAGTGGGCCTTGGGTTTGCTTGTTCGCATTTTGAGTGGGGCGACTTTGTCCATAGTAGTACGCATGATATTGTTGAATTCGTTGTCCAGTGCATTTAAGGTTGGAAGGATCAGGGGAATAATATTATCCGCTGTAATATTCTTTTTGTTTCTTGTGGGGCAGGGTGGAGCTGGCCGTAGGACTGGACTGGGTGGTTTAGTGGTTAGTAGGTTAAAGGACACCAGGGAGTGGTCGGTCCAGGATAGGGGTGTAATAGAGGATACTGCGGCTGAGCAGTTGGAATCAGCGATCCAGTCAAGTATTCTGCCCTTCACATGGGTGGGGGTGCTAACTTTTTGGGTTAGTCCTAAGGTGTTAAGGGTATTGGCAATAGATGATGCATGGGCGTCTGCTTGGTCATTGAAGCCAAGGTTAAAGTCCCCTAGTACCAAGAGTTGTGAATTGGTTTTGGTATTGTTGGACATAAGGCTGTGCAAGTCCTCCTTGAAAGTTCCAAGTGGACCCGGTGGTCTATAAATTAGGTGAATAGATAGAGTTTGGGTCTTGTTAATGGGAATTTTGGCAGTGAGAGTTTCGCAGGATTGCATGGTTGTGGCAGGGTCTAGTCGTAATGATAGGTTTATTTTGGATATAATGGCGATTCCGCCTCCACGGGAGCCTTCTCGGTCCTGCCTGGATATGGTGTAACCGTCGGGAATGGCCAACATGAGTGATGGACCTGCCACACTGTGCAACCAGGTCTCGGTTATAGCAATAAAGTCTAGATTGGCTTCTATAATTAGGTCACCTAGGTCGATGGCGTGTGCCACTAGGGATCTTACATTAAGGAGTGCTCCCTTAATGGAATGTTCTTTAGGGTCCATTTTAATTATGGCAGAATTTAATGAGTTGGTACTTGTCTTGATCTACAACGTTGGGAATTGCTTGCTCTTTCGTAGGCAGCCTGCCTCAACTGTATTAAGATGACAGTTTTTCCTAAGCTTCTGTTTTTGTTCCAGAGGCTCATGATAGTGGTCCCGGCCCCCCTTCTTGACCAGACTCCAGAGGACTTTGTTACATCTACAGGGTGGTGCAACTACGGATAATTGTGGACCACTCAGACCCGAGTGGGGGGAAGCAATGGGTTCATATGGATAACCAGGTCCGGGTGACAGTCACGCTAGGCGAGTGGTTCTGGGTCCCACACAAAGATATTCCCCGTAGAGTGCTGATGCACCCAATCCTGGTGGTTTTCTGGTTGTAGGGGGGGAGCTACTCGTTGGCTGTCGACGGGGCCATCGCCAATCAGCTGTATATGGGCCCCGCCCCTGCGCGACTGGGTTGAGGAACTGGACAGCTATCAGACCTGGTACGAGGCAGGGTTATCTAGGGCGGTGCTGCTGTGGGACGCAGGTGAATTCTTACGCCTGGCCAGGTTGGAGGAATGCTTGAATATAGGAAAACCTCAGTCTTCCGCTATTTGCAACTTAAGGCAGTGATGACGAGTCCTAGATGGGGAGAGAACCTTCGGAGGGACGTAGCCCCCTTCGAGGGGATCCTGCTGTGGGACAGTGGCACCAAGGGGTGAATATCAAGGTTATATGCTGAATTGAGGTGGGGGATCACGCCGATTGTACACCGGGAAGGGAGAAGTGGGCCAGGGACATAGGCCAGGGACATAGGAATAGCCATCAGAAGTGGGTGGCGATTTGCAGGGGGGCTAGGAAATCCATGCGGTCCTTGCAATACAAAATGCAGGCCTACAAGATAATACACTGATGGCAATACCAGCCGCCAAGGCTTGCTAGGATGTATGCAGGAGTAGATTCTAGATGCTGGCGATGTGGACAGACACTGGCCGACTATTACCACATGTGGTGGGGCTAATCCCTCATACAAAGATACTGGACTGAAGTGCTGTCTTGGCTTAAGGACCTGGATGAGCTACAGCAGGATCTATCACCAGGTTTATTGCTGTTTAGGGTGGAGGAGGAAATGAGGGTGGAGAGCCATATGGTGCGCACTGTGGCAGCACAAAGCTGCGTGGCTCAGCACTGGAAAAGGGGGGGGGCGTTCCCTCAGAACAGGAATGGGTGCGGAAAGCGTGGGCAATATGTGACATAGAATACCTCATGCACCTTCTCGATGAGACCCGCACGAACATAGAGGGTGAGTGGCTCCCCTTCTTTACTAAATATGGCTGTTGAAATGCTGAGAAAGGGCCAGTGGTCTGCAGAAGGGGGAGGCTGCTGTGACTGTGGTGGTGGTTCTTTTTTGAGGGGTTTACCATTTTAGACAGTGCATGGGGGGTTGGTTGGAGGGAGAATAGCGGGGAAATTAAAAATGCTGATATGAGTCAAATGTTGTTGAAAAATCATACAATATTGGTGATTTGTTACAAAATGATGAACTTGAATTTCAACCAATAAAAAAAAGATGGCATGTTAATGGAACTCAACTCTATACAGTGTTCCATTTCAATTTTAGAAAATAGATACCTATCCTTCTACGATGGATTTAATGCTTTCAAGAATGATAGCACTAAAATGAATTGCAGACTATCTGAAATGGAAGGGCGGGTGTCCTTTTCCGAGGACAGGTTAGAAGGCCTTGAGCAAATGCAGTTTAAACTTTTTCATTTGGAGACTGAAGTCTCTAATTTAGAGGACAGGAACATGAGGGACAATATTCAAATTTAGGGTGTCCCGGAAAACTGAGCAAAATAATGCCATTACATTCCTGACTGATTGGATTCCTAAAATACTGAATATCTCCTTCTCTCCCCCTCTGGAGTTCCAAAGGGAGCACAGAATTAGACCATGCTTTACCACAAACAGCGTTTTACCAAGACCGCTCATTGCCTGTTTATTGCATCACCAACAAGCTAGACAAATTCTCGCAGCTGCAAAAAAGTCACCATCCCTAACCTCCTCGCTGACTTTTACAGCAGTGTGAAGAATCCATCTGCCATACGGTTAATTATGACCGCCGCGCACCAGCCAAGTACCTGCAAGTACTGTTAGCTGTGGATTGCTCTGCCCCCCGCTCTGGCTGTTGTATTACTGACACAGCGCTGCTTCTAACTCGCGTTGCACCGTGCTCCGTTCCCTCGTTGCCGTTGGTACGGCTTGGAAGTCTTGGAAGGCTGGAGGACGTCTTACTGTGTAACACACAGTTTGCCTGGCCCTCGTTGGTGGGTCAGAGGTGGTGACTTTTTTCCCCTTCCACACTGAACTGTCCCCAGTGAACTGAACTCCCCCCCCCCCCCTCATTCACTTGTTTTTTTTTCATTAACCAACACCCGCTTGGAGGTGTGTCTAATTCCCTGCCTCATGTGTTCTCACTCCCGTAGGTTTCCTCTGCACAGGAGGCTCCGCCCCCCTGCGCTGCGTGACGTCTGGAAGCCTCTACAAAGTCCTGCCACCCCGCGCACCCACGCCGCGCACCAGCCAAGTACCTGCAAGTACTGTTAGCTGTTCGCGGTTCGCGTGGAGCACGGAGGCGGCTGAGAGGCTTCCCTCGCCTCGCTTGCGCTCTGAAGCCTCTGCCTTGTTGGTGCTTGTGAACGTATGTTAGTTCACTTTTGGCCACATATTCTTGTCACCTAGCTTTGACAAGGGTGGAGTGTGCACAGGCTGGGGCCTCTGTGGAGTCATTGTGTACCCCATCTTCCACCCTTGGCCTTTTCCCTCTATAGGAGACTGCGGGCTTTAGGCCTTTGATCCTGGGGGATAGGTGTGAGGAAGTTCGAAGTGTGGAGTGTCTCCTTTCTATGTGCTCCAGGATGGTTGTAATCTTTTTTTCCTAAAGTGTCATTGGTGATACTTGACAGTTGGTCAATCTTACTGCACCCGCTAGCACATGCTCACTTGTTATAGTGTTGTCTATTCCTTCTGCAGGCTATGCGTATGTAAATGACTTACGTTGTGGTCCAATGAACTTTGGCACTATTCTACTTTGTATATCTTGTGTGCAGATTTCGATTATAGCTACTGGTGAACTACTGTGTCTCGGTGAGGGTAGGGGTGTTGGTTCAGCCTTGTTGCAGCTGTGGCGCAGGGTTGCGTCTCTGTCTTTTTGAACTTTTGGTCTTGCAACTGTTTATATATATAAAGGGGGTTGTCCTACCTTTTGTCTCTGTGGCATACATAGCTGCTGAGCATGAGCCCAATTCTAAGAAGTGGTTGTAAAACAGGGTCCTCACCGGAGGAAACCGTGCCACACTCAGTGAATAATACCCAAAATAGTACCCTCCTCCTGCCTCCTACCACCAAAAAGTCGCTATTATCTATGTCTAGCTCATTGGCAGAGAGGGCTGTTGGGTTGGATCAAGATGGGAACCCTGAGACTGATATAATGGTAGCATCATCTTCTGTTAAGGTTCTATCCCCACTTGGCCCTCCCTCTGCCTTGGTACTGGCAACCTTTTCAGTTCAGAAAGCCAATGACAATGTTGGGGAGGTGGGTGACGGAGATGTCTGTGATCATGATTCAATCTGTTCCCCTGTGCATGACCATCGAGGTCTTCCTTGAATTTCAAACACCTCAATGTTGGCACCTACAATTGTCAGCGAATTAAGTAGAAGAGTGCGGCTCTCATTGGGCCCCTCGTCCCCAGCGTCGTCTTCTTTCCCCTTTCGAGAACAAGTCCATTTCCATCTTCCTTCAGAAAGAGGGCTCTGCCTCCCACTATGACAACATTCATGTCGACAAGGTTTTGCCATCAGGATTTTTTCTTCCAGGCGGAGTGGACCCCTATTCTCTGGGAAACAAAGAGGTCGATCTCTCTGCCCCAAAGGGGGAGGTAAGATCGGCTTCCACCCCCGAAGATTTTTGCTCTACCACTCAGCCCAATGAACCCTCCAACTTCCCAATAATTTCGCATATACTTAACCTGCTAAATAAGGGACATGAGTTAACACACTACTCAATAAGGGAGATGCAGGCCTCACATACCCTTATGAAAGACAAGATGGCTAGATTGGAAGGCTTTATTTTAGCAGAAGAACAATCTAGACCCTTCTATCTGGCCCAATTTGAAAAAATGCTGGTGAATGTTCCCTCCATCCTAAAGCAGCCTCCGAGTACTAACTCGACCTGCTCACAAGGTTCTCAAACTGAACCTGGGTTTCGTCCCATAGATCCTCCTCAGAGATCTTACTCCCAAGTAGTGCAAGGTGATAAGCGGGAAAAATTGGAGCATGGCGATTCGGAGGCCATTGATCTGGTGGAGGTCCTCAAACTCCAGCACGATCGTCTCTTACAGGTGGAGCATCTCCTATATAAGCTTGCTGTAACTCATCATCATTTGGACCCGACAGATTGCCCAGGAGAGGGAACTGAAGTTGTTGAGGGGATTGTCGTCCCTTCGGACAGCCCCTCTCTTTTGATTGATATCATTGATGCCCAGTCTAGTCTACCTTTGTTGGCTGCTGTCTTGCCCTCGGACCCTAAGGAAGGTCCTGTAGTGCACGAAGGAAGGCACTTTGTCTATCGTAAGGCAAGGAAGTCCTTTTTAAGAGCCCAAAAACGCCTAAATCAGACAAAGGCTAGGCAGAAGAAAGTCACCCTTAAAGCACCAACAGCCAAGTGTGTGCAGGTACAAATCTCAATAATGGTGCCAGCCATGACGATCTCAGATTGGTTTTAGGTGACCTCGATGACGAAAGCAAGAAACATCTACAGATTGCAGCTCTGAAAAGCGGTAACATCCAGCTTGCTCCCCGTGTTCCATTAAAGACTCCGGCCAAGCTGCAATCTCAGCTTCACTGCTTCTTCCCCAATATTGAATCCAAAAAAGTGCTTACTCGGTTGCCAGTTGACGCAACAGTGGCACCTGTTGCGAGCCCAGTAAGTTACTCCGGCATCTGTTGTCGTGATAGCTGAAGAGCTGGTGATGCCTGGGTCTCAACCAGAGGTTGCACAGGCTCCTTTGCCCTCGGCGCAGCCTGTTCTTGTGGAGGATGGGCTCTCTTCCCAAACATCCTCTGGAGAGCTCACTACTGATGTTTTGTCCTTTGTGCAAACTCCTAAGGACATGAAACTAATCCTTAGTTGGACCAGCAATCCGGACATTAATGGCCCAGCTCAAATAAATAGGTCATCCTTGATGAATTCCTTTTTCCAGATCCCTGCCTTAAAGAATCTTTCATCCAAGGACCTCGACTGGGTCAAATTAGCAGCCCATAACAACCACAGAGTGCTCTGCAGAGTACAATCGCAGATTATATCTAAAATGCTACTGGAATTTGCAGATGATTTTCACTCTATTGGTCTTGTACCCAGTTTGTTTCTGGACATGGAAAGTGCATGGGCCTTTCTTGATTGGGTCCCTCCTCCTCCGCCAGTATGCCCTGTAGGTCCGGCCATGGTTTCCTCTGATTCTCATGTTAACCAACTATCTATCCAAATGGCCTCGCTTACGCAAGCATTCAGTGGCCTGTCTTGGCTGGAACCCCTGTTAAACGTGGCCGTCGCCATCAAAGGGCCTACTCCTGGCTCATAATTGGCCAGTCTGACCGTTGCCTCTTGGAACTGCTGTGGCTTAGGCAACCTTGGAGTGTGGCACAAACAGGTTGCGCCTGATAAGAAACCAGACATCTTATTCTTACAGGAAACGATGGCTTTAAGTGATATCACGCTAGACGGATACTCTTGCTTTTCTGGTCCGGCTCGTCGTATCCTTGCAGGCCGCCCTTTTGGGGGTATCGCCGTTCTTATTAATCATGGCCTAAAAGCAGTGGTTTCAATATTGGACACCTCGGATTCATGAATATTGGTGGAGCTGTCGCATGAACACGCTAAGGTCCCGTCTCTGCTATTATTGTCTATATACTGGAATCCTAAGGCAGTTTCCTTGAATTTGATCTTAGAGGAACTGGATCGGATTTTGGGCCATGCCTCGGTTTCTTGTCCTAATCATGAAATTGTGATTGGAGGTGACCTGAATTCATATCTGCAACTTCGCAATGCCGTACGTCCCTCCTCTCTCTCCTCTCTATATGCACAACAAGCCTACCATAGAGGACAGCAACTGGCAAGCTTCTTCGAAACATGGGGTATCTACCCAATCCAACTGGCACCTCACTCCATCAATACCTCTTGGTCTCGTGGCGCAGCTTCATCTCTGATTGATTATCTACTCGCATCTAGAGTGTGTTCTGGCTTGCTTTACCCAATCTTAGTTCTAGATTTGGGCCTGAGCGACCATCATATGCTGTTCTTGCGGCTTCATATGGGGATTGATGCATATAAAGTCTCTGCCTCAGCTCGCTTGCTTGAATGTGATAGGCACACTATCTCTGTCAAATGGCATCCTTCAGTTTGTAGGAATCTGGTGTTCCTGGTGAATAGGAATCTCCTAGTGTGACAGGAGGATTCTCTCTCACTGGTTAATGTGGAAAAAATCAACGAAATAAACATCAAAATGATTCACAGGCACCTGTTATCCTTAGTGAAGGAGTCCCTGGATAAGGGCAACCCTTTGGATGTATACTTTAATTTGGACCAGGTCGCAATATTAAAAAAGCAAAAAAATAGCGATCTTCACAACTTAAGATCTAAGTCTATCAGCCTGCCTAATTACCATCGAGAAAAAAACTATATTGCTGCCCGTTTCAAGCAGCAATTAAAGTCTCTTCGCCAGGCTGCCTACACCTTAGCCAATCAACATATGATTGGGTTGCTATGTAAAAAAGAAACTCGGGAATTATGGGCCATCTTAAGAAATCCGTCTGGCAAGGCTGATACTCGTTCGGTGGCTACCATCTCGGGCCCTGAATGGGAGAAGTTTTTTTGTCAAAAAATATGCTTTGCCAGACATCCATTCCAAATCAGAATGCATCAACATGCAGTTGTCCTTTCCAAGATTTTGCCCATGGGAATTAAAAGACATATGGGTAATCTCTCAGCTGAAATTTTCAAAAGCAGCCGGTCCTGATGGGTTGCCCCCCTGTGTCTTTAAGGACGACCCCCATTTTTGGGCCAGGTACCTTCTTCCACGCTACCAGTTGATTTATCAAACTGACAGAGTTCCAAAATCATGGTTAATGGCTATAATAATCCTGATACACAAAAAGGGCGCCCTAAGTAATCCTTTAAACTTTAGGCCAATCGCCCTCAGACACAGCTGCGAAAATGTTTGCACGGCTGATCCTGTCCGAGTTGGAAGCTCATTTAAGTGCTCTGAATATTCTTTCAAAAGCCCAGGTCGGTTTCCGGCGGGCCATGTGCACCCAGCTAAATGCTTCGATCTTAGCTCACCTCCTTCGGACTGCACACTCTAAGTCTAATGGCACCATATATATGGCAGCACTAGATCTCTCAGCTGCCTTTGACAATGTACTTCGCACTCGTCTTTGGCAGAAGATGTTGTCATATGGTATCCCTTCTACCTTGGTAGCTATAATTGCTGCGCTACACCAAAACACTTCTTACCGGGTCCGTATTAACACTGAAGGGCTACTAACTGATAACATGCCCACGTGCATAGGTGTAAAACAGGGTTGCAATTTGGCTGCAGTATTATTCAACCTTTATCTGGCCGCTATCGACAAAATCTGGCAGGGCTCAAATTCTTTTCCGGCAACATTGGGTAACATGCGGCTTCACTGGCTGGCATTTGCGGATGGTGTTATCCTATTCGAT
This sequence comes from Ambystoma mexicanum, assembly GCF_040938575.1. Taxonomy (NCBI): domain Eukaryota; kingdom Metazoa; phylum Chordata; class Amphibia; order Caudata; family Ambystomatidae; genus Ambystoma; species Ambystoma mexicanum. The sequence continues at coordinate 1,513,335,365 of NC_090932.1, read as the reverse complement.
AGAGTGCCATTTGGACTCCAAAACAAACTAAATTTATTTTATGACTATTGTACGCTGAACAACATGACCATCAATTCAGCTAAATCACACAATTGTTTTTACAGCCCAAAATAAACTACCCAGATTTAACTTTGCCATTAATGCACAACCGATCTTGAGGAAAGAAGAGATTATTTACCTGGATTATCACCTATCGAATGGGATGTCTATCGGCACTTGGCACACAGTGTTGAACGCAAAGTTTAATCCACTGTTGGCCCAAATGAGAATCATCTTCCAAAAATATTGTAGATATTCACTATTGCCCCTCTTACAATATTACACCATGAAAGTAGAGCCCATCCTACTTTACGCAGTGGACGTGTGCCTTCTGAAGTTGGGGCCTCTCTTAAATCTTTTACAAGGTAAACTTTGGAAGAAAATCCTAGGGCTACCTGGATACTTGCCTAATGCCATTATTTTACATGAATTAGGCTTATATCCCTTAGCGGACAAATATCTCTGGCGGATGGTAAATGCCTTTTCCAAAATAATCTCTCCTCCTCCAAACTCTCTTTCTGAGGACTTTCAGGCAATGCTTGCCCATAAATGTCCCTCGTCGATCTCTGAAGTTAAAGATCTTATAAATGCCACTCTAACATCGCTGAACATGTCGCAACAGGATTTAATTGATACTCCAAGTAAAGTTAAAAACCGCTTCTTCAAAAATTCATGGGCATGTAACTCTGATCAGATCGGAGGTTACTCCTCTTTTAGGACCTATGCCACATTTAGGCAGGCAGCTACACCCCGGCTGCCTTACTTACTATGTTTCCCTGACAAAGATGCAAGACGGTCTTGCATGCGATTCCGTTTGGATCTTATCCACACGGGCGCCCAGATCAGGAACTGGTCCTGCTATAGGGATTTGGTGAAGTGGGAGGGTTGTAGATTCTGCTTAAATACTTCTGAGAGTGAAACACAGGAACATCTGTTTATGTATTGTAATTTTTTTTTCAACCACAGGCGATGTTGCTTGGATGCATTTTTGACCTCTTATTCTTCATTTGAATGTCACCTAGTTTGGCTTAGATGCATGCAGGGAAACACCAACTCCATCATTTTAGCAACTGTTAGACTTGTTGTAATGATTGAGGAGCATCTGCTGCCACTCAATAGGGTCATCTTGAATGGGCAGCTTGTGGACTCTCTCTTTTCCAAAAAATGTGTCATTGTGTAGTAATTCTACCACTTTTTTCTGATTGTCTGCTTCTTTGCATTTTTGTTTTTTCTAGGTTTTGTGATTTCCTTTATGACTTTGTTTTGACTGATTTCATTAGGTATATCTTCTGTACACCTTTTGGTGGGGCTAAAGAAAGTTGTTGGTGTATTGATTTTTCCTATGGGTTGGCAATATGTTTTTAAATGTTTTATTATGTCTTAGTTGTTCAAGTACCGATTTGCTTTGATGAATTTGTACATTAATTTTTATCTGGTATGTATAATTTGTAAAGGTGTAAATTAATTTTTGCTACCAAAACAAATAAAAAAAATAAAATAAATAAGGAATGATCCGGATTGCTGTTATATGAGATCACCACTCCATGCATCCTGATCGCTCCTTTAGGAGACAACAGCTTACCATACAGTGACCACGAGATACCCATAGATTACGTGTGTTTCGATAAATCAAGAAGGAATGCATGGTCACTAGCCCACTGCTCTGTTGCTGAGGACTATGATCCACCAAATAGACAAGATATGATGCAGATCGCGGGATAAGAGCAGCTGCAACAACAATTCAGCCTTTCTCCCATGCTTTTGATTGAACATACGCTGTGGCTTACGCAGATTGGACTGCACCAATTTAGAACAGCAATCATCTGAAGAGACTGCCAGATATACTCTGGGTCGCACCTCTTTCTGAATACTGTGCTGGGTCATATGATCAACACGGCAGTATCCACATAGAACATTTCATCCTCCAAGTTCACCTGTCCTGATGAAGGCCCACTCAAGAAAGGCACAGTTTACAACCTACCAGGGCCGAAACACAACTGTGAAGACTTTTTTATGATTCACCTCAGTGTCCAATGACTCTGAGTGCTTATTTAACTTTCTCAATATTCTGTACTATTCAAGTATTACCTGTCACCGACCCCTGTTGTCGTTTGAAGCATGCAGTAGGCCATGTTTTTTGTTTAATGTCTGAATTGTTATTCGAGCTTCACTAACCTCGAAGCTGGATGCACTATATTTTTCACGCAACTGTATGTATTGTCAGATGGCATGTCTCTTTGCTCCATTTGTAAATAGACCAGTAGATCTGCATCTTTGATTATAAACACGGATTGTAAATACTAAGGTGTGTCCTGTGTATAATGTGAAATACACTATTGGGTTTGCGGAACAGATAGGATTGACCCCGTTCACTTGGTTTTTTTGTTGCCATCCATAACCTTTCAAGGCAAAAAAATGTTCTTTTCCCCAGATGCTTCCAAAGCTACTCAGGATAAAAGGAAACTATTTTGGAAAAATCTAAACATCTAGTACTGCCTACTGGAACCAGCTAGAATGATTATCACATCTCCACAAGGAGTCACCAAAGGATACAAAGATCTGGATGAATTACAAACTCTTTTTAAAGCCCTCCAATCCTCAAAGATGGATGTCTCGCCAGCAACTACATCTTCGTGTTCTGATGGGTCACTGTCTCTTCATGCTCATAACTTCTATTCGCGTAACAAGTATAAATCCAGAACATCTCACTTTTCTAAGAATAGATTGGATAATAATTATTCTTCAAGTTCATCTGATGCTTTTGACAAACAAAGAGACAAATCTAGATCTCCTATAAAACAGATCTACACGGTGGAGGAGATTCCAGCTAATGGACTACATTTTTCCAGTCCTTAACTTGCGAATATTGCTTTTTCTCCTTTACAAAATTCTGTTGATTATTTGACTGCCTAATACTGAATCGCTCTGTTTGAGCTCATGGGTGTTCAGAAGAATGTCTTGTTCTCCCTGATGGCAGGCGTCGTTGGATTTTTCTATTTAGCTACATTTCTAGTGAGTAATCATATTTGTTATCTTCATTTTCAATGTTGTCTACCCTTCCTGTCTGCGTTTATCCTCCCTTCTAGTTTGTGTTATTGCATTCTGGAATCTCTCCAGCACAATGTTTTACACTTCCATTTGCAAATATTCCTTTTTAAACTTTATTTGTTAATCAATCTATATCACTTCAGATATTTCCTTAATTATCATTTATTTTTATTCTTATAACGTGCCGCATGCCCGTAGGCCTCAGGGCGCACAAAAACAGAGACATAGACAGGACAACAAGAGAGAGCAAGCAGGATCAGAAAGGGGTCATACGGATCATGTACCCTATTCCTTACTGTTATGAGTATCAAGGTATTGTCATGGAATGTTAAAAGGTCTAATTAATCCCATCAAAAGACAAGTCCTTAGTCATCTACGGAAAGACGATCCAGACGTTGTATGCATTATAGAAACCCACTTAGAATCTATTGAAGAAAATTATAAGCTGATCAAATTTTGGGTAAAGCATGCATTTTTTGTACCGACAATAGAGAAAAAGGGTGGAGTTACTATCCTCATCATAAGAAAACTTATTTTGCTTTTAACTGCTTGATCAACAACAGCCCTTCCGGATGATGGTCTATCGTTGACGCCAAAATTAACAAGATTATGGTTACTACCCTTAATATTAATAGCCCGAATGCTCCAGATACATCTTTTGGAACAATTTAAAACATTTTCTCTTTAACAAGAATTATGACAGACTCATTATTTGTGGGGATTGTAATCAAATCTGTGATTTCACCCTGGACCGCAAATCAGATTCCAAATTCATAAACTCCAAATCCCACAAACAAGTCATCAATTTTATAGAAGACCTCACTCTTGTTGATACTTGGTGTTTTTGTTACCCAGATGTTAAAGAGTTTACCTTTTTCTCCCCCCTCACAAATCCCTCTACATATATTTGTTAACTCTCCACTTGCTTCTAATATCCTCCACTCCGAAATTGGCCCCATTATCATTTCAGACCATGCCCCAGTCCTTACTGTCCTGGAATGGGAACATCAACCTTCCCTGGCCTCCCAATGGAGATCCAATTCTTTTCTACTCAATGACCCTGATTTCAGCCAACAAATAAATGTTTTCTTTACCAAATTCTTTTTTTAACTTTTATTATTATGTTTGGTTTATTTCAAACCTTTTATACATTATAAAAAGCCTTTAAAAACAAATGTCATCACCTTCACAATCAGAAATGGCAATGAATCAATTCTTAACATCCATCCAAACAATGATACATGCAAGAGAATAAAAAGGGAGAATGAGAAAGAAAAAAAAGAAAAAGAGAAAAACCCAGAAGCAGAGATGATTACAAAATCAGCTTACAATTACCACAGGGCCAATATCGCAGATCTTCCAACCAATCCTTTTCAATGGACAATCTGGAGCACCTCATCTATAAATTTAATTACCCAAATGATAGTCAATTTATTCTCCCCTATTAAAAACATATTCCACCATTCCTTAGGTGACAATGACTTACAGCCCTTGGTAATATCGCACATATATTTCATCCTCATCATTTTTAGAGAATTACATTCTATGACCAAATCCTCTAGAGATTCACTCATGGTCAAATGACCAAAAAATCTACATTCTGGCCCCAAGCCACCCAACAGTCTTCTAAAGCCAAGAACATCTCTTGTTGGTAAAGTATTCAATCTAAATCGCAGAAAAAGGTTGCAATCCCATGGGAAAAGAAATGTGGTCAAATACACGGAAGCTGATTAATTCCTCTACCTTTCAACACAAGATTCAGAGCTAGCTTATATTTTGACCTTTTTGTTTGAGTATCTATCAAATCCCTGTTAAACCATCTTGTACAACCCAATTTCCACAAGTCTAAATAGCCATCTATGCCCAGTTTCCCTTCATTCTTTAGTATTTCAAATGGGGGTATGCCTACTTGTCAATGCATTTCCCATACAGTGCCAGATCTTCCATTTTGTTATGGAATGCTAATCATAGTATTCAGAAGGAATTTTGGGAGGCCAAGTACCCTTTTCCAATAATAACCTTCCATAGTCACCCAAAAATTCTTGGGCCAAATTCATGCAGTTTCCGCACCATATATCAGAATTGGTACCACCTACTGTTTAAAGAAGGTTTCTCCTGGGACCAGGGAGAATTTACCAAACCTTTTATGCAATATCACTGCCTGGGTCGTTAGTCTCTTGCATTTAAGTCTTATACACACCATCCATTGCTTTTCAATCGTACTACGGTTCAGACAAACACCCAGATAGGATATTGAATCAACACATTCCAGGGTTGATTCTCCTACCCTCCAGCTGAATTTCAGACTCCTTTTTCCCCTTTTTGGTTCCAGGGACATTATTTTTGTCTTTTTGGCATTACTTTTGAGATCATTCAATTCAAAGTATTTTGCTAGTTCAATCTCCTCTGCAAACCTATTTGCGTTTGATCTAGAATGACAATGTCATCTGCATAGAAGATCCAAGGGATCAGCTGATTGTGTAATCTTGGGGGAAAAGCTTGCACTCCCCCCTGCCCATCCTCAACACCAGCCAAATATAGATGAAATAAAGCGGGGACCAGTGAGCATCTCTGCTTCAGTCCCCTATATGTTAGGATTGTGTCAGAGAGTAGCACATGAGTAGACAATCTGACCTGTATACTTGTCTCCGAGTACAAGGCCTTAATCGCCTCTACCAAGTCCATGGGGCAACCCTAGGCTAGCAGTTTTCCCCATAACCTTGCCCATTAAATCAGATGTCGCAACAGGATAAGGGATTGCTCCCAGTGTGTCCAGAAGGGCAATCGGTCTATAGTTTTTCACGTCTTGCCTGTCACCCTTCTTGAACACTGGGATAATCAAGGCAGATTTCCAAGACTCAGGAACATCCTTGGTCTTTAGAACTTGATTAAACAGTAATTATGCCCACATTATCGGGTTCTGCTTCAGTATGTTATTATTCAGACCATCTGGGCCCGCCGCTCGTGCAGAATTGAACTTCTTTATCAAATTCGATGACCCATTTCATACCTTGATTATCGGTGTTTAAACTTTCCTTATCGTCCCCACTTGCAGAGAGCTGGGTAAAGTGCCTAACCCAATTGGTTTCTGTTACTGCTAGTATCATACTTGTCATCTGGTATACATCATTATTGTTTAATAAGGGCCGTAGGTCTCTCGTATTCTTTTTGGTTATCAATTTCATAATTTCCTCAGCTTCATGTTGTACCTATTGGGCCCAAGTAAACAACAGCCAGTTTCTGTATTGTTTGCTTTCTTCCAACAAAGTATGCCTCTCCTCCCCATCCAGAAGTGTTGAGCCTTCTTAGATCTGTACAAAAGCTTTTCCTTTCCTCCACCAGTACTTTATTGTAATGGCGGATTCTCTTTAGCCCATATAGGGGGCCCAGACTAGGCTTTGTTTAGAACTGCAACAATATCTCATAATTCAATGTAGCCCCCCAAACCCCTTAGCAAGTAATGATTGCCTCAGTCCCTCAAAATTTCAGGCACATCTCCTGGTCGAATTCTAAGCCTATTACTACCCTGATTTACCTGAATATTCTCCACTTTCATCCTAACCCGACAGCCTCTACCCTAGTTCCATTTTAACTCCAAGAGTTGATTATCACTTTTCCCCACTGGTCTTACACATAATCTGGTAACCGATTTGTTTATGCTACGTGATACAAAGTAGTAATATAAGCAAGAATGCGGTTTACCTCTAGACCACGTATTCTGAGCCAGGATGTCTCCCTTTGCTTGTCCATTTAACATAAAAATGTCACACTCTTTCAGTTCATTTGTCCATAATAAGTGTTTTGTTTGATAATGAATAGCACAATTGAATACATCTTACTATCCATCTGGAGATGGCATTTTTAGAAATGCAGTCTCCTTCTCTGCCTGGTGCTATGGAGACAAACAGTTGATCTGTTTTCCTAAGCGGTCTGGTCTTGTTTACATAGTAAAGGACCGACTGACTGAGCTAGTTGGTCTCTGAAAGAAAGCCAGAAGCGCAATAGATTGGTTCATGTGGAATTTAGAAATGAATTTAGGGGAGACCTAGGAGGAGTATGTAAAACCAATTTATCTTTATATACGATAAAGAAAGGGTCCTGCACCGACAATGCTTGCAATTCACCAACTCTTCTTATGGCAGTAATAGCCACTAAGAAGGCAGTCTTGTATGTCAGGTGTTTAAAGCTTGTCTTATGCATAGGCTCGAATGGGGGCCCAATGAGCTTTGCAAGCACTACATTGAGATACCATCCTGGTGGTGGGTTTAAAATAGAAGGCTGGCGTCTCTTGACACCTTCCATGAATGCCTTAATGACTGGAATCTTCCACCACAATACCTTGCTTTGAGAGATGGTATAAACTGATAAAGCCGCCAGGTGGACCTTTATAGAGTTGAATACTAACCCGAGTCTACCAAGTGGAGCATATAGTTGAGAATGTGTGAAGGAGTACATTCTATGGGGTTTATTTGTTTGGACTGGCACTAAACTGCGTATCTACTTTACTTCTCAAAATAACAGTGTCTAGTGTTAGGTTTTCTTGCCTCCTTGAGGATATCCATACACTGCTGTGTTAAATTAAGGTGTCCAAACTCTATGACTTCAAGAGTCATGCTGACAAGTTCATTGAATGTGGTAAAGGGTGTACTGTTGTTCCCCCATGTAGAGTTAACAGGTTGGTTAGGTATGGGAGTTTGATGGGATCGCACATCGCCAGTTTGCGCAGATGTGGATACCATGGCTGTCTCGCCCACATAGGAGCAACTACTATAAGTGTCATCTGTTCTCTGTGTATCTTGTTCACTATCCTGCTCATTAATGGAGTCGGGGGAACAGTGTAAGCAAATTTCCCTGACCAGTTCATCCATAGGGCGTTCCCTTTGGAGTCTGACTGGGGGACCTGGACGCGAAGTCTGGGCATTGCTTGTTTTCTGATGTAGCAAATAAGTCTATTGTGGGGTAACCCCATTGAGAGAAGATGTGGTCTACGGCGCCTAGTTGCCACTCGTGTTCCTCTGCTGGGGGATCTTTGCTCAGAGAGTCTGCTAGATTGTTGAGTACCCATGGAATGTGTTGTGAGGATAGGGATAGTCCTCGTCTGAGTGCCCATTTCCATATTTTCTGTGCCACCTTGGACAGACTTGGAGAGTGTGTGCCCCCCTATTTGTTGTTGTAGAAAATCGCAATTGTGCTGTCCATCACAATTTGAACCGACTAGTTTGTCAGTTGCACTTCGAATGCTTGGAGTGCTTTGAGTACTGCTAGTAGTTCCAGCAGGTTAATATGGTTCTGTGCGGTGAACTGGGTCCACAGACCATGTGCTGTGTGGTGAAGATAGTGAGCCCCCCACCCGGAGACTGACGCGTCTGTTGTGACAATTGCTTGCGCTTCCGGATCGTGCAAGGGTTTTCCCTTTAACAGACTTTCTCTTGACCACCAGTGTAGGCTCTGTACCAGTGTTGGCGAAACGACCACTAGATCGTCCCACTGACCAGTTGCTTAAGACCATTGTTTCGCCAACCACTCCTGCATTGGTCACATGCGCAGACGAGCGTGTGGGACTAGATATATGCACAATGCCATCATGCCTAGCAAACGCATTGGTTTGTGTACGCTTAACTGGAGACCGTCTTGATACTGGGGTATTTGCCGAAGCATGTTCTGCACTCTTTCCATGGAAGCCTGTTCTTGTGTCTAATACAGCTCCTAGGAACTGTTTTGATGTGTTGGGTACAAGACTTGAATTTTTTCTCATTTAATGAAAAGCCCAATTGGAAGAGAAGATTTATGGTTCTTTGCGTTTTTAGTTTGCAAAGATGGCGCGTCTCTCCTGTGATCAGCCAGTCGTACAGATAGGGGTACACTGGGATTGCCTCCCTGCGCAAGTGCGCCGCCACCACTGCCAGTACATTGGTGAATACCCTTGGAGCTGATGTTATTCCCAAGGGCAGCACCTTGAATTGGTAGTGCTGGTTTGCCACTTTGAACCGCAAGAGTTTTCTGTGAGCTGGGAGCATTGAAATATGAAAATAGACATCTTTCATATCCAATGTTGCCATGTAATCCCCATGTTTTAGCAGGGGAATTACTTCTTGTAGCGTTGTCATGCTGAACTTTTGTGGCTTTACATAAGTGTTTGCAGGGCGCAAGTCTAATACTGGACGCATTGTCAGATCTTTCTTTGGTAGAAGGAAACATGTTGAATAAATACCCTTATTTACCTCGTATGGCACAATCTCGATGGCGTCCTTGAGGAGCAGCGCGTTGAATTCTTCTATTAAGATGAGTGTTTCTTCTTTTGATATTTTCCTTTGGCTTGGAGGGAGGTTAGATGGTGTTCCCATGAGCGCCACGCAATAACCTACCGGTACTGTCGATAACACCTACTTGTCCGTTATTATTCCCTCCCATGCATGGGTGAAGTTTGAAATTCGTCCCCCTACTGTGGAGGCATGGGAGGGGATCAGTAATGGGTTGTCATTGTTTGGGAGGTGTTCCTCCACCTCTGGAAGTGGAGGCTCTCCCCCTGCCGCGGCCCCTGCGCTGGCCTCTAGGATAGCCCTGGGACGCTTGACCCTGGTTGCTGTTCCATGAAGAATTCTGGTTTTGTCCATACTCTGAGCCTCTTTGGGAGTTTTGTCCGCGAAAAAGAAGAAAATTGTTTTCGCCCCTCTTGCCCAGCTTGTTTGTTGGTAAGTTGGCCAAGAGATTTGAGGGTTTCATACTCCTCTTTGGCCAACTTTAGAGCATCCTCCACTGCTTTGCCGAATAGTACATTTAGTTCCACTGGCATGTTGAGTAAGGTTGCCTGCCTCTCCAGCTTAAAACTCGGCTGGCAAAGCCAAGCATGGCGCTTGAGAATGGTTCCTTCAGCAATTATGCGTCCGGCATGGTCTGCAGCGTCGAGGTTATTCTTTAGCAGACTGCTGGCAATAGCTTTGCCTTCAGCTGCTACAAGGGCAAGTTTACTTCGTAGAGGCTCTGGAGCAGAATCACCAAGGGCTGAAAATTCGTCCCATTTATTGCAGTCATAGCTCGCCTACAGTGTGTAATTGTTGGCGATTCTAGCTTGGTACGCTGCCGAAGTTGCCACCTTCCTACCCAAGGTGTAGAGCTTCTTGCTCTCCTTGTATGGCGGAGCTTCTGAAGATGCTAGAGGTCTACCCGCCCTCTTCCAGGTAGTTGGGACTACTAGTGAATCTGGTTTAAGCTGTCCTCTGATATATAATGGATCAGGTGGTGCTGGCCGGAATAGTTTTTCTATTTGTGGATTGACTGCCCAGGTTTGATTGGGCGTTTCAAGAGCGGGTTGAATCCTCCTTTGAACTGACTTTAATATGGGTATAAACTGGGTGGTAGCTTTTTTGTCCACTAGGATATCCTCTACAAAATCCTTGTTCAATTCTGAAGCGCTCAGCTGCTTTGATTAATAGATCATTAAAGACTGGCTGATTATCCACTGGGGAATCAGGTAAGAGGGAGTCTTGTGGAATAGGAGAGTCTAAAGTGTAAACCTCTGACTCATCGTCATTATTATTACCACCATCATCCCCATTAGTGGTATTCATCCTCCTCCTGATGTTCTTGATCTCCCTCTGTGTCTGCATGCATGTCATAAAGGTCTGCCGTGTGAGACCTTTTAGTTGGAGGTTGAGATGAAACCAGGGGTTGAATAGTGTGAAAAGTGGAAGACATGGGCTGAGAGCTTGAGGCCTGATCAGTTGGAGGTGTATTTTGAAAACTTTATAAAGCATTAGGATTTTTTTCAAAGAAATATGCAAAGAAAGACATTCCAGACATAACTATGTATGGCTTCTGATGACCACTTAGCTGAGCTGGGGAAGACCCCAGAGTAAGGTACAGTAGAGTTTTGGGTTAGATGTTCATTATGTAGGGCCTCACTTAATGGGGCCTCACCCAATGGACCCTCCCCCTCATCTTGTGGGGCATACTCTTCCTCCTCTTGTGGGGCAGTTACAATGTCCTCCACCCTCTGAGACTTTTCTTTATGGATCTTGGTCTTCTGGGAATTTTACTTATGATTTGGGCTCTTAGAGGAAGATTTTTTGGAATTAGAAGCTCTAATAAGGGTTTCTGGGACATGTTTTTGAATCAGGTGTGATAACCCTGAATCTTTAGACTTTCCTATCGGTTTCGACAAAACGCATTGAGTTTCGGCACTGGGAAGGACTTTTGCCACGTCAGGCAACATTCGGCGTTCGGCGTTATGGGGTCTGTCATGAGGCGACCGTGACTGGAGTGTCCAGAGGATAGGGAATCCACTGATCTGCCCCTAGACGCCGAATCTCAGCGTTTGTCTGGCGTTTGTCTGGCGGAGCCGACACATTGCCGCGGGTTGTGTATTTAGTGTGATGGGAAGATGTAGAGCTTTTGCCGCCGGGTGTAGTCCCCACAACAGAGCAGCCGGCCTGTCTCCCAGGGTCGGGGGCTAGCACTTAGGAACGTGACTGTTCCCAGTCACCCAGCGAAAAAGCGGCATCGCTGCCATCACTGGCTGCCTTATCCTGCATGGCGTAATTGGCCCAGCGCTTCATTCTGCGATCCTTAGGGTCTTGTGTCGAAAGAGCTTAAAAGCTCGACAGTGCTCTTCGCTGTAGTCGCGGTTTAAAAAGAGGTTACAGACCCTGTGTTTGTCGATCTACAGAAATTTGTTATTACAATTTGCCCGGAATTTAAAGGGTGTCTTATCCATGTCTGGGGAAGGCAACCAGGCGATAAGGGGAAGCGGAGGAAAAATGCATTGCATAATGACTGCCCCCCCACTCTCCCTACTGTAAGGTCCTAGGCCTGTTGGGCCTTCCAAGGCCGAAAGGGGTCCATCGACGGAGGCTTGTCCTTTTTCTTGATCTTCACTGCGTCAAGAACACGGCGTCTGGCGTAAAAGGACAGAAAGAGTTAACTATCTTTTGAACTTTGCAAAAGCAAATGCCGTTAGCCGAAGTTGAACTCGCTTAATGCGACTGCTCACAATGGCGGAAAAAACCAATCTAAGGGACCTCGAGGGATGAAGGACCATGGGTACAGTGAACTTCACACTAAGGATAGTATTACTAGCACGCCGTGTTAACTTCCCTTTTTGAGTTTCGAAAACAACAACTGTAATACTCTGTAGCTTCCACTAGATGTCGGCCTATGCATAGCATGTGATCTAAGCAGATTCCACAAGCCTCAGAAATATATATTTAACCTCATATTCACAGGCGTGTCTTAATAAATCGACTGTTTAGACACCAATTCTGTTTGCATGAGCTTTAGCCCTTTCCATAATGTGACAATTTTTCAAACTTTATAAAGGGGTCTATGTTGTTTGTTATATTGTGAAAGACAATCTCGTGTTGAGGGGTGTGAAAGTCACAGTAGGGTATGCTATGGGAGCAGTGCAGGGGGCTGTGGAGTCCAGAGAAGTCAATCACTTGGTGATATCAGGCATCCCACAGAGTTCACCCAGCAGCCCCTTGGCCATTGGCAGCAGAAAGCCACAAAGCACCCCTTCAAGGATAGCCCTCCCTTACTTGGTTAGAACAACATGATCTTCTACACAGGAGCTTCAGGGCTGGTGACAGAAATCCAAAACACGCAAGCTTCAGTTTCAGGGCAACTGTATAAGAAACATTGCAAAGTTAGCAAGTACAGTCGCAATTTCAAAGAGCTCTGTGCATCAGCTCACAGAGCAGTGAAGCATCTCTCTCAGCGCCCCTGTCTTCAAAGCACAGACAGACAGACAGGATTGTCAAGAAGAAAGTTCGTAGAAGCAAGGAGGGTCATGCAGGCACTGGGTACCAACTGGTGGAGCCAAGCAGCTGCCATATTGGTTTTGCCTTGCTTTAGCAGTCTTAATCTGTAGAGCATGTCAATCAATCCAGTAATGCACTGTCACAGGGATGAGTGGGAAAGCATTAACAAGTGAAAAAGGAGGGACTAGAAAATATTGCCAGATCAAAAAGCTGTACAACTAATATGACAGCATCAAGAATCTGCGGCACAATGACAATACTTCAACATAATATTGACTGAGGGACACCACATGTCACAGGAATTTTTAGGGATTTAAAAAATCCCTTTGCGGCACACGCATTTCTGGGGCCCAGGAATAATTTTAACCAGCGTACTGCAACAGGAGAGCATAGAACGTTTTTTTGGAGTCTTTCGGCTAGTAATTCATGGTCAACCAGGTCGAACGCATAGGAAAGGTCCAGTAGGATCAGCAGAGCAGAATTGCCTTCCTTAAGTATTTCTGTTATATTGGCCTTAAGGTCTAATAGCGCCGTCTCCGTTCCATGATTGGCTCTGAAACCGGACTGTTCCCTGGCCAGAATATTATTATTTCCAACAAATATCTCCAGTTATATATAGGCTATTTTGTCCAATATTTTAAGTATAAAGGGAACGTTTGTGATGGTACGATAATTCCCAGGTACCAGAGGATCAAGGTTATCCTTCTTAAGTAGAGGGGTAATCCATGTCTCCTTTATACTGATGGGAACAACAGCCTCCTGAAAAGAACGGTTAACAAGTTCAGTTACCCACGGGGTAAGGGTGTTAGCGAATTCCTTAAAAAGAGTAGTAGGAAAGATATCTCCTTTACATGAGGTAGGTTTAAGACCTTCAACAATCGCTAAGACCTCTGACTCTGTCATACTAGTGAAAGAAAATGGTTTTTTATGATGCAGTGATTCTGGGAGAGTGGGTAGTGATGAATCAGTTAAACATGGAGACTCAATTTTATCCCTAATGCGTCCTTGATGGAGTTCGGTTTTACGTGTAAAACTATCGAGTATATTTTGACACCATTCATTGTTTATAGTGAGCCTATGTTCAATGTTGGGATTTTTGAGTTCATTGATAACTGTAAAAAGTTCTTTGGATTTTATTACAGCTTTTTCAATTCTGTCATTAAGAGACAGTTGTTTGGCCTCCAGCACAATACGTTTGTATTCTCTGGCTGCGACTTGATAGGTCAATAGGGTGGAGAGGGATGGATGTTATGCCACTGGCCTTCACATCTCTGTTTGTTTTTCCTGGCAGAGATTATATCGGGTGTGAACTGGAGTTTAAAACCTTGCTTCTTCTTACTTTTCTCCTGTCGGAGAGGGGCAAGGATGCCAAAGGCCTTATTAGTTGCATTTCTAAAGGCAGTGGTAAAGTCTTCCAAGGATAGATTACCCCCTAGAGGGGGTAGCAGATGATGTATAGTAGTTCTAAATGTATCAGATGTAATATTTTTTACATTACGTGATTCAGGTATACTACTGGTTTTTATTGGAGTAAGGTTAAATTTTAGTGCTAGTTCAAAATGCACCAGGATGTGGTCAGACCATGGGCATGGATCTATGTTGGTTACATTGGGTGTAATATTTCTAGTAAGAATCCAATTGAGTGTGTTGGTTTATCCACTGACTGTACAAACCCGATGGAGGAGAGTGTTTGAAGAAAGGATTGGGCTTCTGTGTCCTGAAGATTATTTGCCCATAAATTAAAATCTCCTAAAATACCTTGCCCATGCCCTTTTTGCCAAGGCTAACATGCGAGGCACCTCGCGTGCCCAGAAACATCTTATGTGTACCCTAATAATGCTACCAGAGGACAAGGTTTCATGCGTTCTCCGATAACTTCACCCAGAATTTGAAATACTTTGCCACATAAAGGCCATTATAAGTGGTCACTCCCATGCCAGGTGTAAAATATTTGCCGGGGAGTGGGGACATCTTGCACATCCATTTGACCGGTCGGGGAAAAATCTACATAGGACGACTGGCGTGTAGTAAACTTGATGTAAATATTTACTATGCAGCCGTATATACAGACTATTCAGGGCTACTTTATTCGTCTGGTCTGCAGCAGTACCGCGAATCACCCTCTGGTATTGGATAACCCAATGTTTCTTCCCATTTCAGATGAGCTGTTGTGGACCATCCCAATTTTCTATCAATAACACATGTATATATTTCAGACACCAGTCTCCCAGTGCCTGCAGCCTCTTCAGCAAAATGCAGGAGTGGCAAAGTCTCAAGTTATTTAGGAAAGGTAGGGAACATCATTTCAAGGTGTTAAGAGCTGTTTTTAAGAGAACAGGATGAAGCAATTATACACTTTTAGACACCCTAATCCTTTGAAGCAAGGTAAAAGCATACATAAGGATGCCAGTAGGGAGGGAGTTAGAGCAGCCTTCCAGAAGGTGGTGCATTTACCAAGGAGGAGTGTGGAGAAGCAGAGAAAGAGCAACCAAGGCAGAGAGAGACACACAGAGAGAAAAAAGAGAGGTGGGAGGAGGACGTTAATGACTTTACAAGGGAGGACCTGCTTGATTTGGACTCTAGCCAAGATCTTGGTAGGAGCCACCGACCACTAGAGCGTAGGAGTCTTATTCTTAGTGGGGGCCACATACCCAGACCTTAGGGGAACCCAGAATATGAGTTGAACACCAGAACTTCTTGTGGGCTTGTATATGCAAAAGAAACAGAGCCTTTCATGGGCTAGCAACTGCAAAGGAGCAAAGGCATTTACACGCACAGATATGCCAAAGAGAAACCAGAGTCTGTAGTAGGCTTACAACTCAGAAGGTAACTGTAAAGACTGGAGGGAGGTGTCTGTGGTACTACCCGCTATAGGGTTGGGGCAGAGGCACAGAGGCACCCCAGTCAAGGCTCTCAAAGAGTAGCAATGGACGAGCAGCCAAGGCTGAGACTCAAGGGAGGTGATGCAGGCTGGTTATTAGGCACAGTGAATCCCCAAGCCCCCCACAATGGAATGTCCACACACTATGCTATGTGCTAACACAGTTCTTTTATTAAATACAATTTGGTTTAGGTGAATATATACAAATAAATAAGACTACTCCAATAGGTATCACACAAACATAGATTACCATGTGGTACCACAGTTATTCTTAGCTTCAGCAATTCAGCAATAATGCACCAACTGGTATATGTCAAAAATGCACTATTAACAAGCACTCAAGCACTGTTTGTAGAAATGTAGGCAATTACTTCAGAACACTGGTTGAATACGTATTATAATTATGATTTGTTTTTAATCAAAATGTAATTGTGTGGAGATCCCCCACCAACCTGGGCAAATTGCAATAAAAGTATTACTTTGCTTTTATATCAATGCCCAGTCCTTAAATGTTCAGTAAAGGTCTATTCCTGTCTCTACAGATCCCACCACCAATTGAATTACCTGTGAAGCAACAGAAGAGCCAGACCCAAAACAAATCTGGGACCCTTGCGTTACCCTTGCAGGAGGAAGTCCCTCTTCCTCTTCATAGTACCTTGGGTGCATTGGAAGGTGAAGTGGTGGAGTCTCTCAGCTTTACTGGACGATTACCCGCGAGGGTGGACTCCCACATAAAGTCGTCGCTGGATCGCTGCAGACAAACTGGAGAAGGGAACCAAGCCGTGATGTGATGGAAAGGCAGAGGTGATGGCCGGCTGTGGATGCCCCACAAAGATTAAACTAGTTGTGGACCTCGACAAGACTTGCTTGGGAGGTGAGGAGCAGGAGTCCTCTGGCTTTTGATGATGACCTTCGGTGGCGACGGGTGCAGTGGCAGAAGTAGATGTCAGGTTTCATCAGTTTGCGATTTGTCATCCGTCAATTCTTCAGTGCTGCAGTCACAGTGTGGATGACATGATGGCTTCTGGCGATTTGTAACAGCACAAGACTGCCCTGCAGACCACCACCAAGTCTGGACCCTCACGACTCGTTCTTCGTTGTGGAGTGGGGGGAAACCAACCGGCAGCCACTTCTCTACCGGTGGCGACTCTGGACTTCCTCAGCCGTGGAAAAGTGTACAGATGTCGGGTCTGCAGTGCCACTTGAAGATTTCCTCAGATGGTTACAACTTTGCAAGCTCCGGATGTCGAGCAGCACTATGCCAAGGTACACCCCTCTACTGGGTGAGGACTGCATTCTGGCTTCTAATGGTCACAGACAGCATCCGGACCCTGGACGCCGCTGGTGGACTTCTTGAGCACAAGATGTCTGGTCACTCTTCTTCTGGACCCACAAAGATACCTCTGTAGGACAGCAGGCACTCAGGACTGGCTTCCAGGGCACTTTGGGTGAAGAACAGCAGTTGCACGATGTCCCCTCGTAGCTACGGGAAGAGGTCACCTGTCCAGGTCCTCCCTTGATCAGACCTTGAATCAGCACAGCAGCCTTTGGATTCGATGAACAGTTGCAGCAGCAGACTTCTTCCTCCATCTGGATTCAGGATATGCCCCCAGAAAAACTCCAAGCTTCGAATACACTCAAATTTGCCTTTCTCTTCTCTCCACCCTCTGAAACTAATCCAGAACAGGACTGCAAGATTTATCCTTGGCTTCAAGCGCAGGGACTGCATCTCTGCAGCTCTGAAATCGCTCCACTGGCTCCCGGTGGCAACAAGGATCAAGTTCAAGACCCTCTGCATCGCCCACAAGGCCTTCTGGGGCCAGGGCCCACAATACATCCAACTCTCTCTTCAAGATACCTTCCTTCTCGAGCCCTTCGCTAAGCTACCTCCAACTCTCTGAGGGTCAGACGCTTCTCCAGGCAGAGAGCAGAGGTTTGAGGGGTGGATCTCTCTCCTCTGCAGGTACCTTCCTCTGGAATGGCCTCCCTGCCCTTCTCAAACTTCAGCCAGACCACCTAAAGTTCCGGAAGCTCCTCAAGACCTTTATTTTCTCCTCTGCTTTTTCTCTCTCTCCCCTGCTGACCTACCTGTCTGCTGTGCTGACTGGTTGCTTGGCTACCCCCAGAGTCTCACTGGATACCAGGCTCCTTCATGACCAGTCTCCCCTGCACTGCCTCCGGGCCTACCACGCACTTAGGGGCTGTAACTGTAACCTCTACAGCCCCCTTACCCTTTGCACTTACCCAGAGCCGTACTGACATGGCTGCACTAACTCAGAGCAATGTTGTCCTGATTGGACTTCTCCTTTCCTCTCCCTGGCTATCCCTCCACCCCCCACTGCCGTCCCCCTGCACTTTTGCGCTGTCTCACTTGCACGATCTGGATGACACAAGGCCTAGTAAGATCGCTTGTCTTGTCCTCCCTCTGTCTCCTCCCCCTTTTCTTGTCGTGCCTATAAAGACTTGTGTAC
This sequence comes from Ambystoma mexicanum, assembly GCF_040938575.1. Taxonomy (NCBI): domain Eukaryota; kingdom Metazoa; phylum Chordata; class Amphibia; order Caudata; family Ambystomatidae; genus Ambystoma; species Ambystoma mexicanum. The sequence goes on along the minus strand of NC_090932.1, from coordinate 1,513,317,171 downwards.
AGGCGCCTTATAAATTACATATCATAAGTGAGGGGTCTTCCGTTATACACAAATCCCCCCCATTCACTCAGGCTGGGCTAGGCTCAGTCAGCCAGTCACACACTAGTGCATTCATCATGCAGCGCCCAATCAGGCTCACAGGCATTCTGCCAATTAGCCAAATACCAGACACCCAAAACAGTGGATGTGTATTGGGGGCAACTCCCAGCCTTTCGGAGCACACACTGCAATCACTCCAGTTTCAGACAGGTCTGGCTCAGGCATTGTGACACACACTACACACTACACACCACACACTACACACACCCCACTACACACAATACACAATGTGAATTGACTCCACTTTCCGTTCATTCAGGTCCCACTTCTATGGTATACCCAAAACAAGCAGTCTCTGGGAAAGGCAGCCCCAGAGCAATACATGGTCCTTCCACCCAACATCCAATCAGGGTAAGGGGAACAGAGCCAGGACTTCTCAGGACTTTTGAGAAACAGTAAGGAAAAGGCAGTGGCAGTGGCCATCCCACCTTTGTTCAGGAATTCATATGGCAGTGCCTGTGTGTCCCAAATTGGGGGCGACCCCGAGCTCCCGCAAAATCTGCAACACACATGTGCCCACAAAAATACACACACTCGGAGTACTAAGGTGTACCCCTACCCATGGGTGCCAAATATGTATCCCATGGGGCTTGTTCACCAACAATGAAAATAAAGGGCTGCACCACCAGGGGTCCAAACTGGACTCCTGTGCAGAAAACAGACAGAAAACATAGACGAGGAGGCCCTGTCCCTCCAAAGCGTTTGCAGCATCACAGTGACCCCAGAAAGCAGGGCTTTGCAGGCTGTGGGGAGAAATCCTGCTAGTATTTCTTTGTGGGTATCCCCAAAGGCCAAGGAGAATTGTAGCTTCTGACTGGCAGGCATTTGGTCTGTCTAAGTCTTTGAGGCCAGGGGGGGCAGTCACAATCCAATGAGCTATAAACAATGACAAATAAGAAAGTTTGCTCAACTTTATGAATAAAATGAAACGGAATGAACCGAAGAAGAACACAAGGTGAGGCAACTCTGGACTCTAGAAATTTAGAATAGGGAAGCAAACAGCGAGGCGCTGTTCATTCTTCATTCCAACCCCGATAGCCATCGATTTTCCCATTTTTGTAAACCGTGCAGCCATTCAGCCAACCCTTATATAACTTAACATCTAACCCTCAGGGTCAGGCTAATCAATATGATGACATGGAGAACCTAACAGACAGTGTTTGCTTCCATTTGGTATTTGCTACTTCCCTGTTCCTATTTTTCACAAAGTCCATTAGCTCACCATGCTTGACCCTATTCCTACATAACTCTATCCAACTGTTCCTGCTGTGATTGCAAAATGTTGAACCTTTCCTTCCCATCCCTTCTGTGTTCTGTAATGCCAGTCTTTGTGACAGGGCACTGTGACAATGTAAAGAATAACCAAAGCATAAAAGTTACAAACAACTAGCACATTTTCTATTTACATATATTAAAATTGGATCTGTATATAGTCTTAGCTTCAGAGATGTTGGGTATGGCCACAAATCTTTTTGATTTCACCATATGCTTTATGATCTTACCAGATTTGAAAGAGGATGGATGGATGATAGCAGCAAAGCAGAGAAAGAGACTGACAGTTGGCAGGTGGACGCAGGTGAGGAGCCATGCAGGGGTGTGGCAGCCACATACCAGTGCAACCAGAAAATGCTTTTAATGCTGCTTGGCAACATGCTCCAGTCCCTTCCCAATCCAACCCCATAAGCATGGAGGAAAGGTGACAGGATGTAAGAGTAACAACAGCCATTTCTAAATTTGACCAGCTGAAATAATAAACCAATGAGAATAACCAGTTTCATGGTACAAATGTACTGGCATCAAAGGCATAAACAAACATTTGGGGTATATTTGTACAATCTTCTTCATTTGATCACTTCCAGGAGCACAGATCTAAATAAAACAACTTTTTTCAATAAAATGAAATCGATGTTGCCAATTTTTGCATTGACCTCTTCTTCAGGATTAAAAAAAACTAAACTAGAATTAAAAGATACTATATTGTGAGACAGACATGGTATCACGAGAGACACAGACTCAAGTGTTATAGTTTCAAAAGCTTTAATTACTACAATGCTGGGGTTAGTGTAATACTTAACTGGCCCAAACTATAAAGAGATGGTTCCCTCAACTGATGTCTCCAAGGGCTGTCGATGTCTCAAAGTCCAAAACCAAAATCGGTCTGTGTCTAAACCTATGCTTGCCCTCACTCTCTGATACAATGTGGTAGGAAGTCTCTTTGAAGGAAAAATAGCGATTCATATATACCAAAGCTTGTTTAGTATCATCAATGTTTAACAGGATTTGTACTTTTTGACCGACTACAAATGGTCGCAAGGACCAAAAGTCCTAAAAATACTACCACCAAAGGATTGAACACCAAAAGTCCGAACCTTTGGTGGTAGCATTGCAGGTAAGTAAAAAAAAAAAGATTGCACGAGCTGCGGTCGTGTCCCCCGCAACACCTCGCTCACTATATTGTGTGGTATAGTAAGCGGAGTGTGCGGGGGACACCACCGCAGCACACCCGCAAAAAAAATAAAATCAAAACACCCCGCTCACTATACTTCACAGTATAGTGAGTGGGGGTTGCGGGGGAAACCCCTGCAGCCCCCGTAGTATGTACGTGTGTTCGCATGAGAAAGGTGTGAACTTTTGGTGGTTCGCACATTTCTCATGCTAACATTCCGGCCGCAGCAAAATCACCCGCGATCGGATCACTTAGAACTGTTTAACACAATCAAAAAGAAGTTGTTCATCAGCTCTTCTCCAGAAAGTTTGCATACTCTGTTCCACAACTCCCAATGTCTTTAGTTCCTGGAGATTCCCTTCCTCAAGCTTCAATCCTTCCAAGTTTCAAATCAAACAAAAATATAATGCAGTTTCTTCCAGGCTTCTTAGGGTTCCCTTCTCCAAGCTTATGCGTCCTTGTTTCACCGAATAAAAGATCACCTTTGTTAGGCCTCTTATGGTTCCCTTGCACAATCTCAGGCCCCTTCAGTTTCAAACACAAGTGCAGTTTTGCTAGGCCTGTTAGGGTTCCCTTCCCCAAGCTCAGTTCCTTTCAATTCCCTAACACGAGTCCAGTTTCAAACACAAAATGTCAACTTGTTAAGATGTGCCTTTCTCTTATTTACAATTCCTTTCACATATAACCTTCTCATGTGGTAATATCTAACTTTTGAAAATGCTAGGTTCTTGGCTCATCCTAATCGCGACCACTGCCACCTCTCTGTATTTCCTGTACTTGTTTCTCTTCTATCCTTTCCTTTTCCAGGTGCTTCCTGCATCCCTTGGTTATCGTCCACTTTGTTGGGCTCACTTGCACCTTCCTTGTCTTGCTTTCTCTCGGCTTGCCGTGCCCCTGGCAACTTCCCTTTGGGTTCCCTTTCTCTTCACTGTGCCTCTTACACATTTTTTTCTTTGCTTTCATGCACCCTTGAAACTGTCCTTTTCCTTTCCGTGCCTCTTGCACACTTGTTTCGTTCACCTGTGCTCACTTACACCTCGACTTCACTTTTGTGCCACCTCGCACCCTTCTCATTTACTTTCAGGCCTTTTGGCTTCTTTTGCGCTCCCTTTAGCTCTGTGCCTCTAGCACGCTTTAATTATGTTTTCTTTTTTCTATGGCACTTGAACCTTTAAACTTTTATTCTTGCTTTCCTTTAGTGGGAACTCGCATCCTTTTATTTCTGTCCTTCCTTGAAACAAAACAGGCTGTCTTTTGGCTGAGGCAATGCTTGCGTTTCAAGTATTTCTTCTTTATTACATGGGTCCAAGACCCCTTTAACTTTCTCATACATGCAGGTCACAGACCCCTTTGGCTGTCTCATAACTTGGCTTCTAACTACAATTCCCACAATGCCTCTCTCCCTATGGACAATAGTGGACATCAAGAAAACAAATGGATTCATAACTTTCTTGTTTTTCAGTTATCTTTTTGGCTTTCCGCTTCATGACGCCATTTTCTCCCTTCCCACTCCAGCTAGCTGCATGCCCCCCCCGAATTTCTCATTACTTTCCCCTTTAAAACTCCCTGGGTAGCGTTGAGCTGGAACACGGTCCTCTGAAGGCATATGGGATCGAGGTCAGGGTCTCACCACCTGCCCCTCATACCCGCTTGGGAACGGCACACCTCCCAAGGGAACAAGCACTCCTCCACATAAGAGTCAGGTGTGAGTAGTCTGTGTGAAATGCTCAACACTGCCTGACCCTATTAATGGGACAACCTAATGGTAGTAGGTGGCAGTCTTCTTTTGTTTCTCAAGGTGTTTCATCCAGGTAATCATCACTACTCTCTGTTGCCTCTTCTTCTTCCCAGTATTTGCCAGAAATGGGGAGGGGGAGAGGGAATGGGATTGCAAATATCCCATGAAACCTGAAGAAGGGGTTTCGGATGGGAAATGGGGGATGGGGAACACCATGTCTCCCCCTCGGGTATTCTCTGCCCAGTCTCCCATGACCCTCCACTCCAGTGATCCTCCCTCCCTTGTCCACCCCCAGGGTCGGGATACAAAAGCGATGCTCTTCCCTGGCCACATGAATGGAAGATCCCGGGGGAGTGGGTGAGAGAAAACCATCAGGTTTCTCACAATATTCATTTCTCCATCCCTACTCAAGATTGGACGAGGAGTCAAGCAAGGGATTTCCTTGTCAACAAACAGCTTATCAGTAGCCACATTTCTGTATGCAGATTGGATGAAGTCTTGCAATGGTTAATGACTGCCAAAAGGTAACAAATAAAATAACCTGCTCTTGTTTCCCGCTAGAGCTGAATGGATAGCTCACCTCAAAGATGGGGCTAGCCTGCAGTTCACAAGGGCCGACTCAGCCTTTCATCCTTCTGAGGTCCATAAATGCAGTACCATGCAATCAGATTAACAAAAGAGCTCATCATTACTGGGCCCAGGAGTGGAAAGAATCTGGCATGAAGCGCAATATAAAAACATGACAATAATAATAGTCCTAATTTACCGTATGCAGATCCTCAATGCGAGTCTTCAGTCCTTCAAGAACCTCTTTTCGCTCCTCAGGCGAGTTAGGATAAGGGTAGATATGACAGTGGTAACTGGAGGAAAAGAATGATAATGTTTTTACAGCTTTTGGAGGACTAGCAATATCATAGAAGAAGCTTCAATGGACACATTAAGTGTCCATTTGCATATATTTTTCAAAGGGTATTTGATCTGGCACAGACCAAACTACAAAGAGCAGGAGACACTTTACAGAGAACATTTGTTAAAGCAGGAGCAGGAGCATCTTGGACGTGAGGTGCTTACCTCGGGAACAGCGAGGTGTGCCATCTAGGTGAGATGAGATTATCAAAAAATAAAACAAAGAAGGAGGTGATGGGGTGAAAATGTGTAAATGGGAGACTATAACATGGCACACTGGACAGTTAAACAGTTTAAAAACACACATTTACAATTTGAGACACACAGAGACATCATGACCTACGTGGAACCACACAAAGTATTCCTATCAACTGCTGCTGAAAGAGGACATAGTAACCCAGTCGACACGGTCAAAAGATCAGCAACTAAGCAGCTAAGTAACCAAAGATCTGTATTATCAAGGCAAAGTACAACAAATGTTTCTTCTGACAAATGACTGAGGAAAGGGCAGAACTGTCAAGTACCAGCACAACAGATGTGTAAAGCATTGGGCTACATCATTACATTGAAGAAGTACTAACGACATTGCATAAATCCACTTTTTTGGTGGATTTTATTTGATAATTTTCGCTGCTCCTCATTGTAGCTACTAACTCAAAAAGCACCACACAGTCCTTAAAACCACATCACGTTGTCCATGTCCTTTTGCATGTTAAGGGTGCACCTTGGAGCCCAAAAACTCTGAATAACAAGACAACTCCAACTATTCTAACACATGAGAATCTTTATCAAATTAGTACAGTGTAGGTTTAATTGTACAATTTCAATCCTTTAGGATAATGTTATGTTATGTTATTTGGCATTTATATAGTGCTCTATATATCATTGTTATGACCTCAAAGCGCTAGTAGGTTGAACGCCCTTGGGGACCGTAGTCCAGGTCAGTAGAGAGAGGAAGGTCTAGTAGGGAGCATGTCATTAGGCGTATTCAGTGGTGACATTGCGTGGAATCACATTGAGTAATAAGTCATTGGATGCTAGGTTAGTCGCTACAGAATGATCGTGGTTGGCATTATGGAAAGAGCCACGTCTTTAGAGCTTTGCGGAATGTCATATAATCATGGGTGTGTCAAATATGAGGGGGAAGTGAGTTCCATAGAGTAGGAGCCATGGTCGAGAAGGTGGACCCTCCAATCCTGACAGAGTTAGTAGCTGGAATTACTAGAAGGAGGGCAATGCTTGATTTTAGGGTGCGAGATGGGAGGTATGGTTTTAACTTCTGTTGTAGGTATAACGGGGCGGACTTGTGCACAGCTCGGTGAGTGATGCATAGTGTCTTGAAAGTAGTCCTTCGTCCGACCGGGAGCCAGTGGAGGGTTCGGAGAGCTGGTGAGATGTGGTCTCTAGGACCTAGGGCAAGGAGCAGTTTTGCGGCCGCGTTTTGGGCTCTTTGGAGTTTGTATGCCGGGGCTCCTAGGCATAGGGAGTTGGCATAGTCCAGTCTCGACATCACAATGGCCATAACTGCAGCAAGTCTGTTTGGGAAGGAGAGGGGAAAATGCGTTTGAGAAGTTTGCGGTGGTTGGTAGTGACAGCATTTAGACATGTTGATCTGACGGCAGAGGGTTAGGCCTAAGTCCATAGTGCAGCCTAGGTTTTTTTACTGTGTTGGAGGGGGGGATAGAGGAGCCGAGGGACGGGGGCCATGGAAGCGGATGAGGTAGAAGGGCAGTATTGCCGCACACCATGATTCCGGGTTTAAGAGGTGGGGGTTGGTGCCTGAATTGGGGATTCTTAGGATGATTTGGGTATTGTCAGCATTGTTGTAGCATGAGATGTTGTGCATGCGGATGATTCCAGGAAGGGTGGTCATATAGAGGTTGAACAGGAGAGCAGATAGGCATGCGCCTTGCGGTACTCCAGTGTTCACGGAGCGGGCAACTGAGACAAAAGGGAAGAGGAGGGTTATTTGTTTCCTGTTGCTGAGTAAGGAGGCGATCCACTTGGGAGCAGTGCCACGGATTCCAAGCGAGTGGAGGTGGTCAAGGAGGATTGAGTGGTTAACTGTGTCAAAGGCTGCAGAGAGATCGAGGAGAATTAATGCAGCGCATCCTTCTGAGTCTGCAGTGACCTTAAGATTATCCCAGATCGAGGTCAGAGTGGTTTCAGTTCCATGTCGTGGCCTGATTGAGCGTGGTCGAGCAGGCCGTTGGATTCTACAAAGGCGTTAATCTGGGAGTATGCTGTTCGGTCGATGAGTTTTGCAAGGAATCTGGTGCTGGAGATAGGTATGTAGCTTTTGGGGTTGAGGGATGTCTTTTTAAGAAGAGGCTTAATATGCGCTATTTTGAAGGCATTGGGGAAAATGCCAGAGGTGAGGGAGTCATTTAGTATGGCTCTTGCATGTTCTCCTGCGCAGGTAGACGAGAATATTTCTTTTAGGACAGAAGCGGGGCAGGGGTCGAGGGGCGCTCTGGACGGTTTGCTGGCACAGAAGGTCAAGGAACTCTTCTCTGGAGATGGGTTTAAAGGAGTCATTGGTAGGCAAGTTGGGTTTCGGGGCAAGTGGTTGAGGTGGGGATTACGTGGTGGGAGGGTGGAGAGGGAGGACAGTTTGGTGTTAAGGGTAGTCGTTCTGTCAAGAGCGGTAGGGTAGAAGTGTAGGGAGAGGGAATCGCAGAGTGTTTGAGATGGGGTGGATTGGGTAGAGGTGCAAGTGAGTTTGACGAATTCTGATATGAACCTGTGGAGTTCTTTGCTGCGGTTGCCACACTTCAGAATTCGTTTAATGTAATAGGCTTTTTTGGCCTTTCGGATTTCGGCTTTGTAGTTACGGTGGTGCAAGGCGTCCATGGATCTGCTCAGATCGGTTTTAGATGCTTGCCATTTGCATTGCAGAGAGTGATTCTTTTTTTGTTGTTTTTTTCGTTTCAAAATTTAAACCTTTACAAAATGAATTTGAATTATACAAATCTTCCATAACAATTCAATTAAAATCTTCTCGAAGTTAAAAATAGAATTTTTTTTATTTTTTTATTTTTTTAAAACAAACCACATTTAAAATTCGGACAAATTATACACAAATATTACAGATACTAAAAGGCATCAATTCATTCAACTACTATTAAGTATGTACCCCTTAATTATAGTAGTAATAATTCGTCATCGATCTTCTTTATGAATGCATAACATAACAAATGCAACAAGTACAATGATTAGTGCTTTCCCTTGCCACAGCATCATTCGATTGCACAAGATCTCCATACAGTCTACATAATTAATATTAACAAATCGCATCAACAAAGTGGTTCTAGCATTTTTAAAATACGGACACTCCAATATCAGATGTTTCAAAAGTCTCTTCAGGTTCAATAAAATTGGGAAATTGACAATTCATCCTCTTGTTGGAGTCTCTTGAATGACCCCAATGCTTGGTTCTTTCTAGTATATGTAACTGATTCAATTTGCAAGGAAAGATTGATAGATATAAGCAACATCCTTCCCTTTTACGTGCATACTTCGCATATTCCTTGTATTCCTTAAACATTGCTAATTCTTCAATGGTCACTGACCAATCATGTTCAAAAAGCTTTTGTTTGATATAACAAGGTCGCATGTATAGATCAGTTTGACCAACACCCAATTCCTCCAGAATTGCTTTCATCCTTGAGCCATATGCCATTAGCGAACTAGAGCTACAACCTTTAATCATATAATTCAAGTCCTGGCAAAGTGAATTAATTGGTGTATTCATAATCTTACTATAGTTTGCAAGAGCTCTCCAGTCCCATCTACATGCAAGAGATATCAATCCTAACTCGTGAATGATAATACAGTTGGGAATGGATGCTGACAATTGAATGGCTGGTTTTAGCAATTTACCCTGTAAGGAATTAAGTTGACGTTTCACATCGTGTAAACAGAAATCCAAAGAGAACAATAGCACAGGTTCCACCTTCAGAGTAAAAAAATCCAATAGCGGGATCAGAGAAAATTTGCAATACTTTACAAATATGACTTTCATCTGACACAAAAGCTGTCTTGCCTTAGAGTGTAAATACTCTATTCAATCTTTCATTCTTCAGGAATTTCTCAACCGATAACCCAGGTAAGTAAATTACTCAGGATGATTAATCACTTTTCCGTCTAAATTCCATACACATTTTTTCAGTTATTTACCTGCGTTAAATAGCATGATGTTCGTTTTAGGTTTCAAATTATGTTGGAATACATATTCAGAAAACATTTGCAATTTTCTCTGTAAACATGCTGGAGTCCAGTCAAATAAAACTATCATCTGCAACCGCTATCCAATTCAATCTTAGGGAACATAGACGTGCAGGGAATATATCATTGGTATTCCAAATCTCATCTAAGTCACTAAGATATAAATTAAACAGCTTAGTTACATCCTTGTTTTAATCCTAAGTATGATCTGACCGATTCAGTCAGTGCACCCTCCTTTGTCATTCTAATCCTATACAATGTATTCTGATGGAATTTGGCAATCCAATTAATTAAGTAGACTGGAATACCAAGTTTATACATCTGACCATAGCAGATCACTTACCACTGTATCAAAAGCGGTGGTCATATCAATAGATGCTATGTATAAAGGACTAAGCTCTTTTGATTTGGTCCTTGCTAATAAATGGGCCATGACTGTTGCATTCAGGGTTGTTGTCATGGCCACAGGCCCCAGAACACAAAAAACACACAATCTAGTGATGGGGCAATGGCCCTGGCTGGACTCAGTCCTGAATCCAGGCTCATATAGAGATGTGAGCAGGAACACGTTATTTCAGTGCAGGAGTGCTTTTACTTTACAAGAACTTTCCAGGAGCTGAAAGCCTTTATTCCAGAGAACATCCTCATGTGCTGACTCATCTGGTGTGGCAGGCAGGCTGAACCTGGAAGGCGTGGCTTCAGAAGCTCAGCTATATATGCTGCTCCATCCTTAAGGCCAGTGCTTTGCGTTACTGTGCACTTGCGCACAACGGGATGCTCACTGCCGCTTGGACCAGTTCACTTAGCTTTGAAACCAGGCGTTTTCCTGCATACTCACCTCCAGGAAACCGGTGCTTCATCTGCAGACTCATCTCCTGACACCCAGTGATCTTGATCCCGACGCCGCAGCACCGCACTCTGCATCCACGAACTCTGACCCTGTGAAGAAGAAGACAGACAAGGTTAGAACATCCGTCTAGCAATACAAGACAACAAACTTTACTATACAACAAAAACAGACGAGGAAAGACAAAGGCAAACAGGAACACTTACCTGAAGTATAGTGGCTTAGTTGCAGCAGGACTAGACTACCACGTGCAATGGACCAGTGAAGGAACTCGGTCCAGATCATACAAGCGCCCCTGCCAGAAGCAGCAGGACAGAGTGCTCGCCAAAACTAATCAACAGGTGAGCTTTCCAGGGACAGCGCATCCCACGGGTACCACGTTTGGGAGAAGGAATCTGAAAGGGGACCAGGCGCATAAGGAACAAGTTACTTACCTGTAACTGTTGTTCTCCAGCATGGGTCTGGCATGGATTCGCATGCTCATGAATATTCCCAGTCGTCAGGCTGGGAATCTTCGGTAAAGAAAAAATCAGTATCAGTTTCGTTTCTGATCTGTCTTTCTTAGTAGTAACTAATCATTGATCTCTGGGTCATACTGCTCCCAGCCAATGACTGCCCTCTCCATAAGCCCCGCCTCTGGCAGCCATCCTCAGATTTGGTAGCACGTAAAGTGGCAGTATGACCCAGTGAAGAGCCGCAGAGGGGTAGGCGGGAGCGTTCGCATGTGAATCTATGCCAGACCCATGCTGCAGAACAACAGTTACAGGTAAGTAACTTGTTCCTTCTCCAGCATGGGGTCTGGCATGGATTCACATGCTCATGAATAAAAGAATACATAGCAGTACACACATGCACAACCACGGGAGGTGGCAACAGGCTCAACATTAAGCAATACAACAACTCAACATTAAGCATCTCTTACCTCCTCACCAGGCTCACCTTAAGCGAACAGGTTGCGCAGCACTGCTTGGCCGACCCTGGACTCCTCCCTGGAGTCCCGATCGACACAGTAGAATCTTGTTAAGGTGTGCGTCGACCTCCACGTAGCAACCCTGCAGATGTCCAGCAGAGGCACACCAGACAGGAACGCCGTGGTAGCAGCGATCGCTCTGGTCGAATGGGCTCTCGGACGGCCGGGTAGAGGTCGGTTTGCCAACCGGTGACAGTGCATGATGCAGCCGGAGAGCCATCTGGAAATGGAAGTCTTCGAGAGAGCCTTCCCTTGATTCACAGTCCCAAAGTTCACAAACAGCTGTGACGTCTTCTGAAAACTCTTTGTGCGGTCCACGTAGAACTTCAGCGCTCCAGCTACATCCAGTGAGTGCAAAGTCCTCTCGGCCGGCGTCGAAGGCGATGGGAAGAAAACTGGTAACACCAAGGGCTCGTTGAGGTGGAAGTCCGACGGCACCTTGGGCATGAAGGAGGTGTGCGTCCTCAGCACCACCCTCGTGTCGTGAAAAGTCAAGTATGGAGGCTTGTAAGATAGGGCCTGGATCTCTCCCACTCGTCGTGCGGAGGTGATGGCCACGAGGAACGCTGTCTTCCACGACAGGAACTTCAAAGGCGCCGAATGCATAGGCTCGAATGGGGCCCCCCATGAGCCTGGTCAGCACCACATTAAGCTCCCATGCCAGGGCTCGAGCCTTCACCGGCGGGAACGATCGGAACAGTCCCTTCATAAATTCCTTCACCAGGCGATGAGACCACAAGGACGCCCGTCTTGTAGTCCTGGTATATCGGGAGATGGCAGCCAGATGTATTTTGATGGAGGCGTGAGCCAGTCCAGCTTTGGCCAGCGACAGTAGGTACGGCAGTACTTGAGGGGCCGTAATCCGCAGAGGGTTAAACTTCTGTGCACGGCACCAGACAGAGAACCTCTTCCACTTATGTCCGTAGCACTTGAGAGTTGAGGACGCCCTGGCTTTTGCAAGAACCTCTCTGCAGTCAGCCGGGATATCGTACCCTCCAAACTCTAGTGCTGCAGGAGCCAGGCCTGCAAGTTCAGCGACTCCAGGTCGTGATGAAGAATGGCGCCTCCTTCTCTGGAGAGAAGATCCGCGTCCGCCAGCAGCTTGACTGGTGGGGACGTTGACAAGTCCAGAAGGTCCGGGAACCAGATCTGCCTCGGCAACGCCGGTGCAACGAGGATCATTCTGCACCTGGACTTCTTGAGCTGGTTGATGAGACGGAGCAGCAACGGCAACGGAGGGAACGCGTATAGAAACAGGCCGTCCCAAGGGAACAAGAAAGCATCGCCCATGCTCCTCTGCTGCGGGAACCTGCTGGTGAACCTCTAGCACTTGGAGTTCGTCGCCGTCGCGAAAAGGTCGATCCGGGGTTTGCCCCATCGTCGAAAGAGCCGATCCACCTGGTCCTGACGTAGTTCCCACTCGTGGCACGAGCGCAGCTCCCTGCTGAGTGAGTCAGCGATGGTGTTTTTTATTCCTGCCAAGTGGAAGGGAACCAGAAACATCCCCTGGGCGACGGCCCAGTGCCACAGATCCTGGGCCTCCTTGGATAGGGCTGGGGATCTGGTGCCTCCCTGCTTCCGGATGTAGAACATCGTGGTGGTGTTGTCAGTGAAGATCCTCACCACTTTGTCCTTGAGGGATGGAACGACTTGAGTGCCCAGAACACTGCTCGAAGCTCCAGAATGTTGATGTGGAGACACCTCTCATCTTGGAGCCAAAGGCCTCTTGCGTGGAGATCTCCGGTGTGGGCCCCCGAACCCTCCAGGGAGGCTTCCGTCGTCACAGTCTCCTGAAACGCCGGGGTATGAAAGTCTGTGCCTGCCGTCAGATGCGCACGGGTACCCCACCATATTATCGCCGACGGAACTCCTCGTCGAGAGGGATCCTGTCTTTGAAGCAGCCCGTCGCCTGAAACCAGCGGGCGTCGAGCAACTCCTGTAGCGGACGCATCTGAAGTTTGCAAAGGGGTACAAGGTAGATGCATGAGGACATCATCTCGAGGAGGGACTTGATGGACCTGACCCTGGCCACGTCCGTGGCTAGCAGGCGTTGCATCTTCCCCAAGATGGCCTTCGTCCTCTCCTCTGACGGGGAGGCCAATTGCCCCACTGTATCGAGCTTCGCTCTCAGAAACAGTGCTACTTGTGACAGAACCAGATGGGATTTGGGGTAGTTAATGACGAATCCCAGTTCCGTGAGCAGCCGGACGGTCCTCGCTGTGTGTTCGACGGCGAGTTCTCTTGTCCTTGCACGGATTAGCCAGTCGTCCAGGTAGGGGTAGACGTGGATCCCCTGCAGGCGCAGCCGCGCCGCCACTGGTGCCAGGTACTTGGTGAATACCCTGGGTGCCGACTTTAATCCGAACGGCAAGGCTCTGAATTGGTAGTGGCGTCCCTGAACCACGAACCTGAGAAACTTCCTGTGTCCTTTTAAAATGGGGGTGTGGAAGTTAGCATCCTCCAGGTCCAACGACGGTAGGAAGTCGCCCTCCTCCAGCTGACCCAGCACATGCTGGAGGGTGACCATCCTGAATTTCTGTGCCTTGATGTACTTGTTTAACCGACGCAGGTCCAGGATGGGCCGCCAACCGCCCGTCTTCTTTTTGGCGAGGAAGTACCTTGAGTACACTCCGGAGCCCCGGAGCCTCCTGGGGACGAGCTCGATGGCACCTTTCTTGAGCATCGCCCTTACCTCCAACAGCAGTTGAGGGACGTGATTCTCCTTCCTGGCCACGGGAGGAATGCGAGGACACTTCTTTTGGAATTCCAGCGAGTGCCCGTTGGCCAGGGTGTCCAGCACTCAACGGTCAGTGGAGATGAACTCCCACACGCTGACGAACTTCGTCAGCCGGCCTCCCACTGGGGTGCTTCAGTGGGGGCCCGACGCTACGGCCGGTTCAGTCCTGCTTGGAGGAGGCCTTGCCGCCTTGGCCTCCTTGACAACGGCGGGATCCTCCTTGCTTGCTGCAACCTCTGTAGGCCTCCTGGGACGAGGAGCGGGCCGCCTGGGAGTATGTAGAAGAGCCACCGCTGGATCCCTTGGAGGCACCCTGTCTGCCTCCGGAGCTCCAAAAGGGCGGTCGTTGTTGAAGTACCCCTAGGGCCCGGGCCGTCTCCAAGTCGGTCTTGATGGCCTGGAGCGACTCATCCACCGTCTTCACAAAAAGGTTGCTGCCGTCGAACGGCATATCCAACACTTTGGTCTGAACGTCCTGGCGGAAGTCAGTCGCCTTGAGCCACCCTCGTCGTCGTAGGCAAACCCCGTTGCCCATCTGGTGAAATCCGATATCGGCAATGTCCATTGCCACCGTTATGGCATGATCCGACGCCACCTCGCCTTCCTGAAGAATCTGTAGGGCCACTGCTCTCTTGTCGTCCGGCAGGAAGTCCAGCAGGGGAGCTAACTTGAACCAAAGCTCCCTGTCATAACGGGCCACGATCGCTAAGGCATTAGCCGCCTTAATCATCGTTGCCGCCGATGAAATGACCCGTCATCCCATGGAGTCCAACTTCTTGCCCTCACTGTCCGGCGGGGAAGTGGAAGTTGATGCTGCCGCACCCGCTGCCTTCTTCTTGGCTGCTGCCGCGACAACCAAGTCTGGCGTAGGCTGGGCCCTGAGGCACAAGTGGGCGGCGTCGGGGACCCGGTACTACTTCTCCTACCTGTCCCTCTTGGCGGGCGTCGTAGAAGTGTTCTTGAGGACAGCCAGCCCTTCGTCCCAGATGTGGTCGAGCAACGGCACTGCCAGGACCGTCTTTCTCTTTGCCTCCCGTCGTTGATAAAGAAAGCCTTCCTTCTTCTGTTCCTTCGGGCAGAGTTGGAAGAGCTGGGACGCCCTGGCTAGCATGGTGTGAAAGGAGCCAATTTCATCGGGCGGTGAGGCCCGAGGGGGAGGCGATGAAGGAATGTCCGTCGTATCATCGCCACCGTCCCCGTATTCGTCGCCGTATCAACCGAGGGTCAGGCGAGGGGGATGAGGGGTCCACAGGCCTTGTGGGCACGACGGGCGGAGCAGGATGGACTCTCCTCCGCTTGTTCGGGGGGCTTCCCGACGGTCTTGGCACAGGATCCTCCGTCGGGGTCTGTGGTAACCTCGTCCTTATCTCAGTACATAAGGATTGGATTGCCAACAATATGGCCGCTGAGCTATCCTGAGGCTCTGGCAATGGCTGCGACGGGAGGGACGGTTGCTCCACCGGGCCTTCGTCGTCTTCATCCTCGCTATCTTCGATCTCCTCAGCAGGATCCTTTCCCTGGGATCGAACTTTCTCGAACCTCTCGTTGAGGCCCTTTATGGTTTCCACCAGATCCTCCTCAGAGGCTGATTCTGAGTCTGTAATGGCCACCACCCCCCCTCTTTTTCCGCCGGGGTCTTCACGGGGGTCTTAACGATGGGCTGGAAAGAGGATTCCCTCCGCAGTGGCAGGGATACTCTGGGCCCAGAGGCCGTCTCCACTGGCGTAGTCTCAGCCGGCTTCGCCAGGACCGCAGCGACCACTTCGATATAGGCCTTTGCCGGCTGGATCAAAGCCCTCACCACCTTAGGTGCGTCCTGGGCCTTTGCCTTGGTGGGAGGGTCAGCGCCTCGCTCCCCCTTGGGTCCCTTCGAGATCGACCGGTGCGCCCCAGCAGCTTACCCGGGTTCTCGGACTTCCTCTTCCCCGAAACTGAGCGCTGGCTCGTGGTTGAACGTGTCGGGGAAGTCACCCCCTGCCTGGCAGCCGAAGAGCCCGTGGTTCGGTGCTCCCGGTGGCCGCGGACTCGCGGTGCTTGGCCTTCTGTTGGGCCCCCGTCGCCGGGGCGCCCTCACAGGACTAAGAAGCCCGCTCAGACTTTTTCTTCGCCTTCTCACCTGCTGTGCCCTTCTCCAGCCAGGCGGCGAGGCGGGAACGACGATCTTGCTTGGTCCGTTTCAAAAGGTTCTTGCAGAACGCACAGTCCTTCTCCACGTGCCTCTTGTCCTCATGAAGGCAGTAGAGACATCGCGAATGCTCGTCCTCCTTGAAAACATTTTGTAATCCGCATCCAGGGCAGCACCTGAACAGCTTGGATCCGGGCGTCGAGCTTCCCTTGTCCTGGGCCATGTCCGTTGAGGTAGGCCGCAGATCTTCCGGAATCCTCCAAGAAGCGTAAACTCGATGAAAACTTCACCCTTGAGGGGCGTAGAAGAATTCCGAAATGGGTCCCCGTTATCGGAGGTAGAAACGGTGGAGCTTGAGGCTCGATTAAACCAATAAAATGAAAAAATCTCCTGAAAAAGCACGAAAACGCAGCAAAAACTCGAGAGCTAAACACGAGGACTCCCAACACTTGAGCGTGCGGTAAAAATTTGAGGATGGCTGCCAGAGGCAGGGCTTAGGGAGAGGGCAGTCATTGGCTGGGGGCAGTATGACCCAGAGATCAGTGATTGGTTACTACTAAGAAAGACAGATCAGAAACGAAACTGATACTGATTTTTTCTTTACCGAGGATTCCCAGCCTGACGACAGGGAATATTCATGAACATGTGAATCCATGCCAGACCCCATGCTGGAGAAGCTGGCATACTCACGCCCCCTATTCTCCACACAGGAGCAGTCACTAGCAGCATAACCTATTACCACCAGTCACCACATAAGCACAGAGGGTGAAGTCAGACCTGAGCGACCTCATCCCCGGGAGGGCTGCAACCATGCCCCAACGCCTCCACAGAGACCAGGTGAGGGGAACAGTTGTACTCATGTCTTTTCTAAAGCCAATTTGACATTTGGAATATACCTTATGAGTTACCAACTGCTTGTCCAAGTCAACAAGAATAAGAATAGAGATGATTTTGGCTGCAATATCGGTCAACGAAATTGGCCTATAATTCTCTAGACTTAGCCAGTTGTAACGTTCACCTGACTCCCACGGAGGCGCTGGTCTGGTTCGCGCTGCTGTGACCTCTTCTAAGGTGATGCGCAGGGTTCGGAAGACGGACTGGACCGGGCCCCCAAATCTGGCTTGTCTGGCTCGCAGAAGTATCCTTCTGTAGGCGAAAATAAGGGATTAACTGTCTGCGGGGCAATGCAATCAGCCTCCCACTTTCCCCTCTCACCCTCCTCGAAACCCTTCTGTGATTCCTCATAGCGTCTCACCTTAGGGTCTGGGAGGACAAGCTCTCCATCCTGCTTCTGATGCAGGGGCGCGTTGGTATCCAGTTACTTCACTGGATTTTCGGATTGGTGAGAACCAAACTTGTTTGGCTTCCAGGTAAGTTTTTTTGATAAGAGGCTCCCCTTGTGTCCATGCATTAATGTACTAATGCTAGTGTCTTTTTCCCCATAGGGGCCGGGGTACGGAATGCCGGGGAACAGGCACCGACCCGAGATGAGGTGAAATCCTTGTAGAAATCAGGTAAGTCTTTAATGAGCGTTTTTTTGGTAATGTCTTTTCATTCGCTCATTAACGCTGATGTCTCTTTTTCCCCTTAGAGGCCGGGGTCCGGAAATGCCAGGATGCGGCGCGGACCCGAAATGAAGAGGGAATGAATCAACAGGTAAGTCTTAACATGGAGATTTAGCTTTCCTTATTCCCTTCTCTCTCTCACCTTTTGTTCTGGTCTTTTTCTCCCTAGGCGCTGGGGCGTGACTGCGAATCCGGATGATCGCTGCTGAACATGGAGGCACCCAGTAAAGGTGAGTGGAATGCGGCGCTGCAGCGATCGACGCGATGAGCTTTTAAATAAAAGTCTTCCTTTTCAGGATTGTCGGCGAGATGTCTCCGGATTTAGCAGGTAAGGACTTTTCCTTCTTCTGTTCTCTTCTTCTCTTCCTTTGCAGGTGATCCAGGATGCTGGCAGGCGTGGCAAAAGTCAGGATGCAGGAGCAGACACGGTGAGCGTCCAGCTGCTAGATGCAGAACAACGGGAAGCACGTGTGGCTGTTCGGGTGGGGTTTAAATAGCCTTGGAAGAAGATCCAGGTATGTATCCTTCCTCCAATCAGGTATGTATCCTTCCCCGACCACGCCCGGATGGTAAATTAGTCCCACAGGTAAAGTAGTTCCTTTCAGGCCTCAAGGAGGCCGGGATCCTGCATCATGGTCTGAATCAGGTAAGTGCACCCAAGCACATCCATAATGAGCCTGGCGCCTATGGCGCCAGGACTGATGTCTTTTATGAGCCATAGGCGCCAGGACACTGTCCAAAGGGTCCCTATATGGGGTTGCTGGGTCCTTCCTTGGGGACTGGATGTCCGCTTTCGGGGACGCAGGGCTTGAACCGGCTCCCCGGGAGCGGGCATCATGACACCAGTCTCCTTTTTTTGAAAATGGGAATAAGTATAGCAGTTACCCATGATTCTGGAAGGAACACTCAGCTCAAAGTCTTGTCAAATTTTATTTTTAAAATCCTAGCCCAAAATGTCCAATCTGCCTTGTATACACACGATGGAATGTTGTCAGGACCGGCAGCTCTTGAATTGGATCATTTCTTAATGCCCCATTCAATATCAGCAGTCGACCACTTAAGCATTGATGTTGTTATTTTATCTGGTATGACATAGGAATTATAAGCAAAACATGAAGGTAATTTATACTTAGAGCCAAAAAAAGCCCTCTATGTATCCGCTCAGATTGATTTTGTTTTTTGCCGTTCCTCAGGTGGGACGTAAACCATTTAGGGGATGGTCCATTGTGTGAGGAAGCGGGGAGGGAGGGTGTGAGGGGAGTTAGCGAGTTATTGAGCCAATAGTTGATGGTTAAGGTTTTGTCTGGGGGGGATGGGTGGTGTTGTATGTGAACTAAGAAGTAGGGCTTCTGCAAGGTCAGGAAGGATCTTCACTTTGTTCCAGCATTTGAGGCCGGGGCGCAGTAGGAGGAGGGGAAGAGGTGTGGATAGAGAAGGGGATGACATAGTGATCGGTCCAGATGAGTGGTTTGGGGGGGGATACATAAACCAGGTCATGCAAGCTGAAAATTGAATCGAGGGTGTGCCCCCCTTGAGTGGGTTGGGCCAGTCGTATGATGGGAGAGGTTGAGCACATCAAGACTGTCAACTAGCGGAAGGGTCATGGGGTTGTTGGGGATATCGAACCAGATATTGAAGTCTCCAAGGAGTGTGAGAGATGGGTGATTTACTTGAACGGTAGCTACAGAATCAGAGGTTGTTGGCAAAATGTCTGTCGTAACCAGGGGGTCTGAAGATGAGTAGGAAGCTGTGGGAGAAAGTCAGTGGTAGCGAGAGTTTAACTAGAACAGACTCACAAGAGGAAATGCATGTCTGAGATTCGACGAGGGAGACGGAGAAATGAGAATTGAAGAGGACAGTCATTCCGCCTTTTGGGGGATGAGCAAGTAGCCAGGGGGGCTTCATGTCCAACAGGGGCAAAGTCGTCGGAGAACCAGGTTTCGGAGATAAAGACGAGGTTGGGCTTGTCAGAGGACAAGAGGTCAAAGATGCTTTGTCTGTTTCTAGTTACGGAGCGGGCATTAAAAGGGATACAGTTGACTTGGTGGGGAGATGTGGTCTTCGTGGATGTCATCGAAGTGAGAGCGCGGGAGCTAGGAGGGGGAAGTAGGTGAGTGAATATTCAGGGTAGGTGAGACAGGTTGGAGTCGGATAGGGGGGGTGCAGAGTCCCTGTGGATTATGCAAATTACCATGGAAGCCAACAATTTGAGGGACATAAGAGTGAAGCTTTGAAAGTAGCTTCTTCCACATCTGATATGGTTAGACAAGGCTATGATGTTTCACAGTAATGCATGTGGTAAACATCCTGCAAGCATCATGTCATGACCCTTGCCCCTGGCCCTCACTGGCAAGTCAGCCTTCCAGTTAGGGCCAGGTCAAAGGCCTTAAAACCTCATCAAAGACTCTCTTGGAGTCAGTCCTGGCGCCTTTGGCGCCAGGCTCATAACCATCATGAAGACCAACATTAGAATAGGACTATTTACTTGGGACTATTTAACTTGGGGGGGTTCAGCCAACATGGAGGCACACACATAGCTCAGTTACAAGGAACTGAGCTATGCGGTCTAGTCTTTTGGGTGTGGCAGGCCTGGGACTACTTTACCTGGACTACTTTGGGTGTGGCAGGCCTGGCACTCTTTTACCTGGACTACTTTACCTGAGACTATTTAAACCGCACCCAAACAGCAGAAATTGCTTTGCGTTATTCTGCTGTGGGCAGCGTAACGCTCACTGTGTCCAGTTCTTTGATGCCAGCTTACCTGAAACCAAGGACCTGCAGAGAGAGAAAGAACACTACGAAACTTACCTGGAACAGTATCCTGTCTTCAATCCATCGCCGACTTCAGTTCCACTCAGCTGAAGGTACGAACTCCATCATCCGGCACCGCATGCATCCTGGAATACCATAACCTGGAAAGAGGAGAAAGGAAGACAGCATTAGTAAGCGTTTACTCACGTTTCCTCCTGAATGAAGAAAGCCACACAATTCTTACCTGGGTAGTCCTCTCCTAGTCAGTATCACTGCTGGAACATTATGGCGCTTGGCGAGGAACATTGCAACCTGCAAGGAGAGAAAAGACACAGGTTAGCAATATAAAAGACGAAACAGCGTCGTGCATCACGCATTACTCATCGGACAGCATCACGCACACCGCGCTTTCGCCTACTGGCCCATGCTCATCTTCAAACTGCATACCAACACCAAAATACCTTTCCATATCTAAAAGGAAAGAAGCAAGACATTATTATTCGAACTAAGAGGAACATAAGAACTGCATACAAAGACTGTAAAGCAGCAAACCTACAGAGACGCAGCAGACCTGGATTCCCACAGGGGAGGGGGGGGAGGGGCTCGCACCAGTGAAGTAACCTGGTCGCTGCTCGCCCCCCACATCTACGTGCCCCTGCCACGAGGAGCAGGACCGAGAATCCACCTTTTACAATATTAAGGTGAGGAGAGGGCCCAAGGGGGAGGAAGGAGTTGAGGCCAAGGGAGGTGGGAAAACAAAGAATCTGGTATTGAATCCAGCTCTCCTATATTGCAGACCCATCTTTAACCAGAGGCCTTACCAAGGGACCGGGGGAGAGTTCGAGAGCGCAATTCATCAACCAGGGCTGGGTGGCATCCCCGTGGATACCAGGTGAGCGTAACACATCAGCAATGTAGCAGAAACTGGGAATTATCCTTCCGTATAGCATGATTTGCTTTTCAAATTCCACGTATGTATGACACTCTTCAATCGTTCCCTCTCAAATCGTTTTATATGCAACAGAAAAAAGGCATCAACACTAAGGGGTGTGGGGGATATGACCGCAATAATTTCAGGATAAAGGATATAGATGGCATACATTACTCACCGTAATCGTATTTCTGATGCTTGTATCAGCTTAGAGTCACAAGCTTATATAGGCCCACATCTAGTGGTAGGTAGAGTATTGCCTGACTTGTTTTCAAAGTTCGAAAAAGGGACGTCGACTGGGTGTATTTGTAATTCTACCCGTAGTGTGACTTGTACTGTACCCATGGCCCTTCACGTGTCAAGCTCCCTCAGATTGTTTTGTTTCTGGCATGAGGGAGCATGGCGTGTACAGATATGAAAGGAAGGGAGTAGTTTCTCACCTGTAACTCCATTTCTCCAGCATTGGTATCTTTCATGGATTCACATGCTGCGAATATTTCCTGTCATCTGGCTGGGAAAACTCTAACTACTATACAGCGATTTTCCTATGGACAACGTCGACATTTTGAGTGTCCTATCGACGTCTTTATGGGTGCTTTGGGCTGCACCAATAGGACGTCCGGTATAAATAGCCCCGCCCCCGTGGCTTCCTTTCAGATTTCAAGCGTCTACAAGCTGTTGGGATCACCTTGTGTTGTCTCTTGCAAATTTGTCCTCTTTGTATTTTCTACAGCTTTGCTGCTCCGGTGTGTTCCAGGCCCATCGTGTCCTCTGTGGGCCCGAATAAGTCGTTGTTTCAGCCATGCGAGACCTGCGCCCTCAATAACGTTTATGCGGGGACTGTCTTTATTGTCTGTACCCCAATCACTCTGTGGAGAACTGCAAGATTTGCCAGGGGTTCTCTCATAAAACGCTCAAAGACTGTAACCAGCGGCTCATTTGCTGGTTGAATGAAGGGGCCTCTACGGGATCGGAGGTTGGTTCGGCCCGCAGGGGCAAGTCTTCTACTTCTTCGGCAAAGAGGTCTCTTTCATGCTAGAGGGCGCAGTCGGCAGAGCCGGTGCCAAAGAAACAGCTCCCGGGGACAGGCCCGGCTTCAGATTTAGCAAAGAGCGGTGAGTCTTCAGTGGCAAGGCCAGTGCAGGCGGGCACGGGGTCCGGAAGCCACGCTCCAGCTGTTTAATCCATGAAAGTGCCAATGCTGGAGAAAGGAAGGTGTAAGAGGTCTATGTGCTTTCAACTCTAAGAGGGGAGGAAGGGTGGGTGCATGTGAATCTAAGCAGACACAAGCATCAGAAATAAGACTACAGTGAGTAATGTATACCTTTTGAGGCTTATGATATGCTTATAATCACATGACTAGACAGATGTGAGGTCAACCCGACCACATTCTAAGTCACCAATTGTACTAACCCATACTGCAAAAAATTGAATACAAAGAATCAATGTATGAGGTTTTTTAGATGCCTTAAACAGTGTATAACTACCCGGCCATTACGGGCAAGTAAAAGGTTTTGGATGATAGCTTTGTTATGCTATTTTTAAAATCACATGAATAAAAACTGTAATTGTGTTACATGTATTTTGGGTGCTCTCTTATGTATAGACCACTTGTGGTGATCTGTTAAAAGTGTGCTGGATCCATTCCCGGCCAGTGTTAGACAGGTGGGGTAGCTTAAGTCCCTGTTTTTCCTAAAATAGAATCACATGCATACACAGACTATTGAACAGTACCTGGAGACGGTGGTGGGTTGGGTTGTTTGAAGGTACAGTGGAAAAAAGAGTTCTTAGCACTGCTTGTCCCACCTGAGAAACTTGTTTAGAACGTGTATCTAGACAGTACCGCTGTGTAAAGGTGTGAACTGGTGTAATGGCCATGACTGGTTTTATGCTTGGCTCAAAAGGGTGACCCATGAGTTTAGTAAGTACAACATTCAAGTCCCACCTGGCTGTTGGATTAGAAATGGGGGGAAGAGGGGTAACGTGTCATCTTTTAATCCCTTCATCCCTTCCACAAAGGCTTAATCACTGGAACTTTCCACCAATATACTTTACTCTGAGAGTTGGTGTATGCAGAAAGTGCTGCTAAGTTAACTTTAAGAGAGTTGAAGAATAACCCTGAATCTAACAGCGAAGCAGGTAAAGAACTATGTGAGAAGGTGAAGATTCAATAGGATTGATGCTGCGTGGTTTGCACCAAATCACAAAGCGGTTCCACTTACTGAAATAGCAGTGTCTATTGTTGGGTTTGCGTGCCTCTTTTAGGATGTCCATAAATCTTTGTGGCAAGTTTAAATGTCCTAACTCTAGGACTTAAGGAACCAAGCTGCCAAATTCAGTATTTGAGGACATAGGTCAAGTGTTGTTCCATGATGCTCGGACAGCATGTTGTAAGGGGATGAAAGCTTGACCGGTGTGCAAAGACATCTTGAGCCGGTGTGAAAACCATGGTTGACATGCCCACATTGGCACTATTAGATTAGGTTTGACTTGTTCCTGGTGCATCGTGTGGAGTATCTTGTTCAGAAGTGGTGTTGTGGGAAAAAGGTATTCACATTTCCCTGACCAGTTCATCCACAGAGCGTTCCCTTTGGACCCCGTTTGGGGATTCCTGGACGCATAGTCTGGGCATTGTGTGTTCTTTCGAGTTGCAAAGCAATCTATGTTTTGCTGATCCCAGTTTGTGAAAAAGATGTGTAGGATGTCTTTGTGCAAATGCCATTCAAATTCTGATGGAAGTTTTACGATTCTGCTTAGCGTATCGGCTAGACAGTTGTGTTCCCTTGGAACATTCTGGATAGGAGGAACATGTGCTTCTGTGCCCAATCCCATATGTTCTGGGCTATTTTGGACAGACCTGGTGAGTGTGTCCTGCCTTGTTTATATAGAACATGGCTGTAGTGCTATCTGTTAGGAGGAGGACTGTTTTCCGCTGTAGCTGATGTTTGAAAGTTTGAAGTGCTTTGAACACTGCTAGTAGCTCTACAGGGTTGATGTGTTTCTTTGCTAGCGACTATGTCAGCATGCTGTGTGCAGAATTCCGAAGAAGATGTGCTCCTCACCCTGAAAGCGATGTGTCTGTTAGAGTGGCCTCTCCTGCGGGGCTGGAGAATGATGTTCCCTTTAAAAGGTTTTCTTTTGTCCACCACTGCAGAGAGTGAATGAGTGACTCCGAAACGATCACTAGATCGTCCCATCGACGGCTTGCTTGCAACCATTGTTTTGCCAGCCACTTTTGCATAGGATGCATGTGCAGCCGAGCGGGAGGCACTAGGTAAATACATAAAGCCATCATTCACAGACGGCACCTTTTGTTCGGCTACATACTGTGGGATTTGAAAAAGTATATTTTGTACCCTCTCCTTGGAAGAGAAGACCAACATGTCTTCTGTCTGAATTTGTGAGAATTTGTGTGAATAGAGTAGGTTGATTGTTTCTTGGGTGTTTTGTTGACACATTCGAGGTGCCTCTCCTCTGAATAGTTAGTTGTCGAGATAAGGGTACAATGTAATCGACTGTCTATGCAGGTGTGCTGCTACAACTGTCAGCACTTTGGTGAATACTCGTGGTGCTGACGCTACGCCGAAGGGAAATACTTTGAACTGGTAGTGAGTATTTCCTACCTTGAATCTCATGTATTTTCTGTGAGCTGGCAACATCGAAATATGAAAGTATGCATCTTTCGTATCGATTGTTGCCATTTAATCCTCCCGTTTTAAGAGTAGAATTACTTCTTGTAGTGTTGTCATTCAACATCATTGTGGTTTGACAAATGTGTTTGCGGGGCATAGGTCTAACACAGGGCACAAAGTTAAATCCTTTTTGGGAACAAGGAAGTATGTTGAATAAATACCCTTTTATTTACCTCGAACCTAGTTCTCTCGCTCATTTGTGTAGAAGAGACTGTATTTCATCCTCTAGAATCCACTGGTGTTCGTGCAACAATCTGCTTTGTCTTGGTCGATGGTAGCAAGGTTTCTAGAGGAACTCTATGGAGTATCTTTGGACACAGTTGATAGTACCCACTTGTCTGAAGTGATTCCCTCCCATTCGTGGGTGAATTGTGAGATTCGCCCCCCTACTGGGGGAGTGTGAAGGCATCATGAAGCAAGACAGACAAGACAAAGTTCAAAATAGAATACTTTATTAAATCAGATGTCAGGATGGTAGAAGGCCTAGCTTGCCCCATGCTGAGGTGGGGTTTCCCTACCTCAATAAAACTAAGGCAAGTCTGAGTCAAAATCTGTCTGTGTCCAAAACCTATCCTTGCCCTCAACTAAAACTAACCGTGTAAGGATGTCAAAATCAAAAGAAATGGCGTTCAACTCAAAGTTCTGAGCTTCTTCCAGCTCGCAGTTTCCTTTCAGCTCCCCTTACCCAAGTGTAAAAAAGTTCCATGAAACAGTCTCAAAATTACCTTTCTCCAATTCACAGGAACACAGTTCAATATAGTTCAAAATCAATCCTCTGGGTTCCCTTCCACAAATTCCAAGCAACACAGTTCACAGAAAACAAACTGTTTTGAGGCTTCGTTCTGAAGACCGCACAATGTAGCTCCTTGAACCTCAGGGCACTTCTGGATGGCACTCCTGGATGACGGGGATACCTATATACTTTTTAATGAGGATCCGACGTTCAGGATTTCAGCGATGATCGAGACTGGACTTGAGAAAGCACTGGACAATGGCTGGATTACGGAGAAAACGAAGAGATTTCTATGTAAAGTTAACCCTATAACATCTGTATTTTATGGTCTTCCAAAGATTCATAAACAACTTGCAAAGCCACCCCTAAGACCTATAGTTGCCGGAACAGATAGTCCGTTTCACCCACTGGCAATATACGTTGATCAGGTACTTCAACCAATTGTACAAAAAAACAGTACTTACCTTCATGGCACTACCCATATCCTCAACATTTTGCAGAATTTACAAGATCTTCAAGATAATGACCTCCTAGTGACATTGGATGTACAGAGTCTATATACTTCTATTCCGCATGACAAGGGACTGGAAGCATTAGAATGGGCACTACTACAAGAGAATAACTGTAAAGCAGAGAAAACATTTATATTGGAACTGGCTAAAACCATATTACATAACAATTTCTTCAGATTTAATCACCAATTCTATTTACAAGCATCTGGTACCTCTATGGGTTCAGCGATGGCTCCTGCCTACGCCAACCTATTTATGCATCATCTGGAAACACAACATATAACCACACTTGAGGATTGGGGTCCCAAGTTAGTATGCTGGATGAGATATATCGATGACGTCTTTGTAATTTGGAGAGGGGACAAAGAACTACTGGAACATTTTCTGAGATATATCAACTCAGTAGACGACAGAATAAAATTCACAATGGAGACAGGCACACCTAAGATTCATTACCTGGATGTGGAACTTGAACTCAAGGATGGAGAGATAATCACAAACGTATCCACTAAACCCACAGATGTGAATAATAGCTTACATTACCAGAGCCATCACCCGAGACATCTAAGAAACAACCTACCATATAGCCAGTTCCTTCGGGCCAAACAAATCACTTCGGTGGAATCTACACTAACAGTGGAAATGGACAAGTTGACAGCAAAATATTCTGAGAGAGGTTATCCGGAGAATGTCATAACAGTAGCTAAAGGACGATCCGCCCAAAAATCACGAGAAGAACTTTTGAGGAAGAAAACAGAGAAATATTCTAGCTAGAGTCATCAGATCACCCATCTAATAAGAAGAAATTGGAGGATTATTCAAATGGATCCTCAGCTTCAGAAATTATTTCCAGAGCCACCGTTCATTGCATATAAACGAGGTAAAAACCTTAGAGATCATTTAGTGAAAGCCGAACATACCCAAGATCAATGTCAGATGACGCTGCAAACTAAGAAACGTGTAACTTTTGCGTGCCTACACTGTGGAAACTGCAATAATGTCACAAAAGGAGACTATGTGAGACACCCACGCACAGGTGGGAAGATCAAACTTAAACATTATGCCACTTGTGATACTAATTTGGTGATATATGCATTGAGTTGCCCATGTGGCATTTATTATGTGGAACAAACCGCTCGCAAAATGTAAGAAAGATGCAACGAACATAACAGCAACATCAGGACGAAAAACGAGCAGTCACCAGTTGCAAGACATTTTTCTGAGAAACGCCACTCTGTAGCTCAGCTGCGATTCCAAATTTTAGAAGTTGTTCAAAGAGCTTCAAGGGGAGGAAATCATGCAAAAAGGCTAGACCAGCGCAAACTCTACTGGATAGACAAACTCGACAGTATGAGCCCCTATGGGATGAATGAGGATTTCCACTTGAGAGCTTTCCTTTAGATACTAACTAAATCCCAGAACATAACAACGATGTAAGAGTATCCCTCCTTTCCAGGGATTGGACAGATAACTTTGCATTTCTCATTTAAAATACATATCACCTTTCACTTACTAACATTCAGATAGCACTCGGCTAATCTTGAATCCACTAACAGTATGATATTAACCAATTCAAACATTGGAGTCAATAACTTTCTAAGACTTATATTGTTTCACCTTACCAATAGAGAATGACATAAGTTGTATATGTGGGAATTGAACTCATTTGTATACAAAATAGGCATTATGTGTCATTTACCTATACCAGAGATGGACTAATCTCCAAGTCCCATGAGTTAAGAGGAGAGTCTGTGTGAAATAAGATTTGTCACTGTCTCTTACAGAAACCCCTACAATAACAATAATGGCAAAAAATATATTATAAAATGATACTATATACCAAGGTATGTAATACTGCTATGAAGCACAATAACAGCCACAGTGTGAACTTCATGTGTGATAAAACAGTATTATTAACCCTAAGAAAGATTGTGAGGAAAGGTGCCCAGGTTCATAACAAGCAATGTGCGTTTAAATGCACTTGACATCAGTAGACACCATCACCAGTAGAGCCTTTCCTTTGTGAGGAAGCCAGCTATTATGTCTAAACTTAATTTAACCTGTTAGCTCAATATGAATTTATTTCCCAAAACGTTACCTAAAATGGAACTACCTAAATAGAGGAGTACCGCAGCAGAACATGGTAACTAGACGCACATTTGAATTACCAGTGTATTCTGCTCCATTTTACATACAATACCGCATTTAGTGATTCGCGCGAAACGTGATGACGTCTTTTGTTTACTTCTGATGTCATCACGCACACGCGATATCACATCACATGCACTGATTAAACTAACCTGCTTCCCACGATTTCGTACTCGCGGACATCCTGAGAATACTGTAGTGAGAGCTGTTCTCCCAAACCAGAGGTAAGAGATTAATCTAATCTGCCAAAACATTTATGGCTATGGCATGCCCAAGTTACACAAACAGAGTTGACACGGATGTGTATCTCTTTTTAGGTCACCCATACCAGCCAAGGCACAGAACTACCCGTGTGGTTGTACAAACACCTTTATATTCTTGATCAAGTTTTAAAGTGGAAGGCGGAGGTAAGCTCTGCGCACTATCTATACTGGCAATTTGTATGTTTCCAATTAGGAAAATAGAACTCATCTTATTAGATGTATTTACATCTCACTAGGATTACTTCCAGCCCAACAGAGAGAGCATCCACTTCAACTGCACTACGAT
This sequence comes from Ambystoma mexicanum, assembly GCF_040938575.1. Taxonomy (NCBI): domain Eukaryota; kingdom Metazoa; phylum Chordata; class Amphibia; order Caudata; family Ambystomatidae; genus Ambystoma; species Ambystoma mexicanum. Next base: position 1,513,288,195 of record NC_090932.1, on the reverse strand, counting down.
TATCACAGGAATGAATTGCTCCGTTTTAAAAAGGTAAAACTCATGTTACCACCATGAATGAGCATGATTATATATGAAAAATAACTTTTTCTACAGCCTGAAAAGTGTAGCAGCAGCTCTTTTAGCATAAGTGTGTCTCTTTCAGAAACGGTGTACTGCAACTGAAAACAGCAGTGAAATCTGGAAGGGTTTTTGCCGACTTTTCATCACGGCAATCCATTTAGAAGTTGACTTTGGTCTCTGAACCGCTCCCTATTTGGAGGTATGTCCCTGTAAATTTCAAGGATGTAGAGTGATACTAACATAGAATATTGCAGTGATAACAGTGATAAATTGATTAAATTAATTCAGTAAATACCTAAGTCCATCTAATCATCATTTTTAGGTGTTTCCGGTGAGGGGTTATTACGCCTGATGTTGCTGACTGACCCCCATTGAATTTATACCAAACAGAGATGAACTTGGGGCACCTATGAGCGATAGGGCCACCGCACAATATATGGGATGGCTAGAATAATTTACCAGCAAGATTATTGAAATACAGTCACATATATATGGGATACATTACTCACCGTAATCGTATTTCTGATGCTTGTATCTGCTTAGATTCACATGCTGTGCATAGGCCGACATCTAGTGGAAGCTGCGGAGTATTACAGTTTGTTTTTCGAAAGTCGAAAATGGGGCGTCGACACAGGCGTGCCAGTAATACTATCCCTAGTGTGACGTCCACTGTACCCAAGATCCCTCACGCGTGTAGGATACTCAGATTGTATTTTTTCTGACATGAGGAAGCATGAGGAGTAGCGTGAGTACAGATAATCCAAGCAGATAGACAGAAAGGTAAGACTACAAGCAATCATGCGCCTTCTCTCGGAGGGGAGGAAGGGTGGGTCGCATGTGAATCTAAGCAGATACAAGCATCAGAAATACGATTACGGTGAGTAATGTATCCCTTCTGAGGCTTGTGGAATCTGCTTAGATCACATGCTGTGCATAGATTAGCGAGCAGTACCAGAAGAAGGAGGTGGGATGTGAGAAGGGTCATGAGCAAACAGGTGTCTTAGAACCGCTTGTCCCACTTGTGTATCTGTCTTGGAATGAGTGTCAATGCAGTAATGCTGAGTAAAGGTGTGAATAGAGCTCCAAGTAGCCGCTTTGCAAATGGTGTCGAGGGGAACATTTGCAATGAAAGCCAGAGTGGCACCAATGCCTCTAGTAGAGTGGGCCCTTGGCGTAAAAGGCAGAGTCTTTTTAGAAAGAGAGTAACACAGCTGTATACAGTTGATAATCCACTTCGAGATAGCGCCCTTAGAGACGCGATCCCCCTCTCTGCCTGTAGCTACGGAGACAAACAGTTGATCTGTTTTCCTTAGCGGTCTGGTTTTATTTACATAGTATAGGACCGCCCTACGCACATCTAGGGTGTGTAGTTTCACCTCAGCCGAGCTTTGCGGGTTTTGGAAGAAAGCCGGAAGCTCGATGGACTGGTTTACATGGAATTTGGATATGAATTTAGGTGAGAACCTAGGGTGTGTGCGTAAAACCAGTTTGTCCTTGTGGATAGTAAAGAAAGGATCCTGCACTGACAGAGCCTGAATTTCACTGACCCTTCTTATGGAGGTAATGGCTACTAAGAAGGCCGTTTTATAAGTCAGGTGTTTGAGACTACTTTTATGCATGGGTTCGAATGGGGGTCCCATGAGCTTAGCTAGCACCACGTTGAGGTCCCATCCTGGCGGTGGGTTCGAAATAGGAGGGTGAAGTCTCTTTACTCCTTCCATGAAGGCTTTAACCACTGGTACTTTCCACCACGAGACCTTGTTATGGGATGTGGTGTAAGCCGAGAGGGCTGCCAGGTGTACTTTCAGCGAGTTAAAAACCAACCCTGCATCTAGCAGGTGGAGCATGTATGTTACAACGTTGGAAGGAGTGCAATCAACCGGGTTGATTTGTTTATTCTGGCACCAGATAACGAATCTTTTCCACTTATCAAAGTAACAGTGCCTTGTATTAGGTTTCCTGGACTCCTTTAGAATGTCCATACATCTCTGTGGTAATTTGAGATGTCCAAACTCTATGACTTCAGGAGCCATGCTGCTAGGTTCATAGAGTTGGGTTTCTGATGCACTGTTTGACCCTGTTGCTGGGACAGTAGGTTGTACCAGGCTGGAAGTCTGATGGGTTCGCACACCGCCATCCTGCGTAGGTGTGGAAACCATGGTTGTCTCGCCCACATGGGAGCAACTAGGATGAGCGTCATCGATTCCTTGTTCATCTTGTACACCACCTTCCTGATGAGAGGAGTTGGTGGAAAAGCGTACGCAAACATCCCTGACCAGTTCATCCACAGGGCATTCCCTTGGGAGTCTGGCTGGGGGAACCTGGATGCAAATCCTGGGCATTGTTTGTTTTCGCTTGTGGCGAATAGGTCTATAGTGGGGAAACCCCACTGAGAGAAGAGATCTTCTACTACGTCTCTGTGAAGGACCCATTCGTGTTCTTCTGGGAGGGAGTCTCTGCTTAGAGTATCCGCTAGGGAATTGAGCTCCCCTGGAACATGTTGCGATGACAGGAAGATGTTCCGTCTGAGTGCCCATATCCATATTTTCTGGGCAAGCTTGGACAGATTTGGCGAACGAGTCCCCCCTTGCTTGTTCAGATAGAACATGGCTGTCGTGCTGTCCGTCCTGACCTGCACCGACAAATTCCGTAGATGGGGCTCGAACGCCTTTAGCGCTCGGAATACTGCCAGAAGCTCTAGCAGATTGATGTGGTTCTTGGCTACTGAGTGAGACCAGAGACCCTGAGCTGTGTGGTGGAGATGGTGAGCTCCCCACCCAGTCAGGCATGCATCTGTAGTCACCACGGCTTGTACTTCGGGATCGTAAAAGGGTTTCCCCTTTGCGAGATTCTCTCTTGTCCACCAGTGTAGGCTCTGTACGAGTGTTGGCGAAACGACCACTAGATCGTCCCAATGACCACTTGCCTGAGACCACTGTTTCGCCAACCATTCCTGCATGGGACGCATGCGCAGACGCGCGTGGGGGACCAGGTAAATGCATGACGCCATCATGCCCAGTAACCGCATAGCTTTGCGTACTGTTATCTGTTGACCTGACTGATAATACGGAATTTGCAGAAGTATATTCCGAATTCTCTCTTCCGAAGGGAAGGTCAATCCTTTCTGAGTATCTAGGATAGCTCCTAGAAACTGTTTTGAGGTGCTTGGCACCAGACTTGACTTTTTCTCGTTGATGGAGAAGCCTAATTCGTGGAGGAGGTCGATAGTCCTCTGAATGTTTGACCTGCAAATTCCCGGGGTTTCCCCCGTTATGAGCCAGTCGTCCAGATAAGGGTACACCGGGATTGCTTCCCTGCGTAGGTGTGCAGCCGCCACCGCCAGTACCTTGGTGAATACCCTTGGTGCTGAGGCTATCCCGAAGGGCAGTACCTTGAATTGGTAGTGGCGGCTGTCCACCTTGAAGCGCAAGTACTTCCTGTGCGCTGGGAGCATGGAAATATGAAAATAAGCATCTTTCATATCCAAGGTTGCCATGTAATCCCCCTTTTTTAGGAGGGGGATTACCTCTTGTAGCGTGGTCATACGGAATTTTTGGGGCTTGACATACTTGTTGGCAGGCCGTAAGTCCAATACTGGGCGCATTGTCAAATCTTTCTTTGGCACAAGGAAGTAAGTTGAATAGATACCCTTGTTTACCTGGTGTCCTGGGACGAGTTCTATCGCGTCCTTTTCTAGCAGAATGGCGATCTCCTCGAGAAGGATCCTTTGATGCTCTAGGGAGTGCACTCTTTGTCGTGGAGGATGGTTCCGGGGACGCTGCAGTAGTTCTATACAATATCCAGCGGATACTGTTGACAGCACCCATCTGTCTGAGGTGATCCCTTCCCAAGCTTGGGTGAAGGTGGAAATGCGTCCCCCTACTGGGGTTGCGTGGCAAGGGACCCTGAGCTGAGCGTCACTGTTTTGGTGGAGGCGTGCCACCTCCCTTGTTGGGGCTGCCTCTGCCTCTTCCACGACCTCTCTTGTTACCCCTGCCGTAACTCTGGGTAGACTGCTGGTTGTTATTCCACTGTGTACCCTGTCCCTGGGCATAGTTGCCTCTTTGTGAATTTTGGCTGCGTGGGCGACGAAAATTACTGTTCCCCCTCTGGTTAGGGGGTTTGTTGGTAAGCTGGCCAAGGGATTTGAGAGTCTCATATTCATCTTTGGCATTTTTAAGTGCGTCTTCGACCGCTTTCCCAAACAATAGGTCGGGTTCCACTGGCTTGTCTATTAAAGAAGCCTGGGTTTCTGTCTTGAATCCCGACTGCCGTAACCACGCATGTCTCTTGATAACAGTACCTTCTGCTATCAATCTCCCTGCGTTGTCAGCGGCGTCGAAAGTTGCTTTTAAAATGCAACCAGACACGGCTCTCCCCTCTGCCGAGATCCGAGCCAGTTGGCCCTTTAACGGTTCTGGAGCAGAGGCAATGAGCGCCGCGACTTCTTCCCATTGATGGCAATTGTAACTAGCCAACAGGGTGGTGGAATTCGCAATCCTTGCTTGGTAGGCGGACGTTGAGGCTACCTTCCTGCCAAACCCGTAAAGTTTTTTGCTCTCCTTGTCGGGAGGAGCTTCTGATGAAGATAAGGGCGTGCCAGCCCTTTTCCTAGTGTTGGTAACCACTAGGGAATCTGGTTTAAGATGTCCCCTTATATACAGAGGGTCAGACTGGGCTGCCCGGAAAATCTTTTCAATTCTGGGGTTGACAGCTCTGGTGAGGTTAGGATTCACTAGGGAAGGATCTATTCTTCGTTGGATGGATTTGAGTATAGGGATGGTCTGAGCGACCGGTCTTCTCTCTCCTACAAACTCCTCCGCGAAGTCCCTTTCCTCCTGTACACCGTGGGTGTCGATGTGGAAATGTTCCGCTGCTCGAGCGAGAACCTCGTTAAGGAGGGGCTGGTTATCAACTGGAGAGTCGGTAACTGGGGCTTCGCTTTGTACTGGGGAATCTACTCTGTAAATTTCCTGCTCATCTTCTCCCTCCTCCAGGTCCTCATCCTCTGCATAGTAATCTGTCCCGGTTTGTTCTTCCATAATTTCAAACTCATGGTCCTCTTCAGGGAAAACTTGTCCCTGGTAACTGGGGAGTGGAGTAGAATATGGAGTGGAGTAAGGCTGAACCTCGAAGGGTTCGGGTCTTTCGAACCGGGGCTTTTTACTTAGCGGGATAGGATCGGAGGAGCCTGAGGGTGTGGCCCCTTGAGGGTTATATGAAAGAAAGTGTTCTGGGTTCTTATCATAAAAATCAGCCAAGGAAGACATCCTAGACATAACCCTGTCTATGTCTTCACTGGACCATTCCCTGGAACAGGGTATTACTTTAGCAGGTGATGATTTATGGGACTTTTCAAGGGTAGACTTGTGTTTGCTTGTCTGCCTAGGGTGAGAGGATGGCTTTACAGGGGTTGAAGGCTGTGCTTTCCGCTGTTTCCCCCCCTCCCCGTGCGTGGAAAAATGTTTTCCCTGTCCCTTGGAGGCCCCAGAGACTTTCGACGCCTGGCGCCGAGGGTCTGGAGAGGTATCTGTGTGCTTCGGGCGTGGGGCCTCACTGGTGTTAACCGCGGTCTCGGTATCTTGGAGCGCGGCCTGGGGGTGGAAGTCGTCTTCGTCTCCCGACGATCGAACTTCTGTTAATGTGTGTAGCGAGGCACTCTTGGCAAGAGTGGATGATTGCCTTGCGTCGTGAGGCGATCTCGATCGAGAGCGCCCAGAGGACACCGAGTCGGACCGTTCTTTTTGTGCCTCTTTCCGGGAAGTCGACGTCGTCGAGGTCCGGTTGGTCTTAGTGTGTTTAGTGTGTGTTAGGTGTGTAGCGCTTGCGTCGCCGGGGGTCTTCCCCACAGCCGCCCTGCCGGACGACCTTCCGAGGTCGGGGACCTGCGCTCATCGGCTGTCTTTCGACGCCGTAATGCCCTCGCCGTCCGAAAGTGCGGCGTCGCTGCCATCGCTGAAGGCGCCCTCCGCTGCCATGGCCTCCTGCCTGGCGTGGTGGGCCCAACGCTTTGTCGAACGGTCCTTAAGTGTCTTAGGTTTAAACCTACTACACGCTCTGCAGTTCGCTTCGGGGTGATCCCTCGGCAAGCAGAGATTGCACGTGGCGTGCCTGTCGACCCAAGGGTATTTGCGATTGCACTTGGGGCAGAATTGAAAAGGGGTACCCTCCATACGCACCTTAAGGCAGCGGGCTGCTAAGTGTAGGAATATATAAAATGTAACTATATATCAAGAGTGAAGAGTATGTACCACCCCCCACTCTCCCTACTTGTAAGGGCCGAGGCCAGCGGCCTACTAGGCCCGGGCCGAGGCCAGCGGCCTTCCGAGGCCCAGATCCGTCGTGCAGCAGTCGACGGTCGATGACTTCTCCAGCCGTCGTTGAGGTTGAGGGTCGACGTGGGGAAGGGAAAGAATAAGAATTATAATTATAATAACAGCAAAAGTATGGCTAAGGCCAGGGAACTCCGCAAGATGCTTCCGACCAGTATGGCGGAAAAAAACAATCTGAGTATCCTACACGCGTGAGGGATCTTGGGTACAGTGGACGTCACACTAGGGATAGTATTACTGGCACGCCTGTGTCGACGCCCCATTTTCGACTTTCGAAAAACAAACTGTAATACTGCGCAGCTTCCACTAGATGTCGGCCTATGCACAGCATGTGATCTAAGCAGATTCCACAAGCCTCAGAAATATATATATATATATCTATATATCTTTTAATTATTTTTTTCATTAAACAGATGTCCAGGAAGAATGTAAGAATATTTCAACTTGTAAAAATACATGTAATTGCGCCTGAAGAAGGGAACTGAATTCCCGAAATGCGTTGAGCTGCCTTATCAGTAGTCCACACTATATACAGAGACGGATATCTGTATACTGCAATATGAAGCGAATATTGTAAAAAAAAGATGTGGACTATTGCTTATGAACTTTAATGATGCAAAAATACAATTTGAGATGAATATGTTGTAGCATGTATGAATAAACTGTAAATAATTTTGAAAGTTGCGGACCACAAATTACTGAAACAGTATTATGAAAATTACTATTATTAATCATCACTACTGTAATTTCATCAAAAGATAATATGTCCGCTAGGGAAGTAATGTTATGAATACTTATTCTTAAATACACAAATAGTCAATTGGCTAATTGAACCATTTCTGAACAAAAACAGCTAAATTGGTTTACTTATTTTGTCCTTGGACAAGAATTTGAGTGTGCAGGGGACGCAAGTGTTCCACAGACTGTGGACACCCTTTGTCTCTTTCCTCAGGGTTCCCTTCCCAAAGACTTTCTCTTCATTAGCAAAATGTCTTTAAGTTTTCAACATGTATGGCTCACTGGTCTAGGCGCAGTTGTCAGACCAAACAGTCCACCCATTACAGGTCTTGCAACCAGGATATGATATGATAGGTTATTTATAATGTGCTTAATACCCAGAGGTTTCTAAGCGCGGAAACGGGTATCGAACCTGTGGTGCTCCATGACGTCCTGCTTCCAAGGCAAGCACGCTGCACCTGAGCTATCCATCCCCGACGTTTGGGCCTCTTGGCTTTGATGTGTAGATTTACAATCCTCTGGCTTTTCCTCATCAGCCTCTTGGCTTTGCCATCACCTGTAACACATCCGCTCCAGTCTTTGGCCTTGTTATTCTGCAATCATTCATAAAAGTTGTAGTTGAGTGTGTTCTACTCACACCCATCTTCTTATAACACTTGTGTCTTTAGTCTCCTCTGGGGCATTCAGGATATTCACTTTAGTTGCTTGGTTTGCTTAATTTCAGGGTTTCAATTAAATCAAAGTTTGATAAGCATTCATACTGTTTAATTATAACGTTCCATTTGATACAGTATTCAATATTAATTAGTTTTGTTGTATTTCACATTTTAGTCCATTTGGTATTCAACAAACATTAGTTTTGCCCGATTTGTAAAGTTCCATTTAGTTCTGTATTCAAGAAGCACTCTAATTCAGTAATTAGTAAGTGTTATTTTTGCTAAATTGTTGAGTTCCATTCATTCGGTATTCAATATAACTTTGTAGGAGCGCACTGGTATGCAAGTGTCCTCTCTGACACTCACCAGCTTGTTGCGCCTTTGTTTGGTGGTTCCCTGTGCTTCTCCTCTCCAGCAGAGGTTGGGAAACTCACCCATGCGCACTCCACGGGTCTGCCGCGTGTTCCTTCACACACCGGCACCTGGAATGCTGTTCTCTGGATGAGGACGGCGTACTCTCCTCTAGTTGCTCTCTCGCAGCTCCCTGTATTTGGAAAATACAAATACACCAATGATAAGAGGAACTTGAGGGAAAGCATATACCCTCAGATCTGGAAAGTGAATGAACATATGAGAAAACCTGGAAGGAGATTAGAACAGGTGTTTTGCGAGTTTGTGACCTGCATCCAAATTGTATTAAGGAACTATATAATAGAACCTGGCAGGAGAGTATATCAGGTGCTTTGTGAAAAGAGAATGCCAAGGAAGATTTATGCCTTAGGATTTTGAATTACATTGAATGTGGAAAAGACCTGGGGAAGGGAATCATTTCCCCTGGAATTAATTGCGACACCAAGAGGAAGGGGGTTATCCTCTTGGGCTACAAAGAACTTGACTATTCTTTAGAACGTTTGGTTTGGTGGAGAGAAACCAGGGGAAGGGAGTCATACCCTGGAACTGTGAACATTATCCATTTGGAACTTGTGTTGGATTTATACCTTTTTGTTGAACTTGAACATTTGTGCACTTTTCAAGCCAAAGACAATACCTATAATACATTAGAGTTACTTTTAGAATGAGAGGGCTAGGATAGGTTTTCGGACATAGGACATTTTTTCTTTGGTCATATTGACACACGACAGACCCTTAGTTTTTGGTTGAGGTAGGGAAAATACCTCCTAGATTAGGGACAGTGAGATATTTTCCAACACCTCTATTATTTGATAAAGGTTTATACCAATCCCCATTAGTCCTCTGTGTCGGTCTCTAGTTCCTGGTTCCTCACAGTATGCTGCCCCTCGAAAGAGACGAGTGTTGAAAACACCCCGCTGGATGCCACGCTTATTAGAAATGTGGCCTAAAGATTTTAGGGTTTTATGTTATTTTTTGGCGTTCTCCAGGGCATCGTCTACCGGTTTACAAAACAACATATTTGCCTCTATAGGCATATTGAGTAGGGTGGCTTGTGTTTCAAACTTAAAGCCTGACTGACCCAGCCAAGCATGGCGTTTTGATAGTGTGCCCTCTGCCACAATTCTAGCTGCAGCATCTACTGCGTCTAAATTCCCCTTAATAATGTTATTGGTGACTTGTTTGCCTTCAGCAACAGTCTTTGAGATCTGAGACCGTAGGGGCTCTGGAACAGAGTCTAGCCAACTCTGTATGATGCCCCATAGTGCTGTGTAATAGCTAGATAAAAGAGTACTATTTTTTAAAATATGTACTTGGTAAGCAGGTTAAGTGGCTACTTTTTTCCCAAAAGCAAACAGTTTTGTACTCTCTTTTTCAGGAGGTGCTTCAGTTGACACCTGGGGAGTACCTGCTCTTTTCCAGGTGGCAGCTACCAATAGAGTATCGGGTTTAAGATGTCCTCTTGTATAGAAGGGGTCTGAAGGAGCAGGTCTAAATGTTTTTTCTATGTGGGTATTAACTGCCCTAGTAAGGGAAGGAGTGACTAAAGAGGGTTGAATATGCTTAGTAACTGATTGGAGCAGTGGAATAAAGGGACCTATTGGTGTTTTTTCCTCCAAAATTTCATCTACAAAACTAATATATTGTATGGCTTCTTTAATCTGGATATTAAAGTGATCCGCCGCCTTTTTGAGCAAATCATTGTAAAAAATGTGGTCGTTAACAGGCGAGTCAGGTAGTGGGTGGTCATGATCTTCAGGTGACGGGAGTAAATATTCATCAGACATTATCTTCGGGATCATCATTGGGGTAACTGTCTAAAGTTACCCTATCATCTATACCCTCTTGATATTGGTAATCTATGACCACATGACCCACCTCATTTTGTGGTTGTGTAGAGGTCTCCTTTTATAATCCTGGAGATTTACATAGGGGCTGGGCCTCAATGTGTTTTTGTTGTACTGGATATTTTTCCATGAAAGTGACAAAGAAGAAACCGTATCCATTGTCTCTTCAAACCGTTCTCTAGTCCATGCACTGGTTTTCGGTGCATCTTTTAGACAGAATAAAATCTCTTCAGGATTAGATGGCAGTTGCGAGTGTAAAGCCTCAGACAAAGAGGGTAAGGGTTGCATGTAATCTGCCTATTTCGCCAAAGTGTGTTCTTGCGTCAAGGTAGGGGGGGAGGAGGAAGAGGGGGGGAGGTGTGTGTGTGTGTGTGTGTGTGTGTGTGTGTGTGTGTGTGTGTGTGTGTGTGTGTGTGTGTGTGTGTGTGTGTGTGTGTGTGTGTGTGTGTGTGTGTGTGTGTGTGTGTGTGTGTGTGTGTGTGTGTGTGTGTGTGTGTGTGTGTGTGTGTGTGTGTGTGTGTGTGTGTGTGTGTGTGTGTGTGTGTGTGTGTGTGTGTGTGTGTGTGTGTGTGTGTGTGTGTGTGTGTGTGTGTGTGTGTGTGTGTGTGTGTGTGTGTGTGTGTGTGTGTGTGTGTGTGTGTGTGTGTGTGTGTGTGTGTGTGTGTGTGTGTGTGTGTGTGTGTGTGTGTGTGTGTGCGCACGTTGAGGGACGTGCGCTTTGGAAACATCAACCAGTGTCTTTTTATGTGCAGTGGTGGTTTCGCTCAGCGCTTGTTTGGGTAATACGTCTTGTGGAGTGGGCACAGAGGACTGCGTCGAGGAAGAGGCACCAGATGTTTTTGTCGACAAATGGCTGGGGGTTGTGTTTATGCCTACCCCCATGTTGTCTGTGGTTTTGTGTGCCATTGTCGCCAGGTGTAGTACCAATCCCATATTTTATTCGGCGTCACTTTGTGCACCTAAACTGCCATACTCCTCTTCTGACACTTTGGCGGCTGTTGGGATGGTTGAATAAGCATCGGCATGCATGGCGTAGGCCGCCCAACGTTTGGTGTATCGATCTTCTAATGTTTTAGGCCAAAACAACTGACAAGCTGAGCAGGATGTTTCACGATGGTCCCTTGGGAGGCAGCAATTGCACACCTGGTGTGTCTCTCTTCAGGGGTATATTTTGTTACAGGAAGGGCAGAATTAAAAAAAAGTATTTTCCACAATGAAGAGGCAGGGAAAAGAAAAAAATGAGTATATGGAGTGAGTAAATATACACAGTCTCTAAGAGAAAGAATATAGGAACCAACCCGACTCTCCCTATTGTACAGGCTTTAGCCTTGTGTAAGCCGAAGCAGCGGAATATCGTCGGACGTTGAGACAGTTGTTATAATGCTTCTTTTGGAAATGTCATCAAAAAACTGCTGTGGCATTGATCAAAGATGTTTAAACAAACAGCAATTCATTTAAGTCACAATAAGTGACAAAAGGCTATAAGCCACAAACTCTGCATTATGCGACCGACCACAATGGTGGGAAAAAAAAAACAATCTGAGGAACCTCGATGTGTGAAGGACCATGGGTACAGTACATGTCACACTAGGAATAGTATTACAAATACGCCCAGTCGACGCCCCTTTTTCGAACTTCAAAAACAAGTTATGCAATATTCTGCATCTACAACTAGATGTCGGCCTATGCAAGCATGCGATTCTAAGCAGATCCAGAAGCCTCAGAAATATATATATATATACATGGGATACATTACTCACCGTTATCGTATTTCTGATGCTTGTATGTGCTTAGATTCACATGCTTTGCATAGCCCGACATTTAGTGGAAGTTGCAGAGCACTGTAAATGAAGTGTTTGAAGTTCGAAAAGGCACGTTGACAAGGGACTTTAATGCTATCATTAGTGTGACGTGCCCTGTACCCATGATCCCTCACGCGTCAAAGTCCCTCAGATTATTTGCTTCTGACCAGAGGGAATGTGTACAGTGTGAGCATAAAGCGTAAGTAGAGACCATGAGTTGTGAAAGATCTATGCTTTTTTCCCCCAGACACCTTCTACTCCAAGAGGGGAGGAAGGGCGGGCACATGTGATTCTAAGCAGATACAAGCATCAGAAATACGATTACGGTGAGTAATATATCCCTTCTGAGGCTTGTGGATCTGCTTAGAATCCCATGCTTTGCATAGATTAGCAAGCAGTACTAGTAGAAGGAGGTGGGTTATAAGAAGGTAGCGCTGCAAGGAGATGTTTCAGCACCACTTGTCCCACCTGTGTATTACCCTTAGAATGTGTGTCCAGACAGTAATGTTGGGTGAAGGTATGTACTGAACTCAAGTGGCAGCCTTGCAAATGGCATCTAGAGGCACGTTTGCTATGAAGGCTAAAGTTGCCCCACTGCCTCGAGTTGAGTGTGCTCTGGATTTAAAGGGCAATGTTCTCTTGGCAAGAGTTTAACAGAGTTGAATGCAGTTGACAGTCCATTTAGAAATTGCTGCTTTAGCGATAGGGCCCCCTTCTCTTCCAGCAGCTACAGAAACAAAGAAAATCTGTCTTTCTGATCGACTTTGTCCTTTGAAAGTAGAACATGACAGCTCTACGTAATCCAGTGTATGTAGACTTCTCTCTGCTGCATTTGTTGGGTTTTGAAAAAACGCAGGAAGCTCTATACTTTGATTGACAGGGAATTTTGATATTAATTTGGGTGAGAAACGAGGATGTGGGCGTAGCACCATCTCGTCCTCATGTAGAACTATGAATGGGTCCTGTTCTGACAGAGCTTGTAGTTCACCAACCCTTCAGATAGTAGTAACGGCTATTAGGAAGGCCGTTTCGTATGTCAGGTGTTTAAGGCTGGCTTTGTGCATAGGCTCGAAGGGGGCCCCCCCATGAGCCGTGTGAGTACGATAGAGGTCCCAGCCAGGAGTAGGATTAGAGATGGGAGGGTACAGCTTTTTGATGCCCTCCATGAAAGCCTTAACTATGGGCACCTTCCAGCACAAAATTTTATTTTGAGCCACAGTGTAAGCGGAGAGAGCCTCTAGGTGTACTTTGAGTGAGTTAAAGACTAAACGTGAGTTAAGAAGGTAGAGCACGTAGTTCACTTTATTGGTCGGTGAACAGTCAGTTGGATTGAAAGACTGTGTCCTGCACCATAACACAAAGCGTTTCCATTTGTTAAATAGCAGTGCCTTGTGTTAGGCTTGCGTGCCTCCTTGAGTATTTCCATGCACCTTTGGTCTAGGTTAAGGTGACCAAATTCTATGACGTCAGGAGCCAAGCTGCTAAATTCAGCTTCTGAGGGCATGGGTGCAGTGCAGCGTTGTTCCTTGATCCTGGGAAACAGGTTGGTCATGCAGGGTAGTTTCATGGGAGGACACATGGACATCATTTGTAGGTGTGAGAACCAGGTTTGGCTGACCACACTGGAGCTATTGCAATCAGCGTTACTTGTTTTGTGGACTATTATTTTTAGCAGAGGTGGTGGGGGGCGGTCATGGGGTGTATGCAAATTTCCCTGACCAGTTCATCAGAAGGGCATTGCCCTTGGATCCTTTCAGAGGGAACTGGGACGAGTCATCTTGGCATTGAGCGTTTTCCAGGGTTGCAAAAAGGTCTATCTCTTGTCACCCCCAGTTTGAGAAGACGTTGTTTAGCATGTTTGTGTTTAGTTTCCATTTGTGCTCGGAGGGTAGCATTGTACTCCTGGTTAGTACATCTGCCAGAGAATCGAGTTTCCCTGGAACATGTTGTGCCACTCTAAACATGCTGTGATGTAGTGCCCATCACCAGATGTTCTGGCCTAGTTTGGATAGCCCTGGAGAATGTGTACCCACCAGTTTGTTTACATAAAGCATGGCTGTGGTACTGTCCCATCAGGACTAGGAGTGTTTTGTGCCCTAGCTGAGTCTTGATGGCTTGAAGTTCTTTGAGAATCGCTATTAGTTCGAGAAGGTTGATGTGCTTCCAGGTTAGCACCTGTGTCAACAGGCCGTGAGCAGCGTGTTGCAGGAAGTGAGCGCCCCACCCAGTCATCGGTGCCTCTGTTGAGAGAGTGGCCTCGAACCTCAGTGTGTGGGAAGGCTGTCGAACCAGAGGTTGCAAAACACCTCTAGATTGTCCCACAACCCGCATGCTTGCGACCATTATTTTGCTAGCCACTCTTCTATTGGACGCATGCACAGCCTGGCATGAGGCACTAGGTAGATGCAGGAAGCCGTCCTTCCCAGCAGGCGCATTGTCTTTTGTACCGTCACCTGCCGAGCAGCTACGTACTGAGGTGTTTGAAAAAGCATGTTTTGGACCCTCTCTTCGGAGGTGTAGACTAATCAGTCTGTTTTGATTAGCACCCCCAGAAATTGCTTTACTTGGCTGGGCACTAGACTTGACTTCTTTTCGTTTATGAGACACTCAATTGGAACAGCAGATTGATAGTTTGCTGGGATCTGCGTGAGGTGACAGAGGAAAAAAGTCTGAGTACCAAAAGTTCTTGTTTTTTTCATTTGTTTGCACATATATATATATGTGGGGGGGAGACCCCCTACAGCCCCCCACCTTACGCCTATACTTTCTGTGAAGTTTACCCCCCCACATATACGTATGTGAACAAATGGGGGCTAGACTTGGTACTGGGACTTTTTTGCTGCAGTAATTCTGTCCTATTCCGTTGGCTGTGTGTTTTGAAGGCACCTCTGGGGAGAATCCCCAGCAATTAGCCAGTCGTCTATGTAAGGGTATACTGGAATGCAATGCCTTTGCAAGTGGGCGGCCACCATTGCTAGGACCTTTGTGAATACCCTGGGGGCTGACGCAATGCCAAATGGTAGCACCTTGAATTGGAAGTGCTTGTTTCCCAATTTGAATCTGAGGTATTTTTTGTGCACTGGCAACATTGAAATGTGAAAGTATGCATCTTTCATGCCCATTGTTGCCATGTAATCCCCCATTTTCAATAGTGGGATGACTTCCTGCAGCTTTGTCATCCTGAATTTTTTAGGTTTGACATATGCGTTTGCAGGGTGCAGGTCTAGCACTAGATGCATTGCTAAATCTTTCTTTGAACAATGGAAGTACATTGAATAAATACCTTGATTTTGTTCCATGAAGGGCACCAGCTCTAATGACTCCCTTTTGTAATAGGATTGGGATCTCCTCCTTGAGGATCCTTTGGCCACAGTATCGAGGACCCAGTGGTCTGACGTTATTCCCTCCCATTGCTGGTCAAAGAGTGTTATGCTACCCCCCCTTCCAGACTGTAACCCCTCACTAACGAGTAACCTCACTCCGCTCACCCCGTATGACCTCACATTACGTATCACCTACACCCTCCCCCCCCACATATAGACAGCTGTCAACACCCTGAACCTTTTGATTTCAAGTAAAAAATCATGTCTCTGTGGAAAATCGAATCAGGGTGTCGCAGTCACACCACTTTCATATCCCCTTCACGCTCACTCTAACACAAAATATACCCCCACATGCCACATATCCCCCTCAACCGACAGCCGGACAAACAAAACCCATTACAGATACACCTTTAGCACCACTCATGCCCCCCATCGTTCCATCGTTCGTGCCAAACCTGGCCAGAATCATGGAACGCTCCGTCACTACCCAACAGCAACAACACATCATTGCAAACAACCTACTCAACCCCCTCCAATCTGGCTTTCAAGCTGGCCACATGTAACGGGTCAGACAGCCCTCCAGATAAGGAGCGTATTGCTGATTTTTACGCATTAAAATAATGTAAATACGCCACATTTTATTTTTATTTTCGTACCATTTACGCAGGCTGGCCACAATACTTTGTTGAGAATTCCCCTATTCTTTCATTCCAGTAGATGGCGCTGGAACACATATTTAGCAAATGCTAGCTTTCATTTCCTCCTTCTGCAGCGACCAGAGCGAACAATGCGTTCCTCTTCACATCCTGAGGCCCTGCATTAACATCTGTAGGTAAGCCTCCTTCTGGGCTCTATGTTCCAGTGCACGATGGCGCCACAGTTGACTTTGTGACTCTGGCTAAATTGAACTCTGTGGTGACGCATCTGCTTCATGTTATGATTGTGTACTTTCTGAGAATTTTGGCAGAGTCGTGTGTCTGCTGATGTGCTTTTTTGTGTGCGGGCCTCACTGACCCCACGAGGCATGACCATTCCAGATGGCAGTTTCCTTCCATCAGCGCTGGTGTGCTTTTGTTTTCAACGCTGGGTGCCTGTGATTGGGCATGGCCTCATACAACTGGGCCAATGAGGAGGCTGGCAGGCTTGGCCTGCCCTCCTCACAAGGCCCACTCGGACACTCCTGGCCCTGTCTACCCCTGTCCACCAAGGTATGTCGCTATGCCGCCCCGTAAGTGTCTGTGTGCCCCCACTGCCCCTTGAATGTGCCGGTGTGCCTCCACTGCCCCTCGAATGTGTCTGTGTTCCCCCTATGCCCCCGTGCCTGTGTGCCCCCTCTACCCCCGTAAGTGCCTGTGTGCCCCCACTGCCCCCATAAGTACCTGTGTGCCCCCACTGGCCCCATAAGTGGCTGTGTGCCCCCACTGCCCCCATAAGTGCCTGTGTGCCCCCACTGCCCCCATAAGTGCCTGTGTGCCCCCACTGCCCCCATAAGTGCCTGTGTGCCCCCACTACCCCTTGAATGTGTCTGTGTGCCCCCACTGCCCCTTGAATGTGCCGGTGTGCCTCCACTGCCCCTCGAATGTGTCTGTGTTCCCCCTATGCCCCCGTGCCTGTGTGCCCCCTCTACCCCCGTAAGTGCCTGTGTGCCCCCACTGCCCCCATAAGTACCTTTGTGCCCCCACTGCCCCCATAAGTGCCTGTGTGCCCCCACTGGCCCCATAAGTGGCTGTGTGCCCCCACTGCCCCCATAAGTGCCTGTGTGCCCCCACTGCCCCCATAAGTGCCTGTGTGCCCCCACTGCCCCTCGAATGTGCCTGTGTGCCCCCACTGCCCCTCGAATGTGTCTGTGTGCCCCCACTGCCCCTCGAATGTGTCTGTGTGCCCCCACTGCCCCTCGAATGTGTCTGTGTGCCCCCACTGCCCCTCGAATATGCCTGTGTGCCCCCACTGCCCCTCGAATGTGCCTGTGTGCCCCCACTGCCCCTCGAATGTGTCTGTGTTCCCCCTCTGCCCCCGTTAAGTATGTCTGTGCCGCCCCACTGCCCCTCGAATGTGTCTGTGTTCCCCCTCTGCCCCCGTGTCTGTGTGCCCCCACTGCCCGCGTGTCTGTGTGCCCCCACTGCCCGCGTGTCTGTGTGCCCCCACTGCCCCCAGTGTGCCCCCTCTGCCCCCCAGTGTTCCTGTGTGCCCCCACTGCCCCCCAGTGTGCCTGTGTGCCCCCTCTGCCTCCCAGTGTGCCTGTGTGCCCCCACTGCCCCTCGAATGAGTGTGTTCTCCCTCTGCCCCCGAATTGTGCCTGTGTGCCCCCTTTGCCCCCCTAGTGTGCCTGTGTGCACCCACTGCCCCCCAGTGTCTGTGTTCCCCCTCTGCCCCGGAATGTGTCAGTGTGCCCCCTCTGCCCCCCATGTGTGCCCCCACTGATCCCCAGTGTGTATGTGTTCCCCCTCTGCCCCGGAATGTGTCAGTGTGCCCCCTCTGCCCCCCCCAGTGTGTCTGTGGTCCCCCTCTGCCCCCCCCCAGTGTGTCTGTGGTCCCCCTCTGCCCCCCCAGTGTGTCTGTGGTCCCCCTCTGCCCCCCGAGTGTGTCTGTGTTCCCCCTCTGCCCCCCGGGTGTTTCTGTGTGCCCCCTCTGCTCCCCCGGTGTGCCTGTCTGCCCCTACTGCCCCCCCCCTAGTGTGTCTGTGTGCCTTCTCTGGCCCCTTTTTCCCTCAGGGCACCCTCCTCTCCACCCTTCCCTTCTTACAGTCCCCTCCTCTCCCCTTCCCCCCTTTTCTCTTAAAGTCCACCTCTTACCCCCTGTGCCCTCCGTGATGTTTCCCTTTTCCCCCTCACCCCTTCCTGCCTTGCATCCTTTCCCCTCTCCTTCCCCCCCTCTCGTCTCTCCGCCCCTCCCTACACCGCCTTCCCTCCCCTTCTGTAATCTCCGGCACTACACCAATTGCCGTCAAGCATAGTAAATTGTAGTCGCCTGTCTTTTTGTAGCCTCTCCCCCTGCCCCCCTCCTCTGTAACATGGAAGCTGCACTGGAATAGTCTCATTACAGTGAGTAATGTAGTTAGATGCTCCTACACAAGTAAGTTTGCCACTTCTCCACCGTCTCTGAAGTTGGTGCCCCTCCCAACATTTGAAAGGTTAGCCCCGCCTAAATTTTAGCCTAGGTGCACCCCTGGATGTGCGCACTTGCATTTTGTTAGGCAGAGAGGCGAGGGAAGCCTTTCCCCGAAGCTGGCAGTGTTAACGTTTTACTGTATTTGTTCAGAAAAATGTACTTGGAACAAACGCAGTAAAACTTTAAAGCTGTTACTTTCAAGAAAGACTTGCATCACCTCTCTGCATATTGTACTTTAAAATATACTATTCGATAGTATGTGTTGGATACGTTTTACTCTCTTGCAGAGGAGAATACACATTTTTACTCTCTTGATATTGCATTTACTCTCTAATTTGAAAAAGCATGCGTAAAATACTCCCACCTCAAAATCTTGTCTGGAGCACTGGGGTCAGAAATGCTAAACGGGCACAAAGGTAATGGTTGCTCAAGGTTTGCCATTTATTAAATGAAAAAGGATGGGATAAACGCCTATTTTTCCATATACTAATAAGATCACTGCCTAGCAATCTAAAACTAAAGAAAAATGACCTATTGTTCAAAATGCCTCTGACCCTAGTGTTCAAAAAGCCTCTGACCCTCACACTATAACGCACAACAAAATTATACAAGGAATGTATGGCTATCTTAGGTTTAACAAAACAGTTTATCAGTTTCAACTTAAAGGTTTTGAGAACACGCCTTACGACCAGGTTTGACTCCCTTCCCCTGGATCAATTCAGGAAGATCCTGGGCAAAGTTTCAGTTCAACAAAGTTCAGTGTAGCACAAAAGGTCTTCTCCAGCCACTACTTCTTTTTCTTTCATAGAAGAAATGTCTTTTCCACAAATGTTTCATCACAAGTTAAACTTTTGTTTCTCCACAGTATCCTTCTTGATAAGAAAATGTCTCCCTCTTTCAACACAAGCTCAACACTAAAGCAAATGTTCTCTTCAGAATGCCCAACAATTATTAGCATATCACACCTTCTTCAAATAAAAAACCCACATAGCTCAGTTACCAAGAACTGCACTATTCGGTATAGTGTTGTGGGTGTGGTTGGCCTGGGACTACTTTACAGGAAGGCTATTTAAACCACACCCAAACAGCAGAACACGCTTCGCATTATTCTGCTGTTGGCAGCGTAACGCTCACCATGCCCAGTGTTCTTCATACCAGCTATCCTCGGGACCCCAAGCCTGCAGAGAGGAAAAAGGGACACTGTTAAAGACATCTTACCTGCGAATAGCATCCAGTCTTCAACCTGTCGATAGCTCCCGATTCTGCTTACCTGGGGACAGCGATCCAGCGAACTACATCTTCTGACACTGCACGCTTCCCGGAATGAAGCGACCTGAAAAGGAGAAAGAGAAGGACAGCATTAGTAAATGCTCACTGAAGGTTTCACACGAATAACGGAAATCACAAGACTCTTACCAGGTTAGCTGCCTCTTGGCCAGCATCGATCCGGAACATCACGTCTACTGGGAAAGAGCATCATGGCCTGCAAAAGAAGGGAAAAGACACAGGTTAGAACATAAGAGGCAAAATAGCACCGCGCGTCGCGCATTACTTACCGAACAGCATCGCGCACACCGCGCCATCATTTACTGGCAGGTGCTCAGCCCAACCTGCACGACAACGCCAAATCTCTTGCACACCTCAAGAGAAGAGAACAGACATTAAGCACAATAGGAGGAAGGAAATCAAGAACAGTATTGAGTAAAAAGACTGTAAAGCAGCAAGACCTACCTTAAGGACACTTGAAAGGGCTTGCACCAGTGAAGTAACTCGGAGGCTCACGCCCCCACGAGACTACGCACCCCTGCCACGAAGAGCAGGCTGGAGAGCACTCCTTCTAAAGAAACAAGGTGAGGAGAGGGCCAAGGGAAGGTTTGAACCCAAGGGAGGTGGGAAAGCACCCTACCAGAGAAGACTAAGTCTTGAATCCAGCCCTCCTGTATTTCAGGCTCAACTTCCATCGGAGGCACCACCCAGGATCGGGAAGAGGGTTTGAGGCGCATAACTTCCAACCAGGGCTGAGTGGCGTCCCTGTGAATATCAGGTGAGCATAACAGTGGGTTACAAGTTTCCCAAAGTGGAGATTCCAAAAACGAGGAGTTGTACCCTTGTCACCTCTGTATGGTTTCACAGTTACTTGGCTGCTGGCAATGCTGGTTATACACGTTCCCCAAATGATATCTCCTATAAGGGGAATTAGGTCCTTGTCACTTTAGTGTGGTTTGCTCACAGCCTCTTCGCAATGTGAATCATAACCTTTCCCCAATTGGAGTCCCATGTAAGAAAACATACATCTTTGCCTCTTCTGCTCTACTTCTTTACTTGTTCAGTATACAAAACGATTGGTTTTCAAGTATTCGGAGCACCCCGGGGTCACAGTTGACATCTGGCCAACTTACAGGCTTTCTACAGTGTCTCGTTCTCGCTGGCAGCTGCTGTGGCGGACCTCTGGTGTCCTGCCAGCTCTCTCTCCAGCTTCCTTGCAACTTTTGGTGGGCCGTGCATCTCACCCTTGGAACTCCGACAGCTCAGGTAATTCTCTGTGGCTTCCTTGCAACTTTTGGTGGGCCGTGCATCTCACCCTTGGAACTCCGACAGCTCAGGTAATTCTCTGTGGCTTCTCGCTCACCGACACGCTGTGTGCTGAGTTGGGAGCATGGCTCTCCATCAGCTGGACTTCTTAACATCCTGCTTCCCGCTGCGCGTTCTCTGCAATGTTGCTCAAATTCACTCTCAGTAACGGCATCAAGTGATGTGCTTCTCTCTGAGAAAGTTCCTGCACCTCGGACAGCCTTTGCTTTAGCAACTTCTTCCGTGCTGCCTTCTACATCTCCTCCCTCATCTCCTTTTAGCTGCAATTCCTTTGGGGATTTAAATGTCCCGCTCAGTTGCCTTGGCATGTAAGAACTAGACTGCACCTTTTGGTTAATAGCACTTTCAATCGTCACTGCCTCAGAACACTTATTCCTCGTCCCAGTATCATAACCATTATGGGTACTGAAGTCCATAGTGTTATTGAACATTTTATACTCAGTCAGTTGTGACTTCTTTATGTAATGAGAGTTATTTGAGTGAGGGAATGTTGTGAGAATGTTTTGTGATTTAATATTGGAGTGAAGACTTTTACCTGGGGCAGAATTACGACAATGAAAGAATTTAATTCCTGAACCCCAAGCCATCAACCTTGTTTAATCTAGAGGCTTCTCTATAATAGATTCTTGGAGTAGTTGTATGGGAGGGACCTGTACATTGACAACATGCCATTAGGTATCTGGGAATAATATGACTCATCCTCAGAAGAAGATGAAAACCTTGTCTCTCGCAGCAGAGTCAACACTTCCTCTGATAGCCGCCTCCAGCCAGGTGATCCTCCCTCCTGATACCACCCCCAGGGTTAGGATCAGGTAGTGGCTGCTTTTCGCTGGAGGAGAATTTAGGCTGGGGTTGGGTGATGACTCGGCAGGATTTATCACACACAGCTCCGAGACTGTTAAACTTCAAACCCTCTATAACGTCCACAACATCACAGACAAAGGACACACAGCACTACTTCTACTCCTCGATCTCTCTGCAGCCTTTGAGGCTATCAACCATACAATTCTACTCAACAACCTATCCCACAGGATGGATGTTTCAGGCACTGTCTTCGAATGGCTCACCTCCTTTCTTACCGACAAGACACATTGTTTCCATGCCCCCTTTTCGATCAGTCAAGTACTGGGTTCCGCAAGACTCCTCCCCATGCCCCCTTCCCCTCAACCTATATATTGAATCCCTTGGACAGACCCTTAGCAAACAATTTCCATGTCCAACAATATGCAGACAACACACAACTCAACATTCTCAAAAGCTCTTCACCATCACCACCTGGATGACCACCCACTTCCTCAATATTCAACCCTTCCAAAATGGAATACCTCCTCATCTGTGCCCCCAGATACAAACCCAAACTCACCACAATGATCAAAGAACTTGCCAACTAGGGGTGATGAGATTTCTAAGGGGTGTGGAGAGCGGGATGCATGGGCGTATGTAAGGCTCAGAGCGTGCTCTGAGCCTGATGAGCCTAGAGTATAAGGGGGTCTGGTCTTTTAGTAAAGCAATGTGGTGGCTAGGAGGACTGGTCTGGAAAGAGGTAGAGGTGTTGAGAGGCTGGGAAGGTAGAGGTGGGAGGAGTGTATCAGCGGGACTCATAATGCTGGTGAGCCACGGGCCTGCTAAAATGATGGTTAGGGAGAGGATGAAAAGGTGTGGGGTAGTGGTGGTAAATGCGATAGGGCATGAGAGCGAGGGAGCTATTCTGCGGGTCGTGGCAGGACACATTTCTGTATGTGAAAACTGCATGGAGGTAAGGAGGAGAAAGATTATGAGCGCGGTGAGCAAGTATCGAGCAAAGGCAGTACATTCAGACACGTTAATGGCAGTGCTGGTAGGGCAGTACAATCAGGCACATTGATAAATCAGGCACATAATAGCATTGCTGGTAAGGCAGTACATTCAGGCACGTTAATGGCAGTGTTGGTAGGGCAGTACAATCATGCAGATGGAAGGCAATGCGGGCAAGGCAGTATGAACTGGTACATTTGCAGCAAAGTATGCAGAGCAGTTGATAATAAATGAGGTTGTGCAGCAGCAAAGTATGCAGAGCAGTTGATAATAAATGAGGTTGTGCAGGGTGGTATAAACCGGCACAATAATAGCAGGGCGGTATATTATGGTTGGGTACAGTCAGCTACAAAACGATAGGTGATACAGTGTGAGTGGGTTGGGCGGCTGGGCCGTGCACGGTGTGTTGAGACACAGTGTAACCAGGGTTAGCATTATCAATGCAAAATATGGAAGGCAAGCATGAGTGAATCACAGGTGATGGGGTATAAAGGGTGCAGACGTGAGTGAGGTTTATTTTTTCAATGGAGTGGCGCAGAGAAGCTGCTGTACAGAGAGTTACACAGTAGGTGAATCGGGCTGGTCTACTCAGGGTGATTTTTCAGCGATCACGCAGCGTAGGAGCGGCGGGGGTCTACAGCTAGGTTGGGCAGTATTGTGTGTTGGAGTTCGCTGTAAAGACTACCACAAGGAGCAAGGTAGCAGAAAGGGGGGTGGCGCGCACCAGCGCGCAAACAGGACCTTATCATCAGGGCCTTCGCCGGAAGGTCCTGAGACAGCTTCCGCATGCTGGCGGAATTCGAAGTGTTCAAGTAACAAGGTGTTGCTGGGCAACGGCCAGCCTCGTTGTAGCGCTGCGCCCTTGCAGTGATCAGGGCGGCAAAATTAGAAAATTAGCCGCAGGCTGCCTGAATGGGGCGGATGCAGCGTGAACAGCTATGGTGGCACAATGAAACTGGAGTCAGGCACTCTGACTGGGCAAGTGCTCACCTCTGTGTAATAGAGGGCCAAGGGGCCCAACCGGGAAGACAGGAGAGAGTGGTCAGACCAGGAGAGGGGGTGGTGACCGGGTTAGAGATAGGGATATCCCCAGTGATGAGTGTATCCACAGTATTTCTTCTTGACAAGAAATATCCCAACTTGCTTCAACTAAAGCGATGCACGTGTAGATATGTCCAACGCCCCCAAGAAACTGCAAAAAACAATTACACTATCCGGTAAAAAAAACTAATATCTAGCAACAATGTTTTACTATATATTGCATTCACTGTATTGTATGGAATGTTTGCATTACATGCTGCACTTCAAAATCGTAGCACACAAGTAAACTGCACCACAAATAAACATTTTGGAGCGTCCACACATGTGCACAATAGCATTGTCAGGAGTGCCCCACCATTCGAAGATCGCGAATGTGCAAACACTATTTCTGTTAAAATGCAACGCGCCAATGAAAGGTACACTCTGCACCATGCAGTAGCTGACCAATATGTATTTGGAGACTTTTTATTCTAACTACCCTCACAGTGGTAAGCATGGACAAATGAAAGTGCACATTTGAATAATAAATAAACAATGTATCAAGCAGTAAAAATAAAAAAAATCAAGGTGAAACAGAACAAAAGTGAAAAAATGTATGCACAAAGCAGCATTAAAATACAAGAAGCTCTTAGATGCAATATTTGACAACACGTTCTCCAACTTAGTCAGTTGAACTAGCGAAGCATTTACAAAATGCCAAGCTCATAAACTGAGTTTTCACCATAATGCATTCTTTTTGCAGCATGAACTAACGGACTGAAGCTAGAAATCTTTTAAATGCTCTCTCAAGAGCTCTAGTAGAGGGCTGTAGACATCTCTAGCCAGAACTAAACATAACTCTAGCACTAGCCTTTTGTAGCTAAAATATGATATCATTCTTTCTTCCCTCCGACTTAAACAGTAGCCCTGACTTCTACAAAATCGCCAACCCTATAACAAAGCCTCCACCATGATGCCCCCAGCAGCTATATTGCTAATTTTCAGATATATTTAATGCTTAGCAGATCTCCTTCTAACTTTAGCAGATGTTCTAACTTGGAGTCGAGGGAGGGGAATGTTGAATCATTTTATTTTTGCCACATAAAATACGCTCATGTTTCGCTATGAATCACGGAGCAGCATGCTCCCTTTGCAAAAAAATGTATAAGAAAAATAAATACAGCACAAGAAGAAATATTGATGCACCACACCAAGCAGACAGAGCTCTTACAGGCAAGATTCTACGACTCCCCTTCCAATTTAGGCAGCACCTCTGGCTTCCACAAAATGGCTGGTCCTATAACAGAGTCTTCACCATGATGCAAACGGACATGCATCACGGAGCAGCGAATTGGCCATGAGTTTACTCTGCATGCTTACAAAAGAGCTCTGGCAGAGAGCTAAGGCTTTCTCTAGCCAGACGTAAAAGAAATTGAGAACAAGCACTACGGAATAGTCAGCCATTGGGAAGTAGCTGTGGAAGAACACAGCAAACTACAAACTTTATACTGCAAACTGCACCTTCAGACTTTCCAATTAAAAGGAATGATGACCGACCACACTACCTCTGGAAAACCTCACCAGTCTACACTGAAATTGCAGAGGGACACTTGGCAGATAAAGCTAAGAGGTTTGTAAAATCTGAGATGGAATGCTTGACTGACAAAGCAAAAGGCTTCTGAAGGCTCAAGAAATGCTTGCTTGTCAAGGCAAAGAGGCTGCTAAAGTCTCTGAAGGACATTTTACATGACAAAGCCAAGACGCTGGTGAAGTCTGTCAAGGAAAAAATACATTGGCTGGGAAAGTCCATAAGGCAAGCGTTCTTTCAAAGTCTAGAGCCTAGTGTAACCCTTAAGGAACATTTGCCTGGAAAAATGCAGAGATGCTGGTGAATCCTCTGAAAGAATGGTTGCTGTAGAAAGCAAAGAAGCCGGTGGAGCATGAAGGAATGGTAGCTTATCAAGACAAAGTGGCTTGTAAACATCTTAGAGGTGCACTTGCCTGACCAAGCTAGGAGACTGGGAGAGAGTCTGTGAATATTGATTTCCTGATACAACCAGGATGTTGTGGACACCCTCTCCACCTTTGTGGCTACGGAACATATGAAGCTGGTAAGAGGCTTTCGAGGAAAACTGAGGGACCCAGTCAAGCACCTGGAAGGAGAGTGATGGAACATTGCAGTGGGCGATCCAAATAAGATCACATAAGAACTGTTAAAGAGCTGAAGACCGGAGAAGGCACTGAAGTGGAGCAGCCTTCATAGAATTGTTTTACAATTGAAGAGTTACCATGTAAACCAAGATAATATTTAATAAAAGAAAGCATAGTATCTTTTTCTTGGTTTATATTTGACTTATTGACCATAATTCTTCACAGGTACCAGGCTGGATTAAAAAGCCTCAATAGTCGAAAACAGTATATGAATCTGTGCAAATTGATCATTAACGATATAAGTCAACCTGATCAAGACCTGCATATAATCTGCATAGGTTTGAAAGTAGATCCCTATCTGGATTCAAATCAAAGAATGACTATTGAGGATCTGACCTCTCGCTAGAGAGCAGACGATTCACAGTGTTAAATGCTGCATGCAGCTCAAACAGAATCAGCATTGTGACGCCATACGACGCTTTGAAGATATCATCTCGCACAGTAAGGAGAACACTCTCTATCCCTCTCCAAGGATACATTTTGTTTATCTACACAGTTATGCAACTAAAGGGAGACACACTTTTCCACTATCTTCTGTAGAAAATGGCCATTTGAGATTGTCTGTGGTTGACCCACATCTTCCATAAGAAGTACAGTACCACCATCCTGGAAAGAGAAATGCATGATTGCCATAAACATTGGTGCCAACAACTCCACATAATCCTTCTCGTCATCTGAGAAATTTGTGACAGTAGCTTGACATCACAAATAGAAATACAAAAGGTATACACAAAGGGAAAGAAAGCCTGATGAATAAATGTATCTATTGGATACGTCACCAGAAGCATAGTCTTTAAATTGTGAGAGAAGATATCATCAGTGTACGTCATCACAATAGCAGAGGGGCACCGGACCAAGAGCACATCAAGATCATCTATCGTAATGTAGATCTTGCAAAGGGTCTCATATCAATTGATTTTCACATCACTTCCCCTTCCTGATCCCAAAATGGCAATACAACGCAGATTACCACATGACCCAAATCATGGATAATCTTTAAATAACCATTGTTCCAACTCTGACAACCAACCATCAACTACTGATGAAGTAAGCCCCAAAAACCCTTGTAATTGACATCTTTCCTCTTGTCAGTCACCTTCACCTAGTATTTCCAATTTCCTGGAAGCAAGAGAACATCCCCAGAAATTGAGTGTGAGATCATGGAACATCGCAGGACTGCAAAAACATTGGGCTGAAACCGATTGGGTTGGCTTTATTACATCCATTGACCTAATATAGTTTCAAGAAAAATGGGCTTGTGACCTGGTATCTGGAGGGATACACATGCTTTTCATCACCAGCTGTCCGCTCATCTCGGATGATGGGTCGGACGAGCCAGGGCAAGGGGTTGAAGTAATGTAGATGGATGAGTGTTAAATTAAATGCTTGCATAACATGTACTGATAAAGGGTCACCAAACATACAAGGGCTAGACATGGAGATTCCAGGAAGGACACCACTCTTCCTCTTAAACAACTATAATAGACTTCTGGTTCTGATGGCGTGAGAACACTTCAAAATCTGGAACACTTAATAACTAATTTGACAACTAATGTAAAGTGACAAAACCAAAACAAATAATACGAATACTCAAGTCAACCGTTCAATTTCATTGAGGAAAACCAGCTTTGGGATACCCAATCTTTGACTGTTCCCAAAATCAGAAAATCTTATAAATATGCCCTGTTAACCACAGACCACAGAGCTTTATTATCGACTGATAGCAGGGCGTGCAACGGGAAATTAGAGGGCGATTCACCTCCTAAACCGACCTTTTACAACAGGAGGACATCAAGTCACATCGACTATGTTTTAATCGATGTATGTAAGAACGACACCCTTTGCAAACATGACAACTCATGTACTGCTGAAAAAGAAAGATGAATCTGGACTACCGTCCCTCCTCCCCAGCGGGGAGTGCGACTAATCGAGGTAATGCATCCCTTCTCCCCGCGGAGTAGCCCCCCCCCGGGTGAGGCTTGGAAGGTGAGCCCGCTCTGCAATACCCTCCCTCAGGATAGAGGCAAGTGGAATCTCACCGGGAGACACTCAACCCTTAGGGGACAAGGACTCCTGTTCCCTTAAGGAAATCCCTAACTCCTCTCCCATGATGGCATACATGGGACTGCCTGAGATGCTTAACAGCCAAAAGAAGGAAGACTGAGCTGAAGACAACATTAACATGTATCATGAGAATCCAACAAAAGAAGCTGTTCCTTCAAGGACAAACCTCGACTTCACAGTGACGAGGACGTTTAAGGAGGAGGACATGCTCAGACGCAAGAGAGAGAGAGAATCATATGGCAGCAGGGGAGGGCACCTGACAGCCTAACGCAAGCGGGAGAGCCGCGGAGCCTGCGAAACTTGGAAGCACTTTCCTTTTTTTATTAAGCATACATTTAGTTTATGACTTTATCCACAGTCTTCCACAATAAATTACACCAACCTCGTATATATGGGATACATTACTCACCGTAATCGTATTTCTGATGCTTGTATCGGCTTAGATTCACATGCTGTGCATAGGTCGACATCTAGTGGAAGCTGCAGAGTATTACAGTTGTTGTTTTCGAAACTCGAAAAGGGATGTCGACAGGGCGTGCCAGTAACACTATCCCTAGTATGACGTCCACTGCACTCATGATCCCTCACGCTCGAGGTCCCTCAGATTGTTATTTTTCTGACAAGAGGTAGCATGAGGTGTAGCATGAGTACAGTTGTATCCAAGCAGATACTTAACAGACAAGCTCGTAAGCATCCATGCTCCTTCTCTCCGAGGGGAGGAAGGGTGTGTCGCATGTGAATCTAAGCAGATGCAAGCATCAGAAATACGATTACGGTGAGTAATGTATCCCTTCTGAGGCTTGTGGAATCTGCTTAGATCACATGCTGTGCATAGATTAGCAAGCAGTGTTAGAAGAAGGTGGTGGGGTGTGAGAAGGTTCATGGGCAAACAGATGTCTTAGAACAGCTTGTCCCACTTGTGTATCTGTCATGGAATGAGTGTCAATGCAGTAATGCTGAGTGAAAGTGTCTATGGAGCTCCATGTAGCTGCTTTGCAAATGCTGTCCAAAGGGACATTTGCAATGAAAGCCAGAGTGGCTCCTGTACTCCTCGTGGACTGAGCCCTGGGCGTAAAAGGCAGTGTCTTGTCCGATAGGGAATAGCATAATTGTATACATCTGACTATGCACCTGGAGATGGCATTCTTTGAAATGCAATCACCTTCTCTGCCTGGCGCTAAGGAGACAAACAGTTGATCTGTCTTTCTTAGCGGTCTGGTCTTGTCTGCATAATAGAGGCCCGCTCTCCGCACATCTAGTGTGTGGAGTTTTAACTCAGCTTAGCTGGTGGGTTCCTGGAAGAAAGCCAGTATCTCATCTGCCTCCAACTCCCTCAGGGTCAGTCGCTTCTCCAAGCAACGAGTTGGTGGTAGATCTCTCTCTGCGGCTGAGGCCTCCCTCTGGAACAGCCTCCCCACCTCCCTGAAACTTGAGGAGAACCATCTTTGGTTCCGGAAGCACCTAAAAACCTTCCTCTTTGCTTCTGCTTTCTCTCCGCCTCTCCCCTGCTGAAGTCCTGGCTGATACTGAGACTGCACGGGTTACATGTCCACCCATCTGATCTCGGGCGGAAGCCCTGCCAGTTGCACGCTTGCGCTGCCTTCCTGGCAAAGCCTGCACCTGGGGACTGTTTTCTGTATCCCTACAGTCGCCTAACCAGTACTTATGTCTGCACTCACCCTTCCCTTGCGTGATCTGAATGACACCTGGCCTAGTAAGATCATTGTCTGTCTTCCCTCTGTTCCCCCGCCCTTGCCTCGTCGCGCCTTGAAACACTTGTGTATAGGCGTGTTATAAATGTAATATCATATCATATCAATAGACTGGTTTACATGAAATTTGGAGATGAACTTAGGGGAGTACCTAGAGTGAGCACATAAAACCAGCTTGTCTTTGTGAACATCAAAAAAAAGGTCTTGCACTGACAATGCTTGTATTTCACTATAAGTCAGGTGTTTGAGACTAGACTTATGCATCAGCTCAAAAGGGGGTTCCATGAGCTTAGCAAGTACAACATAGAGATCCCATCCTGCCGGCGGGTTTGAAATTGGAGGGTGGAGTCTCTTTATTCCTTCCATGAATGCTTTGATGACAGGTACCTTCCACCATGTGACTTTATTGTGGGAGGTGGTATAGGCTGACAAAGCCGCCAGGTGGACCTTTAAGGAGTTGAATACTAACCCAGCATCTAGCAAGAGGAGTATGTAGGTTAGAATGTGTGAAGGGGTACATTCTATGTGGTTCATTTGTTTGGACTGGCACCAAATCACAAATCTCCTCCATTTATCAAAATAACAGTGCCTAGTGTTAGGCTTTCTTCATTCCTTTCAGATATCAATAAATCTTTGTGGCAGATTAAGATGTCCAACTATATAAACCATGCTGCCAAGTTCATCGAGTGAGGTTGAGGGTGCACTGTTAGGCCCCCGTGCTGAGTGAGCAGATTGTACGGGCACAGGAGTTTGATGGGATCGCACATCGCCAGATTGCGCAGATGTGGATACCATTGTTGTGCTGCCCACATAATAGCAACTAGGATGAGTGTCGCCTGTTCCTTGTGGATATTGTTCACCACCTTCTTCATTAGAGGTGTTGGGGGGAAAAGCGTAATCAAATTTCCCTGACCAGGCTGGGGAACCTTGACTCGAAGTCTAGGCATTGCTCGTTTTCGTTTGTAGCAAACAAGTCTATTGTGGGGAAACCCCCATTGAGAGAAGAGGTGGTCTACGACTTCTGCGTGAAGTTGCCACTCGTTTTCTTCTGGTGGGGATCTCTGCTCAACGGGTCTGCAAGAGAGTTGAGATCCCCTGGAACGTGTTGTGATAATATGAATATTTTCCGTTTCAGTGCCCGTGTCCAAAGCCTGGACAGATTTGGAGAACGCGTGCGCCCCTGTTTGTTGATGTAAACAATTGCTGTAGTGCTGTCAGGATCTGCACAGATAGGTTCGTTAGGTAAGACTCGAACACCTGAAGGGCTCTGAATACTGCCAGGAGTTCTAGTAGATTGATGTGGTTTTGTGCTGCCACAAGACCACAGACCCTGAGCTGTGTGGTAAAGGTAGTGAGCCCCCCACCCAGCGAGCGAGGCATCCGTCGTGACAATCGCTTGTACTTCCGGATTGTAGAAGGGTTTCCTACTGTACTAGTGTTGGCAAAACGGCCACTAGATCGTCCCACTGACCACTTGCCTGAGACCACTGTTTCGCCAACCACTCCTACATGGGTCGCATGCGCAGGCGCGCGTGAGGTACCAGGTAAATGCAAGATGCCATCATGCCTAGCAAGCGCATAGCTTTGTGCACCATTATCTGGCGGCCAGCCTGATAATGCGGTATTTGCAGTAACATGTTTTGAACTTTTTCCTCTAATGGAAAGACCAACCCCTCGAGTGCTTAAGACAGCTCCTAGGAACTGTTTGGTTGTGCTTGGTACTAGGCTTGATTTTTTCTCATTGATGGAGAAGCCAAATTGAAAGAAAAGGTTGATAGTTCTTTGAATGTTTTTTCTGCAAATTAGGGGAGACTCCCTTGTAATCAGCCAGTCGTCCAAGTAAGGGTACACTGGGATTGCCTGCCTTTGCAGGTGTGCTGTCACCACCGCCAGTACCTTCGTGAATACCCTTGGAGCAGATGTTATTCCGAAAGGGGAGCACTTCCAATTGGTAGTGCTGGTACGCTATCTTGAAGCGCAAGAATCTTCTGTGCGCTAGGAACATTGAAATATGAAAATAGGCATCTTTCATATCCAATGTTGCCATGGCGTCCCCCTTTTTTTTATAAGGGGGATTACCTCTTGTAGCCTAGTCATGCTGAACATTTGTGGCTTGACATATTTGTTTGCATGGCGCAAATCTAATACTGGGCGCATTGTTAGCCCTTTCTTTGGCACAAGGAAGTAGGTTGAATAAATACCCTTGTTTACCTGGTTGGCCGGGACAACCTCAGTGGCGTCCTTTAGAAGAAGTGTGGCGATCTCCTCGAGGAAGATGCGCTGGTGCTCCTTGGAATGGGTTTTTTGTCGTGGTGGGTGGTTCTGGGGTTGCTCGAGGAGTTCTATGCAGTATCCGCCTCTTACAGTGGATAGCACTCCTCTATCTGTGGCGATTCCCTCCCATGCATGGGTGAAGCTGGATATGCACCCTTTGACTGGAGAGGCATGGGAGGGCACCTGAAGCGGATATTCACTGCTTTTGAGGTGGAGTGCCACCTCGGGAGGAGTTGCCTCTACTGCGTGGGTAATACTGGGAGGACTGACTCCGATTGTTTCCCCAGGTATTACCTTGGCTTTGGTTATAAGTGGAACCCCTTTGAGAATTTTGGCCGCGAAAGCGACAAAATAATTCCCGTTTCCCCTCTGACCAGTGGGTTTATTGGTGATCTGGCCTAGAGACTTGAGAGTCTCGTACTTTTCTTTGGCAGTTTTTAAGGCGTCTTCAACAGCCATGCCAAATAGCACATTGGGCATGTTAATAAGGGTAGCTTGCATCTCTGGTTTAAAACCCGATTGGCGCAACCAAGCATGGCGCTTGATAATAGTGCCCTCCGCTATTATTCTGTCTGCGTTGTTTGCAGAGTCAAGATTGGTCTTTAATAAGCAGCTTGACACTGCTCTGCCCTCTGCGGCTACCTGGGCAAGTTGAGATTTAAGTGGTTCTAGGGCCGATGATAGTAAGGCTGAGACCTCATCCCATTTGTGGCAACTGGCCAACAGGGTTCAATTGTTAGCAATTCTAGTATGAAATGTCACGGAGGAGGCGACTTTCCTGCCCATCGTGTACATTCTCTTGCTTTCCTTGTCAGGCGGGGCCTCATAGGAAGCTAGGGCAGTACCAGCCCTTTTCATTGTTGTAGTTACAACTAATGAATCGGGCTTCAGTTGCCCTCTGATATATAGTGGGTCAGAAGGGGCAGGTCTAAACAGTTTCTCTATATGGGGGTTCACTGCCCGCGTAAGATTAAAGGTCTCCAGCGATGGCTGTATTTTTCACTGAATGGATTTGAGGAGTGGGATGAACTGTTTAACAACCTTCTTTTACCAAAGGATTTCATCTACAAAATCCTTATCTTGTTGTACCTCTTGAGTCTCTATCTGAAAATGCTCTGCCGCTTTGACTAACACCTCATTCTGGACGGGTTGGTTGTCAATTGGTGAGTGCATGACCAGGGGATCCGGATCAACGGGTGAGTCTATGGGATATATATTTGCCTATGGGTCAATTTCAGGGTCTTCATTGTCCCCGTAATAAGGGTCTGCCACATCATCCCTGTAATAAGGGTCTTGAATAGAGAGGTCGTCATGATCAGAGTACCGGGTCATATAGATCAATGATTGTGCTTTGCACTGGAAGCTCGGGGCGAGACCTCGTAGCAGGGGATTGAGAAGGTAGAACAGGGATTTGCGACCCAGAGGGTACTGTGGTGGGGGGTGGTGGGGGAGTGGGCTGGAAACTTTGAAAATAGGCAGGGTCCTTTTCATTGAAGTTGGCCATGAAGGACATTCTCCTCATGACCCTGTCTATATCCTCAACCGACCATTGTGCCGAACTAGGGATGACCAATGGTCGTCAAGGTAGCCCTAAATGTTCATCTGTTGGAGGAAGTAATAAAGGTTCTTTAGGCCTAGCCTCTTGAGGGTTTTCCTTACGAGGGGTGTCCCTTGCTTACTGAGATTTCTCCCTATGTGGGTTTTTTCCCCTATGAGGGGTATTCTCCCTATGAGGGGTATTTAAGGACTTTTTCTTGGGCTCTTTTTCCCTACTTTGGCCCTCTGATGCATGTTTAACAGACTGCTTGGGACCTAGCACCTGATTTGACGCAGAATGTCGAATTTTGCGTGCGGACTGAATCGGAGCCTCGTCCTCGGACAATCTGCCCTCGTGGGAGTTTTTCGCACGATGTCTGTACCGTCCTTCGACAGTCAGGACCAGTCATGCGGCAAACTCGAACGAGAGTGCCCAGACGACAGAGTTTCCACTGACCTTTCCCTGGACGTTGTGCGTTGCCGTCCGCTTGACACGTGTGTCGAGTCTCGGCCTTGGTTTGTGTGCTTAGTGGTGGATGAAGTGTTAGCGCTTCTGCCGCTGGGTGTTGTCCCCATAACAAGGCCACCGGCCTGTCTTCTGGTGTAGGGGGCCTGCGCTTTGGTAGCCAAAGCCACCCCATCACCTTTGCCGTCAGAAACTGCGGCGTTGCTGCCATCACTGAAAGCACCTTCTACTTCCATGGCCTCGAGTTGCCTGGCATAGTGGGCCCAGCGTTTGGTGGATCAGTCCTTCAAAGTTTTGGGCTTGAAGAGTCTACATGCTCGACAAGAACCTTCGACGTGGTCTCTGGGGAGACAGGTTACAGACTACTGTTTTCCGACCCAGGGACATGTCATATTTCATTTGGGGCAGAATTTAAAGGGGGTCTTGTCCATAACTAATTGATGTGGCAGCTAGGCAAATGTAGTGTCAAAAGAGGGGCATATGCATTCTATAATGACCTCCCCCTCTCTCCCTACTGCTTGGGTCGAAGCCTGTAGCGGCCTTCCAAGCCCGAAACGAATCTGTCGCTGAAGTCTTTCGACTGTCATCTTTCCGGTCCTTCACCAGCATCTGTACGTCGATAGTTCCTTCTTTCTATCATCACCGACTATAAGTAATTCGGTAAATGTAAAAGGATTTCAGCCGAAAGAGGAACTCCGCTATAAGCGTCCCTCTAGCATGGCGGAAAAAAACAATCTGAGGGACCTCGACGCGTGAGGGATAATGGGTACAGTGGACGTCACACTAGGGATGGCATTACTGGCACGCCCTGTCGACGTCCCTTTTCAAGTTTCGAAATCAACAACTGTAATACTCTGCAGCTTCCACTAGATGTCGGCATATGCACAGCATGTGATCTAAGCAGATTCCACAAGCCTCAGAAATAAAATATATAGTGTTTTTAAATATTTCCCCTTATGTTGGATGTGGTAACCACCACCATATCTGATGGAAAAGAAGATCCCACTGGACGTTTTGAAATGAAAGGTCCTGAAGAAGATGACAAACGTCAGAACGGAAGGACGATATCCCTGAATAAGACTTGGGATACAGGACTCAACTGTTATTGCTTTAGTGGAGAAGACATTTTCTACTCTCTTTGAAAATAAATGTTTTAACCCTAATTGGTTTACTTCATAACTCCTGATTGGGTGTCAAAAAGAAAAAAACAGCTTTGAAACAGGGTGCCAAAGAGGCCCCAAGGAACAAACATTTTTGGTAAACAAGTCTACATGTATTTTGTCCTAGCTTGATGGACATATTTCTGCCCGTGTAGAATTTTTATTTCCATCTTTATTTCTATTGATTTGGCTGATCCAAAAATCACCACCAGCTACATACCATGAACACACTTCCTGGAAGGTGAATAAAAGAAATTATATGGCCAGTGTACCCTAAGGAAATACTTCCTCCACGAAATGTTCATGGTTTCCAAGTTGCACTTGGTTCAGTTTTTTAGCTATTAAGAGAGACTAACAAAAAACTTTGTAGATGCAGGGATAGTTTTTTTCTCTTTCCCTATTAGATAGGCGGCCAACCTAGGGACAGACACTCCGCACAGGGAAAGGGCGTTCTTCCGCTAAGGGACTCTGGTAGCATATACATTTAATGAAAAAAAAATAAGATTATAAAGAAATGTCTCTCCCCTAAAGTGTTTTTGTGTGATATAACAGATATCTTAGTTAACACTTAAGGTAATTTGCTATTTCCTATCAGTTGCCTGGAGGCGAGACTACACGGAAGCTGTGGTGAGCCAGGGGCTTGTTAACTGACGCCGAGACCAGATTGCAGCAGAGAGAGACCGGGGCCCCAAGCACCACGCGAGAAGCGCATTAGGTGCCGAGCAGCGGAAGGGAAGCAAATGCTCCCAGGGAGGTAACGCCATTGAAAGGGCTGAAGAGTAATATTCGAGGCTGGGAAAGGCACAAGGGTTACGGGAGCCAGTTAAACCAGAGCGGGAAGACGCCCTACCTAGCCGAGCTTAAGCAAGCCTATTAGAGCACCATAGGGCTTTGGTGAGTCCTAAGAAACGAGAGCCATTAATAGTTGAGGCTGGACAAGTCACAAGGGTTACGGGAACCAAATAAATCCAAACGGGAAGAGGCCCTACCTTAACCGAACTAAAGCAACCATATCAGAGGAGCAGAGGGTTTTGGAGAGCACTGAGAAACAAAGACAGTCAGAACTGGAGAGAGAGGGAACCTGGAGAGTTCCAGTCATTAAATCCAGAACATTGTTAAACAGCAAGTAGGAAATGGTGGTATCGTATTAAGAATACCTTTTCGTCCTGGAAAGAGGGAACCGTATAGAAGTAAAATTTGGCATACAAAATCTGCAGAGAGGTTGAGAACTGTATTGCAAACAATTAATGAACTTTCAAGTGACTAAGTCAGAGGGAAGCCAAAGAAAGAGGCTATTGCTCCGGCCTCCATTTTTTTGGATTCCATTTTTCTTAAGTGGTAGGGACTAGTTAGCTAATAGGCATTTGCTAGAAAGGGAACTTCCATGAAAGCAGTAGGCTTAGACATTCATTTAAAAAAAATAAAAACATCCTAAACCCAGCACATCTTAGTCTGAGTCTTTCTTCTGGTTCGCCACAGGACACAAACACTACTTGTTTGGGTTAAGAATAGATGTACGAGATCGGATGACTGACCTGAATAAAGTCATACCAATGATCTACAGAAACTTGATTCTGACCTTTGAAAACATTTCCAATATGTCGCAGACTGATTCTAACGCAATTTGGCATTTACAACAAAGTGTCATAAATACCATCACCCCTTTGTTCACCAAGAAACCAAGGGCAACCTCTACCCTACAGTTGAAGAGGGAGACGTGGTTTGGCAAAGGTTGTAGGGGCTACAAAAAATTAAATGGTTGCTGCAATAAAATACTGCAATTGTGAATATAATACTAACAGAGTACTGAGGTCAGACTATAAGAGCATGTTAAAAGAGAAACCAGAGGCCAACTGGGAACTGTTCTAATTGCCTCTAATTCTAGGGATTCAAGGAAATGTTGGGAAATAATACACAAAGGTACATCACAAAAAAATCACTCAACCCTAAGCCAGAACTGAGCATATCTGGTATAATCATTATTCAACACTCCACCAAAAGGACTGAGAGCCTTTCTTTATGAAACAGAGGATGTGACTATTTATCAGAACATTTTAAATTGCCTGCCTTTAGAATTAAGCCTTTCCGAGGGCGTGGTTGCTATAAACTAGCTCCCGGTCCCGATCGTATCCCAGTTTATCTTTATAAAGATAAACGAAATGTTTGGGCACACCTACCTGCTCATGCTTTTCAATGCCATTATTAACTTGGGGGCATGGTCCCAAACTGGTGGAAACTGGCTGAGATTGTACTTGTCTATAATAAGGGGGGCCAAGGCACACCTGGGAATTATAGATTGATATCACTGCTGGATGACAGCAGTAAAATAAATGGCAAAACCCTCCTTCTTAGATTGGATGATTGGATACCTAACACATCAGCCATCAGCCACCTTCCAGCAGGCTTTTGGAAAGTGGTTAGCACCTGGGACCAGGTTTTCAGACTTACGATAGTCATGAACAAATATATACCATCAAAGGTGGCTCTTATATCTACTATTTATTGAACTAAAAGCCGCTTTTGACAGAATACTCAGAGTAGTGCTCTGGAGAGAGCTGATGAGGATGAATGTCCCACTGCCTCTACTGAAAGCCATCATAACTATACAAGGAGAATATGGCTCATGTTAGATGGTGTACAGGAGGTCAGGGGGTGCATGCCCGCAGCCTTTTGCTGTGGGAAAGGGAGACAAGGATGAACTCTTGCCCCGTTCTTGTTTAATGTGTTCTTTAATGGGGTACTAGACGACATTCCCCAAACGCTGTGTGGATTAAATGCGTTGAAAGAGCATTTTGTCAAATACTGTGAAAATTAGGGTTCAATAATAAACACAGAAAAGACAAAAATAATGGAGATGTGGAAAAAATGCAAGCTCATGTTCACGTATGGACCTACGCATAGAGGATTTCAAAATTGAGGCTGTCCCCTTTTTTGACTAGCTTGGCGTCAGGCTGGGCACAAACATGCAATGGTGAAACCAAATTGACAAAGCCAACCTAATTCTCGAAGAGAGGGGGAAAGCTATATTGTCGTTCTCGAAAGCCATTGGTAACAGTATGGTCCCTTTGACTGTTAAGATGTACAAAGCTCAGGCTCTCACAGCAGTGTTGTACACAGCGGAACTCTGGGGACACTGCAATATTTCCTGACTGGAAACAACTGAAAAAACATTCTTAAAAATGTAAATTGCAGTGTCCCCCTGTACACCGATCATGCCATTACATTTTGAATTTGGTTTACCTCTGATCATAGACAATGTTCATTTGAAAACATTACTCTTTTGGATACGTATCTGGTTTGGGAATCCACTTTTGTCCAAAAATAAGGATGCTATGTTAGATTTATTGGGGTATCCAAATGCCAAATCTCCAATGGTTCAAGCAAATAAATAACTACTTATATCGTCTAAACTTCGAGGAATACTGGTTGAATCCTGCATCAAGTACCGCGAACTACAGACAAATGGTAATTGA
Organism: Ambystoma mexicanum; assembly: GCF_040938575.1. Classification (NCBI taxonomy): domain Eukaryota; kingdom Metazoa; phylum Chordata; class Amphibia; order Caudata; family Ambystomatidae; genus Ambystoma; species Ambystoma mexicanum. The sequence continues at coordinate 1,513,249,613 of NC_090932.1, read as the reverse complement.
CGCTCATGTTGAGTGGTCCATGCGGAAGAATATCAGCAACTGCTTAGCGCGTTCGACAGGCTACATGAACCTCAATATTAAATGTGACAGCTCTATGGAACTGTATCTGCGCCTAATCAATGCCCCAATTAAAAGGCCATTATATGCAAGATTCTGGCTGGGTACGTTACCAATTGCCTCTTTCAGATCAGGTTTGAAATAGCACATTCCTGATCATTGTTAATTTTGCCAGACTATGAAATAAAGCATGCAACATTTCCTCCTTTTAAGCCCCTGATTGAAAAGGGTGCATGAGAGAAATTTTAACATGTTTGCACAAGAGAGATATACAATCCCTAAATGCTGCGGAACTGTTATGTAAAAGATATGAAGATGTAGATGTTATCTTTGCTGTTTCTATTTATTTGGCACGGTGTGGTAGCTGAGAAATGGATCTCCCACTATACTTTAAACCAGCCTGTCCAAAGTTATGAAGAGAGAAGTGTTTTGACAGCTGATCTTACCTCCAACTATAACTGCATATCATATCAGATGCTTACTTATGAATTTAAATGTGTAGCATGGCTACTTACTCATATTTGAACCCTAGGTTCAAACTACAAAAAGCGGGTGGATCTAGCTTCCCGTCCTAGCTTCCAAGCTTTGGAATGCCCTCCCCCTCACCATCAGATCTGAAGAATGCTTTAGTGCCTTCAGATCCAAAACAAAATCCTGGCTCTTCAGCCAGCCTTGATATCTGGACCGCTATGCTGCTGGGAGGTTGTCCCAGGAAAACGCCTGCCTTATTCTCTACCCTGTAAATATATATTTGCTGTTAATCTTCAACACCCCCTTTTCCTTGCCCTGAATACTGTGCACTGTCTTTTAAAGTTTTGAATATATGTATGCTTATGTAACCATGTCTAAAGTTGCGCCCTGATGCCTCTGGGCCTGAAAGTGCGCGTAACAAATAAAACAAATACAAAATATTGATGAAATATCAATGTGTTGAGTAAATGTGTTTAACTTGTCCGCTATATAGTTATTTACATGCCCCTGATGAAATGGGAACAGGAGACTTATTTTAAAATTGAGTATATTTTTAACATTCGTGAAACAGGTTGAATGATTCTAATCATTACCCATTCCACACAATGTTTCTTATGTGAATTGTATGGAGTGTATTTTATTGTGTGTTGTACTTTTATGGTTATTTACTAACTGAAATAAGGTTTATGATGATAAATAGTTTGTTATGATTTAGATTTTGATGGCATTCAGCAATATAAACTGCTCTGGTGCTGGCAAAACTGCTAAGTACTCTGTGCGCTCTGCCAGAAAGATCTCTTCCCTCTGTAAAACAAGCCCATGACATAGTACATGCCAGGTACTGTGATGAATCATTGGATCAGTTCTTCCCGTGGCGGAACCCTTCCCGGTGAGGCTGCTACCCGATATTCCCCCCCCCCCTGGGGTGTTAAAAAGCAGGAGGACCTCACAGGTAGGGATTTCCCTCATGGGGATGCAGACTCTAGTTCCAGGATGGGACTCTAACCCGTTTGCCCTTGAGGCCTTAAGATCTACGCAAACACCAGTTAATCAACCTGGGAGTACTACGGTCATGTTTTGAAATACTCCCTCCTCTACTCATTTTGAGACGGACCAAAATATGACCAGGAAAATACAAGGGCATTTGCATACCCTTTCTCTCAAGTACTGAGAAGAGGAGGACCTGAGGAGACATGAAGATCACTCCATGGAAACCAGAGAAAGACTTTTGACAGTCTGGTGGGGAGGGACCAGCTTCAAAATATAAAGAGAAAGGACCATGAAGGGCGATAAGCCAGAGTGGACGATAGAAAGACAGAAGAGTTCAAACCTGGGAGTGGAGATACAAGCTGCAGAGATCGGTCCTCGAGGAGAGGACTCCAAGTCCAGGTTGGAGGGGTGCTCTGGAGAAGGTAGGCGTGTCTAGACAACCAGCAGCTGGAAGAAGGTTGTAGGTGTCATTTGCTGCGCTGGAAATGATGGACCAAGTACCCTGCAGGGCCAGTGTGGAGCAGAGGTGACCGGAGAACAGATAAGAAGGAACGGCCAAGCAGAGTGGCTGAATCCAAGACCCCAAGAAGAATCAGCAACGTGGCTGCTCTAAGAAGGTGGTAACGGGGGCCAGGGTAGGACAGTGAGGAGGTTTAAAAGAGTACATCAGGAGTAATCTCTCTCATCACAGTAGCCGCCCTGAAGAGCGTATCAGGAGTAATCTCGCTCATCACAGTATTTACAAGAAAGAGTGCATCGGGAGTGATCTCCATCATTTCAGCAGGTCCGCCGGGAATGCCACCACATCACCTTCAACTGAAAGTTGGGTTACCCATCATGCAGCTTCGCAATCTCGACACACCTAGGCTGTGTAATGGCACAAGGCCAAATGTACTGCCCAACGTAATTGAAGCAACAGTGTTCACCGGGAAGGGAAACAAAGAATTTTGTTTATAAACAAGCCTTACAAAGAACATGTACTTTAGTAATATTGAACTTTAGGTTTAGTTTAGTTTAGTTTATATAGCATGGGGCATCCAGGCGCTTGGCATGGTTACAACAAAGCCAATATATTACAAGCATGGTCAGTAGGTAAACAATACTGGTAGTCTAGACATTATAAAACAATTGCTGATAATATACACATTATAACATATTTACAAGATTTGAAATTGAACAGATTATGCAGGCAGTAAATACATTTGTGTAGTAATAAGTTGGCGTTTTAGGCTTCTTTGGCCAGTAGCCAAGTTTTGGCACTGTGTTTGAATCGGTGAAAGGATGGTTCGGATCTGAGATCGGCTGATAGTGAGTTCCAGAGTTTAGCGGCAAGCATAGGGAACCTTGTGCAGCCTGCTTTTTGGAGCTTAAATCTGGGGATATTTAGGCAATGTGTTTGGGCTGATCTAGTTGGGCGAGATGGGGTGTGGTGCGTGAATTTGTCTGTGAGGTATCTAGGTGCTTGGTTGGATAAACATTTGTGTGTGAGAGAGAGTGTTTTATATTCGATCCTCTGAGGTATGGATAGCCATTGACAGGATCGTCTAGCGTCAGAGATGTGCTCGTGTTTGGGTATGTTCATAGCTGCTCTTAGTGCGTTATTTTTGATAACTTGCAGCTTGCTGATGTTCTTTTGGCTGGTACCCGGGTAGAGAGCGTTGCAATAGTCGACAATGGAGAGTACTAGTGCTCTGGCTAAGGTGCTGCAGTTGGCGGTCGAGAGGTGAAGATCTACTGGCATTGATGAGCTTACATCTGTAAGTAGTGGCGGATGAGATGGCGTTGATTTGTCTTGTCAGTGTGAGGGAAGAGTCAAGGTAAATAGTTGTCCATGGTTGTTGGCATCGCAGGCATCATGTCACTATCATGCTGCTCAGAAATCTGCATGTTGTTCTCACGTACAGTTATACGTTTCAGAATGAGCTTTTAAATAAAATCAAAAAAAGTAGTGAATTTTTCTTTTGCCTTTCTTATGGAGCCTTTCCAACTAGTACCCTTATGAAAATAAGCTAGTCCTAGATAAACATCTCAAACACATTTGACATACTTAAAAAACATCAATGAAAAATAAAGATAGAAACTAACAGTGTGAATGAACACATTTAACAATATATACAAAACAAGTACTAACATACATAACAGATGGATGGCACACTATTAAGTACATAAATCACCAAGTACACATTTCAATGTCTTTATTGGTGGTACAGTAACAACAATCAGGGAATCTGGTTGTGGGAGATCAATATCCTAAAGTGTTAGGTACAAAAATAGTTATAACACACATGAACACCTTCAAGGAGCATATTCAAATGCTTTTAGAAACTGCTTTACATATAATCATCAAATGTGTTTGCTGCAAACTTCCCTAGGCAGAAGAACACCCTATCCCTATAAGGTGTTGCTATCCCTAGGAAGGACTGCCTATTCAACAGGACGAGAAGAAGTGATACCCCTGCTTCTACAATGTTTTTGCTTTCGGTACAAGATGAGTGAATAAAAAGATTGAACCAATTCTACTGTGTCTCCATGTGCATTCCCTGGGCACTATTTCTTTATCTGTGTAAGGTACACGTACCCTAGATTTTGACTTTAATTGACCACCAACAGGGGTGTGTGCATGAGGTGTAGACCTGATGATTTTGTAAGATTCAAAACAAAAGACAACACACTGCACAACAGACTACACTAGGTTGGACAGAACAAATATTAGTGAAACTTAAAACCCTGTTGATGATTTCAGGTAAAGAGACATACGGGCTGATTCATGGAATAAATGCGTGCCGAAAAGGGGAGCGCAAGCCGGAAAATCGCAGCGCAAAATGCAAAAATCGCAGCGCACGCGTGCCAAAGCCGCGCACATCGATCCATGGAATTAAGTGCGCGTGTAAATCCTGGGATGTGCTCTAAAATCGTGGTTGGCCCACGCGGGCGCACAAGTCATTAAACAGAGTGCGCTACATGCACAGGGAAAACGCACATAGTGCAGCGCACACAACAAAAGTGGGCGGAACACAGGGCGTTACATGCGGAATGGGGAACAATATGCAAAAATGTGGGCGTTACGGGGGAAGTACAGGAGGTAAATACCTGCAACGCCCTCACGCGCGCCAACAACACGTATTCATGGAATCGAACAAGGGAAAGGCGTGCGCCAAAAGACTTGCTAATCCGGAAACACGTACGACAGCAGGAAGCAGGCGTAAGCGGGCCTGCGCAGCATAAAAGTGCGCACAAACAACAAAAGCTCAGACGCTACGATGAATGACAATGCATTACTTACCGTAAAAGCATTTCGGATGGTTGTATCTGCTTAGATTCACATGCTGTGCATAGGTCCGACATCCGGTGGTCACTGCGGAGTATTGCATTTTGTTTTTCGTAGTCGAAAAGGGGACGTCGACAAGGCGTGTCTGTAACACTATCCCTATAGTGACGTGTGTAGTACCCACAATCCCTCACGCGTCGAGGTCCCTCTGTTTGTATTTTTCTGCCCTGAGGGACCCTTCTATACGTGAGTGAGTACAGAAAAGAGAGAATTATAGAAAGATGTCTATGTTCCTTCCATCCAAGCGGGGAGGAAGGGTGGGCGCATGTGAATCTAAGCAGATACAACCATCAGAAATGCTTTTACGGTAAGTAATGCATTGTCTTCTGATGTTTGTTAATCTGCTTAGAATCACATGCTGTGCATAGACTAGCGAGCAGTACCCGGAGTTGGCGGTGGGTTATGAGAAGGAACAGTAGAGAAAAGATGTCTTAATACTGCCTGTCCCACCTGGGAGTCAGATCTAGAGTGTGCATCTAGACAGTAGTGTTTTGTAAAGGTGTGCACAGAACTCCAGGTAGCCGCTTTGCAGATGGACTCAAGGGGAACATTTGCAATGAATGCTATGGACGCCCCCGTGCCTCGAGTAGAATGTGCTCTTGGCCTAAAGGGCAGTTCTCTCTTAGCAAGAGTATAGCAGAGAGTGATGCATTGAACAATCCATCTAGAAATAGTGGACTTTGAAACTGCATCCCCTTCTCTTCCTGCTGCCACCGAGACGAAGAACTGATTAGTCTTCCTCAGTGGTCTGGTTCTTTCCATGTAGAACATGACCGCTCTGCGGACATCTAGTGTGTGTAGAGTCCTCTCTCCCAAGTTGGAAGGATTTTGAAAGAACGCTGGTAGTTCTATAGACTGGTTTACGTGGAATTTAGAGATGAATTTTGGAGCAAACCTTGGGTGAGTGCGTAGAATCACTTTATCTTTGTGAACTGTAACGAAGGGGTCTAGGACAGAAAGAGCCTGTAGTTCACTTACTCTCCTGATGGAGGTGATAGCTATTAGAAAAGCAGTCTTAAGAGTGAGGTCTTTAAGAGATGGTTTGTGCATGGGTTCAAATGGTGAGCTCATGAGTTTGGTAAGTACCACGTTAAGGTCCCATCCGGGAGCTGGGTCAGCTATCGGGGGGTGTATTCTCTTTACTCCCTCCATGAAGGCCTTTATAACAGGGATCTTCCACCACGACACTTTGAGTTGGGAAGTGGTGTATGCAGAAAGTGCCGCTAGGTGGACTTTAATGGAATTGAACACTAGACCTGAATCCAATAAGTGGGTCAGGTATAGAATAATATGTGTGGGAGAGCAGTCAATAAGGTTGATGCCCTTTCCTCTGCACCAAATGACAAATCTCTTCCATTTGCTAGAATAGCAGTGGCGAGTGTTAGGTTTTCTGGCTTCCCTGAGAATATCCATGCATCTCTGCGGGAGCTGTAGATGTCCAAATACTATGATCTCAGGAGCCAGGCTGCTAAGTTCATGTTCTGGGGGCATGGATGCAGAGTCCTGCCCCTGTCTTGTGACAGCATGTTGTACGGGCAGGGGAGTTTCACTGGGGGAGATAGAGACATCTCCATTAAGTGAGCGAACCATGGCTGTCGGGCCCACATTGGGGCCACCAGTATCATAGTTACTTGTTCCTGGTGCATCTTGTGCACTACCCTGTTGAGAAGGGGAGTCGGGGGGAAAAGCGTAAACAAATCTCCCTGACCATTGAATCGACAGACCGTTCCCCTTGGATTGGTTCTGGGGGTACCTGGAGGCGTAACTTTGGCATTGTGAGTTCTCCAGGGTTGCGAACAGGTCTATTTCTGGGAACCCTCATTGTGTGAAGACGTCGAAGACGATGTCTTCGTGCAGTCGCCATTCGTATTCTTCGGGCAGGGGGAAATCTCTGCTGAGTTTGTCTGCCAGCAGATTGAGTTCCCCTGGTACATGTTGTGACAGAAGGAACATATTCTGTTTGAGAGCCCACTTCCATATGTTTTGGGCCAGTTTGGACAGTCCTGGAGAGTGGGTTCCCCCCTGTTTGTTGATGTAATACATGGCTGTGGTGCTGTCTGTAAGGACCATCACTGTCCTGCCTTGTAGGTGTTCCTTGAAGGCTTTTAGCGCCTTGAACAACGCTAGTAGCTCCAGAAGATTGATGTGTTTGGATGCTACGTTCGGAGTCCACTCGCCGTGAGCAGTTTGATGGGATAGGTGAGCCCCCCATCCTGTGAGGGATGCGTCTGTGGTTAGAGTGGCTTCCGCTGCGGGTGTGGCAAAGGGTTTCCCTTTTTCCAGGTTTTCCTTTGTCCACCACCGTAGCGAGAGAACTAAGGCCTGCGAGACCACCACTAGGTCGTCCCATAGTCCGCTGGCCTGACACCACTGGCTGTTGAGCCACTCTTGCATTGGGCGCATGCGCAGGCGCGCGTGAGGTACCAAATAAATACACGACGCCATCATGCCTAGCAAGCGCATTGCTTTGCGTACCGTCACCTCTCGACCGGTCACATATTGAGGGATCTGAAACAACATGTTTTGGACCCTCTCTTTGGAGGGGAAGACGAGGCCGTCCTTTGTTTGAATTAGAGCCCCTAGGAATTGTTTGATTTGGCTGGGGTCTAGGCTGGACTTCTTTTCGTTGATGGAGAAGCCCAACTGGAACTAAAGGTCTACCGTCTTTTGGGTATTGGAGAAGCATGTTTCGTAAGAATCCCCTGTTATGAGCCAGTCGTTGAGGTAAGGGTAAACTGGGATGGACAACCTGCGCAGGTGGGCCGCTGCCACTGCCAGTACCTTCGTGAATACCCTCGGTGCTGATGCTATGCCGAAAGGTAGCACTCTGAACTGATAGTGTTTGCCCTCTATCATGAACCGGAGGTATTTCCTGTGCGCTGGCAACATTAAAATATGAAAGTATGCATCTTTCATGTCCAATGTTGTCATGTAATCTCCCTGTGAAAGCAGTGGGATCACTTCCTGTAAGGTCACCAACTTTTGGGGTTTGATTAACTTGTTCGCTGGGCGCAGATCTAATACAGGGCGCATGGTTAGATCCTTTTTGGGTACAAGGAAGTACACTGAATAAATACCTTCCGTTACCTGAGCTAGCGGCACGACCTCTATGGCTCCTTTTTCCAGCAGTTGTTGTACTTCTTGTAGAAGGATGGCAAGATGTTCCGGTGACATGCGTCGTCCCCTCGGGGGTTTGTATGTTGGGGAACTGTTGAATTCGATGCAGTATCCGTGGGCTACGGTGGAAAGTACCCAGCGGTCTGACGTTATACCCTCCCATGCTGGAAGAAAGGATGTTATCTGGCCCCCGACCGGCGTTGCATGGGAGGGGACGCGAATCTTCGCGTCACTTGGTGTTGTTAGGGGCTTGGGAACCTCTGGGGGTGGACCCTCGCCCTCTTCCTTTGCCCCGGCGCTGTCCTCTTTGGCTGTACTGGCCACTATTGGTCTGGAAATTGGTGGCAGGGTACTGTTGCTGCTGGTTTTGTTGTTGGCCACGAAAAAAGTGTTTGTTGCCATAGCCGCGCCTTGTAGAGGGCTTAGAGATTTGGTCTAGAGTTTTGATAGTATCGAACTCTTTTTTAGCCATCTCCAAAGCCTCATCCACCGCTTTCCCGAAGAGGTTAGAGTCTTCAACAGGTTTGTTTATTAAAGACGCCTGTGTCTCCGGTTTGAACCCTGAGTTGCGCAGCCATACGTGTCGTTTTAGGACTATTCCCTGAACTAGGGAACGTCCCGCAGTTTCTGCCGCATCCAGAGAGCTCTTTACAATACTCTGGTTGACCTGGGTTCCTTCGGCAATAGTTGAAAGCAGGCGTGTACGTAAAGGTTCCGGCGCTTCTTCGGCGTCTTTGCGCAGTTTGGCCCACTGCGCGTCCGCATAGCTAGCGAGCAAAGAATTGTTGTTGGCAATTCTTGCCGAAAAGGCGGCCGAGGATGTAACTCTTTTTGCAAGGGCATATAACCGCTTGCCCTCCTTGTCAGGTGGTGCCTCACTGGTGGAAAGTGGTACCCCTGCCCTCTTTCTTGTGTTGGTTACTACCAGGGAATCCGGAATGGAATGTCCCCTGATGTACAGCGGGTCTGAGGGTGAAGGAGTGAAAAGTTTTTCAATTCTAGGATTGACCCCTCTGATTAGTGCGGGTGTGGACAGTGAAGGGATGATTCTTCTCCTCACAGAAGCAAGGAGGGGAATTGTCTGACTAACTGGGGGTTTCTCCTTAATTACCCTTTCTACAAAGTCTAATTCCGGGGAGAGCTCCCCAGTGTCCAGTTCGAAGTGTGCTGCTGCTTTACGCAACAGGGCATTAAATGTGGGTTGATCGTCAATGGGAGACGTGTTTCTGCCAGGTGAGATGTCAGGAGGATTTAGGTTCAGGCCATCAGTGTCAGAATATATAGAAGGTGATTGCCAGGGGTGAGAAGGTCCTTCTTCTGGATCTTCTCCGAAGCCTTCCCCTACCAAGTCTGGGCTGCCTTCCAGACCTTCCTCCTGGTCCTCGTCCATAAACTCATCCTCTACCTCTTCCTCAAAATAATGTTCTTCCCAAGTGAGGTCATACACACTGTGGAAGTCTGAGGCTGTGTCCTGGAGGGGATTGCCTAATCTTGGAATTTTGGCCCTGGGGTCCTCCTGAGGCCCTTCTCTTATTCTCTTTGGAGTGGGAGGGTTTTGGGCATTCATAAACCTCTCCATTCTTTCCATGCATAGATGGAGCCTCTCCATGGTTTCATGGGGTACCCCTGAGCGGTCTAGCGGGGGAAAATTGGTGTCTTGTAGCTGAAAACGGCTCGACCTCTCCCAGAACGTCGAGGAAAGTGTCCCGTCGCCCTCCGAAAAGCCTGCAGGTGTGCTGGAAATCCCTTCGACTGAAGGAGATTGTCCCTGTGTTCTCGGCGTGTCTTTCGACCTTTGCGTAACGCTCGACGCGTCTTTCGGCGTACGCTTGTGGGCGTCGGCTACCACGATCCTCGCCAAGCTCTCAGCGACTCGTTTGTCAGCGGAGAGCTGTGGTTTCGACGTTATGGGTGTCGAACGCTCTACGGCGGAATGCGCTTTCTGCTGATGCGCTCCAGCCGATGATTTGGGGGCGGCGCCCTTATTTGCCGAAAGCCCAGTCGCTGGTCGCGGCTGCGGTTGCGAGAGGGGCTTCGAACCCGAACGGTCCGAGGAGGCCGCCGGTGAAACCTGCGTCTCCTTGGGCGCTGATGCTCTCTTTGCCCTTGGCAAAGAAGAGCCATGGGTTGTGTGCTTATGTGTGGTCTTGTGTGCGTCAGTGTCGCCGGGGTGTTCATCCCCATAAGCAGGGTGTGAGCCGAGCCCGTCGGGGCCGGGGACAGACGTGTGCGCTCCCTAGAGGGGTTTACGACTTCCGTAGAGGTGGTCGTGGTATCACGTTCCTCGTCACTGTCGGAGGTAGCGACGGTGGGTGGGGCGTCGGCCTTCGACATAGCGTAGGCCGCCCACCTTTTGACCCTACGGTCTTTTAGAGTCTTAGGCTTAAGAAGCCGACAAGCCGTGCAACCTTCCTCCTTGTGATCGAGGGGCAAGCAGCGGTTACACCGTGAATGCTTGTCTTTCCAAGTAAACTTGCCCTTGCAAAGCGGGCAAAACCTAAAGGGTGTCCTCTCCATAGCCGAGGCAATAAAACGTGATAACCACCCCAAGGGAAAGGAAGGGGAAAAGGAAAGGCATTCTCAGAAAAGATTAGAGATGTCCCACGACCCCCACTCTCCCTACTGTGTTTGGCCTGCGAGGCCAGGCCACGTGTTCGGCAACGCCGAAGGATCTCCTCCGCTCGTCCCCTCCGTCGAAGATCTTGCTCGGCGGAGACAGCTTCACAACAGCGTCGAGGGGGGGATCGATATGTTCTATATTAATATAGGAAAACGACCAAAGGTCGAGGAGATGAAATCTGCAATGTCTCTCGAGGAGCTCCGCGTAAAGGCGACCATTAGCTGGGCGGAAAAAACAATCTGAGGGACCTCGACGCGTGAGGGATTGTGGGTACTACACATGTCACTATAGGGATAGTGTTACAGACACGCCTTGTCGAAGTCAGCTCAGACGCTACGATGAATATACCGTTCCTCACAGCAGTGGTTGTGGGACACCGCAGGGGGCGGAGGATAGCCAGGCCCTGCAATTTCTTACCCAGGACCAGCCTTTTTTGGATGCCTGATGACCAGGTGTATGGGAGGTACAGGTTTTTTAACCACACATAATCCTAGAACTGGTCAGGGAGGGGGAGGATGACCTCACATCACCCACCCTGTGCTCCCAACCACTGAGCCCCTTGGAAAAGGTGCTCAATGTACTGCACTTCTTGGCTACTGGGTCATTTCAGCGGACAAGTGCCATAGTGGGGGGGGTGTCACAGGCCACGCAGTCACGCTGCCTACACCAGATGTTCGCCATCATGACTACACGCCCCTCAGTCCGCAGGCACATATACATGCCCAGAACACTTCAGAAAGGCAGGCCGTGGTCCAGGACTTTTACGGGGTGGCACACTTCCCCAAAGTGCTAGGTGCCATTGATTGCACCCATGTGGCTCTATGTCCTCCCAGGGCCACTGAGCACATATATCGAAACCGCAAACACTGGCATTCAATCAACGTGCAGGTTGTACGTGATGCCAAGGGAATAATCACTTCAGTATATGCCAACTATCCAGGGTCAAACCATGATAGTTTCATTTTCAGAATGTCACCCCTAAACCGGGACCTGGAAGCTGGCCGGCATGGCGACACATGGCTAATTGGTGAGTATAAATGCCTCTGCACATGCATGCATATCAGAAACTGAGAAAAGGCAAAACCCCATTAATGAGAACCATTATCACCTCCCCAGGGGACAGTGCCTACCCTCTGAGCACCTACATGATGACGCCAATTCGGAACCCAACCACACCACCCGAGGTAAGATACAACACAGCCCATATTGCAACCCGGGGCATAGTGGAGCGCACATTCAGAGTGCTCAAGTCAGGTTTTCGCTCCCTTGACCGCTCTGGTGGGCAGCTGCTATACGCGCCCCCAGTAGTGTGCAAGATCATAGTGGCAGCATGTGTCCTGCACAACGTTGCAACACGCCGGGGCGCGCCGGTGGACATGGTGTGCTCCCACATCCCCAACCACATGCACGGCCGCTGCGCATGGGAGGTGAAAGGGCACGTGGTGAGGCAGCCCATACCCAGCTTGCGGCAAATTACTTCACCTAAAATCACACCCCTGTGGAGTGCACACAGCCCTGGCACATACCAGCTGACAATCAATGATGATGGCAAAAGGTACAGTCAACTGTCACAACCATACCAGCCTGAGATTATTCACCTGGAAGTGTTACATTGTGTGCATCCCTACCTACTCAAAGACACCCAATGCTATGTCACAAAAAGACACACATTAATGCAGCAGGAAATATTACCCCCTTGCAAAATACCACATCAAAATACTGCCTTGTCACCCAACCCCTCCCCATCTCAGCTACCCAACACACCATGGCATGGCATGCAATGTGAAAGCAACTAAATGAATGCACAACACATGACACAAGTGTCACAAAGTGCAATGTTCCAAATGTAAACAGTCCACAGACAATATGCTCTCAGTAATCAATAAGAGACAGCACACATGAACAAATACTTACCAGCAACACAATACATCAGTACAGGAAGAAAGCGTGGCTCTATAAGACAGGAAAAAATCAAAGTAGTGCAAGTATCACAACCTCACCAAGGCAGCACATCGACCCCTTCCAACTGCAGAGTGTTGCTGTCAGGCAAATGTGTCAGTGTATTGCATACAACATGAACTGTATCTGCAAAGGAGACGGTGTTGTGAAGACATGAAGAACCTACATGTAAATAAGGAGAAAGACATGGATGCACAAGCACATATCAATACACCATGCATTGTAGAATCCAACAACAATCCCCACTAGGGATGTACACACAGTTTTGACTACAGACTGCCCACACAATTTATGGGAGCCCAATGTCCCTGTAAGTTACTGTCACTTGGTCACACCCTTTGCAAGCCCATGGAAAGGGGAAGCAGGAGGGATGTGTGTGTGCGTGTCAGGAAACCAAGCATCTAACCCAAAGACAGGAAAAGCCTGCATGTGCCCAGATGGAATACACAGTGGATGCCCATGGGAGCCACACAAAGAAACACACTGTAAAAAAAGAATTGAGATTTTTTTTTTTTAAATGCCTATGTGTGGACCGGAGGGGGGCACCCAGGAGGCACAAGGTACAGGGTGCATCCCAACACCCACATGCATGGATGTTGGAAAAAAAAATACCTCCATGGGCTCATGGCCTGCACGGCTACGCTACAGTGGGAGAACTGCTGTCGCTCTCTTCAATCTCTGCTGCTACATCAGGAGGTGGCTGTGATATGGGAGGCAGCCCACGCAAAGCCCTGGTATGGTCCTCCATGGCAGCAAGCATGCGGGTCTGGAAGGTTTGGTTCTGCAGGATAATGGTACGGAGATCCCCATGCAGCACCTCACGGGTTGCCTGCATTTCTGCATGCATGGCCTCGCGTGATGTCCGGATCTCTGCACGGGTTGCCTGGAGCTCAGCTGAGAGTGAACGTGTGAGCTGCTCCAGCTGCTGTTCTGACCTAAAATTCCGGGAAGCCTCAAGTTCACTCAGAGTATCCCTGAGGAACCTGTGCTCTATCCTCAGGGCTTCCCTGTGGGCCTGTGACTCAACAGATATGGCTTCGCGCAGAGCCTCCAATCCAGCCCGTCGGCCTTTGTTGGACGCCAACATGTCCTCCATGTGTGAGTGGCAAATGGAGTCTGTTGCCTGCTGCTGGAGCTCCATCTGCCTTTCAGGGGGAGAATGAAAGTGGCCACCCTATCCATTGCCTGAGCCATCATTTCACACGATGTTCCCTGTTGTGCTGCAATACTGTACATGGAGTTCTCCCACACTGTATTGCCTGGTGGCGCACGGCCACCGTGTTGAGAGGCACCACACCTGCTTGGGGCAAGGCGATCTGCACCTTGCTGTGTTGGCACTGCCGGAGGCTGCAGGACTGCATTCCTCCTTTGATCTGCTGGCCCACCAACAGGAGCAAACATTGTGGAGTGTGACCCTGCATCCGTAACCGCCACAGTCGGACTTTCCAACACTGACATCCCCATAGAGGGGTCTACCCCTTGTGCAGGTGGGTTGGACAGAACAGCATCCCTGCCAGAAACACTCACCTGCGATGGCACATATGTCTCACTGTCCGATTCAGCACCTCAATCATAGAGGTCTGCGGAGGTGTACCCAGAGATACCCGTGGACAGTATGGTCTGCAGGAGGAATGGGTTTTCACCCACCACCACCCCACGTCCTCCACTGCTGCCCGGTTGTGGCTGAGATCCCTCCTGGGTCTGCACCATCCCCCTCCTCCTCAACAGCATCAAGTGCCTCATCGCCTGCAAAAACATGACAGACAAAAAATGGAAACCGCCATGAGCACCATAGCACGCACATAGGCCTGACGAGACAGAGATCCAGTACATAAATTGCACATGTCCCACATGAATATAACTCTGGCATGCATGCACTGTCAATGAGTTGGAAGGGGAGGCAAAAAGCACACACTGAGGACTCCAAGATGGAAATGCAACACATGTGCAGCATCCTGGATTGCACTGGCAGCACACATTAGCCTGTGAGTGGCATGTCCAATACACATACATGACACATGCCATACACAGATGTCACGTACCATAGCCATGGTACATTTGACAACTACAGCCATATGTTGGTGAATGAGTACTGTCACCCATCCATGTGAGATGAAACATGCAAAATAGTGTGACAAAATACGCATGTGCCACACACTACAACACATCCAGTGTTCAATTATACAGTGATGGCAGGCAGATGGATACATCAATGGTTGGTCACTTCAACATGACAGAAGACAACAGTCATGTTCTACATTCAAACAGGGCCCAAAAATGAATGTGAGCAGGCCATTACTCAATCAGCCTGAATAGTTAAATCATTCCCATAACAAGGTAATAAATGTGGGCCATTGTGGGGTGTAATCTATGACAGAAGCATGTCACGTATGTGGGAGTAGGGCAGAAAAATGCATCGTAAAAATGGCAAGGATTGAAACAATCAGGCTGAATGAACAGGAAAACATTATGAACAATGTTGTTGCAAGATGACAGTTGAAGGGCAACTGCAGTAATCTTGTTCAAATTGGCTACTGTGGTCAGAAGGGATACTGTCATACCCAAACCCAAGTCCGGGGAATGGTTTGGAGGAAACACATCGGTGACCCATACCAGGCATGACTACACACCCTCACCAGGCACTCAATCAGAACACATCACCCAAGCAACGTACACATGGATTACACACACATGCATGGGCACTCACCGGGCAATGCTTCAAGATCTGGTAGGTCTCCCACGCCTCAGATCTGTTCCTCTGTGACGAAGGTTCCAGCGACAGACTCATGTTCAGTGAGTTGGTCGTCCTCTGGTGGAGACCCACCGCCAGTCACCAGAGTAGAGGCAGAGGCATGATTGGAAGCCAGCTTGTTCTTTGCTCTGCGTTTCAGAGCATTCCACCGCTTGTAGCAATCATCAGCTGTGCGCCTCACAAATCCAAGGGCACTAATGTGGTCCGTGATGGTCTGCCAGTGGGCCCTACTTTGAGCAGGCGTAGTCTTGCACCCTGCAGTCACCACCATTTTGCGGCTATGTGCCAACACATAGGCCACAAGTGCATCTAGTTTGGCGTCATTGAAGCTAGGCTTCCTTGACGTGCTGGAGTGTGTAGCCGTGTCTGGGGTCCCAGCCTGTAGTGCAAGAGCACCCTTCTTCTTGGAAGGTGGTGCGGATCCTGAGTGGCTTATGCCGCTCTGGCTGGTAGGGGCAGAAGCGCAGGTGGACTGGGTACTTGAAGTTTGCAAAGGCACAATGACCAAAGGTCTCGGTGCAGGCATTGGCTGCAGGGTGATGTTGGCCTGACCAACGTCGGTGTGATGGACTTGGACCGACTGTCCCGGCTGGGAGACTCAGAGCTGGGGTGGATTGAACTACAGCTGCCCCTGCAGCCTCCTCACCCTGGCTACTTGGGGCAGCAGATGACATTGCTGCACCAGATCCACGTGGCCTGGTGACAGCAACTTTCACCGCCACACGTGGCTTAGACTTGGTGACCTGGAAGTCAGCCTGGGAGTCATCCTGTGCCGGTTCAGTTGACAAAATGGGCCGGTTTAACAAGGGCTGAGCTGGGATGGTGACAGCTACATTTCCCACAACCATTGGGGGGGCATAGGTGGCCCCGATTGGTCCTCCACACACTGGGCTCTTGGGGCATCCTGCACATCCTGCCCATGTCCCCTACCGCGGCCACCTTTTGGAGGTCGGCCACCTTTGCCTCCCTTACTGCTTGGTCGCCTCCCAACCATGGCACTGATGATGTTGTGCGTATGGGAGTTGCAGTAAACAATTTTCCTGGGCAATTGGGGTGAAGGGGTAGGATACTAGATGGAATTCGTACCCTAGTGCTCTAGCAAGGCTGTCTGTGACCTCTGGGGGAAGATGACGGGTCACGCAACACACAGGCACCCCAAAAACAAAAGTAAAGGTGCACGCAACCCCTGGTACACTTGGAAAAATGAAACCCGCACTACGCTGTGGCACCCAGAAACACAAAAATAAGCATGTTACATGCAGCCTACGATGACCTCTGAAGGGGTACGCGACACACGGGGCAACCACAGTTGGTAAATATGTGCGCGACTCACTGTCTGCCTGGAATAAGAACGTGAAAAAGACATGCATGTGCGCGTTGGCAACACCCCCGCCAAAAGAAGAAATGAACACAGTCTGAGGAAACAGGGAGTACGAACTGGAACCGTTGTGAAGTAATCGCGTGTGAACCGAAAAGAAGTACAAGAATCACCCGCTCGCTCTCCACAAAAAGCACGTACAAGAAAATGGCGTCCTACACGTACCTTTTAAGCCAGCCCACACATGCGACGTCACTTAGGCGCCTACGCGCTAAGGGCCTTTCCACCAATCACACGCAGTGACACCTGGATGTGCACTTTTTTCACTTGTACAATAAACATGCACCCGTGTTGTGGGAAATGCCCGCGTGCGTAACATCACAGACGCGCCTAGGTCCTTTCCTCGATTTACATGCCGACGTGCACTTTTGTCACGTGCCAAATCACTCCGTATCAAGGTGGCCATGCGACAGCACATGGTGTTAGGGAGAATTCGCTGTTTAGGCTGAATTTCCTAACCTAGTGAGTCCCCCAGCAGCTTTGTTGGATTTTTGGGGTTTATTTTTTTCTCCTGCCAAGAGTGAGACTCTTTTACCCTCACATTTGGGCATGATTTGAGTGTGTTTCTTTGACTCTAGATGTGTTTAATGGGCTATGGGGTCTTTTACTCCATAGGGCTTCATGTGGTTTTGTGATGTGTGTTACACAGCACCCTCAGTGCAGTAGCACAGGGGTGTCATAGTGACCCCCCCAGGATAGACTCCATACCCTGGGACTGACTACTGTCTCCCAGGGCATGTCAGGTCATCATTGACTTTACTAGTCTCAAATTCTGAACAGAACCAGTACAAACCATCATATTGTGGACGTACTGGCCGGGGCAATTCGATTGACCCAGGGTCTGTTAGTCGAGGGGGCACGTCTCCGTCCCCCCCCGATCGAGTTTTGGCTGGTGACAGTGGATACTACTTTTTATATTCGACCGCAAATATATCTCTATGGGATTTCCCATTGTTCGAGGCTACCAACTTTAATTATTTAATTCCTATAGCCTCGAACATACCGCCGGTTTATTTATTTAATATTAATTCTCCGGTTGGTATTTTTTGCCAGAACTCGGTTCTAAAATGGCGTTTGTGTTCGCTTCTGTGACTCCAACCCAAGTTGAGCCCTTTGTTTCACTTTTTTGGCGGGCTTCTCCACAGAAGTCCTCCAAAGTGGTGCCACTCTGTCTGGGGTACTTAGGAGGGGTGGAGGGGGATTTAGGCACCCTGGACTGAGTTGCTTAGGCAACTCAAGTCGCACTCCGTCCTGATTGGCCCAAGTGGTGAGTCGGCCGGCTCACCACTTAGCATGTTTGAGTGACAGCTAGGCTGAGTGAATGGGGGTTTTCTGCATAAAAGCAGGGCTTTGGGGACTGGAACTTTAGAAGTCGCCACAGGACCTAAGAATCCGACGAGGGAGAAGCTGAGCCGACCGGCTACGACGACACCACCGGTGGAGCCCTGCTGAACCGTCTCACCCCTTTTCCCAAAGACAGAGGAGATCTCCAGCCCGGAGAGTCTTCTTTCTTCGACTGGTGGGGATTACCAGTTTCTCTTCCTGGAGCATCTCGTGGCCGCCTTGCCTGTGCCAAACACCCCGGCAACTGGGATACCACGTTTTACCACTACTGCAAATCAAATAGTAGTACCTTTAACCGGAAAACTCTGCGGCTTGTTTCTTCCCTGGCAGTGCAACGACCTTCATCTTTCCTCCATGTCGAGATCTTCTCTTCCTCTGGACGACGCCGCGACTTGCACCCGCTGCCAGGAACAACTGCCCCCGCTGGAGGATCCTTTCCACATAAGATACCGTGTTCCGCCTGGCTTCCCTTGCAACCGACTGTACGGGGTAGATTTAGCCCCCGGCTTTCGACCCTGGGTTAGCCTGGGACACCCTGGCTAAACTTTTCTAAGCCTAACTAAAACCTTTCTGAACTCCCTGCAAGACTTTTTAAGCCTGTTGTCATTGTGTGATCTTGGTTGCATTTGTGCCCTGCTCTCTCCAAGAGTGGGCCCGGCCTATGGACTTTGGCTCACAAGTAACTTTTGACTTTCCTGCCTTGCTTAAGAGTTCCTAAGTATTAGTGTGGTATATTTTTCCTACATTCTGCCTTTTTCCCCTCCCTTTTTCGTTAACTTATTGGAGTGCCATCTATAGTTCAGCGCTCACCTCTGTTTGGAAATAAGGGGTGTTAACTAAGACTTGTCTGATAAGGAATAAGGGATGTATATATAATAATAGTACCTGTGTTTAGAGTGATTTACAATAATAGTGCTGGAGTGTTTCAATAAGTGTGTTTTTAAATAAATAATTATACACCTTGATACCAAAGCTCTGGTCAGTGTTTGCTTGTGCTATTGTGTCTGAGTGCCTATTGTGTATACTTTACATACTGCCTAACTCTTCTTGAGGGAAGTCTGACTGCTCAGCCACAGCTACCAGGTAAATCTGGGTGGTACAGACTGCTACCAAGTGGGTTTACTGCCAACACCTATAGTCCTAAATCTTTTGCAGTGGTCCCCAGGGGAACTGCACAGGTTTCTGCCTAACACACGGAAGACCACGCTCCTGCCCAAAAGGCCATTTTCCTGCCCCCGAGAGTCCGAGCACGCTCCCACCTGCCACCTGCTGCTGCCTGCCTGCTGCCCACGTGCCCTGCTATTTGGTGCCTGCACGTCAGCCATCTGCAGGGGTGCAGTTGCTGTGACCACCCCTGCTGAACAGAAGACTCCCGACTGGGATACCATCGCTCCACAGCCCAGCCCCAGGTTCCAGTTGCCCACCCACACCTGCCCTGGGGTTGCCATATCGGACACACCACCATCTGGCACCACTGGAAACCCCCAGCGAGAGAGGCAAAGGTGGAACAAGTCCTGCGGCAGTATCATGCCCTCTTTGGAAGTTCGCGCGCCGACAATGAAGGACGGAAGAGGATCTGGATGGACATCATGACTGCCATCAACGAGGAGGGGGTGGCAGTCAGCGGCATTCTACACGTCCAGAAGCGCTGGGAGGACTTCAGGTCCAGGACCCTCAACAAGGCCCGGCGCCTCTTGAAGGCAGCGAATGCTGAGGGGTGCCGGGTCCACCTAACCGACAACCAAATGAGGGTCCTGGAACGTATACGCCCAGCACTCCACGTCCAGGTCCTTGAGAGGCAGACCCGTCTGGAGTCGAGCGGCAAGTGTACATGGGTACTGATTTGACGGTCTGCGTGTTGTGGTGTGCCAGGAGTGTGCAGGTTGCACATATGTCTTTGTAGGGCCATGTATGGATGCGTATGTACAGGGACGTGTACCTGCCACATGTGATTCCTCTCATGTGTGAGACACATCGATGGTGTATGTGTTGGCAAGCATGATGGGCAAATGCATGTATGGGTGCACACATGTAAAAGTTATATGTATGTACTGTGGCATGGTTGTGGTGTCACACATGGATGCTGGTTACTGCTGCATGTATCTGCACTATGTACATGTGCATTTGTGTGTATTTGACAAGTGGGCAACTGTGATGCAACATGGATGCATGTGACACTGACATGCAGAAGGCTGAATGCCAGATGTGAAATGGATGGTGATGTTATCACTGCAACAGGTGGTGGAGATGTACAGATGCATGTAAGTCTGGTGGCGTGTGTGCATGTGTTCTGCACTCCCCGTGTTGCATGTGACGTCAGGCTCACCTTCGGCTGCTCGTGCTGTTGTTTGTGTATGGATGGTGCCGCCTGATGCAATATTCCTGTTGATTTGCTTATGTGTGTGAGTTGAAATGACAAGTGTGTTGGGGAGTGTGATGCCATGTCTGAAGTTTGACACTGCCACTCATGTACAACTATCATGTGTGTATCAGTCCATTGTACAGTGCCCTGACGCCGGTGTTCTATCTCTCCCTGTCTGCAGCATCAACTCATGAAGAGGGCGGAGAGGGTGCTGTGGAGCAAAGTGGCAGGGATCGCACCGCCAGTCGGAGACGCAAGGCCCGGCTCCCCTCCCAGGTTGTCATCTCGTTGGGGAGTGAGGAGTCTGGTGCCTCGTCCCAGGCCGCAGCTGCCGAGGGTAGGTCCAAGAGGCGGAGGTGGACTCCTCGGCAGCAGAAGGGGCAGCTGAGACCCCACAGGGTCCGACGGAGGAAGATGGCACGGAGTCATCCAGGTTGGTGTGGGGTTTGGTGGAGGAGGAGGCCGTGGAAGGGACACACACGGGGTCTGGAGGTGGGGATTCCACTAGTGCTAGTGGTGCAGTGCAGGGACAGGAGGCAGCACAGGCCACCGCGGAGGTGCCTGTGTGTAATCCTGTCCCCGATCCTGTGACTGCATCATCCCGCACCAGCAGGGATGCCTACGTCCAGACCCGTTTTCAGGGAGGGGATGAGCGCACAACAACTGGCCTTCCTCTCCCTGCGGACGTGGCAATCCGGGACCGGGTTGAGCCTGTCCTGGCTGGGATAGCGTTGCGTCAACGGGGCATGCAAGGTGGCCTGCAGTGTTTTCGTGAAGACACTGCACGTCATCTCGGATGCCTCTTTGACTGCGTTGACCTACTGGGACGGGTCACCAGTGCTTGATTCCTCTGTCTGCTGGACCTTCTTCCGACCCCCTCCTCACCTGAACCCTCTATGCGGCAGTCGTCCTCCATGCCATCTTCCCACCCATGTATCACCTGGGTACCCTGTGGAGCTGCCTCTGACCCAGCAGCTAGGCTGGTGGAGGACACATTCCTGCCACAGTCGGGAGTCGGACGTCCAGCAGGGGTGGCCACCACAACAACTGCACCCCAGCCGGAGGAGAACGTGCAGGCAGCAAGAGCCAGGGCACAGGCACAGCAGCAACAAGGTGGGAGCGTTGATGGCTCAGAGCCATCAACATCCGAGGGGCAGGCATCGGCCAGAGGGCAGGAGGACCCAGGATTGGGAGTGTCTTCCATGTGGCAGCGGTTGGGCCAGGCCATAGGTGCGGAGCGGCGGCAGGCGGAAGAGGCACGACTCACAATGGTCAGGGCGGAGAACTCCATGCGGAGGGCGCTGAGGTGGGCCGAGTGCTTTGAGGCGATTCGCAGTTGAGTTGAAGTTGAACATGGCATTGTCCCTGCATACCCTCGGGGCCATGGAAGAGGACCGCCTCCAGGACATAGAGCAGGAATTCGATGATGCCCTGGCCCGGGAAATTGGAAAGTGAGCCGTCGGACTAGCCCGCTGTCATTGTATATAGTTTTTAGTGTTAGGTTTCATTTTGCTTTATTTTGGGGTGATTGGACTATGCCCCACACTTTTGTATATAAAATTTGTTGTACATAGTTGAACATTGGATTTTTGAGAACTTTTTTTGGGGAAATCACCATGGATCAATGGATTTTAAATGTTACGTTTCCTTTGGATTTGCTTTGGTGGACGGAGAGTTTGGACGATTTTTCTTTTGGATTTCTTTGGATTGGTTCTACATTTCATTTTATTATATTTTGGACATGCATTTCATTTCATGTTTGACATTTTTTAATGGTTTCATTTCATTGCATTCATTTTGTTCATAATACATTTTGATATTTTACTTCCATGTGTGGGATTCGCTCATTGGGTTTATGCATGTCAAAATGCGGGTTTACACAATCAATGGCACCCAGTGTGTGTGTGTGTGTGACAGACATGTGTTGATGTATATAGTTGACTTTTGGTTTGTGTCATGAGATAGGCATGTCAGTGTGGGGTGGATTGGGAAATTCATTGCGTCTCAAGACTGGGGTGGCGTGCTGTGGGATTTTGGTGGACATGAGGCCCATGATTGTGCATTTTTATGACGTGTTGGGGGGGCACATGAGTCGGGGCCTGCTGGCAGGTGCCCATCAATGCTGGGGGTGGGGGTGCAGGGGGACATGGGTCGGGGTCTGCTGGCAGGTGCCCATCAATGCTGGGGGTGCAGGGGGACATCAGTCGGGGCCTGTTGGCAGGTGCCCGTCAATGCTGGAGGTGCAGGGGGACATAAGTCGGGCCTGCTGGCAGGTGCCCGTCAATGCTGGTGGGGGGGTGCAGAGGGACATGAGTCGGGGCCTGCTGGCAGGTGCCCGTAAATGCTGGGGGTGCAGGGGGACACGAGTCGGGGCCTGCTGGCAGGTGCCCGTCAATGCTGGGGGGGTGGGGGGGCAGAGGGACATGAGTTGGTGATCAGTAGTGCAAGGTGACATGTGGCCTGGCTGGGGGGCATGCCCATGGTGAATGGGCTGCCTGTGGGACATGTCCGGGGTTGTAGGGTAGTCCCCTGTGGTGTGGGCTGCCTGCAGGGGCTGTGGAGGGGATAGGGGTACACCTGGGAGGACCCACACTGCCAATTCACGTCTGAAACACCCCGCGCACCCCACTGAATTCACGTACCCCGCTCTGCAAGCGAAATCGCGTGTGAGACTCCCCGTGCACCCCAGAAATACACGTAACCCGCTCGCCCAAGGCCTATCGCGTGTGAAACTCCCCGCGCGCCCCATAAAAACACGTACCCCGCTCGCCCAAGGCCTATCGCGTGAGAGACTCCCCGCGCACCCCAGAAATACACATACCATTCTCGCCCAAGGCCTATCGCGTTTGAGACTCCCCACGCACCCCACTGGATACACGTACCCCGCTCTGCAAGGGAAATCGCGTGTGAAAGTACCCGCGCACCCCTCCGAATACACGTACCCCGCTCGCCCAAGGCCTAACGCGTGTGAGACTCCCCGCGCACCCCACTGGATACACGTACACCGCTCTGCAAGCGGAATCGTGTGTGAAACTCCCAGCGCACCCCAGAAATACACGTACCCCGCTTGCCCAAGGCCTATCATGTGTGAGACTCCCCACGCACCCCACTGGATACACGTACTCTGCTCTGCAAGCGAAATCGCGTGTGAAAGTACCCGCGCACCCCAGGAATACGCGTTCCCCGCTCGCGCGATTGCAGTGCAGCGGCCCTGTTAGCTGGTCCAAGGTTAGCGCGGCCCTTTGCACTGCATTGGGGATTTCAATGGTGTTTCCTTGCGCAAGGGGCGTTCTTGGGGGCGTAACTGGCGCTGCAGGGTGTTCTCTGCGCCAGCGCTCAAAATGGCTTGCCGATTCCATGTATACGCGGTGCGCCAGAATGCTATTTAGCGCACGCTGGCGCATGCTCCGTCTCTGCGCTGCTCGCATGCGCTGCCTCTGTGCTGAAATCTATGAATTACCCTACAAATATGTAGGGTACTCTAATTCCGACACTGTTGTGGGGTGATACGTCACCAGAAATAGGAGGAGATGCTGTCACTTCACTAAAAAGTATTTCTTCTGTTGCTGTATCCCGTATATCCTTAGGGGAATATCACATATTGTAATGATCGACCGGTTTCGATGAACTGCTCATTGTCGTCATCTTCTTCAAGACCTTCAGTTCAGCAACGTCTTGTATAGATCGTCCACTGAATCTAGGTAGGGGCGCCACGGCTTCCTGACCTTGTGTCCAGACATGTAGCGATTTCGGTCTAGATCTTAGTTACTGCGTTTCTTGCTGCGAGTCATAATGGGCCGTGGGTCCATCCTTGGTCCCCGCGTGTCGGAGGGATCCTTTTTCGGGTAGACCGAGCTGCCACGGTGTGGAGGTCTCAGCCGCTGCTGCCAGCGCAAACAAATGGTTTTTAAGTTTCACTAATATTTGTCCTGTAGCAACCATTTGTTTTGCACTGGCATCGGCGGCTGAGACCTCCACGCCGCGGCAGCTCGCATCTACCCAAAAAAGGATCCCTCCGACTCACGCGGGGACCAAGGATGGACCCACGGCCCATTATGACTCGCAGCAACCGATGCAGTCATGCCTGCCGTAAGCAATGTCATCTGGCGGCCCAAAGCCCCCGACAAAATTCTAATTTGAAGTGACCTTACTTCCGGTAATTGAAGCACACTACCCACTGAGAACATAGAGAGAAGGTGGAGGCGGTCGGGGTCAGGAGCCGTGCTCCACGCCGAGTTTAAGGCTGCCTGCACCAAGAAGGAAAATGGTGGCTCCCGCTGTGTGGCAACACACGGAGGAGCACCCGGCTTGTCTTCCAAGGAGGGCGCTCTAGACCATGTAGCCAGGGCATGAGGAGCGAATATAACTGCCCAGGAACTCCGATCCGAGGCTGGCAACTGAGTGGAGCCTGGGCTGGGTGGATCACAGCCCGAACACACAGTGGAGCAGGAGCTCCGACAAGGGTGATGCCGCCTAGCGTACGGAGGTAGGGGAGAGAAGCGAATGGCGCGTGCTGGATAAGCAGCTTGGAGGAACGGTTCAACAGGTACCGGCTTCTGTGCAAAGATATGAGAAGGCAGACACTGCACCATCTGATATTGCAAGAAAACAAAGGAAGCATAGCTCAAGAGAGAGAAATAGCTGCACAGGCAGAGTGCCCCATATCCACAAGTAGCCATAACTGGTGATCGCCTGAGTTTTTAAAGAAGTTTGTACATTGCCTCGATTTTCTTAGTAACAACGCAATCCGGGGTGACACCAACACCCTGAAACTCCCTTTTGGCGCTACTAAGCTTTGATTACTGAACACAGACTACAAACTCCCCTTGGCTGGTGTTACATACGCAGACACTTTGGGGCTGAGCACACTCATGGTTGGGGCAATAGCGATACAAGATTCCATGGGGAAATAATAGGGAGCAAGCCCCTGTATGAAGAAGATGGCAAAGGCTGGAGCAAAACCTAAGGTAGGAGATATCAAATCACTACTGTGTCTGCAGGAAAAAGAAAAGAATGCCAAAGAAACTCAAGTCGTGGTCCATTTACCGCCCCCTGGTGTGGCCTGCTTAAACACCACATCCTCACTTACCAAAAAAGTTCATATGGAAATGCTCTCCACGCTGAAGCAGGTCCTTATAATGGATATCAAATCTACTAAAGAAAAATGTGTTAAAATGGTTGCAGAGCTTAATTCACATATGATGGGGTTAGAATCACAAGTAAACAATGTTGAAAACACGATGTGCGAAGAAACCCACGACCAAGCGGAGCTCAGCATGTTGGGCATAGAGAAACAGCTCGAGACGATATGGCAAAACAGGAGGACATAGAAAACAGGTTGCGCAGAAACAATATCAGGATCAGGAACCTGCCGAATATGTTCCGGAATCTTCTAGAGCTCCCAGACACTGCTGCACTAGAACTTGACAGAACAAACAGTCTACTCCTCAATTCAACAGCATCGTAATCTCCTGCCCGATGTTCTGTCCAGGGTTCACTACTTTCAGTGGAAAGAAAAGATCATGGCCGCGACCCGACAAAAAGAGCAGGTGCAGTTCCGAGATGCATGGATTTCCCTATATCAAGACTTGGCTCCTGGCACTTTGGCAAACAGGCAGAAATTACACATTGTAACTGCTTAGCTACAGTCGCATGGGATCAGATTCAGCGGCTCGCGATTGGGTCAGAAGAAGCAGCGGCGGAGCTAATGAGTGGGACCGCAGGCGGTACTCAAGATGATCCGGGAGAGGCAAGACCACAAACCAGCTTCAGCTAGAGTAGCAAGAGTAACGAGAGGAGACCTAAAAGGAAGCGAATTTCAGGGACAACACCTGCTGGAAAGCGGATCGACCTGACACGCTGACTGATGGACCTTCCCGTCTCGGAACATCAATGATACAGGTTTGCCAGGTCTTTGTAACCGGCGTCAGGGACTATAATCTCCTATGGGGATTAAGATGGTGCAAATGTGTTATTATTTGCTAGGAACTGATTAGGGGCTTGAGGGTTGCCATGAGGGAATGGCACCCAAGGGAATGTTTATTGCAAATAAATGAACATTGGTTTTCTGATGTTCAAGATAATGGTTTCATTTTTGAGAGATCAAATATTTTAGAGAATGTATTAAACAGGCACAACTCCCCCGAATCCCTGACACTATGAGGGAAGCATTAGAGAACCCTAGGTCTGCCTAAGAGGTAGCCCAAGCCATAGGTTCCCTTCCAGCGGGAAAATCCCTCGTCCCAGACGGTTTACCAACAGATTTTACAAAGCATTTGCAGGCCCCCTAATCCCGCAACTCACCACTATATTCAATTCCTTCTCCAAATCTGGGAAAGTAACAGATTCTATGGCAGAATCCATAACCACACTACTTTTGAAACCGGAGAAAGACCCTGAGATCTGCACTACCTACCGCCCCATAGCTCTCCTGAATATCGACGCCAAAATATAGTAAAATCCCAGCTTGGCTGGGAGAGGTCTTTTTTTTGTATTTGGTTTAGAAAAACCTTTTACAATAAGAGAATCATCCATTTTAACAGAGTAAATAGAAAAAAAAATAATATCCATTTCATCACAACTTCAAAAAATACAACCAAAAAATAAAATAAAATGGGACATTCATAGTTACACCTTCATTAAGACAGCAGTAAAAAATTAAAACCAAGTTAAAAGAAAGAAAAAAAAACAAGAAAAGAAACATTACAGGAAAAGAAACATTAATCAGAAACAATAAAAATTCCTTAAACAACAAAATTCCATATTCCAATCTAAAATATGATCAGATTCAATCATGATAATTTCTCTTCTACTTCTACCCACGTTATTCACTTAATTCATAATCATGTACTTCCTAAACAAAAAATGTGACCAACGAAAAAAACAGCGGTGAGGCGAACTAGAAGAGTGAAATGTGCAGCTGTTTAGAACACGATATTGCATTTTTCCAAAACCTTGATCACGGCTATTGTCAGACCCTGTGAGTGTCCAGAGATCAATATATCCCAGAATGTTGCCAGAATATAGTATTTGGAGTCAAAGCCAAATCTTTCAAAAAGCCTAGATCGCTCCTGCCAAGTGCCCATGCGCTCCATAGGTAGATGTTCAGTAGACTGCTCTTCTGGAGTTTTACCGATTTCACACCGCTGAATGGCGGAATCTCCCTTCCCCCTTTTTGTCAGAACTCCTCCTGTGTGGATTACGTTTAAACGTAATCTCAAGAACCTTTTCCTTATGATCCAGTCTGGGAATTTCATCAGATATTTATTTAGGTGACCCAGCTTTTTATCAACCTTCAGAATTGGATTTGGGTTTGCCCCTGCTCGTACTGCCTTAGTTGTGAGAATCCAGTCCATCTCGTCCCATTGTTTTTTTGCCTTCCATGGGTTCTCCAGTAGGGTTTGAATTTTGATATCAGCCTTATCTAGCCATTCTGTTACTACAAGATGCAAGTGTGCTAACATTTAAAATCTATTTTTTGGCAGATGTGCCTTTATATCTAGATATAGTGACCCTTCTTGGGCTATTAATATCAGCCAAAAGAGGGAAATTTATTTCCAACCCATTTGAGATTGTAAGGATCTTAAACCCAGTTCAGATCTAACGTTTGATGTTGGTAAACACATCGGTAGCCCCAGGAAATGTTTCCTGAGCTGACCCTCCCTCTTTTGCCAATTCCCATTCCATAGAAGGGGCTTTGCTTCCACACCATACAAAGCAATTGGTATAACCTTTGCTTGATAATTTTTCATTAGTGGTAAAATGGAACATCTGCAATATCTCGTCCAGATTTTCTTCATCTGGGCAGTCAGTTGTGACAATGTCATAGTGAGGTCTTGTTCCACTTTACAAATTGCTGGGGATGCATAGATTGTATATCCCAAATATAACAACTCCTCTACCCTTTTGATGTTTTGACCTCCAATTCCCCGCTTTGGATAGACTACTTTTTTTCCTATGTCTAAAGACCATTATCTTCGACTTGTTGGGATTCAGCGAGAGGCCGTTTTCTTCTGCATAGCAGTGTAGTTTGTTTAAGAGACGCTGCAGACAGATTGCCGTCTTGTCAAGCAAGACATCGTTGCGTATACGAGCCAGTGGATTTTAACCCCATTTATCACCGGACTTGGCAAGGCCGCTGGAGCCAGGACCTCCCCCATATCTGTCAAGTAAAAGTTGAAAAAGAGGGGAGCCCCCGAACAGCCCTGACGGACCCCCTTTTCCACCACTACCAGATCCGAGAGATGACCCTCGTCGTCAAGTCGAATTCTTACTGAGAATTTTTATGTAATTCTATTAGCATCCCCAAGATTCCTTCCGGGATACCCTATGCTCTCAACTTCCCCCATAGCCGGTTTCTGTCCACTTGGTCAAAGGCTTTGGAGAAATCTACCCAAGCCCTATAAAGCTGTTCTCCCCTACTACCTGTATTTTCACTCAACAGGTTCAATACCAAACTGTGCATAGGCCCCTCCTGAACCCTGTTTGACATTTCGACAGGACCATCACTTTCCTTTCCCAACATTCCAGTTCCCCTATCAAAATCCTCATAAAGATGTTACTCTCTATGTCCAGGAGGGCGATCAGCTGTTAGTTTACCGCAACTGACCGATCGCCCTCTCTTGAACAAGGGGACTATGATTGCGGTTTTCTACAAGCGAGGGAATTCCTGTTTTAAAAGGATCTCCTTGAAAAGCCTGTTTAGCAACTTTGCCCACATATTTGGTTCGCTTTTTAGTACTTGGTATGTTAGGCCATTAAGCCATGCTGCTTTCAAAGCTGAATAGTTCCCAATCAAATCGACAAGAGTTTGTTCGTTGAAAGTGAGACTCCAGCCCTCTTATTACTGTGAGTGATGGTTTTTACGGTGAGGCTGGGAGAGGTCCTTCTCCACCTAATCAATGAGGAGTAAACAGGGTTAATTCAAAATAGAGGGGGCTCATGACAACATTCAGAGGGTGGTTGATTTAATAGAGATGCCCCCAAAACTCCCAGGGGGTTTGTCACTCCTTTCCCTGGATCCCCATCAAGCATTTGATTGCATGTCATGGGATATCCTACAAGCAATATTGTCAGCTTATGGTTTTGGCCCTATCGTTAAACTAATATTGGCTAACTTTCAAATACCATCCACCGTAATCAAAGTAAATGCTGCCAGGTCAGCTTCACTCTCTGTGGGTAGGGGCACGAGGCAAGGATGCCTGTTGTCTCCCCTAATTTGTGAATTGGCTTTAGAACCCCTAGCACAAACGATACAGTGCAATCCACACATACTGGGCCCGGCATACGAGGGTAGCACACAAAGTGGTGCTGTACGCCGTTGATAACATCTGTTTCCTCCAGAAACCTCTCCTGTCGTTCCCGCCTTTACTGGATCTTCTTGAAAGATTCTTCATGGTATCAGGCTTCCGCATTAACCACCAGAAATCGGTGGGACTGGTAATCAGGGAACCACCTGAAACCCAACTGTCAATGCAGTTAGCATTTCCTTTCCGGTGGGCAGATAATTAGATCACATACCTAGAGGTGCACATTATTATATCGTAAAAAATTCTTATGGGAGCCAACATCTTAACCCTGTGGAAGGAGACTAAAAGCCACCCTATGAAAATTGGGAAATGCAGGAAATATCGTGGCTGGGTAGGGTCCGTGCAGTTAAAATTATAATTCTACCGAGACTCCTGTTTATCGTCCAAGCATTGCCAATTCTCATCTCCGAAAGAGACCGTCTAGATTTACAGAAAATAGGCAATTTGGAAAAAGAAACCACCTAGAATTCTGCACCACTGAGGTCGAAGGGGATGGGGGGAATGGGGTTTCTGTCGATGCAATGCGACTTCCGAGCAGCACAGATTGCGCCAATGTTGGAATGGGCGCTAGATGACAAGCGCTCGAAATAGAACAAGTGGGCACCCGCTTCCCTCTAACTCATCTGCCATTCCTACCAAAATCTACCAGGTTCCTCTAGTTAGAATTCATCTGGGATAAAGCTTACACGCAATTGAGGGTTAAAACAGGACTTGGGCCCTTATCGCCGGTGTTACAGAATATAGAATTCACCCCAGGAATGGCGTAAGGTATTGTTGCACAATGGGAATCACTTGGGATCTTGCTGCTCGGGGGACATAATACAAAAACAGAAATCCTCTCACATTCATAGAATGCAAAGAAAGTTCACCTTACCTGAAACAGAACATTTTAGATACTTTCAGATTAGACACTAGGTGTCCAATGACAGTTATTTAGACAGGTTCACGTCTCCCCATAGGAATTGAACTCCAGGTCTCAGAGAGGCAAGGACTTCGGAAAATCTACAGTTGTTAAGGCCTGTTAGAAAAAGCCTTGTTTGAAGACAAACTTCCATACATGATACATTGGGGAAAAGAATTGGGGACAGAGATCTCAACGGATTCATGGCAGAAAATATTCAAAAAAGCTCCAGGTGCACCATGTTCAAAGAGTGTGCGATAAAAATATGTAATTGTTGGTTCATGACTCCGTAGAGATTACATGGGATCCTACCCGAATATCCGGACCGCTGTTGGCACCGGTTTAGGTGTTGGGGGATCTCACACATATGTGGTGGCTTTGCCCTAAATTTTAAACATATTGGCAAGAAATACGGTCGAGGATAAAGGATATCACGAGGTGTTTACTCCCTATGTGCCCTCTTATGTTGCTAGGGGATGTTCCCCACGATGGTACTTATCCTGCATCGGGTCCCAGGTCACAGCTCGTAACAGCTATTGCTGGCAACAAAACTAAACCGTGCACGCTTCTGGAAAACACCTGAGGGGCCAATTCTGTCATACTGGTGGGTTAATATATGGGAAATAGTGGCTATAGAAAAGATGACTGCCCATATCACGGAGAACATGACTTGATTCTCTCGAATGTGGGCCCCATTCTTCGAATTTGTGAAAGACAAGGAACACATGCGTTTTAGGCCGCAGACTCTGAAGTACTTATTTCAAAGTTAATTTAACTTACACAGGCAGAGACCCCTGCGAGGGATGGGAATGTTCGGTGAAGAATGATGATTTGAGGTACTGTTTGAGATATATAAAAGTACGCTGGGACACTGTGTGGAACCAATTGTTATTAATATTTGTTAACCTTATTTGTTATTAGGGGGGGATTTTAGAAATGGAAATAGAAAAGCAGTTTTGATGTTCCCATTTTGTATGTCATATTGCTGTTGATTTATTGCTATGTTCATCGAGATTTCAATAAAAAGACACATTTGAAGAAAAATAAACACAGGTTCTCTCTCTGTGGGCTGAGAATCATGCTTTTATTAAGGACACAGAGCCTAGAATTATCCCACCAGTTGCTGCCTCACTATTTCATCCTTTTTTCTTTTCTTCCTCAGCCTCATTGGGTCTCATAACTATGCCGGTCAGGTAAAAACGTTGCCGGAAAGCCTACCGGCATCGTTGTTACCGTACCAGCACAGTCAGACCTGGTAGGCGGAATAGCACCCGCCCGCAGAGTTTCATGGAAGCACCGGTACCGTTTTTTTTTTTAAAATATATTTTTATTTTGTTTTAAGTGAAAACAGTATAAACAAACTTGTGACATTATATACAGTAAGACAATAAACACTTAACAAAACACAACACTACACTCCCCCCCTCCCCCCCAAGAGCTCATCCACAGGGTAGTTCTGTATCGACCTGGTGTGGCCGGGTGACTTCCTCCTACGATGCAGTAGGTTCTCCTCATACCCCAAACAGACCAGTGACCAATGACCTCCAGGCTACTAGGTTGCCCACATCCTCCTCCCCGCATTTACTGCATGCCTCTTGCCAGACCATGGTTTCGGCTTCCGCCCATTTCTGGAGATCCCTCCACCACATCTCTATCCTAGGTTTGTAGCATTGCTTCCAGTTCATAGCTATCCTCCTCTTAGCGAGTATATACGCTAGGTCTCTCAGTTTCCCCAGGTGTCTGGTGTTCTTCGGTCTGGGGAACCCCCCTAGAAGGCAAGCCCAGGTCGTGTCAATGCTTATCGGGACCCCTTTGTCAGCCAACTTCTGTGACACTTCTCTCCAGAAGACTTCGATTACTGGGCAGGACCAGAACATATGCGTCATGTCCGCGTCCTCCTCGTTACATTTCGGGCATGCCTGCCTGCCCGAGTTCGCAAACTTAGCTATTCTCTTGGGGGTCATATACGCTCTGTGTGTGATGTATAGTTGGATTTGCTGTAATCTAGCATTTCTGGACACTTTTTTATGATATCCCAGAGCCCGTTCCCACATCCCATCAGTCATCTGAACCCCCACCTCCATTTCCCATTCTAGTCTCAAGTCTGTCAAGTCCTTCCCCACTCGGGACATCACCACCTCATACAATCTGGAGATCTCGTGTCCGCCTTCTGATATGTTATATATTGTATCAATCAGGGCGTCCGGATCCTCCGCTAACACTGTCTCAGGCCACGATTTTCGGATAATCCGTACCAACCTGAGGTATGTAACGTATTGGCCCCCATGTAACCCAGACTCTTCTTCTAGGTCTGCAAAATCCTTGATGGCCCCATCTTGCCATATATCTCCTAACGTGGCCAACCCAACCGATTCCCAGTACATTCTAATCGTTTTTCTAAGTTGACCATCCCCCGCAGTCAAGGCAACCAGTGGCACCTGCGGCGAACACGGATCCGGGCTTTCCAGTAGCTGGCATGCTCTACGCCACATTTTCCACCCAAGTAAAAGCATACCAGGGCGAAGATTTAAGTCTTGTCTAGGGACCCAGATGATCTCCTTCAAATAAAACGGGGTGCAATCTGTCCCAACCAACCTGGACTCGGGAGATTCCTCATCAGAGAGCCACTGTGTAACATATTGCAATTGGCTCGCTACATAGTAGGCCTCAAAATGTGGTAATTTAATCCCTCCTTTATCGTAGAAGTTTTGTAGCTTCCACAGCGCCACTCGGTTGCGAGTGCCGTGCCATAAGAAGTCCCTGCACATACTGTCGAGTTTGGTAAAGAACTTCCTAGCTATTAAGTATGGTATGTTGTTGAAGAAATGCAGCAGTCTAGGCAAAACAACCATTTTAAGCAACGCCCCTCGCCCTATCATCGCTAGCGGCAGCTTTTCCCAAAATCGCATAGACGCACGGATTTTATCCACAGCCACCTGGGTGTTATGCAGATGTTCGTTTCCCACAGTGTGATATATGTCTATTCCGAGGTATCGGAAGGACTCGGCTGCCCAAGGCACGGGCAATACCGGTAAGCGTTCCGTGGGGACCCTCGAATAATACCCTAGGGGGAACATGCTCGACTTGCCGGGATTAACCGCTATGCCGGACAATTCGGCATACTTCTGCATGACCTCCAAAATATACTGGAGGTTCTCTTCCGGATACTTTAGGTATAGCAGCAAGTCATCGGCATATAAGGATATCAAATGGCTCTTTCCTCCCACCTCGATGCCCACCAGGTCATATTGCTGTCTAGGATATACCGCTAAGGGTTCCAAGGCCAATATGTATAACATCGGGGACCATGGACATCCCTGCCTAGTACCCCTACTTAGGTGCCACTTATCGGATATCACTGATCCCGTACGCACTCTAGCCGTCGGCTGGCTATACAGTAGTCTCGCCCATCTGATATAGCCTGGCCCAAACCCATATTCCCTCAGGACCGCAAACAGCCACGGCCACCTCACCGAATCAAACGCCTTAACTGCGTCTAGGGAGATCACTGCCATTTCCTCATCTCTTCTGTTCCCTTCTTCTATCACTCGGTGGAGCCGCCTGTGATTATGAGTTATATTCCTGCCAGGGACATAACCTGTCTGATCCGAGTGTATCAGTCTGCCGATGACCCTGCGCAGCCTGTCCGCCAAGACCGCTGTCAGGATCTTACTATCTTGGTTCAACATCGACAGCGGTCTATACGATCCACAATGTTGTCTCGGCTTGTTAGGCTTGGGTAGTGGTACGATCAGCGCTTCTCTGAGCGTGTCTGGCAATCGGCCTCCCTCGAATGATTCGTTATACATTTCCAGCATAGGGGGGAGTATCTCTGCGCTATACGTTTTGTAGAACTCACTCGGGAGTCCATCAGTGCCCGGGGTCTTGCAAGTAGGCAGCCGTTTCACCACCTCTTCCAGTTCATCTAGCGTAATGGGGCCATCTAACTCCTCCCTTTCCTCTGCGCTAATCCTGGGCAGTTCTATATCTTCCAGTGTGTCCCTGATTTTATCCAGATTGTCTTCCCCTTTGTCCTCATACAGCGCTTTATAATAATCTAAGAAAGCAGCATTAACCTCTTCCTGAGTGTGAGCCTCCTCTCCGTCTTCCCTTTCTATCATCATGACCGGGGCCCTGGGGGTTTCCCTCTTATAAAGCCATGCCAGTAGGCAACCAGTTTTGTCACCTCCTGCATGTTGCCTCTCCACGTATTTCCTGTAATTGAGGTCACAAAGCCGCTCCCAAAGCTCTGAGCATCGTTGTTGTAATTCGAGTACTAGGTCTGTGTCCCCTCCCCCTCTGGTACATTCACGCTCCAATTCTTTCTCCACTTTCTCCAGCTCCGCTAAACCCCCCCCCTGAAGGCCCTTTGATTTAGAAATAGCGTCGCCCCTCACTACCACCTTGAAGGCCTCCCAAAGTGTACCAGCCGAATCCACACTGCCCGTGTTCTCCTCAAAATACCTTGTAATCGTCTCTCTAATATCTTCTCTAAAGACCGGGTCTCTGAGCGCCTCCGCCCGAAGGCGCCATGTTGGAATCCGCCCTCTGGGGCGGCCATATTGCCAGGCCATCACCAAGGGCGAATGGTCCGACAGGACCCTCGCTCTGTATTCAACCTGTGTAGTTGTTATCACCACTTCTGGCGTAGCAAAGAAGTAATCTAGTCTCGTGTGCAACTGTTGAGGGGCCGAATAATGAGAGTACTGCAAGGCCGTGAGGTGTTTCAATCTCCAGACATCTTCTAGTCCATAGTCGTCTAATAGTACCCGTAGAGCCCTGGCCGCTGGGGTGGGCCTGTCTACTTTACTGTCGGACCTATCTATCTTGGGGTCAAGAACACAGTTAAAGTCCCCCCCCAGATAATCGGTTCCCCTGCGCACGGGCCCAGGCGTGTACATAGAGTCCTGAAGTATACAGCAGTATTCTGATTGGGGGCATATGTATTAATAATACTCAGTCCTCTGTTCTCAATCAGTACCCTCAGTATTACCAGCCTACCCTCCGTGTCTACCTCCTCTCGTACAATTCTGAGTGGGACATGCGGGGCCACCCAGATCAGCACACCTCTGGCATAGGCCGAGTACGGGGAGCCCACCACTGTACCACCCCATTTTTTCTTTACAAGGTCTAATTTATGTTGGGCCAGGTGCGTTTCTTGTAGTAGGGCAATGTCGATCTTCTGTCGTTTAAGATACAACATGACTTTATTTCTTTTCAGGTAACTATTGAGGCCTCGGACGTTCCAGGTGGCAATCTTGAGGTCACCCATGGCAGCTATGTGTCTTCCCACCCCACTTACGGGAACCTCCAGCGGTGCTCGTGACACAGAAGGCGTCCCACTGCAGCCACTCCGCGAATAAGCTCATTCCCAAACTAACCACACACACAACCAAACTCCAACTCCCTTTCCCCTCCCTCTCCCACCCTCCCCCCAACACCACACACCCCAACTGTTGCCCAGCTTCAACAAAAGAGCTCAGGCACCCCCACATCTGGTTCCGCAAACACCGGTCCGTGCACGGAGCCCAGTAGGGTGAGGTTGCCCTAATGGCCACCTAACCTAAGCTATTGTGGGGAGAGAGTATCGCTCCATGGGGCTCCCGTTCAATGATAATCTCAATGTTTGTGACAAACAGTACAACCAACTGACCTTCCATATCGAAGGTTCCGAACCGACTATAATCAAGTCTCAGGGTCCATGCCATTTTACGTCTTCCGCAGCTCCTCCGAGTCCTTTTGGGGCCGGTCCGCCGATTCTTGAGGGCACCCCTGTGCGTCGAGCCACTCCATGGCGTCCTCTGGGGTCTCGAAAAATAAAGTTTTATGCGCCTGTATGACCTTCAGTTTTGCAGGATAAAGCAACATATATTTGTAACCTGCCTCCCTCAGCCTCCGTTTCACAGTCCCAAAGTTCATGCGGCTCCGCTGCACAGCTAGGGTGTAATCCGGATACGCCGTGATGTTTGCTGCTCCTCTCTTGATCGTGCCTCCTTTTCGAAAATGTTCTAATATTCTTTCCCGATCACGATAGTTAAGAATTTTGGCAATGATGGGTCTGGGCGGGTTTCCGGGAGGCGGCCTCCTCGTTAGGGCTCTATGTGCTCTCTCCACTGCGAAGCCTTGGGATAAGGCCCCTCCGGGTATCTCTTGCAGCAACATGGTCTCAACAAAGTCCGTAGGGTCACGGCCCTCCGTCCCTTCCGGTAGGCCCACAATGCGGATATTGTTGCGACGGGCCCGTCCTTCCGCCTCCTCCACTCTATTTTCCAAGTTGCCCACCCTTTGGATTAGGGCGTGCAGTTTTGCCTTGTGGGTGGCACAGTCCGCCGTATTCGGGCCAACTTCTTTTTCCAGGGACTCTGTGCGCTCCGCCAGGACCCTAACGTCTTGTCTCAGTAGATTGACGTCCTCCTGGACCTCCCCAACTTTGAGGTCCAATGCCGTTTTTAATTCAGAGACAGCCAGTTCTAATTTCGACTCCCAGGCCGCTCTCAGGTCCGCAATCGCTGCCAGGATTTCTTGGTTAGAGCTCGAAGTCGTCGCGCCACCCACGGCCGGTGCATCCTTATTCTTGGTGGCGTCCGGGCCTGGGGACGTTTTGGTGAAGTCGTCCAGCGTGGGCTGTTTCGCCTTAGGTCGCACTGCCTTACTGGACATGGTTCTGAGGATGTGCAGGTCTACCGAATTATGAGTGGGCGCACTACACGCTGTCCTGGTTGGGTCTTCCCGCAACTCTTTTCAATCCCGCCTCGGGCCTATGTCGGCCATTTTGGATCGCCCTTTGTTCTCAGCGTCTCTCGACTTTTCTTTTCCGATCTTAGCCGTCGTAGCTGCTATGACCTCCAAAAGTTCACGGTACTTCGGGTAGCACCTTCACACGCTGGCATGCATATCGTCGGTATTCAATAAGCAGTCGTACTGCACTGATTTGCCCGGATCTGTTCAGGATCTCGGGAGCTCCGCTGGAACGCGTCCTCCTACATGGCTCTCGTAGCCACGCCCCCACCGGTACCGTTAATGCCGGTGCTTCCGTTGTCCCCATTCCCATGGAGTCCTATGTGACTCCATGGGAATGGGGACTTCAAAATTACTGGTGCCTGACATCCCGGCCGCCGGGGAAATACCCCGGTGTTACCGGGAAGTCAGGTGCCGGTAATTTTTTTTTTGAGTTTTATCCATGTAGTACGACAGTACATAGCATGTGTAAGCATGAGTTAACAAAAAAAACAATCGTGATCCAGGCAAGTACCTTTTCCCAATAGTTTTGGACCACTGGGCATCCCCACCACATGTGGATGTAGTCCCCCCTCTCGGTCTTACATTTGCAGCATTGCCTGGTTTTATCCTGGCAATCCTCTGCGGGGGGTAATGCCATCGGTGTAGTATTTTGATGGCTTGATGGCGATACTGGAGGGAGGCCGTGGATCGGTTGGCCCGCCTGCACATCTCCGCCCACCTCTCGTCATCAATCTCCTCTCCTAGGTCCTTACCCCATCGTGTACGCGCCGGTTGAGGATCCCTGGGGACAGAGAACAGGAAGAGTTTGTAAAGGCGAGATATTATCCCCTTAGAGCCCCTCGCAGATAGGAGAAGCTTTTCGAAATCCGTGAGATCCCTCCTGAGGGTGTCGACCCAGGATGGCTCGGTGAGGACACCCTTGAGCTGGAGGTAGCAAAAGGGGGACAGGGTACCAATTCCCAGGGCCTCCTCGAGGTCACTTAAGGGCAGAAAAGAACCCTTCACCCAAAGATGGCCGGTCCTGCTAAGGCCTGCCTCGAACCATGACTGATACGCCGCTGGTTCTGCTATTTTGGCCAGGAAGGGAGGGGCCCAAATGCAGCTCAACGGGGATGGCCACGTCGTGAGCCACCGACAGTAACCTCCCTATCCCCACAGGGACCACAGCACCTTCAAGATTGGATGATTCAGGACGCTTCTGGGGATATTCTTCCTCGGGACCCAAAGCCATTCCTCTATTGTGACAGGGGCAAGGGGCCCGTTATCCATAGCAACCCATTGTTTTTTCGTATCTGGGGAGAAGTGATCAGCCAAAACCCTCAGCTGAGAAGCTCTGTGGTACGTTTCCAGGTCAGGATAACCCACTCCCCATCTTCCTTAGCCCTAGTCAACACTTCGTAGGAGATCCTATGCTTTTTGCCCGACCAGAGGAAGTTGAGCAGGACTCGCCTTGTTTCTATAAAGAAGGTCTTGGGGATTATCACCGAGAGCATTTGTAAGAGAAATAAAAACTTTGGGAGAACCATTTTTATGAGGTTAAGGCGCGCCATCCAGGAGAGCCCCGATCCCGCCCACCTCTCTACATCTCTTCTGATTGCGGACCAGAGGGGGGGGAGGGGAGTTGGCTGTGTACAGTTCCTCAAGGTCACGCGTAATCTGTACTCCCAAATACCGGAATCCCTCTTCAGTCCGTCTAAAGGGGAGCCCTTTCACAAAGGCCATCTCCGGATCTGACAGGTTCCCACCCATAAACGCCACGGACTTATCCAGATGGACTTTATAACCCGATAACTCTCCATAGCGCGCGAGACCCTGTAATAACCGGGGGACTGTTTGGGACGGTCTGGTGACGTAGAGTAGGGCGTCGTCCGCGAAGAGGCAGATTTTGCATTGCATGTCTCCCATCTGAACTCCCCTAATAGCCTCGTCATTGCGGACTGAGATTGGGCAGGGTTCCATTACTAGTGCGTAAATTAGCAGGGACAGGAGACATCCCTGCCTTGTACACCGTTGGAGGGGGAACTCTCTTGATTCTGTCCCCTTTGCCACCACTCTAGCCGAGGGGGAGGAGTAAAGCGCGGCCATCCACCCCAGCCACCTAGGACCCATCCCCAGAGATGCGAAAACCTCCCCCATGAAAGCCCAGCTAACCCTGTCGAAGGCTTTCTCCACATCGAGAGCCAGTAGGAGAGCCCCCTCGTCCCGGACCCCCACTGTGGCAAGTATATGGAGTGTCTTCCGTACGTTATCAGAGCCCTGCCTGTTGAATACGAATCCCGCTTGGTCAGGGTGTATCAGGCCTGGAAGGCAGATCTCAAGTCTGGAGGCCAAGATTCTGGTAAAAATCTTGGCATCTAGGTTAAGGAGTGAGATGGGTCTATAGGAGCCACATTCAGTCTGGTCTTTACCGGACTTGGGTATGACGGTGATGAGGGCTTGCAGAAACGTCGGTGGAATTGAGTCTCGGCTCCTAATCTGATTGAACAGTTTGGCTAAGGGCTTCACCAAGATCGATTGGGTCTGTTTATAGAAATCAGCCGTGTAGCCGTCCCCACCCGGTGCCTTTCCTGCATTCAGTCTCTTAATGGCGCTCTCCACCTCTTCCTCTGAAATCTCCCCTTCAAGGGCCCCCATGTCTTCGTCGGATAGCTTGGGGAGGGGGTGCTCCGCCAAGTAGGCTGAGATATCTTCCAGTGATTCGCCTGCTTGCCTGGAATAAAGTTTGCTGTAATAGTCAGCGAAGCAGTCCGCTATTTCCTCCCGGCCCCTGTGAATCCTGCCTTCCCCATCGCTAAGCTGGGCAACCCCCCTTTCCACCCTGCAGCCCCGGGATCTTTGTGCCAAAAGAGTCCCCACCCTGTCTTCCCGTTCATAGTATTTTTGCTTGGTGTACCGCATTTTCTTAACCTTCCCTATAAGAACCGTGTGTAGCTCTTGTCTTTTGCCCTGCATTTCCTCTAGGAGTGCCTCTCTGTCTATTCCGGGAACGCCCAGTCTAGCCCGCAAGACCCCCAACTCTGCACAGAGTTTGCACTCAATCAGGCCCCTCTTCTGTTTACGCCTCGAGCCCTATGCTATTAGGAGACCCCTAAAAGTGGCTTTTCCGGCTTCCCATACTGTGGACATGTCGGTCTCGCCATTATCATTCGTCTCAAAGTAGGCCGACATTTCTTGTTTCATAAAATCCCGGAATACGGGGTCCCTACGAAGCGTGTCGTTGCACCGCCAACGAGAGGATCTTGGGGCGACAGGCAGTGACCAGTCAGCCATAAGCAATTCATGGTGCGGCCACGTTATGGCCTCTACGCTTGGCTGTTGAACCACCCCGTCCCCTCCTCAGAGATTAGCATGAGGTCAATTCTAGTGTAGGTATAGTGTGGGGGAGAGAAAAAGGTGTAACCTCCCTGACCCGGATATGCCCTGCGCCAGACGTCCACCCAATAATGGTCTCTCAAGAGGGCGTGCAGGGCCAGGTTATCCTTGGAAATCCCCTTGGGCCCCCCTCCCCTGGCAGACCACCAGTCCAGACGGGGGTCAGCTACCAGGTTGAAATCCCTGCCCAGTATCATGGCCCCTTCTGCCCATTCATCCATGACATTAAGGATCTGAGTGAGGAACTGCACTTGCCCTGAATTGGGCGCGTATAAGGTGGCCAGGGTGATGCGTTGTCCCTCGCAGAACCCCTTGACGCCTAAGAATCGGCCCCCAAAACCTCACTTAGTTTCTACCCCCGTGAGATGGAACGCCCTCCCCAGGAGAATACCTACCCCCTCCTTCTTGGAGTTCGCATGTGAGGCCCAGTAATTGGAACCAATGTCCTTCCCCTTAATTCTGGATTCCCTTCCCTGTTTGTAGTGTGTTTCTTGTAGAAAGAGGACGGTTAGATGTTGTTTGTGGAACATGTTGCTCGTGAGGGACCTCTTATTTTGGGAATTAAGACCCTTGACGTTCAGCGTGCCTATCCTTCCTTCAATCATTATCGTCTTTTGGAATGTGCACCTTGAACCCCTCGTAACATCTGCGTTTCACAGCCCGCAGCCAAGCAAGTATCTGTGATTTGAACTGGTTCCCCCCCTTCCTCCCCATCTCTTTCGCTAATCCTTCCACCCCCGCCCCCCCAAGCCCAAGCCTCCCCTTCTGCCCCCCCCCCTTCCCTTGTAATGTAGGGCGTTCGTCCACGTCCCCCAACAAGTGTCGTGGTTGGTCAACGACCCACCAAGGACTCTAACCCCAGCCCCGGGATTTTTTGTATTAGGGAATCTCAAGTCTTGGAATCAATATAGGTCTACCCCACCAAATCCTCGGTGCAAATGACCGAGGTGGAATTCTGGAACCCTGAACCCCCGCTTCAGCCTGTAAACTCCAAAAACTCAGACTTTCTACGTGGGTCATCACAACAAAACAGCTAACATTTAATAAAGTTCTGCCCGCCCTCCAAACCAACGGGCCGCATGTCGCGCCAACGCGGCGCCCAGGCGTGGCCCCCCCGGGACCCAGGACCCCTTACTGCCAGATCCTGGGACCGATGCTCATCATAGGATTTCCTCGACCTTCGGAAGGGCGGTGCTGTTATGGCTTCGGGTGATCCTCGGAGGTCGTTGACGGGAGCCTGGTTTTCCGAAATTTCCGGGCCCCATTGACTTTAGATTTGCCGCTAAGCTGTCCCAGTCTGTCGGGGCCCCTCGAGGGTCTCGGGCTCTTCCATCTTGGCCGCTTGAGTGGCCTGCCTGGTCGCCGACCAGGTCGTCCGTGGCTCTTTGAATGTCTTCCTCAGATACCAGGTGATGTTTCTCCCCCAGCCATTCAAATTCCAAACTGAAGGGGTGCCCCCAGCGGTATCGGACCCTCTTTCCCTGAAGCCATCTTGTGAGGTTTCCACATTTCCTTCTCATTGACAGGGTGAGAGCCGACAGGTCCTGAAAGATGGACACCCTGGAGTCACCGTATTGAATATTGCCAAGGTTCCTCGCTTTTTCCAGAAATTTAGCTTTGTCCTTGTAATAGTGTAGCCGGGCCAGGACCGAAAGCGGGCCTCTGCCCCCTCCTCCTGCCCGATGGACCCTGTCAAACTGAATCGCACCTTCAACGTCCGCCCCCAAGACAATCCTTACGTTTTCATGTACTTTGCCCTCAAGGCCTTGTATGGTTTCTCCCTCGGCCTCCACTAAACCAAAAATACGCAGGTTATTCCTTCTCTCCCTGTTCTCCTTATCGTCCCCCTTGAGCCCGAGTTCCTCTTCGCGTCTTTCCATGTCCC
Organism: Ambystoma mexicanum; assembly: GCF_040938575.1. Classification (NCBI taxonomy): domain Eukaryota; kingdom Metazoa; phylum Chordata; class Amphibia; order Caudata; family Ambystomatidae; genus Ambystoma; species Ambystoma mexicanum. Next base: position 1,513,207,028 of record NC_090932.1, on the reverse strand, counting down.
GGAATCTGATTTCCATTTGGGTCTCAAGGAGAGTAGTGGAGAGCGGATTGTTTTCGACTCCCTCCATTCGATCTTCCAAGGTGGTGACTTTAGTCGTGAGGTCCGCCAATTTGGCTCCCATGTCCGTCCTTATCCCGCGGATCTCCTCCAGAATCGTCTGAATATTATTCTGGATAGCACCCAGGTCTGGGGGTGCGGTGGAGGGGCCCCCGGTCGCCATGACGTTCTCGCTGGCCACAAATTGGTATTTCGACAGGTTTTCTTTCCAACTCATGGGAGGCTTGTTTTGGCCACCTGCTATTGGCGAGGCGGGGGGGTAGCGTGTTTTCCGTGGTCGTCCCAGTGCGTGTCTGGCTTGTCCGGACCTGTCAGTTCCCCCTGTGGTGGTGGTTTTGCGGCTAGGGGGCTTTGGATCACAAGTGCGTATTGGGGGTGGCGCGCTCCCGCTTCGGCCCCCAGGTTCTCGGACCCCATGGGTCGCTGTGCGACGGTGGCCTCCTGGTGGCCTGTAGGTCCGCTCAATGTGGAGAGGGTGCGGGCATCCAATTTCCAGGGCCCCGACACTGCTCTTTTTTACTCGGCTCCGGGGTCCCGGGATCACCCTCGGTTGCCGCCCGGTGGGATCAGAAGAGGGGAGGTCGGGGGGGCACACTCCCGCATCGGCCCCCTGGCGATGTTGCTGCCCTGTGGGCCGGTGGCCCTCTCTTTTCACTTGGCTCTGGGGGTCCCGGGATCACTCTGGGACACGGCCCGCGTCGGCCCCCCGGCGGCGTTGCTGTTCCGTGGGCCCTCTCTGATTCAGGCCTCTCCTGCGTTGGGCCGCGTCAGTCGCGCTCTGCCAGAACCGTGCCCACTATCTAGGGCCGGGGCGGGAAGCCCCGATGCGCTGCGGGTGTACGGCCTCGGGTTCTTCCTCCGTGCGGCGCCGCCTCCTCCTCGCCCGTGGCTTCCCCACTCCAACCGAGGCCGCGTATGCGCGGCAGCTGCAGCCTCCTCCAGTGCGCCGCGCCGAGCTGTGGGGGAGGAGCCGTGGGAACTTTCAGGCCCGTAGAACTCGGCTCAGGGGTGTCGGATTGGCACCCGAGTTGGGTGTAGCGGGGGGCCACAGGCTCCCACAGTGTATGGTGGGGGTCTCGCAGGTCATGGGACCCTCGTTCTGTGCTAGCACTGTCGTTCTCCCGAAGCTGGGTACGGAGCTCGAAGCTCAGGCGACCATCCTGCCTGCGCCCCCTGGTGGCCTTCCCCTGGTAATTTTTTTACGGGTCCGGCGGCAACCCGCCAGTATCACCAGACGGGTTACCGCCAGACCCGTAATGAGGCCTATAGTCTGCTGGATGATGACCATGGCCTGCTGGACATCTGTCTCCCTGTTGGAGAAATGGGATATGCAAAAAACAACAAGGACCCTCTTCTTTGGTGCCAACTTGCCAAAAAGGAGGATGCTGGCATGGTGCAGTGAACTTATGTGCTGATACAGTTCTGTGACATCGTCTGCAGTGATGTTTTTCCTTTAAGTTGTTTGTAATTTGCTGCAGCAGTTTAAGTAGCATTAAAGAAGAAGTATTTAATCCTAGCCTCAGAGTCCTTTGTAAAATCACAATTCCTTCTGACAATTGTGTATATTGCAAATGAAAAGCATTGGGTGCATCATTCCACTCAACTTGCGGTTATGCCAATTAAGTCTCACTGAAACAAAGTAAATACAGCATGTCCTGTTTTCATGTGAACCAATGAAACTTTCAGAAGCAAATCGACTTATACACTTGTATTGGTTTGGAAAACAAACAAAAAAATATGAATTTGGCTCAGTGTTATTTATGGACATTTCATGGGGATTATTCATGATTTTGTTTTTGTATGTCAAGTTTCTTTCGCACTACATAGCTATTTTACATCAGAAGAGCACTGTCTAGAGTCTACATGCACCCTACAGAGTGTGCTACACAGAGGTTTTGATTGTGATACAGTTGTACTTGCTATAACTTGTAAATTATTTGTATACAATAGGTTTTATCTTTTCAACATTTGATAAATGTTTACCAATTGATATGATATGATAGGTTATTTTTAACATGCTTAATACCCAGAGGTTTCTAAGCGCAGACCCGGGGATCGAACCTGTGTGGCTCTGTGCCGCCTTGCTTCCAAAGCAGGCACGTTGCAGCTGAACTATCCTCCCTGGCTTAGATATGTGCTTGCTTCACTTGTATATAATGTTAATGCAAAGGAAGACATTATTGTATAGTTCCTTGTTATACAAAAGATGAGCAGAGAATTGCACTTATGTGCCCACCAATCTTTGAACGCTAGACATAAGACAGCGTGAAGGCTGTTTAACCGCAGGAAATGGCTCAGCGGTGCTATTATCTACAGCTGATGTACTGGAAGAGATTACACCAACACTAACTGAAGGGTAGGCACATCCGTTTTTTCATCGCTAGTACAAACGAATTATACCCAAACAGATCATGTCAATGTTCTGATTAAGTGCAAATATACACTTAGTTGCATACTTCAGCTAACAGAAATGGAAATACAAAATGAATGTTTACTTACCAATCACATATCTTTCTAACTTTCTGGCCAATCTGATCACCCCAGTGGGATATTAAAAACACAAACTGCTTTTTAAACTCACCCTAAAAAAAGAGAAATGTTCTTTAGGGTGTTCCAGGCAAAACACAGAAGAACAGTACTATATTTTACAGAGATAGAGAAAGCAATTCATACAGCACACGTCTTGCTCCCAAAAAATAATTGAAGGTGGAAATGTTTGCCCTCCATTGTACATTGGATTTGCACTCTACAAGGTTCATAGTTTCAAATTCCATTAACGTCAACTCAGGATGTGTGCATAGCACATTCTAAGAACCAATTGACATTGGGAAGTTAACGCATAGTTTCTGATGTGTTGTTTTCTGCACAATATACTACATATAGCTCTGGCACATGTAGAAACAAAAGTAAGTTATGTTTGAATGTTACAAAAGCCAATGTCCCTCCAGAGCAGATCATAATGTACTAAACCATGTCCCTACCATGGCTAATGGCCACAAATTGGACTGGGTTATTTCCAATAACATCGAAACAAACAATGTTACCACTACTCCCTGTATATGGTCTGACCATTACAAAGTAGTTTTCAATCTATTGATCCCTCAGTTAGCAAAAAAACCTGGTAACGATGCCAAGTAAGTTTACTCAAGAAACATTAAAAAATATCAAAAGCACAGATTTACAATCCTGTGTTAACAGAATCCTGGCCGACATTAAGGAAACAGACTACTGTGACACCATCATAAGCAAATATGACCATCAGATGTAAAGCTTGATAAACCAAAAAGCACTGAATCGCGAAAAAACAGTCAGGCCCAATTCCAACTATCAAAAATGGTATACACCAGAACTGACCAAACTTAAAAAGGAAAAAAACCTTGGAGAAGCTCAATGGCAAAAAAAACCTACAGACGACAATAAGATTAGTTGGAAGTCACTAGAAAAATCATATAAGAACCGCATTAATGAAGCCAAAAGGAATTATTTCAACAGTCAAATTGAAGCACCTGCAAGCTCAGCAGGCAAACTCTTCGACATACTAAAATCTATCGACAAACCCCAGGCCCTGGTTCCCAATTTCAATCCCTCCCAACTAGAATGTGATAACACTCAGACCGCTTTCGCCAATAAAATCATCAAAGCGAGAGAACGAATTGCATCCGCCCCTCAGACCAAGCCACAACCTAACCCTTCAGTCGAAATGACGACTGACATGGGGATAGAGAAATTCCAATTTCAACAAATTTCTATTGATACCATGAAGAAAACACTGGCATCTATGAAACCGTTGTCCTGTGCGGAGAGAACAAGCTTCCACCGAAAATCATTCTTGAACAGACATTTTCGCCCCATTATTTACTAAAATTGGAAATTCATCTTTCAGAGATAAAACAGTGGCAGTTAATATAAAAAAAGTCACCATTACCCCACTGGCAAAATAAACCACTGCAATTTCACCCTTAAGGTCATGGACAAAATCGCTACAGCTCAACTACAGGAATACATAGATAAAAATGAGTTCTTACCTCCGCAACAATCCGGCTTTAGAGCAGCACATAGCACAGAGACAGCAATGCTAGACTTACAAACAAAAATGCTGGAAATCATGGACAAAGGTAAAATCGGATTACTAGTGCTTTTAGACCTAAATGCGGCATTTGACTTGTTAGACCACCAACTCTTACAACAAGCACTAGCAAAAACGGCAAACTGCTCCAATGAAGCAATAAGCTGCCTCACCTCTTTTCTAGAGAACAGAATTTCACGTGTCCATTGGAGAGACACATTTTCAACTGAACATAACATCTCGTGTGGAGTTCCTCAGGGAGCCAGCTTATCACCGCTGCTCTTTAATATCTACATACGCCTCCTGTGTGAATTACTGGAACAACTTCAAGTATTTTTCACTAACTATGCTGACGACACCCAGCTAGTTATGAAATTGAGCGGTGATTACGTTAAAGACAGTATTACATTGAATACCATCTATAAGAATATAGAAGAGTGGATGAACAATAATTGGAGGTGCCTTAACAGCAACAAGACCGAGTTAATGATATTAGGATCCACCCAGGCTCGCGCTAAACTGACATCTGACTACAAGGCATTCCAAATCAAGGAATCCTGCATTGATGTAGTTGGTAAAGTCAAAACACTTGGCATGATCTTGAAAGCTACACTCATTGCAGATGCTCAAGCCGTGTATGTCAGCAAAAACTGCAACTACTATATCAGACTCCTCAAAGCAATTAGGCCCCTTCTCAATGAGAAAAAGTGCGCCACTATAGCCAGAGCCACCATTTTATCGCGCTTGGACTATGGTAACGCACTCCTTGCTGGTGCCAGCAAACAAAGCTTACACAAGTGCCAACTGATTCAAAATCAGGCGATAAGAGTTATCAAACAAAAACTAAGGAGAGACCATATCAGCGAAGCCAGACCAGACCTACATTGGTTGAAAATGGAAGACCGCGTACAATTCAAGTCCTTGTGTCTAACCCATAAATGCCTTTATGGAAAAGCCCCTGCCTACCTCAAGACCAAACTAACACCCTACAACCCTACCAGAACATTAAGATCTGAAGCCAAGGGACTGATAACTCCTAAATTCAAAAAAGAACTAGGTCTAGGAAGAACATTCCACACACGTGCGGCAGCTTTCTGGAACAAACTACCGACAAGCCTCAGACTAGAATCTAACCTATATTCTTTCCGTAAAAAACTCAAAACCATGCTTTTTGAGTAATCCTAGATAAGACCCCACGTCCTTTGATGGCCTAATCCTGATGTACAATGAAGTGTCCCGTTATTGTTCTGTCCATCACTGTCTGTCCGTGTCTCCACGTATGCTCCCCGATGCTTGCGAGCAGTTCAGCGCATTACAAATAAACAAATAAATAAAAAAAAATAATAAATAAAATATAAAGCAGTAGCATGCAGTATGGAAAGAGTACAGTGTTCTTTGTGGGGTCAGAAATATGAGACGGACAACTTTGTGAAGGTTTTTCAAAAGATGCCATTTTATTAACTCATAAATACCTCACTATCCCTAACCCAATGAGGATTTCCCTGCCTAAAATAAACTAAAGAAAACACTAACAAAAGGTTTCTGTCCCTCACACTTGTACATACAACAACTCAACAAGGTAATATATGGCAGTACAAAAGCAACAAACATAACAGTAAAGCTACAATATAATAACTGTCCCTCCTTATAATCTGGGTGAATTTCCCTTCCCCAGATTGAAGCAGGATTCTGTTCAATAGTTTAAGGAAATCCTGTCTTGTATCAAAGTTCCAATGCAGTTCTTTTGATTTCCACTTAGCAACAGAAAGTTCCAACACTTCAGAAATATTCAACAAGGTTTCTTCCTTTTAAGAAAAACAATCTTCTTCGCATAAACCCCGAACAATTTTTGAATTCAGTAGGATGAAAATAAATGGTCTTTGTCAGGATTATTCTTCAACCACATATTTGTTTAGAAACAATTATACACTTCCACAGCAGTTTATACAACACTTTCTTCAGCAATTAAGTTTTGTCAGGATGATTCGTTAACACCACTTTATAGCACTTCATCAACTTCCACCTGGTTTACTCCCATGCCAGGCCTACTACTTCAATGTTCTCTGTTTGGGTATACTCCCCTGCCCGAACATGATAAAGTGTTACCACAACCTCTGACCTAGTGTACTCCCCTGCCAGCCCAGGAAAGTACACGAAACATGTGCTTCTGTGTTTAAGATCAGTTTACAACAACTTTGCGATGCCTCTGGCTTCATAACACCACGTATTAGGATTCACATTGGTGCTCTTTATTACACTTTTGTGATTTCCAAATCCTCCGAGTTATGTTCCACTCCTGAATATCCTTTATCAGAAGGGCAGCCTTCTTGCCACTTTTGTTTCCCCAATTCTTCATTAATCAAATACTTACAATAATATGGTTTCACTCTATCTCTTCTTTGGCTTTGGCAATGTGGGTTTTCACCAGCTTCGTTTATGCACTTCGTTAACCATGGGCAACTAGATTTTCAAACTTTTGAATCCCTATGTGCCCCCTCTTGACTTTGGCAATGTGTGTTTGTTTTAAACTGCCTTGCTTTAACTTTCTTTTGGCTTGGGCACTGGTAGTTTGTATTGGGTTCTGAAATTGTCTTCTCTTGGTACTGGCTTTCAAACAAACCTGCATGCTTAAAAACACAGTCAGTTTTTCACAAAATAATGCTTTCTCTGCTTTCTGTCAGTTCGGCATTCAAAATTGCCTACTTTTGTGGTTTTCCGTCTACGCAATTGCTTTCTGTTGTAAAAGTACCTGTACTGAGCACGCGAGCGGTTACAGAGCACTTCCGGTGTCACAAAAGCTTAGTGAACTCACCAGTTATGGCGTGTGCATCCGTTTCCATCGTTGCTCCCAGGTCCTCTGCTTCAGCGGCTCCTCATGGTCTGGCATATGCTACTTACAGTCTGCCGCTGCCTGCGCCACTCGCACAGAGCTACCTCTGCTCCAAAGGCTCTCCAGTGCTCACCCGCCACTGGAGACAGCCTTGTTGTGGGGAAAACCTGTCAAACTGCCGCTTCCTGCAGCGCAGCCTCTGCAAATCAGGTCTCCATGGGGCAGGCTTCCCTCTCTGATGCTTCCCATGCGCGGCCTCTGCAATTAAGGCTTCTGGAGGTGAAGACCCTCTCAGGACTGGCTACTGCTCGACATTTGACAGTGGTCCCGGCGTCCTCTTCCACCTCCAGTCTCTGCTTCTGCTGCAATGTGGAGCATTCACAACTCCTCCACCTATGACAACTGCTTTCCTACTAATGTCCTGCACCTGAGAGGGCCTTTTAAGCCTCCTAGTCTCCCCCGGGTGTGTGTCATGTCCATTAACAAGCTGCACTTTGCAGTTTTGTTCCTCTTCAGCCCTCTTCTTCGCCCTAGTACTTTGGGAGTTATGGGACTTGGAGTCAATACTGTAAAAATCAGTTTCTCTAATGGGAATGTTGTTTTCATGATCATTTCATTTCCTAACCATGTTCCTTAAAGGGCTAGCACAAGGATAATTTGACATACTCGGCTTTACAGAGAAATAAAGATTTTTAAAGTCTAAATTGCTATTATTTTATGACCTTTCTTTACTATTCCTTTGGGGTGTAGGGAAGCATCCAGTTTTATGAGACTCCTGTCTTTAAAAGGGGTTTCATTTCTTTCAATGCCCAAGGGTCTATGAATGTTTACAACCATATTAAGATGTTCAACTTGGGGGGTTAAAAGCTCTCTCTTGCAACAAGCCATTACAGATATTGATATTACTGGCATTTCATCCCTGGAGAAAGATAAATACCACGCCTCGTCCAAAGGAGTCCTCTTATTTCCTGGCCCCTTTTTCCTCCCTGGTGATCCTCCCGCAGAACACCACACCCAAGGTCAGGAACAGAAAGCGTCTGCCTTTCCCTGGCCACCTGGGAGGAGACTTTAGGTAGGGTCTTTGTGAGGACTCCGCAGGATTCGTCACAGTTCCAAGTAAGGCATGTGGAAAGTTATAGTGAAGGAATGTGCAACCCGTGGCTCTACAGATGTTTTGATGCCTGTTCAGATGAACTCTGGGGTGGACTTTGGGAGGCCAACCTATCATGGTGAACAGCAAAGGCACTTAAGCCTAGTCAAGCCCAATTGACGTAGGTAGCATAACGGTAAGTCTTAGATTTAAGAGGGAGCGGGAGAGTGGTCTAGCACTACAATGAGTCCACACAGAACACCACCAATAATTCCAGTTAGACAGGCAAGTAAAAACATATACATTGATTTGTTATGCCTTTAAAATACACACCACACAAAGGAAACCTCTAGGAAAATATTGTCACACACTTACTATAAAACCGATATATACGTTCACCCTTAGGCGAAGAAACAAAGCATTTGTTTTAAGAACCAGAGTAAAACAGGTAGGTTTTCGGATGTATAAAGTTCCATAGAGACACCTTAGAGTAAGAGTAACGCCAAAATAATTCGACAACACTTAAGAAGTCCAGCCCAAAGATGGTGTAGGGCACCGTGCCCTAAAGTCAGGTTTTCTATTTATTTATTGGATATTTTTAAGGCACCTATACAACAAACAAATGGTGTTTGAAGGCGCTCCAAGACAATAGGGGCAAGGAAGTAAGATAACATTAACGGTCCTACTAGGCCTTGTGACATTCGGATTGTGCAAGTGCAGGAACAAGAAGTGCTGGAGGAGGGAGGGGAGCGGTGCCGGTCTGCACAAGATGCGAAGTGCTAAGGTGGGAAGGGAAGTGAAGGGTAAAGAAGAGAGTGCAAGTGAAAGGTGGGTGCAGGGGGGCGGGAGGGCCACAGGGGATAGGCGAGTGCTAAGGGAAGCCAGGAGGGCAAGTGCCAGGGATTGCAAGGAGTGCAGGGGGTGAGGGTCCACATGCTAAGTGCGAGGAGGGGGTGGACTGGGCGGGGGGCTGGTTCCCTGTAGAACTCAGAGGGAACCAGGCAGCCAGTCACTGCATCAAACAGGGGTGTTAGCAGGGGAGAGAGAAGGAAGAAGAGAAAAGGAGGGTCTTGAAGAGCTTCCGGAACATGAGGAGATCCGGCTCCAGCCGGAGAGGGGCAGGGAGACCATTCCAGAGGGAGGCTCCTGCGGAGGAGAGGGATCTACCCCCCCACTCTCTACTTAGAGAAGCATCTGATACACAGAGTTGGAGCTAGAATACCAAAGGACTCTAGCAGAGAGGTATTTAGGGAGAGAGAGTTAGATGTAGCAGGGCCCCAAAATGATGCAGAGGGTCTTGAACTTGATCCTAGCAACAACCGGGGGGGCAGTGTAGAGATTTTAGGGCTGGAGAGATACAGTCTCTAGGCTTGAGGCCAAGGATAAGTCTTGCAGTCCTGTTCTGGGTAAGTCTAACAGGGCTAAGAGAGGAAAAAGGAAGAGTGAGGAAGAGGCTGTTGCAGTAGTTCAGCCTAGAGAGGACCAGAGCTATGAAGATATGGCGTTTCTGGGGAAAGGTGAGGAAAGGGAGAATGCCTCTGAGGAGGTGCGCTGATAGTTGGCTACCTTGGCAAGGTCAGCTATGTGAGGAGAGAAGGAGAGAGAGGAGTCAAAGATGACAACAAGCCTCACATGAGCGTAATGGGAGGGGGCCGATAGAGGTGGCCAGAGGGTAAGAGGGAACTAGGGAGCTGGTGTCCCAATGAAAAGGATCTCAGTCTTATTGGCATTAAGGCAGAGATCATTTGGGGCACACCATGACTGAATAGTAGTCAGGGATCAGAGAGGGGGAAGAGGAGGCAGTAGAGGGAAGCTTGAAGGAGAGCTGCGTGTCGCCTGCATGACACTGGAAGTGAGGAGAGAAGGAGATCAAGTGGCCCAAAGGGGCAAGGTAGATGCTGAAGAGCCATGGCGAGAGGATAGAGCCTTGAGGGATGCCGCAGGCAGGGACTAGGATAGGGGAGATAAAAGGGCCCAGTTCAACCTGCAAAGGCCGGTCAGAGAGGAATAAGGTCAACCAGTCCAGTGCCAGGCCCATGATGCCAAGGATGTCACAGAGCTGATTTGTCAGGGTGGCATGACTGACTGTGTCGAAGGCAGAGGAAAGATCCAGAAGGATGAGAACGGATGGAGAGTTGAAATAAAGATTTGAGAGCAATTCTTCACAGGTGTTCAGTAGAGCAGTTTCTGTGCCTCTGGCTGCTCTGACGCCAGATTGGTGGTCATGGAGACAACCAACAAATTCAGATTGTTGGATCAGTTGGGAGAAGACCAGTTTCTCCAGGGGTTTGTCCAGGAATGGCGCAATGGAGATAGGGCTGTAGTTTGCCGGGCAGGAGGGGTGAGCAGAGGGCTTTTTGAGGAGAGGATGAACAAGGGAGTGCTTGAGGGGTAGCAGGAAGGAGCCAGTGGCAAAGGAGTGGTTACAGAAATCAGCCAAGGCTGGCAAAAGGGAGGCAATGTTGTCCTTGATAGTTCTGAAGGTGCAGGGGAGCACCTGTTTGGAGGAGACTTTCATAGAGAGGACTTGACTAGAGACCTCATCCAGTGCTATAGGCGAGAAAGAGGAGAGTAGGAGGGATGGGGAGAGGGGGACCAAGGGAGGCCTGAGAGCTGGGGAGGGATGAGAGAGGGGAGTAGAGGTGAGTGCAGACAGGATGTCCTGAGTTTTGTTTAAGAAGTGGGAGGCCAGTGAAGAACAGAGGGTCAGGGATTGGCAGGGGAGAAGTGGAGACTGCAGTGGGATTGGCGCGTTCCTTGCGGATTTTAAAGAGTTTGCCTGTGTTGTTAGTGGCCCCAGAGATTCAGGCTTGCATATGGGCTCCCTTCTTCGAGTGGATCCAGAGTGTGTATTGCTTTTGCATAAGGCGCCAGGTCAGTCTGTCAAAGAATGTGCCTGATGTCTGCCACTTCCGCTCAGCAACTCTGCACTTGCATTTCAGAGAGGCTAAGTCAGAGTCATACCAGGTGTCGCTCTTTGAGGTAGGCTTCCTGCGTATCTTCATGATAGGGGCTAGGATGTCTAGGGTGCTGATGATAGAGAGGTGAAGATTAGCAAGTGCAGAGTCAGTGTGGGAATGTGTGGCAGGAGTGGAAGGGGGATTGAAAGTGGCAGCAAAAGCAGCCGCTGACAATCGCTTCATCAGTCGAATGATGCAGAAGGAGACTGGCAGTGGGCGGAAGCATGGCCAGACCAGGAGAGAAGTGTAATGAGAGGGTTGGGGCAGGGGATGACTGCTGAAATTAGAGCATCCAAGGTGTGTCTGGTTGAGTGGGTTGTACCGGAGGGTAGAATGAGGAGGGAAAGAGTCACAGATGCTGCGGAAGAGTCCAGTGGCCACATAAGGAGTCTCAAGGTGAATATTCAAGTCACCAAGTAGGAGAAGCTTGGAGGTAGAAGTTAGGAGAGAGAGGAGGTGAGGTCAGCCCACTCCGAAAGGAAGTTGGAGACCAGACCAGGGGCCCTGCAGATGGTGGCGAGAGTCAGGGAGAGGATAGGAGAGATATCAAGCCTGCAGATGAGGCATTCGAGGGAAGACTAAGACTAAGTGGGTATAATAGTAGCAGGGACCCATTCAGGGAAGATCAGGGGCATTCCACCACTGAGTGGCAGGAGAAGGGGGAAGTTGATGAGAGACAGAAGATGCCCATCAAGAAGGAGCAGGAGGTTGAGCTGAGATCCCTGGGCCATGACAGTACCATTCCGGTAGACATTAATGATGCACCTCGATGATGGGAAGTGTGCCGAAAGTACTTCCCATCTACTTCCACCATTAATGGATGATGCAGAGAAAGGGGAGAGGACTGAGAACATATGGGGAGTCCATAGATCCGGAGTGGGAGCGACAAAGACGATGTCAATGACAGTCTGCCTGGAAGAAGCGTTGACGTAGGTGTCAGCGATGGGCAGGCCTGGGTTGGAGATCAGGAGATCTTTCTTGAACTTTTTTCTTCAAGGCTTCGAAAGAGGGGTAGGATAGGCGAGAGTAGCAGTTAGAGTAAAGAGGGGAGATGGACAGCACCATGGAGGGCAAGGGCAGAGAGTTATGAGGGGGCGGGGGCTGAGAGGCTATAAGAGAGGCTGTAAGAGACACAGAGAAACTGCACAATGCATGATGACCTCACCAGGCGGCCTTACACCCTACTGATGAGGTTCAACCAGACTGAAACACGTGTCTGGGGTTGCTGTTGGTAATCTTGTTCAGAGGAGAATTGCCTATCATTTCGGTGCTGGACTGCCCCAGGGCAGGACAAAGACTGGATATGTTTGGGATATTTCTTCTCCGTAAAAGATAGTGAGCAAAAGACTCTGGGTAAGGCTCTTGTAACCAGGAATCATGTCTGGCAGAGAGTCTCCCAGGACCCTCCTTGTTATTTGCTCACCAGGCGATCTAGCAAAAAGACAGGCGCAGACGAATCAGGTGCACAACGACACACAGGTCGCCAAACGGAGTAATTCACTAATCCAGCAGCAAGAAGGCAGCTGCGGAGGGATTAACACTTCTCCAGAAATCCAAGACAAAAAGCCTTATATCACCAGTCAAATAGACATTCTTGTGATTGCATTGTTATGGCAACTCTATGTAGAAAACAAGCAAGTCAGCTTCTTTCTGGGGCTCCCCCTCCAACTCAGCTACAGAAGTCACAGATCTGGGAGCTGCAGGCACATATTTGTATTCATTGTAGGGCTTAGTGGTGGATAAAAGGCAGTCTAGATTGGTGCTTAGTCCCCTTTGCCATAGATAACTGCAGGCTCCATCGCAACTCACTCAGCCACGGCGTAGCAGGGAATGGTGTGGAGGCCACTTCACCAGGTAAAAAACGAAATAGTAGTAGGAATACACAACACTCATCACCCCCACAGGCTTAAAACAGTGCAGAATTACACCACTGACAAATCCAGGAAATGTGCACGGCTCTGGACTCCTCCAGAACACCAGCAGGTAAAAATACACTTCACTGCCTGCCGCCTCTGCCAGTGTGCCGATACACAAAGGGACAGCTCACAGACCCACCCCAAGCTATAAAACGGACTATGATCTGCGTTATAGCTGGTCTGCTATCCTAATTATTCTGATAATCTGTGAAATTGCATGGGCGTCGGGGCTCCCAGGCAGAATTAGACAATATGTTTGTTTAGTAACCAGGTGCATGTTTTACCAAATGGATGTAAGCACCACAGTCCATCCAGACGGGCGTGATCCAGAACGGCCATGCAAAACAATGAACAAGGCCGAAAAGATGGCAGGCGCTACCTTGCTGCGGAGATGGCAGTGGAAACACACAGCGCCCTCTCCACAGCCTCAGGATCTCACAGCACTTTATTATTTTGGCAGGGGCACCTTCCTTCACTCTCGCACTCAGCCTTGTCTAGCGATGCCCAGGCTGCCTCTCTAACATCCGTTTGAGCTCATACAAGCCTTCAGATCCAAATCCAGCAGCACACAGGCTGGCTCACAGTCCCGTGGGGGTCAGAGTGATTGCAAGGCTGCTCTCATGAGCCGCTCAAGGAGGCACGGTCACAGCCACAGTCTCTCTGCCTTCATCACATCCAGCATGGCTCCGACAGAATATGGTCACACGATCATCATGGTCTACAAGGGCAGATCGCCATCCAGGAGAGGACCCGGGCGACAGGGACCACAGTGCAACAACCCGTTTCAGTTCCCCACGCTGGGATGAAAATATGTCAGGCTAAATGCAGCTTTGGCTGCATTCATTTATGGAGGTTTGCGTCCGTGTGCAGAGGTCTCCTGGCTAAGCAGCCATCTTCTTTTGCCTCCTCCTCCGCCAAAGTGATTGGACGATGCCAGTGTACATAATGAACAGCTAACCAACTCAATCCCATACACTAGGACAGAGCTAGAAAGGGATCCTTGACCCAGTCATAACCAACCATAGTAAGAAAAGAGTAAGATAGGAACAGGACTTTACACCCATGTAACCCTATGGAGGGCAGGGGGGAAAGGAACAGGTATGTTTACTTAAGCTCCCCGATTTAGATTTCTCCAGAGACTACTGCTGAGGATCCAGAACCCTTTGGGGACACAGTCTTCTGTGCTTGGTCTTGTCGTGGAAGGCCCAGGAGTCGTAGGTGCAGAGGTCACTCAGACGTGGGATTTATTTTTGTTCGGTTGCAGTGCTTGAATCTTGGTTCCAGGCACCTCCCAGCTGAACACCCATACAAATAAAAGATGGGAGACTTCCGTGTAGCAGGCGACCTCAGGACATCGCTGGGAAGCGATGAAGACAAATTCGAAATTAAAGTTTGTTTCCTGGTTTTACTTTGGGTGAGGATTCTTCACCCCTGGATCCCCCTCTTCCGGGCGCTGACCCGGCTTTACTTTCAGCCTCCCTCCTCCAGGTTCACTATGGCTTTTCCTTCACTCACAAACCTTAATGTCTTTTTAAAAAGTTCCACTGGACATCCCTCAGCCGGGTTCACCTTTGTCAACACACTGTTTCTTGGGACTTCAGACTTTGCCCCCCTCTCGTCAGCATCCCTCTTCCGGGTTCACTCTTACCAACTTCAAATTCACTTTGCTTTCAATGATTTGCAGGATTCACTTCCCTTGCTTTCTCACGAGGCGGGATTCACTTCCCTTACTTTCTTTACAGATCTTAGGTCAAAGGCTTTTGACTGTAGGGGGATTTTGCTTGACCTCCTGTATGACCACTTTGACCTAACATGGTGGCTCTCCTACAACCTTCTGGTATCTGTAGTTCCACTCAGACATGGATCAACCACAGTCTCTCAAGTTAGCACCCACGTGGTGCCGGTTCCACCTGTAGCTGGTCTCCCCTTAACATTTTAACAGTTCTTTGACCTTGGCTCAACTTGCCACTTTATGACTTTCATTCCCCACAGTCCAGCTCTGATTGGTTCTCCTTTCGACTCACCAGCTGTGATGAAGATGAACCGCTTGAAGATGAACCTGTAGCTGGAGTCAAGGGCGATAACACGGTAGCAGGAGTCTCTCTTGCTCCGGCTTATCAGTGTCGATATACTGTGTGAACCGTTGACGTCTGCTGCAACACGCTTGGGCTATTGTCCTCGGTTTTACGCTTCCTTCTGCAGAGGTTTCGCAGAGTTTTGTCAAAAAGGGCTAGGTCGTATCTCTCATCAGCCTTCCGATATGTGCCACCTTTCTACTACTCTTAAACTGCCGGGTCTGGAGAGCCTTCTCATTGTGCGGTCTGCTTTGCCCGTACTGGGCTCTTACTCCACCTTTCATCCCTGTGGGGAAGGGAAAGGGCTGTCGGGTGTGTGCGATTCTGATCAATTGCCTAACTCTGCCCGACCCTTGTACACATGTCAGGTAAACGGCTCTGGTGTTACTCCATTCTCTTGTGTGTCGTGTGAAAATGTTTGTGTGGGAAGGGGGGGGGGGGCACAGTGGTTTTGAATGTCCTATAGGCTAGGATGGGACAAAGATGTTGAAAGAAGGGGGATAATGCGTCTCACCCTTTGGTGTCCCACTCCCTGAGGACCCCCCATCCAGGTGATCCTCCCTCACTGGTCCACCGCCAGGAACTGGATCCAATAGCGATGGCCGTGTCCTGGCCACCTGGATGACAGATCCCCGGGGACTAGCTAGGGAGACACCGTCAACCTTCTCACACCACTCTTAGTAGCATTTGTGGTAAATGCAAAAGGGCACAAGTAAAAACAATTAAACACAATAGGAAAACATCTACTGCCACCAGCGCAATTTAGACGCACTATATTTGCAGCCCAAAAGATACAAAATAAAATAAATGTAATGATATAAAGTATCTGACCCGCACTTCACTTTAAGGTGATGTGAAGAGTCAGGAACGAAGCTCTGACTCAGGTTAGCCCTGTTTTTGGTTAAAGACTTTTATTGAAAACAAAAGGGTTGGCTAAAGGCCTCTCTGTCCCTGCTTGTTAGGAAAGATTTCTCTAAATGCAACTTTTCCTCCATTTATGGAACGCCCTAAACATTTTGCTTTTTGTTAAAGTGTTCTGACCTGACATTTGCCATTGAAGTTCAGCCTTCTGCTGCACTCCCCCTGGGCTTTCGCTCATTGTTACTGGGAAACCAACATGTCCTTCAGGCTTTCAGTACCTAGAAACTTTGTTACTCTTAGTCTTTTGACGTTGTTGCCTCTTTTGGGAACATTTTATCATTGTGCAAAGTACATTACTGTACCGCACAGTGGGGTTTCTGCTTTCTGGCCCTAGTCATCCTTTAAGGATTTTTTGGTGATTGTAAAGTGTGCCTAGTGGCAGCAGAAGCTTTTTTTTGTATCTTTACAACTTTTTACCCAGCCATACTGTGCTTACCGCGTTTGGCTCATCACTGTGGCTAGTGTGCGTCATGGCCGTGCCACAAGATCTTTTGAGTGTTACTTTGGCCTTACCCCTGGTCTTCGTGACCTAGGACTTCTTTATTGGAGCATGCAGTTACCCATGAAAGCTACTTCCTTCGCAGGCTCCTGCAGGTCACATGTGTGGGTACCCAGGAAGTAGGCTGGAACTGTCTGGTCCCAATCCACACTACTCATGCCAAGATGTCTGGTGTGCAAAAGAACATAAGACCGTAGTTGTCCCTGATTGGACCACTGCTGGCATTCATGAGTTGGGCAGATCCTCTCATTGGCTGACCGGGTGCAAGCACTTGCTGGACTTTTAGATAGGAGTAGGGGTCCTGAATGCAGACCAGCAGATCAACAACAGTTCCGAACCAACGTGTAGATGGACCAAAGCATCTGGAAGAGGCAAGTAGATCAAAGGACTATCCTGAGACACGCTGAAGAAGGTTGGTCCGGTAGAGCACTGGTTTGGGCTCAATCTCAGAAGACCTGTGAAGGTGCTTCGAACGTTTGGAGTGGTGGGAATAATCACTCTCAACACCTCCTTGTTGCCCTGCATAGGATTTTGTTTGGAAGTGTCCCTGGGTCCTCCAGTGGACTGTCCAGCTCAACCGTTGGCCAATATGCAGTTGTGTCGCTGTGTCGACTTTTGACGCGAAAGTTTGGGGAATCCTAACTTTCTCTGCAAAGCACCCGTTAAACCAAATATCATCCAACCTTCTTTATGCCGCGAGAGAGAAGGCTACATCAGATTGCGAGAGTTGGGTGCCCCTGCATCACTCTGCTTCAATGACAGTTGTTGAAGGTGGTTTTCCAGTGTTCCTTCTTGTGCCCTGAGAACAATGCATCAGTGTTTCCTATGTTCATCCCCCGAATCGAGAGTTACAGCTCCTGTTTCAAACCGGACCTGCATCTGCACCCGCTGTGCCTGTGCACATTGAAGCCAAACCGAGGGCGGGAAATCGAACCTCGGATGACCCCTTCCGGAACTGCCAAGTTTGGACCAAAACCAAGCTACGGGCGGTGAGTACTGAAACCACTTGCTGATGGCACATTGTTCATCCTTAATGTTTTACGCACTGAGGATTCCTTGAGATCCTCTCCTTCACTTGGGGAGTCTTCACTTCCTAAAGTCCTCCGAAAGTTGGGAATAGCTTTGTTCATAGCAGCAGGTCCTCCCCTGACTCTTTGAACCCGAGTACACCCTTCAGAATTCTGTCCCTAACATTGCTAGCTTCTTAAAAAGGGACTTTGTGACTTTTACGCACGACCAAGCAATTTTACGCATGCATGAACTTTGAGCACAAAGCTCTATATACTGCCAGATTACAAGTAGTGGTAAGGGTGGTAAATTCCTCTCTGCCGGTAGGGTGGCGAAATTACCTACAGCTACCCCACCAGCAACCTTGTACTTTGCCAGAGCTGTAACATGCTGGTAAACAGAATTACCGGCACGTTTTTAAGCCACCTGCAATGTCATAATGAGGCCCATAGTCTCTGAGCACTGATATTCTTATGAATTGATCAGTTACCCCATAAATATGAGCCAACAGCAAGGGAAGTAAAGCAAAAGGCTTTGATTACCACCTAAAAGTCAGGTCATGATTAATAACAAGCAAAAAGAAAGGGTGTCCCATAAACGTCTATGCGAGGGAAGCAGCAAAAAGAAAATCTTTCTTAACAGTCTCACATGATGCCTCACCATTGGTTTTGCTTGCTATGGCTGAGGTAGTTGCAGGCCAAAACATCTGGTAACAAAAGGTTGCAAATCCCTGTTCTAGTGTAAATGCCCAACGATCCTCCCCTAGATACAGACTATTATGCAGCTTTAGATTAGCAAATTATGTCCATTAAATAACTCCAAAAACAAAAATGTAACTAGTGGCAGCACTCTGGCAGTTACAGCAGCAAGGTGATGTAACAAACTACTAGTAGCCGTCCACGATGGAAAAGGCTAGGTAAAATTCAGACCATACTTCAAGCCAGAGTTTTGCCACAGAGATCAAAGGAATTCCAAATTGACTTAGTGATCTCTACTACCCATCCCAATTTCTCAATGTGACTTTAAACACTAATCCATTGTGTTAAGGAGATGATAGGCGAAGACTTACCAACATAAAGGTAAAGGTATATTATTCCTCTCTTCAGCACTCTTCCTAGTTCAGGCAAGACATGTAAGATTGGTTACATCTTTCATAGTAAAGGATGAAATACGCTAATAATTAATCTTTATTACAAGGAAATGGTTTGACACAGTCACAAGTGTTTTGTGCTGTTAGTAAATTTTGAAAGTGTGAATAAAAAAAATCAAAAAAAAATCAGTACAATTGTCTGGGGAACAAATATCCGTGAAGACACATGAAGCTACACGCCAAAACAGATATTCAGATCCCAATAACCCGACATGCAAAACACTGATAACATAACACAGCCAGAATTGCCTCACCATTGCCAGGGCAATAATTGGATCAAGGTTAGACTACTGCAATGCCCTGCTTGTTGGGACCTCCAATAAAAACCTGGTCATACTTCAACTAGTTCAAAATAATGCACGGAGGGCAGCCATAGGTACCGCAAGAAAAGACCACAACTCCGAAGTCAGAAGGCAGAGCCACTGGCTCCCGGTCAAAGAGGATTGTCTTCAAAACACTCGCCCTCACCCACAAATGTCCCCATGAACTTGCTCCACCCTACGTGACCCAAAGAATCACCAAGCATACTGCCACCAGACCATTAAGAATGTGCTACTCCAACATGATTGTCACGCCCAAAACGTGCAAGGTGCGCGCCGGTGGCTCCAGTTTTCCCACCCGGGCCACCACTCACTGGAACGCACTGCCACCTCACGTAAGAATGATTGAGTCCCACCAAGCCTTCCGCAAAGCCATGAAAACCAAGCTCTTTGTATGAAATGTACCTTACTTCATTCTGTAACTGTACAATGCATATCATGCATCACTTTTAACTATGCCTGTATCTGTGTAAACAAGAGACCTCTGGTCACCTGTAGAACCGCTGAATCAAGAATCCAACATTTACTTGTAACAGCGCCTCGATGCCCCTGGGCTGCAAGTGCGCTATACAAATACAAAATAAAAATAAATAAATATGCTGAAGTGGAGCACAGTAGATTGATGATGATGACCATTAGAAATATTTTCCTATGCCTTGGGTGTAGCGTTTAGTAGGATTAATACATATTTAGGACGCAGCGTTTTTCCTTAGATACTGACTCGGTCAGGCTAAACTGTTAGGAGGAAAGGTGGTTTGTAAAAAGGTCAAGTGTGAACAATATGTAATATGGGATCATCAAAGCCATATGGTAGTAAAGTGGTTTCCAAAGAAAACAAAGGTTCAGGTTTCTGTGCGAGTCTAATCACAGTTTTAGTGGGGGTGCATCAAATGTTTCATGTGGGCCAATGTTGTAAGCCTTGCGGCTCAACAAAGATGCTGCTGATTAAGCAGGGGATGACATCCGCCCTAGGTAGATCACTCACAGACTTTGGGCAAGCTCACTGAGTGCAGAAAAGACCAAATGATGCAGAATGGTGAAGTTACTTCAATAGACAAAACTGTGCAGGAGGTGGCCCAGCAGTTCAAATGAGATATGTCTTGGAAACCCATTAAAATGTCTGTAAAAATAGAAACGTGTTGTTCAAAGCAGGAACAACACTTTTCTTAAAAGCACCATATTCTGAAAAATAAAGAAAGACTGGTGTATTGACGTGAAAGCCTCAGCTTTTGCCTGGGCCTGATTTATGGCCTGACAACTGCCCTGGTGACCATCAGGAATGCAAGGCAGGCACTGCAAGGGCATTCTCCTTGCTAAACCAAGGGTTTTCATGTCAAAACGGGATTGAATACGGCACCCGTGAGGTGCGATTAACATCTACTGTGCACGTTTTCCATTCCTAATTAAGGCATTTCCCAGATTGCAGCGCCACTTTTCTAGTTTACTGAAAGCTTGAGGACACTTTTGTAAATCAGAAGAGTGGCTTTTTCAGAAATCCACGCAGTGATATTGTTGCACGTGCTGCCCCCCCGCCCCCACAAAAACACTTCAGCAGATTTTGCTCCTGGAAAGCATGACATCTCCCCTCCAATCCTTCCACCCACCTCAGAATGGTGGTGCTGGGGTGAATGGCAGCTTTCTACACTACTTTTATCCCAAGCCCAGAAACGGGCCCTTAGGCAGTTGTATGTTTCAGATCCTGCCTACGACCAATCCTTTCAGGGATAGGTGATTCAAGCTGGGTCTGGAACATGCTATTTCAAAGAACAAGAAACATGAGGTATGTAAGCAGCTGCGGTTCCTGCTGGTTGTGTGAAAGAAGCCTGGATTGCACATAGATCAACAGTACTTCACCATCTGTTGCAGGTTCAGGAGAGATGCATCACAGGAACATCTGTCGTCTTTCTCTAGCGGGTCTTCATCAGCTGCATTTGAGCGAGTCCCTTCGACTAATGGAGTGCATGGTGCAAAGATTCTTTGGAGTTGGACGCACATCAAGCTTCCAATGAGGCACATTGCACCAGTCAAACATCTGTTGGCCACCCATTTAGAACGGTCACCACTTTCAAGCCATTTGTGGCTTCTTATAGGGATGTGGATATATACACCCATTCATACATGTTTGCAGGGAGTCCTGGTTGGGGGAAGGGGGTGTAGACTGAATCTGTACTGTGCTGAGCATTATTCTGGAATAGAGGTTCCCATCTATCTGTTGGAAAGTTAGTTGTGCTCCACTACACAAGTAAAGCTGAAAATGAAGCAGTTCAGTGCGTCACTGCTTGTGAACAGCATTTAATAGCTGAATACCATTTTTACTCATGTCAAACCCATTCAGATATGCGGGTCAGATCCAGTCAGGGATCTCAGCCTTGAGTCTCTAGAACCATGACCTTAAGTAGCCATGCATTTGTTTAGAAAATGAAAGGGTTGATTCACAACAAGGCTGCACTGTGAAGTCTCGCTGGATTTTAAAAACCAGGTTGCCATTTTAATGGGACCTGCCGGGTAGAAGCCTTTGTTCAATAAAATCTGAAAAAGCTTTAGCAGCATGCAATCTTCTAAAATTACACTAAGAACTGCCACCGCGAGACCTGCCTGGGGAAAAAGAACGACAGTGCATATTTGGGCACCCTGACTTGTGAGTCTTATGGAATCCCAAGAGAGACCACATAGAGTTACATCACCAGTGAGGACCTAAATGGCAACTTAGTGGTCAAAAGAAATCTGTCAACCATATGGCTAACCAATGCCAGGAGACTTGCATAAGGTCACAAGGTAAGATTTACGACATAAAAGGCATACAGAGTTTGGGGAGGAAGCATTCTCCAATCACATCACTGCCTGTCAACTGCACTTGACCCAAGGCCTCTTCCTATTATGTTTATTGGCGGTAAGAAATGTTTGTGTGAAACATATTAAAGTGTCGACTTCAAAGCACATTCATCTTGTTAAATACTTCTGAATGCTCAAGTCCCAATCAGAAAATAAAGTAACAAACAATCTAGGGCTGCGAGATCTAAGCTTGTGTGTGCTTATCTGGAGGAAGCCATCTAAAACAGGTTGGCCTTACAGGGAAGAGAGAAATAGATGAGAAAAATCATTCCAGCAGCAGAAGTACTGTAGTGGCTATGGTTGCAGTAGTCTGCTCCCCATCATCAAGTGGAGCCAATTTTGACCTTGTCCTACTCTCTTTTGCTGTCCCTTAGGTCTAGGTTTTCCCCCTATTGTACTGCTGCTCCCAACCAACACCTACTCCTAATTGTTGTCTCATCTTGATGTACTTCCTTGTTGTGCACAACTGCATTTTGTCGACCTTCTATGATTTCACTTAGGACTGTTCACCCATTGTGGATTGTATTCCTAGTTGTGACCCACTGTATTTTTTACTCAACATTAGAGCCTCAAATATGGTTCTCAGATAATACCCTTTAGTTTGTCATTTGGACATTGGTGAAGGGGAGAGGCAGCAACGACACCCTTGCAGACAACCAGAGATTTGTGAAATCGAGCATGCATCTGCCCTGGGTTCAGGAGCCTGGTTTGTGGTGCACATATAGGATTTCCATACCTTCTATTTGCAGATGTGGATGTTCAAGTGGTCGGCCGTCCACCCACAGTGTGTTAGGTCCATTCCCAACTTCACTACCATTTCAGGTACACCCAAGTTGGGATTCCTGAAACAATGGATAACTCTGAATGTACTGAAATGTTCTTAGCAGACTGTGAGAAGAATGAGGCATTGTGACATGTGGGAGAAGAGAGCCAACATGCACTGGGACTGGTCCGGCCGCAACTCAATGTGCCTCTCAGACAGGGAATGCGGGGGGGATCCCCCTGGCTCACTATCCCTCCTAGAGACATCGTAACATGCCACTGAGAACTATGTGAACGGATCATAGCTTAGAACATTATAGCTCCCAGGAATCATTACTGAAGGTCGCCGCCACCAGGGAGTTCCAGCCATTTAACAGTATGAATAACGAGAATTACAGTTTCCAGGCGTCCTTGCAGCCTTTGCTACTTGGGAATGAGAGCAATTATTAGATAATTGAAGCAACTATAAATTAAATAGCCAACACTTAACTGATAGGGAGCAAGAGAAAGAAGGGAGGTATACATCATGCTACAATGCCCAAAGTGTGCGAGTGTGCAACAGCACAGGGCAATCGCAGAACTGCAGTGCAGAAATACAAACTTCCAAGATTGCTCTGCACCCCACGAATGCTTAGAACACTGCACAGATGAACATTGCATGTAATCAAGGCGATTTAGTACCAAAACTACACTGATCATATAAATGGGAATAACCAACCAGATTTGAAAATTCAAACAATAATAGCTAATAACTATCAGAAGTAATGATAAAACGCAGCCCCAGCCTCATAACTATTACTATAACTATAATTTATATTTCATTTTGGGTGGGAAGGAGACAGAAGGTGAGAGAAACCTGTAGGAGACATACGTATCTGCTTGTGCTTCCTTGAAGTTAAAGCAGTTCCTTAGAGCCAAACTCAGGGGAGAACTGATACCCGGAGAAGAATCCTGAAAGATTGGAAGAGGATCCAAGATACTAGGGTGTATGAGGTTTAGGCTTGGAGAATACCAGCATGCTTGAGAAGCACTTGCTTGCTCCACCTTTATGTAATTGGGAGGCCCAAGCCTGGGCCCATCCATAGGTGACCACAAGGGGACAAGGAAAGACCTGGTATGTGACAGGAGGCTTTCATAATATCAGCTGCGTGACAGGGGTGTGGGGGAGGCAATACCCTTCTTTACAACAGTGAAGACTACAGTTCTGAAACTTGATGTTGACAAGGCCATGATCCAGGAGAGACCGGTTGTGAATCCTGAGAAAGGCAAGGAACATGGCTTTCTCAGGGGGTACCTATTAAGAAATCAGAGAAGGCTATGGTCCAGAAGTGACATGTCGTGAAGCTTGTGAAGGACAAGGTCCAGGTGGTACCTATTGTGAATCTTGACAAAGTGTAGGACTAAGCCAAAGACCCTTTATGAAACCTTTGAAATCCCATAAGGCTAAGAGGAGCCAGGAACAAAAAGTCTGGAGACCAGGGGAGGACTTAAAAGTTAAATTAGAGCAGCCTGAGAAGATCAGACTGGATCTGCCACACAAATCTTCCCAGAAGGTTTTGCTGTATGAAAAGGGATTGTCTTTTGAAGAGTAGTTAGCAACTTTTGCTTTGTGACACACTTTAGAACATTTGCTTTATTAGCTTAGGGTAGCCTGGAGGATTAGGACCTACATACAATAGGTGTTCAAACTTTGTATTTGCCATCTGTTTCAGACTGTGCTTTACAGAATGTCTGAGAGTTTCTCAAAAACTGACAGGAACTTACTAGAATAGGTCAATAACTTTATGTTGAAAGTAAAAACACTGACGTTATTAAACAGCTCTAAGGAAATATCACTTTACCTTCATTAACACTGTGGACAGTTTTGCATTGGGAACCAATTATCTATAGCTCTACCACTGGGACCTATAGGCATTCACCTAACCCATCTACTGATAATAGTGACCCATCAGTTATAACATGAAATCAGCAGCAGGAGCTGCAGAAGTGCAGGAGAAAGCAGGACACCGTCCGCGTCCATACAGAGGCAGCAGAGCTGCCAGCATGTGCCAGGCAGACCATGGCATGCGAGTAGGGCTCAGAGAAGTTGCCCTGCCGACCTGCACAGAGGAAAGCAGCAGCATGAGCCACTGAGTTACATCGCAGAGCACCAGCGAGTGTCAGGGAGAGGCACTCGACAGCCTGAGCTTCCCTAGCGGGCTTCGAATAGGTGACAAATGCATGTTGAATACCGAGCTAAAGGGAAACCTGAAATTAAGGGAATAGTGCGCTCAAAAATGTTATGGCTTAAAAGATGGGCAATAATACAACAACAAAAAAAATAGTTTTAAAGTTCCTGTGTAAAATGTTTCACAAATAATGTATAACAACCTTTAAAATCGAGCACCAGGAGGCGTCCATTTTGTGAAATGGACGAGCCTCCTGTGCTTGAGTTAATCTCTGCCCTTGCGGCACTAATGAAACAAAAGCCACCTACTGGTAACTTTTAAGGATGGGTTGTCATCCAATGGTTCTGAGAGGAGGTTTGGTAGATTTGACCGTGCTTGAAGATTATTCACAGCAAGAGGTTGGGGAGATTATCACTCGATTAAAACAGAAAGCTGGTGAATCTCTGTTAGCATGGATGGTCCGATTGTTTGATGGAGGGGCAGCGGGCATTCTAGTAGATGCGACCGATTCCGCTAGGTTTTTACCATTAACACAGGAGGTCCAGATACAGGAAATTCTATGTTTAGGCCCTCCCCATGAGGCCAATGGAGATAAGAGGCAAATGCCTCTCCTGCAGTCAGCAGCTCAAGGTTGCAATCACAAGTATCTGATTACGTCAGATTGGCCAACTGAAGAGGAAAAGTGGTATATGTTAAAAGAGACCATTCAGAGGGTAAGGGAACACGCTATGAAAGAAGCAATTAATGTGGAGGGTTAGTAAACTTAGCAGTTTCCGCTAGAAATACCCTCATTCAAACAGCCCCTCCGGCTTATAAAAATATTATGATGACTGTTAGTAGGAATGAAGGGTAAAGTAACAGATGAGGTGGTGGATGCTATTAGGCAATTGGCGCACCTAGGTGGATGGGAAAAACCAGAAGAGTGAGAGAGAGCGAGAGAGGGAGGGGTGTAGTGAAAGGCGCACTCCTGGCAAAAGGCTTGATAGCCGAGAATCTCGCGTATCCAGAAAAGAACAAGTTACTCTCTTACCTGGTAACGTTCTTTCGATGGGATGGTCCGACGACGTATTCCATATCTATGACAGTAATCACCACAGCTGTGCTGCTTCAGAAAATCTTTCGGCGTCTGCGTCCTGCATCGATGACGTCGATACTCCGCCCTCGAGGACCTCCTCCGACGGCCGACGTCACTGGATGTTATAAGTAGGACGCACGACGCCCGTAGCCTCAGTTGTAGTTTTTTCCCAGAACGTGTGGCACCAGTCTTCTGCCAGTCTGACAACACAAAGCCTTGCGGAAACGTAAGCTGCAATCGCATAAGAAATTCTGTAGCAGGGAAGGCAGGGAGGGAGCGATATGGAATACGTCGTCGGACCATCCCATCGAAAGAACGTTACCAGGTAAGAGAGTAACTTGTTCTTCGAGGGGATTGGGTCCTCCGACGTATTCCATATCTATGACAGACTCCCAAAGCAGTACCAATGCAAGGAGGTGGGAAAAGAATTTAGAATACAGAAATTGAGAATGCCCAATCAAATTGCAGAGCAAAGGACCGCCTTGCCAAAGGCCAGATCCTGCCCACGGATGGAATCAAGGGAGTAGTGACGTACAAAAGTATGGACCGAAACCCAGGTGGCTGCATCACAGAAGTTACGAATAGGAACACCCCTCTGTAAGGCAGTAGAGGCAGCCATACGCCTGGTAGAATGGGGCCGCAAGCCGACCGGTGGGTCCTTAGCCGCCAAGCGGTAACATTCAGAAATTGCCAGAATAATCCAGCGAGACAAAGTCTGCATAGTCACAACTTGTCCCAAACGCTTTCCAGCGTAACCAATGAAGAGTTGATCGTCCACTCTGACCCGGGACATGCGTAAAATATAAAACCTTAAAGCTCTCTTAGGATCGAGCCTATGGAGCCTCTCCTCTTACTTACCAGGATGCGGAGGAGGATAAAATGCCGGTAGAATAACCTTCTGGCCTAAATGAAATTCCGACACCACCTTCGGAAGAAAGGAAGGACGAACTCTAAGGACAACCCTGTCCTTATGAAATACAGTGAAGGGTGGCTTAACTGAAAGTGCCTGTAACTCACTCACTCTGCGAGCGGAAGTGACCGCAACCAAAAATACAGCTTTAAGAGTTAACAGTCTCAAAGGGCACGAATGCAAAGGCTCAAACGGAGCACCCATCAGAAACTTGAGGACAAGGTTCAAATCCCAACCGGGCACCTGGAAAGGTGACGGAGGGAACACATTAGTAAGCCCTTTTAGAAACTGAGAAATTAAAGGGATTTGAAAATAAGAACACTCTTCAGACGAGCGCTTAAATAAGGACAGCGCCGCCAGGTAACCTTTAACGGTACCCACTTGCAAGCCCCTGTGGGCTAAAGAAAGCAAAAAAGACAGAACCACAGGAATGTCACATGAAAACGGATCCACATTCTTAACCCTGCACCAGTCGCAGAACTTTCTCCAACGGCAACGGTACAGGGACTTTGTTGCAGGCCTTCTGGCTGAAAGCAACACCTCCATCACGTCTTCAGGGAGGTCTCAAACTTTATACCTCAACCTTTCAGAAACCAAGCGTGAAGGTTGAGGGATCTGACCCCCCTCCAGTGAGAGCAGATCGTCTCGGTAGGGAAGACAACGTGGAGGGCAGATGGACAAGTCGAGAAGGTCCGGGTACCACGTCCTCCGGGCCCATGCCGTAGCAATGAGGATCAGCCGGGAACCGAACCTTCGTAACCTCCGCAACACTTGCGGGATGACGGGGACTGGAGGAAATGCGTACAGCAGTGGGAATGACCACTCCACCACGAACGCGTCTCCCAAGGCTCAACTTGGAGGAAATTCCCGCGAGCAGAACCTTTCGCACTTCCGGTTGACAATGGAGGCGAAGAGATCCACTTGAGGGGTCTCCCAAAGGGCGAAGATCTCCAGGAGAATCTCCTAAGCTAACTCCCACTCGTGAGAGATCGTGCTCTGCCTCCTCAGAGCGTCCGCCGTCTCGTTTTCGTCTGCTGGATTGCCCAGGACCAGACCTGCCCCCCCCCTTTTTTGTTGAGGTAATGCATGGCCACTGTGTTGTCCGTCAGGATCAGGACATTCTTCCCTCGCACAGTCAGCAGAAAAGACTTCAGGGCAAGCCTGACGGCCCTCAGCTCCAACAGATTGATATGGAGTCTTGACTCCGACGGAGACCAACGACTGCTAACTGTCAACTCGTTGGCATGAGCTCCCCATCTCGTGAGGGATGCGTCCGTCAAAATCGTCACCTCTGGCCAGGTTAGCCAAAATGGAGTCCCCTTCATCAGATTGCCTTCAACGGTCCACCACAGAAGGTCCTGGGCGACCGAGGACGGCCCCTGAACAGGGTCCGACATCCTGCCGGAGGACTGAGACCACTGGAGCTTGAATGCCTATTGCAAAGATCCCATCCACAAACTGGCCTCTGGCACCAGAAGAATGCAGGATGCCATGAGGCCGAGCAATCTCAAGACCTCGAAACGCTGGGAGACTCTGGGCATGCTGAAACTTGTGCACCATCTGCTGAATGTGATGAGCCCTCACCTGGGGAGGAAAACACTGCCCCGGTACGTGTCGAGCACTGCTCCGATGTACTGGAGCCTTTGAGTTGGCGTCAAGTGGGACTTCTTTAAGTTGAGGGAGAAGCCCAGCGTGTGAAGGGAGTGGCAGGTGACGGACAGATGATCCAGGACTTGCTCGGGAGAGCGCGCCCTGATCAACCAATCATCCAGGTAGGGGTAGACGTGAATCCCCCCTTTCCTGAGATGCGCTGCCACCACTACCATGAGCTTGGTGAAGACCCTCGGGAGGAGGTCAATCCGAACGGCAGGACCCGAAACTGAAAGTGCGAATAGCCAACCGCGTACCTCAGGTACTTCTTGTGCTTTGGATGGATCGGCACATGAAAATAAGCGTCCTTGAGGTCGAGAGACACCAACCAGTCCTGAAGTTGAAGGGCCTGGAGGACTTGAGAAAGAGTAACCATCTTGAACTTGTCCTTCCTGAGGAGTTTGTTCAAACCGCGCAAGTCCATGATGGGTCTCAATCCCCCGTCTTTCTTGGAAATCAAAAAATAACTGAATGCCATCCCTTGTTCCTCTCCGCTACAGGCACCAGTTCTATGGTGCCTTTCTCCAGCAGGGCTTGAACCTCCTGCACAAGGAGCGGATCCGGACAAGAGAATCCCCGGTGGATTGTCGTGAGGCCTCTGCCGAAAGGGAAGACAGTAGCCGTGGGCTAGGATCTCCAGAGCCCACACATCTGAAGTAATGGCACGCCATTCGACAAGATGCTGCGCCAGCCCTCCCCCAACCGGCGAACCTTGGGACATGGCCTCATGACTGAGCTGAATTGGCTGCGGCGTTGCCTGAGGGCAAAGAGGCAACTGCCCGAGCGGCCTTGGCACCTCTACCCTGCTTTTCACCTCTGGCACTCCTACGGTGGCCCCTTTGACTGGCAGCTCCTCTTGCTTTACCAAAGGATGAGTAACAACGAAAGGAACCTCCCCTCCATTGTTGTCCCCTAGGACGAAAAGGCGGAGGTTGGCGAACTGCAGTGCCCAACGACTTTGCTGCAGCTTTGGAGGTCTGCAATCTCTCAAGGCTCTCGTCAGCCAAAAAGATGTTCACCGTCAAAGGGCACGTTGAGGAGCCGGGCCTGCACATCAGGAGCAAACCCTGAGTTCCGCAACCACGCAAACCTGCGTATTACGGAGATCACGGCCATGGACCGGCTGACGCAATCTACCATGTCCAAACCCGACTGAACGGCCTCACACATGGCATCCTTGCCATCCTGGACCATAGCAAGAAAACCATCCCGTTCGTCCCCTTCGGGAATATGTTCAGCCGCAAAGGAAACACAGTTCCACAGAGTGTGCGTGAAATGTGACAAGGCACATACAGAGTTGGCCGCCTGAAGAGCCATACCCCCTGAAGAAAACACTTTCTTCGCCCAACCATCAAAATGCTTGTCGTCCCTATCACGAGGGATAGTAGGATACAACGCCTGCTTTGCTGGGGCCGTAGCCGCCTGCACCACCAAACTCTCCGGAGTGGGGTGCTTGGTCAAGTAGCAGGGGTCGCTACTGGCTGGGCAGTATTTTCGCGGTAAAGACTTGCCCACTGCCGGGAGACTCTCGGGAGCAGTCCAAGCCGCCGCCACCCTCCTCTGTAGAGCCATATGGAACGGCAGTACCGGGTCAGTTGGTGGACCTTGGTCGAGGATATCCGTGAGGTCATCCTGAAGAAAATCCCCTGGGGGAGCAGACCACCCCAAGTACTCTGTGACCCTAGACATAAGGCGCCGGTACAAGGAGTCGGCATGGGTGCCAGGCTCAGGCCTACAAAACTCCACCTCCGGAGAGGTGTCCAGACCACTGGCGTCGTGCAGGGACTGACGCAAGTCCTCAATCTGGCTATGGCCCGAGAGAATCTCATCTGGCACCGTATCAGGAACCATGTCATCATCAGAGCCCTCATCCACCTCCGAAATGTACTCAAGATGGCAGAAAGTGGCCACAGAATGGGGAACAAAGCCATGCTTGACCTTGGCCAGAGCTTTTCTAGGGGGTTCCACTGTGCCCCAGGGTGCCCCCGTTGAAACAGCCTCAAAAGGCGTCGAGTGAATCGGCGTCAACGCCGAACACGGCGCCGACAGCATTGACGGCGTCAACACAGGCCTCGAGGGCGGAGCCTCGAGAGTCCCTCAACGACATTTGCGCAACAGGCGTCGACGTCTTCCTCGAAGACATTACAGGCTCACACGGTCTCAAGCGTGTCGAGAACCGGGACCTGGAAAGGGCGTGACTAGAACGATTCCCCTTGTCCGAGCGGGACCGCTCACAGAAATCGTGCCGACCACCCGACCCTGAAGGTGTACGAGCAGTGTCTCTAGTCCGATCACGACCGACCCCACACGACCGACCCCACTCGGAGGCACAGACGGACCAGTGCCCTGCAATTCAAGGATCGCAAGCATTTTCTTACCGAAGGAAGCCCATTCCTCCGGCGTCGCATGCTTGGTGGGATAAGCGACCCGCCGACGGGCGGAGTCCTCAGATGAGGAGTGGGAAGGCGACCTATGACGGTGCTTCTGGGAGTGCCTCGAAGAGGCAGAGGAGTGGCAGGACTCACTCCGGGACCCAGACCCACTGGACTTCCGACGACGATGCGGAGAGTCGCCCCTCGAAAAGTCCGTCAAAAGCCCCGCGGACCTCTACTTCCTTACCGACAACTTCTTGCACTCCCGCAAGGCTTTGGACATAAGCGACTGGCAGTCGACACAATCATCTGTGTCATGGGCCTCCCCGAGGCACCAGAGGCAGGCGTTGTGCGAGTCCGTCACCGACATCTTGGACCCGCAGTCCCCGCACTTTTTGAAGCCCAGAAGCGGGGTGGAAGAAGAGGTAGACATCACAAAGGACTTGTAACGCTCACCCGATTCCCGCAGAGGCGCCGGTCTTGACTGGGTGAATGCTGTATCTTCAAAGGTGATGTGTAACACACGGTTGGCTCTTTGGGCTGGACCTCTGTGCACTGTATGTCTGACTCGAAGAGTAAGATGTCTGCAGATAGAAAATATGGGATTAATGAACTGGGGTTATTGGGTGCCTCTCTCCTCTTCCCTTTCTCTTCTCCTGTAGAACCCCAAAGGTTAACGCCCTCACCTTAGGTAAGTGAACGCCGAGCTCTCCATCTGCCTCGGGGCAGGGTGCCGTAACCAGTTTCTTCACTGGATAAGGGTGCAGGCTTCTTGACCTCAGAGGACTGCTGTCCGTCGTTAACTGCACGAACGGTAAGTTCTGGGCACTTCAAATGTCTTAAAAGTCTTTTGTAATGATATCTCTTGTTTTGCAGGGTTCCGGCGATGGCGGATGGCGGGCTGATGAGAGTTGAGGATCGAACCCGCGTGAGGAATAGAAGCGCCTGGAAGCACGTAAGTAAGCGCTTGTAGCCTGCTTCACGATGCGCACTAACTGTCCCTTTTATCTTGCAGGTACAAGTTCGGAGCTTTAGAGAAGCTGAAGGGTGCTGGAATACCCACTGGATTCGGCGTGGGAAGGAGTAATGGCACGTGAGTAATAAAGTTGCCCAATGTCTTTAAACGCACCTTCTTTTGTCTTTCAGATGCGGGATGCAGCGCCGAAGGCCTCCGGAGCGTGCGAAGAGCTGGTAAGCTTTTGTCTTTCAGATGCCGGAATGCAGTGCAAAGACCTCCGGAGCATGCGAAGAGTAGGTAAGCCTTTGTCTTTCAGATGCCGGAATGCAGCGCGAGGCGTTGGTGACAGCCGATGGACCAGGTAAGAGATGCGCTGCCACTGAAGACCGTACTGCTAACCTGTTCTTTCTTTGTCTTTACAGGTGCTGCTGAAGACTGGATTCCAGGATGGTAAGCCTTTGTTCCCTTAGGCCCAGGATCAGAAGCAGAAGACACGATGAGCGTTCTGCTGCAGAGAATGCAGAATAACGCAAAGCAAGATTCATCCATCGGGTGTGGTTTAAATAGCCTCCTGTAGTGCTTAGGTGTCTCCTTCCACAGCCACGCCTAGGTAAGAAAAGAGTTCCTGCTTTCCAGAAGAGTTCCAGTGTTCTGAACCTAGGGAGTGGCTCCTGCCCCACCCAACAGGAAAAGTAGTCCCAAACAGAAGAGGATCAGGGGTTCAACTGGCAGGTAAGTAAGCAGCATGGTCTGCTGCAGGTAAGTCCACCCAAGCATTATGAGCCCGGCGTTTCCAGCGCTGGGACTGGGCATCTTTATGAGCCTGGTGCCACTGGCGCCAGGACAGGGTCCAAAAGGTCCCAATTGGGACTGGCTGGCACTCGGAACCGGGGTTATGGGTCTGCTTCCAAGGGAGTCGGGCAAGTCCTGATCTTTTGGAAGCAGAGATCATGACAGGACTTTAACTTTCACAAACAAACAGGTTCGAAGAACCGAACAGAAACTCCAAAGAGTCGAGGCGCACCGAGATCTCCGAAGCAAACACGTTTGCGGAAAAAACGGAACTGAAGCTACGGCCGTCGTGCATCCTACTTACAACATCCAGTGACGTTGGGCGTCAGAGGAGGTCCTCGAGGGCGGAGTATCGACGTCATTGACGCAGGACACAGACTCCAAAAGATTTTCCGAAGCAGCACAGCTGTGGTGATTACTGTCATAGATATGGAATACGTCGGAAGACCCAATCCCCTCGAAGATATGTTTCTAGCCCTCTTGAAAGATGGAGTACCGCAGGGGGACATAGATGAGATTGAAATGCAAGAAATTGATCAATTATACAAGAAAAGGGGTCTAGATAGAAAAGAGCATTACAAACAAGTGAAACAACAGGAAATACTGAAATCAAAGAAGGAGGAGGATCCGTTTTGGACCACCTCCAGAAAGTGGAAATGAGGAGAGTACAACTGAATCTGCCACATCCCAACCAACTTATGCAGACCTAACAAAGATTGTGAGTGCAACGGTGGAAAAACATTCCAAATACTTACACTCTAAATACGAATAGGATAACGGTCAAACTCCAGTAACAACAGCGCATATTAAGGTGGTCAGACGACCTCATGTAAAACAAATTATTTTGGCAATCGGGATACATTCAAGAGGTTTCGAGCCTTAATTGATACTGGGGTGGAGACCTCCTTGATACACATGAATCCCTCCAGATTCAAAAGGAAGACATTTTATGATTACAGGAGACCCCTGCAGTCCAAACCAAGGTTGATATGAAAATAGGTAATTAGAAAAAGCTCTCTTATCAAGTATTGATTGCTCCCCTTTCCGAATACATTATTGTATTTGATATTTTGGAAGGGTTGACCCTAGAATTAGGAGGTAAGCGATACCGATTTGGAGAAAGTGTTTTCACTTGTACACCCATGATAGTCGGACAGCTAATATATGCCCCCCGGTGCAGGTTCCTATCGCCACCAAAAGAGTGTCCATGAAGCAGTACCAAATTTCCGGGGGCCAGAAGGAAATCTCTGAAACCATTAAAGGATATGTTGAGGCTGTTGTGTTATGTCCTGTAACCACGGCTTGGAAGAATACGATTTGGCCTGTCAAAAAACCAGGTGGTAGCTACAGAATGACAGTTGATTTTCACGTATTGAATAAACATACCCCTCCATTAGTACCGGCAGTACCAGATGCAGTGACTGGTTGAAAATGTGCAGAACTTTGAAGGCACTTGGTATGCAGTGTAAGACCTAGCCAATGCTTTCTTCACCGGACCCATTACAGATGAATGCCAAGAACTGTTTGCATTTTCCTGGAATCGGAGGCAGTATACGTTTAAATGTTTACCAATGGGCTACATGCATAGTCCAACGATCTGTCACCGGCTGGTCGCAGAACATTTAGATAAAATTCCATGCAGACCGGATGTACAGATCGTACATTACATTGACGATATTCTGATTCACGGTA
This sequence comes from Ambystoma mexicanum, assembly GCF_040938575.1. Taxonomy (NCBI): domain Eukaryota; kingdom Metazoa; phylum Chordata; class Amphibia; order Caudata; family Ambystomatidae; genus Ambystoma; species Ambystoma mexicanum. The sequence continues at coordinate 1,513,172,925 of NC_090932.1, read as the reverse complement.
AAGATAAGAAAAGTATGCGAATACACTTGGAACTTATCCGAGATGGTTTACGTAAGGAGGGGTGGGAAATTAATGACGCCAACACACAAGGCCCGGCAGAGACAGATTTTTCTGGGAATACAGTGGCATAATGGACATCGTGAAATGGTGCCAAAAGCCAAGCAAAGGATTCTCAAGTTTACAACTGTGAGAACGAAAAAATAGGCACTACAGTTTATTGGATTGTTTGGATTTTGGAGACATATCCCACATTTGGGGCAGATCTTGGCACTCCTTTACAAAGTTACATGCAAAAAATTCATGTTTGAATGGGCCGAAGAGCAAGAAATGGTGTTTCAACTGGCCAAAGATACCATCCAAAAAGTACTCGATTTATGGTCATTAAGGGATGGGGAAGTGGAGTTGAATGTATCAGTACAAGATGCTTATGCTAATTGGAGTTTATGGCAGAAACAGAATAGAAAATGTGTGCCTTTACGATTTTGGAGTCGGAAGTTGCCCGATGCCGGTAACAGATGTACTCCATTTGAGAAACAACCGTTAGCATGCTATTGGGCACTGATAGACACCGAACAGATGACGGTGGGTCATGATGTATTGATCCGATCTGAAATATCAATTATGAAATGGGTACTAAGTTCCCCTAAAACACATTGAATAGGTCATGCCCAGAAGGCCAGTATCATTAAATGGAAATGGTACATACAAGGTCATGCCAAGACCGGGGAGAGTGGTGTGGCAAAATTACATAAGCAAGTGGCAGGAGTGCCGCTAGTAGATTTTGAGCCAGAGGGCGTGTTGACTGTTGATGAATCTCCGGTTAAATGGGCGATCCCATGCGGAGAAATTAACAAATGAACAAGTTGAACATGCATGGTTTACTGATGGTTCGGCTAAATACGTGGGCGTTGAACAAGATTGGAAAGCAGTCACATACAATTCCAAATTGAAAAAGGTATTGACAACTTCCGGAAAAGGGAAGAGTAGCCAATTTACAGAGCTCTATGCGGTATATCTGGCTTTAAAGCAAGAGGCGCCTGGTAGATGTTACATTTACACAGATTCATGGTCCTTTGCGAATGGGTTGGCGGTGAGGTCGCCGACTTGGCAAAAGAATGCAGAGAAAATTCATGCAAATGAAGTGTGGGGAAAATAATTGCGTCAAGATATTGCCGAAATGCTAATGCAAACAACAGTAACTGTGTATCATGTGGATGCACATTGTGCAACAGATTCATTAGAACGATGGTTCAATTCTGTTGCAGACGAACATGCAGAAATTGCAAGCATGGACGCGAGGGCTGAGGATGATGATTTGGAAGGAATTGCAAAATGGACCCACCAGAAGAGTGGACATCTCGTAGAGAAGGATACTATAAGGTGGGCGCAAGACAGGAGAATCAGTATTCCGTTAGAAATGGTGAAAATGATTATCCTACAATGTCCTATGTGTCAGCATCAAAAACAGAAAGCTATTCATGGCACGTTAAAGAGAGGGAAATTACCTAGACAAATTTGGCAAACTGACTATATTGGTCCAATGCGCATTGCCAGGGGATGTCAGTATGCAGGCACTATCGTAGATAATTATTCCGGCTACTTAATGGCATTACCATGTAAAAGAGCTACCCAATTGAATACAATTAAATTACCGGATCATGTGGTTATATATCATGGTATTCCTCTGCAAATTCAAAGCGACAATGGATTCCACTTTAAGGGGTAAATGGTGCTAGACTATTGGCAGGAAAAAGGAATTGAATGGATTTTTCACGTCCCTTACCACCCTGAGGCTTCGGGGCAGATTGAGAGAATGAATGGATTGTTGAAAGCTCAGCTACGCAAAACAGATGATGGTTCTTTGAGGGAATGGCGTGAACGCGTGCAAAAAGCTGTGCACATTTTTAATAACCATCCCATTGCGAACAGCGAAGCTCTGCTGATGCACATGTTAACGCCAGCCCTACAAATGAGACCAAATAAAGTAATGGACACTTTGCTATACTGGGAAATATCTCCTGGTGCATTAGCTCCTTACCGTGCCACTCCTCTGATGGGGTGGATTTGCATGTAAGGGAAGAAATTTGTCTTGAACCAAGAGGCATTGCTGTGATTGATACGGGAATTGAGGTACAAATTCCTTCTGAACATATGGGATTAATTGCTCCCAGATCAGGATTGGCCATAAAATGCATTCAAGTGTTAGGAGGAATTGTGGACGCAGACTACCAGGGTGTGATCGAGGTAATTCTCAGTGGTGAAAAAATGCTGCCTATACATAAAGGGGATCGAGTGACCCATGTAATATTGGCATCTGTCAAATTGCCTACAGTACAGAAAGGAGAGCCACCCACGATATTAACCATTCATGGGGACAAGGGTTTTGGCTCATCAGATGCAATGATCCCAAGGTGCGGAAGTATGGGTTGAAAAACCTAATGGGCCGCCTGCTCCGGAGGATGTAACTGCGGCCAGAGAGGATCAGGTGATGCTTGTGATGGAACCAGGAAAAAGAAAATGTTCTTGTGTCCTGCTGACAAATGTTATCTGCTGAATAATGTACCCCGCTGATACTCTGTCTTTTGAATTCTATTGTCCTAGATCCTGAGTATACTGAGTGCTTGTGTGAGGCAGGATGGGAGTGTTTTCGGGAGGGTCCGGGGACATGTCACAGGATGTGGCGGATGTCTCTATTCTCCAGCTGGAAACGGGGATCTGGATGAAGACTGATATACCGGCTACTCGCTTTGCACCGGAGGATGCATACCTTGCAGCTTATTGTTGTGCATTAAGGAAACAACGGGGGCAGCGACCGAATACTCCACTCGCTCCCTTCTGGAATCGCTACATCCTTTTCTCATCATGGCTATTCAGCCATTCTTAGGCAACCGGAAAATGATTGAGTGTATTTGGCCCGGCATGTTTTTAATCTCTCACATTTCTGTTTGCCGGACGTGCACAGTTCTGCAGATTTGATTTTGACATGCCTTGTGGCTATTCAGATCCTGCCCCGATTTCGAAAAACATATTTGGGGTCCTGCATAATGATTCCTTAGTTGAAACTTCAAATGTAAGAAGTTCCTTTTCGGTTTATGAATATTGCAAGTTTTGTGCAGACACTACCCCCATAAATGGAGAAACATGACCCGCATTATGATTCATGACATCACTCCCGCGTACGTATGTTATCAAATGACTTGAGATCCCTCCCATATTGGAAAATGTCAACAGTTGAGTTTAAACATGGACGGAAAGCAAACGTATTTCGAGCTGCACTTGTGTGCAAGATCCCAGAGTGTTTATATTGATGAATTGAATAATATGTAATGTAACTTCACTCTGTTTCCACTGCTAGTCACCTGAACCATGTAAAACTTCCCCCAGGTTGGCTATTTTCATGTGGTAACATTACTTACTCATATTTCCTGCTAACATTTCGGGTGGCCCCTGTCGGTTTAATGATGTTCCCTTTGCAACCTATGGTTAGGCTATCTATACGTGCTGCTTCCTATACTGCTCTTTCGCCCGACTAATTCGGAAGGGCATTTGCTTTCTGAGGCTGCAGTGTTGGCATTAGCGATTTCTATAATTGCGATTTGGGGATTAGCTGCTCGGGCTTATAAAACTATGATTAAGCTAGCATGCCTTGTAGTCAATGAGACTTCACAAGCTCTGACTGAGCCGTTACTAGATAATAGAAATTTTCGGAAAGCTATTTTGCAAAACAGAGCGGCAATAGATCAGTTGTTCTTAAAACATAACTTGGGTTGCGAGACAATGGAAGGCATGTGTTGATTTGATTTGGGAGACCATTCTCATTCCATTGAAAAGCATATTAAAACACTGAAAGAATTGGCGGCCCAAGTTACACAAAACAGGGTTGGTAGTTGGTGGGAGGAATTATTTGTGTGGGTTCCTGAGGGTCGGCAGGTGGCCCTTGCTTGGATTTTTGGTGTTTCTACGTTGGTAGTAGGTCTTTGTTGTTGCGCTTCTTGTATTCCGCATTTATGGAGTATGGTTTGGCGGTTGTGGGAGCCTCCTACTCCTCCTCCGTCAAGTTATGGTAGTTAATTGTCCAAGGGGTGGAGTGTAATGTTCATACGAAGATCTGACCTAAAATAACATGGTGCTGGTGCGCATCCATCTTGGACATTCACCTCCCATCACTGTAATAAAGCCTATGTTTTTCGTAAGCTCAGCGGAGTAGACATGCAGCTTGGTAGCAAAGGCAAAGCAAGGTCATGTAAATATTGTTGCCGAATGGACTTACTGTGGAGAATAGCTATGGTATTGTCCGCTGAACGGCTAACGGAAAAGGGAGTCGGAGCGCAATGCAGGTGCAGTGATAAGGTGTCCTGGGAATTAATGCAAGGAGAGGAAAGCTGGGTTTATCCACTTCTGGCTGGTTTTTTCCACCCTTCGCCACTTTTACTTGTGATCTGCTTTTCGGCTGAGGGCAGCCATAACTGAAAGAGGCGGAGATATGCCCCCATAAAGAGAAGAGGCTTGTAAGCCAAAAAAAGTCAGTCAGAACTTGGATCCCTGGGTGATGTAGTCGCGCTGGTTGGGAGGACGCTCCGCTCCAGATCCCGTTATTGCGTGTGCTTTCTTTGCCTACCTGCTTTGGGACTAAGCAGTGTCGTGGTGGCCAAGACAAAGGTGTCTTCTGCAGCAGCATTGACAGTGAAGATGCTTTTTTTCTATCTTCTTGTATAACCAACTATATGTTTACTTGGTGTTTTATATTCTATACCTGGGTTTGGAAAATAAACGGCCGATAACAAGCCTTTTATAATGACAGTTATTGGCCGTTTTGTGCCTTATTTTTGCCTGTCTGAGTCCAACAGTTCATTGTGCAGGAAGGGCCGGGGACAGGTAAGTCAGAGGTGTTCCCCTATATGGCCAGGTAAAAGCACAACACTTACTTCATGATGCCTTCACAGACCATCATCAGTGATGTGTAGCTTGGGTGTCTAGGCACAGTAGGCTTGGGCCCACATATAGCCATACCCCATTCATATCCCTCACAACCATCGACCTTCAGTTTTGACTGTCACCCAGAGTGGGACTTGTTGGGTGTCCTGACCCACGTTTGGATTATTATGCTGCAATATTTGGTGCTGTGGGTTTAGGAAATCCAAGAGGGCGGAAAAGCCCACATTTGCGCAAGAATCCTAGAGAACCGTGCAGTTTTGCGCACAGCAAAGTGGTTCCCTGACCTGCCACCCACCAGTGCAAGCATGATGGGCCAGGAGTGCCATGAGTGAAATGTGCGCCAAAGGAAAAACAGCAGTGCCGGTTGGCTAAAAAAAGCGCTTTAAAATCACCTTTGTTTCCCGGAATGCAAGCTAAAAATGCCTATTTTAAACATCACAAGATATTAAAAAATCTCAATGAACACCAGCAGACATTTGGCAGAATGTATTCTTATGTGCATACAAAATCTAGGAAGATGAAGAGCCCAAAACAATGTTTAAAACAAAACTGGCTGAGCTGTGGATGTCAGCAGCTTAAGTTAAATGGACAGAAAGCCACTAAAATCGAAATGTTTCAAATAAATGAGTGACCTACTTTGAGTGTAACATAGGTTGCAACTGTTAAATGTCATAGTTTTGAACTTAGAATCAGCATTCTAGCTGCATGTGCAAAAATTGCGAGTTTGATTTGAATGAAGAAAAACTGGGAACAAAAGTGACATTTAGCTGAAGCCTGGCTTAATGAAACTGGATTCTGCCTGACAACTACCCCCGACAGGAGAGGGAATTCGGCAGCTGTGTTCCCAGGCCTGGCTGCATCCTGCTGCCCCTGCCAAAAGGAGATGACACCTCTCTGATTGAATTAGGGAAGTGGCACATGGGGACTACAGGAAACTAAACAAAGCACTGTCCCTGGCTCAGGCAAATGTTATATTAGGGGGGACGTAAATGGCTTCTTCTTGGGATAAACTGGGAGGGGCAGTGCCTGTGAGAGCAAGCTGAGCTTGGGGGAAGTGGATAAACCAGAAATTCCACCATGTGCTTTGGAAAACCACACCCTTTTGGGGCCAGAGCATGATTTTAAAAAGATGGATAATTCATAGTGCGGACTTGTAAAAATTATAGAAATAACATCATCATTCTTGTGATTTTTTCTGTGCACATTTTAAGAGGTGCTAGGACCCTGTTGTATGTTCTTGGGGATAGTAGCAGAAAAAAAGGTTGTTACTCCAAATGTATGCATGTTAAAAATCTGACACTTTATCATCTGAAACCCATATCCCTGGTGCACATTTGTGTAAAATCTAGAAAGGTTTAGAGGTTGTGATCTGGATGAAAAGGGCAGAATTCTGTCATAAGTGGACACGACATCTTACAAAGACAGGGATCAGATGGTTTGGTGCTACAGAAAATATGTTAACTGGACGTATAATATTAGAAAAATGGTACATCGATAAATATGTATTTGGGTCAGAAATAGATTTGTGTGCAATTTGACAAGGGGCGGTTCCTCTGACCATAAAACCTACCTCATCACTCTGACTCACAACCCAGTTCCCCCAATCAAGGAAGAGAGGAGGAACTGGCCAATGATAAGTTGAGAGGGTTGGGCATGCAGAATGAGCCGACCCACCCACTTTCTAAACGCATAAAAAGAGCCATTGGAACCCAGGTGGGGACATTCACTTTCCACTTTCTTGCGGGACGCTTTGCCGGGAGATTCCAGACTTCAAATCCAGAACTCCAGGGATCCAGAACTTTACTTCAGAACTTGTAGCAGAGAGGCTAACCCACAAGCTGAGTTCTCTTCAGCAGGCCTCAAAAATCATTTGCAAACTATTCAACCGCCGGGCTGTGCGGTTTGCTGCTTGCTAAGAATCCACTTGATCCAGACCAGCAGAACCAGAGACCGCTGTATCCGGAACCGCTGGCAGAACCGATAACAGAACCGGAGACCCAGGGACCAGATCGCTGTGAAGAACGCTAGCAGAAGTCCAGCCAATCCTGACCCGATCGGTGACGAAGTCGCATTCCTGTCCAAAATCTAGTGTGAGTACCCAGCTAGCACTGTACCAAAACCAATCTCTTAGTTTAAAATAATCTAATCCAAACTATTTTAGCCTATTAGAACTGCCTCCTAGAATCGTGTCATTCTGTCATCTTTAAAACTGAAAACTGTCATTCTGAGCTTTAAAATTTGAAATCCGAAAAACTACGGATTACCTTTAAATCGGCCGTATCTCCTGAACCGTTTGTGCTAGGAACGAGATTGAACTTTCATCGTAAAGCTAAGGTTCTAGGCTTCCCAACGAACCTGGAACCGACTTCCTACTCCTTATAGTGCCTCCGTAATTGCTCTCGACGCACGCGACTAAATTGCAGCGATTTGACATTTTGCTTCATTTTAGCCACGGGTAAAAATATTTGTTTTTGCTTCCATCCCTGAACTCTGTTTTCAACTTAATAACCATCCCTGAATCACTGATAGGGCTGGCTTGAACTGATTCAAAGTGTCTATCAACTACCCTGAACCCCCTATAGGGAATTGAAAGCCTTTTAGCATATTTTTCACTTAATTGCAACCACATCAAAGTATATTGCCTGTGTTTAAAACTCCTACCTGTTTTCCTCTAAGCTTGCTAGAGGGGAACTGAATTATATTTGATTGCATTCCTGAGAACTGTGT